>NC_090438.1:233925620-235175620 GCF_031143425.1 Pleurodeles waltl | reverse complement strand
CAAGGGTTAGGCGGTTGATCTTTGATTTTGATCTGATAACCATGATCCACTATCGAAAGGACCCATAAGTCTGTCACCTCCTTCTTCCAATAGTGGAGAAAGAACTACTTTGGCTCTCCTACTGCCATATAGTTATTTGGACTGCTGGATATCATGAGTGCAGGAGGATGTGGGTTGGGATTAGTTATAGAGGGTGGCCCCCGTCCAAGGACCTGGCCCCAAAAGGGGCACTTATCCTTGGTTTGAAAATACTCTTTCTGTACCCAAACTGTTTTTTTATCAGGTGCATGTTTAAATGGCTTTAGAATGTTTTTTTTTTACCTCTGCTGCCTTTTGGACAAGTCTCTTCGAACCATATGAGACGAAAAATGTGGTTTTAACACAGTCTCCACGTGCTCAATGTCAGATCGTTCAGGAAGAAAATGACCATGTATTACTAGAAAAAAAGTAACCACAAATCCCAACCACAAAAAAAAAAAAAAAAAAAAAAAAAAAGAGTCATAACAGCCATAAAAAGCCACAAATAGTTCCAAGGAAAAACAAAATATGTGCGTTTAACCCAACACAGCAGCTTACGTGGACCTCGGACTGAAGACATTGAGGATGAGGAGCCGGACACTGCATCATCAGTGTCGTTGAAGCAGCCAGAGGCAGTTCTTGCAAAAGGTGCAACTGTGAACAAAGAAGCAGATGGAGGCTCTCGCCTTGGCACACTATAAACCACATGTTCATAAACATCAGTAGAACGTACAGCAACTTGATCAAAAGATTCCAAAATAATCGTTGTCTGTGGAACAATCGCAAGATCATCTTCCACCCTCCCCAAGCTCGGAGAGGAAACAGCGTCAGTGTAAATCACCTGCAGCGGGACTTCTTCCCCAGTAGTGAGAGGGATTCCGGAACTACTGGGTGTCCCTCTTGGTCTGCTGTGCAGAATCAGCCACATGTTGTAACTTGACATTATCAATGGAAACAAAGCGATTTCCTTTGGCCCCTTGCAGCGGCGGAAAAATCACAGTTCTCGTGCCGCTAACCCCTAACACAGGGACAGGTGCTCGATAAGAAGGACCAAATTATTTCTTTACTGCGAATTTTTCACGCACTAGATCCCCAATCCTAGGTATCCAACCAGTAGGAGTTACTGGCTCATCCTTAATTCCTGAGGAGGCAGCACTTGCAGAAGAGTTATCTTCACCGAATCGTTGTAAATCCTGCAAAACAGTGACACGATCATTTATGTCAAAGGGCGTATCTGCCACCTCCACACCAGGACCATCTAGATCAGGAACATACATCCGTGTTCCGAACAGGCACTCATATGAAGTACGACCCCCCAGTGACCTTCTAGGCAAGTTATTAAGTGCTCTCTGTACTCCATACAGGTGGGCTAGCCAACTACGACGAGTACCTATAACTCTGGCCGTTAAGGATTGCTTTAAATCACGATTTAAACGCTCCACGTCAGAATTTCCCTCGGGATGAAATGGAGACAAGAATTGGAGTTGGACCCCCAAAGAAGCCATGGTGTCCCTGAATGCCTTAGAGGCAAAAGCAGGGCCCGGGTCCGAATGAAAAGCCACAACTGCAAATGTATCGACAAAGATGCGCAAATCTTTAATAACAGTCCGAGCATCAGCCGAGCGTTGTGGCCAGACCCACACAAATCTGGAGCACGAATCTACAGCAACCAAAATATATTTGTATGCACTATCTGGTGTCAGCGGACCACAATGATCCAAGTACACACACTGTAAAGGCTTATTTGAAATCAGAAGGGGCGTCTGCTGCGGGCGTCTAGCCGATGAAGCTTTAATTTGTTGACAAACTTCACAACAAAGGACATATTGCTTTGTCTCTTTATAGAGACCAGGCCACCAGTAACGAGCCTGTAAAAGTGAAATCGTGGCAGCCACACCAGCATGTGCAGATGCCACCCCCTCATGTGCTGCAGAAATTAATCGAGGTCTCTCAATTTTATTGGGTAGTTCACGTACACCAATGCCTGGAATATTAACAACAGCATGTAGCGCACTACTCAAGCAGTAACTATATTTAGAAGGAAATCCTGTAGGAAATGGCGTGCCATTAGCCGTAGCTTTTATGGCAGCCGAAATCTCTGTGTCTGGTTTGGAACTCAAACGAGTCACTGCGGCCACAGTGGCGACAGCCACCGCTGATTTCGCGGCTTCATCAGCCAAAGTATTCCCAGCACCGTGTATTCCAATGCGCTGGTGTCCAAGTGTATGTACAACATGGACCTTAGGAAGCATTTCCTTCAGATCCGCAACCTTACCCCACAACAATTTGTGTTTAATGGTGTTGCCCTTAGAATCTATGAACCCATTCAACTTCCAATAGTGTAAATATTCATTGAAAGACTGAACACAGTAGTAGGAGTCACAGACCAGCAAAGTTAAAATCGCCGGATCCGCGTGCTCCAACGCTAACAATAGAGCTTTGAGTTCAGCCAGCTGTGCCGTGCAATCTCCCAAGGTTTTAGTATAAGTATGTCGGGGGCAGAACACTTCCCCCTCCATAGTGCCGCTCACCACCGCACATGCAGCAGAATACTGTTGTTTAGTCCCAACCGCTGGTTGCTCAGAGCCATCGATATACATGACCACCTGATATTGGTCAATAGGCAATGTGCCAGCAGGAACTGGGTACTCCATTTCATATTGAAGAAATTCTTGAGTCTGCAGTTTAGGGTCAAATATGTAATCTACATCAGTGGCTGTCAAAGACGTAGCCCATTGTATCCATTGCGGGTGTAAAGCTTTCGAATTAGGAACACTCGCCTTTGTAACAGCCTCTAAGGCTGGAATCAGGGAAACGACAATGATGCATTGGCCCTGGGCAAGCGGTCTTTCTATAATCACAGCCATCTGTACTGCAGTGAGTATTTTCTCAGTTTGTGCAAATCGTTATTCTGCAGCAGAATACAAGTGGGACTTGTATGCAATCGGGACTGTCTCACCCTCATTAAAGGTGGCATATGTAAACCCAACAGCCCCAGGTATCACCCTGATGACTAAATGTGTCTTATTGTCCCGTGTGTGTAAGTGTTGGACTGCTAAGAGATCAGTTTGCAAATCTCGTAGTATATGTGTATGCTCAATCGTCCAAAATCTACTCGAAAAATTCGGACGAATCAACTCGTATAAGGGTTTTATACGTGTAGCATATTCAGGAATGTAAGTTCTGCCAAAATTCAGAAACCCCAACAATGACTGGAGCTTCCGAACCGTATTAGGAGGCTGCAATTGAGCACATTTCTCCCAAAAATGTGGCGCTAAGCTCTTGCCCTCACTCGACAACTCATATCCCAGGAAAATGACGCTGAGGAAGGCAATCTTCGATTTCTTAAAATTAAACTTATAGCCAATGTCAGCAAACCCCACAACAATGCGTGATACACGCCTTATATGCTGCAAAATCTCATCGTCTGTCAAATATATGACATCAACATATGATAACGCTTCAGGGTCCAACTCGTGCAGAATTTCAGTTGCACAAGCCGAAAACAGTCCTGGGCTATTCTTATACCCCTGGGGCAAACAACAAAACTTTTCTGAGAGCCAAACGCACTGAAACTGGTATAGTCCCGACTTTCGGGCGCTATATTTTGGCAGAAACATCCATTCGAGATATCTAACGTTGTTTTATATTTTTTACGCACTATATTATTCATAAGCGCTGCGCTATGTGAATTCTGTATTGCATATGTGCGTGTATGACCATTTAAATGTCTGTAATCCACCACTATCCTATATGAATGGTCCGGTTTAGCAACCGGAAATAAGGGATTATTCATCGGCGAGACACAGGGCTCAATTACACCCTGGTACTCCAATTGTGTAAGAATATTCCTAACCGATGCCCTTGCTTCAAATTTGATAGGCTACTGCGGCTGAGGCTGAGGTTCGCCCTTTATTGGAATTACATGATAAGGTGATTGTCTATCCCACCCCACATTATTTCTATATAGAGCAGGGGCCTGAGCTAGAGCCCATATTTTACTATAGGACTCCGCTAGTTCTCGTGGAACAAGTGGTGAGAAGGAAGGTGTAATAACCTCTTCCCCAACCGGACAGATGCGAACAAAGTCAGGCGGCCAATCTTGTTCGGCCAGCAGAACATCATATGATTTTACCACATGGTCCCAAAAGATGGCGTGTACAATGCGGTCAATGTCCCCTTCTAATCGCAGAGTTACTTTATATACCCTATCAGGATCAGAGACTCGCATATCCGCCGTTTCGACTTGTATGAAGTCATCAGTTGCTTTCACCTCCAGATGCTCTAGAAGACTCAGGCGAACTATTGTGACCTCTGCCGCGCTGTCTAACAGTGCTAACGCCCATGTCTTGTTCGTCAAGAGAACTCTCTTCTTGAGCGGCATGTCTAACTGAGACTGCTGCCACTTTCTTATTTTTAAATTGTTGTTTTTGTTGCAGTGGTTTCTCTTCTTGTTTAATAGAAACCTCCGTTAAGCGTTGTGAATCCTGTCTTGGTTTCACGCACTCAGTTCTCCGCTCTGACTGCCCACCTCTCTCACTTCTCTTGTCCGAGGAGTCCTGAAAGGAACGAGATTGGCGTGTATCAGTATACTGATATCTATCAGGCGTCTTCAAATTATCCCTATTCCTGAGATTATACCTATTCTGCGGGGTCTCCGGTTGCGGAGACTGTCCCCCATCTTTCTTAGGTGTTTGCTGTTTCTTTTCCCAGCGCTTTTTAGTACCCTCAGGTTGCTGTTGTTTAGCATTATCTTTATTATTTTTACCCTGTAATTGGGGTTTTTGCGGTCTAGCCCCTAGGCTATCGCGACCAATACTGGAATATGTCTCTGCTATTATTCTCGGAAGTTCCCGCTCCTGATTAATCTGCGGAACGTCCCGAAGACGCATTCGCACTGCTAGTGCTACTGCCTCTCCCTTGAGATTACTCAAAATAATAGAAGAAACTGCAGCAAAATTGCCCATCAACTGCATGCCCAAATCTAAGGCAGGGGCAGCCCCATATTCATCTTGAATTTGTTTAAGCACTTCCGGTAAATTAGCTAATGTCGGTGTACCGTGTGCCGTAGTGTAGAGCGCGGCAAACACAGTTCCTCAGGTATTACAAAGGTCCACCGGAGGAACCATCCCATACGGCAAACACATCGTCAATATTCTATGTTTATCCTGAGGTCCCGTATGGGGAAATACTGCTTCTAGCGTATTCATTTTCTGCGCCAGCCAAAATGGAGTCTCCTCACGTTTAGCCGGTACTTTACCCATAACTGAGTGCACAGTGGCCGGATTAATACCCGGAACCACAGCTTGTGGGTGCGCCGGAGCAGCACGCGCTGCGTTTGTATTTAGTGTCTGCATTACAAACTGAACTAATCGTCTATATGTAGCCGTTAAGTCTGTATATAAACGACGAACTTCAGCCACTGTCAATTGAGCAGCCGCAGGATGAGGTGTATATGTAGCCAATAAAGGCCAGGTAGGACAATCATTACTTAGTGGACCTAACATAACTTGTGCTACTGTGTGTGGGAGGGCGCCATCAAGCCAATTATGGTGCTCTTGATAAGATAAAGGTATCTCTAAATATGCATAAGCCCTATATTGTCCAGGGACATTCGCAACAGTGTATTCGTGAAAAGTGTTTGTACCCCCATCAACTGCTGGAAATACGACCCAAGAATAAAAAAGTTCTGTTCTATAGGCTGCATAGGCGTCAACCACAAAAGTGACCGGACCCCCCTGGACCGTCAGTCCATGTGCTATCAGATGTCCTGTGAGCGGGTGTCGCATATTAAGCGCTATGTTCCCTACATTAGGCTTCGCCATTTGTAAAAAACAGCACTAGGTCAGAGAAGGCACACCAATATCGGGATTTTACTTTCAAAGTTCAAGCTTGAACAACCAACCACTAAGTAATAGGATGTACCTATCCCGTGGCAGCGGAAATCCTCAGCCCCACGGACGTCTCCGCTTACGGAGAAGTCAAAATATATATGAGACCGAGAGAGTCAGCCGGACCTAAATATTAGAGCCAGACCAATCGTTGGCGGCGCCATGTCGCGTGGGCTCTCATTATCCTAAATGAGGCTACTGGATTTCTAGGCAGCAGGATCGATAACGGTGTGGGGGACTGAGTCTAACCCACGTGTAAAGAACTCTGCCACCCTAAATCCGGTTTTTGCTCCGGCTAACTAGCAGTGCCTCATTTCTCCCACGAGGAAGAGATGATTGGGCAGCCGAGCGCATGACATCTTTGGAACTTCTCAGGGAAGTCATGGTCACTCAGATCCAAACCAACTCTCTCATTTACAATATGATCTCATATACAAATGACAAAGACAGTATAAGTTTTATATAATGTTTTAATAAAACGACTGCATTTTAGATAATAAGGCGTGAGCCACAATAACCAGAACCATACAACACAGTAGGATTGAAATAGTCACCAGGGGAGTAAAACATAAGAACAAAGCTATCATCGTGTCTATTAGTTTCTACTCTCCCTCTGCTTGATCTATTTCGAGCACAGCATGTTAAGCTTCTAGCTTGCCTTTCTGAATCACTGGGGAGACATCAGCCCTCATACCTGAGCAAAGGCCTGTGATCTTCGTTCAGCATCTGCAACGAGGCAGTCAGCGTCTAGTTGTGGTTCCCTGGTCGGAATCTCCCTCTTGCGTGTATTGGGACAAGGAAGTGATTTTATAACTAACATGTCAGCGTGATCACAAATGTCCCTACGTAGGAATGCCAAAGACTAAACTCCTACCACGTCTATTGCCAATGTACCAGACTGTGGGGGTCATTCTGACCCTGGCGGTCTTTGACCGCCAGGGTCGCGAATGACGGAAGCACCGCCAACAGGCTGGCGGTGCTTCCAAGCCCATTCTGACCGCGGCGGTAAAGCCGCGGTCAGAAAACCGGGGCCGGCGGTTTCCCGCCGTTTTTCCCCCGGCTGGGCGAATCCGCTGGGGCAGCGCTGCAAGCAGCGCTGCCATGGGGATTCTGACCCCCTTCCCGCCAGCCTGTTTCTGGCGGTTGTCACCGCCAGGAAGAGGCTGGCGGGAACGGGTGTCTTGGGGCCCCTGGGGGCCCCTGCACTGCCCATGCCACTGGCATGGGCAGTGCAGTGCATGGGCAGTGCAGGGGCCCCCTAACAGGGCCCCATGAAGCTTTTCACTGTCTGCTTAGCAGACAGTGAAAAGCGCAATGGGTGCAACTGCACCCGTCGCACCGCCGCAACACCGCCGGCTCCATTCGGAGCCGGCTCCTGTGTTGTGGCCCTCATTCCCGCTTGGCCGCCGGGCGCTAACTTGCTTAGCGCCCGCCGGCCCAGCGGGAATGTCCGAATAGGGAAAGCGGTATTTTGGCCACGTGGCGGCCAAATGGCGCTTCCCGCCTGGTGGACGGCAACCGCCACCCGCCAGAGTCAGAATGACCGTCTGTATCCTTGACTGAAGCACAGAGTGAACAGGAATGTGCTATGGAGAACTCCAGTGCTGAAGTAGGCTAAACAGTGTGATATGAATATAAAACAAGACGGTAGAACTGGCTATTTGAAAAATAACAGTACGAAGCCTAATAAAAAGCATTTAGAGCAAAGTGCACAGAGGCTCTAAGCTGCAAGCAAATGAATAAAATACATCCAGGACAAAGTGCGCAAAGTCCTAAAGCCTGAAGCTAACGCGCAAAGGATATGTACAACTAACCACACTACACCATCATTTCATTAAATTCAAGTCCAAACAACTTTGGACCCTAGAAGGGCAGTTTATAAATCTGGGATCTTGAAGTAGCCTCTAATTTCCATGGTTTTCACCCAAGAGTTCAGACAAGAATTGAGTTACCACTTCCATAATGGGTAAAAGAGCAGTGGGGACCTCTTTAGTCTAGAGACCCTTAAACAGTACATGACAATTCTTGAGCAGAGTCTGAGTAGCATAGGTGTTTCCTCAGGTAGCCTAGTTTGAAGCAGCATATGTTCTCTTTAACGGTGTTTCAACCTTCTTTTCCACATAATCACTTAATAAATTATCATCTGATGCCAAAGAGGATGAAGATAACATATAGACCAACATTTTGTTAGTGTTAGGCATCTGTGGGAACTGATCCTCAAGTGTGGATTAGCAGTCTTGGCAATGTTCTTCTATGCTTTTTGGATAAGAGTTTGGATGACATCATATAAGGGTAAAGTGGCTCTATTCACAGACTTCTATTGTTACAAGAACTCTCTCATCAAAAGATGTAGTAGCAAAGCCCAGTAAGTCTTTAATATGAGCCTAAACCTTGTTAAGCTGATCTGGCTGAATATATATGCCTCTAGAGTCTTCCAGTTCCTCTAGGTCATTATCAAATCATATCCTCTTGAAAGTGAGTTCCTTCCCCCTCATGGCCATATCCATAGCCTCCTTAATGAGGGATCACAGGTCCCCTCTTGAAAAATACAACACTTCCTCAGAATCCCCCTCCTTAGGGCGCTGAAGATTCTTCTGTATTTCCACTTGCTTTAGGATTATTCCATTAAGGAAAATGACAATGTGCTAGAAGTAGCATGGATTTCCTCCTTATATAGTGTTACCAGGCAACCAGATCATAATGAAAAGATCTGGTCACTCAATAACAACTCCAGCCCTCACCTGCCCAACGAGCATATGAAAAATGCCAAGAGGGGTACAGGATGCTACTGCCTTAGCTCCTGAGAGGGGCGGACAAAGACAGTGCCCTTCCATGTCACCAACACAAATGTTTTTGCATTTGTTGCCCCATGTGGGAAGGGTATGCCCAGACGTGGGTCCCGTGCTTGCTATGCCACCAGATTCAAGCTAGCCTGGCTGATGAAGGGTGATACCTTGAAACTGGTCCCAGGTTGCTTGTTTCTGGTTCAGGGAGGACCTGTCCTGGTAGTTCGGGCTGGACTGTTCCCATGGGGAACAGGGTCAAGACTGATTTGCATATGGCTGGGTCCAAACTGGAATGGCATGACAAGCAAAAAAAACTGATGGATTAAACCCAGATCTGGGACTGGGGATGAATGTTTGATTTGCTCTGCATTCTATCCATCTTCTGTTGTTTTTGCATTTGTTGCCCAAAGTGGGAAGAGAATGCCTAGACGTGGGTCCCGTGCTTGCTATGCTGCCAGATTCAAGCTAACCTGACTGATGAAGGGTGATATCCTGAAACTGGTCCCAGGATGCTTGTTTCTGGTTCAGGGAGGACCTGGCCTGGCAGTTCGGGCTTTACTGTTCCCATCGGGAACAGGGTCAAGACTGATTTGCATATGGCTGGGTCCAAACTGAAATGGCACGGCAAGCAAAAAAACTGATGGATTAAACCCAAATCTGTGACTGGGGTGAATGTTTGATTTGCTCTGCTTTCTATCCATCTTCTGTTGTTTTTGCATTTGTTGCCCCAAGTGGGAAAGGAAAGCCCAGACATTGGTCCTGTGCTTGCTATGCCACCAGATTCAAGCTAGCCTGGCTGATGAAGGGTGTTATCCTGAAACTGGTCCCAGGATGCTAGTTTCTGGTTCAGGGAGGACCCGGCCCGGCAGTTCGGGCTGGACTGTTCCCATCGGGAACAGGGTCAAGATTGATTTGCATATGGCGGAGTCCAAACTGGAATGGCATGGCAAGCAAAAAAAATCTGATGCATTAAACCCAGATCTGTGACTGGGGGTGAATGATTGATTTGCTCTGCATTCCATCCATCTTCTTTTGTTTTTGCATTTGTTGCCCCAAGTGGGAAGGGTATGCCCAGATGTGGGTCCTCAGCTTACTATGTTAAAAGATTCAAGCTAGCCTGGCTGATGAAGGGTGATATCCTGAAACCGGTCCCAGGATGCTTGTTTCTGGTTCAGGGAAGCACTGGTCTGGCAGTTCGGGCTGGACTGTTCCCATGGGGAACATGGTCAAGACTGATTTGCATATGGCTAGGTCCAGACTGAAATGGAATGGCAAGCAAAAATACTGATGGATTAAACCCAGATCTGTGACTGGGGGTGAATGTTTGATTTGCTCTGCATTCCATCCATCTTCTTTTGTTTTTACCAATACACACATGAGCAGGGAGTGCATCTGAGGCTAGTTGTATCGGTTCTGGAAGTGCCCACTCAGCAAAGTGGTTCCTCCCACAAGCGAACACGAAGCACCGAGCTATAACTGAGCAATGTTCAAAATCAATAATAATTATATAATCATCTTCAATATAGCAGCGAAATGGGCTTACCTCTCCTTCAGGACAGTATTAAAAACAGGAAGAAGTTTGGGACGAGGGAAGATTTAAAAAAAAAAAAAAAAAGTGTAAGTTTATACATTGAGGTCCATATCTTAGTTGGCATACCACATAAAAAGTTTGGGGACCAGCTGAAACGTGCAGACAACATTTCTGTTGAAAATGACCTAATGAGTATGGCTAATTGACTGTCTCACCATCACCCTATACCTCTATCAATCTATCCTCTATTCCCACTCTTGACTCATCCCAAACCCATTCTGTTATGATGATCTCCAAAATAAACCTTCCTAGACTCTTCTGTCCTCTACCAGTCCTGGCTCACCCCAAACCTCAGTTTGCTACTATGATCTCCCAAACAACCCTCATATCTCTTCTTTGACTCGTCCCAAACCTCATTTTACTACTATGATCTCCCTAATCCCTTTCTATTGACTGTTACCTCCTCCACCTCTCCTTTACTAATCCCAAACCTCACATGACTACTATAATCTCCCAATGGACACTTCTGGATTCTTCCCCCATCTATCCCTCCAGTATTCTATGCAATCCAACTAACAGATTCACATGTCCTCCACTCAAATCAACTCATACCTCCCTATACTAATACTATACTCCTAATTCACTATACTAATCCACCACTAATCCTTTTGGGTTCTGGATTAGTGTGTTACTCAAGGAGAAGCAATTCAATGCCTCTTCCAGGGTAGCAAGCACAAAAAGAAGTAAAATAAATAATTACGTGTTACACCTGGCGTTGGAGGGACAACCCTCAAGTGTAAGCACTGGGATGAGGGAGACCCCATGAAGAGCTAATAAAAGGATGTCAGTGATAGGGACTTCTATGTTTGTTGTGTGAATCATTGTTGTGATTAATCAAGGGTTTTTAGTCAGTCAATTGCATTTAGTATTGTACTGTAAGCCTTTGGATGACTATTCAAACATTTTAATGGTGTTGATTAACCTGAATGAACATGCTTGCTTCTTTACAAGAAGCAGCTGTATTTTAATGAACAGTGAAAAACAATAACACACATACTTACAGAAATCATGTCCAATTTTATACCTTAATTAGCCGTTGAGTGATGTTATATTCTGTGAACCGAAGATAACAAACGAGTGATGGTTAAAATGCTTGATTTGATCCCAGCTATTAATAATTATGTGGGCCACATCCCAATTCACTGTGTTCCCCACCATGTCTCCTCAATATAGAGGGTGCCATAGGTAAATCAGTTTTGGTCCTGCTACAATGGGATCAGTCCAGCCTGAACTGGAAAGCTAATTTTTTCCTAAAACAGAGCCCTTGCTACTCAAGACCATTTCCATCCTAGCTGAGGATCTTCAGTCAGATACAGCTTGGTTACAGTAGTACAGTGAGCATGGCACCCATGTCTAAACATACTCATCACACTTAGGGCATTACACTGAAATAAACAAGCCCCAGTGGCCTGAAATGGCAGTAACAACATTTCTTTACATTTCTCTTCATGTTGTGTCAAGCCCACTAGAGCGTGATCTCCACTGGACTCATGGGAACTTCTCGCTCCTATAGAAGCACAGTGACCAACAGGAAAAAAAGCCCTCTCGGTCAATCAAATGGCTTAATTTACTAATTCACACAACCATGGAACTCTCAACCATTCAGATATACAAATATTGTGAAGATTAATTTTGCAAAACTACCGAATTAAATTTACGCCAAATCACAAAAAGCACGATTTCTGAATGAAGATCTAGCATTATGCCTAAGTTAGTGCAGTTTGGTGTTATTCTGTTCAGCTGTTTTCACTGAAGCACTTTCCTAAAATCCTAAAGATCCTAAAATCCCAATGGAAATTGCATTGAGAAATTGTATTTTAGGACTTCTCTTTTTCATGGCCCCTGCTTGAAAAATCACCTTGTAGCTTTCCAGGAAAGAGCTGAGCAAAAAAGAGCTCCATTAATTATATGACTCATACCCTAAGTTAACTATGACTTGCACCCTCACCATGCACTTCTATTTACCTCACATATTACATCACTTATGACATCTTCTATCACAGCATTGATATTATCATTGCAACATTTGCAGTGAAATTATTGATGAAAAAACTGTAAATGGCAAAGGCGTGAGTTATAGTTATCTTAGGGTTACTTGAGATAACTGTAACTATTGTCTCAGGACTCTTACCATGTGTCAAAACTGCTTGATTTTGGGCGAGAGCATCAACGCATGTGTGTCACTGAGTCAGACCCCCACTGACTAGAAGGTGTCAGTCTAACCTTCTTGGCTAGCTACCAGCTCCTCACCCACTGTAGAAAGTAAAAGGTGATTTGTGGCAGTCTGAACACATGACATTGTGACTCCTCAGGGAAGTCATGCTGGAACAGATCTTGCACCTCTCTCTCATTTGCATAAGTCTCATATATGCAGGATATGTTTTAATACATTTATTCAAAGAACTGCATTCTATGATAAAAGGCATGAGCTGCAATTATTAGGAAAATGAAACATAATACGGTCATGATTGTGACAGATAACAGATAAACAGTCCCCACATCCTGACATAATCATAACTCTAAGAATTCCTACCTGCACTTCTAGCATCTAATATGAGTGCATAGCAGTGTTAGCCCTTCTGCCCATACTAGTCTAAGAAGCAGCCACCAGCCCATACCTGAATTTAGGGGTCTGCCTTTTGGTCTGCTGGCAGTCTCCTCAGTTGGCTGGAGAAAGGGACCAGATAAACAAAGCTGTGACAAATTGGTACACAGCCTAGGATGGCTGGCTGGCATGTCCCCTCTAACCTATTTAAGCCTGTTGTGCTGTTTTTTAATAACAAAGCATGTTGTGTTCTGAGTATGGGCCTGATATGATAATATGTCTAGGGTTGGGAGTTGGCTCTGTACACTTGTGCTGGCAATACTAAGTAAACTATCATATGCAGCCTAGAACAGAGGCACTGATTGAAATGTTGTGTAAAGGAACTACCACAATGCTTTCACAGAAAAATAGCTGATTAAAAAAATAACACATGCATGCAAAAAGCAAGTCATGCTAAAATATAATAAAATGAGTAAATTAAATGAAATATGTATCTGGGTAAAAATCCACAGGCCGCTAACCTGAAACTAAAATTAATGTACCCAAACTAGGCACTAAAATGAACACGCAACACCCGCCACATTGTCGGAACAAGAATGCACTGTCCAATACATAAAACGCCTGTACTAAAACCACTATTTATATGTGTGCGAAAAATATACATAAAAGTAATAAAATTACTATGATGTCAAGTTGGGCAGGCCGATGATTGGCTAGAATAAAAGGGCAATTTAGAATTTTCACAAAAAAATGAAATTAACTCAAAAATGCCAAATATCATCCATAATAATCAAATCCAGGAAAGGCTCAAGTTCAGCAGGTGGTAAGCTGACCAGCACATCAGACAAAAGATGGGGGGAGTATACATGTTCCGGTGCCTCAGCCACAGATCTGGCAGAGGAGGCAGCATTTTGGCTGTGCAGGTGTTATAGCACCAGGAGCCAAAATCCACGAAGGGCGGCTCAAAGAACGCATCCCACAGCTACCTTATTCTCAGTGGACAAGTCCAGCAATGAACCCTCTTTGAGAACATCATCAGATTTATGGCCATGGATGGTAGATGTTGCAAGGCAAGACACAACTTTAGTGCAGGATACCACAAGCAGCAAAAGACAAGTTACACACAATGAAGGGCCAGTCGAAATGACAGTGACCAGTTCCTGTTGAGCTCTTCAAAAAGTACTGCATCATGCGATCAGGACAGGGGACAGCTGGTGGGAGCTCGATCACTTATCATTGTTGAAATGGGGCAGCCATTGCAAATCAAAAATGGCAGCAGAGGGAAACTGCCAATTAATGCCTAAGCTATTGGAAAGCCTCCAAAACCACTTAAAAAGAGTGAATGGATGGCTGAAGGTGTAACTCCAAAGGCGGTCTGGAAAGTGCTGACAAACCCACAGCCAACAGCCTTAAAAAATGTAAAATACCAGCGGTGTTAGATACTTAAAAAATGTGATTTATTCATTCACCAAAATGTTTAAGAAAATTGGTATTTAAAAGGAACTGTACCTCTTCAGATGACCTTAAAACTTGAAGGTCATAGGTTTCTAGGGCTGATCTAAAAGCCACGTGTCTTTGTTAATACGTAATGTAAAACAAAAGTTACAAGGGTGTAACTCCCCTGAAACCTTTATTTTTTTTAATGAATTTCAATGTTTTTTTAAATGTACTTCCCAACTATAATATCCCTATAACCTTTGTTTTTTCACAGAATTTCTATGTTTTTTTTAACAGAAAGTAATTTTAATTACTATATTAATCCAACCACCTCCCATACCCAGGCTAAACCCTAAAAACACCTTACCACCCAAAAACCCATACACACCCTAAACCCTAAAATTACCCTTGACACCTAAAAATCTTCATCCAACCTGAACCCTAAAATTCCCTTGCCACTCAAAAACCCATACCCCTTAACCCTAAAAATGACTTCCATAATATATATGTTGAATATGTAGAATGCAGCTCCACATTCATGAAGCTTACTCGTTGATGGAGATTTTCTGGAGTGGGCATTCATTTGCAGTTTTGCAGCAGTGCATTCTAGCTTGTGTTTCACAGTTGCATACTGTTAAACCTATTGGTGGGTGTTAGACCTCACATTCTTGGTGGGGCTTCCCCTAATTTTTGCCTTTCAGATCTCCTGTTTTTGCTGACTTAGGTTTTTCTCTCATTAGGATTCTGGCCACTTTACCACTGCTAACCAGTGCTAAGTGCCTGTGCTCTTTCCCTAAAATGAGATAATACTGGCTTATCCCCAAAAGGCATATTTAATTTACTTAAAAGTCTCTAGTAGAGAGTATTAATTGTGCCCAGAGCCTGTAAAAATAAATGCTACTATTGATCCTGTAGAACTGATTATGCCAGCCTCTTAAATTGTCCTTTAAACCTCTCTCAGATGTGCTACTACAGAGCCTATGTGTGCAGTTTTAAACTGACTTGTCAACCTGGCAAAGTCAACCTTCCTTCAAGCCCAAACTTTTATTTTACTGCAAATAACTCACCACTAAGGTAGGTCCTCTGCTGCCTGAAGAGCAAGATGCAGTGTATTTAAAAGATGGATATTAGAAGGTGGATTATTGGTAAGGGCAGATAAGTACCTACACTTATCAATAGGCCACTAACCCCACTAGGTCCAGTCAGGTCTCAATAAATTAATCCAGGCTCAACCCTTGGTAGCTTGGCAATGTGTAACAAGGCTTAATTTAGGAGACAGATGTGTAAAGCATTTAAAAAGTCACAATACAGTAAATAAGTACAACTCAAAACACAATAAAAATCCAACACCAATTTAGAGAAATAGATGTATTTTTTATTTGCAAAATGACACTAAAAACAAAAATCCAACGTAGGGAACCAGAAATATGAATTTTTACAGATTAAAAGTAATTCTAGTGCTTAGAAGCAAATTGTGCTCAAAAGGTTTAAAAAGCTCACAGTGGACAGGGACAAGTCCAGAGTTCAGGCACCCACAATGTAACATTGTTACACTTATTTTTAGAAGTGTTTCTTGATACAGGAAAGTGGTCCACAGCACCAGCCAAAGGTTCAGAGGGTCTAGTTTGCCTCTTGGGGTGTGGGACTGCAACTCCCACAATGCACTTCTTCAACTTATGGAAGTGTTTGCAACAGTTGCTCCAAATGTCTCCAAACTTCTGGCGCTTCTTCCAAAAGGTCCTTTTTGGGTCCTTGAAGTGTCCACAACTTGCCCCAAGGTTCCAGAAGCTCTGAGTTGCTTCTTGGGAGCAGGAACTACAATTCCCAGAATGCATATAAAAACAGCTAAGACCACAGCACTGAAAGCACAGATATTTACAAACACAACAACGAAGTCTGTCTGTGAATAGTACAGTAATCTTTGTGTTCCAGTAAAGAATTTTTTTGGATCAACAATTGCTCCGTATAGTCGGATTAGTCATAGGCATGGTACAGTGGTAGCCTTCAGAACATATATTCATTCATACACAGCCATCACATAAGTGCTTACACTATTGGTGCATAGAGAAACAAATAAAAAGACTCAGACAAGACAGAAGTAAAAAAGCATGCAGTAGTGGGATGATATACCGAGAAGAAGTGTTAAGTGAACCGCATGTGAGGATCACCAGAAAAAGGAAAAAGATAAATACCTCAAGAATAATTCTCAATGATGTGACCAACAACACCCAAGGCGTGAGATAGCGCAGCATAAGGGTGAATTGAATAAAGGTAGATGTAGTACCTATATTGTGTCGAAATAAAGAAAACATGATGTGAAAACAGAAAAAGTGCCCACATTTGGAACCTACCAAGATTATAGACAAAATATAACCATGTCCGGCCAGGTAAATAGTGTGAAAGAACTGTAACGGGAACAGAGAAAAACCAACTAAGAAGGATATCTTTATGTATACTACTAATCGTTACAATTCGTAAAACAGACTACTGCTAATATAAATATCTGTGTCCAAGTTTGGAGAACGAGGAAGTTTGATGTATGGATATTTCAAATCGATTGTAACCTTTGGTATTTATCACCCGTGTGGAATAGAAAGAGTCATCAAAGATAGAGAAGTTGTGGGATCATGGTATGTCCTATAGTCAGAAAAAGGAAATAAGAACAGTACTAGAAAATGCGAAGCAACAAAAACAAAAGGTGTATAGTTAAGAACTGTAAAGAGATATAGGTTTTAACTACGTATTAACCACATTTAAATCCTGTAGGATCTAGTTTTTAAAGGACTTGAAAGAGCTGTCTCTGAGAAACGAGGGACTAATATATTAGGTAAGTTGAGGCATGGTAGTTTGAAAGAAAGGTTCATAAGTAATCAATGTGATAGTATACAACATAAAAAAGGTGAGCGACTGCAGGTATTTTGAGTTCAGTATTATTGCACTGTTAATATTTGGAATTGAGAACTATGAGTCTATTAGTTGTATCATGTCAGTATTGATGAAGCAGAAAATGAAGGTTTTGATTTATTAACGTTTAAACGTAGTGCTGAAATAATCATGTGTGACTTTAATCTAACTAATAAAGATTGTACGGGGACAAAATGTGCCCTCAGAGTAGTTTGCCATCATTTATACGCGTGCTTTATATAACGTGGTGAATTAGAATTGCACTAATCCGACATAATCATAAACGTGTGCTATGATTTGCTTGTTTGAAATGTTTTAGCTTAGCATTACTTTAGCGGAGTCTTTGGCCTAGTTGCCTGGTCTCACGGTTTAGATGCTCGTATTTTTCCACTGTGCTATTAAACGTGTATTTTTGCTTGAAGCTGTACTTTTCCACAGAAACTGTTCACATGCTTATCTTAAAGTTAGTGCCAGCCTGGCATATTTTCTCTTTAATTCAAGGTCGACTTGCAGGTGCGGACAATGGAGGCTCTGAGAGTAAGCTAATTGGGAGACAATGTTGCAACTTGCGTACCCATCTCCAAGGATAATGTATGCTTAAGTAAAAGCTTGAGAACTGTCGTTTTTGATTGGTCTATTTGAAGCTAACCTATGAATCCTCCAATGGAAGACCCTACTGGACTTGAACTGTTGTCTATAAAAAACCAGGTGCACGAGAAGAAGGTAGCCATTACAGCCATTATGCGCTATGATTGGGAGATCTTTGCTCTCTATCATCGGACATCCCGCCATTTTGACTTCGTAGCTATTATGGCCCACTTTGCTTCGACGCCATTTTGAGAGACTTTGTTTCTTTCTCTAGTCGAGAGAAAGAGACTTTGAATGATTCTTACCCTAGAGACTGTAACTTTGATTTGATCCCTTTGCATGAAGTAATAGTTTTACCTTGCCGCCGTGAGGCATTTGCCCCGTTCACCCCTGCCCCTTTGTCCCATCCCATGCTGATCGAGAAACGGTACCCATGATGACCGAAGAACGGTACCTGTGAGACGAAGACTTCCTTGTATGCTAATCGTAATTGGTAAATATGAAAGGAAATTGTAAAATTGCATTGTGTTTCTTTTAGGTAACCAACTGCTGATTTTGGTAAGAGCCCTAGTTAGGAGTTTTCTAAATTAATGTTGCTAAATTGTTTTTGCATGAAGTCCCACATGCAGATGCTAATTCGAGGTTAGATGAGGATTCCATATGTCGCACGATGCAATTTGAGATCTTGTTATGCTGACTAAATGTATGCCATTAGTTCATTACAGATTATCGTATTAGTGATTTGCATTGCCGTTATCGAATGCCTTGTGATTCAAATGCTTCATAGATTACACTTGTTTCGACGTTATGGACAGCTATTAATGTTCATATATGTTTATCATTTGGTGTTGAGACACATTTATATTGTGCTAGCTTTGTTAATATAGGGAAATAAATTCACTAACTTTGCAATAAACTGGTGTGGTTATTCCTGACTGAAAGGTCAGGGTTCGCCGAAATGTATTCTGGATTAATTGTAAAGTGTTATGTTGTTCAAGGTGTTGCTTATGTTCGTTATTGATTATTGATTTTGATGAGACCGATCGATTAAGAGTACAGAGAGTTCCCACTAAGTCAAAAGATTCATCGGCCTAAAGAGCGTCCGAATACAGGTAAAATTATTACTACGGACCACTCTATCAGTAGATGGTAGCAGAGGACGGTTACGTCTTTTGGGACCCTGTACTATTAAAGTACATGGTGTCGAATTAACGGTTACGCATTTTGAGACCCCACTCGAGAAGTTGAATTAGATTTTCTTGGATAAAACGGATTGACAAGATGATGATGGGCTAGGTCCACCGCGACTTTCCCGGGATCTCGGAGCTTGCGAATGGAGAGAACGGAGGTGTGGAATCAGCGTTGGCGGTACTAGTGATGGTATGAGTGAAGTTAGGGTTTTGCGCTTGCCCAGCTTATTGCCGCAGGGTGTGTGAAAAGGTTGCGAGGATTTTTTTCTTGTTAAGGATAGCGGAGGTGCGACTCCGAGTGTAGAAGTAGTGAAGTCGTCGAACTTCATAGAAATAGCGGAGGTGCGGCTCCGAGTGTGAGAGTAGGGAAGTCGTCGAACTTCATGTGCGTGTGGCGCTTTGTGCATAAAAAGGTCCACGTGGTTGTTGTTGTTGAGACGGGCCCTGCGAGGTCAAGAGACTCCGGAGTATGTTGATCCATGTTGTGGTCTGGGCGGTTTAGTAGGTTGATCGGGCGTGGTCAACAAGTCGGTACGTGTGTTAGGGAGTGAAAGAAACTTCGACTTCGGGCTTTGACAAGATTCTAAGTGCACTAGAACAGATCATTGACAAGTTGAGAGTAGGTCTGCGGGTCAGATTTGCTTGTGAATGTGGGGACTGAGAAAGACGGAATAGCGGCCAGAGGCTAGTGAAAAGTCCAGAGGCTAGTGAAAGGTCCCTAAGGTCCTGAAGCGACTGTGTTACCCTTCCTGTAGTAAACCGACAGATCTGTTTTATTTTTTTTGGTAGCTCGCAATATATGCAAGAAGTTGTTACGAGAGGAGGTGAGTGAAGGAAGACTAGCCGCAAGGCTTTGTCAGCCGCAGTGTGTGTGAGTGTGACGTCACTAAGAGCCGCGCTGGGATAGGTTGGTTGCAGAGAAGGGTCGCGCACGGATTGGACGCAGTCCGTGGGACTCGATTGGAAGGGGAAAGGCAGGTGAAGAGTATTCCGGGAATTAAAGTCACCTATTGATTACAATTTTGTGGAATTAAAGTCACCTATTGATTACAGTTTTGTGGAATTGAAGTCACCTATTGGTTATAAACTTGGTTAAATAAAAGACGGGGAAAATGAAATTCTTTAAAGCATTTAGGAGCGCGATGAAGGGGGAGTCTTACATTAAAGCGAGCGTAGGAGAAGAGACGCCGCCCGAGGGTACACCAGCTTACATTGTAATGGAAGAGAAGGGGGTAGCTCCGTGTCTTTGGCTAAAGCAATGGCACAAGTTGACAGAGAAACATGGGAGCGTAGCGTTCCCGATATATGGGACATTCAATATAAAGATTCTAGAGAATTTGAGATTCACGATGTACGACATGAAGGTGCCTCCAAGGCCAGCACAGTTTGAGGCTCTAGCAATTTGGGAACTAATTGCCAGACAGCAACAGCAAAAGAAGTTCGAGACCAGGATGAGGAAGGTAGAAAAGACACTAGCGGATGCTAGGTGGGATAATGCACAGAAGTTGTGGAGGTCAGATGTATTGCAGGGGATAAAATTGTTCCCCGCAATTACTAAGGAAGGAGAAGAGACAGGTAAGAAAGCCACCTGTAAGACAGACAGAAAGTGTTCCAAGGATAGAGAGGACGAGGAAAAGTTGAGAAGAGAAGAGGAGTTAGAGGATGAGGAGTTGATAATGCAATTGCTGAACGACCGTCCACCGCCTTATGCAGAGAATGGACAAGGTCCAAGTACCAGTTCTGCCCCTCCAGCACCGGTACAGAACAGTGAAACCCAGAGTTCAGGAGCGTCATCGGGATCTAAGAACCCGAGTCTGCTGTTCACCCCGCAGATACCGCAGGTTAGGAGAATATATCCAGATGTGCCCGTGTTGAAACCAGCAGAAAATTATCAGCCGCAGATACCAGGGTACTATAGTAGTGATAACGGTGCAGGAATGATTCTAGATCCAACCGTAAGGGGAGTACAGAATGGTTACAACCCAACAATGGCACAAGCTGAATCAACTCAGTTTTTGATGCCTCAAAAGCAGATGCAGGGAGGAAACGCACATGCTCAAATGACGGGGAGCCAGATGGGCATGCCGGCAGTGATGACCCATGGTGTGGGAATGAACATGCCACAGAACATGGGGAATGGACAGAACCCAGACGCGATATCACTACCCATTACTGTAGGTCCAGCGGTACCTCTGTATAGTCAGCCTAATTCGGGTCTGAACAGTCAGGGACCAATGCTGCAGAATGGGACAGAAAAAAGGTGCATAGAAAACACTCCAGGGATAACTCCGATAGCGGCTCAGCCAACTGGGTCTGGGTCCTTGATGGAGTTTAGTCCCGTATGTGCTCAGTCAACACTGGTGAGGTCGAGCCCCCCACTGATAATACCTCTCACATCGAACACTGAAAAGCTGCCGCAGCCATCGATGGCAGTCGATGTGAACGCTACCCTGATGGGGGTGAATGCGCAACAGCTAACACAGTGGTTCAACAGTCTGAATTCTACACAAAATTCAGCTAGTGGGAAAGGAGAAGACTATATGAATAGGGTGAGGCTGAACATGGAAGCACAAGAATTGGTGGAAGGGACTATGGGTGTGAACAGGTTAGAGTCCTACACGGAAGAAGAGCTGAGGTATCTATGTCCCAGGATTACGAAGGAAGTGAACAAGATACATAAGAGCTTGCAGGAAGCAGCTGACAGAAACGGGGTTGACATAGACAAGACGAAACACTTGAGCAGGAGCTACAGGTTAGATTTTGGGACCACAGATTTTGAACACATGAGGTCAGCAGGCATGAAGACACACCTTAGAGAATTGCTGCAGAGTGCACAAGTGTGGAGGTGCTTAGACAAATGGGAAAGCAGGTGGGTAAAGAGGAAGGACAAGAGGAGGGACAGTGCTACAGAGCACAATGAGAAAAGACCGCAGAGTAGTGATACCGTAACAATGCTACCAATGAGGGAGACAGCAGGAGGAAAATTAGTACATGTACCATGGCACAGAAGCGACATTCAGTCCTTTACGGATGATTTTTCCAAACTAAGAGAGAAACCGATTGAATGGTATCAGCAGACTGATAGGTTTGTGAAGCTTGCAAAATGTCTTTGGGAAGACCTGAATACTCTCTTTGAGATTGTGGTTCCGGCAGATTTGTGGGAGGATTGCAAAAGAGCTGTAGGTTGGCCGACAAGTGAACCAGAGAGAGACAGGGAGACAGGTGCACCATCACCTATGGTGATGAGCTTGTACTATAAGGTGATTGAGCATTTGAAAACGAAGGTACCCGCGAAGAATGTGGATTGGCAGAAGATTGATCAAACTGCCCAAGAGACTAAAGAATCGATTCATAGTTACTATGAGAGGTTGTTGAAGGCGTTCAAGAATTACAGTGGCACGGAAACAATAGAGGCGAAGGACATGCTCCATTTTGTGTTCAGATTTGTGGAAGGGCTGAGACCAGAAATAAGCCAAATGATAAAGTCGCATTTGATTTGTTGGCAGTCTAAACCGATTGACGAGGTCTTGACTTATGCGAAATACTGTAGCGACGAAATTGAAGTGAAACAGAAAAGGTTGAAAGAGAAGGTGATGATGATGCAGCTTAAGGCAGCTCAAACAGGTTTGCAAGGTCTGCAAGGTTTGCAAGGTTTGCAAGGGATGCAAGGGTTCCAACAGTAGGTACCGCAACAACAGTTGCCGTTGCAGGGAAACATGGCGTTTCAGCCGCAGGCCAGAGGCAGAGGCAGAGGAGGTTTTGTGAATAATGGTCCGGATTTGAACACTGTTGTGACGGGTGTGCAGGCAATGAAGAAGGTGATGCCGTGTCACGTGTGCGGAATAGTCGGTCATTGGAAACGCGAGTGCCCGATGGTAGTGCAGGAAGGTGCAGGTGCAGGTGCAGGTGTAGGTGTTGGTCAGCAAAACAATGATGTCAATGCATTTCAGACAATGAGGGGACCGAAAATGAGAGGTCCGAGCCCAAATTTTCAGACCGTAAATCAATTGCAGGGATTACAACCTATGCAGCCGCAGCAGATGCAGATGCCTCGTATGCAGATGACGCAAATGCAGCCAATGCAACAGCAGTTACCTATGGTACCTAATCAGCAAATGCAAATACCCTTGGCACCAATGAGTCAGCAGCAAGTGATGGTTCCTCCGCAGGTAACGGGTCAGGTAATGAGTACAAATGGCACCATACAACAGTTCCCATTACACAGTGAGAGTGGAATAAATAACGTATGGGAGAGTGAAAGTTCAGGAGAAGAAGGAGACTGTGTGCTTGCAGCATCCTTGGAAGTTGATCAAAGGGGTCCGTACGTAGAGGGAAGAGTAATGGGTCATCGTGTCTCATTCTTGGTTGACACGGGAGCCACACGTTCAACAGTTAAGAGCAGTGAAGTACCAAATTTGGCACTCTCAGGGAGGACAGTTCAAGTGGTGGGAGTAGCAAACAGACATCTGACGAACCCAATTACAGATCCGGTACCAGTCAGCATCGGTAACTATCAAGGGGTGCATCAGTTTGTGGTATGTGACTCAAGCCCGATAGCACTATTAGGAAGAGACCTATTGTGCAAATTGGGTTGTTCGATCATGTGTTCAAACGAAGGGATAACAATACAGACGAGCAGTGATGGGGAAGAAGAGGACAGTGTAGAGGGGGATGAGATGGAAACTGTAGATGAAGAGTATCCTCTG
This sequence comes from Pleurodeles waltl, assembly GCF_031143425.1. Lineage (NCBI taxonomy): Eukaryota > Metazoa > Chordata > Amphibia > Caudata > Salamandridae > Pleurodeles > Pleurodeles waltl. The sequence goes on along the minus strand of NC_090438.1, from coordinate 235,151,964 downwards.
ATTTGTCTTTTCCCGATGATAACTGAAGAAGATATCCCAGCTGAATTACGGGAAACAGTCGGAAAGGAAGTGTGGGACATGACAGGGAAAGAGGTGGTATTGATGAAAGGAGTGGAACCAGTGAAAGTGGCTGTAAAGCCCAATGCAATCTTTCCCCAGACCCCACAATACCACATGCCACAAGATACCCTCATGAAAGTTGCTCAACTCATTGACGAATTTGTAAAGCAGGGGGTACTGAAAGAAGTGTTAAGCAGTCCATGTAATTCACCAATAATGGGACTAATAAAGCCGAGTGGAAAGGTCCGACTCGTGCAGGATTTGAGGAAAATAAATGTCATCATAGTCAAGTGCTGCCCTGTCGTACCGAATCCAGCTGTGATAATGTTTCAAGTTCCTTGCGATGCTGAATGGTTTTCAGTCATCGATTTGTCACAGGCATTCTTTTCTGTGCCTCTTCATGAGGACAGCCAATTCCTCTTTTGTTTCAAATTCCTAGACAGAGTGTACAGTTGGTGTCGAATTCCTCAAGGGTTTTCTGAATCACCGTCAATCTTCAATCAGATCTTAAAGAAAGATTTGGAAACATTAGAATTGCCATTCGAGTCAACCCTAGTACAGTACATTGATGACTTACTGGTTGCATCAAAGACAGAAAGTGGCTGCACAGCCGATACCATTGCTTTGTTGAACCATCTGGGAAGGAATGGACATAAGGTGTCTCCTTCCAAATTACAGTTCTGTCAGAAGAAAGTGAAATACTTGGGTCACCAAATAGAGAAAGGGTCACGGAGAATAATGAAGGAAAGAATTACAAGTATACTCCAAATGAGTCCACCAAAGACAAGGAAGGAGGTGAGGAAGTTTTTGGGAATGGTGGGCTATTGTCGCCAGTGGATCCCCAACTTCTCGTCTCTAGCAAAGCCTTTACTGAAATTGACCCAGAAGGATGCCTTGGATGAAATTGAGCTGAAAGGAGATGAGATGGATGCTTTTGTTGAACTAAAGGAATGCATGTGCAGGGCTCCAGCTTTAGGTATGCCTGATTACACGAAGCCTTTCACATTGTTTTGTCATGAACGTGATGCATGTTCTTTGTCTGTCTTGACCCAAGCCCATGGTGGCGTAAACAGACCAGTAGCGTATTTTTCAGCTACTTTGGATCCGGTTGCAGCAGCACTCCCAGGGTGTTTGCGCGCCGTAGCAGCAGTTGGTATCAGCCTCACTCAGAGTGAAGGAATAGTGATGGGACACCCAGTAACAGTAATGGTCCCTCACTCAGTTGAGATACTTTTGACCCGCTCCCGAACGCAGCACATGACTGGAGCAAGACTCACAAGGTATGAAACGATAATTCTGGGCTCACCGAATGTGCAGCTGAAAAGGTGCACTACGTTGAATCCAGCAACCTTGCTTCCGGGAGAAAATGCTGAAATTGAGAACGCTGAAGACGTCGAGCATGACTGCCTTCAGGTGACTGAATTTTGCACAAAACCTCGACCAGACATCAAGGATACTAAACTTGATGAAAACGACCAAATTCTTTTTGTTGATGGTTCATGTCTAAGAGATGGGATGGGGATTTTGAAAGCAGGATATGCTGTATGTACTGTAACAGGGGTCTTGGAAGCGGGATGGCTTCAAGGAGTCTATTCTGCACAAGTAGCAGAACTTGTAGCCCTTACCAGAGCATGTCAACTGTCTGCATTGATGAAAGTCACCATTTACACTGATAGTCAGTACGGGTTTGGGATTGTGCATGACTTTGGACAACTATGGTCACAGAGAGGGTTCCTGACTTCTTCAGGATCCCCAGTGAAGAACGGGGAGAGGATAAGGGAATTGTTACACGCCATTCAAGTGCCAGCTGAAGTTGCAGTGGTAAAGTGTAGTGCTCACACGAAAGGACAGGACTATGTGTCTCTAGGAAATGCATATGCGGATCAAGTCGCAAGATTTTGTGCCTTGAACTGTATATTACTGAGAGATGATTGGAATACGATAAATGAGCCAGAACTCGAACCAGCTGAAGCATTTGCCTTGAAGGTCGTAGATACAATAGATGAACTAAAAGCATTACAAAATAATGTCAGGGAAGATGAAAGAGATTCCTGGATTAAATCACAATGTATAAAGAGACAAGACGAGTTATGGGTTTCACATGAGGGAAAATATGTTTTGCCAAATAGTCTCTTATCACAGCTTGCGCGGTTCTATCATGGGCAAGCTCACCTAGGGAGAGATGCCATGATAAGATTGTTCAAAACTGATTGGTTTAACCCCAGATTTCGTCAAGCTGCAGAAGCAGTTTGCCATCGATGTGTCACTTGCCAGCAGATGAACCCCGGAAAGGGAACAGTTGTGAACGCGAGTCACATTGGTAGGGCAAGCGGACCTTTTAGTCAAATGCAGATGGACTTCATTGAGATGCCTGTGCATGGGGGTCTGAAATATGTGCTGGTGATTGTATGCATTTTTAGTCACTGGATTGAGGCATACCCCACACGTAGAAACGACAGCCTTACAGTTGCCAAGCTATTGTTGAGAGAGTTGATACCACGTTTCGGATTCCCGATCTCTTTAGAATCAGATAGGGGAAGTCACTTCAATAACGAGGTGATAAAGTTACTTTGCGAAGCGCTGAACATTGAGCAAAAGCTGCACTGTAGCTATCGCCCTGAAGCCTCAGGACTGGTGGAGCAGATGAATGGTACGCTGAAATCGAGAATGGCAAAAATATGTGCATCGACAAATCTGAAATGGCCTGACGCATTGCCTTTAGTGCTAATGTCAATGAGAAACACTCCTGATAGAAAAACTGGATTGTCTCCGCATGAAATTCTCATGGGCAGGGCTATGAGACTTCCTGCAGTTCCCGCAAACATGCTTTTGAATATTACAGATGATATGGTGTTAGACTACTGCAAAGGACTGGCTGACGTGGTTCGCTCTTTCTCTCACCAGGTGGAAGCGACCACCTTGCCACCGATTCAAGGTCCAGGACACGCCCTGAAAGCAGGTGACTGGGTCGTGGTAAAGAAGCACGTGAGAAAGTTGTGTCTGGAACCCCGTTGGAAAGGCCCTTTTCAAGTGATCCTGATGACAACTACCGCTGTGAAGTGTGCGGGGGTTCCCAACTGGATTCACGCCAGTCACACAAAGAAGGTGTTGTGTCCCACAAATGAGGAAGGTGAAGCGCTGAAACTACCAGTGCCTGATAAAGCAGTGCTGAGTGCTGAGACAGAACAAAAGCGAACTGAAAGCGAACAGGCAGAAGCAGGAGAGAAAGAGATATTCTCCGACGACGACACCAACTCACTTGGGGGAGACCAAGGGGAAAGTTCAGACAGCGACGAAGAAGCTGCAGGTGACAAAGAGCCTGAAGCAGCTGAGGGTAGCAAAAAGCCTGAAGCAGCTGAAGGTGACAAGGAGCCTGAAGCAGCTGAAAGTGATAAAGAACCTGAAGAAAGTAACGGTGACGAAGGGATCGGAAAAGGTGAAGAGGCAGGAGAGCCTGATAAGAGGAGGGCTTTCCCAGAAGCAGACGACACAGAAAAAGAAAAGGAGAACGTGATCGATTCCCCGGAAGAAGGGGATAAGGGAGAAAAGAACGAAAAGGTTCAAGCTTCCACAGAAAAGATCGAAGGTCCATCAAATGGACATGGTGCAAAGAGAAGACTGAGTATCTCACCAATAAAAGAAAAGGGTAAAGGAAGTTTGAACGAGGGAGGAAAGCCAAAAGTGAAAGAGAAAAGAAAGGAAGTGACTGTTGTGGAACAATCGTCAAGTGAGGAAAAAGACTTGACAAAAGAGGAAAGTACCAGCGAAGCAGAGTCGAAAAGGGAAGCAAAATTGAAAAGAAAAAGGATACCAAACAGGAGATATTCCGGTCCTGAATGGGCATATGCAGTCAATGATGATTGGACTGACGAGTTTGTATCTCTAAGCATCGAGAACGAAGAAGAAGAAGAGATACCAATAGAAAAGAAAAGTTTCATAGACTCTGTCGATTGAAAGAGTAGTAAATGATATTGTTCGCTACAATCTAACGTGAAAGAAACAACCAGCTGAGTAATTGTTAAACCGGATGAGACATTTGCTAAACTGATAAAGACTGAGTTATTGCCGAATTGAGACAAATGCTGCTAACCGATAAGTGACTGGCCTTTTGAAGAAGACGGTGTGAACATTGCGCTTGTTCAGCCTTGTAACTGAATTGCTAAATAGTTTCATTTATAAGTGCTTCTAGCTCTCTGATTCTATACAGATCATGACTAGGTACGCTACGCAAAATAATAAAAAGAAATATTGTAAATATGTGTGTATAGGCTTGGTAATTACAGGTGTAATAATAATAATGGCAATTGTGATTGGAATGCATGGAAAGGGTGAAAGTGAGAATATCGAGGCTTCTACTATTGCTCCTGTTACTGTCACTGAACTAACATCATTGAAAAGACTAGCATTGGATGAGAGGCTCTTGCATGATAAGAAAGAGCTTTCGTATAACGTTTTCTATCGCTTACTAACAGAGTATGTTGAAACTATGGATGCGAAAGATTGTTATGTGTGTACACAGATACCGACATCAGTAAAGGAAGGGGTGACTTATCACCACATGCCTCTTACATATGGGATTACATGTAGTATAGTAATGTCTAGGTTTTATGGTCAAACTAACATACAGTATTTTCACTCGAATTATGATGTTACCTTTGCTTATGTTCCTATAATAGAACAGCTGAGCCAGATTGCTAAAGACTGGGATGCTAAAATAATGAGGGAATTTTTCGAGCCAATGCAACCTTTTGAAACGGCTCATGCTCATAGGGAAAACCTTACTTGCTCAGTCTCTGCTGTAGAAATAAGCTTTTTAGATCGCACAGATGATAGAAGGGCACAGATGAAGGCGAAATTAGAAAAAGAGCTGCATAAGAGGACTTCAGTAGATAATTATGATTTTGCTGCTATAAAGACACAAGGGAAAATAGCTTTAGATGCTTGGCATGTAGGGAAATTTTGTATATATCGAGGTGAATCCTATTATGACAATATTTTTGTAGGAGCGAGTGAATGCAAACATACGTTTATTTTTAAGGCCAAATGGACATTCATGATGAACGGACTTGACCCTGTCATTCCAGGTGTATATTACATTTGTGGGCATAATGCTTATTATCGTCTTAAAAAGGGATGGTGGGGGAGATGTTATTTGGGTATAGTGTTCCCAAAGGTTTATCAACTGGATGACGTATCGATGATTCAAAAGACATCTGGATCCCATCGTATCCAGAAAAGAGAGACCGCAGCTGCTGTGGTAGGTGATATATTTGGAGCCATGATTCCTTCATTAGGAGTTGTGTTGAATTCCATCAAGATACGAAAGTTGTATACTATAGTGGATAACATGCTGACAAAGTTTTCAGGTGCTATAATACTGATAGATGCTGAACTTGCAGCGGAAAGAGCTATGACTCTTCAAAATAGGCTTGCTTTAGACATTCTTTTAGCAAAGGATGGAGGCGTTTGCAAAATGATTGGTGCACGTCACTGTTGTACCTATATACCTGATAATAGTGTGAAGATTAAAACTATGCTTGCTAATCTAACAAAAGAAAGTGCAGATTTGAAGGAATTGAAAGAACCAGGAGTGTGGGAGAAGGTTGGAAAGGGACTTGCTTCAGTGGGACATTGGATTGGGGGAATTTGGAATGGAATATTATTGAAAATAATAGAAGGAATATTAATAGTAATAATTTGTGTATTTGGAATTTGGGGAATAAAAAGGGGAATAATAATGATTATGGAAAGAATTAAAAGAAGAAAAGAAGAGAAAATGATGAAAAGAATGGCAGAAGAATACAAAGCGCAAACTAGGGGAACTAAAAGGAAAAGGGAACTGACAGAATTTTAATGGAATAAAATTTGTGGGCGTGGTTTGGTGTGATGACTAGTAGTCATCAGAGGAGGGATTGATGAAGCAGAAAATGAAGGTTTTGATTTATTAATGTTTAAACGTAGTGCTGAAATAATCATGTGTGACTTTAATCTAACTAATAAAGATTGTACGGGGACAAAATGTGCCCTCAGAGTAGTTTGCCATCATTTATTCGCGTGCTTTATATAACGTGGTGAATTAGAATTGCACTAATCCGACATAATCATAAACGTGTGCTACGATTTGCTTGTTTGAAATGTTTTAGCTTAGCATTACTTTAGCGGAGGCTTTGGCCTAGTTGCCTGGTCTCACGGTTTAGATGCTCGTATTTTTCCACTGTGCTATTAAACGTGTATTTTTGCTTGAAGCTGTACTTTTCCACAGAAACTGTTCACATGCTTATCTTAAAGTTAGTGCCAGCCTGGCATATTTTCTCTTTAATTCAAGGTCGACTTGCAGGTGCGGACAATGGAGGCTCTGAGAGTAAGCTAATTGGGAGACAATGTTGCAACTTGCGTACCCATCTCCAAGGATAATGTATGCTTAAGTAAAAGCTTGAGAACTGTCGTTTTTGATTGGTCAATTTGAAGCTAACCTATGAATAGTCCAATGGAAGACCCTACTGGACTTGAACTGTTGTCTATAAAAAACCAGGTGCACGAGAAGAAGGTAGCCATTACAGCCATTATGCGCTATGATTGGGAGATCTTTGCTCTCTATCATCGGACATCCCGCCATTTTGACTTCGTAGCTATTATGGCCCACTTTGCTGCGACGCCATTTTGAGAGACTTTGTTTCTTTCTCTAGTCGAGAGAAAGAGACTTTGAATGATTCTTACCCTAGAGACTGTAACTTTGATTTGATCCCTTTGCATGAAGTAATAGTTTTACCTTGCCGCCGTGAGGCATTTGCCCCGTTCACCCCTGCCCCTTTGTCCCATCCCAGGCTGATCGAGAAACGGTACCCATGATGACCGAAGAACGGTACCTGTGAGACGAAGACTTCCTTGTATGCTGATCGTAATTGGTAAATATGAAAGGAAATTGTAAAATTGCATTGTGTTTCTTTTAGGTAACCAACTGCTGATTTTGGTAAGAGCCCTAGTTAGGAGTTTTCTAAATTAATGTTGCTAAATTGTTTTTGCATGAAGTCCCACATGCAGATGCTAATTCGAGGTTAGATGAGGATTCCATATGTCGCACGATGCAATTTGAGATCTTGTTATGCTGACTAAATGTATGCCATTAGTTCATTACAGATTATCGTATTAGTGATTTGCATTGCCGTTATCGAATGCCTTGTGATTCAAATGCTTCATAGATTACACTTGTTTCGACGTTATGGACAGCTATTAATGTTCATATATGTTTATCATTTGGTGTTGAGACACATTTATATTGTGCTAGCTTTGTTAATATAGGGAAATAAATTCACTAACTTTGCAATAATCTGGTGTGGTTATTCCTGACTGAAAGGTCAGGGTTCGCCGAAATGTATTCTGGATTCATTGTAAAGTGTTATGTTGTTCAAGGTGTTGCTTATGTTCGTTATTGATTATTGATTTTGATGAGACCGATCGATTAAGAGTACAGAGAGTTCCCACTAAGTCAAAAGATTCATCGGCCTAAAGAGCGTCCGAATACAGGTAAAATTATTACTACGGACCGCTCTATCAGTATTCAGAAGTGTATACATAGAGTAAAAATGGGCAGAACCAATGTAAACTGGAAAACTAGTGGAAAAGGCCGAAATGTGTAAATAAGGCTGTCTTTATAAACAGCGCACTAACACCAGGAGGTAGGCATATACAGGGAAATTGGTCTGGACAGAACGCTATCGCAGAAAGCGGAAGCGTCAAATATGAAGTTGGAATCTAATCAAAAATACTTGGAAAGCCGTCTAAATAAATACGCCCACGACACAACGTGTATCGAAGGCGAGCAGTCACATACCTGTGGAGCTGTTCTGCAAGCACCCTTCGGTGCACGAAATGTTCGTAGCCAGTATTAAAGACGCGAAGACAGCGAGGTTCATATTTATCACCCGTAGTCAAGATAAAGAAAGGGCTAGTAGTGACTTACGTTACGTAGAAAAGTAGCGTGTAGTTGAAGTGTGACTCGGGTAGAGATAGACATAGAACTATTGGCAAAGACCATTTGTATTGTAGACACTGAGAAGAGGGCGGCCATATGTAATGAAAACAAAGCACCTCGTTCATTGTACGATGGAATGACGTAAATCTAATTGGGTCTAATCATAGTGTCCAGACAGCTCATTGGAATGTAACTAATCATGAAAAGTAGTTAAAAGATATGACAAGAAGAGACAAATATAAGGAGTATGATAATGTATTAAATGTGCATTGTCTTGTAGTGGCAAACGTTAGTGAAGTAACATGTATTTGTGGAAACACTCGTCAAATTACGGCTCTCATGGTCAAATAGATTGAGGACACTTTGTCGAGGATGAGTATTAAATGGAGACGCTGAGAAGCGGGGCAGCCATACGTAATGAGAGCGAAGCCCCTTGTATCCGATACAATAGGATATTGAGTGATACTTTGGTCTGATCCAGTAGGTCATTATAGGAAACTAGAAATACAAATAGGACTACTGTCATAGAACCAAATGTATTATAAACGGAGAGAAGATGGTGGCCATTTTTAAAAGGATCTAAGCATTACTAAATTCCCAGAATGCACCTGATCAGAATCCTCAAATGGCCACGGCACACTGGCCAGCTGGGCTCTTTTTGCAGGACTTGATGCAGGGGACTCTGGGCAGCTCCTTTGTACCTGCAGCTCCTGGAGCTGCAGAAACAAGGCAGAGTCCTTTTCTTGTTGAAGCCCAAAGTGTGCAGCTGATGCAGTCCTTGTGAGTGCAGTGTCCAGGTGCCAGAGGCCAGGGGTCCAGCAGGGCAGTCCTCCTTCTCCAGTATCTTCTCCCAGCAGGGATCTGATGTGTGAGTGCAGGTCTGCCAAATTTATACTGCTCGGGGTGAAAAGCAAGAGGGGGAAAGTGTCCAATAACAGGCAGGCCACTGCCCTATTGGATGATCACTTCCTGGGAAGTGTGCCAGAAATCAATGCCAGGGAGCAACACTCCTTTAAAATTGAAAATGGCAGAAACTGATTTTTGGAGATTAAGAGGGTCATTCTGACCCTGGCGGGCGGCAGAAGACCGCAGATGCCATTCTGGCTTTCCCGCTGGGCCGGCGGGCGACCGCCAAAAGAGCTCCCGCTGGCCCAGCGGGAAAGGCCCTGCAACAAGGAAGCCGGCTCCGAATGGAGCCGGCGGAGTTGCAGGGGTGCGACGGGTGCAGTTGCACCCGTCGCGATTTTCACTGTCTGGAAAATCTTTATGGGGCCCTATTAGGGGGCCCCTGCACTGCCCATGCCAGTGGCATGGGCAGTGCAGGGGCCCCCAGGGGCCCCACGACACCCGTTCCCGCCATCCTGTTCCTGGCGGTAAAAACCGCCAGAAACAGGATGGAGGGAAGGGGGTCGGAATCTCCATGGCGGCGCTGCTTGCAGCGCCCCATGGAGATTCAGCCTATGCAGGGGAAATCCGTCAGGAAACCGCCGGATCCCCTTTTCTGACCGCGGCTTTACCGCCGCGGTCAGAATGGGCTGGGAAGCACCGCCAGCCTGTTGGCGGTGCTTCCGTGGTCCCCGGCCCTGGCGGTCTTGGACCGCCAGGGTCGAAATGACCCCCTAAGTCTCGGTGAGTGTGGCTAAAAATCCTTAACACACCCCTCTCCTGCCCTCTCCTAATCTAATCCAGAGAGGGCACCTGGTTGTCTGGGTTTAAAGGAAATGGGTGAGGTCCTGAGTTGCTCCAAATGTCCTTCCCTCCTATGAAGACCAGCTTGGCTGCTCTCCCCCATCCTGTTTCACCATCTGCTGAGATTAATCTCCCTCAGGCACTTCCTTTGTGTTCAGCCCAGGCCACTTCACACCTCATCAAGGCAGATTGGCCAGGCTGCCAGAGAGTGGCCAGTCAGAGAGGGGCACTACAGGGCTGAAACTGGTAACTTTAGGAAGAGTTCTAAAACTCTTTCCCTGAACGAGTTATATTAAATCCAACAATGGAAAGTTGTTGCATTTATTACAACAATCAGTTTGAGACCATACATGTGATATCTATCTCCTTTGGAGACTTCATTAATTAAATTTAAGTCTCCCCATTTTTGCCTATAGAGCCTACTACAATGAGGGAAAAACAAATGTGGCTATTTTTCCTCACCAGTGCTTACAAAACATATTTTATAAGGTCCCTGCATTTAGTTACACTGCACCGAACACTGGGGGTACCTATAGCACTATGTAGGGGTGACGTATATGTGAAAATAAGGTAGTTTAGGACTTTGGAAGTTCTTTTTATTCCAAAGTCAAATTTGCATATATCTTTACTTTAAAATCCGACAGCAAGGCAGGCCTGTCTTTAGAATGACCGTGGGGACCCCATCAGTGCACCTATGATAACACTACCAATGCTGGGGTCCCTTAACCTACATGCCCTACCATATACCAGGGACTTATAGATAGGTCGACACAACCAATTTTAATTAGCCTAATTTGAGTACTCATTTTACAAGGGAGCTTTGGACTTAGGACTGGTTAGCAGTACCCAGGGCATCATGAGAGTCAAGAAAACACCAGCAAAAAGTGAAAGTAGGGGCAAAAAGTTAGGGGGCTCCTGCAGTCAGCCCAGTTTTCTCACACAAGCCCCTGCCCCAACCCACATGCCCAGGAGACTCAGCCCAACTCTGGAAGAGTCGTCTTAGCTTGTCAGGTGAGGAAGACAGTGAGGAAAACTGACTGTTCCTTTGCAGGGCTTACTCTGCCTTACATCCTCCTGTCATGGTCACTCCCTCTGGGTAGTGAACTCATGCCAATAGTGAAAGGACCCATCTTAAACTGAATCTTCCCTTTTGGGGGATCATCCTCCTCTCTCTGTGCCAACTTGGGTAGTGAGGTGCCCATCTCCCATATCCCTAACTTTGCTTGGGCAACACCTAGCTCACCCAAAGAGGTCACCCAACACTTGAGCAACCCCACCATGAACAACAGAGTCAGGGGGTCTACTTTGCTTTTGGCCCTGGGGTCTGCCTCCCAGGCCAGGTGCAGTGGTGCCATAAAGGCCAGAACCCAGCAGAGCCTGCTGACTGATGTCAGCACCCAGAACTACCCCCTAAGCTCTTCACTGACAGGAGGGTGAGCATCTTTAGGGGCAACTGTGGTGTCCTGACAGCTCTCTTGCTGTTTCGATTGGGGGATACCACATCATGTGGCAAACACCCTCCTTCCACTCTCCCTTCTGTCAATGCAGCGGCAACACCCTGCAGCTCGACAGCTGCCTGACTACTCAGCACTTCCTTGGGGTCAGGTGAGGCCTCCCCTGTGCCAACTCTGGACTCCCCACCCTACTGGGGCAGAAAGCCTTTGTCTATCTGGCACTCTCTTTAATAGGTGTCTACCTATCTTTTTCTTCTTCCCTTTTTTTGGGGACCCCTGTCTTCCAATAGTAAGGACTGGCTCCCCATGACTTTGGGTTGGGGGGACTCCTGGCCAACCTCCTCTTGGATCAGACTCACCTCTGGGAGGTTATTGCCTAGGATACAATCTAAGGAAAGGTCAGAACTGACCACCACCCTAAACCAGTCAAGGATACCCTCCCGGTTTAGGGGCAGTATGGATACAGGATTGGTGGTGACCTCATCTGTGTCTATCCTGACATGTCTTGGGTCACCAACCGCTAACTCACTATTGAGTGACTGGCTCAGCTGTCTCTCAGGCCAATGGTTGGGACCCCATTCACCTGTATGGGGTGAAAGTGCCTACTTCCACACTCAACTTACCATCTGGTCCTGTCTCCAAGCCCAATGCTATAAGGATCTCATCATCTGAGGAATCCTCTTATATGGCTACACTGGACAGCCCAATGCTAACCATCTTCTTTGGACAGGATGCATCTCCTCTGAAGTGACCTGCCTGCAGACAGTTAAAGCAGGCCTTATCTCTCTTCCTTTGCTTCTCAGAGTGGGAGTGGGATTTACTTCCCTCTTTCTTATGGTTCTAGGTTACAGAGCGTGTCTATGTGGTGGGCTTACCACCTCCCTCTTTAGGTTTTCGTAGACCTGAACCCCCTTTCTTGGAGTCTCCCCACTGGGACTTCACACCACCCTGGTTCTCAACCACTCATCAGCCGCCCACCCCAGCTCTCTCAAGGTGCTCAGCTTAGAGTTCACTAGATGCTGGCGTAACCTCTCTCAGATACAATTGTTCAAGGTGTGCTCCCTCATGATCAAATTGTATAACCCCTCACAAGTATTTACTTTGTTACCTTTGTAGTGTAGCCCTTTTAAATATAGCTTCATGCACGTTAGTTTAACATACTAGGCCGCTGTGCACTTTGCCCTAGATATATTTTCTTCAGCTTCACTCAGTTATTTTACAATAACCAGTTTTTACGGTCTTGTTTTAATTTCTTCTATCACACTGTTTAGCTTAGTTCAGCACTGTGTTCTCAAATAATGCATTCTTGATCGCCCTGTGCTTCAGTCAAGGCTACAGTCTGGCACATTGCCTGTAAACGTGGTAGAAGTTTAGTGTCCTGCATTAAAAAAAAATACACATCCTTACGTAGGGACATTTTCTTAGAACATCTGCGTGTTAGTTATAAAAACACTTTCTAGTCCCAGTACACGTCAAGAGGGAGATTACAGCCAGGGACCCACAACTGTATGCTGAATGCCCCGTTGCAGATGCTGATGCAGATTACAGGCCTTTGCTCAGGTATGAGGGTCGATGTCCTCCTGGGGGAACCTGAAAGGCAGGCTTAGAGCTTAAGATGCTGTGCTCGAAAATATAACTTAGATAGGGAATAACCTAGCGGCACTAGGATAGCTTTATACTTGTGCTTCACTCTCATCGTCACTATTTTAATATTATTGTGTTGTGTAGTTCTGGTTATTGCAGCTCACGCTTTGCTATCTAAAATGCAGTCGTTTTATTAAACCACTCTTTAAAACGTATACTGCTTTTTTGTCATTTATATATGAGACCGCACTGTGTATGAGATAACCGGTTGTGACCTGAGTGACCACAACTTCCCTGAGAAGAATTAAGATGTCATGCGCTCGGCTGCCCAATTGTCTCTACCATTTGGGAGAGATGAGGCACTGCTAGTTAGTCGGAGCAAAACCCGGATTTGGAGTGACACTGCGTCATCTACCGTGGGCTAGACTCAGTCCCCCACATCGTGGACGATCTTGTTGCTCAAAATCCAGTAGTCTCATTAGGATAATGAGAGCCTATGCGACATGGCGCCACCAACGTTTTGGTCAGTCTCTTATTTTCAGGACCACTGGCATATCTCGGTCTCATTTTTATATAATGACCCCTCAGTTCCGTATACGGAGATATCCGTGGTACTGAGGATTTCCACCACCGCCGTATAGGTAATCCTATTTTCAGCTGGTGGTTGTTCAAGCTTGAACTTTAAAAGGAAAAAAAAACCCTACTTGGTGTGCCTTCTCTGAACTCTTAATGCTACTATGATGGCGAATCCCCAGGTTGTACAAATAGCTCTTAACATGAGACAACCTCTCACAGCACATTTACTAGCACATGGCCTTAAGGCCCAGGAAGGTCCAGTCACGTTTTTGGTGGACGCCCACGCAGCCTATAGAACAGAACTTTTTTTACTCTTGGGTCACATTTTCAGCAGCTGATGGGAACACAAATACATTTCATACATATACAGTTGCGAACGCGCCTGGGCAATACAGGGCGTACGCATATTTAGAGATACCTCTATCTTATCAAGAACATAATAATTGGCTTGATGGCGCCCTACCACATACAATATTACCAGTAAGGTTAGGTCCACTAAGTAATGACGGTCCTACCTGGCCTTTATTGGCCACATATAAAACACATCCTGCAGTTGCGAATGTGGCGGTAGCTGAGGTTCAACGCTTATGCATTGAGTTAACAGCAATATATAGACAATTAGTACAATTTGTGATGTAAACTTTAAATACAAACCCAGCGCGTGCTGCTCCAGCACAACCACATGCAGTAACACCAGGTATACATCCGGTGACTGTACATTCTATTATGGGTAAAGTCCCGGCCAAACGAGAGGAGACTCGGTTTTGGCTAGCACAGAAAATGAATATGCTGGAGTCAGTATTTCCCCATATGGGGCCTCAGAATAAACATAGAATATTGACTATGTGCTTGCCCTTTGGGATGGTACCTACAGTTGAACACTGTAACACATGGGGCACGGTATTTGCTGCGCTCTATACAACGGCACACTCTGTACACCGACACTGGCTAACCTACCGGAAGTGCTGAAACAAGTTCAAGATGAATACGGGGTTGCACCGGCCCTAGATTTAGGGATGCAACTGATGGGCAATTTTGCCACAGTTTCTTCAATCATCCTAAGTAACCTTAAAGGGGAAGCAGTGCGGCTCCGTGACGTTCCGCAACAAGATCAGGAGCGAGAGCTGCCTAAAATAATAGCGGAAACATATTCAAGTATCGGTCGAGATAGCCTTGGGGGTAGACTACAAAAACCTCAATTTCAGTGTACAATTAAGAAAGACAATCCTAAACAACAACCTGAGGGTAATAAGAAACGCTGGGAGAAAAAACAACAAACACCTAAAAAAGAAAGGGGAGAATCTCCACGAGTGGAGACCCTAAAGAATAGATATAATCTCAGGAATAGAGAGAATATAAAAACGCCTGATAGATATCAATATACTGATACACGCCAATTTCGTTCCTTTCAGGACTCATCAGAAAAGAGAAATGAGAGTGGTGGGCGATCAGAGCGGACAACAGAGTATGTGAAACTGAGACAGGAATCACAACGCTCTTCTGAGGTTTCTGTTAAGAAGGAAGAGAAACCCGTACAACAAAAACAACAATTTAAAAAGAAAAAAGTGGCAGCTGTCTCAGTTAGACATGCCACTCAGGGAGAGGGTTCTCAAAAAGAACAAGAATTGGGCTCTAGCGCGGCAGAGGTCACAATAGTTCGCCGGAGTCTTCTAGAGCATCTGGAGGTGAAAGCAACTGATGACTTTATACAAGTAGAAACAGTGGACATGCGTGTCTCCGAACCCGATAGGGTGTATAAAGTAACTCTGGAAGGGACATTGAACACACTATACACGCAATCTTCTGGGACCGTGTAGTTAAAATATATGACATTTTGTTGGGCAAACAAGATTGGCCGCCTGATTTTGTCCGCACCTGCTCATATGGAGAAGAGGTTATTAAACCTTCCTTCTCGCCCCTTGTTCCAGAGGAACTCGCTGAGTCCTATTCTATAGAATGGGCTCTAGCACAAGCACCTGCGTTATATAGAAATCACGTAGGGTGGGATAGGGACTCTCCATACCATGTCATTCCCATTAAAAGTGAACCTCAGCCACTACCGCAGAATCACATAAAACATGAAGCAAGGGCACCGATGAGAGAAATACTTACGCAATTAGAATACCAGGGTGTGATTGAACCCTGTGTCTCACCGATGAATATCCCCTTATTCCCTGTAGCTAAGCTGGACCATTCATACAGAATAGTCTTACACTACAGACATTTAAACGGACATACGCGTACATATGCTATACAAAACTCAAATAGCACTGCACTAATGAGCAACATTGTGTGGAAAAAATATAAAACAACTTTAGATATCTCGAATGGGTTCTTCTGCCAGAAAATAGCATCTGAAAGCAGGGACTTAACAAGCTTTAGCGCATTAGGCTCCCAGGAAAAATTCTGTAGTTTGCCCCAGGGGTACAAAAACAGCCCAGGACTGTTTGCGGCTCGTGTGACTGCTATTTTACATGAGATAGACCCTGAAGCATTGTCATATGTGGACGATATATATCTCACGGATGACAAGTTTCTACAACGTTTAAGATGGGTAGCCCGCATTGTTGTAGGGTTTGCTGAACTCGGCTACAAATTTAACTTCAAAAAGTCAAAAATTGCCTTCCTCAGCGTCCTGTTCCTGGGATATGAGCTGTCGAGTGAAGGGAAGAGCCTAGCGCCACAATTTTTAGAAAAATGTGCACAATTGCAACCACCAAATATGATTAAAAAACTTTAATCATTGTTGGGCTTTCTAAATTTTGGTAGAACATACATTCCTGATTATGCCATACGCATAAAACCTTTAAATGAGTTAATACGTCCTGATTTTTCAAGTAAATTCTGGACAGTTGAACATACACGTACTCTTCGAGAGTTATAGGCAGATATGCTAGCAGCAAAACATTTACACACACAGGACAATAAGACACATTTGGTCATCAGGATAATAGCTGGGGCCATCGGTTTCACTTATGTCACATTTAATGAAGGTGAGACAGTCCCGATTGCATACAAATCACATTTGTATTCAGCTGCTGAACAACGCTTTGCACTCACGGAGAAAATTCTCACTGCTGTGCAGATGGCTGTTATTAAAGAAAGACCTTGTGCCCAAGGAAAATGCATTATTGTCGTTCCTCCCATTCCAGCCCTGGAGGCTGTTACAAAAGCTAGCGTCCCGAACGCAAAAGCACTTCATCCACGATGGATACAATGGGCTACGTCTTTAACAGCCACTGATGTAGACTACATTTTCAAAGTTTCAAACTCAAGAATTTCTACAATATGAAGTAGAATATCCAGTTCCCGCTGACACCTTGCCTATTGATCAATATCATGTAGTCATGTACACCGATGACTCTGCACAACCAGCGATTGTAACTAAACATCAATATTCTGCTGCATGCGCGGTCGTGAGCGGCTATATTGAGGGGGAGAAATTCTATCCCCAACATACTTATACACAGACCTTAGGGGATTGTACAGCACAATTAGCTGAGCTAAAAGCTCTACTGATGGCACTAGAACATACGGATCCGACACAGTTCACATTGATTGTTTGTGATTCATACTATTGCGTCCAGTCTTTTAATGAATACCTGCACTACTAGCGTTTGAATGGGTTCAGAGATTCAAAAGTCAACACCATAAAACACAGACTCCTGTGGGGGAAGGTAGCAGACCTGAAAGAGACGCTACCCAAAGTCCATGCTGTGCATACATTTGGACACCAGCGCTTTGGAATACACGTTGCTGGAAATACTTTGGCTGATGAAGCCGCAAAGTCAGCAGTGGCAGTCGCCACTGTAGCTGCGGTTACTCGTTCGAGTTCTAAACCAGACACAGATATTGTGGCTGCCATAAAAGCTACGGTTGATGGCACGCCATATCCTAAAGGATTTCCCAATAAATATCAATACTTGATGTGAAGTATGGTGAACGCTGAGTTTGAAATTTCAGGCGTAGGCGTACGCGACATCCCCAATAAAGATCTAAGACCTCAATTGATTAAAGCAGCGCATGAGGGGGTGGCATCTGCTCATGCTGGAGTGGCGGCTATAATTTCACTCTTACAGGCCCGTTATTGGTGGCACAGACTCTAAGCAGTATGTCCTTTGTTTTGACATCTGTCAACAAATTAAAGTTTCCACGGCCAAGCGCCCTCCGCAGACACCCCTCTTAATTTCAAATAGACCGTTACAATTTATGTACTTGGACCATTGCGGTCCATTAACACCTGATAGTGCATACAAATATATATTAGTCACTGTTGATTCCTGCTCCAGATTTGTGTGGGTGTGGCCATAATGCTCCGCTGACGCATGGACTGTTATTAAAGATATGCAAGTCTTTGTCGGAACATATGTAGTTGCGGCATTCTATTTAGACCAGGGCCCTGCTTTTGCCTCAAGAGTATTCAGGGACACCATGGCTTCGTTGGGGGTCCAACTCCAGTACTCGTCTCCATTTCATCCCGAGGGAAGTAGTGTTGTGGAGTTATTAAACTGCGATTTAAAGCAATCCTTAACAGCCAGAGTCTTAGGTACGGGTCGCAGTTGGCTAACCCACCTATATGGAGTTCAGAGAGCACTAAATAACCTGCCTAGAAGGTCCCTGGGGGGGTCATACTTCATATGAGTGCCTGTTCAGAACATGAATGTTTGTTCCCGATCTTGATGGCCCTGGCGTAGAGGCAGCGGAAACACCTTTTGACATAAATAATTGTGTCACTGTTTTACAGGAATTACAGCAGTTCCGTGAAGATAATTCTTCTAAAAGTGCTGCCTCCACAGGAATTAAGGATGTGCCAGTAACACCTACCGGCTGGATTCCCAGGGTTGGGGATCTTGTGCGTGAAAAGGTCGTGGTGAAAAAAGAATTTGTCCCTTCTTATCGAGCACCAGTCCCTGTGTTGGGGATACATGGTACCAGAACTGTTATTCTACCACCGTTGCCAGGTGCCAAAG
Organism: Pleurodeles waltl; assembly: GCF_031143425.1. Lineage (NCBI taxonomy): Eukaryota > Metazoa > Chordata > Amphibia > Caudata > Salamandridae > Pleurodeles > Pleurodeles waltl. The sequence goes on along the minus strand of NC_090438.1, from coordinate 235,133,659 downwards.
AAAATCGCTTTGTTTCCATTGACAATGTCAAACTACAACAGGTGGCCGATTGTACATAGCCGACCAAGAGGAACGTCCAGTAGTTCCTGAATCCCTCTCACTACTGGAGAAGAAGTTCAGCTTCAAGTTGTTTATACCAACGCTGATACCTCTCTGAGCTTGGGGAGGCTGGATGATGATCTTGCATTAGTTCCACTAACAACAAGCAATTTTGAAACATTTGATCAAGTCACTATGTCTACAGTGTACCACCTCAGGAAACACCAACTCCACCGTTGGCCACGGCTACGCCATTTGCACGAACAGCCTCTGGTTATTCTGCCGACTACAACGACGTTCTATCGGACTTGTTTGCCTCTTCGACAGCTGACCTGTCAGGTGCACATAAGCTAATACATTGGCTTAAAGAAACATATTTCATTTTTCCATGGAACTATGTATGGCTTTCCTTGACTGTCCTAGCCTTTCTGCTTTGGATTGGTTTTGTGATTACCTTTTTCTTGTTAATACATGGTCCTTTTCTTCCCAAGAGATCAGCGGTTGAACAGGTGGAGGAGGTTTTGAAACCACATTTTTCATCACATAAAATTCGAAGAGACTTGTCTTTTGTGAACAATTCTGCAGTGCCAATTCCTGATGGGATTGTGTGGGACAAAGTAATGTTTGATATATATGGTCCCACTGAAATTATTCAAATTCCATATGTGTTAAAATTATCCATGAACGATGTAGTTATACCAGGCATTGTATCTGATGATTGGGCTTTGAAAACAGTTGATTCTACGATGACAGAATTGCAATAATATACTGTCTATGAAAACGAAGATGATTCCCAGTTTAAAGAAAATTATGGTGACATGTTTTGCTATAAATATTATGGGCACCACTTCATACATAGAGCGAGCAGTCCAAAAATGATATTTAAATACACACAATGGGAACATTGCCCAACTCCACCGCAAGGGAGTTCAAAAACGTATACTGAAAAGTTTGCGTATTTTTCTGGGCATCATCAAAAAAATCCTGAGTCATATTTTTTTAAGGTAACTCCTACTAAGGATATACATATGTTATTGACCAACACAAAATTTATATATTCGGACTCCTTTGTTTCCCAGTTATCAATCAAAGGTTATGAATATTGGTCACATGTTGATTTGCAAAGTGTTTGGGAAACAAAAAGTTGGTAAACCAAGGGTAGAGAAACATTGTTTACAGCATGTCTTATCCCTGTTCAAATGATCTTTTTAAATGAAACAGTACAACAAACTAGTTGTTTAGGCTTAGCAACAATTAGAGAATTAAACATGCCAAGTATACATGCCCCAGCAAAATTTAATAACTGTCAAAAGAACACAAATACAACTATAAATGAACTCAATGAGTGGGTCCAGAATGGTACCTTTAATGCTTCACTGACACGTCTGGGCGGGTAGTTATTGTGGCCGATAGATACAAACGGGTGTCATCAACATTTTGACACCTCCTCAGGGGGTTTCCGAACGAGTAGGTCAGACATAATTACAACATACAGTGTAGGAAAATTGTGCCAACAGTGGCTAAAATCATCCTCACTAGACGCGGTTAAGACACACCTCAGCCTCCTGTCTAACAACACTGATTTACAAGATTTCTTGTCAGGCCCAAAGATACCATGTAGGAAGGTATACAATGAAATATGGAAAGTTTCCCAACAAGAGGCTACAGCCCGGTTAAGGCAGATAGATCAGGAAAATTTGAAAAAGGCATTAGCTGTTGTGGATAATGGGATTCACACCTTGTCCGACCAGATATATACTATTAACAACATTGTTTCTTCTGCTATAGACATTATACGATCTGATATGTCTTCTTTATATCATGGACAGAGTCAGACCAGGTCCATTATGCAGTTGGGTTGGACACTTCAGACATTGAAGGCGGGTCGCGTTCCGTGGCAGCACATCAGTGCCAGGGAAATGGTTTTTTCCTTTAATTTGACGCAACAGCAACAATTAATGGCTAAAAAGGAGGCGACTTATGTTATGCTTAACATTGTAAAGATAGAAAGACTGCCTTTTACCGTGGCTGAGATTCCTTCAGCAGAGTGGTTGATACACGGGGTTATTAATCTGCCTATTTCTACATTACAAATCACTTCTTGTTTTGAAACACGTTCTGGTAGGCAGATATGAAAAGTTGGGAGATAATTACATCCATGAGGTGTGGGAGCTTCCCTTCTCGTACAAATGCCTCAATGGCATGAAAGAGATCTTTCTTAGTGGTAGTGAATGCGAGACTTCAGTCAGCTATTCGATGATTTGTAAGCAGCTGTCCTTGCATGGGGCGTGTATTGCCTTGGTTGCAAACTTGGCTTGCTATCTCAAGGGAGTTTCAGCCCCCTTGATTAAACGCACGTTCCAGGTGCTTTCAAATGGCAGCTATGTCCTTCTCAATAGTGAAGACTGTTGTGGCATGCGGGCCGGAATAGTTTACGTTGTTTCGGTCTCTAAGGTCGTTACATGCAGCGGAACGTGTTGTTTCCCCCCACTAAATATAGGAAGGTACCTGATATCTGGCCTCACATTGCTACTGAATTTTGACAAATTAAGAAGCATGTGGCCCTTACATCTCCCCAGAGACCTACGCACTTCAAGTGGCAAGGTCGTCGTCAGAAATACAGTCCCTGTTAAATACGAACTTTCTGAGACACTTTGGTGAACTCTTGGAATGTATATTGAATGCGTCCAGCGCGGCTGGATTAGCAAATTTTTTCAAAGCTGTTGGCATTGGTTTTGTTCACACCTTTTCCTCTATATTCGGTTTGATACCTTCGGCTATTCACTCAATTTTCAGAAGCATTTTTGGGGGATTTCCAATAACTTTGGCTTTATTAGCCAGCATTTTGCTGTTGCTGTTGTTGTCCCACAATGGCTGTCCCGCCGGAACAAGGACAAATGAAGGCGCTCCCATCAGCACAGCTGTGTTGTGAATGCATGATGCAGAAGACTGGAGCAACACTCCTGGAACATTTGGGGTTTGACTGGTCTCTGTCATTCAGGCCGGTTTTGGATTGAGTGCAGCCTGTGTTTCGGTGCCGTTGGTGCTCTTTTGAACATGCAATGGAAGTTTGTCTTTCACAGCAACACCCCTCAGTGATTGATGCTGATCTGTTGATGTTCTCATTGAGGGTTCATTACCAGACATGCGCGCTGCGACTGCGTTTGCTCAGAGAAGCTGATTACGAGCTACCCTTCCTGGAGGAAGTTACCATTAACTTGTTAATAGGCACTGCACGGGATGCCGTCTTGGTTGACACTGGGGCTATGGAACACACCTGCTCCTTAGTGGTTTTTGGCACAGATTTACTGGTTTTGTCATCTGCCGAAGTGGAGGACCTCCTGCTTTCCATGACTGGTGCTTGATTTGGAACTGTCCTAAATTGACATTTTCCTTTAAATTCGGCTCTTGGCCGCATGCTCATCTTTTAAATTGCTGAGTAGTATGCTTGTGTGTCCTCTTGACTTGTCAAAATTAAGTAGGGTTTTAAATATATTTTAGCTTAGGGCATTTTAGCTTTGGCTTAGACCACTTTCTACCGACAAGGGGAGGGTGTAGGGTAGCCATTTTAAATATAGTTTCATGCACGTTAGTTTAATATACTAGGCTGCTGTGCACTTTGCCCTAGATATATTTTATTCAGCTTCGCACTCTTATTTTACAATAACCAGTTTTTACAGTCTTGTTTTAATTTCTTCTATCACACTGTTTAGCTTAGTTCAGCACTGTGTTCTCAAATTATGCATTCTTGATCGCCCTGTGCTTCAGTCAAGGCTACATTCTGGTACATTGGCGGTAAACGTGGTAGAAGTTTAGTCTCAAGCATTCAAAAAAAATACACATCCTCACGTAGGGACATTTTCTTAGAACATCTGCTTGTTAGTTATAAAAACACTTTCTAGTCCAAGGACACGTCAAGAGGGAGATTCCAGACAGGGACCCACAACTGTATGCTGAATGTCCCGTTGCAGATACTGATGCAGATTACAGGCCTTTGCTCAGGTATGAGGGTCGATGTCCTCCCGGGGGAACCTGAAAGGCAGGCTTAGAGCTTAAGATGCTGTACTCGAAAATATAACTTAGAGAGAGAATAACCTTGCGGCACTCTGATAGCTTTATTATTGTGCTTCACTCTCATCGTTACTATTTTAATATGACTGTGTTGTGTAGTTCTGGTTATCGCAACTCACGCTTTGCTATCTAAAATGCAGTCATCTAGTTAAATCAATCCTTAAAACTTATACTGCCTTTTGTCATTTATATATGAGATCGCACTGTGTATGAGAGAACTGGTTGTGACCTGAGTGACCAGGACTTCCCTGAGAAGTATTAAGATGTCATGCGCTTGGCTGCCCAATTGTCTCTACCAGTTGGGAGAGATGAGGCACTGCTAGTTAGCTGGAGCAAAACCCGGATTTGGAGTGACAAGCATCATCTACTGTGGGCTAGAATCAGTTCCCAACATCGTGGACAATCTTTTTGTTCAAAATCCAGTAGTCTCATTAGGATAATGAGAGCCTACGCGACACCTTGTATCCAGTCCTCTGGTGCCTTAAGTGGAGTGTCTACAAAGTCAACCAAAGACTGTGTATTGACCTTTTGGGTGACTCTGAATTTCATTCTGTACTGCTCTGGGGTCAGACCAACCTTCTTGGTTAATCACCTCTTCATGTTGGGATAGGAATCTTCTTCCTTACCCCCTATGGTCAGGAGCCTATCCCTTCCAGATATTGGGACCAACTCCAATAGGAGTTAACCCCAATATTTGGGTTCAACCCTTCTCATTTGGAAAGCTATCTCAAAGGCCTCCAACCACTTGTATATGTCATCCTCCTCTACATAAGCAGGAACAACCAAACTGGGTAACCTGGCGCAGAACCCACTACCCATGTATACCTCAACTTCTCTCTTGCTGCCACCATCTCTCTGTTCAGTCTTTGCCCACTTCTTCTTCTCTAGGGCTAGCTTCTCTGCCTCCAAAGATATAAGGGCTACCTGTGCCTCAGGTTCCCTTCAAGGTAAACTTGACCACTCTGTGCCAAACTTTCAGAGGGTGAGCACAGAATAAGTTGAGGTTTGCTTGTGCCTTACCCGAACAACAATTGTGGTTGCTGCTTTATCAAGGTTCTCACCCTGGCCAACTGACAACCCAGTTTCTCACAGTGTAATGAAAGTCATTAAAAATCTGTACACTACTCTTGCTCATTTAGATGTGTACAATTATCAATGTCCTTCAAGATTACATGAATATTAACAATCTTTGAAAAGAGAATGCAGAGTATTTTTCTCTATACTTAGGAGCTCAAAGGTGCCTCTTTTGTGCTGACAGGTATTGATGTTCTTTAGCTCTGCACACTGAGGCAGTTATCTAGGCCCCATGGTATGAACACTAACCCCCAACTTATGGTAAAGTTGCCTAGTCCTCAACTCGATGTGTTTAACTAAGTAAAGGCATGTATGATGAATGAAAATGCACTAATGGCATGGATAATTGAATGCCATTTGTAGACTGCAGCAGGTACTGCACTATCTACTAGATGTCAAGTCTACATTTGTAGCTTGATTAGAGCAGTTTTTTAACCTGCAGGCAAGCCTGTCACAATAACAATAACCATTCTTGACAGGAAAGGTCCCCAAATCACAAATGTGCACTCTATTTGACTTGCACGCATATATTCCAGTTACATATACAGATGTAAATATATGAGTATTCTATCCAGGAATTCTAAAATAATAAAACATGTACTCCAGTTTTGCATCCCAAGTCACAAAGATTGACTCCAGTTGTAAACATGTCCCACTGCTGAGGTACAACAGGATCTGAAGAAAGATCCACTTACTCACAGAAAAACACCTGTGAATCAGGTATAAACTTGAAGGTGTATGCCTTCAGTAGTGCAACAGTTTTTTAAATTGAGTCATATATTTCTAAATGTCTAATGGGGGGGTGGTGTTTAATAAATCTGCATTGATTAGACAGTGGGATAATAAATACTTCTCCATTTCCAACTGTCCAAATGTTTTCTCCATTCAAAATTTTGATTCTCTGGCCCTGATTGATACTTTTTGGTGCAAAACTGCACTAAGACAGTTTTGCACCAAATAGTTTAGCACCTGCTTGCACCATTTCTGTGCACCAGTTGGGAACCATATTCATGGAATGGTGCAAGCGGGTGCAAAGGGTAGGCTAGTGCAAAAAAAATGACGTTAGTCAGGTGGAGCTGGCGGTATGGAAAATGGGGGTTTTGAACCAAAAAATTACGTTAGGCAACTTATAGTCAGAAAAATGACTCTAACCTGCCTAGAGTAATTTTCTGACACAAAACCATCCATACCACATGACTCCTGTCTTAGAAAAGACAGGAGTCATGCCCACCACCCCACTGGCCAACATAGGGGACCAGGGTCCCCTGGGCATGGCCATTGAATGCTGTGCCATGTATAGGGGCCCATTTCGGGGTCCCCTATGGCACCTTAAAAAATAAAACAAAATACTTACCTGTACTTACCTTGGTTGGGGTCCCCCATCCTTCGCAGTCCCTCTGGTGTGTGTGGGGGTGTCCCTGGCGCCTGGGGAGGGCACCTCTGGGCTTATTCCATGGTGTTCCACCATGGAAATAGGCCCACAAGTCCCCTAACGCCTGCCCTGACCCAAGTGTTAAAAAATAGGACAAAGCAAGCTTTGCACCATTTTTTTGACCCCTGCTCCCACCTATGCACCATTTTTGCAGGGGAGTATAAATATGGCGTTAAGGCCATAGAATCATTTTTTGCTTGGGAACGCCTACCTTGCATCTCATTAAGGCAAGGTAGGTTTCCACGTCCCAAAAATTACTTTAACTTCATAAATTTAGTGCTAGACGGGTCTAGCGCCAAAGTATAAATAGGAGTTAGTTTTGCACTAAATTAGAGTAAAAAAAATGACGCTAATTCGGTGGAAACAGAGTATAAATATGCCCCTCTGTTTGCAGTTGTTTATAGTGTCCAGCTCCTCGCATTTAGTCCATTTAGACTGACACCCCTATTCTGCAGAGCAATTACATTTCCTACCTGTGTTTTTGTATTTAGTAGTTGAAGTGGCAAGTTGTATTTTTTGTCTGCTTTTGGCTACTTTAGCAACACAAAGGGATGATGGAGGGAGTGCTGAACAATGCAAACACTCACCCCCAGTCACAGATCTGGGTTTAATGCGATTTATACAATGAACCCTTGTCTCTGACTAACAATTTGATGAGGAGTGTTTGCGTTTGCTAGTCCATGGGTGTAATTTTCGTCTGCTTACTGCAAGTATACGTCTGATTTGTGATTGCACATTCATGATTTATTGTGCATGGACCATTTAGGAGACTGTTAAACACTGAAATGAAGAGTGATGGGAGGCTTCTCCTTCTCAATCATCTACTCATCAGACATCCTTGCACACATCTCTCAAGCACATAATTACTAGTTTTACATTCATATTAAATTTGAGCCCCTTGATGGACTAAATTACTAAATGGGCACTGAAGACCATTAGCTATTATAACCTATCAATTTATAATTTGACATGCTTTTCATTTTTAAATTAAGCATTTTCTAATTATAATACTTTAGATATATTGACTTTTCACATTTGATAAATCATTAAATACGAGGATATGATATATTTCTTTTAAATGAGTGATGTTTCATAAGATGAGTTGATGCATCTACCGCCATAATTTCCCCTGCTACTGATTGCAATTTCGCATGAAACATCTGACCCAAAGCATTATTTCCCCTTAACCAGCATTTCTACGTACATATTGAGGCTGCTTGAAATATATACATAAATGCGTGCCCCTCAAGGAAAATTTGCAGAATATATGGCATAATGAAATAGGGAAACTAGGACATGACCTGAAACAATTATTTACATCCAAAGAAGACTTACAGAAACGATAGAAAAAAATGTCTTTACATTAGACTCTGTTGATCCCAATTAGGCTATTGAACAGTAAGAACATCATGTTACACTGAAATTATCACAGGTTAAAGTAGCGAGTCATTTCACAAAGCCATGTATAAGTACATAATGCAAAACTACTTCACGTACTCATAGGAATAATGTGAAGTTACCTCAGCAGTATGATTTCATGTATTCAATTGCCACCTATGTAACTGTGCAGTTAAGGTGTCAATGAATGGACGAATACGTATTGTATACCTTGCTAATCGTCCATGAGTTACAAAACAGAGGTCTTAAGTGCTGTGTCAGAATTATTATACTCATGGTATAGCTGTGGGATTTCATTCAGAAAATTCTAGAGTAGTTCATCAGTGTGTTGGCAGGGCCTTCGACCTTGCGGCTAGCTTAATAGAAGCAGGCAGCACTCAGTACCTCATTTTGATAGCAACCTAGCTATGGTCAGGCATGTCTTTATGATGAACCTCGAGAGGCATACTTATAAAACGTTCACACAATGCAAGGAAGCAAGCACCGTTGGTGCATTGCGTGAATTGAAGAGAGCTAAAAAGCACCATATCTATTGAGATATGGTGCTTTTCAGCTCTTGCCCTTAACTGGCACACTTTTGGGTGCCTAGCACCAATGCAGGCACCCTTGTGAATGAGTGATACCAATAACAGCAGGACTGTTTTTGTGCTAGAAGGGATCAATTTCTGCACAAAAACAATCCAAGGAGTCATGTTCCTCTTTTTATGTGCGATGCAGAAAATGGTTACACCTTTCTGGGATAGTTATGCTGAGTTCACACAATTCAGCTTTACAATCCTTAGTAAATCTGGAAATGTGTGAAATCCATGGGTGGATGCACAGGAGCACCAATGCTCCTCCCATGGAAGCCTACCACTAAGAAAAGTAACACAACTGTCAGAACACTTTTTAGTGGGCTACTGGGCAAGCAGTGTTTACTGGCCTACCTGTGGGAGTTAAGGCCTTTTACTCTTGATGTCTCTGCGTTTGTCCTACTATGGATTCTGACTAACAGGGCCAAGTACCCCTTCAGCACTTGATTCACAGGAATAGTGTGAACAAGCAGTTCAAATCTCCCTCGGGGGACATGGCTACAAAGGTGTGAACCCAGACTCACAACTTAAATGGTAGCAGCAGCAATAAATCATTGTCCGGCCTAATACTCAATTTTAGGGAAAAAAAGAAGTGTTTATTTCTAGCGCTACCCATACAAAAGGAACATGCAGCATTCCAAACAACTACACAATCCCCCTTAGGTTGGGGCTCAAGCCTTTCCTTGGCAGTTCCCTCTTCCACTTCCTTCTCAATCAAGCAAAAGTGGTTATTCCCCATTCACTATTGGCAATATTGAGAGAATGCCGCACTAGTAGTCGGACTCTGAATATTCCACTTCCACTCTGACTGTATTCTAACGTCCAAAATGTTCCAGTGAGGATTTGCTATTCTAGTTGGAAAATTCCCCTCGAGGCCGACTAGCTTGAATCCAGAGCACTCTCTCTCTGCAGGCATCAGAGCAGAAGCATCTGGTCTGGGTGATTTCACTGCATATGACCCAGGAAGGCTGCACTCACTGATCCCCGATCATCTTTACATAAGATTGTGCTCCAGCCGCAACCAGAGCTTCCTCGTGGCTTCTCTTTGCAGGTAAGTCTTTTTGGTCTCTCTCAAGGTGGGAGGAAGGTGAAGAGAAGTTCCCTTTGCTGATCCCTCATCCAAGGGTATGTGCGTGGAGATTTCTTATGGCGGCCTCACTCCTCAGACAATGCACTGGGACTGTACACCCTTCTGGCTAGTCCTGGTGACCCCCTTGTAGTGGATCCTATTTGGTTTCATTGGGAATCAGGAGATATCTTAGCCTTCTGGCTTGCAGGCCTGTGCCACTGTCACCTAGTGACTTTATCTGACTTATCCTGCTCTGTTTTAGCACATTAATTTAATTATTTTTTCCAAAATGGCTGTTATGTTTATAGTTAGGAAGATGTTTTAATTTCACGTTCTCAGTGCCACTCTGTGAAGGCTTCACTATCAGCGTAAAAAATAAGTGATATACTTTTGTATCCACATTATGTACTTTCCCACTTACGTGTGACAGTAACATAATGTACCTTTTCAGGGAATTGTTTATATAATTGCCACCCCAAGTATGCCTTCTTATACATTGTTTAGGAACATACCTGCATCAGGGGTCCTGAAAGATCTGTAAAAATACATCTCACGCTGACAGGGTTATCAGAGGGATTGCCATCAATGCTATCTACGCTACACGTCCACTTGATGCAGACCCAGCCTTCATGTCCCCATGGATCCTGATCTAGAGACCTCATTCCAAGGTAAAAGGGTTGGGGGCTCTTCTCATGGACATGGTGCTTTCAGATTAGGTTTAACACACCTATCTCTCATTAGGTTAGAGATTAGATTTATCATGTTAGGTTATTAGGGCCTATTTCACATCTCATGTTGTTGCAAGATGGTGGTGGTCTTTGTATTCATGAGTCTTGTTTTTACAATTCTGTTTCTTGCATTGTTCATTATCCTAAGTGTTGCAGCCCATGCAATTTACAGTAGATTTCAGTCTTGTTAATAAAACCTATTGAAAACTTTACTGCATCTCCTTCATTGCCTGTGTGTGACTGAGACTTGTTGCTCATGTGAGAAAAGGGTAATCTCCGTTTAACCACAAATCCCCTGATATGTTGCACTCTTAAGTCCATGCATAAAGGCTGCCACAAATCACCTTCTACTATTTGGGTTTTTAGTGAGGTACTTATTGTAACCGGCAGGGTTTGGCTGACAGTTGAGACTTGTTGTAGAATTGACCTAGTTCCCTACAAGCAAAGGTGCTGTCAATCCTAAACCAGCAGTCTTGCCTAGAGCAAGAGTCCAGCTACAACACCTTTTGGCATACATGGTCACTGTGTTGTCACTGTATATGGGCACTGACTCAGTTGGCAAAGCAAGTGTCCACACAACAGCCCCTCATGGCATATGGGGTTGTTGATCCTCAACTGCACATGAGTTCCAGACCAATCACCACAGCAAGTAGCAAAGTTCACCTAAGGCAACCCACCTAGCAAATGCGGTTGTTGATCCTTGGCTGTGAAAAGGCTCAGGCCCGATCAGCCCAGTATTCACCTTAGGTCACTTCACAGTAGCACTCTCCTAGGTCTCCAAAAATGGAACCCATAGGCTGCCTTGTATTGTAGCATTCATACCCACACATATACCCAGTGAATGTTTACATTGTACACATTGCACAACACTTACCCTTTCTGTACTGTATCACTCATGGGCACACATACATCCAGCATATACACCTGACCAGCACACATACATCCAGCAAATACATTTACCATGCAATCCCAGGACAGCACAACATTATCTCTGTAGTGTATCACTCATAGACAGACATACATCCAGCACTTGCATTTACCATGCACACACTGCACAGTACTGCATTATCACTGTATTACACCCTTTCCAGGCACACATGCACCCAACACAGATACACAACTCATGTGCTGTGCAACACTACACAGCAAACCAATGTAGGCCAAAGGTGAGATAAGCACAGAGCAGCTGATCTTTAAAATAAGTGAGCCTATAGGCCTCACTTCAGTGACACAGGTTTAAAAAAACCTTTCCGCTCCTGCTGATCACTTTACAGTATGCTGCTATCACTGCACTCAAGCTGTTTAACTCCTGGTGAAGGCAGTAGCCTCGTATCACTATGAGGGTAGTGGTTTAGGCACCCTCCCAGTACCACAAGACCACAGTCTGTGAGACAGGCCTATGTCATTGCACACATGCATGATCTGTGTCTGCCTATGACAACAAAAATCAGCATAAGAGATCCAAACATCAGTAAGTGGGTGGGGTCATCTGCCATTATCATGCAGAGGACTTTCTGTCCCAACAGCAACATAGCACAAACTGCTGCTTTGCCTTACATTTCTTGAAAATCCAGCCTTACATGACTTTGTAAATCCCAAATAAGTCTTTGCATTGCACTTGTCACTTTGCGCAATGCAAGGGTGAAAAAAAGACGTAGTAAATCTGGGCCTGAGTCTTTGGCGGTAAGGCAGTAACTCATTATCAATCAGTTTCAGTGTATTTCCAAAGTTCATAATCCCAACCAACCAGGCTAGTCTTCTACTAAGCAATTTCCTGAGGGGAGAGGTAGAGCAGTAATCACTTGCTGTTGTCCTGGAATGCACCTTGGACCTGGTTCTTATGTGATCACTGATATGATTTGCATGAGTTTACTTTTGTGGGAAGCCTTGCATATTCCATTATTCTAGGACCAGTAGAACGCAGTACTGCATGCATGAGGAGGTTAAGGGAAATAGCTATGGATTCCTCAGACACAGCATCTCAAGTCCAAACTATCAAGAATAAGCATGAGAGAACATTAATTATTAAGAGGTCGAACAACAGGAGGGAAATAAGATATGAAAGTATCATAAATTTGGTCTTCACTGGTGCAAGCAGATGGCACACTGTAACTAGCCACTGGTATATTGTCAAATCAGGTGCGGAGTCAAATATAGAGACCACTGCAGCACCAGAAGGGAGGAAATCTGCACAGTGAAGATGCACTTATGGGAACAAGACAGGTAGCAAATTACATTAGGAAAGGAATTAGGGTGGTCCTTGAGCACCGAAGAAGGTTAAAAAGGTGAAAAGACAAATCAAACCAGCTATGCATACATTCAAGGAGGCACTACTACCTCTGTTACCAGACAAGGGATATCAGTATTTGAGCTTAAATACCCAAATGCTAGTATTGACCTAGAGAAGCGTCTCTAAATGTGATAGTCCTCTGGTAGCTGGGGATATGAGTCTGTTAGATGCATATTTTTATATTGTGCTATGCATTTTCCATTGTTCTGTGTACCATCCCTTTTATGCTTGCTGTGACCATGGTCTCTAGTGTCCAACTGCATCTAACTGTGTCTTGTTACCTGACAGTATCCCCCTAACAATGACCTCCCTGACCTTAAGCCTTAGGTTTCAGTAAAATCTCTTAAGGAACTCCAACAACAATAGAAGAAATGGATAAATGAAGCAGGTTCCAATGAATTCTCAGACACATTATGACCACCCTTTCAAGTAATCAGAAACTGCAATTGTCCACTGCACCACCTAGAGTACAAAATAACCTTTAACTCATACTCTATACTCTAGTGTTCTATCTACCAGTGTGGAGGGAAGAGTTGAAAGGGTAGTTGAATGAACTTTCTTAATGTGAGAGACATGAAATAACAGGTGAATATTCCACTGATTAGGAAGAGTGAGCACTATTGGCGCTGTGTCCACAAACCTCATGATTGAGAAAGGAACAACCAGCTTTGGAACAAAGTTGGAATGTACCCAGGAATTGTGAACTACTCAGTGGGTAGCCAAACGTTTTCCACAATTCTGTACTTGTGTGCCTGGCAGAAGGAGTTATATATTTGTCCACAAATAGTTTATATCTTGCTTTAGCTATTTTGAAGTGTTATAATGCAGACTTTTGTACCTTACTAATGTCATTCCTCTGTATAGAAGAAACAGAGGAAGGGGAAAAAACAGGGGGGCATATGTGAGGATAGTATCCTATCAAACAGCAAAGAAGAGTATCCTACTGAAGTGTGCACAGTGTTGTTATAGGCCAATTCATCTATTGGCACCTACAGTTTCTATTGTTCTGAATCAATAATTAGAAGTAACTTCTGGTTCAATCTCCCTACCTCACAATCAGTTTGAGGATGGTAATTTGTAGACATGAAGTGGCCTAGGCACAATTTATACTTTGAGGTATGTTTAGAATGACAACAATATTCACTAACCTACGTGTGGATGTCTGTGCTCAATTCTCATTTCTATGCATTGATCTCTGCTCTAGTTGTGAAGATACATTTTTGTAGTGAATGTGGGAGGAATAGTGGGCAGTGACTGCAAAATGGTGAATACTTACTAAGTATAGAAGGGGTTCAGGGTGGGAATAACACCTACACACAAAAGGGTGAGACCATTATTATTCACAAACTATGATTCTAAATTTACTACAGTTACAAAGGATGCAAAACACTAACAGATGTACTACAGCTCAGTCTTCAGGTAAGTCCAGCAACATACATGGCCTATCACGGGTATGTTAACAAACTTTGACAGAAAGCAATCAAGTCACCAAATAACAATGTAAAAATATTGCTAAATAAAGTAACCTTTGTTTAAAATTAAAAATCCTATCATTATGGAAACCTTTAAGCAAATTTTGTGTAATGTTCATACAAGATATTTTTACAACATCCAACATTTTTAAAGCCAATCTTATACACTTTTGCAACAAGGATTACAACACTTGTAACACCCCTGTGTTAGAACTTGGGTCTCTAGTTGGCAAAGGTGTGCACCCTGCCCAAGGAGGGACAAAAATCCTAGTCAGGGTAAGTCAAGTACACACTCTAAATTAACTTGTGTTCAACCTCTGATAGTTTGGCACAGAGCAGCCAGGTTTAAATTAGGAGGCGAGGTATACAGTATTTGTGCAGCATTTAAGTACAGTAACACATGGAAAGACAGCACAAAAAGGCTCTGCACCAATTTAGAGAAATATATATTTATTTCCACAAAACGAGATCAGAAAGAAAAAAATCAGTAAGTACAAGTTGAGATGTAGGCGTTCAAAGTATGCAGATAATTACACTTTCAGGAACACCTGCACGCTTCTTAATCTGGTATTTAATGATCCTGATAGGGACTTGGTACACATTTCAAAACAGCAAGGTATGCAAGTATTCCTTTGTAGCAGGTTACTATTGAGATGGATGGAGCAGTTTGTGGGAAGTTCAACACAACTGGCAGTGGCAAGTCAGGCCCGTTCTCAGGCAACAGTACCTTCTTACGAGGCAGCGGGTTGTGTCAAGCCTCTAGCATTGCTGATCTCCCAAGGTGGGGATGTCCTCAGTCCAGCTCTGAGGCACATGTTTCTCTCCCTCAGAAAATGGGTCCTTGTAGCATGGTTGGTGTTGTTTGGGGAACCTATGCCTGATACTTTAATGCACTGGTTTCAACAGATTGAAGCACCTGCCTCCTGCAGATTAAGTACTGTTTTTTGGATGAAACAAAGCCCTCAAATGATGCAGGCTGAATCTGGTCAGTTTCTAAGTGTGGACTCATAATCCCACAGCAATATTGGTACAAGGAAGTCTTTGATGGCCCTGAGACTTCCAGGAACAGGGGACAAGCCAACAAACGTTAGGTTCATAGGTAGTAGAGTAGGCTCAGTCCTTCTCAGTGCAAAAAGCACTAGTCAGCAGACCAACAAATAAGAGCAAGTTGCAAAGTGGTAGTCCTTCTTGATAGCACAGTAAACAGCAGGCAGCAGGCCAACAGAGCAAAGCAAATAGCAAAATGTCAGTCCTTCCTGGCAGCACAGCTCCTTTTCTAGGCAAAGTCTCCTCAGGACTGAAATGTGAAGTGATTTGATGGTGTTTGGGTCCAGAATTTATAACCAAGTGGGTCTCTGAAGGGGGGGAGACTTGAAAGAGGCCTTTGCAGATCACAAGGCCCCTTTACTTCCTTGCGTATCTCCAGGCTCTCTACAGGGGGGTATGCATCCCTTTGTGTAAGGAGAAGCACATCCCTAGCCAGGTGTAGGTGTCCGATCCAACATCCCAGCTAGACCAGGAAGACCCATCAGCCTGGTGATGAGACAACAGGATGCAAATGTAATACCCAGCACCCCTTGTGTGTGACTGTCTAGAGGGAATGCACAAAGCCCAGCGGTCATCTATCCCAGATGTGTATTTAGAGACAAGTAGATGCACAGGATGGATAAAGTAAGAAAATGCCAACTTTCTAAAAGTGACATTTTCAGACCTTGAATTTAAAAAACAAGCTTAATAAAAGATGTGTTTCTAAAGAGACACCAAACTCCAATATTTTATCTGTTCCCATTAGGAAATTACACTTAAATGTTGTTTTAAGGCAATCCCCATGTTAACCTATGGGAGAGATTGACCTTTCAGTAGTGAAAATAGATATAGTAGTTTTACACTATCTAGACATGCTAAGCTTAAAAGTACATGTTCAACTTTTTAAATACACTGTACCCTGCCACTGGGGCTAACTAGGCCCTGGCTGAGGAGTGAACTATATTTAATAAGACGGAAGGGTTGGGTACATGCCAGGTCAAAATGGCAGTTTAGAACTGCACACACAAGCTCTGCAGTGGGAGGCCTGAGACATGTTTAAGGGCTATGGCAGTGGGTGGCATAAGCAGTGCTGCAAGCCCACTAGTAGCATTTAATTTACAGATCCTGGCACCTATACCACACTTTAGTAGGATCTGAAAAGTAGATTAAAAATACCAATTGTGGATACGCCAATATCAACATGTTTTAGAGTATAGAGCACCTGCGTTTTAGCACTGGGCAGCAGTGCTAAAGTGTGAAGAATCTTAAAAGCCAGCAAAAAATGAGTCAGAAAAACAGGTCAAAGGTAAAAAATTAGGGGAAACCATGGCAAGGATGTCAGGTCTAACACCCTGGTGATGCAAGGAGTAGCTGACCTGAACTCCACTAACAAATCACATCAATTGAATGGCCACACTGTTTTCTACCTTCACTATGCTAGTAAATGGGTCTGATGATTTACCCCACCTTCTGAGGAATGTTTATTTGAGGGGGTTTCCAGATCAACGTCTCACTTCTCACCTGAACTGATCATTGACATGGTTGTAGACTGGGAACAGAATTCCATTCACCTACAATCATCATGCAGCTTATGGCTAATGGAGAGACACTACCAATCATTTGGTTGAAAAGGTGAGCAGATCACTGATATTGTTACTTAATATGTTTACCTGATACGGAATATTGAGGTTGCCAAACAGTTGCTATTTTTTCTCAAGGTCTGCTTTGTAACCTAAGTTTCATTTTTGACTGTTGCTAGCACTCAGGTTTTTTCCTCTATTGGAACACTGGTTGTTCACATCTGTTGTCATGTAAGACTCTCAAATGGTGTCTCACTTACAAAAATGCACTGCTGAAATTGATTTATGAATTGTATATTAATGCAAAGTAAGTTTGGTTACCTGTGGGTGTAGGATAAAATAATATTATTTGAGGATAATGCGAGTACTATCATATTAACAAGTCACAAAGTCTTGTCAGATCAAAAATACAGTGTCAGTATGTAGGAAAGTTCTCCTTTTTCCTGGTCACCCCAAATGTTTTGGACAGATACTGGTGGTTACTGACTCTTGGCTGTGCCCTGGGTACTGCTAACCGCTCCCAGTGCTCTGTTAGGCTCATTATAATTGGCCCTATCAACCTACCTATAATTCCCTAGAATATGGTAGGGCATGTAGGTTTAGGGACCCCAGCATAGTTAGTGCATCTGTAGGTGTACTGCTAAGGTACCCAGTGTCATCTAAAATTCAGGTCTGCCTTGCTGGCTGCTTTTAAATTAAGGTTACCTTTAAATTTGACTTTGAAATTAAAAGCACTTCCCAAGTCTTAAACTACCTTATTTTTACATATCAGTCACCCCTACGGTGTGCCCCAGGTGCCTCCAGGGTTGGGTGCAGTGTAACTATAAGGAGGGACCTTATAAACATTGTTTTATAAGCCTGGTGACGGAAAAATACCCCAATTAGTTTTCCCTCACTGTAGTGAATAATCTTCATAGGATAGCATGGGAGAAATGTATTTTTAATTAATAAAGTCTCAGAAGCTGCTAACTATTTCACATTTGGTATCAAACTGATTGTTTTAATACACTTGCCATTGTTTAATTTAGTATAACAAATTGAGAGGAAAGGTTTGAGAACTCAACCTGAAAGTTGCCAACTTCAGCCCGGTAGTGCCCGTCTCTGATTGGCCATTCTCTGGCAGCCTGACCAGGCTGCCTTGATGAGGTGTGACATGGCCTGAGCTGGGGATAAAGGCAGTGCCTGGGGGAGGATATCTGCCTCAGCAAGTGGTGAAACAGGATGGGCGAAAACTGCCAAACAGGACTTCAAAGGAGGGAAGGGTATTTGGGGCAGCTCTAGACCTTCCCTATTTCCTGCAAACTCAGAATACAAGGTGCCCCCCTGATTAGATTAGGAGAGGGCTGGAGAGGGATGTGTTAAGGGAACCTAGCCACACCAGTTGGTGAGCTGAGCCAGACCTGAACACCAAGATAGAATTTCTGCCATTTGTGAATTTTGAGTAATTTTGCTCCTTGGGATTGATTTTGCCACACTTCCCAGGAAGTGGTCATCCAAGAAGGTGGTGGCCTGCACGTGATTGATCAAGAGGCCCCCCTACTTTCTACCCCAAGAGCAAGGATAAATATGGCAGAGCTGCACCCACACCTCAGATCCCTACAAGGAACAATGACAAGAAGAAAAAGGACTGTCCTGCTGGACCTCTAGCCTGCACCTAGACCCTACACTCCAGGGACATTCGACATCAGAGAGAAAAAGCTCCAAAAAGGTGACAAAGTCTGAATGTAAAAAGTTGACCTAGGTTTCCCGTGAAATGTGTCCGACGAGGGCTCATGGACGTCAGATCAAATTTCAAGTTTGGCCCCTGATAAAAATACTAAGGGGATCATTACGACCCCAGTGGTCGGCGATAATGTGGCGGTAAGTGCCGCCATGGCTTTAAAACTGAAGTTATGTGCAAATTTTACTTTGGAATTAAAAGTATTTCCAAAGTCTTAAACTTTCTTATTTTTTCTTTATAAGTAACCCCTAAGGTGTGCCCTATGTGCCCCTAGGTTTGAGTGCCAGGTACCTATATGTAGGGACCATATAAAAATAGTTTTATAAGCTCTGGTGAGGTAAAATAGCCAAATTCATTTTTCCCAAACTGTAGTGATTGGCCTCCATTGGCTAAAATGGGGAGACTTTGTTTTAATTAATAAAGTCCCCTTAACTGTCAGATACCTTGAGTTTGGTATCAAATTAATTGTTATAATAAATCTCACAACTTACATATAACTAGTTCAAGTAAAGAGTTTTAAAACTCTACCTGAAAATTGCCAACTTCAGCTCTGTAGTGCCCTTCTCTGATTGGCCAGCCTCTGGCAACCTGGTAAGGCTGCCTTGAGGAGGTGTAAAGTGGCCTAGGCTGACCACAAAGGATGTGCCTGGGGGTGGAGATTTGCCTCAGCCTGCACCTGGACACTGCACTCTGAAGCACTGCACCAGCTGCACACTTTTACTTCACCACTAAAAGGACTTTGTCTGTCTTCTACTGCTTCAAGAAGGGACTCCCTGTTTGCTACAGGTACAAAGGAGCTGCCCAGAGTCCCCTGCGTCAAGTCCTGCAAGCAGAGCCCAGCTGACCAACTTCCAGTGGCCATTTGAAGATTCTGACCAGGTGCATTCTGGGAATTGCAGTCCCAACTCCCAAGGAGCAGCTCAGAGCTTTTGGACCCTTGAATCAAGTTGTGGACCCTTCGAGGACCCAAATAGGGCCTCTGGAAGAAGATCCAGACGTTTGGAGATGTTTGAAGCAGCTCCATAAGTTGATGAGGTGCATTTTGGGAGTTGTAGTCCCAGACCCCAAGAAGCAAACCAGAAACTCTGAGCCCTTAGCTGGTGCTGTAGACCATTTTCCTAAATCAAAAAACACTTCTAAAAGTAAGTGTGACCTTTGTTTTTAACCCTTTGAGCTCTAGTTGCTTCAATGTGCTAGAAAACATTAATTATTTGAAAAATTAATATCCTCGGTTCCCCTTATCTGATTTGGTGTCATTTTGAAGATAAAAATATAATCTATTTTTATAAATTGTTGTTGGATTTGTATTGTGTTTTGTGTTTTACTTATTTACTGTTTTGTGATTGCTAAATGCTTTATACACTTGTCTCCTAAGTTAAGCCTTGACGCTCGCTGGCAAGCTACCAAGGGTTGAGCTGGGTTTAATTTATTGAGATCTAACTGGAACTAAGAGGAGGTTAGTAGCCTGTTGCTAAGTGTAGTTACTTACCTGACCTCACCAAGAATCCACTTTCCAACACACCACAATTGCACCATCCCCAATACATTGGCAAACACACACTATAGACAAAAGCCAGGGACACAGCACACATACAACACAACAGGGAACAAACATACACAAACACACAACCATACAACTTACCAATCAACATAGACATCACACACATAATATATTATATCCATCAGACCATGCACAAAAAATGCACATGTACACAGTCAAAGCACACAAAGCCACTCAACACAGCAGCAAACACATGTCAACGCAAACACCGGCATGACAATAGCATTTTACAAATATTCACATGCCCATCACACAGAACACACCCTATCACTGGGGGTCAAAAGCATTGCACACACACACACACACATACTGTACAAACAATACAGGAAGCACAAGCATCACACTCATAAAAATACTCACACTCAAACATTGTCAGCCAGCAACAACTCCATCTCTATGAAAAGAAATGCAGGACTAAGATGTAACCTACAAACCAGCAAATGGTTGGTTATAGTGGATTTAATAATAAATAAACTTAATGTCGAAGACCATAGGTCAGTCCAATTGTGAGAATGCACATATGTGTGCCTAGAACGTGACTCCTGACTGCCATGTAACCTCCACACATAGTGGCATCAAGGGGGCAGGCGGGCATCTCAGGGATTATCGGGGGTGGAGGGTTAGTTGGGGCTTAGGCTTTGGAGGGTGTCTATTGGGATTTGGCTAGGGGGTGGGTTTAGGTTTAGGCTTGGTGGAGGGCTGAGTCTTCATGGGTGGATAGACTTCTTTGTGGGGGAGGAGCATGGGTACTGGCAGTGGGTCAGGGAGGCCTTAGAGGTAGAAAGAACAGACTCAGGGTCACAGAACATTTAGGGGTTTCACAGGGAGAGGAGTAGAGAAAAGGGCAAATTCTGAAAGGAAAGCTTTTTTTAGACACACAGGAATGGTCATAGCAAAAGTGTTTGGGTGTGGAGGGAGAGGTTGTCTCAGGTGCTGGTGTGTGTGTCTTGGGTGCAAGTTTGTGGGAGGTAAGCTTATGGGTGGTTGGTGTCTGTTGGGTAGGTGAGTGAGATTATTTATGTGTCTTGGGAGGAGGGTGTGGAGGTGCTGGTGGATGCCAAGGTGGGTGGGTTACTGTCTGTTGGTGTGGTGACTGCAGATATGGTGGTTGTATTGTCTGTGGGTATGGTGCCTCGAGTATCTGCTGTGGTGCTGTCTGTGGGTAAGACAGGTATAGTGGCTGGATATGTGAATGTTGGTGTGGTGTCTACAGGTATGTTAGGTGTACTGTATGTGATGCTGAAGTGGTTGGGGTGTTATGGCAGATTGTGACTGTTGCTGTGTGTCCAGGTGTATGATGCTTGTGTGCATGCCAGTGGTGTGTCTTGTAGTGCTTATGTTTGTCTGAGCCACCCTTGGATGTTGAGGTGGATGCATACTTGGCTGCCTGTGTGCTTTGGCTGGATTTGAGAAGAGGGGTTTGGATTTGGGAAGAGAAAGGTGGACAGTAGACAAAGGGCGCCTGGCTGCCATCAGTTTGGAGGCCAGAGCCTGAAAGAATCTCTGCAGGCTAGCCAGTGCACCGTTAATGCCCTCCATGAATGCATTTCTTTGTTGGATCTGAGTTTCCAGTCCCTGGATGGCCTTCACAATGGTTGACTGACCCACAGAGATCGACCCCAGGAGGTCAATAGCCTCCTCAATGAGGGCAGCAGGGCTGAAAGGGGCTGGGACAGAGGTGCCTGCAGCAAAGGAGACACATGCCCTCTTGGTTGAGAAGGCACAGCCAACTGGGTGGAGAGCTACATGGAGGGCAGTGATAGGAGAGGTGGTGGTGGACAGAGATGGTGCTTGGGTGGTCCCAGTTGGGTCAGCCACTGCCTGGGAGTGTCCATTGGATGAGGATTCCAAAGATGAAGACATGGATCCTATTTCCCCATTGCACTTCCCTTGCCCTCCGGGCCACTGGGTCCCTCGGTGTCGGTGGTATCTTGGCTTGGGGTCCCGTGGCCAGCAGCTAACCCACTCAGATGTGCCCTGTCTCCATCGCCTTCTTGCAGAAATTACAGATGTACATATGATGACACAAACCAGTGAATTGTACCTATATGCCATTTTGTCCTGCCCTATTTAGCATGCCTATAACCCATTTGGCTAGGGGAATTGCTGGTTAGCCAATTACCTTCCAAATAACATGTAAATGGTACTAATGTTCTGAAGTCTCCTGTCAATTATGTGGGTAGTACTATGAATCTAGTATTACCACCATGCTTTCAAACATGTGTGATGTCCATTTTGAGGAAGCATAACAGAAGGCAATGTATTGTCCTCTCTTGCCAATGGGGACACCTCCCAACAGCTCTGAGTAAGTGCAGCAAGTATGGCACGTGAAATGTCAGCTTGAGGTCACAGCCTCATATTAAGTTGGCATTCATTTCACTACTCAGGATTAGTAGGGCTCTTCTTAAGCTGTCAAACTCTATGTTGCACATAGAGCTTCATCAAGGGGCATTGGAATGGACAGAGGCCAAAGTCCCGGACAACTTTCCATCAGGATATTGGGTTGATGGATTAGTAGATGGCAAGGATCAACCAGGAGATTAAATAGACCTGTATGGTGGTACACATATGACACAGTCACATGTGCATCACCATATTGTTTTTCTACAAAAGGGATAACATAGGTGAGTAATATGCCCAACTACACAATAGAATGTGCACACCTGTGTACCAATGTTTTCAAATGTGCATCCAGGTGTTCCTAGGAGACCTTTTACCTTTAGCACTTACAACTTTGTCACAGCCTAGATTTTCACACATCATACACTGACCTGGCAGAGGGATGCAAATCTGTCTAGTCAGTACTTACCCCCATTATGGCTGCTCTGCTGCCCTCAAACACCCATCCAACTTAGGTTAGGCCAACGCCAAAATGCGGGCCATTAGGGGGGTCAAGCTCTGACGGGTACCCCTCTCTTCTTGGGAGGATATCCCCAGCTGGGCCTCTGTAGACTTCCAGTCCCAGGATCTCAGGTCCTCCTACCACTTCCTACAGTGGGTGCTCTGCCGGTTGTGGACCCCCAGGGTCTGCACTTGCTTGGTGATGGCACCACAGATTCCCATTTTTAGATGGGCGTTGACCTGCATAGATGACACAGACAAGAGGGGAAAGTTATGTCCACCATCCCAACACAAGCAGTGAAAAAACTTCAGTCACAGCAAGAAAGCAAACATGCCCTTCCTCACCGTTCTAACTCCTTACAAAATTACCAAGAGCAGCCAGGCCATGTGTAAAGTGAAGTCAGCCATACAACATGCATGATCATACCAGGTATTGACTAGAAACAAATGACCAGGCCATACGATTGTCTATAAAATGGTATGGCTCTACTATTATTTCTCACACCATGATTGATGTATATGCTGCAATATGTGTTGTGGATCAGCACTATCTACTATACTTCAGTACTATATATCTGTCATAGATGCCATGTGTGTCTGTGAAGGCTTTCTTCAGCTATCACAAATGTTTGTGCTGTGGTACCTAATCCTTACAGGTGACTCTGGCTATCCAAACCGTCCTTGGTTGTTGACACCAATGAGGTACCCAACTACGCAAGGGAAAGTCTGCTTCAATGAGGCCCATGGAAAAGCAAGGCATTTTGTGGAGTGGACTTTTGGGCTCCTGATGGCAACATTTTGCAGCCTTGACAAATCTGAAGGAGCCTCCTCTACTCACTCAACAAGGACTGTCAAATTCTTGTTGCCTGCTGCATGCTTCACAACCTTGCCCTGAGACGTCAGTTACCCTTCGCACCAACTGAGGGTGAGCCAGCAGATCCTGTGAGTGGAATTGCAGATTTGCCAAATGAGGATGAGCATGATAAAAATGAAGCTGGCGACGTCAGGGCAGACCTCATCAATGTGTACTTCAACAGACTAAAGTTATGTTATGTGTTTTTACAAATGAGAGTCCAAGGTGTATTGTGTAATTTATGCCTGGCATGTCATCACCTAATTACCAGCATCTGTGAGGTCTTAGGTTGCTCTAATGCCAAAGACTCAGATGTGCATGCAGTTTGTTACTTGGCGATGTGTACAGAACAGTTAGGTATACAGTGTCATGATTTGTAAATGCAGAAGCAGTCACACTTGTACTAATGAATTGCCAAAGTGATGTATGTGTCCATATCTGTCCTATCCCTAATCTTTGTCAATCACAGATTAGCTGAGTTTCTGTTTGGCTCATCCTCATTTGGAAATCTCAGACAGTGGCAGAGACATGGGATTTGCAGGCAGACATGAGAAGTGGACATGGATGAAACCAAGTACTGTTTGTCATAAGTTTGTGGAATGTGACTTCTATGGCCAGACTGTCAGGAAGACTGGGATGGCAGTGTACTCTTCCACAAAGAAGACTTGCATGGTATTGGCAGTGGTCAAATGGTGCCATGTGTGTGGCCAGAGCCTCTGCCAATCCCATTAGTTTCTCTTGTATATGACCTACCTTCTACTTCGCTGTCAGTGTGTTACTACTTTGCAGATCAATGTTCATGTCTCTGAGGACTTTCGTAGGTGAGTGGCAAGTCTACTGCTACCTAACCATGGTAAGTGAAAGGTTTTAGGACTGGGGACAACGGTACTGATCTCTGATTTTATCATGTGGCATGGTCATTAGGAAGCAAAAGTCTAGGTATATGATAAGGCTTTACCTGGTGATACATAGAACCAATCTGTTGGCCTTCTGGGTTGTAGAAAGACTAACATGTCCCTAACTTCAGTATCCTGTGGGTTAGTGTATATGCTACATGAGCTGACATTTTGAGGTCACCAGCAGTGCTCCTCTATCTGCTGATTGAAATTCTACATATAAATATGTGGAGATGTTCAATACAGCTGAATTGTATCATGTCTATATAACAATCCCAATGTTAAATGTATAATGGTTATACAGTACATGTGTGATGACCCTAACAAATGTACATTGGAGAGGGACATTTTGGTGCAAGAGCTGTCACACACAACAATTGTATATGGTTGATAAATCAAACTTACACCTATTAAGAGCTTAAGAGCTATTTATAGGAGATTGCACAGCTATTTAAGTTATTAACAAACAAAATAACACACAATAACAGTGAAGGGGTCAGTCATGGTGGATGAATTCATCTGGGAAGCTGCTACACCTTATGGAGATACAAGCCCAATGTCCTTGAACAACTGGAAAATGGAGGTAGGTTTCAGAACAGTCAACATGGTGTATCTGTTGCACACGAGGGGAAGCAATCAGGAGAGGCTCACTTCCTGGCAGTGGGTTTGGTCTTGGCACCTGCTGCACTTGGATGTCTGGGTGGACGTCCACGTGTGCGGGGGTTCTTCAGCTACAGAGGGTGGGATATCTGTATTTGTGTTTGTATTTGTATTTTGTATTTATAAAGCATATTCAGGCGAAGGTATTGAAGCGCTAAAAAGGTAAGAGACGTGTCCACTGTGTGAAAAAGAGATCAAAAGAAGGCATTAGCGTGGAAAGAGCCATGTTTTGACTAACTTTCTAAAGATTAAAAAATGTTGTTC
The DNA here is from genome assembly GCF_031143425.1 of Pleurodeles waltl. NCBI lineage: Eukaryota > Metazoa > Chordata > Amphibia > Caudata > Salamandridae > Pleurodeles > Pleurodeles waltl. The sequence continues at coordinate 235,108,113 of NC_090438.1, read as the reverse complement.
CTTCCTGATAGTCAAAGGTAGAGAGTTCCAGCATTTTGATGCAGCCATTGTGAAGGCTTTATCTCCCTATTTTGCTTTGTAGGCACGGGGAACCTGAATTCTGAAAGCTCCTGCTAAGCGAAGAAAACATTTGGGTCTATACCAAAATACTTAGAGACCAAATATTTGGAGCCCTTACCATAAACTGCTTTATGGGTCAAACATAAGGTTTTAAAAATAATGCGCTGGGCCACTGGAAGCCAATGAAGTTGTTTTAAGCTGTCGCTAGCCAAAGCTGAACGAGGGTGGTTCAGGATTGCCCTATCCACACTATTTTGGATCAGCTGAAGTTTGTTCAGAGATGATTTGTCTAGATTAAGCAGCAGGGCATTTCAGTAGTCCAGTTCGGACATCACCAAAGCCAAGGTTACTGTAATTTTCCATTCCCTTTGAAGGAAGGGAAAGACTTTCTTTAGCATTTTTAGTGTCCAAAAACTAGTCTTCACAATATGATTAACATGTAGTCTAAAAGAGAGAGAATTATCAAAAATTACTCATAAGTTTCTTATAGAGGGAGTATGGACAGGGGAAGTGCCGCAGTCGGTCGGCCACCAACGAGAATTCCACAGTTCACTTCCTGATCCAAAGCAAAGTATTTTGGTTTTGTCACCGTTTAATTTAAGTCAATTAGATTTCATCCAACTATTGACTTCCCGCATACATTTATTAAAATGATCAGCCACTTCCTCCCAATTTTTGTTAACTGGGATGATCAATTGGGTATCGTATGCATAGGAAGTTGGTCTGAAACCGAACGAACGAATCAGTTTGGCCAAAGGAGCAACATACAAATTAAACAAAGTGGGGCTAAGTGATGATCCCTTAGGGACACCACAAGTTAATAGTTAAGGAGAGGTTCTGAAGTCACTGCAGCTTACTGTGGTCCACCTATTTGTCAGAAACGATTCCAATAACTTAACCCCTTCGCTGCAGGCCTTTTCCCCTCCTGTGTCGAGCCTTTTTTTGGCTATTTGGGGCAGTTTTTGCTTAGGCCCTCATATCTTTTTGTTCACATAAGCTACAAATGCCAAATTTGTGTCATTTTTTTGCAACATCCTAGGGATTCTAGAGGTACCTAGACTTTGTGGGTTCCCCTGAAGGAGACCAAGAAATTAGCCAAAATACAGTTACAATTTTGTTTTTTTCAAAATAATTGGAAAAAAGGGCTGCAGAAGGCGGCTTGTGGTTTGTCCCCTGAAAATGACATCAACAAAAGGTTTGCGGTGGCAAGATCACCATCTTCCCAGCTTTCAGGAACAGGCAGATTTGAATTAGAAAACCCAATTTTTCTATACAATTTTGACATTTTACTGGGACATACCCCATTTTTACTAATTTTTTGTGCTTTCAGCCTCTTTCCAGTTAGTGACCAAAATGGGTGAGACACCAATGCTGGATAAACATTTCTGAAAAGAAGACAAAATTCTGAATTCAGCCAGGGGTCATTTGTGTAGATCCTACAAGTGTTTCCTACAGAAAATAACAGCTGAAATAAAAAAATATTGAAATTGAGGTGAAAAAACAGCAATTTTTCTCCACGTTTTACTCTGCAACTTTTTCCTGCGATGTCAGATTTTTGAAAGCAATATACTGTTACGTCAGCTGGACTCTTCTGGTTGTGGGGAGATATAGGGCCTGTAGGTTCATCAAGAACCCTAGGTACCCAGAACCAATAAATGAGCTGCCCTTTGCAATGGGTTTTTATTCAATACCGGGTATACAGCAATTCATTTTTTGAAATATAAAAAGTGAAAAATAGGTATCAAGAAAACCTTTGTATTTCCAAAATGCCCACAAGATAAGGTGTTTAGAAGCAGTGGCTATTTGCGCATATCTGAATTCCGGGGTGCCCATACTAGCATGTGAATTACAGGGCATTTCTCAAATAGATGTTTTTTTACACACTGTCTTACATTTGGAAGGAAAAAATGTAGAGAAAGACAAGAGGCAATAACACTTGTTTTGCTATTCTGTGTTCTCCTACGTCTCCCAATAAAAATGGTACCTCACCTGCATGAATAGGCCTAGCACCCATGACAGGAAATGCCCCAAAACACAACGTGGACACATCACATTTTCACAAAGAAAACAGAGCTGTTTTTTGCAAAGTGCCTATCTGTGGATTTTGGCCTCTAGCTCAGCCGGCACCTAGGGAAACCTAGCAAACCTGCGCAGTTTTGAAAACTAGACATCTAAAGGAATCCAATATGAGGTGACTTGTTGGACTCTGACCAGGTTCTGTTACCCAGAATCCTTTGCAAACCTCAAAATTTGGCCCAAAAAACACTTTTTCCTCTCATTCCGGTGACAGAAAGTTCTGGAATCTGAGAGGAGCCACAAATTAACTTCCACCCAACGTTTCCCCAAGTCTCCTGATAAAAATGGTACCTCACTTGTGGGGGTAGGCCTAGTGCCCGTGAAAGGAAATGCCCCAAAACACAACATGGACACATCACATTTTCACAAAGAAAACAGAGCTGTTTTTTGCAAACTACCTACCTGTGGATTTTGGCCTCTAGCTCAGCCGGAACCTGGGGAAACCTAGCAAACCAGTGCATTTTTTAAAACTAGACACGTAGGTGAACCCATGATGGGGTGACTTGTGGGGCTCTGACCAGGTTCTGTTACTCAGAATCCTTTGCAAACCTCAATATTTGGCAAAAAAAACACTTTTTCCTCTCGTTTCGTTGACAGAAAGTTCTGGAATCTGAGAGGAGCCACAAACTTCTTTCCACCCAGCGTTCCCGCAAGCCTCCCGATAAAAATGGTACCTCACTTTTGTGGGTAGGCCTAGCGCCCGCGAAAGGAAATGCCCAAAACACAAAGTGGACACATCACATTTTTCCACAGAAAACAGAGGTGTTTTTTACAAACTGCCTACCTGTGGATTTTGGCCTCTAGCTGAGCCGCCATCTGGGGGAACCTAGCAAACCAGCACATGTTTTAAAACTAGACACCTAGGGGAATCCAAGATGGGGTGACTTGTGGGGCTCTGACCAGGTTCTGTTACCCAGAATCCTTTGCAAACCTCAACATTTGGCCCAAAAAACACTTTTTCCTTTCATTTCGGTGACAAAAAGTTCTGGAATCTGGGAAGAGCCACAAATTTCCTTCCACCCAGCGTTCCCCCAAGTCTCCAGATACAAATGGTACCTAACTTGTGGGGGTAGGCCTAGCACCCGCGAAAGGAAAAGCCCCAAAACACAACGTGGACACATCACATTTTCACAAAGAAAACAGAGCTGTTTTTTGCAAAGTGCCTAGCTGTGGATTTTGGCCTCCAGCTCAGCCGGCACCCAGGGAAACCTAGCAAACCTGTGCAGTTTTGAAAACTAGACACCTAGGGGAGTCCAAGATGGGGTGACTAGTGGGGCTCTGACCAGGTTCTGTTACCCAGAATCCTTTGAAAACCTCAAATTTTGGCCAAACAAAACACTTTTTCCTCTCATTTTGGTGACAGAAAGTTCTGGAATCTGAGAGGAGCCACAGATTTCCTTCCACCCAGCGTTCCCGCAAGTCTCCCAATAAAAATGGTACCTCACTTTTGGGGGTAGGCCTAGCGCCCGCAAATGGAAATGCCCAAAACACAACGTGGACACATCACATTTTTCCACAGAAAACAGAGGTGTTTTTTGCAAACTGCCTACCTGTGGATTTTGGCTTCTAGCTGAGCCGGCATCTGAGGAAACCTAGCAAACCAGCACATTTTTAAAAACTAGACACCTAGGTGAATCCAAAATAGGGTGACTTGTGGGGCTCTGACCAGGTTCTGTTACCCAGAATCCTTTGCAAACCTCGAAATTTGGCCCAAAAAACACTTTTTCCTCTCATTTCGTTGACAGAAAGTTCTGGAATCTGAGAGGAGCCACAAACTTCTTCCACCCAGCGTTCCCCCAAGTCTCCCGATACAAATGGTACCTAACTTGTGGGGGTAGGCCTAGCACCCGCAAAAGGAAAAGCCCCAAAACACAACGTGGACACATCACATTTTCACAAAGAAAACAGAGCTGTTTTTTTAAAAGTGCCTAGCTGTGGATTTTGGCCTCCAGCTCAGCCGGCACCTAGGGAAACCTAGCAAACCTGCGCAGTTTTGAAAACTAGACACCTAGGGGAACCCAAGATGGGGTGACTTGTGGGGCTCTGACCAGGTTCTGTTACCCAGAATCCTTTGCAAACCTCAAATTTTGGCCAAACAAAACACTTTTTCCTCTGATTTTGGTGACAGAAAGTTCTGGAATCTGAGAGGAGCCACAGATTTCCTTCCACCCAGCGTTCCCGCAAGTCTCCCAATAAAAATGGTACCTCACTTTTGGGGGTTTGCCTAGCGCCCGCAAATGGAAATGCCCAAAACACAACGTGGACACATCACATTTTTCCACAGAAAACAGAGGTGTTTTTTACAAACTGCCTACCTGTGGATTTTGGCTTCTAGCTGAGCCGGCATCTGAGGAAACCTAGCAAACCAGCACATTTTTTAAAACTAGACACCTAGGTGAATCCAAAATAGGGTGACTTGTGGGGCTCTGACCAGGTTCTGTTACCCAGAATCCTTTGCAAACCTCGAAATTTGGCCCAAAAAACACTTTTTCCTCTCATTTCGTTGACAGAAAGTTCTGGAATCTGAGAGGAGCCACAAACTTCTTCCACCCAGCGTTCCCCCAAGTTTCCCGATAAAAATGGTACCTCACTTGTGGGGGTAGGCCTAGCGCCCGCGAAAGGAAAAGCCCCAAAACACAACGTGGACACATCACATTTTCACAAAGAAAACAGAGCTGTTTTTTGCAAAGTGCCTAGCTGTGGATTTTGGCCTCTAGCTCAGCCGGCACCTAGGGAAACCTAGCAAACCTGCGCAATTTTGAAAACTAGACACCTAGGGGAACCCAAGATGGGGTGACTTGTGGGGCTCTGACCAGGTTCTGTTACCCAGAATCCTTTGCAAACCTCAAATTTTGCCCAAACAAAACACTTTTTCCTCTCATTTTGGTGACAGAAAGTTCTGGAATCTGAGAGGAGCCACAAATTTCCTTCCACCCAGCGTTCCCGCAAGTCTCCCGATAAAAATGATACCTCACTTTTGGGGTTAGGCCTAGCGCCCGCGAAAGGAAATGCCCAAAACACAAAGTGGACACATCGCATTTTTCCACAGAAAACAGAGGTGTTTTTTACAAACTGCCTACCTGTGGATTTTGGCCTCTAGCTGAGCCGGCATCTGGGGAAAGCTAGCAAACCAGCACATGTTTTAAAACTAGACACCTAGGGGAATCCAAGATGGGGTGACTTGTGGGGCTCTGACCAGGTTCTGTTACCCAGAATCCTTTGCAAACCTCAAAATTTGGCCCAAAAAACACTTTTTCCTTTCATTTCGGTGAAAAAAAGTTCTGGAATCTGGGAAGAGCCACAAATTTCCTTCCACCCAGCGTTTCCCCAAGTCTCCAGATAAAAATGGTACGTAACTTGTGGGGGTAAGCCTAGCGCCCGCGAAAGGAAAAGCCCCAAAACACAACGTGGACACATAACATTTTTCCATAGAAAACAGAGGTGTTTTTTAGAAACTGCGTACCTGTGGATTTTGGCCTCTAGCTCAGCTGGCACCTAGGGAAACCTAGCAAACCAGCACATTTTTGAAAACTAGACACCTACGCAAATCCAAGATGGGGTGACTTGTGGGGCTCTGACTAGGTTCTGTTACCCAAGATCCTTTGCAAACCTCAAAATCTGGCATGAAAAACACTTTTTCCTCTCATTTTGGTGACAAAAAGTTCTGGAATCTGATAGGAGCCACGAATTTCCTTCCACCTAACGTTCCCCCAAGTCTCCAGATAAAAATGGTACCTAACTTGTGGGGGTAGGCCTAGTCCCGCAACAGGAAATGCCCCAAAACACAACGTGGACACATTACATTTTTACAAAGAAAATAGAGCTGTTTTTTGCAAAGTGCCTAACTGTGGATTTTGGCCTCTAGCTCAGCCGGCACCTAGGGAAACCTAGCAAACCTGCGCAGTTTTGAAAACTAGACACCTAGGGGAATCCAAGATGGGCTGACCAGGTTCTGTTACCCAGAATCCTTTGAAAACCTCAAAATTTGGGCAAAAAAACACTTTTTCTTCTCATTTCGGTGACAGAAAGTTCAGAAATCTGAGAGGAGCCACAAATTTCCTCCAACTCAGTGTTCCCCCAAGTCTCCCGATAAAAATGGTACCTCACGTGTGGGGGTGGGCCAGGTGCCTGCAACAGAAAAAGGCCAAAAACTTGTGGAGATTGAGGGAATAGCACAGCGAGTTGATAAGCAAATATTTTTCTTTTATACATCTTTTTGGCTGACTCTGCTTTGGGGTCCCATGCAAGTGAAGTATAATTTTACTTGGGGGACTGAGGGGAACGCTGGGTGGTAGGAAATTTGTGCAGCAGTGGTGATCCCTGAAAGTAAAGTGTGGAAAATATGATTTTGTATGCAGGTTTTGAGGGGGGTCCAGTCAATCCTTACTTCCTTGGGGTGTCTATTTTTAAAACATGTCTGGGTTTGGTAGGTTTCCCTAGATGAAGGCCGCACCCGGGACCAAAACCTATTGGTGCTCCTCCCCCAAACACAGGTAGTTTTGCAAGAGATCATTTTGGTGTGTCCACATACTTATGTGATGTTCCAAACACTAAAATTGTGAAAAGAAATGCACTTAGGTTATGTTAAAAAGACCCCTCACCCACCAACTAAGTTGGTGGCATGCTTCATCATCGGGGTCCAACCCGAGGCACCTAGCGTGTCACAGCTGTGCTGCGATGCCTGATTACAGCGGAGCAGGTTTTCTCATTTTTACCACACATACTGGTTGGATTTGGCACGAGGGTGAGTGAGGTTCAGTGGATCAAATTTTATTAACAAGAGAGTTCACAAAAATGAAATGCACTGTTAATAACTGAAAGGCCAAAAAACTGAACCAATGACTCACAGCTCGTGAGCTGTAAAGCCACGGCAAGGCACCAACCGCTTTATAGTCCATTCACACACCTTTCATACATGACATGCACAAGACCATTCACGCCGCCAGCTGCGGGCCCAGCACATTACAACACTTGCAACGACAGACAGCGACACTCAAGGGCCCACCACTTACATATGCCCACATGCCTGACACAGCAATCACACCAGCAGATGGGAGTGTGTGGACTGGTTTTTGGCTGGCAGTGTGTTGCAGTAGCCAACAGCAAGTCAATATGTACACTATGTACACCCTCAGCCAAGCGCCACTCCACACACAATGGCATCACATTTTTGTTTTTTAAACAAAGAAACCACTAACTAATTAGAAATAATTACAAAACTACAAACACAAAAGCTCTAACTAAGTACATGACAGAAATGCCAACCATGAAACTGAACACATGAAAATACAAAACAGGCAATTAACACTCATGGTTGTTCCCAGTAATTATTCTGGGTGTGGTAATTCTTAAAACAACCACCCACACACAGCCCAGGCTTTGAAGGACAATCTGGGCAGTACATTTGAGTCTCCCTCCAGACACCTCTTCGAAAACACACTCTACCTTTCTTAGCTGGAAAGTCTTTTTTGTGTGTGGGAGGAATGTGCTCAGCAAAGTGGCAATCTTTCAATCTAGCCACATCCTCCACCACTGCTTCTCTAGGAACTCTGGCCTGTTCCACTGCAATAAGGCTCTCTATCACTGACTCCTGAAATTTCACAAATGTCATCTTTGACTCTTGAGACCTATCCTTGAACACAATAAAAGTATTAAAAGTTGCTAAGTGGAACAGGTGAATTGCTAACTTCTCATACCAAACATAAGACTTACGAATAGCAGTATAAGGTTCCAACCTTTGATCAACTCTATCTACACCTCCCATGTGCGTATCATAATCTAAAACACACACAGATTTGCGCACTTCAGCAACCTGGCCCCAAACAGTCACGGGGGAAGCACTCTCATCATGGATGATACTTAGCACGTAGACATCCCTCCTGTCTGAAAATTTCAATGCTAGCAGCTCATCATTCCGCAAGGCACTGCACTGTCCCCTCTCAAGTTTTTTACAGACAAGCTCCCTTGGATAGTCTTTGCGGTTACAACTAATTATGCCACAAGCAACAGTGTCTACTCTAAACAATTCCTTGAACAACTGCACTCCAGTGTAGAAGTTATCTACATACAAATGGTGCCCTTTGTTGAACAGTCATCTACCAAGTTCCCACACAATTTTCTCAGCAACTCCAAAAGTGGGAGGACAACCAGGGGGGTCAATACTGGAATCCCTACCAGTGTAGACACGGAAATTATACACATATCCTGTACTACTTTCAGACAGCATATACAATTTAATTCCATGTTTTGCCCTCTTGCTAGGAATGTACTGCCTAAAAACCAAACGACCCTTGAAGAGGACAAAAAACTCGTCCACAGCTCTTTCTTTGCTTGGAACATAGATCTCTGAACACCGATCTACAAAATGATCAAGGACAGGCCTAATCTTAAAAAGACGGTCAGAATGAGGGTGATCTTGAGGCAAGGCTAATGCATTGTCAATAAAATGCAGCATCCTAAGGAGAAGCAAATACCGATTACTACTCATGGTTGCAGGAAATATAGCTGTTGCCATCAAGGGACTAGTAGACCAATAAGAAGCCAGTGACGGCTTCCTTATCAACCCTATCAAAAGAGTCAAACCCAAAAAACCTTTCCATCTCCTCCAAATTTGTGGGAATCAACTGGGTAGCTCTAGAGTGTGGCCTAGGTCAAGCAGCCTGGTCCCTCAAATACTGCTCCACATACAAATTAGTCTGCTCAACAATCTCTTCCAAAAACACATCATCCCCAAATAACTCAAAGAAATTGACAGGCAAAAAGTTCTCTGTATTGACTCTACACCCCTGGAGACCAGTAAAGGCAGGCAACTCTGGCTGCTCCATGTTCGGGGCAACCTGGAGTTCAGGTCTTCTAACGGGAAACCTTTCAGCCCCATGTAGCTGCACTAATGCACATCAGTGTCCTCCTCTAAAACAGGCGCTGACGTCATTACTGGGGGGTGGGGGCAGGTGTGGGGGGAAGGGCTTCTCTTTCCATCCCTGCCTTGGGGGGGTGGGAGGGAACCCCACAGAGGGAGCACTAACCCTCCCTCCGGGATCCGGACCGAGGACGTAATGGTTATGTCCTTGGCAGAGGAGCACTGTGCCGTAGGACGTAGACATTACATCCATGGCACAGAAGCGGTTAAGAGCCTCATTGCGGAGAAATGGGGTCAAATGCCGTGGACAGATCTAATAGGATCAGAATAGCCCATTTCCCTTCATCCACCATTCTCCGGATAGAATCTGAAGAGGTAATGAGGGCTGACTCTGTGCTGTGTGCTTTCCTGAAGCCATGTTGGGAGGCATCTAGTCCTCCTGATTCTAATAGGAAGTTAAGTAATTCCCTGTTAATGTGTTTCTCACAAATCTTGGCCAGAAAGGGAAGTAGGGCCACGGGATACAGGTTATTAAGGTCCTGGCTGATTCCATCTTGTTTCTTTTTTTGTGGGATTACTGTAGCCTCCTTCCAAGATGCTGGATAGATTCCCGAAATGAGGACCTCATGAAAAATTGGAGCTAAAGCTGAGGAAACAAGATCGGGCTAGTTGAATAATAGAAGGGGGGCAGGGGTCCAAAGGAGAACCTGATTTAATCTCAAATATCAACTGATTTATTCTTTCCGGCAGTAAAGGTTGAAAGTTAGATAGTGTGAGGTGGTTCATACTTAAATCAGTGTGAGCTGTATTTGAGTGGACAGCTCTCTCCTCACATGGAATAAAATTAGAATACATTTGTAAAATGTTGTTTTGTTTTTAAAGTGCAAACTACCTTATTGCAGAATTCTCCAATTCTGACAATATTGGGAGGGAAGTCAAAGCATTAATCACCTTGAAGAGTTCTCTGGGGGCGTCAGAGGCCTCTTTAATTTTTGAGGTGTAATATTCAGATTTGGCTTTAATGCTCGCTTCTTTATAGTTTTTGAGAGCAATGATACATTTTTCTTTCTCAGTCAAAGTACCATTCAATTTCCACCGCCGCTCTTGTTGGCGATGCTTTCTTTGGAGTAACTTAAGGTCCTTTGTGAACCAAGATTCACTGGGTTTTTTATTTTTACGTGAATCTTAGGCCTTAAGGGGGGCCAATAGGTTTATAGCAATGGCGATTCCCTGATTAAAACTATCCAGAGGTGACAGGCACACCTTATTGGTCCTGTTCCATCCTTCTTCCAAAGCGGGGACTAGCTGTTCTTTTTTAATGCGCTTCCAATGCCTAATCAATTTACTTTTATGATTAGGAGCCTGGGGAAGTAAACCAGCCAGAAATTTGAACGTCAGTAAAGAATGTTCAGTCCAGCTTAAAGGGGCATTAAACAGTGCCAGCTGGTCCTTAGTATGGGCAAAAATCCCATCTACAAGATGTCCTGCTATATGTGTAGCTGAAGATACATTTAATTCCCAATCTAAGGCATCATGAGATTTATAAATTCTATAATATGTGGGTTCTGAATCTCGTCAAAGTGAATGATAAAGTTATCTAATATGATGGCCTTAGTGCACATAACCAAGGGCTCTAACAAACCTGTCCAATTCAGACTAAAGTTAAAAATCGGTCCGGGTAGTTGGTAAATTAATAAACCTTCAAGGAGTAGCAAATTTTAATATACATTGCTTCACATATCTCAGTGGGGGGGTTAGTGCTGTTCCATTGACACGTGAAGTCTGATCTGCAAATGATCAGTAATCCTCCTCCCCTACCAGTTGTCCTGCCTAATCTATAGAAGGCATATCCTAGGGGAGAAGCCTCAATAAAATAAAATCGGGGTTAGAGTCCCATATAGCCAATGTTTCTGTGACAAAAAAGGCAATCAATGTTATTTCCCTAATTTCCAGTTTATGCTTTGGAAGCGAACGGGCGTTTCTCAGGGCATATGTTAGAGGCCTCCTACTGACCAACCTATCTTGTACATGTTTACTTCCTATCTTATTTATCCCTGAAATTTGGGCTCTAGTCTCCTCTATGGTTTGGGGAGCTCCCAGTTACAGTGCCTGCAGTTCCATGCCATAGAATAATCTAGGGCCACCTTGTGTTTGCAGGATTTACCTACAAACGAGCGAAGATATGCAGGGGAAAAGGCATTTGTCGGTAATTGGGCATGTCCCCCGTCTCCGACCCCGGTTGGGCGTGGACAGGAGCAGACGGGCTTGCCTCAGGCATGCCTGCTGCGCGGCCGCATTCTTGAAAAATACATGGCGCCGGGTCAAAAGAGCGAAGCTCGCGTGACCCACGGCGTCTAGGCCGTTAACCAAAGAGTTAGCAGTCAAACAGGAAGTAGGGCTCTAACCTGCCCTAACTTCCAAAAAGTAAAACCAGAAAAAGAACTCCCGGAAAACAAAGGTAGCCCCCACAAAGATAAAATAAATCTAAAAACACTTAAATTCAAATATAATTGCAATTTAAAAAATACATTAAAAAGGAACCAGTGGCACACACGCTCACCTACATGTCTGAGGCATGCCCATCGCTTGGTAGGGCTTCCATTCTACTGGCAGCCACAGACGTTGAAGGGCCTAATAAATCATTAGTAGGGAAAGAGTCCTGATGTTGGGTTCCAGACCTACTCAGGGTAGTGTTGATGTTGCTCAGCACCCCAGCAATGGAAGTCAGGATGGCATTTTGGGCCTGCCACTGTTGCATGGCTTCTTGGTCATTGTCCCTCTGCAGCTATTGGATTTCCCCCATCATGGTGAGTACCTGACCCATCATGCCTTGGGAATTTTGGTAGGCTCCCAAAACTTCGGAGATGGTGTCCTGGTCAGTAATGTCACTTTGAGCACCCATCATCTGGCCCACACCATCCCTCCCACGCACTTAACCCCCAAGTAGCTGTGACCCTAGCACAGTGTGCCCACTCCCACTGGTGGCAGGATCATCATTGTCAGGGGTGACAAGAGTTGACTTGGGAACTTGCACTGGGGGGCACACAATGGAAGAGACTGTCCTTGGGACACAAGTTTGGGAGACGTTGTAGACTGACCAGGTGTACCTGATGGTCCACAATAATTGTCAGTGTCTAAACATCCAAGGGTATTGTCCTCAATGGGACCTTCATCCAAAAGGGATGTAGCAGTCTCTGGTGTCCTCTCCATGGTGTAAATGTCAAGGTTACCTGTGGGAAAGTGGAACACACAGTTGGTGTAAGTGATGCATCAAGTGATGTTTAAGTTTGAGCACTAGTAATGTTGTGTGAGATGCTTACACTTGATTTACATAAGTCCCTGAAATGACAATAACAGCTGCTACCAATTCTCAGTTTGAACAAAGTGAGAGTCAGAATTTTCAGTTCCATACACCATGCACCAAACTGTTTGAATATGTTGGTAGTTAGATGAATGCTGCTACCCTCTTATGTTGTCTGAATAATAACATGAGTAATTGCATTTTTTGCCTAGTAAAGTGAATGCCATCATAGACCCAACTAAAAACTGAACAATGCACAATGATGTCGGAGTTGGGACACCGGATAGAAGTTATCAGTTGACATTGGCCTCTCTCTGGATGTACTGTAAGTGCATCTAGTTTGGCATCCAGTTTTCCACCCCAGGTGAGTCAATGTCAAACTCAGGAAACTTTTTCTAAGGGCAGTCTGTTAGTACACAGGTGTATCTGTGTTTTGCTTGAAATGGTAGTGGAAGTGGGACATTACGTTGCTGTCATTGCCGTGAACTGATTCATAGTGGAACATTCATGATGGGTTACATTGCTTGTTAGTTTCACATGCAGGGCATCACAAATTTAGTGCACTGTTCTGGTTTCCTTTATCAGTACTTCACATGCCATTTCCAAGGACTGTGGACCCAGGTGAGTTTAGTAGAAATGTGGCATGCCAGAGATGGGTATTTGTACATTTGGAACAGAGGGGTGGTGGGTGGTTTGGTAATTGAGGTGGGAAAAGGTGATGAGGAAGCATGCAAGACAAAACCTTCTGGTGATACGAATGTTGTAGGGGATTACCAGCCTCCACTACCCCAGGTATTACTGTCAGGCCCTCAGGATGCAGGATATCCAAGACGTCTCCTCCCAAGATGTGAAAATAGGGGAAGAAGGCAGGGGTCCACCACCAGTCTTGAGCACCGCCAGCTGGTGCCTCGATGCCATGGAACGTACTGCCCCATGAGTTTGTTCCACCTCTCCCTGATGACCTCCTTTGTGTGTGGATAGCTGCCTACAGAATTCACCCTGTTGACTATTCTTTGCCACATTTTCCTGGCTATTGATTTTTGCTGAACCTGTGCTCTGAAAAGATGTGGCTCTACCTTGACAATTTCACCCACCATGACCCTCAACTCATCATCAGTGAAACGTCAGTGTTTTTGTGGGCGATATGCTAGAGGTGGTAAAGATGGTGAGGTAGTGTATAAAAAAGTTGAAATGAAATGTCAGTGATGAGGTATAGGTGTTGTGATGTAAGTGGGTGATGGTTGTTGTGTATTGTTTGTGATAGCACATTTTGTGTTGTGTATGTTGTGCGGGTGCAGGATGTGTGTGTGGTGAAATGTGTATGGGTACCTAATCTTGCTTTTTGCTTCTCTATAAAATGTTGCTTGTCTTTGGCTGTGTGTGGCATATTGGTTGTGAGGGATTGTGGGCTGTGAAGGGGTGTATTTTATAGTGCAGTGTGCAGGTGTGTCAGGTATTCAAAATATCCAGTGAGGTTAGTTCAGACTGCTGTGGTTCACACCGGCAATGGCATTCCACCATGGAAGAACCACTGTTGTGATTTGTTGATCATAATCTGATGGAGGACATTTGTCGGGCTGGCGGTGCTGGCATCTTTTCGTCCTCCAGTGTCCTGGTGGTTTCAGAATTTTGACTGTTGTTTGGTAGACTTCACAGTTTGACTCTTAGTATGGCGGTCAGATTACTACCAACATGGTGGACTTTTAGCAGCTGCCACCGCGGCGGTCTTCCCAAAGACCAAAAAAACTCAAAATGACCCCATTTGTCTACAAAGTCAAGTCTTATTGCTTGTTGCCAAGCTACCAATGTCGAGTCAGGATTAATTTATTGAGAACCTGACTGGGACTAAGTGGGGGAGTTGTAGCCTATTGCTAAGTGAGCGTACCTACCTGTCCTTACCAATCCACTTTACAACACAATAATTGAAACCTGGGCCCAATACCTGATAGCTTTGCAACAGGGCAGACAAATTTAACATAGGAAATTGTATTAACTCTTTGTCAACCCTCCAAAATTGTATGGGAAGTATCCACCTTGCATGAGAATATCTAAGTTTGATCTACTTATCTCTTTTAATGGAAAAAAAACATCCTTCTGGGAAGCGACGAAGCGACTGCTGTTCAATTATTGCCACTGGATTGTGGAAATGCCTTGCTCCATGGCCTTCTAAATGCCACAATGGGGGGCTCCTTTAAGGGCATTCTAAATACCTCAGCATGAGTCATCCAGGGCTTCAAGAACTATGATCACTATACCTCCACCAGGATTGAACTTCAGTGTCTCCCCTTGCAGACTCCATCCTAAGCACCAGCTGCTTCATTTACAAAGCCATCACAGCTAGCACATCCACCTACCCTGTAGAAAACCTCCCCATCTCTTGTGCTCTCATTACACCCTTAGGCAGGTGACCATCAGGCTGAAGTCTAATATGGTTTTAAAAAATGAAAGAAAATATTTTTCCCATATCCATCAGGAACTCCCAAAAGCTGCTGCACTGAGGGATTGCTTTGAAGACATCCTTTTTTAAAGAACACCACATCACAATCCATTATCAGTCCATATTCCAGTTCTCTCTCCTACTACTCGTTAACTGTACTCTTGCCATTGGCCCTGCACATTGTTTTGCTGCATTTGGGTTAGGTTTTTGCTATATAAATAGCACATATGCGTACACATAAATACAACACTTTATACTCCATCACACTGCACTAAGGCCCTTATTACGATTGTAGTGGTCTATAGATGGCTAAGGCTCGAGTTATGGCTACCTTAGGGCGGGTGTTATAGCTACTTGAAATAACTCTAACTATAATTGCTGAACTTCTATGGTTTTGTACACGTAAATTCAGAACCTAACTATAACGTCTCTGTAACCTTTGTTTTTTCAGTGAATTTCTATGTTTTTTTAATGTAAAGTAATATTTATTCATATATGTTATTCCAACTCCCACTACACACGGCCTTTGTTCGTGCGTGGAGGGTGTTGGTCACAGGGACTGACCTGTGGCCAGGTCCTGCAGCCAAGTCCTTATAACCACTTACCCTGTGCCACGCATGGTCTATGGCCGTGCGCAGCGGACGTTACCCACAGGGCTTGTCTCAATCAGTAGATCTGTGAGTGGGTGCATGAGTGTCTTAGTGGGTCTGAAAGTGGTTGTGTGAGTCTATGAGTGGGTATGATTGGTGCATAAGTGTCTGAGTGGGTATGTGAGTGGACACATGAGTCTCTGAGAGCATGTATGAGTCAATGAATTTGCATATCCTTGAATATACTCAAATAATCTAGGATATTCATGAATATTGCGCATGGGGAAGAAAAATCATTTTAAACCCATAATTTGACCCTAAAACACCCCTGGGGGTCAGGGTACCTACATCCTGATCCCTAATACCACTTGTCATTTCTATCTTTCTATAATTTCTATTTTCAGCCATTGGTACCCTCTCCAATAACATAATTACATTGCTTCTATTTGTACATGCAATCGCAAAAATTCACAAATTTTAGTGATATACTCATGAAGGTTCCACGGCCCTAGATATACAAATTTATTTTCCCTTTAATAAAACTAAAAATCCAGAGCCAATTTCCACCAAATAAGCAAAAGTGTGATCTGCATACCAGAAGCTAGCTTTCTGCCAGATTTGGTGTAATTCCGTGCAGCAGTTTTGGTTGTAGTTGTGTCTAAAGGTCTTCTGTAATCAACATGGGAAATGTAACATTTATTTAGCCTCCTTTTTCTTGGCTCCTGCCTGACAGATCACCCTGAAACTTTTCATGCCCAGCAAGAATATTCCAGGCGACTTTTTTTGGGAAAATTTCGTGAAGATTCTCCAAACAGTGCAAAAGATTTAGGCAAGTCAAAAAAAGCATATTTTATAGAGACTCTGCCCCTTATTATGAACTTGGTGGCAATCACCCTGACCACTGTGCTGACAGTGAACAAAAGACCGCCAGTGGCGGTGACTGCACACCACTGAATAATGATGCCAAAAAGACAAACCTACAAAAATCCTGCAACTTCTACCCACCACCAGGGCCAATGACGGCAGAGAGGCAGTACACCCCAGCCACCACCGTCATGCAGACAAATCCTCCGCCCACCAAATAATGATGCACAAATCGGGTTGGCGGACAGTGAATGTCGAACAACCATTGACGGTACAGACCACCACGACCAGCAATGGGACCCACCAACAACAAATGCACACATTGGCAAGTTTTAAACCCACACTCCTGACACACATCCACACCCCTATAAAACACACCCATACACACCCCACAATCCTTTGCAATGCTGATAGCATGACAATGCACCTCCACCCCCCACAAAAAAATGCACCAAAATGTACATGAAGGGACTTGCATACCACTTCAGGGGAATATAACCATCAATTAGTGCAGTCCAGTGATACAATTGCCAAAAAAGTACAGGACACCCACATCTCTATTCTCTCACACACAGGCACCACCACCCATGCCACCCGGATGGAGACATCAAGGAGTGCCAGTCCTCCACCTGAAGATGGAGACCCCACGCAGGAGAGTGCAGAGGGAGGTCTGGACACAGATTAATTCCCTGGACCATTCCACAGTCCTGGACTGTCACCCTCCAGAAGCCCCACCTAGAACACCATTGAGACCCCTACCACTCAGCCACTGTCATCAGCTCTGGCATAACAACACCACACCAGTGTGATTAGACCACAGACTGGTTGCCCACATGTACAGAGGCTAGAGTCTCCACCAACCAACAGGCAGGATGATGAAGATCCCAGTGCAAGTGGGACTGCCAGACCTGTGCAGGGACACAGGCACAGGTGGATAGGGCCAGTGGGAGGGCATCTGTGGCCCACGGGTGGCCAAACGATGGATGCAGCAGCCCAGGAAGTGATTTCTGAGGTCCTGCGAGCATACCACCATTCCCAGGTGGGGATGGGCCAGATCCTGACCACCTTGGAGCAGAATCAGAGGCTTCAGATAGCATACCACCAGAATGCCATGTAGCAATGGAAGCAGCTCAATGCCACCATGGCCTCCATTGCAGGGGTGCTGCAGCACAAGTGCCACAGACAAACTGAGCCCTCCATCCACCTGCAGGCCTCTACCACTAGCCAGGACACTGCCCTGCCATCTACATCTGCAGCATCCACTGGACTGGTGGCACTGCCAGAGGACTCACAGCACATTAGCACCCCTACCCATTCATCCCAGCTGCACCTTCACAAAAGTGCCCTCAGACCCAGATATGCCACTGAAACACCAGCCAAGACCAAGCCCAGAGCCAGGAAATGACTCTGCCCTGAACTGTCTCCCTTGTGTGCCACTGAGCTACCTTGCTGACATGCTACTGCCATTACACCATTTTCCAATGGCCCCATGGACTATACCCCAGTGCAACCAACAGCTAAGCATATGTGCCTGAGTATGTTGTTCAACATGTGCCCACTCGCTTCACTGTCCCAGCACATCTGTATATTTAGACATTGAATAAATACACCTGTGCACACAAAATATATGTCCTTAATTAATATGAGAGATACATTGTGAATGTGAATTTGCTATCATAATCCCACTTTTATTGCAAGGGGGTCCAACACACTGTAGTGTATAAACTATGTCACACTGTACATAAAATTGTGTTTCCTGGTACCTGCCACTTCAGTCATGATTTAGCATTGTCACTGAAAAAAGTCACCACAGTACTTATTACATGAGTCAGATTGAACCTATGTAGTGAAGAAATCAGCATCATTGAACAGTACTTGAGAGTTACTGGAAGTATAGCTGGATTAGCTTGGTTCTGGAGTTGATATCTTCCCCCTCTTCTTCCTCACCATCACTCTGATCCCTCCTCTGTGGTTGCAGGGCTGGTTGGACAACACCCTCCTCTTCCAGACGTGGGACAGCTTTCCTCACAGCCAAGCCAAGTATGCAGCAGGCCATCACTATCTTACACACCTTGTCAGGGACATAGCACAGGGATCCTCCAGAAAGATGGAGGCAACAAAATCTTGCCTTCAGGAGTCCTATGGTGCACTTTATCACCCCCCTAGTATGACCATGGGCCTCATTATAATTCCTCTCAGCATCTGTCCTGGGATTCCTCACAGGTGACAGGAGCCATTGCAAGTTAGGGTAGTCAGAATCACCTGCAAAAGTGGGCAAAGAAGGACTTCAACACACACAATTTACTTGCATACAGCCTGGCTGTCAGCTATGTAACTGATCCAGTGTCATACACATTCACCTTTGAGCAAAGCTCTGTCCCACTGCAGTTGTACCAACATGTGTGTCACACTGCTGTTTCTCAGGACAAATGAATCATGGACTGATCCTGGGAACTTGGCATTGACATGTGAAATGTACTGATCAGCAGTACACACCAATTGTACATTCATGGAGTGATAGTTCTTACGATTCCTATACACCTGTCATTCACTGTTAGGGGTATGAAGGCTATGTGGGTTCCATCAATGGCACCAATCACATGGGGGATATTAGCAAAGGCGTAGAATCCAGATTTGATGGTGGTGAGTTCAGCACTTTGGGGAAACTGGACATACGTTCCTAAATGTTGAACGAATGCATCTAGGAAATTGGACAGGATGTGGCTGAACAATGGTTGTGATACCCCAGCAGCCATGCCAACTGTCACCTGAAATTAGCCTGTGGCCAAAAAATGGAGCACAGATAGTACTTGCACAGTTGTAGGGAGGGCATGCTGATTCTGATTGTCCGGTTTCAGAACAGGATCCATTAATGCACAGAGGACATGGATTGTAGCACCATTAAGTTGGTAGGTAATAATGATGTGACGTTCCTCCATAGTGGCCAGATCTACCAGGGGTCTGTAAACAGATTGGGCCCTCCCTCACCACATGGGTCTGTACCTATGGGGGAGGAAAGAACACATTTTGAGTGTCGACATACACTTACATCACATAATGTCACTATACTTTTCAAAATGTGACACATAGGTAATGCACACAAACAGAAAGAATGAAGTACACCATCAGCCTGATGTGTGCTGAGGTTTCTCTGTCATAATGGCATCACATTGTATACACACTTCCAACCGTGAGTACATGTGTGGATCAAAGAATCATGTCAGTAATCGACAAAGGGGAGAGAGAATGGGGACATGGATGAGGCCCCCAGCAAGGCTATGGAGACGTGGTGAAAGAAAAATGGCAGCCCCGTGCCATCCAGGTATGGTAGTGTGGAAGTGACTTAATTCCGCTATTGTTAGTCATCATGGCGGTAGGCAGTGTTCACCGCTGTGCACCTGATCATTCGATTACATGGTTGACAATGGGGAACCTGGGCCAATCATGATCACCACCGGCGGTGACGGTGCATACCGCCTCGTTATCTACCGCCATTTTGACAGACCCTTGACACTTGACTACTGCATCATGTGAAGGGTACTACTCCACTGCATGTGCTGCTGTGTCCTGATTCCGGTCCCTGACATAGTGCATGTCACAGGGGAATGGGCCCCAGCCTTCACCACAGTGGAGCTGGAGAAGCTGGTGGACGGGGTCCTACCCCTGTATGTGAAGTTGTATGGGCGACCAAAGGAGCAGGTGAGTTGCCATATGGCATCCATAGATGAGTGTAATACTGGTGTATGCCTGTATGCATGTTTCTTCAATGTGTGACTGCCCAACCGCCATAGGTTGTCTGGGACTTTCTGCTTGTAAATTGTTCATATGCATGTCTCCATGGGCCACGTCAGTATGAAAGGGTATGGCATTTGTGTACGGGGCACCCACACTGACGTGTGCTTCTTTACTCTGTGTGTCCCATGCAGGTCAGCACCCATCAAAAGAAAGACCTGTGACAAGCCATCGCCAAGGAAGTGCGGACCCTTGGTGTCTACAAGCGGCAGAGCACCCACTGCAGGAAGCGGTGGGAGGACCTCGAGGCACTGGTCCAGGAAGACCAGAGAGGCCCAGCTGGGGAAGGCCTCCCAACGAGGAAGGGGTGCCTGTCGGACCCTGATCCCCCTAATGGCCTGCATTCTGGTGTTAGCATATCCGGATTTTGATGGGCACCTGGAGGCAGCACAGCAGCCACAAGGGGGTGCGTACCAACGGTGATGTGATACCACTATGATGGGTGTATTTAGGTGCTGTGGGATGCATGCATTGTAGTGCCAGGCACTTAGACAGGTGTGGCCATGCAGTCCTGCCCCAATACACGTCCTTGGGATAGTGTGATAGCCAGTTTTGACAGGGTCTGTAGGCCTATGAGGGGTCCCATTTTTTGTCATCTGGAATTCACTGTGGCCTTATGAACTTGTAAATGTTTTCGCTTGGTATGGTCTCTCATGGGTTCACTTCACACAGTGTATCAGAGTTGTGTTTCATGAAGGTAATATGGTATATGCTGGGGTCATGCCTACCAGTCAGGGGCACATTCATAATGTATATTGTGTCTGCTGAGGGTTCGTGCCTGACCTGGATGGGAGTGTCTGTGTCCCAAAATGTACCTATTTCAGGGATTTAACAAACACTTTTCTTGTATTGTTTCCCCACCCCTGTGCTCTTGTGTCCCTTTGTACATTAGCATCATCTGGCAAGGGAGCTGAGACACCGGTGACTGGGGATGCAGCAGCCCACGGTTCCAAGGAGGCAGAGTCAACCGATGCCAAGGGGACCAGTGGGTAGGAGGAAGAGGGGAGTACCACAGGGAGGCAACTCTCACTGGAGATAGTGACTCTGATACCTCCTCCGATGGCAGCTCCCTGGTGGTGGAAGACCCTACTGGGCCCAGCCATTCTTTGTCATCTTCCGCCACCCCCATGCCATTACCTCCCTCTCAGTTGCTCCCCACTGAGTTACCCGTGCCTGCTCACCCAGGAGGGTGGGCGTCTCCTTCTCCCCAGGCACCTCATCCCCTGCCCCAATAAGCCCTGCTGCCCTCATGGAGGAGGCTATTGACCTTCTGAGAACCATCTATGTAGTGCAGACAACCATTGTGAATGCCATCCAGGGTCTAGCATCCCAGATGCAGAAATGCAATGCATACCTGGAAGGCATTCACTGTGCCATGTCTGACCTATGGAGATCATTTTTCAGGCTCTGTCCTCCTCTTTGATGGCAGCCAGTGTCCCTGGTCTTTCCGCTCCCCCTCCCAATACCTCTACCCCTTCCACCCACTCCCCTCACCCATCCGAAGCACACATACAGTCAGCCATGCACACAGATTAACACACAAGAAGCACACAGACCAACACAAGCACCACACTTCCCACCACAGACAGGCACACACCCAACATACCAAAGCACACACAACAACATCCACCTCCCCCAGTGTGTCTACCTCTGCTGCCTTCCTGTCTGTCACCTCATTATGCACACCCACATGCACTGCACCCTCAGTCACTGCTGCTGCCCCCATTCATGCAGTCACCACAACAGCTAACATCCTCCAGATATGTACCGTAGACACCACATCTGCACTCACCACAACTACATTCACAGACACTTGCAGTACACTCACCAGACCTGCAGACATCCACATAACATCCATCTACACTGGCAACCTGTCTTCTCCCACTGTGTCCCCCCCTTCTCCTAAAACACTCAAATGTTTGCACACATCCACACCACACACATCCACCACACATAAGCATACTAAACAGGCACCTGCATCCATGTCCGGCACACCTACACCTGGTACGAGCACTCCCTCAGCCTCCACTCCCAGACCTGGCTCCAGATCCCCTCCAACTGCACCTAAGAAGCTTTTCCTCTCTTGTGTTGACCTGGTTGAACCCACTGGTTCACCCCGTCTTCTCCCTAAACATTCCCATGCCCTAGCCCTGTCCACTCCTTCCTCGTCTAAGTCCACTGCAGTCCACCCTTCCCATTCACGTGCCCCTTCCACATGGTGGAAGAAGCCCTGTGTTCCCTAGGTCCCTCTGCCATCCCCCGGTTCAGACCCACTCCTCCTCCTTCAAGGGATAGCCCAAACCCCCCTCAACCTCCCAAACCTAAGTCCAAAACCCCCCCTTCAAGACCTGTGTCCCCACCCAGCCACCGCTGCCCCTGTTCCCTAAGGTGTCTGGCTGCCCCATTGATGCCCCATTGATGCCCCTTTCCAGTAGAGTTTCCTTTGCACACAAGGGGGTCATGTTTGGGCTATATTTGCCCTTCAAGAATTTATCATGGACTGGCTGTGGCCTTATTTGGACATTACTTTTGTTTCTTGAAATAAAATGTAAGTGACGAGTAGTGCTGTTGGCACAATATAGAGACATTGTGTAGCGTTTCACTGTGGGGGTGTGGTGTGCACAGGTGTGTACATTGGTGCAAGTATTTGTTGGCTTGTGTCTGGTAAGAACATTTTGTCATGGTATGTATCACTTGGGGTGGTGGGAGGGGTTGGGATTGCATTTGCAGTGTGGGTGGGTGTATAACTGTGCCCTTTGTTCCCATGTGTATTAGGCTGCGATACTTACTGTCGTCGTCTTCGTCGTCGGTCATAGTCCTGGAGGAATATGGCAAGGAGAAGCACTGGCATTATTTCCAACTCTCGCTCCATGTCTGCGTCGGTGTGTTCTGTGTACCTACGGTGAGTGTTTCCTTTTATATTGTTCATTTCTACCACGCTTTGCCTTGCGGTGGTTCCCGCCCCAGAATTGATGGCGGTGTGGTGTTTCATTATTTGGTGGGCAGGAAGGGCCTTTCGGCTGGCCTCAGGGCGACCTCCTCGGTCGTCATCGGGACTAAAGAAGTGGCAGTGTGTGGATGGATAGCTACTTGTTTCTCATTGGCTTCATTATTTGGCGGTCCGGACTGCCAGCTTGTTAGCGCTAGTTACCGCGGTGCGGTATTTACTGCCATGTTCATAATGACCACTTTGGTCCTGTTGGCGGCCACAACTAGGTTTTATAAATATAAAATCCAGTGTGCAGACAGTCAGCACAAATGGATCCTGGGGCCAATATGTGGGCACAGATGCATATGAATGAACTAGGGTACTAGTTCTGTTACTAAATAAACTTAAATTAATATGGCACATTGAAAGAAATGTGTACAGGATGTAAGAAATAGATTTTTTTTTTCAACTTTGGGTTCATAGATGGATCCGCGGATCTGTATGACATTAAAAAAATAACTATTTAAAAACATATATTTATTTATGTATGGTTAATGTATTAGCTTTGAGAAGAGCCTTTGTGTTTATGATGTGTTGGTGATTGCTACTGATGATAGAGGATGCAGTCTCTCAAGGTAATACGGGAACACCTTGTTGCCTTTGTCTGTTAGGTGAAGTCCATCATTTCTGTATACACCCTCCATATCAAATTGTAAATTGTTGTGCTATATAAAGCTCATGTTAAGGTCTCTGAGGAATGCAGATGCAGTTGAATTAACAGGTTTCCTGGCTTTGTCTCCTTGTGGGCAAATTTGAGTTGACCAGTTCCACTTCTGTCTTTGGTAAATGTTTGAAAATACAAAGATAGTATTGTTGGTAATGTTGTACTAGTTTTCCAAAGATGTCCATCATTAGGATTTCCAAACCAACCCCTGTGACTGTGCCTAGGTCATTTGCCACCACAGCGCATAATCATAAGGTCTAGATGTTGGCAATCCTTAATGGTTTCAACTAAAGGGAGTAATTGATGGCACTTTAACCCTCTCTGGCCAACCCAAATAATAACCACATTAGATAAACCCATGTCCCTGTCAATACCACTTCTTTTTTTGCACTCTTTCAAGCCCAAAACATGGAGAAGCACACAGGAGATGGCTGCAATTGAATGAGATTGGTATGAAATGAAAATCAGTTGAAATGGAGGGTACAAGGTAGGATCTGAAAGAACTGATTCAATTGGCTCCTAAAGATATGTGTGTTGGAGGATTTGACAGTGAGGTTGTGTGGAATGTAAGTAACTGTTAGAATGACTGTGACATGTTAGCTGTGAAAGCTTACCCATACCTGCTGTATATATACATATATATATAGTTTAAAAGTAAGTATGTTCCAGTCAGAAACTGTTATTAAATTGCGACCTGCTGCAGCAGATTGTTGCAGACTGTAACCATGGTAACACAGCTACAGGAACATGAAGGGACTAAAGTGTGATTTCATTGTTGCAAATGTAGAAGCAATAATGATTTGCAGTAATTATTTGGTGTTCAGATCTACTTTTGTGTTAAAAAAAAAAACTTTGAAATGGATGTGTAGTTTTTATTGTATTCAAAACAATATTTTCTGATTTCCCCGCAGCTAAATGGATCTATCCGTGGATATACATGGGGAGCTGCGCTGAGCTTTGCTGTGAGTCCGCAGATCAGGGTATAACTCCTACTGCTATCTTGTGAGGACTGTTGGAAAGGGTTAAGTATCGAAGCCAGTCATAAGTGGTAGAACATTAGTTTAATTTGAAAGGGAGATTGTGATTTGTTTTCTGATTGAGGAAGCTTGAAAGCAAAGGTGAAAAAGTTGCCATTTCATGCTTGCTTGCTGTTAGAGTGGGTTTCCATTCTTGTGGTTTGTTTCCTTTACGTTTCAGTGAGAAGTGTAGAAACTATTTTGTACTTAGCATTAAAAAGTGAAATGTCAATGCCTATACTGATTAGATATTTATTGATTATATCAGCATTATTTAAGAACAAATTGTTGGCATTTACTACAATGGATCACCATCTCCTTGGGCTCATTTCAAACTGGTGAAATAGATATATTTTGCAAAACTGAGGCACTCAACAAAAAGATGGACCTGGCGCACAAGGATCAGCAACTTTCTTTCTCATGTAACAGAGATATGTTCGCTCATGGTACGTTTTCAAATGTCTTCATATAGTGCAAATGCCATAACTGTACGCTTTAGTGTCGAGTGCAAAGCGCTTTGTCCCAGGTGTAATCTCACTATAGGCTTTTAACCACGCCCATGAGATTGGTTGGTTTGTGGGCTTGCCTTTTACAATTTGCTTCATTTAATTAGTGGAAGGCATGCATACATCATGCCTTTTCCGTTGTTTAGCTCTCCTCGAGCAGACCGGCCAACTACTAAAGATACGAGACTCCATGTTTTCCGTATGGTTTCTGGATTCCTTTTTCTCTTTATTTCAAAGGTAGCGTGTTCTTGCTGGGAAGTAGTCGATAGCTTTGTATGACATCAACCTTGTTACATGGCTAATTGCACTTCTGTCGATTACATGGCTAATTTCATCTTTGCAGATAGGTTTAACTATGAGCGAACTTCTGTTTCCTTTTGCATGTCCCCGTCATGCTTCATGGTGGCCATGGGCTCGCTTATGTGAAACTGTTTTACTTTTCAGTTTATGTGGCAAGAAAAGTCCAGTTAGGTGTTTAAAATGCGACTAGCTCTAACTCGAGAAACGCAAGACCAGTTGCATTGCAAATGCCTGTGAAGACTGTTTCCAACCAGACTCTCCCCAAACCTCCCTTCATGTAGTGCTTTGTGGGGCAGGAGAACGGGCTCCTTTACTCTTTGCATTCTGGGACTTGTAGTCCTACGTATATGTGGGTGGTGTACCAAAAACTCAAACCCGCAAATTAAAAGGAAATGACAAGGCGGATAGATATTGATTCGAAGCATGCCTGCTCCAAAGAGACTGCAGAATAACAGGGAATTTGTGTCCATTTTTTAGATGTCTCTTACTCTGCCACCAATTGTTCATGATGCAGCAGAAGGACTACTTTAAAAATCCACGCTACATCCTAATATACACTCCCACGTACTTTGAACTGGAAGCCGGATCTCGGGTGCAATGTGCGAATGCGCTAATGCTGTGCCAAAATTCCACGAGGGGACACAACTTTAAATCCCGGCTTCCCCACCTGCTAGAAAAGTGTGATTTTGGGGAAGGCAGATTATCCCCGGTTGCTTCAGCTTTGGTTGCCAAAATCTGCGCTTGTGGAAACAAAAACTATTTCCATCTGTATTTTCTTTCTAGCTAGATAATAATGTTTTCTGTTGAGCGTAGAGGCGCCCAGAGATGCAGTAAGGGTTGAAACCCATTCATGGCATGTGACACGTGTCACGCTTGCTTGTGGCATATGCCACAACTCATTTGACACGTGTCACAGATTTCTGACATGCTGCTTTATGCCTAACTGCAAATCGTGCTTGTGGGTGATGCAGATATTGCTTGGGAGTGATTTCCAAATGATCCTCTTTCGTTTGGATAAAATAAAAAAAATAAACATAGAAAAACATTGCAAGTAAAAAATTCTTAAGAAGGGGAATTGAACTCTTGATTTAAGGAAACACAAACTCAATGGCGTTACCCATTAGACTAATCATCATACAGCCGACTCTAGGCTTGCTAAAAGGGATTTTATCATGGACGTATTGTGGCTGTCCCTCTTCTATTTCTATTGTCATTTATCTGTTGCATGCCACAAATTCACACCTGCTTTCCACACTTAATAAACAAATAACTCGTCCTCTATTTCACCCTGACACAGACCCCAGGCATTTATTTTTACTATACAAGCTTCCTCTTTCTCTCATTCCACAAATTAAGGGATTTCTTTCAATGCAAACCCTGCTCCCCTTCCACATGCCACAGGATGTCACAAATTTCTAGCATGTACTGCCATGACTAAATAGGCCACAAATCATCCAGACAGTGCCAGGGGGTGATTTACAATGGGACCTCTTTTATCTGGCTTACATAAAAAAAAAAAAAAAAAAAAAAAAACTTCAAAAACGATTTTTCTCCAGGTGAGGTTTGAACCCTGGTCAAAAAACGACATCAACTCATGCTGCTACCCACTAAGCCAAACACTATTACAATAATTGCAGCTGTCAAAAGGCCTTGTAATCAGAGAGAAAGTGAGGGCATCCTCCTTTTATATCCATGGCGACTTTTTAGCTTACATGCCACAAATTCACAGTTGCTTTTCACACTTCAGAAACAAATAACCCTTACTCTCTTTCACCCTGGTACTAGCCCCATGCATTTATCTTTACTATACAAGCTTCCTCTATCTCTCATTCCACAGATTAAGGGATTTCTTTCACTGCAAACCTTGCTCCCCCTTCTACATGACACAGCATGTCACACATTTCTAGCATGCACTGCCATGACTAAAAAGGCCACACATCGTCCAGACAGTGGCAGGGGTTGATTTACAATGGGACCTCTTTCATTTGGCTAACATTAAAAAATAAAATAAAAAAAAAAACTATTTTTCTCCAGGTGAGGTTTGAACCCTGGTCAAAAAGGAATGATAACCCATGTGTCTATCCAATAAACTAAGCAGTATCACATAATTTGTACCACGCAAAAGGTGTTGTAATCAGAGAGAAAGTGAGGACGTCCTTCTTTTATGTCCATGGCAATTTTTTTAGCTTATATGCCACAAATTCACAGTTGCTTTTCACACTTCAGAAACAAATAACCCTTACTCTCTTTCACCCTGAAACTGGCCCCATGCATTTATTTTTACTATACAAGCTTCCTCTATCTCTCAATCCACAGATAAAGGGATTTCTTTCACTTGAAACCTTGCTCCCCATTCTACATGACACAGCATGTCACAAATTTCTAGCATGCACTGCCATGACTAAATAGGCCACAAATTGTACAGACAGTGCCAGAGGTAGATTTACAATGGGACCTCTTTCATTTGGCTAACATTTTTAAAAAAATGAAAAACAACTTCAAAAACGATTTTTCTGCAGGTGAGGTTTGAACCCTGGCCAGAAGCAATGTTCATCAAAGCTGCTTATCACTAAACCAAGCACTGTAGAAGTGGCTTACACTAGCAAAAGATTTTGTAATCAGTGAGGCAGTGATGAAGACCGTCTTTTATTTCTATGGTGATTGTTAGCTTACATGCCATAAATGTAGATTTTCCTAGTCTATGACGGAAAGTCTTAATTTTATTAAGGACACGGAGGCAAGTATTATACGTTTCTTTTCTTACTTTAATCAATAGCAGCAGTCAAGAATGTACTACAAATCCCATGAGACAAACAATGAAGAGCCAATGGGATTGAAAACGTAGTACTAAGACATGAACCAATAAGGATGAACACATGGTATTTTATGTCAAGCACGGAGGCTCCTATTATGCTTCTCTAACTTGCTTTAATCAGAATAGCAGCAGTCAAGAACTACAACTCCCATCAGGCCTAAAAGAAAAAAGACCAATGGGAGCAAAACACGAAATCAACAACACACCAATCAAAATAGCAGGGAACATGTAATCACTAAGCTTGACTGCGACCAGCCCTCTTTCTTGCTGCTCGCAGTCAAGATAAGTAACGTCTTTATTGCATTCCTCCTTGTTATGCTATTGAATAGTGTATTTGTTTTTGTTTGCTGTAATTAGTGTGCCGCTTTGTTTTAATTCGCTATTTGTTTTTCTCATTGTGGTTTCCCTTACACCCAGCGCTCCGTGGGTCTTTATTTCTCACTTTATTTTTCATGCCCGTTCGAATGACGTGCTCGCGCGTCTGAGGCAGATTTTGCTGCCTCAGAAGGGTTCTAACGGTCGCGCTCGGCTCGAGCGGCTTCTGTTTCCCATCAGTTATCATTTACAGTTCTTCTACCGGCTGAACAAAGCTTTCCTCACCTTCTTATCTTCTGTTGTCATCGCGCTGCAATTCAAACGGCTTCAGGTTACGGGCATTTTTTTCCTCTGGATTTCTCTTTCCAAATACATTCGACCACGCCTCTGGGGGCGTGTTTAGAGGTTGGGTAATCTCTGCCTTTGGGAATTAACCCTTTTAACTGGGGTTTCGGCTCTCCCCATTTTTTTCATACTTGTTCTTGATTTTTCTGAGAATATTTAACATGGAGAGGAAAGATTCCTTTGCTAATTTTCCAGAAAATAAAGAAATTGGAGCCTTTATTAATGAGGCTGTGACAAAGGCTGTTTCAGCCACAATGAATAAAATGTCTAAAAACATTGAAACTTCTGTACAAAATATGGTGTACAAATCCTTTATGGCCCAATCTGCGGGGGATTGCAGAAAAAGAAAACACAAGGATTTGTCTATTGAGAAACCATCAGATGGCGCTTTTCTGATTAGTGAAGTTTCTTCACACATGACCGAGGATGAAATTCCTCCCAGGCCTCTTTCCCAGGACGGGAGTTCTAAGAGCAATTTTGGGAAATGTAAGTCTAAGACTAAAAATATTGCAGCGCCAAAACAGATCGTGATATCACACATATCAGACACTGATGATGATGTCGGAGACATTGATGATGGTGATGACGATTCTGATGTCTGGGGTTCGCTGTCTCAAGCTTCTCCCCCAAAGAAGCCTAAGTTGGAGGTTACTGATCCTTTAGCAGCAAAGGTGGTTTTGGACTCAGAGGGTAGCCCCATGTTTGACCCTTCCTTCCTCTATCACCCTAATTCTACGGAATGGACCCCTGCAGCACATGTGGGTCAGTATATTGCTTCCAGGCTCAGGCTTCCCCTGGACAAACAAACAAGAGTCAAATTGAAATCGGAGTGTCCCAGACCCTTCCTTTTTTCCAGTATTACTACAACCCCGGTGATTGACCAATCATTGTTAACTTTTTTCTCGAAATTTGGAAAGGATCCCCGCAAAGGGGTGGACAAAGCCTGGTCAAATTGCCAGAATAAACTCCTGGATTTAGTGGGTCCTCTGGCTCGGATTCTAGACCTGACAGAGTCAGCCAAAATGGAAAATGCCGACATTGACCCTTCCGAACTTTCTCTGTGGACTCAAAGAGCTTTCTGTCTGTTGGGTAATGCCAACGCTGCCATTACCCATGAAAGGAGGAAAGGGTTACTACTTAAGCTGGACCCAAAATTATCCAACCTAGCCTCCATGGATCCGGGGGTAAAAGCGTAAAGCCGTCTCTTTGGGGATTCATTTATTATGGATTTGGGAAAGTTCATATCGACTTTTTCATCCATTGATAAAGCGCAACAGAACATCAAAAAAGTGTTTAACCAGCAGGTTTTCGCCAGAGCCGGTACAGGCAGGGGCCGCTTTACCGGCCGGTCCGGGCATCCTCAGGGATCCAGAGGCTCCGCTTATTCCAGTTATGGATATCAATCCTACCAACCCCAGTTTTACCCCCAAAGAAGCAGGGGGTACAGAGGTCGTGGACAGCGTGGTTTCAGATCCGGCAATAACACCCAAGGTAAGCCCTATCTCTGGCCCTCCTCCAATAGGGGGTCGGCTTCGTTTTTTCATTCACAAATGGCAGTCTTTGACTTCCGATCCATGGATTCTAAGTACTGTCCAAGGTTACTGAATAGAGTTGTATTCAGATCCTCACCAGGACTATCTTCCTCCCCCTCTAAAATTTTCAGCAGAGATGTCTCTCCTTGTGTCAGAGAAGGTCCATTCTCTCCTCTTGAAGCAAGCCATTCAGCTGTCGTCCCTGGATCCTTCCGGGTTTCTCAGCTCGCTCTTTCTGTTACAAAAGAAGAACAAAAAGTTCAGACCAGTCATAAATCTAAAAAATTTCAACCCATTCGTTGTGTATTGGCATTTCAAAATGGAGACGATTCTCCATTTACGGGACATTCTTCTTCCCTTAGATTTTATGCTACGTCTGGATCTTCAAGATGCGTACCTTTCAGTTCCCATTCATTCAATCCATCGCAAATACCTCCAGTTTCAATGGCTTGGTCAGACTTACTAGTTTTCTTCCCTTCCATTCGGCCTATCGTAAGCACCTTGGTGCTTCACAAAGCTGTTAAAACCGGTGATTGCGCATCTCAGGGCTTTAGGCATCAGACTTTTGATTTATCTGGAAGATATTCTGATCTTACATCAGAGCCGCGTCACTCTTCAATCCCATTTACAAGTAACTTGTGCCCTTCTTTCCCAGTTGGGTTTTCTAGTCAACAACGAAAAGTCGAGCATTATTCCTTCTCAAAGGATAGAATTCCTAGGGTTCGAAATAGACTCTTCTTCTTCCACTCTCCATCTTCCTCAAAAGAAAGTACATTCCATCAAATCGGAGATCTTGCGGACTCTTCGCAAATCTGAAATTTCGTTGAGATCTCTAGCCAGGATTGTGTGCCTTTGGGCCTCTTCAATTCAGGCAATCTTCCCCGGTCCTCTTTATTATGGTGCGCTCCAACGGCTGAAGATTCGCCATTTCAGGAGCTAATCTCCCTAGATCAAGAATCCTGCCTAGAACTCAAGTGGTGGATAGACCATTTAGATGCCTGGAACGGCAGAGCTATCTTTACATCAGCCCCAGATCTTGTATTAGAGTCTGATGCAAGTCTGACGGGTTGGGGCGCCCGTTGTGGTCCAGTCTCGACTGGCGGTACATGGTCGTTAAGGGAGTCCAAATTGCACATCAGTTATGTAGAGATGCTTGCAGCCTCCTTTGCGATAAAGAGCCTGGCAAAAGACAAGGTGCGGTGTACCATCCTCCTCCGGATGGACAATGTTTCGGCTATTCGTTACATAAACCATCTGGGATGGACCAAATCAAAACCATTAGCCGACCTAGCAAAAAGTCTCTGGGAATATTGTCTGCGAAACAACATATATCTCTCTCTGCGGAATATCTTCCGGGTTTCCTCAATCAAACGGCAGATTGGCACTCTCGTTACCTCAGGGATTACAGCGACTGGAAGCGTCATCCCTCGGTTTTTCAGACCATCCTCCACAAATAGGGCCCCTTTGGTATAGACCTCTTTGTCTCTCGCCTCAACGCCCAGTTACCTCTCTTTTTCTTTTGCCGTCCGGATCCTTCGGCTTTAGCCTCCGATCCTTTTCTTCAGGATTGGTCACAGATGATCAATTACGCTTTTCCTCCATTTATAATGATCACCAGGGTTCTGGCTCAAGTCAGGAGGCAGAAGGCGACAGTGGTCCTAGTGGTGCCATTTTGGCAATCACAGATCTGGTTTCCCCCTCTTTTGGAATTGGCTATCGACTATCCTATCCTTCTTCCTCTGTTTCCTTCCCTTCTGCTGGATCCCTTAGGGAATCCTCATCCCTTAGTACTCAACAAAAGTCTTACCCTCTCGGGCTGGAAGGTTTCAGGACTTCCTCATCTAGCATCCCAATTTCGGAGGAAGCTGCTGACTTCATCAATAAGGCCTGGGCCCCCGGCACCAGGAAAGCATATTCTTCCGCGTGGTCTCTTTGGTCAAGCTGGTGTTTAGGAAGGGACCTCGATCCAATTTCAGCAGATATGAACTATGTAGTTAATTTTTTAGAAGCGCAAGCTAGTGCAGTTAAGTCCTTTAGGACGATTAATTTGTATAGGTCTGCTATTTCTCTGCACCACGCTTATGTCAACGGAAAACCTGTGGGGGAACACCCTCTAATTTGCTGTCTGTTAAAGGGAGTAAAATTTTCCATTCCTCCTTTGCCTAAATATTCAAAGTTGTGGGATGTTAATGTAGTTTTAAATTTGTTTCTGTCCTGGTAGGATAATTCTGACATGTTGTTAAAGATGCTTTCAGCTAAACTTACCATGTTACTTTGCTTAATTTCCATTAAGCGTTTATCGGATATTAGAGCACTGGATGTTACTTCACGACAGTTTGCTCCCACAGAGGTTTTGTTTTCTGTTACCAGACGTACCAAGACTAATTTACGAACAGTTTTCTATCCGTATTCCCCAGACCAACCCAAATTGTGTGTGGGACAATGTCTCAAATGTTATGAAGAACATACGGCTGATCTCAGAACGTCCTTGTCCCCTCAACTACTCATTTCTTTCCAGAAATCACATGATCCGGTCTCTTCAGCGACTCTGGCTAGATGGGTTCGTTGGGTAATGTCCTTAGCGGGTATAGACACTTCCGTTTTTGGAGCTCATTCAGCTAGGGGGGCCATGGCTTCCAAGGCCTTTTGGGTTGGATCCAGGTTAGAGGACATTCTGAGATCGGCTGATTGGTCCAATTACAATGTTTTTAAGACATTCTATTGTAAGCCAGTCCATTCTGCTACGTCAATGGTGATTAATATGCTTTAAAACAGCATAATAGGAGCCTCAGTGCTTGACATAAAATGTAGATTTTCCTAGTATGTAATGACGGAAAGTCTTAATTTTATTAAAGACACGGAGGCGAGTATTATCCCACCTGAACAAGGTAATATTGCTGATTTTGTCTTGTTTTCCCTCCCTTGCAGCAACCTCTACTCCAGCTCAGTCCTCCACCTAATCGAAGGATGGTTCTGTCGGATTCCTATATCTCCGCTGGAATAACGGATTTCTCCTGCGACAGCTTCACGGCTTCCGGTCGAATGTCTCCTTCACTACGTTTCTGCCTGGATCTGATTCAAGACATTTGTTCATTGACTTTAGCAGTTGCAATAATTTTAACTATTTTGCCGTTATTTTCTCGTACTCAATAGCCTTCTCGCATCAAGAAAGAGGGCTGGTCGCAGTCAAGCTTAGTGATAACACGTTCCCTGCTATTTTGATTGGTGTGTTGTTGATTACATGTTTTGCTCCCATTGGCCTTTTTTCTTTTAGGCCTGATGGGAGTTGTAGTTCTTGACTGCTGCTATTCGGATTAAAGCAAGTTAGAGAAGCATAATACCTCCCTGTCTTTAATAAAATTAAGACTTTCCGTCATAACATACTAGGAAAATCTACATTATGACATCACGTGACTGCGAACAGCCCTCTTTTCTTGCGAAACAAATCAAGCAGAATTAAATAGAGGAAAAATGGAACAAAGAATAAAAATCGCCAAAATAAAAGCAAATAAGTCAGAACAAAAGTCCAAAAATGCGTTGAGATGTGGAAGATCTGGAAATCCAGGAACTGTAGACCATGAAACTGTAGAGGTAGACAAAGCAGAATGAAGTGTGGCATTGGAGACGAAGGATGAAGGATTAGGAGGAAGTTTGGTTGGCGGATGATGTTGCCAGAAAAAGGGAGGGAAAAAATATTAAACAAGAGGTGGGATAATATTCGCCTCCGTGTCTTTAATAAAATTACAACTTTTCATCATAGACTAGGAAAATCTACATTTTATGTCAAGACCGGAGGCTCCTATTATGCAAGTTTAAAGCATATTAATTTAATGCTTTCTTTGGAAATGTTATCCGCTAAGCTAACAATGTTGTTATGTCTGATTTCTATCAAACGTCTGTCTGATGTCAAAGCTTTGGACATTTCCAACCGCCAATTCACTCCATTTGGGAGTGTTATTTACAGGAGTACGTCGAACCAAAACTAATTTAACTTCAGTTTTCTATCCTTATTTTCCACAGCACCCGTAGTTATGTGTTGGACAATGTTTGAAAATATATGAACAAAAGACTGCAGATTTGAGAACACCCTCTGTATCCCAACTCCTTATTTCTTTCAGGAAACCCTATAATCCTTTTTCCGCCGTCACTTTGGCTCGTTGGGTCAAATGGATTATGTCCCTGGCGGGTATTGACACTTCAATGTTTGGGGCTCATTCTTCTAGAGGAACTATGGCTTCCAAAGCTTTTTGGGCTGGTTCCCGTCTAGAGGATATTCTTATATCTGCAGACTGGTCTAACAATAATGTATTTAAAGTATTTTATTGCAAACCAGTTGATAAGGTCTCATTGAATGTAATTATCAAGCAATGACAATTGTAATTTTAAAACAACATTGACATCCCAAAATTGACTGTATTTGGGCATAGCAGGCTTAGAAAAATTTACTCCCTTCAAAAGTCGGCAGACTAGAGGATGTTCTCCCACTGGTTTTCCATTCACGTAGGCATGATTCAAGGATATAGCTGATCTTTAAAGGTTAATGGTGCGAAAGGCTTTGCCTTTGCTGGCTTCTGCAGCAACGAAATTGACTATAAAGATCACATCTGCTGAAAAGGAATCAATGTGTTTTCCCAAACACCAGCTGTGCCATAAAGACCAGGCTGATTTGTAAGCCTTCTTGGTGCCTGGGGCCAAGGAATGTGAAATGTATTGTGAAGCTTCTTACGAAATGATAGGGAGAGATTGGGAAGTCCTGAGATTTTCCATGCCGATAGGGTCAGGAGATTGTCCAAAATAAGGAAGTGGGGACGGTGAAGAGGGTCTAACAACAGATTTGGGAAAGAAGGAAAGAGAAAAGGGAAGTCCACAGAATGTTCCAAAAGGCTAGGAAACCAGACGTGGGATTGCCAACAGGGGGCTATAAGAACCAAGGTGGCTTGTTGACAACTGAGCTGTGCTAGTACCCTGCTGATCATGATAAAAGGAGGGAAAGTGTAATTGAGGGAGAGAGACCAATCGTGTACAAAGGCATCTGATGCCAAGGCTAACGGATCTGGGGGCCAACTGTAAAATTCAGGAAGCTGAGTGTTTAGGCGGGATGCAAACAGATCTAATATAAAAGGCCCCCATTTGTTCTGAATTTTTTGAAAAATTGAAGAATGAAGCTTCCAATCGCTGGAGTCTTGAAGATGACGGGAATGCCAATCTGCTACTGAGTTGAAAGAACCTGGAAGATACTCTGCATGAACCGAAAGATGGTTTGAAAGGCAAAATTCCCAGAAGCTTTTGTCCAGTTCTGCTAAGGGTTTGGATTTTGTGCCCCTGAGGTGATTTATATAGCAGACCGCTAAAATATTGTCCATCCTGAGGAGGATAGAGCAATGGACCTTGTTCTTTGCTAGGCTTCTGATTGCAAAGGAGCCAGCAAGCATCTCTAAACAATTAATATGCAATTTGGACTCCTCTGAAGACCAAGTACCTCCAGTCGAGACTGGACCACAACGGGCCCCCAGCCTAAGCGGCTTGCATCTGATTCTAACACAAGATCTGGGGCTGATGCAAAGATAGTTCTTCTGTTCCAAGCGTCTAAATGGTCTATCCACCATTGAAGTTCTGTACGTGAGTCCAGATCTAGAGGGATAATATCTGAAGACAGACCTTTCCTCAAATGTTGGATCTTCAGTCTTTGAAGAGCACACTAGTGCAGGGGACCTGGGAATATTGCCTGAATGGAGGAAGAAAGGAGGCCCACTATTCGAACCAGAGATTTGAGGGAGATGAGTGAGCTGCGTAACATATGAAGGATTTCTGGTTTTATGGATTTGATTTTTGAAGCCGGGAGAAGGAGGGTAGCCGAAGAGAATTTATTTGGAAGCGTAAAAATTCGATGAGTTGAGTCAGAATGAGAATAGATTTTTCTTTGTTGATGATAAAATCTAGGTCGGCTAGAAGAGAACAGGTCAGAGCTAAGTGCGCAAGAAGAGACTGGGAAGACTGGCTCATTATGAGAATGTAGTCTAGATAAATTATGAGTCCTACCCCCTGAGCCCTCAAAAAGGCTACTACCGGTTTCATGAGCTTGGTGAAGCACCAAGGCGCTGACGATAGACCGAAGGGTAGAGAGGTAAAATGAAATAGTTGGTCTAGCCACTGAAATTGGAGATATTTTCTGAAGTCTGGATGAATTGGAACCATGAGATATGCATCTTGGAGGTCTAGACGGACCATCCAATCTTTTCGAAGTAACGTATCTCTGAGGTGAAGGATGGTCTCCATTTTGAAATGACGATAGACTACAAACCGATTGAAATGTTTGAGATTGATTACTGGTCTCATCTTTTTGTTTTTCTTTTGCACTATGAAAATGGGGCTGGTAAATCCTGAAGGATGTGGATGGGTAAGAGAGATGGCTTGTTTTTGAATAAGAGATCGGTCATTTCTGCGGAAAAACGAGGAGAGGGAGGTAACTCTTTTTTAAATAGGGGTTGAATAAAGGTCTATTATGTAACCTTGAACTGTGTTGAGAATCCAAGGATCTGAAGTAATTGACAACTATTTTGGAAGAAAATAACAAAGACGACCTCCTATCGGAAAGGATCTGAAAGGTGGGCTTACCTGCTTGGTTAAAGGATCTGGAATTCCTGTAGGCTCTGGAACGGATGCCTCTGCCTCTCTGGGGATAAAATTATGGCCTATATTCCTGGTGGGATGCATTGTAGAATCAATGGGAACCTTGGTTAGAGTATCCGCGGCTGGCAAAGCGGTTCCTGCCTCTGCCGGCCCTGGCGAAAACACGTTGGGTGAACATTTTCTTGAGGGATTGCTGAGCCTTGTCAAGTGAGGTGTAAGTGACCATGTTTTTTGCTCAGTTCTTTAATGAACGAATCCCCCAAAAGTAACCCCTCAGTTTTGATGTGAGGATGAACAGTTGCTAAATTAACCAATTTCGGGTCCAGCTTCAGAAGAAGGCCTTTCCTCCTCTCAGGAATAAGGGCAGAATTGGCATTTCCAAGGAGGCAGCAAGAGCGTTGAACCCACAAAGAGAGTTCCTCAGGGTCGATAAATGTGCCATCCATTCTGGCTGCCTCAGCTAAGTCAAAAATCCGAATAAGGGGACCGATTACATCTAAAAGTTTGTCCTGGCAGGAAGACCATGCCTTGTCAACCCCTTTCCGAGGATCTTTACCAAGCTTTGTGAAAAAGGTGAGTAAAGGTTGATTGATGGAGGGCGTAATAGTGGATTTATGAGGAAGGGAAGGACGAGGGCATTTGGATTTCAACTTAGCCCTGGTTTGCTTGTCCAAAGGGGAAGACAGTTTGGCAGCAACATATTAACCCACATTGTCTGCAGGAGTCTATTTGATAGAGTTGGGATGAAGGATGTGACAAGGGTCAAACATGGGTAAACCTTCCGCATCAAAAAGGGGTTTGGAAGAGTTAAAAGAGGAAATCTTAGGTTTCTTTGAAGGAGGGGAAGGTAGTGAACTATCGTCATCCCTGTCAGATAAATAGGTATCTGAATCTATTTCAGGCATGTCATCATCCGTATCAGGGAAGGAAGAAGACACAATAGGAGGAATAATATTTTTTGATTTTGATTTTTGTTTTAAAGACGTTTTGACAGAATCCATATTTGTATTCTCCTTGGAAGGAGTCTTGTGAGGAACCGCGTCCTCTGCCAGGTGTGAGGAAACCTCACTGTCCTTTTGCGCCAAATGTAGAGATTTTGTGGGTGAGAGGGGCTGACTGCATTCCCCAGCAGTCTGGGCCGAAATAGATTTGGAAATTAAATTAGAAAAAGAAGTTTCCAAATTCTTTGATAATTTCTGAATGGATCAAGCGGCAGCTTGTTGCACAGAACTTTTAATAAAGGAGGTAAGCTCCTGTCTAATTTGATCCAGATCATGAGGGACGTCGTGTCCCAAAGGAGAATCATCTGTTTGCATTTTGAAAACAAAAGAAATGAAGCTGAGTGAAAGGTTTCTGAAAAAACAGCACAAACAGGGTTAAATGGGAGCGGGAGGGCTTGAGAAAACAAAACTTCGCCTGTGGGCGGTGTTACCAGGTTATGCGACGTGCGGACGCTGCCCGGATCGGTAGAAGGCAGAGGAAAGCTGTCGCATCACAGAAAACAGGAAAATGGTAAGTTTTTAAAACAAAAAATGCGAAATGCGGGCAGAGAAGATGATTGCCGAAGCTTTGGTGCCTTAGGCACGGTGAAAATGGAAACCGCTATCTGAGGCAACAAGAGAGAACGTCGAAATTCTGAGCGCTAGGAGGAGCTCTCTGAGCTGAGGTGCGGCAACTTGCCAACTAGAAATGAAGGGAAAACGCGCTACAGAGCGGCGCAATACTAGGCAAATTAAATATATATAACAACAATAATAATATCACAGTATCCTAAGAAGGAAATAATAAAATGTGAGAAAAACAGTGAAAGTGTTAACTGGACTTCAAGCAGCAAGAAAAGAGGGCTGTTCGCAGTCAAGTGATGTCATAATACCATGGGTTCATCCTTATTGGTTCATGTGTTAGGACTACGTTTTAAATCCAATTGGCTCTTTGTTGTTTGCCTCATGGGATTTGTAGTATATTCTTGACTGCTGCTATTGATGATTAAAGTAAGAAAAGAAACGCATAATGGGAGCCTCCGGTCTTGACATAAAATTCACAGTTGCTTTTCACACTTCAGAAACAAATAACCCTTACTCTCTTTCACCCTGGCACCGTCCCCATGCATTTATTTTTATTATACAAGCCTCCGCTCTATCTCACTCCACAAACTAAGGGATTTCTTTCATAGTAAACTAGCCCACCTTCCACATGCCACAGCATGTCACCAATTTTTGACATGCACTGCCATGAGTAAATAGGCCACACATCTCTCAGACAGTGCTAGGGGTTGATTTACA
Organism: Pleurodeles waltl; assembly: GCF_031143425.1. Lineage (NCBI taxonomy): Eukaryota > Metazoa > Chordata > Amphibia > Caudata > Salamandridae > Pleurodeles > Pleurodeles waltl. The sequence goes on along the minus strand of NC_090438.1, from coordinate 235,068,740 downwards.
GTGGGACTTTTTCATTTGGGCAACATCATTTTTTTTTAAAAACAACGTAAACATGAATTTCTCCAGGTGGTGTTTGAACCCTGGTCAAAAGGGATATGTTCCCACATGCTTAACCACTATACCAACAAAAGCATTGATTATATGTTGTGGCAAAATCCCTTGCAATCATAGAAATGGTATGGAGGTCCTTATTTTATGTACATTATGGCTTTATGTTAGATGCCACAAATTGAGATTTTCCTTGCCATGGTGTCTGAAAGGTTACATTTTATTAAAGACGCGGAGGTGATTATTGTGCTTTCTTTTCTTGCTTTAATAAACACGGGAGTCAAGAAAAAACTTGATTACCCAGAAAACCCTGGGAAAGAACTACTAAGTTGCATCACAATAGAAAAATACATTTTATTACAAGACCCAGAAGCTCATACAATGTCTGTTCAAAGCACTGAAATAACAGATTCAGACGGATGATCAATGTTTTTAAAACAAAGGGTTCTAAACCTATTAATGTTTGAACAATCTGCATATATGAGAATATCATGCAAACTTGTACCCCTTCCCAGAAGGCATGAGAGGCCATAGACCCTTTGACTGAATGAGTGCCAAAAGACTCGATAGAAATGCAAACCAAAGACATGACCACCTAACTCAATGGGCTGAAGTAGGAGCAAACACTCGCATATGGGGTTTTTCAAAGGAAATAAGGAGTTGGAAGTGGAGGAGCTTCTGAGATCTGCAGTTCATGAAACGTAAGTCTTCAAACAATTGTCAATACACAATTTAGGTTGAGAGTGAAAAACAGGGTAATGGATTGATGATAATTTAGTTTTGGAATATCTATTTACCTGAAAATAAACCACTAAGAAGGAATAATGGAAAGAGGAGACATCTATGGCCAGATTTACAAGGCCCTAGCGCCTCTTAGCGGCAAACTTGCATAATTTCTTTATGCCAATGTTACGTTAAGGAGGCCATTCTCCTTCACCATATTTACAGAGTGGCACAATGCATGCATTGCACCACTTTGTAACCCCTTGTGCCACGTTATGCCTGTGCCAGGTATAATGTATGCAAGGGGGGTGTCCCCTTGCAGGCAGGCATGTTAAAATGGCGCAGTGAATTTTTCATTTCACTGTGCCATTTTTAGCGTCATTTTTAGTGCCTCGTTAGGAAAGGCTTTAAAATGACGCACCCATTACTTTCAATGGGCCCCCCTTTACTTTGCAGGGTTAGCTCCACAATTTAATCCTGCAGAGTACCACAATAGCATCCAAAATCTTGCCTGCTATTGTCCTAACATGCGCTATGGTGCGCTGTATTGTCAATATGGCACAAACATTGTGTCAGTAGGGGGGCACAGGGATCACAAGAAAAGTGGCACACCAAAGTTGATGCACCACTTTCTTGTAAATATGGCCCCTAATACTTTAACATCAGAGACACATTTGATAGAGACCAAACACAAAAGCATAGCTCTAGACCTGACAGCCTTAGGGTGGTTATCCCCCAATTTTTGGCCTCCCTCCCTCCACTTTTCTTACACTGATTTTGCTGGTTTTAGGACTCCGCACAGTTTACCACTGCTAACCAATGATAAAAAATGCATATGCTCTCTCCCTTAAACATGGTAACATTAGTTCATCCCCAATTGTCATATTTGATTTACTTATAAGTCCCTAGTACAATGCACTACATGTGCTCAGGGTCTGTAAATGAAATGCTACCAGAGGGCCTGTATCACTGATTGTGCCACCCACATACGTAGCCCCTTAACCATTCTCCGGCCTGCCATTGCAAGGCCTGTGTGTGCAGGTTCACTGCCACTTCGACTTGGCATTTAAAGGTGATTGCAAAGCCTTAAACTCCCCTTTTTCTACATATAAGTCACCCCTAAGGAAGCCCCTAGGTAATCCCTAGGACAGGGTGCCATGTAGGTAAAAAGCAGGAGACGTACATATGTGTTTTATATGTCCTGGCAGCGAAAAACTCCTAAACTCATTTTTCATCACTGTGAGGCCTGCTTTTTTCATAGACTAGCATTAGGACTGCCCTCATATACTTTTTCAGTGGTAGATTTGGATATGAAAGGGGTAACTGTGTCATATTTAGTATGGCCAGAATGGTAATAGAAAATCCTGCTTACTGGTGAGGTTGGATTTTATATTCATATTTTAGAAATGCCACTTTTAGAAAGTGGGCATTTCTCTGCACTTAACACCATCTGTGCTCCAGTCAACATCTGGTATGTGCTGGTTGACAGCTCCCTTGTGCATTTCACCCAGACAATCACAAACACAGGACACTCAGTCACATCTGCATTTATCTGTATACTGAGTGGGTCTTCCTGGGCTGGAAGGGTGGAGGGCCCAACACTTACATTTCAAAAGCCAGTGGCCTGCCCTCACACAAAGGACTGATAAACCTCCACTGAACACTCACAGGACTGGGCTGAAAGGGAACTTAAGCACATCAAAACCACTCTTTGAAGTCTCCCCCACTTCAAAGGCATTTTTAGGTACATAAATTGGGTCTCTGACCCCACCAACTCAGACACTTCTGGACCTACACCTGCACCCTGTCAGAGGAGCTACGTAAGCTGCTCAAAGGACTCATCTGGCCTGCTTTGCTGCGAAGGACTGCTGCCCCGCAGGCCTCTGATTTTGCTGGAAGGACTTTTCCTTCCCCTGCGGTGCTCTCCAAGGGCTTGGATCGAGCTCACCTCCTGTTTCTGAAGTTTCAGGGCCTACAAAGACTTCACCTCTTCAAGAAACTCCTTGTGCGTCGAAATTTGATGCAATGCCTGCATTGCAGCTGAGAAATCGCCATATAGCCGACCAGAACAATGCAGCACCGACTTCCCAACTGGAAATTCGATGCAGCGCATGCTTTGCGATGGAAAATTTGACACATCACCTACTGGATCGACGCAGTGCCTACTCATTCTTCCAGTGCATCAAGGATTTTCAACTCATCGTCCCTGGGTGTCAGAATATTCCCGCTTCGCGGTGAGGAACCAAGACTGCACACCAAAAAACGATGCAAACCCTTTGTAACGTGGAAAGTAATGACGCATTGTTTGCCCCACATCGGAAAATCTAATGCAACACCGTATTTTTTCATGCTTCGCCTCCTCTGCGGTCTCCGTGTGTTGTTATTTTTCATGCATTCCAGGCACTGTGTGTAACAATGAAAGAACTGCTTATTTGTAAGGATTGAGACTTTTTTAAACCCTTTGAAAGTTGTGCTTGTTGGATTTTTGTCGTTTTGACCTTATTTTATTCAGATAAATATTATCTATCTTTCTAAACATGTGTGGTATATTTTTGTGGTGTTTTCACTTTGTTACTGTATGATGTATTGCACAAATACTTTACACATTGCCTTCTAGGTTAATCCTGACTGCTCAGTGCCAAGCTACCAGAGGCTGGGCACAGGATAATTTGAATTGTGTTGTGACTTACCCTGACTAGGATTGTGGTCCCTACTTGGACAAGGGTGTATACTTCTGCCAAGAGACCCCATTTTTAACAATAGTGAATTTAGCTGATAAATGCTTGGTAGATGAGGCAACATTGCCTGGGCATGAAATAAACACACATAGTACCAAGTTAACATTCCACATAGCAGTACACTTGGTAACAGGAGGTTTAGCAAAACATACTCCCTTTAACATATGACAAACCAGTGGGTGTTCAAAGATAGGTTTTCCATCCACTCTGATATATTCTGCAGATATTGTTGATCTGTAAATGTTAATGGTCTGATAAACTTTCACTGGAAATGCAAGGGAAGCTAGAAAATTCAATAACAGGGTTACATGTACTGAAATGAGATCGGAATCCCTGTCCAAACACCAGCTACATCAGAGCAATCAGGCTGAACTGTAAATGTTTGCTTGGCCCGGGGACCAGGATTGTTGGCTAAATTGGACAGCCTCCTCCGAATTTCCTGTGGTTCTCCAGGATGCCCCAAAATACTCCATGCTATGAGGTAAAAGGAGCCCAGTAGAATGAGATTGGGACGAAGACCCTAAGGATTGAGGATCAAATTGGGAAATGGAAGGTCTGGAGACAGTTCCAATAATGTTGGGTACCATGGTTTGAATTGCCAATACGGGGTTATTAGAACAAGAGATGATTGTTGTCTGCAGGCTTGAGAAAGGACTCAGGCAATGAAAAGGAACAGGGGAAGGCATAAAGGGGGGACTGATGCCAAGACTGAAGGGACACATCAGTACAAAAAGCTAGAGGATCTGGTCTTCAATGTAAAAACAGAAGGCAGTTGATAATTGGAATGGGAAGCAGAGGTCAATTGACATGGCTCCAAAGATTGAAGAACGATGATTGAATACTGAAGGATGAAGCCTCCAGTTGCTTAAATCGCAAAGATGTCTGAAATACCAGTCGGCCACCATGTTCAATTTGCCTGGAAGATACTCTTCTTTGACGGAGATGGTCCCTTAAAGAGAAAATTCCCAACGATTGCCCAATGTTTGGACCTTGTACCTCCAAGACTGTTTATGTACCTGACAGCCGACAGATTTTCCACGTGTAAAAGGACTGTGCATTTTACTATATCTTTTATAAACGACTGGATGGTAAAGTAACCTGCAAGCATCTCTAAACAATTGATGTGCAGTGAATACTCACGAAGAGACCACATACCTCCAGTTGAAAGTTGACTATATCTTGCGCCCCAACCTGTCCGACTTGCATCTGACTCTAACACAAGATCTGGTGCAGCAGAGTAAATTGTTTTCCCGTTCCAAGCATTAAATGACCCAGCCACCAGAGGAGTTCTTCCCTGGATTCTGAATCCAAACTTACGGATCCAAATACCAACCCCCTGGATTCTGGACCCAAACTTACCGGATCCAAATACCAACCCTTTGAGCAGATGTCTAATCTTCAATCTTTACAGGCCTCTGTAATGGAGAGGGCTTGGAAAAATGGCTTAAATTAAGGAAGTTAGAAGAAAGGCCATGTCAAATCTCCTTTTTTATTAAATCCACTTTTTTTTTGTTTAACTGGAGCATTGACCGGGAAGTGTCTATGATGAAACCTAAAAATTCCAGATGTTGGGATGGGATCAGAAAAGACCTTTGAACATTTATTAGGAATCCTAACCTTAATGAAAGATCTTGACATAGATTTACATTGGCTAGAAGGCAAGGCTGGTCCTGGGCCATGCTTAAGAAATCGTCTAGGTAGACAATGAGTCTTACACCTTGACTTCTGAGGAAGGATACGACCAGTTTCAGAATCTTGGTGAAACACCAAGGGGTAGAAGAGAGATGGAAAGGAAGAGTTTTGAAACTGAAAAAGGATTGACCCCACTGAAATTAAAGACATTTCTTGTAGGAAGTATGAACTGGAGCTGTCAAGTAAGCGTCTTGAAAAAGTTGTGGAATAGTTTTTGGTTGTTGAGTGGACAATGCTTCTTATTCTTTTTGAGAACTAGATAAATGGTGCTGATAAAACCAGATGGGTCAAAAGAAGTCTGTTCTATAGCATGTTTTGAAAGAAGGCATTGCATTTCCTTTCGGATAAGGCCGGACTGTTCCTGTGAGAACTGTAGAGTTTAGGGTGGACGACTCTGGTACTGGAATCTGGTATAGCTCTATGCAATAACCCTGAATATGCTGAATCACCCAAGGATCTGACATTAGAAACAACAAACTGCCTCCTTCGGGAGGAAGGCCAACATTGGAAGTTCTTACCTGAGGATTGGTCGCCTTTGGCCCTGTATCCCCTGTTCTGGAATCCACAGGGTTTATACTCTTGATAATAGTCTAGTTAGTGGCCTTGACTGTAGAAGCCTCTAAGGGGATGACCACATGAGGAATAACAGCCAGCAAAGTGACCCTTTCCTTTGACAGTCTTGCCAAAAATCTGAGAATAGAAAACTCTTTTCATGCAAAACTGGTCTTTGTATATGGTTGCAAATGTTGGGACATATTTGTCCATTTCTTTTTTAAAAGAATCTTCAAACAAGAGCCCATTAGCCTGATGTTCCTTCTCCCTAGTTGTCATTATATTGAGCTTCATGTCTATTTTTAATAATATATAAAAATGTATTTTTATTAAAAGGCTCTTCCGCCTTTCTCAAGAAATGTAGGCATTTGTATTCTCCAACATACAAACTGCATGTTGTGCCCAATTAGAATGGGTTTCAGGGTCTACTTGTTCCACTTCCATCTTTGGCTCCTAGGCCAGATCTATTATCTTGGTCAATGGACCCACCAAGTTCAAAATTCTACCCCAGCAGTTAGATCATGCTCGATCTACGCCTTTATTGTGGTCCCGTTTTGAAAAAAACAGTTACATGTTTGGATCTAATCAAATCAAATCAAAATCAGCTTTATTCAATTTTTTGTTAAAATCATAAAAGTGCATGATAAAAACTATAATAAATAGTTTTTTATTTTTGTATTTCTTTATTCATGCTTTACAACACAAGTTAATACAGAAAGCGATTGCACCATTGTGAAACATAATATCCACACAGCCCACGCAGTCAAATATTGTCTTCCATAGCCTTCACTTATTTTGGCAATAAATACAACAAATGGCAGTCCCATTCAACTTGGACCCTCTCCCGTCTCTCCCCACAAGTACCCACTGAGGAAAATAATATGTCGCAGCTTCCTACGGGCCACAAGGAACCACGAAACTGTAACAGCATGTATTTAGGGGTTATTGATCGTCCCATCTTCAAGACCTTCTCCCTCCAGCTCACCCATTTCTTTGCCAATCAGGTATTTTTGATAAACTTCCCAATATTGTGCAGGCCTGTTGGTTGGGGGAAATAATTCTTTATATGTGTCAGTTTGCATGTTGCGGTACACCATATTCTTGTGCCACTCCTCTATTGTTGGCACCGGACCCCGATCCCAGCGCATTGCTTTGCAACGCTTAGTCAGTAGCAGCCCAATAGCTATCAAACATCGAACCGACTTCTGTACTCCCCTGTCCCAGCCTAGCAGCGCCACGAGTGGCTTGCGTTCCAGCTGATGCCCTCCTATGCCTTCTAGTTCTGCGAATACTTGTCCCCAGAACGGCTGAATGTCTGGACAGGACCATGACATATGGAAAAAACCTGTCTGGTCTTCCCCACATCTTGGACAAGTGTCCTCCGTATGCAACCCATATCTACAGAGTTTGAGGGGTGTATAATATACCCTATTCATGTATTTAAAGTGTATCAAGCGGTGTCTGCCATTCAAAGAGACTGTGTGGGTTATCGAACAGCAGTATTGCCACTGTTCATCCCTTAACTGCAACCCCTAATCTCTTTGCCATTCAACTCTAGCCTTTATCAGCTCATGTACACGCTCCTTCTGTACCTGCGCTTAGAGTTTAGACACCAAACGCCAGGGTTTCTCATCTGTAATAATCACAGAGTGGGACTGAATGTCCAGTGGTTCATGCAACTCCTCACCCAGAAGGGCACCCATTGCATGTCTGGCTCTATAAAACTGAGATTGCAGAAGCGTAGCCGTCTCACTCGCCCGCTCCATCGCCATGTTGCATGTACACATGCTACCATCTTGGAAAAAATCCAGAGTCGCATAATATTTAGCTTATGCATGGCCTCCAACGCACTTTTATCTCACCACAACGCGTACCACGCACACCACTTCAGAGGCACATGCAGAGAATATAGTAGGGTGAGCCCCTGCCAGACCATCAGGCTATGCCAGGCCTGTGTGGTAGTGTTCAAGGAAGCAAATTCCCCATATCTTCGAGACCGGGAATGAAGACCCTACTCGGCAAAACATCTAGGGCTGCCAGCTCACGTTCTATTTTTAGAAATGGCAAGTCTTGAGAGCCATCTATCCAGGTTTGGGCAAACATAGCATGGGCGACTCTGTAATACAGCTCCAGATCAGGCGCGTTAAGCCCACCCATCTCATACGGTAGGGCCAGGGTCTGCCATTTGACTCTCAGCTGCTTTCCTGCCCAGGCTAGCTTAACAAGCAGAGCCCTTAAGGTCGCAAAAAATGCCCTCGGTAATGACATAGGGAGATTCTGAAAAAGGAACAAATATCTTGGAAGCACCACCATTTTCATGAGGGCTATGTGACCCACCAATGAGAGCATCAGCCTGACCCATCTCTCCACATTTCTTGCCAGTGCTTTAATCGCGACCTCATGGTTATCCGCCATTATTATCTTAGGATCTGTAGGGCCGCCGATGCCTAGGTACCAAACCGATCCCGTTTCCCACTTAAGGGGGAAATCCACATCCACTGGAGTCGTGGCTGGCGTCAGGGGGAACACTATGGACTTATCCCAGTTAATCCTTAGGCCAGAATGGGTGCCGTTTTTTATAATCTCTCTTAATATCGGTGATACATTACGGTGTGGGTCTTGGATATATAGCAAGATGTCATCTGCATATGCAGAGATCCCCAAATTATAGTTCTGGAAGCGGAGACCCCGATAACTATGATATTCTCGCGATGCACATGCCAGTGGCTGCACAACAATCGCATACAGCAGGGCCAACAGCAGACATCCCTGCCTAGTACCCCCAGTAATATGAAAGGCGTCTGAAACCATGCCATTAACTCTGAGTCTGGCCAAGGGCTTTGCGTACAATGTTGTCATTCGTTGTAGAAAGACAGTCCCCACTCCCAACCGCCGCAGAACCGCTGTCATAAAATGCCACTCCACTGAATCAAAGGCCTTCTTCACATCCAAGAAAACAGCCACAGCTTTCGTCTCCGGATTCACATTCTGTATAGCCCCAAAGACTGTACGGAGGTTAGCAGTAAGACTACGGCCTGGAATAAACCCCGATTGCTCAGGCTTAATCAATTTCAGTAAGAGTATGGCCAGTCGGTCTACCAGGATCTTAGCATAGATTTTGGTGTCAACATTCATTAATGATAACGGGCTGTACGACGAGCACTGCGTTGGAAGTTTTGCCAGGCTTCAGAAGCACAATCAACATCGCCTCTAGCATCAAGGGCGGCATAACACCAGCCTCTGCCATCTCTGCGTACACTGCCCTCAGATGTGGGAATAATATGTCCTTAAAAGCCTTATAGAACCTTACTGTCAGCCCGTCAAGCCCCGGGGTCTTTCCCTCGGCCATACCCTCTTGAGCCCTGCTCATGTCTTCTAGGGACAGATGCGCCATAAGGGACTCTCTGTCTGCTGCTGTCAGCCATGGCAATTCTATATGTAGCAGGTAATCTAGCGCTTTCTCCTGATTCGGGGCAATCTTGGAGGTGTAGAGTGCCTCATAATACGTGCAGAACCTATTTGCTATGTGCTCTGGATCTGTGATCTCGCTGCCATCCTCGGCCTGCACCACCATAATAGTGTCTTTCTCAATGTTGGGACACGCCAGGTTAGCCAGCACCGCCCCTGGTCATTCACCCTCCCCATAAATGCAGGCTGTTGCGTATTTCCCCATATGTTGTACCTCAGTGAGTGCCGTGTTCTGAAATTCCACCAATTTGGTGCGTATGCGACCCAAGTTCTGACTGTCAGACGTGCGTAGGTGCTCCCGCTCTAACTGGGCAAGTCTTTTTCCAAAAAGTCCAGACGTCCTGGAATCAATTGTAGAGCCTCAGTGTGCTTTGCTATGTTTATGCCACGTATGTATACATTAAATGTCTCCCACACAGTGCATATGCTATCTACAGAGCCAATATTGATCTGATTTTTTTTTTTTATGGCATCAGCCAGCTCATCGCGAAATGCTGAGTCGAGCAGCGAGTATGGGGGAAATCATAATGTAAACGGAGGAATAGGCCTGGGCCTCAAGGCCATCTCCAATGGAACCGGGGAATGATCTGAGTATGTTCTGGGCCAGGGAGCCTCCACCTGCAAGTTACTAATTATACTTTTGGACACCAGGCAAAGGTCAATTCATCTATATAAATCATGTGCTGCAGAGTAGTGTGCGTACCCCCCTAGAGCAGGGTGCCTGTATCGCTATATGTTGACCAGCCCCAACTCCACCGCCACCCCGGTCACCGCTCTGGCCGCCAAAGCTGGTTTCCTATGTGCGCCCCCTACCTGTCTAGTGAAGGGTCCAATGTGCAATTAAAGTCCCCTCTCCAAATCTGCGTGAGCTTCCCACAGGTGCCAGGTCGTAATTAAATTGGGGGTTATCAAATTAGGCCCATAAAGCCCAATCAGGAGAAACGTGACAGCCCCATTACTGCAACGTGCCCCTATAAACCTGCCACTAGGGTCCGTTTCGTTCTCTTGAAGGCAGAAACGGGAGGTCCTCAATGCCCAAATCATCACCCCCTGAGAATAGGACGTGAACTCCGCAGCCAAAATTTGCCCCGCATCCTCCTAGGGGTAAGCATAGGGCTACCCGAAACCAGGTGAGTTTCTTGCAAAAGACCTAGGTCCACGCTATGCGGCTGTAAATAGGCCACTACCTTACATGCCTTTCTGGCATCATTTAAACCTCTCACATTCCACGTGACCATGCGTATCATATTCCCACCCTTATTGGTATCTGATTCTGCATTGCTATTTGCCATTAGCTACAAAATGCTTAGAACCCTGTGCCTGCCAACCAGCGCATGTGAGACTGCAATCGCTTTGCTAAAAAAAAACATCGGAACATATAACTCCCTGTGAATCTATCCCCCACCCACAACAAATTGCCCCAACCCGCCTGTCTGCAGATATACATCCCATCCCCCACCCTTGCATGGACCAAAGTGACCCTCTCTTAAGCCAACAAGTGTCCCACAGGCTTGTAAGGATGTTCCCCAGCTATGCTTATCGTCCCTCTTGTGCCGGCCACCTACTGTGTTGTAGTGGTCAATTACACCAGAAGACAACTGGTCATCTGTTTTATAGCATACTATGCAGCGTCACTGCCGACAGTCAGTGCCCCACTAAAAACATTCCACTCCCAAACGGTATTCATCTCTGATGTCTTGTCTCCAGCCCTGTATCACCCTTGTCCAGCATCCCCAGGACATCTCTCCTACTGGCACCTGCGGTTGCACAAATTCTAGTCACAGCCATTTTGCGACAGGGTGTCCACCGTTTTGCGTCCTCTCCCCTCAGCCATCCTTCACTTCAGGAATCGGGCAAGGTTTTTATGGTCTGTATGAGGAGTGGATTGGCATCCACCATCACTCGCAACCTGGCCGGGTATAGCATGTGGTATTCCAAATGTAGATCCTGCAGCTGCCATTTCCCTGCGAAAAATAAACTAATAAAATGCTGAAGCGTTTTGAGTTCTCTAGCTCGTTGCAGGGCAGCATCACGGTCTCTGTAGTTTAGTAATCTTGCTATAATAGGGCATGGCGAGGCACCCGGGGGCGACCGGCCTGCCAGCGAGTGATGTGCTCTTTCTATCGCAAACAGACTGTAAAACATGTCACGCTCCAGCAACTGGATGAGCAGGCATTCTATGTAACTCTCCATGTTATATATAGCAGTAGGTTCAGTTACACCCACTATACGTAGGTTATTCCTGCGGGATCTGGCCTCCAAGTCATCCTCTTCCATTTGCAGGGCCACCAGCTCTTTGCCCATCTTAGCCTGTCCAGAGGACTTAGTTGACTGGCCGTCCTCCACCTTTGAAATGCGCCTCTCCGACTAGTCTAGCCATTCCACGTGCCTATAAATCCGCTCAGTCATTCTGTCCATTCTGAAGAAGAGGGAGTCTATTTTACTGTCTATGTGGGTCAGGCTTTGCTGCATTGCTGCTAATATTTGTCTCAGTTCCGGTTCCTCCCCCAATGGCATATCAGCTCCTCCAGACACACCCACCACCGGGCGGTCCCCTGCAGAGGTCTGCGATTTACACTGGTCAAACTGTAGTATGGCTTGGTTTTGTCCGTCTTGCCCATGTTTCGAGCCTTAGTTGGCGCACAGGTTATACTCTCCCAAAGGCACTACTTCAGGATGCCTCCTCCGTGCCAATATATACCGGGTTGCACGCCAAGGCCTCTGCACCACTATCGTGGGACAGGGCTCCCGCCATCACCAGACAGCCGTATTTTTAGCCGCCACTGCTGCAACTCACCACCCGGAATAGACCCCACTCTGCGCAGCTCACTGTCCTGTGGCGCTGTCTGTAGTTCTCCTACTGTCTCCACCGATGCCTGCTGGGACACCCCAAGACGCTCCACAACTCAACCAGGTTCCAGCACAGGACCACGAGGGCTCCCCTACCTCAACATAGCGAGGAGCGTGCAGAGCCAGGGGCCGCCTTGTGTCACCACCAACCCGAGGCTGCGTGGGCCGCACCCCGCTGTCACCAGCCCGGCCAATTCACTAGCCTCCAGGCCCAGCCTATGTCTCTTGCCAGCTGTGGCGCTGCACAGCCCTTTTCAGGCCACAACGCTGAGCACCAGTGGCGCACCCATTTTGTTCTCACTCGGTGCTGTGCACTACGCAGCCCAGCTGCGGCCCTTCCGCAGGCCGAGCAGGCCTCCATCAAGCTCCCTCTCGGGCCAGCTCACTTATGGACCTCTCCAGTCGACTTCACCCAGTACTCCTCCTTTCTGCTCTCAACAGCCAAAGTGAAGCCTCTCCAATCGCCACAATCTCTCTGTGGTCCCCCGGTCGGGGGCACTACCGGCCCAGGCCACCTCCCATGCCACGTTGGTGTCCAGGCCGCTCCAGACTCTCACCAGGCCCGTATCATCTTTCTACACCTTAAAATAGCCCATAAAAACTTAGACATAACATTACAAATATAACTAGTTGGCACAGATTGTAAAAACACATAGGCTGGGTGACATTGTACCAAATCCCTGGATCTCAACAATGGTAGCAGCAGTGCCTTTCTTTGTGTCTTATACAAGTTAATATTTGAATCAATCATGGGGGTATCAGCCACCTTATTATGAAGGGACAGACGAGGATACTTTGATTTTAATTTATTTTTGGAGGACTAAGGAGTGTCTTAAATAAAATGAAATATAATCTGACACATGATCAGAAGGGAGCCATTCGGAAGAATATGAATGATGGATTAACGTGGGGTCAAACATGGGCTCTCCTAAATGATCTAAAAAATCATAGGACACTGAATCTGAAAGAGAAATGTTGTGCCTTTTTTCTGGAGGCCCATTATTAGAGGTATCATTGTTGATATTACAATTAGCCCTGTCATCATTCATGATGCCATCATTATCCAGTGGTGGCTCCTCCCAGCAAGGCAGCAGCTCCTTATTAGTGGCAGTGCGGCAAAATGGCATTCCTTTCAGCAGCACATCAATCCTTCCTGGCAGAGCATCCACAGGTCCACAAGCTTACTGAAGCATTGGTGTCTGAGGTGCTGCCTTTGCAGTGGGGGAGACTTATGAAGACCTGCCTTAAAAGTGCATAGATGACCTACCTTTCCTGCCTCCAGTTGAAATACAGGGGGTATGCAGCCCATTGCGTAGAGACAAGACATCACCTATTCTGGTGTAAGTGAGGCTGTGCCCAGCTCCTCCTCTTGCCAGTGATGGCCCACATTGACACACCTAAGGTCTCATTGTGTGTTGCTGTCCAGGAGGAATACACAAAGCCTTGTGCTACACTCAGTCAGGTGATCAGACACAGCTACAGGCACCAAATTGCTAACACAAAAAATGCAAGCTTGCTAAAAGTGGCATTTTCTGAATGTTTCAACATGTTTTATTCAAACCACAGCTATTGTTATATATGCAAGTATACATTAGAATAACTATAATGATGAAATATCAGAACTGGAAAGTTATAGTGCTGGTGAACACTAAATGCACAAAACACAATACAAAATTAAAACAAATGATATTTAAATTGTTCCTATGCTGATAGAAGATCATGACATAATACATCTGTACTCATACACCCACTACCTGCCTATTAACTACAGCTAGAGGAAGGCACCATTGACAATACACAAGTAACTGCTTCAAACAAGCAGCAAAACAATATTCCATAAGACAAAAACACACCAATCCTCGAACATACAAAACCTCAGATACTTTAAAAGAGATACTTTAAAAGAGTCCATGAAACCTTTAATTTACCATCCTGATAAATCCTCATAAAATCATTTAGACAGTGGCAATTTTTATTGTTTTGTCAGATAGCTAAAGAAATATTAACCATACTGAGAGATCCTCATATGCTTGAAGGGGATATCTGTACTGTGAAGGGAGCAACCGCAGTAATGATACCATTCTTAGCACTGAGGTTTTCACAGTGGGCGCAATGTTTAATGCACCTACTCTGCAAATGTTTTTTTGTTTTCAAGAAACAAAACTGCCATGATAACAAAATCATGGCCACGATACCAGGGAATTTGCTCTCTGGCCACCTAGACCATTATTACCCGTCCTTACACATGCCCACTTTACATTATACAGCAGACAGAGGTATGGAAAATGAGTGATAGTCACCCTGCATTCAATATTGCAGCATGGCCATTACTCTAACCTATTGGCTCCTTAGTTGATGGGCCACCAATGGACCCTCCACTTTTAGGGAGGTAGGAGCCTTCCAGATTTGCAGTTGTACTTCACAAGGAATCTGGGAGTTATATTTAGAAAAGTACAAATAAAGAGACAAAAGCAGGGCCAGTGTAAGAAAGTAGAGGATAGGTCTATGGTGCTGGGACCGAGGAATAGATACTGGCAGAGCATAAGGACCAATCAGAGTTCCCCTCCCAGGCTACAGGATGGGATGGGCACTTCCAGGGAACCACTAACTACAAGCAACTGGAATAACTTAGTGGCAAGCAATATGGTTCCTAAGGAAAGGTTCCTGGTTCTCTTGTTTGCACCTCCATTCGTATTACATTCATTTATATGACATTTCATCTCACTGATGTTCCATGTGGCATTTACCTGCAGTGTGTCACCCTACTGTCTCCTGTCCTTCTGACTTGCTGACTTGGAGAGAGTGTCTTGGTAAGGTCTGTGGTATTCACAGTCACCACTTAGAGCTTATGGTAAATCTATTGTGTCATGAGAGATGAAGGTTGTCATTCCTATTAAACCGCGAAAGAAATGTATACTCTGTTCTTTAAAGATTTTACCCTGCTGCTGGAAAGCACATTCCATCTCTCCAGTAGCATTCACCTGCTGAAGTTCCACAGACTAGGGTCTTCAACAGTTGTATCCTCTCCCTCTTCTGTCGTATAACCCTTCTATTTCCTTCATAGTGTTTTTGTTCTCCAGATATACATGATGAGTATTATAATCACTATATAGCATCACTCTACATATAATTCGTTTTCTATCTTCTTACAAGGCACTTCATTCTGAAATTGAAGGAAAAAGACCAAATAAACCCAAGACAAGCATCAATTTTTGCTACACAGTATTAGCTTTGATTGAGACATGTGGACAGCAACATTTGATTTGTTGAGTCCATTTCAAAGAGTACAAAGTTATAGCTGGCCCATGAAAACTGAACTGCAATCTCAAAGTTCAACTCTTAAAGCCTGTAGCTTCATCAATTTTATGACATTAAAGGAATGTTTTAAAATGTTGTATTCAATTCTGGTGTAGCTTACCAAGCCCCAATAGCACGAACTGGTTCGGCATAGCCATATAATAGTAACGTGATAAGAGAGACAGCACAATAAATAACACCAAAACAGCATTGATTTAGTAAGTGAACAAACTGTCTTCATTTGCAGTTGACACATATAGACAAAAAATGGCATTCCTATAGAAATGATTAATACTGGAAATAATGGAAATGGTCCTCTATCTGCATTGTGTCTGCATACAGCCACAGAGAATGTGTAATACTTTTATCCAAATACTAACACCTTTGTTTTGTCAATGTTAGTTATATGATTATTCAACTACACAAAAATTACTGGAAGATTTGATATTGCTCTGTATTTCAAATAGTCTGAGATGGAATAATGCCTAAACATAAACATATAAAAACATACTTAAATAAAGAACATCTAATTTTTGGAGAGGTGTTTGTGTTATTAGTCTACAGCGAAGGTCCATTAAGGACAAACAAGAGAGGCTAACATAGGACCCTACTTGGAGATGTTGTTTATTAGTGTCTTAGAAGAAAGGGTTGTATGTCACAACACTGAACATAAAAATATAGATAGATAAAAAATGTACACATGAAAAACCTTTACATCTAAAGAAAAGGCAAAGTATATTATGAGTGAAATATTGTAATGATTGATTATATATAGACAACCTAATAACTTATATACTTTTAAACAACTCAAATAAAAATATTTCTTACAATTCTAAGGTGGCCATTCTGAGTTTGGCATGCAGCGGAGGCCGCCTGCCAAACTCAACCCGTCACCCGACTGCTAGTGCCCCAGGCACCCCCATTCCACCAGCTTTTCCATAGCAGTGTAAACCGCCATGGAAAGGCTGGCAGAATGGAAGTCGCTGCCCTGGCAGCTTACAACCGCAGGGACCGCCTGGCTGGAGGCTAACTGAAGCCTGGCGGTGTCGGCGGTTTGACCTCGGCGGTCCGATGGCCACCCTGAGTCTGGCGGTCTCAAGACCCGCAGACTCGGAATGACCCCCTAAGTCTGCAAAAAATATCTCAAACTTAAAAATGTTTCTTAATTATTTAGTGAATAAAAAATCTGGAATATAGTTTTCTTTTAACATGAAAATTATTTCACATAACATGCTTTAATAATAAAATGATTTAGGTAGAGAAAAGCAAAATATCAATTGAAAGGAATATAAATACAATAAATGAAAAATATTAATTAAAAACTACATATGGATAATATCATCAAAGATATTGTGGTCAGAAATCAATTAAAAAAGATTCAGGATTGCCATCCTGGTGGTTGATATTAAACAGATTCTGCAAATGCCTATCTCTATGAGGCTGTTTTGCACAAATTATTTTTCTTAAATATGCTTTTGTTTTTACAGACATAAGCATGGACAAAAATCACGATATAATAATAATTGAATCATCTTGATATTTGAAGCATGGATGCTTATATTAGTAGGAAGACTGAGGAAATATCACGGACTAAAATTTAATAGAGCTGTTTTTTTTAGTACTTATAGGGGCTACATTGAGATAATAGTTACCATTAGCAAATATCATTCAGACTACTTCAGCTGGCTCTACTTATGAAGAAGTAGTTAATTTCTCTAATAAAACAAAGTTAGTTACTGCCATAACTATTTGGTGCCTGCAGCCTTTTCTGCGGGTGACATTACTGGGTGTAGTAGCCAGATGGACTTCGTTTATTCCTCCCGGACAAACACACAATAGACAAATTAGGTGAATTTGGATGGGCCATCAGCTGGAAGGAAGGGGGAATGAACCTAAGCACAGCCACATTTGCAAATGAATGGACTGAGTCCTGCCTTTACATAAAGGTTGTGTCACTGCTGCATTGGTTATGAAGCCAGCTTGAGGCAAGCACAGGGGAGGCAAGGAACTTCAAGGACTTCAAAGGGAATTCTCCAGAACCTTCTCCTACCTCAAAGTGGGCACCTAATATAAATATTGGACCCTCAGCCACCACTTTTCAGTGCACCTCTGCACTTCCTGCTGCACTGCTATATGAGATAAGTGCTGAACCTGCATCTTGAACCCAGGACCACTGGAGTTAATCCAGGGGATAGTTGGATTACCTTCTAATCAGAGCCTCAGAGACAGGAATGACCTTGAACCATGCACCTAAACTCTGATTGCTGTGAGTCCTGCCCGTCAAGTTAAGCCACCCTAGTCCTGGACATTTGGAAGCCGACCTGAAGGTTCTCTACCAGCCCAGCTGTGATCCCCATCGTACCTGACGTAACTAACGTAACTGGCGTAAAGAGACCCGGAGAACTGCAAAGCCTCACTCTGGAGCTGTCAGCCTCATAGGAATCAACTCAAAGCTCCACAAAACCATCACTGCACAGCTTCATTGAAAGTGGCGCCAGACAATGGGAAGCCCCACAAAGCAACGCCACAAGGGCTGTGCACCAGAACTTAAAGTATTTGGCTCAGTCACAAGACACTGCTCCATTGTGGTAAAATGGTAACCCAATTTCCAATACTTGAATCCATGTGTAATAGCACATTCCTTTCCTAGGGCCGATATCGTCCCTTGTATTGCACAAATGTAGAGTGTGTAGTGAGACCTAGTATTTTTTGTTTTATGAGTATACAAAACAATTGATGTTCAGAAATTGTATTTCCAAACAAGGCAGGATTTGTATGAATCTTTATGAGTTGCTTTAGTATTACAAGCTTCCAACAGGAAAGTACCATGTAAAGATGTAAACAACCACATACATCTTAAGACAACAATAGTAACTCATGGAATTAATTAATCAGCCAAGAAAGTAGGAAGTCCAATGCAAATACAGGCAAAATATCACTATATGAAATAATTCATACATTGTATGTTATTCGCACATTTGATCATGAATATGAATGATTAGCAAATCTGTGTCCATAAGCTATAACACTGCTGTGAGTCATCCTTAACATTACGATATGCCTGAAATTCTTTAATTTGTGGAAAGAGAGATAGAGGGAGCTTGTATAGTAAAAATAAATGAATGGGCCCAGTACCAGGGTGAAAGAAAGTAAGGGTTATTTGTTGCTGAAGTGTGAAAAGCAACTGTGAATTTGTGGCATGTAACCTAAAAATCCCCATGGACATAAAAGAAGGACTTCATCACTGTCTCTCTGATTACAAGGCATTTTTCCAGCCAAATGTAGATTTTCCTAGTCAATTTATGAAGGAAAGTCTTAATTTTATTAAAAACACGGAGGCGAGTATTATGCTTTCTCTTTTCTTTATTTTTAAACAGCAGCTGCAGTCAAACTACAAAACCCATAAGGCAAACAACAGTAGCCAATGGGAAACGATTAGTAGTTCATGAAATACACCAATGGCCATCGAGCTGACCCAATAATACGTATCTTGACTGAGAACAGCCCTCTTTTCTTGTGTGAGCTTAATAAGAAACGAATAAAGGAAAAATGGTACAATACATATAGCCATTAGAACGGATAACATTTCCCGAAGAATCCCCAAGGGTCCAGCAACAAAGTCCGTAAGAGTCTGTGGTTGTGAAAATTGAGAATTCCAGGAAGAAGGACAGGACTGAATCCCAGCCAGTGGAGAAAAGAATCAATCCTTAGGCAGGAGGCTGTTGAGTCATTGAGGAAGCTGAGGGAATAAACAAAATTGTGAGAATTGTAGAGGTGGGATAATACTCGCCTCCGTGTCTTTGATCAAATTAAGACTTTCCTTCATAAATTTACTAGGAAAATCTACATTTCATGACAAGACTATAGGCTCCTATTATGCTGTTTTAAAGCAAATCGACAACATTTAATGAAGCATGGTGAATTGGTTTACAATAAAACACTTAAAAAACATTATCATTAGACCAATCAGCCGATCTGAGAATGTCCTCAATGCGAGAACCAGCCCAAAAGGCTTTAGAAGCCATAGCTCCTCTGGCTGAGTGGGCACCAAAAATGGAGGTATCAATACCAGCAAGGGACATAAATCAACGGACCCAGCGGGCCAAAGTTGGAGAGAAAACAGGATTGAAAGGTTTTCTAAAGGATATGAGGAGTTGGGAAGAAGGGTAGTTCCTCAAATCGGCTGTCTGGTGTTCATAGACTTTCAAACACTAGCCCACACATAACTTGGGGTGATCAGGGGAAAAAGGGTAAAAAAACTGAAGAAAAGGTTAGTTTTGGTATGTCTATAAACATAAAAAAGAACACCTGTTGGGGTAAACTGACGAGCTGTAATATCTAACGCTCTAACATCGGATAAACGTTTGAAAGAAACGAGGCATAGTAGCATGGTAAGTTTGGCAGACAATTGTTTTAATGAAAGCATTGAATTATCAGGCCAAGAAATAAAAAGATTTAAAACGGTATTCACATCCCATAAAGAACTATATTTAGGTGTAGGAGGATTAGAACATTTTACTCCCTTTAACAAACGGCAGACTAGTGGATGTTCTCCAACCGGTTTTCCATTGATGAAAGAATGGTTAGAAGAAATCGCTGACCTGTACAAATTTATAGTACGAAAGGACTTACATTTGCTGGCCTCTGCAGCCAAAAAATTAACAATCAAAATTACATCTGTTGTAAAGGGATCAACGTGTTTTCCCACACACGAGCTATGCCAGAGCGAACAAGCTGATCTATAAGCCTTTTTTGTTCCTGGAGCCCAAGCCAGATCGAGGAAGTTTGAAGCTTCTGCTGAAATAGGAAGGAAAGATTGGGGTTCCCTGATACTTTCCAGGCCGAAAGAGAGAGTAGGTTTTGAAGAATTAGACTGTTGGGGGAGCCGAGAGGATTGGTCAAAAGATCTGGAAATGAGGGAATTAAGAGAGGAGCATCTATTAAAAGTTCCAGGAGGGTAGGAAACCATACCTGGGAATGCCAGAACGGAGCTATGAGAACTAATGTTGCCTGTTGACGTATCACTTGTGCTAGCAGACTGGAGATCATGATGAACGGAGGGAAGGCATAGTTGAGGGAAGAAGACCAATCTTGAGAAAAAACATCGAAGGCTAGCGCTAGAGGATCTGGGTGCCAGCTGAAGAATTGAGGGAGCTGTGTATTGAGACGAGAAGCAAAAAGATCTATGTAAAAAGGACCCCACTTGGGCTGTAGAGATTTGAATACTTCGGGATGGAGCTTCCAATCGCTGAAATCTCAGAAATGGCGAGAATGCCAATCAGCTACAGAATTGAGACTGCCGGAAGGTATTCTTGCACTATCTTGAAGAAAAAACTCCCAAAACCCTTTCGCCAATTCCGCTAAAGGCTTGGACTTTGTGCCGCCGAGGTGGTTGATGTAACGAACTGCCGAAATGTTGTCCATTCTGAGAAGAACCGAACAACAAACCCTGTCTCTTGCCAGGCTTTTGATTGCAAAGGAGCTGGCAAGCATCTCTAAACAGTTGATGTGCAATCGTGACTCCTCTAAAGACCATGTGCCTCCAGTCGAGATTGGACCTTTACGGGCTCCCCAACCCAGCAGACTTGCATCTGATTCTAACACAGGATCTGGGGCTGATGCGAAGATAGTCCTGCCGTTTCAGGCATCTAAATGGTCTATCCACCACTGGAGTTCCAAATTGGAATCTTGGTCTAAAACGATGGTATCGGAATAGGCAAGACCTCTTTGGAGATGATTAATTTTTTATCTTTGTAGAGCCCGATAACGTAGTGGCCCTGGAAAGATGGCTTGAATTGAAGAAGAAAGGAGGCCTACAATTCTTGCCAGGGATCTGAGGGAAAGGAGAGAACTGTGAAGGATCTGAAGGATTTCTGGTTCAATAGATTTTATTTTGGATGACGGAAGAAGAAGGGTAGCAGAGACAGAATCTAATAAAAAACTGAGAAACTCGACTCTTTGCGCTGGATCTAGAAAAGACTTCTAGTAACTGATAACGAAACCTAGATCTGAAAGAAGGGAGCAAGTGAGGTGAACATGAGATAGAAGAGTCACGCGGTTCTGGTTCATGATCAAAATGTTGTCCAAGTAAATAATCAACCTGATTCCTCTGGCTCTGAGAAAAGCCACCACTGGTTTCATTAGCTTAGTGAAGCACCATGGGGCTGACGACAGACCGAAGGGTAGGGAAGTGAAGTGTAAAGTTTGGTGAAGCAATTGAAATTGGAGAAATTTCCGCGAATCTGGGTGCATGGAAACTGAGAGGTACACATCCAGCAGACAGAGACGTACCACCCAGTCGCCCTGGAGTAGAGAATCTCTGAGATGGGGATAGTTTCCATCTTGAAATGGCAGTATACAACTAATTGATTGAACTGTTTTAAATTGATAACAGGACGCATCTTTTTGTTTTTCTTTTGGACCAGAAGGACTGAGCTGACGAAACCTGAGGGATATAGGGAACAAGGTGTGATCGCTTGTTTGAGTAATAGCAATTGAATTTCCACAGAATTCTGTCATTTGAGCTGAAAACTGAGGAGGATGTGGGAAGGATTCTTGAAAAGGTTCTGAATAGAGCTCGATAAGATAACCCTGAACGGTATTTAACACCCAAGGATCTGCTGTTAGATCTCGCCATTTTGGAAGGTACAGAGCAATACGGCCCCCCACAACAGGAGAACAAGATATTTGACTTACCGGATTGAGAAGAATATCTGGTGCTGCGATTGCCTCTGTTTTTGAACCCCCTGTTTCTTTGGGGGTAAAATTATGGCCTGTACTCCTGGTAACTGTTGTTGGCGTAGTATCCACAGGAACCTTGGTTGGAGTAGCCACGGCCGGCAAAGCGGTTCCTTCCTCTGCCGGCCCTGGAGAAACATTTTTCTCAAGGATTGCTGAGCTTTGTCAAAGGATGCGAAAGTAGCAATGTATGTGCTCAGCTCCTTTCTAAATGAGTCACCAAAAAGAAGACCCTCAGCCTTGGTACCTGGATCTGAACCTGCAAGGTTAACTAACTTGGAATCCAGTTTAAACAGGAAACCTTTCCTTCATTCGTGACTCATTGCCGCGTTGGAGTTACTGAGGAGACATAAAGCGCGCTGAGCCCACAGCGACAATTCCATAGGATCAATAGTGTCGTGCTCCAAACGGGCAGATTCAGCTATATCGAATATCCGGGTCAAGGGACCGGCAACATCCAAGAGTTTCTCTTGGCAGTTAGACCAAGCTTTGTCCACACCCTTCCGAGGGTCTTTCCCAAAGTTTGTAAAGAACGTAATTAGAGGCGAATCAATAGTGGGAGTAACTGTAATTTTTTAGGGTAAAGCGGGACATGGGCATTAAGACTTCAAATTTGCACGTACTTGCCTCTCTAAGGGGGTACGTAGCCTAGAGGTAACATAATCCGCCAAATGATCAGCAGGCAACCACTCACTAGAGTGTGGGTGCTGAATATTGTTGGGGTCGAACATTGGGATCCCTTCCACATCCATTATTTTGCATGATCCAAGGAGCTCTTGGCTCTCACGTTCAGATTTCTTGGGAGGAGGAGGGGAGAAAACATCTCCATTGTCCTTATCGGAATTATCCGAATCCGACCGAACAATGCAATTCATCATCTGTGTCAAGAATTTTAGTAATAATAATCGGGGAGGACACATTCTTAGATTTCTTCAGACATTTTTTAGAAGGTCTGGATAAGTTTAACCCCTCCTTTGAAGGAGGCCTTTGAGGAGCCACGTCCTCTGTCCTGTGTGAGGAAACCTCACTTCCCAACAGCGTCGTTTTGAAATCTTTTGAAGCACTAGGACGCTTTCTGCTATCCCTCGCAGATTGGGCCATCATGGTTTTAGAAACCAACTTGACTACAGAATTCTCTAAGTTTTTAGATAATTTGTCCCAAGATACTGAGACAGCTTGCTCCACTGAAAAATGAATAAAATCATTTAAATTGTCTTTAAGGATTTCGTCCTCCTCCTCCTGGACAAGCTGAGAAAAAGGGGTCCATGTTAGAAACAAAATTCAGTTTTAATAATAAAACAAAAAACATGAATGAAGGGGTTAGCTTTCCTCACAGGAAAGGCTAGGCCCCGCCTAGGGGCGTGTACGCTCTGAAATTGGAGAAAAGCCGAGGTTCGTAGGCTGAAAGAGCACACTCGGCTGCCTGAGGGCAAGGATTGAGGATGGACGCGTTACCGTTGATCGGAAAAAAGCACCCTGACAGCGGTAAGCCGGGCCGACGTTCAGACGTTTCCCCTCAGCTGCGGGTGAAAATGGCCACCGCGCGCTGAGGGAAAAGCGTTGAAAAACATCCACATACAAGAAGTGGCAAGTGCGTGATGCGAGTGCAAGGTTGTTCATGCTGCTACAAGCCGACTTCAGAAAATATACGCACGCAAGAAAAGTGCGTATTAGTGATGAAAATATAACATGCAGAACACATAAACCACGTTAAGTAGCAGAAACAGATAATACTTATTTTGACTGCGAGCAGCTAGAAAAGAGGGCTGTTCTCAGTCAAGATACATATTATTGGGTCAGCTCGATGGCCATTGGTGTATTTCATGGACTACTAATCGTTTCCCATTGGCTACTGTCGTTTGCCTTATGGGTTTTGTAGTTTGACTGCAGCTGCTGTTTAAAAATAAAGAGAAGAGAAAGCATAATAGGAGCCTCCAGTCTTATTATAAAGTGTAGATTTTCCTAGTCCAATGACGGAAAGTCTTAATTTTATTAAAGACACGGAGGCGAGTATTATGCGTTTTTTTCTTACTTTAATAAATAGCAGCAGTCAAGAAATAAACTACAATTCCCAGAAGGCAAAACAACAATAGCCAATGAGAATAAAAACGTAGTCAGAACAGTGTACACCAATCACATGTGTACAAGGGTATTATGACATCACTTGACTGCGAACAGCCCTCTTTTCTTGCGAGATAGTCAATTAGAATTAAACAATGGAACAATAGAAAACAGAATGAGAATTGCCATAATGAAAGACAGAACATCAGAACAAAAGTTCAAAATCCAAGGTAACCAAGACGGATTCCGGTAAGTAGCTCCAGTGGGAAGACCAGCTTTGAGCGGTGCCATGGAAGCTTAAAGAGTAGAAAACCAAGCTGAAAAAGGAGTCTTAAGTGGAAGGTTGAGTGATGGCCAGCGTGCTGAAAGAAGGGAGGGGAAATAAAGAACAAAGTTAATAAAAGTGGAGGGATAATACTCGCCTCCGTGTCTTTAATAAAATTAAGACTTTCCGTCATGGGACTAGGAAAATCTATATTTTATGACAAGACCGGAGGCTCCTATTATGCAAGTTTAAAGCATATTAATTACATTCAGAGACACATTATCGATAGGTTTGCCGTAAAAAACTTTAAATACATTGTCATTAGACCAGTCTGCAGATTTAAGAATATCTTCTAAACGGGAGCCTGCCCAGAACGCTTTAGAAGCCATTGCCCCTCTGGAAGAGTGAGCTCCAAACATAGAAGTATCTATGCCCGCCAGAGACATCAACCCTTTAACCCAGTGGTTCCCAACCTGTGGTCTGGGGACTTCTGGGGGTCCACGGAGCCTCCTCAGGGGGTCCGTGAGAGCCTAGAAAATAAAAAAATATTAACAAATATTGAAAAATTAGGTCCCCAGCTTCCAGTAATGACTCGGGTGGGGGGTCCCCGGATTCCTATGATGATTCAGTGGGGGTCCCTGGGTTCCATTAATGTTAAAGTGGGGGTCCACAGAAATCAATGGTTGGGAACCACTGCTTTAACCCATCGAGCTAAGGTAGCAGCCGAAACAGGAGAGTGGGGTTTCCTAAATGAAATTCGTAATTGGGAATGAGAAGAAGATCTTAAATCTGCAGTCTTTAATTCGTACACTTTTAAACATTGTCCAACACATAGTTTCGGATGATCAGGAAAATATGGGTAAAAGACTGAGGATAAATTGGTTTTGGTTCGACGAACCACAGTAAACAAAACCCCCGTAGGTGTAAATTGCCGATTAGAAATATCCAGAGCTTTAACATCTGAGAAACGTTTTATAGAAACAAGGCACAATAACATGGTCAACTTTGCAGATAACATTTTTAACGAAAGGATGAGATTATCAGGCCATGAAAGAATACATTTCAAAACAATGTTAACATCCCATAATTGACTATATTTGGCAAAGGAGGATTGGAAAACTTTACTCCCTTAAGTAAGCGGCAAATCAGAGGATGTTCTCCCACAGGTTTTCCATTAACTAGGGCATGATTGGCAGAGATAGCTGATCTATATAGGTTGATAGTACGGAAAGCTTTGCCTTTGCTGGCTTCAGCCGCTAGAAAATTGATAATAAAAATCAAATCCGCTGAAAAGGGGTCAATGTGTTTTCCCAGACACCAGATGTGCCAAATAGACCAGGCTGACGTGTAAGCCTTTTTAGTGCCTGGGGCCCAGGACCGTGAGATGTATTGGGAAGCTTCTGTCAAAATGCTTGGGAAAGATTGAGATTGCCCGAGATTTTCCATGCAGAGAGAGTTAATAAATTGTCCAGGACGAGAGGATGGGATCGGCCTAGAGGGTCGAGCAGTAGATCCGGGGAGGAAGGAATAAAACACCGGGAAATCTATTGATAGTTCTAGAAGAGCCGGGAACCAAGTTTGTGATTGCTAAAAGGGAGTTTTGAGAATTAAAGAGGCTTGTTGACGCCTGATATGGGCCAGCACCCTGCTGATCATGAGGAAAGGGGGAAAAACGTAATTGAGGGAAAGGGAACAGTCCTGTAAAAAGGCATCTGATGCCAAGGCCAATGAATCTGGACGCCAGCTGTAGAATTGGGGAAGCTGAGAATTGAGGCGAGACGCAAAAAGATTGATTTGTAGAGGACCCCATTTGTTCTGAATGATCTGGAAAATTGAAGTGTGTAGTTTCCTATCGCTTGAATCTCGAAGATGACGAGAATGCCAATCGGCCACCGAATTTAGAGCCCGGAAGGTACTCTGTATGAACCGAAATTTGGTTTAAAAGGCAAAATTCCCAAAACCCCTTAGCTAGTTCCGCCAGAGGTTTGGATCTTGTGCCCCCAAGGTGATTGATATAACGAACAGCAGAGATGTTGTCCATTCTGAGGAGAATGGCACAGCAAACTCTGTTTTTTGCAAGGCTTCTGATTGCAAAGGAGCCGGCAAGCATCTCTAAACAATTGATATGCATTTTGGACTCCTCTGATGACCATGTGCCTCCAGTCGAGATTGGTCCACATCGGCCCCCCCAGCCGGTTCGGCAACTGATTCTAATACTAGATCTGGGGTTGATGCAAAGATAGTGCTTCCGTTCCAGGCCTCTAAATGGTCCATCCACCATTGAAGTTCTGTGCGAGAATCGACGTCAAATGGAATGATATCTGCGTATGAGAGGCCTTTCCTTAAGTGACACATTTTTAACCTTTGAAGGGCTCTGTAGTGGAGAGGGCCTGGAAAAATGGCTTGGATTGAAGAGGAGAGGAGACCCACAATTCTCGCTAACGTTCTGAGAGAGATCTGAGAACTGCGTAGGATTTGTAGAATTTCCGACTTTATGGTCTTGATCTTTGCAGAGGGAAGCAAAAGAGTGGCAGAAATTGAATTTATTTGGAAACCTAAGAATTCTATAATTTGAGAAGGGGTTAGGATAGATTTTTCTCTGTTTATGATAAAACCTAGGTCTGAAAGGAGGGAGCACGTGAGGGATAGATGAGACAAAAGGGATTGTGGAGACTGGCTCATTATTAGGATATCATTGAGGTAGATAATGAGTCTGACACTTTGAGCTCTGAGAAAAGCTACCACTGGTTTCATGAGTTTGGTGAAACACCATGGGGCCGATGAGAGACCGAAGGGTAGAGAGGTAAAATGAAAATACTGGTTCGACCATTGAAATTGGAGAAACTTCCTGAAATGAGGGTGGATTGGAACCACTAGATACACATCTTGAAGATCCAATCGCACCATCCAATCCTGTTGAAGAAGAGTATCTCTGAGATGGAGGATGGTTTCCATCTTGAAATGATGATAGACTACAAAGTGGTTGACACCCTTGAGGTTTATCACAGGCCGCATTTTTTTGTTTTTCTTTTGAACCAGGAAAATTGAGCTGGTAAAACCTGTTGGATCGGGAAGGGTAAGAGCGATGGCTTGTTTTTGAAATAGGGATTGCACCTCCGAGGTAATGAGAGATGCCATGTCTGAGGAAAAACGTGGGAGGGGGTAACTGAGTCTGAATAGGGATTGCATAAAGTTCTATGGAATAACCTTGAACAGTGTGGAGAATCCAAGGGTCTGCCGTGATTTCCGACCATTTTGGTAGGAAAAAACTGAGACGTCCTCCTACAGGAATAGAAGAAAGTATAAGACTTACTTGGTTGGGAAGAGGATCTCGAGTTCCTGAAGCCTCTGGAGCAGAAACCTCTTGCTCTCTGAGGATAAAATTGCGGCCTATACTCTTGGTAGGACGCGTTGTGGTATCCTCTGGAACCTTGGTTGTGGTATGGACGGCCAGCAAAGCGGTTCCTTCCTCTGCCAGCCCTTGCAAAAACCCGCTGGGCAAACATCTTTTTTAGAGATTGTTGAGCCTTATCCAGCGACGTAAAAGTTGCTAGTATTTACTTAAGTCTTTGATAAAAGACTCTCCAAATAGAGCACCGTCGGTCTGAGCATTGGGTTGGACAGTCGCCAGGTTGACTAGTTTAGGGTCGAGTTTCAAGAGTAGACCCTTGCGTCTCTCATGCGTAAGAGCGGAATTCGCATGGCCTAGAAGGCAAAAGGTACGTTGGACCCATAGGGTAAGCTCTTCAGGGTTGATGAAGGAGCCGTCAATTCTAGCTGCTTCAGTGATGTCAAATATATGAGTTAGAGGACCCATAGCATCAAGCAGTTTGTCCTGACAAGAAGCCCACGCCTTATCCACTCCTTTGCGTGGATCCTTGCCTAATTTCGTAAAGAATGTGAAGAGGGGTTGGTCAATAGAGGGAGTAACTGAGAGATTACGGGAAAGGGAGGGGCGAGGACACTCTGATTTTAATTTCGCTTAGTTTGTTTATCTAAGGGACAATTAATTTTTGCAGAGACATATTGTGCAACATGGTCTGCAGGAACCCACTCAGTAGAGTTGGGGTGAAGGATGTTGGAAGGGTCAAACATCGGGAAACCCTCAGGGTCTAAAAGGTTGGTAGTTTGGAGGGAGGATGGCTTGGATTTCTTAGGGGGCGGGGGAGAAAAAGAACCATCATCCCCATTGTTAGACACATTGGAATCAGAGTCCAGGTCAGGTAGATCGTCATCCGTATCAAGGATGGACAATATTATCAAGGGAGCAATAACATTTTTTGCCTTGGATTTGTGTTTTAAACTTGGTTTCCCAATGTCCACATTTTTATACTCCTTGGTGGGAGCCTTTTGAGGAACCGCCTCCTCTGCCACATGTGAGAAAATCTCTCTTTTCTTTTGCGCCAATTTTTGGGATTTTTGGGGATTTTTATTGGGAGAAAGGCGCTGACTGCATTCCCCCGAAGCCTGGGCCGACATAGACCTAGAAATCATGTCAGAAAAGGAAAGTTCTAGGTTCTTTGAAATTTTCTGCATAGAAGAGGATACTGCCTGTTGGACAGAGGATTTTATGAAAGCAGACAGTTCCTGTCTGATGTCCTCAACATCATGTGAAGGGGAGTTGTCTGAATCCATGATGGGAATTAAAAAGAACTGGAAAGTCAGGGGTTAACAACCAGGGAAAGAGAAACCACTGAAGCTCCGCCTGTGGGGGTCACCAAACTTGAAAAGCTGTGAGGAAACAAAGGAGAAGGAAGGGCTGTGGAGCCTCGACAAAAGCGAGCTGGTAAGGGAGCCAAAACCTTGAATAGTGGATGCGAATGCTCAGCAAATTGAACTGAGCGCGCGGGCCGCCGAGCGCTGCAGGAATGTGGCAACCTGTCAGGGAAGAGAAAGTGTGTAATGCGCCTGGGTTTCCTCAAGCGCGATACCAACTGCCACGTGAGGAAACCCGGTAGTTGTAAACAAAGCGTGCAGGCCGCTGAGCACTGAAGGAATGCGGCAACCTGCCGTCTGAACAAAGGGGAAATGAGTTAGAAACACAGCGCGTTAGTACAGCGCGAGCGGGCAATATATAATTATTAATAAAACAAAATAAAACTACAAGACTATAAAATGTATGCAGACAAAGATAAAAGGGTACTTAACTTGACTGCGAGCAGCAAGAAAAGAGGGCTATTCGCAGTCAAGTGACATAATAATACCCTTGTATACATGTGATTGGTGTACACTGTTCTGACTCCGTTTTTATTCCCATTGGCTATTGTTCTTTTGCCTTCTGGGAATTGTAGTATATTTCTTGACTGCTGCTATTTATTACAGTAAGAAAAGAAACGCATAATAGGAGCCTCCAGTCTTGTGATAAAGTTATGGTAGCAGTGCTTGGTTTAGTAGATAGCAGCTTAGGTTAGCCTTGCATTTGACCAGTGTTCAAACCTCACCTGGGGAAAAGTTGTTTTTTATTATTTTTTTAATGCTAGCCAAATGAAAGAGGTCCCATTGTAAATCACCCCCTGGCACTGTCTGTGCGATTTGTGGCCTATTTAGTCATGGCAGTGCATGCTAGAAATGTGTGACATGCTGTGGCATGTAGAAGGGGGAGCAAGGTTTGCAGTAAAAGAAATGGAGATTTTCTTAGCTTTAGTGAAAGAAGGTCTTGATTTTATTAAATACACGGAGGCGAGTATTATGCTATCTTCTCTTGCTTTAATTTGAATAGCAGCGAAGAAAAAACTACAACTCCCAGCATACCAAGCTGGGAAACTACTCAAAATATGCCATACAGAAACAACCAATCAGAATAACAGGTGAATATAAACATCTTGACTCTGAATAAAGGAACAATCAGAAGTAAAATAATACATGCCAACAGAATCGAAAATAAGGCTTCAAAACGATATATGATATTAACAGTCTTTTCATCGAGGTCTGGATGCAAAAAGGAAAGATGGAAGTCTTGAAGTAGAGTACTCTTCTGCATAAAAGAAGGTATGCCAGTCGGAGCATCATGATGTGGTGAAGGAAAAACTTTAAGACGTCTGGTTGGTAGAGGTAGATGGACCTGCTGACACAAAGGGAGGGTTAAACGAAGGAACAAAAGTGGTGGGATAATACTCGCCTCCGTGTATTTAATAAAATCAAGACCTTCTTTCACTAAAGCTAAGAAAATCTCCATTTTATTACAAACACGGACGCTCCTATAATGCTAGTTCAAGGCATAGAAATCACTGAATTTGCCACATGAGAAACAGGCTTACAATAAAAAGTTCTAAAAGTTGAGACATTTGACCAATCTGCCGCTTTGAGAATGTCAACCAAAACTCAATCCTGCCTAAAAGGCCTTGGAAGCCCGAGCTCCCCTAGTGGAATGGGCCCCAAAAAGGGAAATGTCAATGCCAGCCATGTTCATAATCCATTTCACCCAACGAGCCAAAGTAGTGGACGAGACAGGATTGTGAGGGGACCTGAAGGAAACGAGGAGTTGAGTTTCGGAAGGCCTTCTCAAATCTTGTGCTCTTGATATGTATTCTTTCAAACAAGTTCCTACGCATAAATTAGCATGACCAGGGAAGTACGGGTAAAAAACTGACATTAGATTAGTCTTTGTCCTTCTTCGAACCTGAAAGAAAACACCTTGAGGAGTATATTGTACAGAAGTTACGTCCAAGGCTCTAACATCAGAAATACGTTTGAGAGAAACTAGACTGAGGAGAATGGTAAGTTTAGCAGAAATACATTTTAGAGATAGAAGAGAATTAGATTGTTGAGAAAGAAGAAACTGTAAGATCACATTGACATCCCACATCGAATTATACTTAGGTAAAGGAGGTTTGGCAAAACGTACTCCCTTTAACAGTCAACAAATTAGAGGATGTTCACCAAATTGGCTTGTTGTTGACTCGATCATGTTCTGCGGAAATCGAGGACCTGTACATATTCACCGTTCTATATGCTTTGCCCTGGGCTGCCAGGGAGGCTAAGAAATTAACGATAAGAACTACATCCGCTGAAGAGGGATCGGCACCCCTGACCAGACACCAACTATGCCAGACAGACCAGGCTGACTTCTAGGCTTTAGTTGTGCCAGGAGCCCAGGCCTGACGTATGAAACTAGCAGCTTCTTGCGAAATTCCTGGGGTTCTCCAGGCAGACCTGAAACCATCCATGCGACTAGCTGAAGTGAATGGTTGAGTATCAGATCGTGAGGTTGTCCCTGCGGATTCAACAAAAAAGAGGGAAAGAGAGGAAGAAGAACAGGGAAGTCTACCAGTAATTCGAGAGCTGAAGGGAACCAGGGCTATCCCTGCCAAAAGGGGGTAATCAATAAGATTCTGGTGGATTGGCGGCGGACCTGCGCAAAAACTCTGGAGATCATAATGAAGGGAGGGAAAGCGTAATTCGCTTGGTTGGACAAATCCTGTTGAAAAGCGTTGGTAGCCAACGCTTGAGGGTCCGGTCGCCAACTGTAGAATTGAGGGATTTGAGAGTTCAAATGAGAGGCAAAGAGATCGACAGAGAAGGGACCGAATTTGGAAGAGAGATTCTTGAAGATAGAAGGGTGAAGACGCCAATCGCTGGAGTCTTGTAGGTACCTGGAGCACCAATCTGCAATTGTGTTCATATTTCCCGGAAGGTATTCCGCTCGTAGGGAAATTTGATTTTGAAGACAAAATTCCCACAGACTCTTTGCTAACTCGGCGAGGGGTTTCGACCGAGTACCTCCCAGGTGATTTATATACCGAACTGCCGAAAGGTTGTCCATCCGGAGGAGAATAGAACAACTTACCCTGTCTTTGGCGAAGGTTTGGATCGCAAAGGAACCTGCAAGAATCTCTAAACAATTTATGTGCAGAGATGACTCCTCTCTTGACCATAAACATCCAGTTGAGAACTGAGCGCATCTTGCGCCCCAACCAGTCCGACTTGCATCGGATTCTAAGACAAGATCTGGTGCTGTAGAGAAAATTGCCCGGCCATTCCAAGCGTCCAGGTGGTCGAGCCACCATTGGAGTTCGATCGGGGACTCGTGATCTAGCAAGACTAGATCCTCGTATCCGAAACCTTCGCGAAGATGGCAAATTTTTAATCGCTGAAGCGCTCGATAATGAAGAGGGCCTGTAAGTATGGCCTGAATAGATGAGGCTAGAATACCGATTATCCGGGCTAGACCTTTGATCGTAAGTTGTGACTTGTTCAGAACTGACCATATTTCCTTTTTTATGTGGGAAATCTTTTGAGCTGGAAGATGAAGAGTAGCTTTGATGGAATCTATGAGAAACCCCCAAAACTCCATTTGACGGGACGGAATAAGGTCGGATTTGTCTCTGTTGATAAGAAAGCCTAGGCTCTGGAGGAGGGAAACAAACTTGTCTAAGTGTTGTATTAGTAAAGATTTGTCCTGATGTAAATTGAGAAAGTCGTCTAGATAGACTATAATCCTGACCCCTTGCGCTCTCATGTGCGTTACCACTGGTTTTAATACCTTGGTGAAACACCAAGGAGCTGAAGAGAGACCAAAAGGAAGACATATGAAGCGGTAAAATTGGTCCTTCCATTGGAACTGAAGAATTTTTCTGAAGGACTGATGAATAGGGATAGAGAGATAAGCATCTTGTAGGTCCAAACGAACCATCCAATCGTTTGTCAATAACGAATCCCGAAGATGGAGAATAGTTTCCATCTTGAAGAGGTGATAAACAACAAATTTGTTGAAAATTTTGAGGTGTATAACTGGACGAAATTTTCTGTTCTTTTTTTGAACTAGAAATAGCGTACTGGTAAACCCTGAAGGGTGAGGGGAACATGGCTCTATTGCTTGCTTGAGAATGAGAGAATGAATCTCGTGAGAGAGCAGACTGTCTTGTTGTTTGGAAAACATTAAGGGTTTTGGAACACAATGTTGGATTGGAGTGGAATAGAGTTCTATACAATAACCTGAAACTGTCTGCAAAACCCATGGATCTGCTGTTAAAATGTGCCAGTTTGTCAGAAATAATGCAGTCCGGCCTCCCACCAACAATGAACCACAAATAGGAGCGCTTACCTGAGTTTTGTGCGCCTCTGGATCTGAAGCCACGTCTGAAGGAAGGATACCTCTGTGGGTAGAACTGTGGCTTGAATTCCTGTTGATAGGAAGTGGAGCCTCTGGTCTGGTTGACCGCACCCCTGTGGGTGTATCGGCCGACAAAGCGGCTCCTGCCTTTGCCGGGTCTTCCAAAAACATGTGAATGAAAAATCTTCTGCATGGAAGACTGCGCTTTGTCCATAGAAGTAAACGTTTGTACATATTTACTAAGCTCCTTGATAAAGGAGTCCCCAAACAGCAGGCCGTTGGCTTCAGGACCCATCTCTTTGGAGGCGAGACTGTTGAGTTTAGGATCAATCTTCAGTAAAAGGCTTTTGCGTCTTTCCTGCGCCATAGAGGCATTTGTGTTGCCAAGGAGGCAAATTCCCCTTTGGGCCCAATTAGAGCGGATGATCGGGTCAACTTTCTTGCCCTCCATTCTGGCTTCTTCAGCCAAATCCAAAATTCTCGTGAGAGGAACGGAGAGATCCAGCAACCTGTCCTGGCAATTGGTCCAGGCCCTGTCTACCCCTTTCTTGGGATCTTTTCCAAATCTGGTAAAGAACATCAGCATGTTGGGATCAATAACAGGAGTGGCTGTAATATTGTTGAGGAGGGAGGGTCTGGGTCATTCCGATTTGAGTCTATTACGCACTAACTTATCCAAAGGTTGCCGTTAATTTCTTGAAACATATGCTGCCACATGATCACAGGGAGTCAATTCGGTGGAGTTAGGGTGACAGATAAGCGATGGATCAAACATTGGTTGACCCGCAGAATCCAATAAAGAATTATTATTTTCGTTTGATTTAGATGACTCTCCCAATAAGTTTAGAGAAGTTTTACGCCTCTTCTCCACAGGCCCTGACCAGATCATTATGTCTGGATCATCCTTATCCGTGTCAGTATCACCCATGTCGTCGTCTGTGTCTCCCAGGTTAGTGATTTGAATGGGGAAGGTGGCATTGGAGGAAGTGGACGGTTGGTTAGAAAAAAAAAATAACGGAGAGTCAGAGTTAATGCCGATATTGTCTGCCTTTCTTTTCTTGGACTTGGAAGGGGTAGATGTGGAATCCAAAGACAACAGTTTTTTGACAGAGGCTTCAAATGTCTTAGAAAAATCAGAAATTGAGTTGGAAACCGCCTTCTGAACAGAGTCCTGAATAAAGGAATCTAAATCCTCCTTAAACTGTTGAGCCTCTTCATCTTCAGATTTTTTTTCCATTATGAGTAAAATGGAAACTTGTAAAGAAAAAAATTATTTAAGTAATAATGTAAAATGTGGGGTGAATAGATGAAGGGTTAAACTATCTTCGATATAGAGGCAGGTTAAGACTAAACAAGGGGAAAAAATCTGTCAGCCGGGCAGTAAAAACGAAGAAGAAAGGCTTTGCAATGTTGATACGGTCGCGCTTGACAAAGCGTGACCGAGGAGGGAGAACAACTGAAGAAAACAGCTGATCCCCTCAGGTGAAGGAAAAGGAAAAAGCTCACCGCTTAGAAGGAAAAACAGGTGTTAATAGCGGTAGCGCTTGATAAAGCGTGACCGCGGTGGGGAGAGCTGAGGAGAAACAGTTGAACTCCGACGCGCTGTGCCGGCAAGCGTTGAGCTGTCAAAATGCTGCCGTTGCACATCGCGTGCCGCGGGCTTTCGCTTTAGAACGCCAGGAAAAGCTAAAAATAGAGTTAAACAAGCGCCAGGAAAAGGCCAAAAATAGAGTGAAACGAGCGCAGGGAAGAATGCAGAACAAGCGTTTAAGCCATACATTATGATAAAAGTAAAAATGTAATAAAACAGCAATATAAGCGTACCAAATCTACATAATAACATGAACAAGAAAGATAGTACTTATCTTGACTGCGAGCAGCAAGAAAAGAGGACGTGTTGCTCTCAGTCAAGATGTTTATACTCACCTGTTATTCTGATTGGTTGTTTCTGTATGACATATTTTGAGTCGTTTCCCAGCTAGGTTTACTGGGAGTTGTAGTTTTTTCTTGGCTGCTATTCAAATTAAAGCAAGAGAAGATAGCATAATAGGACCCTCCGTGTTTGTAATAAAATCCCTTAATCTGTGGAATGAGAGATAGAGGAAGCTTGTATAGTAAAGATAAATGCATGGGGCTAGTACCAGGGTGAAAGAGAGTAAGGGTTATTTGATTCTGAAGTGTGAAAAGCAACTTTCAATTTGTGGCATTTAAGCTAAAAAATCACCATGGACATAAAAGGAGGACGTCCTCACTTTATCTCTGATTGCATGGCCTTTTGGCAACTATAATTATCACCATAGAGCTTGGTTTAGTGGTTAGCAGCATAGGTTAGGGTTCTTTTTTTGACCAGGGTTCAAACCTCACCTGGAGAAAAATCGTTTTTGAAGTTGTTTTTTTTTTCTTTTTTTTTATGTTAGCCAAATGAAAGAGGTCCCATTGTAAATCACCCCCTGGCACTGTCTGTACGATTTGTGGCCTATTTAGTCATGGCGGTGCATGCTAGAAATGTGTGACATGCTGTGGCATGTAGAAGGGGAGCAAGGCTTGCAGTGAAAGAAATCCCTTATTCTGTGGAATGAGAGATAAGAGGAAGCTTTTATAGTAATGATAAAGGCATAGGGCTAGCACCAGGGTGAAAGAGAGTAAGGGTTATTTGTTTCTGAAGTGTGAAAAGCAACTGTGAATTTGTGGCATGTAAGCTAAAAAATCGCCATGGACATGAAAGGAGGACATACTTTCTCTCTGATTACAAGGACTTTTGCCAGTTAGAATTATTGTGATGGTGCTTGGTTTACTGGATAGCAGTATGAGTGTGCATTACTTTTTGACCATGGTTCAAACCTCACCTGGAGAAAAATCTTTTTTTTTTTTTTTTTTTATGTTAGCCAAATGAAAGAGGTCCCATTGTAAATCACCCCCTGGCACTGTCTGTACGATTTGTGGCTTATTTAGTCATGGCAGTGCATGCTAGAAATGTGTGACATGCTGTGTCATGTAGAAGGGGGAGCAAGGTTTGCAGTGAAAGAAATCCCTTAATCTGTGGAATGAGAGATAGAGGAAGCTTGTATAGTAAAGATAAATGCATGGGGCTAGTACCAGTGTGAAAGAGAGTAAGGGTTATTTGTTTCTGAAGTGTGAAAAGCAACTGTGAATTTGTGGCATGTAAGCTAAAAAATCGCCATGGACATAAAAGAAGGCCATCCTCACTTTATCTCTGATTACAAGGCCTTTTGCCAACTAAAATTAGCACAATAGTGCTTGGTTTAGTGGGTAGCAGCATAGGTTAGGGATCCTTTTTTGACCAGGGTTCAAACCTCACCTGGAGACAAATCGTTTTTGACGTTTTTTTTATTTCTTTTTTTTTAATGTTAGCCAAATGAAAGAGGTCCCATTGTAAATCACCCCCTGGCACTGTCTGGACGATTTGTGGCCTATTTAGTCATGGCAGTGCATGCTAGAAATGGGTGACATGCTGTGGCATGTAGAAGGGGGAGCAAGGTTTGCAGTGAAAGAAATCCCTTAATCTGTGGAATGAGAGATAGAGGAAGCTTGTATAGTAAAGATAAATGCATGGGGCTAGTACCAGGGTGAAAGAGAGTAAGGGTTATTTGTTTCTGAAGTGTGAAAAGCAACATTGAATATGTGGCATGAAAGCTAAAAAAGCGCCATTGACATAACAGAAAGACGTCCTCACTTTCTCTCTGATTACAAAGTGTTTTGCCAGTCATAATTACTGCGACCGTGCTTGGTTTAGTGGGTAGCAGCATGGGTTATCATCCCTTTTCGACCAGGGTTCAAACCTCACCTGGAGAAAAATCGTTTTTGAAGTTTTTTTTTTTTTTTTAATGTTAGCCAAATGAAAGAGGTCCCATTGTAAATCACCCCCTGGCACTGTCTGTAAGATTTGCGGCCTATTTAGTCATGGCGGTGCATGCTAGAAATGTGTGACATGCTGTGGCATGTAGAAGGGGGAGCAAGGCTTGCAGTGAAAGACATCCCTTATTCTGTGGAATGAGAGATAAGAGGAAGCTTTTATAGTAAAGATAAAGGCATGGGGCTAGTACCAGGGTGAAAGAGAGTAAGGGTTATTTGTTTCTGAAGTGTGAAAAGCAACTGTGAATTTGTGGCATGTAAGCTAAAAAATCGCCATGGACATGAAAGGAGGACATACTTTCTCTCTGATTACAAGGACTTTTGCCAATTAGAATTGTTGTGATGGTGCTTGGTTTAGTAGAGCGCAGCATGAGTTTCCATTTTTTTTTTACCATGGTTCAAACCCCACCAGGAGAAAAATCGTTTTTGAAGTTTTTTTTCTTTTTTTAATGTTAGCCAAATGAAAGAGGTCCATTGTAAATCACCCCCTGGCACTGTCTGTACGATTTGTGGCGTATTTAGTCATGGCAGTGCATGCTAGAAATGTGTGACATGCTGTGGCATGTAGGGTGGGAGCAAGGTTTGCAGTGAAAGAAATCCCTTATTCTGTGGAATGAGAGATAGAGGAAGCTTTTATAGTAAAGATAAAGGCATGGGGCTATCACCAGGGTGAAAGAGAGGAAGGGTTATTTGATTCTGAAGTGTGAAAAGCAACTTTGAATTTGTGGCATGTAAGCTAAAAAATCACCATGGACATAAAAGAAGGACATCCTCACTTTATCTCTGATTAGAAGGCCTTTTGCCAACTGAAATTAGCACAATAGTGCTTGGTTTAGTGGGTAGCAGCATATGTCAGGGTTTCTTTTTGACCAGGGTTCAAACCTCACCTGGAGAAAAATAGTTTTTGAAGTTTTTTTTATTTCTTTTTTTTAATGTTAGCCAAATGAAAGAGGTCACATTGTAAATCACCCCCTGGCACTGTCCGTACGATTTGCGGCCTATTTAGTCATGGCGGTGCATGCTAGAATTGTGTGACATGCTGTGGCATGTAGAAGGGGGAGCAAGGCTTGCAGTGAAAGAAATCCCTTATTCTGTGGAATGAGAGATAGAGGAAGCTTGTATAGTAAAAATAAATGCATGGGGCTAGTACCAGGGTGAAAGAGAGTAAGGGTTATTTGTTTCTGAAGTGTAAAAAGCACTTTAAAAAAAAAAATCCTTTATTTAGTTTACCTAAAAGAAAAAGAGCCCTTTGGAACACACACACTAACACTATCTGCAATTATTCACAAAAGAGCATATCAGAAAACTTTGACATGCTGTGGCATATGTCACAAGAGTTGTGGCATATGCCTCACTCGAGCGTGGCATGTGTCACATGGCAGACTTGGGCTCCAAACCCTTCTCCAGAGATGGTTTTATTTCCGCTTTTGAATTTTGAAAATCTTCTCACTCACCCTCAACACTCTTTTCTGCCGGTGTATGTGTCTTCCCATGCGTTCTATTTTTTATTTCCTTTGTTGCAGACTGCAAACCACCTTTTAGGCACCTTCGGGGGCAGAAACACGAATCGTTGAATAGTTCCAGTCTGTGCTCTCAAGTCATTTGCCACAGTGTGTTGGTGCTTCTTGCAAAGTAGTTTGAGAAGCTGGCATCGATGTCGAGAACTTCGCTTCAGTGCTGCCCAGATGGCACCTTTAACCTGGCACCCAGCTTGCATCTTCCCTCCCAACATAGGGCCGTATTTATACTCTGGTTGCGCCGAATTTGCGTCGTTTTTTTCGACGCAAATTCGACGCTAAACTAACGCAAACTAACGCCATATTTATACTATGGCGTTAGACGCTTCGGGCGCCAAAGTGCCCGGAGTGGGCGTCATTTTTTAGCGTGAACCCCTTCCTTGCGTTAATGATATGCAAGGGAGGCGTTCCCGTCTTAAAAAATGACTCCCAGGCCTTTACGTGGTATTTATACTCACGGGCAAAAATGACGCCCGGGAGTGGGCGTGGCCAAAAACGGCGCATTTGCGCCGCTTTTTAACGCCTGGATCAGGCATGGCGTTAAGGGGCCTGTGGGCTCAAAATGAGCCCACAGGTGCCCTCCCATGCCCCCAGGGACCCCCCTGCCACCCTTGCCCACCCCAGGAGGACACCCAAGGATGGAGGGACCCACCCCAGGGACATTCAGGTAAGTTCAGGTAAGTATAATTTTTTATTTTTTTACATTTTTTTTGGTGGCATAGGGGGGCCTTATTTGTGCCCCCCTACATGCCACTATGCCCAATGACCATGCCCAGGGGACATAAGTCCCCTGGGCATGGCCATTGGGCAAGGGGGCATGACTCCTATCTTTACAATGATAGGAGTCATGTTGATGGGGGATGGGCGTCGAAAAAAAATGGCGCAAGTCGGGTTACGACGATTTTTTCGACGTAACCTGACTTGCCCCATTTTAAGACGCCCATACGCCATTTTCCCCCTACGCCGGCGCTGTCTGGTGTACGTGGTTTTTTTCCACGCAAACCAGGCAGCGCCGGTCTGCTTGCGCCGGCTAACGCCATTCCATAAATACGGCGCCCGCATGGCGCTTCAGAATGGCGTTAGACGGCGCAAAATTTTTTTACGCTAAACTGCGTTAGCGCAGTTTAGCGTCAAAAAGTATAAATATGGGCCATAATGCTTTTGTGTAATCCTTCCCAAGCGAGAAGCATCTCGGCGCTTTACCGTGAGCATTTAGCAATGAATCAAACATAATGAGGGGTAACCGAACAATGAATAAACTGAAAGGAAGACGAGGGTATTTCAGACTTGCCAAGGCTTTCAGGTGGGCAGATGTCTTTGTGCAGTGTTTCATATTTTTTATTTTTTGTAACATGAGCTAGGTCTGTTTGGGGGGTATTTTTTTCGAATTTCTTCTTGAAGGTTAATGAGTGAAAGGTTCCTCGGACCCATTAAGGAGGGCTTAAAAGGAATATATTGTCCAGAGCTATAGCGGGCAGTATTCGATTTTGCAAGTAGACTGAGGAAGAAGCCTGAACATGCGCTTGTGAAATTTCACAAGCAAAATATATTTGTGTTGTCAGCTAATGGAGTGATAATTGGGGGTACAGGCGTTCTCTGGTTTTACAGATAGTTGAAGATACATTTGTGATAAGGCAGTTGTCAGCAACACAACCCGTGGCTTCTTTTTTGTGGTCCACGAAGAGTCTGAGGTTGAGTACATCTGAGACTTGCTGGCACTCTCCCGTTGCTAAGGTGGATCAGGACCTGGAATCATCGTGAACTGGAACTGAAGCAGATTATTCTAAAATGTTTTTTGTCTCTGGAGAAGGGCCATAGCATCCCCTGGCTCAATTTTGTCAGGTCTATAGCGGGGAAGTTGTGTGGTCATGAGATATGCGGGTCCCCAGATAGGAACACAAGGTAAGAGTTGGGCCGGGTTAACCTCTTAGCTGCTGGGCCTTTCCCCCCCCCCCACCAGTGCTGAGCCCTTTTTTGGCTATTTGGGGTGGTTCGCGCTTAGGCCTTCATAACCTTTTTGTCCACATAAGCTATCCACGCCAAATTTGCGTTCTTTTTTTCCAACATCCTAGGGATTCTAATGGTACCCAGAGTTTGTGGTTTCCCCTGGAGGAGACCAAGAAATTAGCCAAAATACAGTGACAATTTCGTTTTTTCCAAAAAAAATGGAAAAAAGGGCTGCCGAAGAAGGCTTGTGGTTTTTTCCCTGAAAATGCCATCAACAAAGGGTTTCTGGTGCTGAAATCACCATCTTCCCACCTTTCAGGAACGGGCAGACTTGAATCAGAAAACCACTTTTTTCAACACAAATTTTGCATTTTACTGGGACATACCCCATTTTTACTATTTTTGGTGCTTTCAGCCTCCTTCCAGTTAGTGACAGGAATGGATGTGAAACCAATGCTGGATCCCAGATGGCTAAACATTTCTGAAAACTAGACAGAATTCTGAATTCAGAAGGGGTCATTTGTGTAGATCCTACAAGGTTTTCCTACAGAAAATAACAGCTGAAATAAAAAAATATTGAAATTGAGCTGAAAACAACAGCCATTTTTCTTTATGTTTTACTCTGTAACTTTTTCCTGCGATGTCAGATTTTTGAAAGCAATATACTGTTATGTCTGCTGGACTCTTCTGGTTGCGGGGATATAAAGGGCTTGTAGGTTCATCAAGAACCCTGGGTACCCAGAGCCAATAAATGAGCTGCGCCCTGCAGTTGGTTTTCATTCTATACTGGGTATACAGCAATTCATTTGCTGAAATATGAAGAGTGAAAAATAGGTATCAAGAAAACCTTTGTATTTCCAAAATGAGCTCAAAATAAGGTTTTGAGGAGCAGTGGTTATTTGCACATCTCTGAATTCCGGGGTGCCCATACTAGCATGTGAATTGCAGGGCATTTCTCAAATAGACGTCTTTTTTACACACTCTCTTATATTTGGAAGGAGAAAATGTAGAGAAAGGTAAGGGGCAATAACACTTGTTTTGCTATTCTATGTTCCCCAAGTCTCCCAATAAAAATGATACCTCACTTGTGTGGGTAGGCCTAGCGCCCGCGACAGGAAATGCTCCAAAACACAACGAGGACACATCCCATTTTTTTACAGAAAACAGAGCTGTTTTTTGCAAAGTGCCTAGCTGTGGATTTTGGCCTCTAGCTCAGCCGGCACCTAGGGAAACCTACCAAACCTGTGCATTTTTGAAAACTAGAGACCTAGGGGAATCCAAGATGGGGTGCCTTGTGGGGCTCTGACCAGGTTCTGTTACCCAGAATCCTTTGCAAACCTCAAAATGTGGCAAAAAAAACACGTTTTCCTCTCATTTCGGTAACAGAAAGTTCTGGAATCTGAGAGGAGCCACAAATTTCCTTCCACCCAGTGTTCCCCCATGTCTCCCGATAAAAATGATACCTTACTTGTGTGGGTAGGCCTAGGGCCCGTGACAGGAAATGCCCCAAAACACAATGTGGACACATCACATTTTTCTACAGAAAACAGAGGTGTTTTTTGCAAAGTGCCTACCTGTAGGTTTTGGCCTCTAGCTCAGCCGGCACATAGGGAAACCTACTAAACCCATGCATTTTTGAAAACTAGAGACCTAGGGGAATCCAAGATGGGGTGACTTGTGGGGCTCTGACCAGGTTCTGTTACCCAGAATCCTTTGCAAACCTCAAAACGTGGCTAAAAAAACACGTTTTCCTCACATTTCAGTGACAGAAAGTTCTGGAAACTGAGAGGAGCCACAAATTTCCTTCCACCCAGCGTTCCCCCCAAGTCTCCCGATAAAAATTATACCTCACTTTTGTGGGTAGTCCTAGCGCCCGCGACAGGATATGCCCCAAAACACAACGTGGACACATCCTATTTTTTGACAGAAAACAGAGCTGTTTTTTGCAAAGTCCCTACCTGTAGATTTTGGCCTCTAGCTCAGCCGGCACATAGGGA
Source organism: Pleurodeles waltl (assembly GCF_031143425.1). Classification (NCBI taxonomy): domain Eukaryota; kingdom Metazoa; phylum Chordata; class Amphibia; order Caudata; family Salamandridae; genus Pleurodeles; species Pleurodeles waltl. The sequence continues at coordinate 235,025,922 of NC_090438.1, read as the reverse complement.
AACCTACCAAACCTGTGCATTTTTTAAAACTAAAGACCTAGGGAAATCCAAGATGGGGTGACTTGTGGGGCTCTGACCAGGTTCTGTTACCCAGAATCCTTTGCAAACCTTAAAACGTGGCTAAAAAAAACACGTTTTCCTCACATTTCGGTGACAGAAAGTTCTGCATTGAAGGGGTTATGAAACATTTCCTCTCTTGCGTATTCTGAGAGAGAAGACAGAGAGCTCTGTAAACCCTCATTACATCCTCTTGAAATCCTGCCCTTCAGCAGAGCCAGATTTTGTTGTGGTCACAAGCCCCTGTCATTGTCTTCTCTTAAAGAGATGTAGGTTTCATCTCTTGCATTGGCTGCTTGTGGAATCACAAGGGAGGAATAAAGTAGAAAATCTGGGTCCCCGTGGCAGTGACAGTTTTCATCGCCAGACACCATACATTTGTTATAGTTTGTGATCATAACTGTTTGTTAAGAAAACAACACATACTACCTACATTAAAGGGGAGATGTTTCCAGCAAGTAAGACCGGCCCTAATTTACCTCTGGATGTTGCTGAGCTCCTTAGTTTGTTTTAGTGTAGCCAGCTTCTTAGCAGCAGTCCAGAGGAAAGAGGCGAGCTGCTTCGGTGCTGGGTTTTATGATAACTCATGTGGCAGTCACCTGCTTTTATTACCATAGATTATATACTTTGGATTTTCTAATTGTAATCAGTTTTTTCCATGAACAGAAATTGTTTTCTTCATGTTAATGTAATTTAATTGATACACTGAAAGCACTTTGTAATATTTTCAGTATGTTGTGTTTATGTGTGTGTCTTTTATGGTTTTAATTAACTGATTAAAGATTGTCTGACTGAGTGAAAGAATACATTTTCTGAAGATTACCCAAAGCACCTAGAAGCCATTCATCTTATTGAGCGAGGCTCGCAAGGACCATTCCTCAGTGTAACCAGGACTAAAGCGTAAGTTGGTTGGAGGCAGGCATCTTCTGTAGTGTGCCACAAGTTATAATTTTTAGGTTGAGCGCGCAAGCGCTCTGACATTTTATAATGAATCTGTGGGCTATTAACCACACCCACAGCACACCCATCACTATCATTGTTCATGAGCTTTCCTTTCAAAAATACTTTTTTATCATTGTTAAATGCTTTACTTTTGTCCCTCCTTGAGGCAGTTTTATTATCGCCTTGGCCATCAACCCTGTTACATGGATAATTGCACGTTTGCCAATACGTTTGACTGTGAGCAAACTTGTTTTTCCTTTTGTGTCTCTCCTTCAAGCTCACGCTGATGGCGGCAGTGGCACTTTGGATTGACTTGCTTATGTCAACTGTTACTTTTCATTTTCAATTTATGTGGCAAGGAAAGTCTAGTTAGGAATTCACAACGCTAATAGCTCCAACTCGAGCAAATGCGAGACCCATTGCATTGCAAATGCTTGTTCTATGTGCCTCTGCAAAAGTATTTTCCCTATAGAGTGCACTCCACATATCTGGCATAGACTTTGTTATCAAAAGTAGGGGTAGTGGATATACAGTATGTATATCATACATAGTAATGTTAATTTAAAATAACATGCTATGTACTTTTTTTTTTATGTCAATGTGACTGTTTTTTACCCCCGCTGTTCAAGGATGAGTATCTATATGCACTTAATTCATAGTGCAAAACAATAAAAGCTGAGAACAGTGGAGAAGGGAATATGATACGCTTAAGTAAAGTTTTTAATTTTCATACAGAAATATAAAATTTGTCTTTCTTTCAATTGATGATTATTTGTATTACAGGTTGACAATTTTTAATACAAAAGTTTTCAAAATAAAACGTGAACTTTTTTTTAAGTCTTCTCTTTTTTTATACAGAATAGACAAGCTACTTACTGTGCTAATGTAAGTAACTAGTTATGTATCACACACCTAGACACACACTGATGCATACAGTAACACATTCAGGCACACTGATGGATATACAAACACATTCAAGCAGACACTCATGCCTACAGAGACACAGCCAAGTGCACACTGATGCATACACTACTACACCCAGGCACACACTGAAGCATATGCTATCCCACCCAGGCACACACTGATGCATACACTGAGTGTCAGGGACATAAACCCATTTGTGTATACACTGATGCATAGAGTAACTTAAGCAGCATACTGATGTATACACTGACAAACCTAGACAGACACTGATGCAAACACAGACAGATCCAGAAACACACTAATACATACATTGATGCAACCGGGCATACATTGCTGAATTCAGTGACACATCCAGTGACAGACTGATGCATACTTCAACATATCCACCTACACACTGATTAATACAGTGGCACACCCAGGGACACACTGATGCACACACTGCATACTTTAACTCAGTCATGGACACACCTGTGCATACATGACCATACCATACACACTGTGATGAACACACTGACATATCTAGGGACACATTCATGCAAATGCTGAGAAATCAAAGCACACAGAACTGTATACACTTAGACACCCAGGTACACACTGATGCATACACTCTCACAACCAGGCATATACTGCTCCATTTACTGACATAATCAGTCACATAATGATGCATACCCTACCACACTCAGGAAAAAACTGACACATACATTGAAACACCAAGGCACACATTCATGGATACACTAGCACAACCAGGCACACACTGATGCATTCAGTGAGACACCCATGCACATTCTGATGCATTCACTGACACACCCTGGGACACACTGATGCATACACTGACACATCCAAGTGCACATTGATACATACTCTAATGGTCCTAGGGAGACACACCCAGGTACACCCTCATCCATAAACTACAAAAATAAGAACATGGACACAGCTCTTTGTAGTAAACATGGAAGTTCTAAAAATAACCTTTTTTGTAGCTTTAACAAAGAAAACCTTTTGTATTTTATTAAAAGTAGATTTTTTTATAGAAATGGCTTAAAAACAACTTTTATGAGCAAGAACACTATGGGGCATATTTATACTCCGTTTGCGCCGAATGTGCGTCGTTTTTTTCGACGCAAATTCGGCGCAAAACTTACGCCATATTTATACTTTGCCGTTAGACGCGTCTAGCGCCAAAGTATGGGCAAATAGCGTCATTTTTTTGCGTGAACGCCTTCCTTGCGTTAATGAGATGCAAGGAAGGCGTTCCCGTCTAAAAAAATGACAGCGACGCAAATGCGTCGTATTTATACTCCCGGGCAAAAATCACGCCCGGGAGTGGTCGGGTCAAAAAACCCCGCTTTTGCGCCACTTTTTAACGCCTGGGTCAGGGTAGGCGTTAAGGGGCCTGTGGGCTCAAAATGAGCCCACAGGTGCCCTCCCCTGCCCCCAGGGACCCCCCCTGCCACCCTTGCCCACCCCAGGAGGACACCCAAGGATGGAGGGACCCATCCCAGGGACATTCAGGTAAGTTCAGGTAAGTATAATTTTTTTTTTTTTCTTTTTTTTTGGGTGGCATAGGGGGGCCTTATTTGTGCCCCCCTACATGCCACTATGCCCAATGACCATGCCCAGGGGACATAAGTCCCCTGGGCATGGCCATTGGGCAAGGGGGCATGACTCCTGTCTTTACTAAGACAGGAGTCATGTAAATGGCGTCTGGGCGTCGTTAAAAATGGCGCAAATCGGGTTAAGACGATTTTTTTGCGTCAACCTGACTTGCGCCATTTTAAGACGCCCTAACGCCATTTTTCCCAATGCCGGCGCTGCCTAGTGTACGTGGTTTTTTTCCACGCACACCAGGCAGCGCCGGTCTGCTTGCGCCCGCTAACGCCATTCAATAAATACGGCGCCCGCATTGCGCTTCAGAATGGCGTTAGCCGGCGCAAAATTTTTTGACGCTAAACTGCGTTAGCGCAGTTTAGCGTCAAAAAGTATAAATACGGGCCTATATGCTAAACTGTTGCATACTCAATAAACGTGGTTTGCTAACTAAAAAGTAAATCAAACAAATTAACAATGAAGGCTTTTGACTTTTTCAAGCATGCAGATTATGTCTACATTCTTTTCTAATAACAAGTTCCTGGCACTTGCTACAATGGATAACCATCTCCTTGAGCTTGTTGCACACTGGTAGAATAGATATATTTTGAACAGCTGGAGTTCCAGAAGAAGTAGATTGTCCTGGTGCAGAAGGATCAGTAGCTCTCTCCCTGATGTAACCTAGCTATACATGCTCATGGTAAGTTTTAAAATGTTTCCACATAGTGGAAGTACCATAGCTGTACTTTTTATCAGTGCGCCTGGAAAGGTTTTTTTTCTCCACACAACGTGCACTCCACATATCTCAGAGGTGAGGATAGTAAACTAACCACACATCAATTTCCTTTCTACGAACTCCATGCACATCTTCATCCTGTTCAACCATGCTTGCAGACCTACCAGAATCCCCACCTTCTGCCATTTCAAATCAAAAATACCAAAATCCACCTATTGTCACCAAGAGATACTAGTAAAATGACTGTTGTGTATGGTTTCTTTGAAATGCTGGGTGTGGTTATTCTGAACCAATGGAAAGGTAGGAATTTCTTTTTTTTTCCTTCTCCGTCTCTACAGACTTAGCGAGAAATTTGTGATTCATCATATTTCTGAAGTGCGTTAATTCCATACAAGTGAATAGTGTAAGCTTTTACAAGGTGTGGGATATTACTAATGATATATTATATTTTAATTTACACAGTATTATATGCAAAAGGAAATTCACACCATAAATAGGTGAATCTGCTGATCAGAATCCAAAGTAACACGTGGTCTGAAGAAAAACCACAGAGTTCATTCACGGGGCAGGTTGCGGGTCCATGGAAAATTTGCAGATCCAATTTTTTTCAGAAATGAAAACTTACCTATAAAATAAATCTCTGTCATACTATAAAATGTAGTAAAAATATAGGGCCTGATTCTGACCCCGGCGGTTCCTTACCGCCGGGGCCAGGGTCAGCGGGAGCACCGCCAACAGGCTGGCGGTGCCCCGCAGGGCATTCTGACCGTGGCGGTTTTGCCGCGGTCAGAAGTGGAAAACCGGCGGTCTCCCGCCGGTTTTCTGCTGCCCATTAGAATCGCTGCGCCGCCATGGGGATTCTGACAACCCATGCCGCCATCCTGTTCCTGGCGGTTCTCCCGCCAGGAACAGGATGGCGGTATGGGTTGTCGTGGGGCCCCTGGGGGCCCCTGCAGTGCCCATGCCAATGGCATGGGCACTGCAGGGGCCCCCGTAAGAGGGCCCCACAAAGAATTTCACTGTCTGCATTGCAGACAGTGAAATTCGCGACGGGTGCCACTGCACCCGTCGCACCTTCCCACTCCGCCGGCTCAATTCTGAGCCAGCGTCCTCGTGGGAAGGGGGTTTTACACTGGGCTGGCGGGCGGCCTTTTGGCGGTCGCCCGCCAGCCCAGTGTAAAACTAAGAATAGGCGCAGCGGTCTTCCGACCGCGGTGCGGTATTCTGGAGGGAGGAAGTCTGGCGGGCGGCCTCCGCCGCCCGCAAGACTTAGAATGAAGGCCATAGTGTTCTGCTTTTACATACTGTTTGCAATATCTTTAACTTGCTTACCGCTTTTAAACAAATAAATGACCCAGAATACATTATGGTATGTCGGTATACTCCAGGACACCAATTTTATCCCATTTTTGTTCAGCAGCAATCACCAATGTGTTTCAACTCTTACAAGTCTTGCTCACAGTCAGTGAGTCCCTCCACAGCTTCTAAAATATATACAGCCGATTCCTGCATGCCATTTATGTGGCATTCTGGATCCTGAAGATCTTCATGGTCATAGTAATGCAAAACTTTAAAATACATAATTTAAATACATTCTGCTAGATGATCAATGTCTCTACTTGTTGTAGTTCTACAAAACATATAATTAGCATTGTTACATTGTATCTATCCTCCTGTATTAGTGATTACAAGGTTGTTGGACCTGGCTTTTTGACAGGGTCATCCCCAAACTTTTTGCCTCCTTCCTCCTATTTTTTCTGACCTGTTGTTGTTGGCTTTCGACCTCTGGGCACTTTACCACTGCTAACCAGTGCTAAGGTGCATATGCTCTCTGTGTAAATTGTACTATTGATTGGTTTATCCATGATTGGCTATTTAATTTACTTATAAGTCCCTAGTAGAGTGCACTATATGTGCCTAGGGCTTGTAGATTAAATGCTACTAGTGGGCCTGGAGCACTGGTTGTGCCACCCACTCCAGTAGCCCCTTAACCTTGTCTCAGGCCTGCCATTGCAAGGCATGTGTGTGCAGTTTCACTGCCACTTCGACTTGGCATTTAAAAGTGCTTGCCAAGCCTAGAACCCCCCTTTTTCTACATATAAGTCACCCCTAATGTGGGCCCTAGGTAACCCCTAGAGCAGGGTGCTGTGTGGGTAAAAGACAGGACATGTACCTGTGTGGTTATATGTCCTGATAGTGTAAAACTCCTAAATTCGTTTTTATACTACTGTGAGGCCTGCTCCCTTCATAGGCTAACATTGGGGCTGCCCTCATCCATTGTTGAAGTGGCAGCTGCTGATCTGAAAGGAGCAGGAAGGTCATATTTAGTATGGCCAGAATGGTAACACAAAATCCTGCTGACTGGTGAAGTCGGATTTAATATTACTATTTTAGAAATGTCACTTTTAGAAAGTGAGCATTTCTTTGCACTTAAATCTTTCTGTGCCCTTCAATCCATGTCTGGCTAGGTTTAGTTGACAGCTCCTTGTGCATTCACTCAGACACACCCCAAACACAGGGTACTCAGCCTCACTTGCATACATCTGCATTTTGAATGGGTCTTCCTGTGCTGGGAGGGTGGAGGGCCTGCCCTCACACAAAGGACTGCCACACCCCTTACTGGGACCCTGGCAGACAGGATTGAACTGAAAGGGGGCCTGGTGCATTTCTTAGACACTCTTTGAAGTCACCCCCACTTCAAAGGCACAATTTAGTATAAAACAGGACCTCTGCCCTAACTCATCAGACACTTGCTGGAGAAGAAACCTGAACCAGAAAGTACGTCCTGCCAAGAAGAACTGCCTCGCTGCTCAAAGGACTCACCTGTCTGCTTTTCTTCAAAGGACTGCTGCCTTGCTGTTGGCCTGCTGCCTTGCTGAACTCTTGTCTGGCTGTAAAAGTGCTCTCCAAGGGCTTGGATAGAGCTTGCCTCCTGTTCCCTGAAGTCTCAGGACCAAAAAGACTTCTCTTTTTCATTTGGACTCTTCCTGCGTTGAAAATTTCGACACACAGCTTGTTCCGCGGTGAGAAAAACGCAGCACACCCACGCTCATCGACGCAACGCCTTTGGGGCAACCGGAACTTCGACGCACGGCCTCGCAAGGACAACGCCGCCCGACTTCCAGAGGGGAAATCGACGCGACCCCTGCCGTGAGAGCGAATTTTTGACGCACAGCCCCGCGGAACGACGCGCAGCCGGAAAACAAGCTGGAGAATCCACGGACAGACCCGGGACATCTGGTAATCCCCGCGACCCACAGAAAGAGACTGTCCACGTGCCGGAAAATGACGCACGACTTCCCCGCGTGAAAAATAACGATGCAAGTCCGTGTGTGCTGGGGAGAAATCGACACACACACCATTTTTCCACGTATCTCTTCTGCGGCCCTTTGCAGAGATTTTCCACTCCAAACCAGGTACTTTGTGCTTGTAGGAGAATTTGTTTGCTTTTTAAAGACTTAAGACACTTTATATCACTTTTTAGTGATATCTTTACAAATTAAAATTGCATCTTTGATCGTTTTGACCTGCATATACCCACATAAATATTATATATTTTTCTAAACAATGTGTGGTGTATTTTTGTGGTGCTATATTATGGTATTGTATGATTTATTGCACAAATGCTTTACACATTGCCTTCTAAGTTAAGCCTGACTGCTCGTGCCAAGCTACCAGAGGGTGGGCACAGGCTGATTTTGGATTGTGTGTGACTTACCCTGAGTAGAGTGAGGGTTCTTGCTTGGACAGAGGGTAACCTGACTGCCAACCAAAAACCCCATTTCTAACAAAGGTATTTAGCCCACAAGTTTCATTAATTTAAACAAGTAAAACAAGCTACTTCCTTTATGTATGTCAATACACTAATTTAACTACATGGGCCCTCATTACAACATTGGCGGTAAAAGCCGCTTACCTCTGTGCAGAAGACCACCAACACACCGCCGTGGCCGCAGAAATCCGCCACAGCTATTATGACCCACAGCACGGAATCCGCCCAAATTCAGACACCCACACAAGTCCGCCACACCAAAGGTCAGTGATAAACTGGCGAAAACAAAACATCCACCGTCACGCCAACAGAAATACGCCCACACTATCACAACACACAAATCCACGCGGCGGTGTTTCAACCGCGGTTTTCCATTGGCGGTGCACACCGCAGCGCTCAAAATACACACACATTTACAAAACACAACCACATTGGACAATTTGAAATACACACACCTGATGCACATACACACACCACTCCCACACACCCAATACAATATAAAACACACACCCACATCACCCACAAACCTTTACGACAACAAATCATGAACGAAGGCCAGAGAGAGACACCACCATCAACAACACTAGCATCCACAGGCACACAACACCATCACCCACATAACTTCCACGCACTGCACACTGCACACCACTACATATCAGCACACTATTCACCCCACACACCACACATCACTTACACCACCCCATGGCACGGCAAAGACACACCAGGTTCTCGGAGGAGTAGCTCAGGGTCAAGGTGGAGGAAATCGTCCGGGTAGAGCCACAGCTATTCAGAGCACAGTTGCAGCACACCTCAATTGCAAGGAAGATGGAGCTATGGCGAAAAATAGTGGACAGGGTCAATGCAGTGGGACAGCACCCAAGAAATCGGGAGGACATCAGGAAGAGGTGGAACGACCTATGGGGGAAGGTGCGTTCCGTTGTCTCAAGACACCACCTGGCGGTTCAGCAGACTGGCGGCAGACCCGCACCTCTTCCCCCACAACTAACAACATGGGAGGAGCAGGTCTTTGCGATTCTGCATCCTCTTGTAAGTCAAATCTTAACTATTACATCCCCCACCCTACCTGCATGCCAGCACATACCCCCACCCTCACCCTCACCCCATCACTCTAACTCCTCACAAATGTCCCAACATCACAAACCACACGTCCTAACACCAATCCTTGCATGCAACAACAAAGCATGGACACCCATCAACAAAGCATGGTCACTGCACATAGCCATACACACCCCTAAACCACCATCACACGAGGTCCCACACAGGAATGCAAGCACTGGGGTACACGGTGTAAAGAAATGGCTCCCTGTTGCAGTTACCCCCCACTTTTTGCCTGATACTGATGCTGACCTGACTGAGAAGTGTGCTGGGACCCTGCTAACCAGGCCCCAGCACCAGTGTTCTTTCACCTAAAATGTACCATTGTCTCCACCATTGGCACAACCCTGGCACCCAGGTAAGTCCCTTGTAACTGGTACCCCTGGTACCAAGGGCCCTGATGCCAGGGAAGGTCTCTAAGGGCTACAGCATGTCTTATGCCACCCTGGGGACCCCTCACTCAGCACAGACACACTGCTTGCCAGCTTGTGTGTGCTGGTGGGGAGAAAATGACTAAGTCGACATGGCACTCCCCTCAGGGTGCCATGCCAGCCTCACACTGTCTGTGGCATAGGTAAGTCACCCCTCTTGCAGGCCTTACAGCCCTAAGGCAGGGTGCACTATACCACAGGTGAGGGCATAGGTGCATGAGCACTATGCCCCTACAGTGTCTAAGCAAAACCTAAGACATTGTAAGTGCAGGGTAGCCATAAGAGTATATGGTCTGGGAGTCTGTCAAAAACGAACTCCGCAGCTCCATAATGGCTACACTGAATACTGGGAAGTTTGCCACCATGTATTTTACCCAATTGTTCAGTGCAGGACTGACTGGTCTGTGCCAGCCTGCTGCTGAGAGACGAGTTTCTGACCCCATGCGGTGAGAGCCTTTGTGCTCTCTGAGGACAGAAACAAAGCCTGTTCTGGGTGGAGGTGATTCACACCTCCCCCCTGCAAGGACTGTAACACCTAGCAGTGAGCTTCAAAGGCTCAAGCTTCGTGTTACAATGCCCCAGGGCACTCCAGCTATTGGAGATGCCAGCCTCCTGGACATAGCCCCCACTTTTGGCGGCAAGTCCATGAGAGATAATGAGAAAAACAAGGAGGAGTCACTGGCCAGTCAGGACAGCCCTTAAGGTGTCCTGAGCTGAGGTGACTCTGACTTTTAGAAATCCTCCATCTTGTACAAGGAGGATTCCCCCAATAGGAATAGGGATGTGCCCCCCTCCCTTCAGGGAGGAGGCACAAAGAGGGTGTACCCACCCTCAAGGATAGTAGCCATTGGCTACTAACCCCCCCGACCTAAACACACCCCTAAATTCAGTATTTAGGGGCTCCCCAGAACCAAGGAACTCAGATTCCTGCAACCTAAGAAGAAGAGGACTGCTGAGCTGAAAAACCCTGCAGAGAAGACGGAGACACCAACTGCTTTGGCCCCAGCTCTACCGGCCTGTCTCCCCCCTTCGGAAGAAAACTGCTCCAGCAACGCTTTCCCCAGGACCTGCGACCTCTTAATCCTCAGAGGACTGCCCTGCTCTAAAAGGACCAAGAAACTCCCGAGAACAGAAGCCCTGTTCACCCAAAACTGCAACTTTGTTTCCAAAGAAGCAACTTAAAGACAACTGCATTTCCCGCCAGAAGGGTGAGACTTGCAACTCTGCACCCAACGCCCCCGGCTCGACTTGTGGAGAACAAACACTTCAGGGAGGACTCCCCGGCGACTACGAGACCGTGAGTAGCCAGAGTTGCCCCCCCTGGGCCCCCACAGCGACACTTGCAGAGGGAATCCCGAGGCTCCCCCTGACCGCGACTGCCTGACTCCCAGATCCCGACGCCTGGAAAAGACCCTGCACCCGCAGCCCCCAGGACCTGAACGATCGGAACTCCAGTGCAGGAGTGACCCCCAGGAGGCCCTCTCCCTTACCCAGGTGGTGGCTACCCCGAGGAGCCCACCCTTGCCTGCCTGCATCGCTGAAGAGACCCCTTGGTCTCCCATTGATTTCCATTGGAAACTCGACGTGTGTTTGCACACTGCACCCGGCCGCCCCCGTGCTGCTGAGGGTGTACTTTCTGTGCTAACTTGTGTCCCCCCCGGTGCCCTACAAAACCCCCCTGGTCTGCTCTCCGAAGACACGGGTACTTACCTGCTGGCAGACTGGAACCGGGGCACCCCCTTCTCCATTGAAGCCAATGCGTTTTGGGCACCACTTTGAACTCTGCACCTGACCGGCCCTGAGCTGCTGGTGTGGTAACTTTGGGGTTGAACCCCCAACGGTGGGCTACCTTGGACCCAAACTTGAACACCGTAGGTGGTTTACTTACCTGCAAGAACTAACAATTACTTACCTCCCCTGGGAACTGTGAAAATTGCACTAAGTGTCTAGTTTTAAAATAGCTATATGTGTTTTATTTGAAAGTATATATGCTATTGTGATTATTCAAAGTTCCTAAAGTACTTACCTGCAATACCTTTCATGCAAAGTATTACATGTAGAATTTGAACCTATGGTTCTTAAAAGAAACTAAGAAAATATATTTTTCTATACAAAAACCTATTGTCCTGGAATTGTCTCTGAGTGTGTGTTCCTCATTTATTGCCTGTGTGTATGTACAACAAATGCTTAACACTACTCCTTTGATAAGCCTACTGCTCGACCACACTAGCACAAAACAGAGCATTAGTATTATCTCTTTTTGCCACTACCTTTGGACTCTGTGCATACTATTCCTTACTTTGAAATAGTGCATACAGAGCCAACTTCCTACACACGGTCACCCACCCATTGCACACCATGACACACACAGATGTAATAACCATCCTTTTATACCCCTGCAGGACCCCTACTCAACGTCACCGGACGAGATGGTCCACACATGTCCACACCACCAACAGAAGATGCCCACAGTGATGACAGAACCTCTGTCCAACTGGATCTAGATGACCAGCCCGGCACCATCAGGGACCTCAGGACAATCAGTTCCCCACACCCAGTCACAGGCCACCACAGAGCTTCCCCCCTCTGGAAACACCAGCACAGCACAGCACCCACCCAGCGGGCCCATACCTCCGTCCCCAGGACACGTCAATCAGCTGTGTGTCCACCACTACAGGGAACCCAGGCTTACCCACCACCCCAACAACAACAGGGACCTGGGGGCAGTGGTTGTGGGCACACGGTACAGGGGACGGAGGCCCAGGAACACAGGGGAACCGGGAGGGCTGCTGTGCGACAGGGGGTGGACAGGCCCACGGAACCCACTCTCCACGAGGCCCTCTCCTCCATCATGGGAGCCTACCACCACTCCCAGGAGATGATGGCAACGGTACTGGCCAAGTTTCAGGAGACCCAGCGTCTGCAGGAGGAACAGTATATGGGCTTCAGGGAGGAACTCAGAACCATTAATTCCACCCTGGGCACCATCGTAGGGGTGCTGAAGGAAGTACTCAACACCAGGAGGGACACTGTGGCACTACAAGGGGCCCCTGACACTAGCCTGAATGATGAACTGCCCACCACCTCCGCCGGCGCTAGGGGACAGGAGGCACCGCCACAGGACCACCACACAAGCACCCCACCCAGGAACAAGACAGAGAACGATGCCAAGACCCCTGCCAAGAAATGAGACCACCCTGATTGTCATCCTACTGTCCCACTTTGTCACTCTGTCCATCCTTAAACTGCCCCAGCTCCACTTCCCATGCCCATATGGGCAATTCACCTGTGAGACTAATAGACTGGACTCTGCCATGGACATTCCTCCGCCATCACCCCTCATCATTTTACAACCCCCTCCAATATTGAGCACTTAAATAAACACCCTTAAAGCACAAAACAATCTGGAGTCTGTCTGTGATTTCGGAATACTGTATTAGCAGTAAATGTGGCAAAACGCTTTTTCATTGGTAATGTCAACATACCTATGTCACACAGCTCTAGCCCATGAGGAATCAAAGCAGATGTCACACAGTGGGACCCACATCTGTGAAATCGTAAGGGAAAGTGACAACTCAGTGACCATACACTGGGTGAAAACGACAGACAGTAGAGAGGCAGTAGTGTTTAAGTACATGTAGTAGGCAGATCTGTATTCTTACCTGTGTGTCACTGGAAATATTGCTGGATCACTGAGTCCCTGTTGTCCATGTCTTCTTCCTCTGCTTCCTCGTCTTCACTGTCCACAGGCTCCACAGCTGCGACAACACTGCCATCTGGACCATCCTCCTGCAGAAAACGCACCTATCGTCTCAAAGCCAAGTTGTGAAGTATACAACAGGCCACAATGTTCTGGCACACCTTCTTTGGTGAGTAGAATAGGGATCCACATGTCATATGGAGGCACCTGAACCTGGCCTTCAGAAGGCCAAAGGTTCGCTCGATCACCCTCCTAGTTCACCCATGGGCCTCATTGTAGCGTTCCTTTGCCCTTGTCCTGGGATTCCTCACTGAGGTCAGTAGCCATGACAAGTTGGGGTAACCAGAGTCACCTGCAAATGGTGAGGGACAACTGTTAGACACACACTAACCTGGAGGGATATCCCCAGACACACACAACCATTCCCACTGACTAGATTCCAGGTGTTCACCTAATAGCCACACACGGTGCCTCTGGAGTTAACCCATCACATAAGGGATGCTGCTATTCAGCAGGATGTAGGCATCATGCACTGAGCCAGGGAACATGGCATTCACATGGGAGATGTGCTGGTCTGCCAAACATACCATCTGTACATTCATCGAATGATAACTCTTCCGGTTTCTGAACACCTGTTCACTCCTGTGGGGGGGTACCAAAGCCACATGTGTCCCATCAATGGCACCTATGATGTTGGGTATATGTCCCAGGGCATAGAAATCACCTTTCACTGTAGGCAAATCCTCCACCTGAGTGAAAACGATGTAGCTCCGCATGTGTTACAGTAGGGCAGACAACACTCTGGACAACACGTTGGAAAACATAGGCTGGGACATCCCTGATGCTATGGCCACTGTTGTTTGAAATGACCCACTTGCAAAGAAATGGAGCACTGACAGCACCTGCACTTGAAGGGGGATTCCTGTGGGATGGCAGATAGCTGACATCAGGTCTGGCTCCAACTGGGTACACAGTTCCTGGATTGTGGCACGGTCAAGCCTGTATGTGATTATCATATGTCTTTCCTCCATTGTCGACAGGTCCACCAACTGTCGGTACACCGGAGGATGCCGCCATCTCCTCACATGTCCCATCGGACGGTGCCTATGAAGGACAACAGCAAGCACAGAGTCAAACAACTCAGAGGTACATACCCACAGCTTACACAGAACACCATTCATAATCTAAAAAGTGGCCTGTATGTGTGTTGAGTCTAGGCCTAGGTATGTGTGATGCAGTTGAAATTGTAGGCATGTGGGCCCCTGAAATGGCCGCTGCCTGACCTGTAAAGTGGGACAATGGGATGTGAGGTAACTGCGCTGGCGCTGTACACCGTCGCGGTAAGCGGTCGAAGACCGCAGCGCAATGCTGCATTGGTAAACATTGGACCCTATGGGTCCCAGGAGCCAATGACGATGTACGCCGGCGGTGACGGTATGCACCGCTGAGGACGTGACTGACATTTTCTATCTGTTTAATCACTCGATACCTGATCTTCGACAGGAGAGGACCTACACTGCAAGTACTGCTGTGATCTCGGTCTGGAAGAGACAATGGCTCAAGTGTCTGGGGAAAGGGCCCCTGCCTTGACATCGGAGGAGTTGGAGAAACTTGTGGACGAGGTCCTCCCCCAGTACACGCTACTCTACGGTCTTCCAGATAAGTACACTGGGAGCATGCTTTATGGGCTATGCCTGTGTGGAGGGGGGTGGATGTAAGAAGGAATGGGGGAGAGTGCGGCGTGCATGAAACGACGGTGAGTGCATGTGCACATGGCAAGGGTAGGCATGGGGGCAAATCACTTTGACAGTGCAGTTGGTAATAACTTTCTCTTCAATCTGTGCAAATCATGTAGGTCAGCGCCCACCAGAAAAAACATATTTGGCGTGCCATTGCCAAGGACGTCAGGACCCTGGGGGTCTACCACAGACGGAGCACCAACTGCCAGAAAAGATGGGAGGACATTCGCCACTGGAGCAAAAAGCCGGCAGAGGTTCAGCTGGGGATGGCCTCCCAATGTGGGAGGGGTGCCCGTCACACCATGAACCCCCCTGATGCTCAGGATCCTGGCGGTGGCGTACCCGGAGTTGGATGGTCGCTTGAGGGCATCACAGCAGCCACAAGGGGGTGAGTACACTCTCATCCTGCTGATTTTGCGTGCAGTAGAGGTGTCTGGGTGGGGGAGGTGGGCTGTGGGTTTCCCTAGGCCAGGGCGAGTTCCGTAGGCAAGGTCCCTCCATAAGGCAGGCCATGTGGCACCAAACCGCACCACTGTAGAGTGCCAACTACACCTAGTCATGCCCCTGTGTCATCCATGTGTGCAGATGTCGTCCATAACCTAGTAGGCCATTTCCCAGGAATTGAACAGTGGAGCCCAAGAGCGCGGCGGAGTGCAGGAGGCTTCTGTGTCTGTCATGTCCGCCAACGGTAGTGGTAATACATGCACTCAACATGTCTTTCTGCTGTCATCCCCCCCTTTTTGTGGTCTCCCTGTTCTTGTGTGCATTAGCATCATCAGGCGGAGGAGCAGTGGCACCGGAGCACGAGGGGGCTGCATCCCACATGGCCATGGAGGGCCACACTACGGAATCGGACTTCACCAGTGGGACGGAGGGTGAGGGGAGCTCCACAGCGGGGACAGGAGCTGAGACCAGTGACACAGACTCGTCCTCTGATGAGAGCTCCCTTGTGGTGGCGGCAACATCTGTGCCCCCCCCATCTACAGGTACAGCTGCCACCCCCCCTTCCAGCACCACCCTCCCAGCAGCCCCTCAGCTTTGCCCCGTGCCCGCTCACCCGGGAGGGTGGGCATCACCTTCGCCCCAGGCACCTCAGGCCCTGCCCCAGTCACCCCTGCTGCCCTCAGTGAGGAGGCCATTGACCTCCTCAGGTCCCTCACTGTTGGGCAGTCTACCATTTTGAATGCCATCCAGGGTGTAGAAAGGCAGTTGCAACAAACAAATGCATTCCTGGAGGGCATTCATTCTGGTCAGGAGGCCCTTTAGCGAGCTTTTCAGACTCTGCCCTCATCACTGATGGCAAACATTGTCCCTGTGTCTAGCCTCCCCCCTCCAACTTCCTCCACCCAGACCCAATCCCCTGTACCTCAGTCTATCCCAAGCACACCTACAGACCAGCATGCACACACGTCAACACACACGGGAAAGCTCAGGCTAACATAAGCACCACACATCCCACAGGCACTCACGCAAGCAGACACACCAACATCCACTGCCTCCACTGTGTCTTCTTCCTCCCTCCCTGTCTCGTCTACACTCACACCTGCATGCACTACCTCTACAGCTACTACTACCATCACCAGCACACCCACCACCACACCCCGCTCACGTGCAGTCACCACCCCCACTACCATTCACACGTCCCCTGTGTCCTCTCCCAGTGTGTCTGTGATGCCCACTCCCAAGATACACAAACGCAGGCACACACCCACCCAACAGCCATCCACTTCACGACAGCCTCCAGCACATGCACCTTCACCCAAAGTCAGCAAACGAACACCTCCTACAACCACAACCTCTTCCTTCACTCCCAAACCCCCTCCAGCTAACCATCCCAGTGTGTCCAAAAACCTTTTCCTGTCCAACCTTGACCTCTTTCCAACACCTCCCCCACCCCGTCCGTCTCCTAGGTCCCAAACTAGCACCTCAGCCACAACATCTCCGGGACCAGTGGTCCCTGTAGTCACCGGAATGTGGAGTGCACCGGCCACCAGGGCAGCCAGTGTGGCACGGAGCTCCTATCACAGACAGTCCCCCACCTGTGAAGCATCAGAAGTTGGCCAGTGCCCGGCGGGAGAGGGGGAAGACTCCAGACACCAAAGCCGCTCTCAGGGGTACAGGTGGGAGTGTGGAGTCAGCTGCGACACCTTCCAAGGCACAAGAAAGTCAGCAAGTCTGGGAAGAGCAGCACGGCGGAGAAGACCGCCATCATCCCAGATGCCCAGGAGGCCACCGACAGCACCAGCCCAGCTGCCCAGGAGACCACTGCCAGCACCAGCCCAGCTGCCCAGGAGGCCACCGCCAGCACAAGCCCAGCTGCCCAGGAGGCCACCACCAGCACTAGCCCAGCTGCCCAGGAGGCCACCACCAGCACCAGCCCAGCTGCCCAGGACACCACCGGCAGAACAAGCCCAGCTGCCCAGGAGGCCACCGCCTGCACAAGGCCAGCTGCCCAGTAGGCCACCGCCAGCACAAGCCCAGCTGCCCAGTAGTCCACTGCCAGCACCAGCCCCACTGGGCCATGAAGGACCGCCAGCAAAAGCCCAGCTGGGACAGAGAGGACCACCAGCAAAAGCCCCGCTGGGCCATGAAGGACTGCCAGCAAAAGCCCTGATGGGACAGAGAGGACTGCCAGCAAAAGGCCTGCTGGTCCATGAAGGACCTCTAGCAGCTGAGTCACTATAAAGGAGACCGCCGCTCCAAGCACCGCAGAACAGGGTACCACCATCTCAAGCACCGCTGAACAGGGCACTGCCGTCTCAAGCACCACTGAACAGGGCACCGCCGTCTCAAGCACTGCTGAACAGGGCACCGCCGTCTCAAGCACCGCTGAACAGGGCACCGCCGTCTCAAGCAATGCTGGCCCATGAGCACCAAGGGCACTGACGTTACTGAGTCCGTCACCGGCAGAATGAAGCACTCTGGGCACCATGACCCCTCTAGAACCAGTGGAGAGATCCATCCACTACCTCTGTCCTTAGCAGGATGAAGCACTCTGGGCACCGCCTGTCTGTTGGCAGGGACCGCCGCTGTTTGTTTGTACCGCTGTGGCGGTCAGAGTGTTAAAGTGGCTGTCTTTGTTGGCGGTTTCTGCCACGGTCGTAATTGCAACATTTTTACCGCCGGCCTGTTGGCGGTCTTACCGCCGCTTTAACACCGACCGTCAGGGTTGTAATGACCACCATATTATTGTCTTTGTTGCAAATACATGTATTTTCCTCTATTGATATGTACAAGATGTTTATTATACCTATTGCATTAACTTAAACAAATGAAGCAGGCCATTGCATTTAAGAATGTCAATATTATAGATAGATCCATGGCTCTGAATATTTAGGTTAAATAATTCAATTACTCGTAATGTGTTTCTGCAACAGAATTGTAATGCATTTTATGTGGAGATTATATGGGATTGCATAGCCCCACTCTATTGGTGTGTCTAGAAGTCTCCTATTCATTTTATATCTGGCTCATTGCCTAATACTAATACACTAGTAATATGGGCACATATCTACTATGTGCTTAGGTGGTGTGAATTGGACCAGGCATTTAAGATCATATTTGCGAGTGCCCATACTATCCTTGCACTGTATTTTATGTGGTAATTATGCATGGCCCCACTCTTTTCTTGTGTCTAGAAGTCTACTCTTCATTCATTATCTGGCTATGTGTTTACTGATAAGATACTTTAAACAGGCATATATAAAATTTCCATTTTGTTAGTATATATTAAGCCTCACAAAGTCAATATAACGCCATCATTATACCAGACACATATGTTAGGGCTAAGTGCCCATAATAAAACAACCACTGTTATTCATTTGCAGCTGATTTCTGGCCAGCCAGTCCATTACCATTATCTGAAAACAGTTTCTCTTAACGCCTAATGCATTCAATAATTTATGTCATATTGTTGCACTCAGTATAATTGGTAGGAAGATAGTCAATACATGTTGCTAATTCCAGGAATTGTCAATACATTTAAATATCAGTCATAATTCTTATAAATTCACATGAAGCTCTTCATCGGTATTCAGCCCTGATGGTGACTTTGTACATAAACGTATGATAGGTTTCCTTTCTAATTGTCACAATCTGTGAGTTCTAGCACCTCCACATTCATTTTTGTTGACCAGGGCTATACATAGTCCTCCAGTCATCGGCATATTCCTTATATTGTGCTTGGCAACTGCATAACCCAGATCCTGATGCTGTATGGCTCTTATATGTTCAAGTATTCTTTTCTTTAAGGAGCATGTTGTACTTCCTATCTACCTCAATCCACACTCACATTCTATCATATACACAACATATTGACTGGTACACATTATTCTTTGCATACTAGTGATCTCTTGCCCTTTGCCATCCTTGAATTTTTTAACATTCTTTGCTACCTTGCATGCTTTATAATTATTGCATTTATAGAATCCTGTACAGTCTTGTGTCAATCAGTATTGAACTGATGGTAGTCTGTAATGCCTTTTGACAAGCATATCCCTTAAAGATTGTGATCTTCTGGATGACACTTGGAGTTTTGGCCCCTTGATTTGTTAAATATCCTCAAAACTACTTAGAATGCTCTCAGAGAGGGGTCACATTGCCCCACTTCTTGAGGCTTTAAATCCACTGCTGACCCCCTCCCCAGTGGCTGGCTCAGTTACTATAGCCCAGGGAGCCTACCCCCAGGGCGTAGTAGTTTCCCTGCTCACACCCCTGGGTGGTTTTCAAGACACCCACCTATATTAAAGGGGTGACCTGAGAAGGCTCAGATGGGGAGCCCTCCCTTTTTAAATATCATATGGACCTATGGGATGAGGTCTGGTGCAACAGTGGACCTGAAAGCAAATGAAAGTTCAAGTTCTCATTTCTGAGGAAGGCTGCAAGGGTACCCCAAAATAAACTCTAACTAAAACGTCACATTGTTAACAAGTTCTAATCAACTGACTTAAATGATAAAATTGAAATTTGATGGATAAAATCAGACCCTTGATAATCACCTCGAAGCATCAAGCTTAACTTGATTTTGCTGACAATAATACTATGTAGGAGGCCTATTCACCAGTACAGCAGGAGGCCTATTCACCACAAGGGTTCTTGTTTTGCAGTATCTGACAGTTTGTCCCACATATGAAAAGTCTTCCATGTTCCAGTTTTCAACCAACATGCTCACAGTGCTCACAATATTGACTCCTTTGCACTTAAAGAAAACTCCAAGTACTTCAGGTCTATTGCTCTTTTGATTTTCTGAAACAAATACCCACATTAGTAGCTTTCTTTTAAAAGAACAAAAACAATGCAGAACAAAACACCATGAAAAGGTGGCCCATCCCAGATCATGACATTTATAGACAAAAGCTGCATTAAATGTGTTGGTGTAAGCGTTTTTGATAAAAACAATTCTTGCTGACCCTGTGGGAATGTCTACTTATGTCTGATGGCCTACAGCTTGGACAGAGGAGGTTGCATCTTACAGGTTATCTACTTAGTGCCCACTCACTGAAGATTAAGCAGTCTCCTTAAAGAGGTCTTGGCAAAGATAGCAAAACATTAAATATAAAAGTCCGTGCCAACATTATTGGCATAAATATATGGAATAGTGAATTCTATTCTTATTTAACCCGTAGGGTGCCTTGGACGAGGTGATCTTGTCCAAGGCACCGGTTCCCGGGTGCCTTGGAGGAGATCACCTCGTCCTGCACCTGGCCCACGGGGAGAGCGCTCCGCCCGTGGGCCCCCCACCACAACCCCCCGGTCGTGGATGGAAGGGGAATCCCTTCCACTTCCACCCCGACCACCCCTCGGCAATCTGATGATGTCAGCGCGCTCACAGCATGCCGACGTCATCAAGTATTGCCAGGACGTGCTGGAGGCCCTTTGCTTCCAGTGCGTCGAGGGAAGAAGACTCAGAAGTGGTGAGTCCTTCCCTTTTTTGGGGTATGGGGGGGGAACAGACACGGGGGGAAAGGAAAGGGTTTTTCCTTCCCCCCTGTGCCTGTTTTCACTAGCCACCAGGGATTTGTTTTTTGTACTGTATTTAGGGAACGACCCCTTGGGCAAGGGTCGCTCCCATGGGGGGCTATTTTATTTCCTATTTCGCCCCCCCCCCCCCCCGGGGGCAGATCGGACAATTTTTCAGCCGATCTGCCCCCGGTGGGGTGAAAACCACTAAACACCAGGGATTTAATTTTTCATATTTATTTTGGGAGCGACCCCTTAGGCAAGGGACGCTCCCATGGTGGGCTATTTTTTTTCCCTATTTCGCCCCCCCCGGGGGAAGATCGGCCGATTTTTCAGCCGATCTGCCCCGGGGGGGGGGGGGAGGGTGAAAACCACTAGACACCAGGGATTTGATTTTTCATATGTATTTCGGGAGTGACCCCTTGGGCAAGGGTCGCTCCCATAGGGGGGCTTTTTTTTCCTATTTTGGCCCCCCCTAAGGGCAAATCGGCCAATTTTTCGGCCGATCTGCCCCCAGGGGGGGCTGAAAACCACTAGACACCAGGGATTTGATTTTTGTAATGTATTTTGGGAGCGACCCCTTGGGCAAGGGTCGCTTCCATTGGGGCTATTTTTTTTATACTATGTCGGCCCACCCTGGGGACAGATCGGGCAATTTTTCGGCCGATCTGCCCCCAGGGGGGTCCCAAAACCACTGGACACCAGGGATTTTCTTTTCTTTATGTTTTTGGGCAGCAACCTCTTAGGCAAGGGTTGCTGCCCCGGGGGCAATAATTATTTATATGTCTCGCCCCCCCCGGGGCTAGATCGGCCATGTTTTTGGGCGATCTGGCCCCCGGGGGGTCAAAACCAACTAGGCGCCAGGGATTGTGTGGTGTGTGTGTGTGTTTTGTGTGTTTGGGGGCACCCCGTGGGCAAGGGTCGTCCCCCCAAAGTGGGGACATTTTGTATTGGCTATCTCTACCCCCCTTGGGGGCAGGTGGGCCTATTTTTGTAGGGCCATCTGCCCCCAAGGAGGGCAGAAACCACCATGGATTTTTTTTTTCTCCTTTTTTTGTTTTGTGCTGGGGGTGCCGCCTTTGGCAAGGGTCACCCCCTAAAGGGGGCACAGAGCGGCCAATTTTTTTTACGCCCATCTGCCCCCAAGGGGGGCAGAATCCACGTACGCACCAGGGATCGTGTGTGTGTGTGTGTTTTGTGTGGGGGGCGGCACCTTTGGCAAGGGTCGCCCCCCCAAAGGGGGCACATTAGTGATGGCCATTTCTGCCCACCTTGGAGGCAGATCAGCCTATTTTTGTTAGGCCTATCTGCCCCCAAGGGGAGCAGATGACACCAAGATGTCAGAGATTTTTTTTTTGGTTCCCTTTGTTTTTTTTTGTGCTGGGGCACCCCCATTCGCCCCCTTTGGCAAGGGCCACCCCACCCAAACAGGGTTCAGAGCTGTTGGCCATTTCTGCCCCACTTGGGGGCAGATCAGCCTATTTTTATTTAGGCCCATCTGCCTCCTAGTGGGGAAGAAGCCACTTAGGCACCAGGGACAATTTCTAAGTTCTTGGTGGCGGGGTGTTTGTCAACTGGCGAAGTATTTGTATTTGTGATTATAACATTTTATTTCTTCTTTTTGTTCTAGTTCATGGCTTTTGTTTCCTTTGCTGTGGATCCTCGCAGTTTTGGCAGTAGTTGTCCTGCAATTTGCATAGTTGCATGTTTTAGGTAAGTGAAAGCAATTTACTCCAAAGGAGTATTGTTGACATGCATGAATGACATGTTTGTAGTTGGTGTACTAAATGCAGTATTGTGTGTGAAATTGTCCTTAGATTTGAGCACAATGATATTTGTGTTGTCATATGTCTAATTTGATTTTTTCTTTTTAGTGGGATATCATTGGTGATTGCTGTGTCTGTGCAGAGTAGTTTCTGCTGAGTAGCTTTATCAGGTAAGTGAGTGGTATAGGTTTTCAGTACTTAACTCTTTGTGATAAAGCTACACTTTGTTTATTAATTATTTTAGTACTAGTTGTTGTTGGCAATCAATTTGTTGTTAGTGAGGATCATGGCTAGCCGCAGAGTGACCGCTCAGCAGGTTGTTGGTATGCTCTTTGAGTCGTCTTCAGACCATGATTATGAGACTAACTCTGCATCTGAGGCAGAGGAGGAAGTGAGAGATTCTGGCAGTGAGTTTTCTGTCCGAGAGTGTTCTTCGATGAGGAAGCTACTGTCAGTGCAGATGAAGGGCCTGTGTTACAGTAGGACATTGATGTGCCAAGAGTGCAGCAGCCTGGGGCTGAAGGGTTTCCTATTAGAAGACCTGACACCTGGATTGCCCCAAACATGGAGCAGCCATAGTTACCTGCATTTACTGGTCTCCCAGGGTGTAGAGTCAATACGGAAAACTTTTTGCCTGTCCATTTCTTTCACTTGTTTATGGACGATGTGTTTGATTGTGGAGCAGACTCATTTGTATGCAGAGCAATATTTGAGGGACAATGCTGCCAACTTACGCCTCAGTCTAGAGCTACTCAGTGGGTTCCCGCATATCTGGAAGAGATGAAAAAGTTTTTAGGTTTGACTTTTTTGATGGGGTTTATCAGGAAGCCGTCACTGGCTTCTTATTGGTCTACT
Source organism: Pleurodeles waltl (assembly GCF_031143425.1). Classification (NCBI taxonomy): domain Eukaryota; kingdom Metazoa; phylum Chordata; class Amphibia; order Caudata; family Salamandridae; genus Pleurodeles; species Pleurodeles waltl. The sequence continues at coordinate 235,002,339 of NC_090438.1, read as the reverse complement.
AGTCCCTTGATGGCAATGGCTATATTTCCTGCAACTATGACACGTAATCGCTATTTGCTTCTTCTTCGTATGCTGCATTTTGCAGACAATGCTTTAGTATTGCCACAAGATCATCCTGATTGTGACCGTCTTTTAAGATTAGGCCTGTCCTTGATCATTTTGTAAATTGGTTTTCAGAGGTCTTTGTTCCAGGCAAAGAGATAAGTGTGGACGAGTCTTTGGTCCTTTTCAAGGGGCGTTTAGTTTTTAAGCAGTACATTCCTAGTAAGAGGGCACGGTATACGATTAAATTGTATATGCTGTCAGAAAGCAGTACAGGATATGTGTATAATTTCCGGGTCTACACTGGTAGGGATTCCAGTATTGACCCTTCTGGTTGTCCGGCCACTTTTGGAGTTAGCGAAAGAATTGTGTGGGAACTTGGTAGACGACTGTTTAACAAAGGTCACCAATTGTACGTAGATAATTTCTACACTGGAGTGCAGTTCTTCAAGGAGTTGTTTAGAGTGGACACTCTTGCTTGTGGCACAATCCGTTCTAACCGGAAAGGCTATCCAAGGGAGCTTGTCTGTAAAAAACTTGAGAGGGGACAGTGCAGTGCCTTGAGAATTAATGAGCTGCTAGCTCTGAAATTGTCAGACAGGAGGGATGTGTACAACCTATCTACCATCCATGATGAGAGTACTTCCCCTGTGACTGTTTGCGGTCAGGTTTCAGAAGTGCGCAAACCTGTGTGCATTTTGGACTACAATAGGCACATGAGTGGTGTTGATAGAGTAGATCAGAGGTTGGAACCTTACACTGCTCTTCGTAAGTCTTACGTGTGGTATAAAAAGTTGGCCCTACATTTATTTCATTTGGCAACTTTTAATGCTTTTATTTTGTTCAAGGATTGTTTACCTGAGTCAAGGATGACATCTGTAAAATTTAAGGAGTCAGTGATAGAGAGCCTTATTGTGGTGGAACGGGCAAGAGTTCCTAGAGTAGAAGTGGTGGAGGAAGTGGCTAGATTGAAAGATCGCCACTTTCCAGATCACATTCCTCCCACTGCCAAAAAAGACTTGCCCACTCAGAAATGTAGAGTAGGTGCCCGGAGGGCAATCCGGAGGGAGAGCTGGATGTACTGCCCCAAATGCCCTTCAAAGCCTGGGCTGTGTGTGCCCAGCTGTTTTAGAAGTTACCACACTAGGAACATTTTTGGGGAAATACCGTGGGCGTAAACTACCTGTTTTATATTTTCATATGTTCAGTTTCACGGTTGGCATTATTGTCATGTATTTAGTTAGAGCTTTTGTGTTTGTAGTTTTGTACTTATTTTATAATTAGTTAGTGGTTTCTTTGTTGTTTATAAACAAAAAAAAGTGATGGCGGTGTGCGTGGGGTGGGGTGGCGCTTGGCTGGTGGTGTGCGTGGGTTGGCTCTTGGCTGTCGGTGTGCATGGGGTGGCACTTGGCTGGCAGTGTGCTTGGGGTGGCGCTTGGCTGGCGATGTGCTTGGGGTGGCGCTTGGCTGGCAGTGTGCTTGGGGTGGCGCTTGGCTGGCGGTGTGCCTGGGGTGGTGCTCAGCTGGCGGTGTGCTTGGGGTGGTGCTTGGCTGACGGTGTGCGTGGGGTGGCACTTGGCTGGTGGCGTGCATGGGGTGGCGCTTGACTGGTGGTAGGGTGGGGTGGCGCTTGGCTAGTGGTGCCAGCCAAACGCCAGTCCACACACTCATCAGCTGGTGTGATTGCTGTATCAGGCATGTGGGCGTATGAAAGTGATGGGCCCTTGACTGGCACTGTCTATCGATGCGAGTGTTGTAATATGCTGGGCCCGTGGCTGGCGACGTGAATGGTCTTGTGCATGTCATGTATGAAAGGTGTGTGAATGGACTGTAAAGCGGTTGGTGCTTTGCCGTGGCTTTACAGCTCATGAGCTGTGAGTCATTGGTTCCGTTTTTTGTCCTTTCAGTTATTACCAGTGCATTTCACTTTTGTGAAATCTCTTGTTAATAAAATTTGATCTACTGAACCATCACTCACCCTCGTGCCAAATCGAACCAGTATGTGTGGTAAAAATTAAAAAACCTGCTCCGCTGTAATCAGGCGCCGCAGCACACTTGTGACACGCTAGGTGTCTCAGGTGGGACCCCGATGATGAAGCATGCCACCAACTTGGTTGGTGTGTGAGGGGTCTTTTTCACATAACCTAAGTGCGTTTCTTTTCACAATGTTAGTGTTTGGGACATCACAGACGTATGTGGACACATCAAAATGATATATTAGAAAACTACCTGTGTTTGGGGGTAGGAGGCACCTATGTTTTTGTTCCAGGGTGCGGCCTTCATCTAGGGAAACCTACCAAACCCACACATTCTTTTAAACTAGTCACCCCAAGGAGTCCAGGGAGGAGTGGCTTGCTTGGATCCCCAACATTTTCTTGCCCAGACTCCTCTGCCAACCTCAAAATTTGCTTAAAAAGCATATTTTCCTGACTTTTGTTTGTACGATCACCGCTCCAGCACACAATTCCTACTTCCCAGCATTCCCCTTAATCTCCCAAGTAAAATGAAACCTCACTTGTGTGGGTCCCCAAAGCAGAGTCAGCCTAAAGATGTATAAAAGAAGAATATGTGCTTATCAACTCGCTATGCTATCCCCATTATCTCTACAAGTTTGGGGCCTTTTTCTGTTGAGGCACCTGGCCCACACCCACAAGTGAGGTATCATTTTTATCGAGAGACTTGTGGGAACGCTGGATGGAAGGAAAGTTGTGGCTCCTCTCAGATTCCAGAACTTTCTGTCACCGAAATTTGAGGGAAATGTGTGTTTTTAGCCAAATGTTGAGGTTTGCAAAGGATTCTGGGCAACAGAACCTGGTCAGAGCCCCACAAGTCATCCCATCTTGGATTTCCCTAGGTTTCTAGTTTTAAAAAATGCACAGGTTTGGTAGGTTTCCCTAGGTGCCGGCTGAGCTAGAGGCCAAAATCTACAGGTAGGCACTTTGAAAAAAACACCTCTGTTTTCTGTAGAAAAATGGGATGTGTCCACGTTGTGTTTTGGGGCATTTCCTGTCACGAGCGCTAGGCCTACCCACACAAGTGAGGTACCATTTGTATCAGCAGACTTGGGGGAACGCTGGGTGGAAGGAAATTTGTGGCTCATCTCAGATTCCAGAACATTCTGTCACCGAAATGTGAGGAAAACTTGTTTTTTTAGCCACATTTTGAGGTTTGCAAAGGATTCTGGGTAACAGAACCTGGTCAGAGCCCCACAAGTCACCCCATCTTAGATTTCCCTAGGTCTCTAGTTTTCAGAAATGCACAGGTTTGGTAGGTTTCCCTAGGTGCCGGATGAGCTAGAGGCCAAAATCTACAGGTAGGCACTTGGCAAAAAAAACCTCTGTTTTCTGTAGAAAAATGTGATGTGTCCACGTTGTGTTTTGGGGCATTTCCTGTTGCGGGCGCTAGGCCTACCCACACAAGTGAGGTATCATTTTTATCAGGAGACTTGGGGAAATGCTGGGTGGAAGGAAATTTGTGGCTCCTCTCAGATTCCAGAACATTCTGTCACCGAAATGTGAGGAAAACTTGTTTTTTAGCCAAATTTTGAGGTTTACAAAGGATTCTGGGTAACAGAACCTGGTCAGAGCCCCACAAGTCACCCCATCTTGGATTCCCCTAGGTCTTTAGTTTTCAGAAATGCCCAGGTTTGGTAGGTTTCCCTAGGTGCCGGCTGAGCTAGAGGCCAAAATCTACAGGTAGGCACTTTTCAAAAAGCCCCTCTGTTTTCTGTAGAAAAATGGGATGTGTCCACATTGTGTTTTGGGGCATTTCCTGTCACGAGCGCTAGGCCTACCCACACAAGTGAGGTATCATTTGTATCAGCAGACTTGGGGGAACGCTGTGTGGGAGGAAATTTGTGGCTCCTCTCAGATTCCAGAACATTCTGGCACCAAAATGTGAGGAAAACTTTTTTTTTTAACCACATTTTGAGGTTTGCAAAGGATTCTGGGAAACCGAAGCTGGTCAGAGCCCCACAAGTCATCCCATCTTGGATTTCCCTAGGTCTCTAGTTTTCAGAAATGCACAGGTTTGGTAGGTTTCCCGGCTGAGCTAGAGGCCAAAATCTACAGGTAGGCACTTTGCAAAAAACACCTCTGTTTTCTGTAGAAAAATGTGATGTGTCCATGTTGTGTTTTGGGGAATTTCCTGTTGCAGGCGCTAGGCCTACCCACACAAGTGAGGTACCAATTTTATCGGGAGACTTGGGGGAACATAGAATAGCAAAACAAGTGTTATTGCCTTTTGTCTTTCTCTGCATTTCTACCTTGCAAATATTAGAGAGTGTGTAAAAAAGACATCTATGTGAGAAATGCCCTGTAATTCACATGCTAGTATGTGCCCCCCGGAATTCAGAGATGTGCAAATAACCACTGCTCCTCAACACCTTATCTTGTGCCTATTTTAGAAATACAAAGGTTTTCTTGATAGCTATTTTTCACTCTTTATATTTCAGCAAATGAATAGCTGTATTCCCGGTATAGAATGAAAACCCACTGCAGGGTGCAGCTCATTTATTGGCTCTTGATGAACCTACAAGCCCTATATATCCTGCAACCAGAAGAGTCCAGCAGATGTAACGGTATATTGCTTTACAAAATCTGACATTGCAGGAAAAAGTTGCAGAATAAAACGTAGAGAAAAATTGCAGTTTTTTTACCTCAATTTCAATATATATTTCTTTCAGTTGTTATTTTCTGTAGGAAACCCTTTTAGGATCTACACAAATTACCACTTGCTGAATTCAGAATTTTGTCTACTTTTCAGAAAGTTTAGTTTTCTGGGATCCAGCATTGGTTTCACACCCATTTCTGTCGCTGACTGGAAGGAGGCTGAAAGCACAAAAAATCGTAAAAAAGGGGTATGTCCCAGTAAAATGCCAAAATTGTGTTGAGAAATTGGGTTTTCTTATTAAAGTCTGCCTGTTCCTGAAAGCTGGAAAGCTGGTGATTTTAGCACCGCAAACCCTTTGTTGATGCCATTTTCAGGGTAAAAACCACAAGCCTTCTTCTGCAGCCCCTTTTTCCCATTAAAAAAAAAAAAAATGTTCACTGTATTTTGGCTAATTTCTTGACCTCCTTCAGAGGAACCCACAAAGTCTGGGTACCTAGGATGTTGGAAAAAAAGGACGCAAATTTGGCGTGGGTAGCTTATGAGGACAAAAAGTTATGAGGGCCTAAGCGAGAACTATTCCAAATAGGCTAAAAAAGGCCTGGCACAGGAGGGGGAAAAGGCCTGCCAGCGAAGGGGTTAATAATCCTTCCATTCAAAAGGTGTACTTGCTTTCCCCGAAGATCTGCAAAAGCCTCTTTAGCCAAGTTAAAACTGTCTTTTTGAAAATAAAGCTTGTAATTTTCAGATATGCTGGAATATACTTATGCTACATCACACTTCTTCAAGTTCTTCATTGGGATCAATCAGTGTTGGGACAAATATGGTTTCCTACATGGTGTGGAGAGTTGGTGCTACTACCTCAAGTTCTCAATAGCAGGTTTTCAATTCATTTAAGATTTTCTGGGATAGGGAATGCAACTCAAAGCAGGGATGAATGTTCAGGAAGCGCACACCATCTGCACTCCCCATTTATTAAGCATCACTATAATCATCATACTAGGACGTCAAAGACTAGCAGTGGTGGCAGCAATTAATTATAGTGGCAGAGTATACGTTTTTATATGTCACCTGCTAATGAGAGATGACTTCCTACTTCTCCTGTTTTTAAAACTTATCTTCCAGTTACTGTAACAGGTTATTTACTCTATCCTTGTAGGACATGGAATATGTATATGTGTGTGTGTGTGTGTGTGTGTGTGTGTGCGTGTGTGTGTGTGTGTGTAACCCTTGAGAGTATAGTGCACTGTACGTGGATTGTCTGTTGCATGTGGCAGAGGCCGCACTGAGATTCATTATGATTTCCTGCATTGAACTAACAGAACCTGAGAGAGCAAAATGAATTGCAAGGTTTCCACCCAGTACTTCAAAGACTCACCGATTAGTAACCAAACTTAAGGGTTTGGAAGGTAGGAGACAAAGATCCCCTATATAGTGTATCTTTGCCTATGTCCTGCTTCACTTTTTATAAGGTGTTTTGAGCCCAATTCTCAAAGGTAGTGATATACATTTGTGTAAGGTTACAATTGTGCAATATTCACACAGGTACTTTGATAGTAGTATCTTTATGACTGAGGATACTGCGCACATAAAAAGGTAGGGTGATCTTATCTTTTTATGTGCAGGGATTCCACAGTCATAAATATACTATTAGTAAATGCATTTGTGAATAGCAAACCAATCACAAAATTATACAAAAGTGTAAGTCTACCTTTGTAAATGAGGCGCTGAGTGTTTTTTAGGGTCTCCAGTAACTGGATGCTCTCATCTCCTTTACACCATTTTCTGATACTTTGAGGCAAGGACTTTGGCTAGACAAGACAACAACGATTATGCAAACGTCAGGAATGGCAAGAAACAAGTCCCAGGATGGATTTGTGGAATATACTAACACTATGTGCAAACGTCTTTGGGCATGGGACAGAAACCACCAGCCGGTGTTCCAGGATTTCCCAACTAAAATCTGGGATCCAATAGAATTGGTGACCAAGAAACCGTGTGCCATCATTGAAGTATTGACCTGACCTCCAACACCACTTTGCTAGGTTCATGATCACAAATCTGGGTAGTTTGATAGCTTTTTATTGCTTCTACTTTAAAGAAAGAAGCCGACTGATGCTTTGGAGAAGCATTGGAGACACCCTAGCATGGGGAAAATGCTGCCTATAATTGGCAAACGGTGAAGGAGCTTAGGAAGGATGAACTGAAGCTGACCAGTTTGACACTGGAAAGGATCTGCTTCTCGCTGTTGGAGGTCAATGCCTGAACGACCTGTACATCGCCACTGCATCTGGTGACGCTGGAATTCCTTTGACTCTTGAGCACTCTTGAAAACTGACTACATGCTTTACTGATATTCTACCACACAAAGTAAAGGGATGATTTAAGAGCCCCTAGCACCTCCGTGCACCACATTAGCATAGTTTGTTTACGTTAAGGTAGCCCAACGAGGCCAAACTCACTGCTTCAGATTTACAACTTTGCAACCCTTTGCCCTACATTATGTCTGCACCAGGCATAATCTATGCAAAGGGGGTCTTTACCCATTAGGGAGGGGGGGGCAAGAAAATGGCACAAAGTAATCTAAAAGATTCCTTTGTGTCATTTTTTTTGGCTCGTTAAACACCTGCTCAGAGCAGGCATTACAAGGAGGAACACCATTGTTTTCAATGAGCCTCAATGGGCTTTGCAGGATTAGGGTCAACATTTTTATGCTAGTCCTGCAAAGCTCCTAACTAGTGTAAAAAATGTTTATGCTAGTTTCCCTAACTTCTGCCATTGTGCGCCATATCTTAGATATGGCTCATACATGGTGCATTAGGGGGTGCTAAGGTGTGCAAGGGAAGCTGCACTGCACTAGGTGCAGTGCCACTTTCCTTAAATGAAGGCTCTAAGTGCATAGAGAATTGGGAACTAAATAATTTTGACCATATTCATTAGTCCTGACCTTATGAACCAAAGGGCTAGTTGAGGTGTTTTGCCAAGACAGGAGCCATGTTCCCCTGTTGAAGGATACATCGACTGACATGTCACAACCACTGCTTTGACCTGAGGTAAGCTTTTATATTTGTTTGGGTGGTGGGCTTGTATTTAAGGCTAAGGAAGATCAAGCTAAGAAATGTCCATGGGACTGTCAACAGTGTGACCCAACCATGGCCTTTTCTCAACTGACTGGACACCAGACATGTACTGTGGCAACGTCCAATGGTGCAAAGAAGGCTCAAGGAGATCACTGTTCCAGGAACTGTGAATTGAACCCCCCCAATATTCAAGTTACTCACTCCACCAACCACCTGCATCTGTAGGTCTTATTGGGGTAGGACAAAGCCCTCCGTATTTTAATTGCATGCCTCTTTTACCTCCCTTCTTCTGATAATAGAATGGGACTATTGAGAGGCACCACTAACTCCTCCATATAGAGCACTTAGCTCTATACTTTAGGGTATGTTTGTTCTGTGCTCCATAAATAACATTAGTTGTGGTTTATTACGTAGACTTTTGACTTATGCTTTTATGAAATTCAAAGAAGTGTTCCAGTTCCCTCAAGCCACATTTTGAATTAAAGGACTGTTTAATCTACCATAACAAGAACAGTACTTTTACAGGAGATGCTGAAAATATGTTCACAGAAATATGGAAACAATTTCTAGGAGTTGTAAACTGTATATATCCTCCCATGGATTTTATGCCTCCCTAACTTTTTTGACTTTCCCTGCACTTTGTTTTTGAAATACTAAATAGTACACATCTGAGTGGTAAGAACTATGGACCTACTCAGGGGCAGATTTAGCGCCACCACAGCATCATATTTTGTGTAATGTATAAAAGGGGGGCATTCCCCCGTTAGGGAGTCCGAAAAAATGGCGCAAGGAAATCTGAGAGATTCCCTGGAACTGTTTTTTGGGCACTTTTAAGACCTGCTCAGAGCAGGTGTTAAAAGGGGGCTTTCATTATGTACTCAGCAGCAGTAGCGCCAAACTTTTGGCCCCACTTCTGCAGAGAACATCAATAGGGTAAAAAAAAAGACAATATTGCTCCCTGCTCTGCGCAATGATACGGCGTAATTTAAATATGGTGCACACATGGTGGCAGTAGGGGGGCACTTAGGGGTGCAAGGAAAGTGGCGCTGAACTAGGTGCAGCGCCACTTTTCTTAAATCTGCCTCTAAATGTTTGCACAATGCATTGCTGGAAACAAAGTTGATGTGCTGGGTGGCCCTAAGGGAGAGAGACGTGCAAAGCCATACTTACTCAATATTGCTTGCTGATGCCATCTTCCCCTGCACTGGGGCATAAATAGACTTCCTAGTGCCACTCACATACCGATAGCTCATAGTGCAAACGTGTGTGGGTGAAGTCTTGCATAGGGGTTTTATGCAAGTATGCCATTTCAGACCAAAATACTGAATCTATTCAATTTTAAAATAATTTCACACGTTAGATGTGTGTTGTACAATGTTAAGCAAAATATAAAGATTTCTCTAACTTTTCATTGCTTCCAGGAGGTGTTGTTTTTGTCATAAAACCTAATCTTACCTTTTATTAGACAAGGCTTTGTGTCAAACACCATTTGTGGTGTGCTGGGATGAGCAAATGCTACACATGGTACTCCCCCAATGACTCAAGGCAATAGAAGATGTATTTGCACTTAAAAAGGGCTCCTTTCCAACGCAAAATAATGTTATGCATAATGTTATGCACTGGAAAATGAACAGTTTATTAAGACATTGTACCCCTTTACTCGATCTGCAGCCGAACAAAGGCCCATATTTATCCTTTCTTAGCACCGCATTTGGCCGCTTTTTGATGCAAAAATGGCGCAAACTTACAAAATAAAATTGTATTTTGCAAGTTTGCGCCGCTTTTGTGTCAAAAAATGACACAAATGAGGCGCTAAAAAAGTAATGATTTGGGCCTAAGTCTTTATAAATCCATCCCTACATTGTTAAATGTACTATATTTCAGCTTGTGTAATGTTATGCTCATGATTGTGTTCGTAATGATATTACTACAATGATGATTCTTTGCACAGTGTTTTTTGGGTTTCCCAACTCTGGATCTGGTATGTTATTTTATTATAAAGTTGGAACATGTTTAAAAAAAGAAAATATTTAAAAAACACCCAAATATTTGGATTATTGTATAAATATTCAAATCCCCAAAGACACTGCGGCCTATTGACAAATCATATTTCTAAGATTTTGTAGTACTGTAAACGTTCTAAAAAATGCTATTCATGGACATGTGTGTGGAGGTTCTACCTCTGCCTCTCCTAATTTATTCTGTGCAGAGATCCCGGCCTTGTAGAGATCTTCACCCTCACTGAAAAGTCTATTTAAGTACATGTTTGAGTACAAATTGTTGGAGGCACAGAATGGAGTGACTGAAAAACAGGGAATATTTACAACTAAAGAGGAGAGGATTAGGAAGGATTAAGGAGGGGTTAGGGGGAACTAAGGAAAGGGTGTAAAGGGTATGCACCCACCCACAAAACAGCAGGCCCATGTTTATTCATAATGTGTAATACAGCCAAGAAGGGACTCGAAAACAGTAGCACATTACTCCAGCTTTTTAATTTAAACTTTAGGAAAATAATGTTAATTTACCATACTGTAATATATTTCAATTATTTAGAGATTTAATTCAAAATTAAGTTAATAGTGCTGTAGAATGTTTTGATATTTTGTTATGCATCTAAAACAATTATTTTTAATTCATTTAGCACAAATATATTTTGACTATTTTTTTTTCAAGTTAAATAAACTTTTTTTCTTTACCTTTCCTTTGGGAGACTCTGCAGTTGGGTGCTTCAGGACAAAACCCAGTTCCCTCTCCTTTGATTGCACTGTCTAAAGCTAACAAATCATTTCTGTCATGTTATTGTCAGCCCTACTGCTGATCTGCATCCACCCATGTGTTACATACAGAATGTATTTAGAGAGGGATTGTCAAGCATCAACGGTGTCAATCCAACTGACACAATGATAAGGATAAGCAAGAACGGTAGCAATGAAGAGTTGCACACCCCTAACTAACCAAAATGGGGAATCTCCCCTGAAAACAGGAGCCATCAAGAATGCTGCTAGCCGTCAGTGAGCACATTACTGGAGAGATAATTATTTGGCAACAGTTAGGTAATGGTGATACAATTACTGGTTAACTTGAGGTTTAACTTCCACTCATGTATTTGCAGTACAAAGGATATGTGCATTGAATGACCACGGGAAAGTATCACAAATCACCAGAGAAGACTTGTCTATATACATGCTGATGACTTAGGTGAAAAGATCTGTATAACTAACTCTGAAACCCAGATAGGTATTACCCAAATGTACAGTCTCCAATCTAGCTTATTCGTAGCAGCTGGAAATGCGGCATTCTAATGTATCTCTAGACTTTCATGCTCTGCATGACAACACAACACATCACCTGTGCATCTGCTGTGTATTTTTAGTAGAATATACTGCTTCAGAGCACAATAGTGTCAGGATGTCCTTTTGCTTCTGACTCCAGGCCTCACCCTAGCAAGCTTATATAGATATTGCATCTCCTCAGATCTAGCCTATGGACACTGGGGCCCTGATTTGCAAACACGTTGCATCAGGTTTACATTACTTGTTTAACGCAAGCCTGACTCAAAGTGTTGTGGTGGAATTTACAATCCAACACAAATTGTGATTTGTGTTGGATTGATACCCAAAGTATTACAAAGTTGCACAATGTGCTACTTATGTTACTTTGCATCAAGATGGCATTCCGTGATTTGTGCATGGACATTCCTGTGTAACCACCCATAGGTTTCCTTGCACATCCCTAGCAACAAAGAATTATAGACAGGTATTTGTGCTAAATCTTGTGCCTCCTCAATGCTGGCGTAACAATGAGAAACATTTTCATTTGACCACTTAACATGTCTGAAACAATGTACAGCACACAAAGGGGGTCATTATGGACACAACTGCATTCCCCGCTGTGTTCATGCTGGCGGTCTAAACATAGACTGCCAGCCCCCTTGAGACCCCGCCAGCCATACAAACAACATTCCACTGGGCCGGTAGGCGGAAACAGTGTTTCCGCCAGCCAGCCCACTGGAATGCTGGCCAAGACATGGATCACTGCCCATAAATCAGGCAGTGACCTGCGCGACCGGGTGGTGCAAGGGGGCCCCGAAGCACCCCTTCTGTCAGCCTTTTCCTGGTGGGTGAAACTGCCAGGGAATGGCTGTCAGAACAAGGGTTCTTTATCCAGAAGGCAGTGCTGCTTGCAGCGCTGCCCTGTCGGATGAAGAATTCCACCATTGCAGGCTGCCTAGTGGCGGTAGCCTGGCAGTAGTGGAGGGCCACCTGTGGTGATCCCCACTGTGTTCAATATGTGGCAGTCTTGACTGCCAAGTTCATAATAGCCCTCAAAGTGAGAAACACCTTAAAGCATAGCGTTTGCACTGGAAGGGATGGCTTTCAGCGCAAAACCTATGCTTCCCACAATGCAAAAATCTTTGCAATGTGTCTCAAGGGAATCTGCGTTGGTTTATGGAGCCAAAGAGCACCAATGCAGGGCCAGAGCAGAACAGTGTCACATCTTATTAAACATGGTGCTGTTCTGCTCCATCCCTTTCATGCAAAACATCCTAGCAACTTTACTTGCTACATTGATTTGTGTCCATTCTATGTAAATCTAGCCCTGGATACTTTCCCCACTTGAATGTCTAGCAGCCAGTGAGGTCTCAATAAAAAAACAAGCATTTTCAATGCAACGGGTCTCACATTTGCTCGAGTTAGAGCTATTAGCGTTGTAAACTCCTAACCTGACTTTTCTTGCCACAGAAAATGAAAGAAAAAAAAATTAAGCATGATTGCACTATGTAAAATGCAGTGCGATCGTACTGAAATTTTAAATGGAAAAACCAAGCGCTATTGTGCTACTTAAACCCCAGCACTGCATGGAAAAAAAAACAGATATAGTAGTCCAGAAACCATGCAGAAAACATCGAGCCTCGTATGTTTTCAGTAGTTTACCAGTGCTGTGAAGGTGGGTTAAACACCGGAAAAGACATGACTTATGCATGCCTTTCACAAATGAAAGCAAAAGGATTTTAAAAGGCAAGCCCACGAACCAATGAAAGTGACTGACTGGGCGTTGTTGGAAGACCAAAGAGAGATTACTACAGGGGACGGAGCGCTTTGCGCTTGCCCCTAAAAACAACTAGGGCACCATTATTTTGGAAGACCTATATAAACCATTCAAAGAGACACAAAAATGATTGCATTCAAGTGCCGGCTCCTCTTTATAGGGCTAGTGCAGATTGGGTTGATATGAATAGAGGGTAGGAAGAGACTGAACAGCCTGGTTCCTTGTGTGACATAGTTTGGGACTGGGCTCTGTGATGAGGAAGCAATAAAAGGAAGCTGAATAGAAAAAGGAAGTAATCCTTGACATATTCAAAAAATTTGGCACCATCGATAGGGTGCCAAATTAATAATACACATCCTGCTCTTATCCCAACTGATTCCTTCTTCACAAGTCAAATTGAAAGATGACCATTATGCTACTTTACATTTATTTGTCTAGCACTTTACTGCAATGGGTATCAACAAATGGAATTTCCAAAACCTTAGCACCCTTTTGCAAGTTGGAAATACGAATGGGCACATTAAAGGGAAGTGGTGCTGCACCCAGTTCAGTGCCACTTTTATTGTGCCCCTTAGCACCCCGCCATCACCACCGTGTGTGCACTGTACTAAGATATGGTGCACCCTGGTTCTGGGTAGGGGGCGATAGTATCAACATTTTTTATTCTTTTGATGTACTGTTCATGTTCAGGACCAAAATATTGGCGCTAACCCTGAACAGCATATAGGGGCGTATTGTAAACAGTGGTGTGCCCCCTTTTAATGTCTACTCTGAGCAGGTGTTAAATGTGGCGAATAAAATGATGAGCCATTTTTCAGCCCCGCTAATGGGGGAATGCCTCCTTTGCATACATTATGCAAAGCTCAGGCATAATGTAGAGCAAAGGGTTTCAAAGTGACACTATGCATGCGTTGCTCAGTTTTGTAAATATGGCCCGGGGAAAAGGCTATCTTAGCATAAAAAAAATGATTCCAAGGCAGCGCTAAAGTGGTGTTAAGCCCTTTTAAATTAGGGCTTTAATGACCACAGTTAAAGAAGTCTATTGATACTGAGGCCCACATTACGACCCTGACAGTGGGTGATAAAAAGGCCGTCATACCGCCAACAGGCTGGCAGTAATTATCTCCAAATTATGACCATGTCGGTGATTTCTCCCATAGACAGCCAATGTACCACAATAACCGCCAGAGCGGAAAGAACAGTCACCACGGCGGAAACCGCCTATAGCCAGGTGGAAGACAAAGTACTACCCACCATATTTTGACACAGTAAACCCCCACCTTTTCTGGGGTGGTACCAATGCCATCAAAAGCCTGACAGAGACAGAGCACAAAAGTCAAAGGACTCACCATTGTAGACACAGGGAAGAACCACGCCGCCATGGAACCCGAACTGCAAGTCTTTCTTCCCGATGATCTTCCACGTTATGCTCCACCTGGAACACCAATGACGGTGAAGACGACGACAATGAGTACAGCAGCCTAGCACACAAGGGAGGGTGGGAGGAAAACGAGAGTGACACACACACGCACAACACACACCCGACACACACACCATACACACAACCAGCTGCATTACAAAAACAATTTGACTCCGAAAATTGTCGTAATAATGCTAGGACAACACTAATTAACAAAAGTGATTGTAATCAGTTCAACAAAAAAATCAATAATCCGATTTGGCCATGAAACAGATATGTGCACTTGTGTGAAAAAGGGACACTGCCCAGTCCATAGTTCAAAGGGCCCACGTGGCCACAGGACACAGTCCAAGGCCCAACTCAAATCCTGCCCAAATCTAGATAGACCACTGCAGGGGCATCAGTTGTCAAATAGGCAGGCACCTCAGGGATAGCGGGGGCACCTCAGCCGGATGTGGGAACAAGCCCACTGGTTCTCGAGGGGGCAACATGCCCTGTGCTATGTCCTGGGGAGTGCAAGGCCACAGTCTCTCAAGTGAGTGTCTTCCCCACTGGTTCTGGAGGGGGTAACTTGCCCTGTGCTTTGTCCTGGGGAGTGCAAGGCCACAGTCTCTCGAATGGGTATCTTGCCCACTGGTTGTGGAGGAGACAACATGCCCTGTGCTTTGTCCTGGGGGTGCAAGGACACAGTCTCTCAAGTGGTTGACTTGCCCATTAGTTCTGGAGGGGGCAGCCCGCACAGTAGACCCTGGAGGGTGGACTACAAGGCGTCCACTGGTGGTGATGGATGCACTGTGGTGGTGGTTGGCGGAGGCTCCATGTCAGCCCCTACACTCTGTGATGGCTGCACTGTGGTGGTGGTTGGGGGAAGTTCCTGGTCAGCCCCTGCACTCTGTGACAGCTGCACTGTGGTGGGGGTTGGGGGAGGCTCCTGGTCAGCTCCTGCACTCTGTGATGCTGCATGCTGGTGGTGGTTGGGGGAGGTTCCTGGTCAGCCCCTGTGATGGCTGCACTTCCACGGCTGGCGGTGGAGGCCCTATGACAGCTGGTGGTGGTGGTGATGTTTGTCAGACAGCTTCCACTGGTGTAGATTGCCTCCTCTCCTCCAGGTCATGGGTTGGGGATCCCTTACCCTTCCTGGCAGGGGTGGATGGGCTCTTCCTCCTCTGCCTGGTGGTGCAGGCTCCTTCCCCTTCTTCTCAGCTAGTTCAGGCTCCTTCCTCTTCTTCCCAGCTGGTGCAGGCTCCTTCCCCTTCTTCCCAGCTGGTGCAGGCGGCTTCCCCTTCTTCTCAGCTGATGCAGGCTCCATCCCCTTCTTCACAGCTGGTACCGGACTCTTCCCTTTCATCCCAGGTTGTGCTGCCTCCTTCCTCTTCAGTATTGTTGGTCTGGTATCCCTACCACCACGAGTAGGTGGTGCTACCACTGTCCTAGAGGACTGTTTGGCTGAGGTGCTAGGCTGGGTCCTTGCTACCCTGCCCATACGTGCAGGACGGGGGGTAGTGAAGAGGTCAATTGTGGAAAGGAAAAGCTTTTTAGGTACGTTGGGGTGGGAAGAGGGAGGAGTAATGGGAGTGGAGGATGAGGGAGTGGTTGTTGGAGGTGTATGTCTGCTGGATTTGGGTGCAGATGCATGGGCTGTATTCTGTTGTGAGTTGGATAGCTGTTGGGTGTCTGAGTGCTTGCGTTTGTGTCCTTTAGGGAGGGACAGACACTGTGGAAGAAGACACAGGAGACACGTGCATGGATGTTGTGGAGGTGTCTGCCAGTGAGGTGTGTGTTCTGCTTGGTGTGGTGGTGATGCTGGTAGAGGATATTGATGTAGTGCATGCAGGTGTGAGTGTAGACGTACCTCGGTGGGAGGTGGAAGAGGAGGAGGGGGGGAGACAGTGGATGTTGTTGTGCCTGCAACTGAATTGTGTTTGTGTGAGTGCCTGTGGGATGAAGTGTGCTGCTTGTGTTTTCCTGTGCCACTCTTGGGTGTTGTCTTGTGTGCATGCTCATCTGTCTGTGGGCTTGGGATGGGTTGGGGTTGAGGAGAATGGAACAGGGAAGTGGAAGTTGTAGGGGGGACAGCTGAAACAGGGACAATGGCTACCATAAGAGAGGAGGCCAGAGCCTGAATCGATCTCTAATGTGCCGCCAATCCACTGTGAATGCCCTCCAGGAATGCATTGCATTTCTGCAACTGGGATGCCAGCCCCTGCATGGCATTCACAATAGTTGATTGCCCTACGTAGATGGCTCTCAGGAGATAAATAGCCTCCTCACTCAGGGCAGCAGGGCTCACTGGGGCAGGGCCTGAGATGCCTGGGGCGAGGGAGATGCCCACCCTCCTGTGTGAGCAGGCATGGGCAACTTGTTGAGGGGCTACTGGGAGGGTGGTCAGTGGACTCTGCTTCCAGGGTCCTGTGGGGTGCAGCTCCCTCTGTTGGTGGTGCCTCTGCTCCTTCGCCAGATGATGCTAATGCACATAAGAGCAGGATGACAAAACAAGAAAGGAGAGGAGAGAGACAAAGGATGCACAGGGTCAATGACTTCACCAACACCACCTTTGGCATACACAGCACCCTCACACACAGGGAACAGGCCTACGCATTATGCATGGCACTACAAGTGAAATGGCTAGTCACCAAGGCATGAGGAGGGGCACACATTGCCAAATGCAGCACACCTGGGACCCACACACCCCTGCCCAAAAGGGAATACTAACAAGCTAAGTAAGCAGTATTTTACATTCAAACCCTTAGCCACCTATGTCTGGCTTGGCCTAGGGGCACCCAGGGACACACAACTACCACCCGGATACCACCCCAACAGCAGTAAGTTGTAATGATAGCCACTGTACTCACCCCCTTGTGGCGGCTGTGATGCTCTCAATCGCCCATCCATCTCAGGGAAGGCCACCGCCAGTATGCGGGCCATCAGGGGGCTCAGGGTCCGACGGGCACACCTTCATTGTTGGGAGGCCATAACCAGCTGGGCCTCCGTGGTCTTCTATGCCCAGCATCTCAGGTCCTTCAACGGTTTCCGACAGTGGGGGCTCTGCCTGTCATAGACCCCAAGGGTCCGCACCTCCTTGGCGATGGCACACCATGTTCCCTTCTTTTGATGGGCGCTGGCCTGCATAGGGAATACACACAGGAGATCACCATTAGACAAACATTCCAGCCTGTCACTCAAGTAGCCCACCATACCCGTGTGCATCACCCATAGCCCAGCCCACAACATGTACATCGTCAAGAGGACATCCAACCACCCCCCTTACATGAGGCCCTCATACAAAACTGCATCTTGAACACAGTGTACTCACCTGTTGGTCTGGAGGCCATTACAGCACTCTGTACTGGGGTAGGACACCATCCACCAGTTGCTCCAACTCCTCAGAAGTGAAGGCAGGGGCGTTTCCCCAGTCACATGGACCATGGTGTCGGGTAGGCTCTCATTATTCTAATGAGACTACTGTATTTTGAGCTGCAGATTCTCCAGTGGTGTGGGAGACTACGTCTAACCCACTGCTGGCGACACCTGTCACTCCAATCCGAGTATTTCTCCGGCTAACTAGCAGTGCCTCATCTCTACCCAAGGATAGGGATGACTGGACAGCCGAGCGCATTACATACTTTGCTTCTCAGGTAAGTCGTGGTCACTCAGGTCTTATCCATTTCTCTCATTTACAATTCAGTCTCATATATAAATGGCAAACAGAAGCAGTATATGTTTCAATAATGAGTTTAATAAAACAACTGCATCTTAGATAGCAAAGCGTGAGCTGCAATAACAAGGACAACACAACATGACAGTATTAGAATTGTGACCAAAAGAGTGAAGCATAAAAACAATGCTATCATATTGCCACTATAATCAATGGACTAGCTCCTACCTAGGCTAGGATAGAGCACAGCATGTTAAGCTCTAATTCTGCCCTTCAGGTTCCCCTAGGAAGACATCAACCCCCATAACTGAGCAAAGGCCTGTGGTCTGCGTTAGCATCTGTAGTGAAGCATTCAGCAATCAGCATACAGATGTGGTTTCCTGGCTGGAATCTCCCTCTAACGTTTAAGGGACAAGGAAGTGTTTTTATAATAACACAGCTGATGTTCTGAGAAAATGCCCTACATAAGGATGTGTGTTTTCTACGAATGTTGGAGACTAAACTTCTACCACGTTCACTGGCAATGTACATTGCTGTAGCCTTGGAAGAAGCACAGAGTGATCAAGAATGTCTTGTTTGAGAACAGAGTGCTGGCCTAGGCAAAAACAGTTAGATAGATGGAAAATAAAACAAGACCATAAAAATGGTTATTGTAACAATAATAAGACGAAGCTGAATAAAATATATATCTAGGTTAAAGTGCACAGTGGCCTAGTGTGTTAAAATAATGTGCATGGAGCTATGACTAAAATGGCTACACCACACCCTCACCTTGTCAGTTGAAGGTGGTTCAAAGTCTAAAAACATGTAAATTGTTACTAAAAGCTCAACCTAATATATATATATTTATATATATATATACATATATATATATATAAAGGAATGTTAATGATGACAAGTGGAAGGGAAGGGACACATGAGCATGTAAAGGGGCAATTTCAAATATGAGCATGTGGCATTAAACCAAATTTCAAAAGACAAAGTCAATTTTGAAAAGTTCCAATAGATTCTGGGACCATGGAGGACAGGAGATCTTCCACTTCGGCCGATGTTAAAGTTGGAAAGTCATCGCCAAGAAGGGTCAAGGATCAGTTGTGTTCCGTAGCCTCCGCCTCCGCCTCAGCCAAGGTGGCATTCCATGGCGTGCCCAGTGATGAGTCGTCAGCTACATCCTCCAGGAAGGGTAACTCATAAGTAGCTTCTCGTAGCAAGTGCAACCACAATGCGCATGTCTGGTAAAGAATCGTCAGCGAGAACATCAACAGATCATCGTCCAATGTAGGCAAGCGCTGCGTCGAAAGACAGACTTCCAGTGCGTGTTCGAAAGGGCACCAGAGGCACTGAAACACTGGTTGCACTTAATCCAAAACCGGTCTGAATGACAAAGACCAGCCAACCTCCAATTGCTCCAGGAGTGTTGCTCCAAAATACTGCATCATACGTTCATGACACAGCTGCGCTGATGGGTCGCCTTCATTCCTCCTCAGTGTGGCCGGACAGCCATTGCGCACACAAAATAGCAACAGCAAGATGCCAGCCAATAAAGCCAAAGATATCGGAAATCTCCCGAAAATACTAGAGAAGATTGAGTGGATTGCTGATGGTATCAAACTGAATATGGAGGAGAAGGTGTGAATGAAACCAGAACCAACAGCTTTAAAAAAAAATTGCGATTCCAGTTGTACTGGACGCATTAAATATTCGTCCCACAAGTTCACCAAAGTGACTCGGAAAGTTTGCATTTAAAAGGGACTGTATTTTTGCTGACGACCTTGCCACCTGAAGTGCGTAGGCCTCGCATGCAGATGTAAGGGCCACATTCTTTTGAAACATGAAAGCCTTGAGTCTGCTCAACTTGTCAAAATTCACATTTGAAGTAGCAATGTGAGGCCAAATGTCAGCTACCTTTTTTAATTTTAGTGGGGGGAAAAAGTACGTTCCCGCAGCATGTAACAACCTTAGAGACCGAAACAACATAAACTATTCCGGCTTGCATACCACAACAGTCATCACCATTGAGGAGGACGTAGCTGGCATTTGAAAGCACCTGGAACGTAGGTCTAATCAAAGGGACTGGAACTCCCTTCAGATAACAAGCCAAGTTTGCAGCAGAGGCGTTACAGGCCCCATGCAAGGACAGCTGTTTACAAACCATTAAATGGCTGACTGAAGTCTCGCATTCACTACCGCTAAGAAAGACTTCTTTCATGCCACTGAGACATTTGTACGAGAAGGGAAGCTCCTGTTCCTCATGGATGTAACTATCTCCAAACCTTTCATATCTGACTACCAGAATTTGTTTTAAACAGGAGGTAAATTGAAGTGTAGAAATAGGCAGATTAATGACCCCGTGTAAGCCACTCAGCAGATGTTTTTTTAGCCACAGGAAAAGGCAACTTTTCTAATTTCTCAATATTAAGCATGACATAAGTTACTTCCTCGTTAGCCATTGGTTGTTGCTGTCGTGTTAAATTAAAGAAAGAAAATATCTCCCTCGCCCTGACATGATGACAGGGAACGCGACCCGCCTTCAGTGTTTAAAATGTCCAACCCAGCTGCATAATGGACCTTAGCTGACTCTGTCCATGGTGTAAAGAAGACATATCTGTTTGTATAATGTCCATAGTAGAATAGACGATGTTATTTAAAGTGTATATCCGTTCGGACAAGGTGTTAATCCCATTATCCACCACAGCTAATGTCTTTTTCAAATGTTCCTGGTCTATTTGCCTTAACCGGGTAGCTGCTTCTTGTTGGGAAAGCTTCCAAATTTCATTATAAACTTCATATAAGAAATGCTTCCTTCTGTGTTTTCTGGGGCCTAACAGGAAGTCCTGTAAGTCCGTGTTATTAGACAGGAGACTAAGGTGTTCTCTAACCGCATCTAGTGAGGATGTTCTTAACCATTGCTGGCACAATTTTCCAACACTATGGGGGTCATTCCGACCCTGGCGGTCATGGACCGCCAGGGCCGGGGACGGAGGAAGCACCGCCAACAGGCTGGTTGGTGCTTCTGGGGCAATTCTGACCGTGGCGGTAAAGCCGCGGTCAGAAAAGGGAAACCGGCGGTTTCCCGCCGGTTTTCCCCTGCCCCAGGGAATCCTCCACGGCGGCGCTGCAAGCAGCGCCGCCATGGGGATTCCGACCCCCTTCCCGCCAGCCTGTTCCTGGCGGTTTACACCACCAGGAAGAGGCTGGCGGGAACGGGTGTCGTGGGTCCCCTTGGGACCCCTGCAGTGCCCATGCCACTGGCATGGGCACTGCAGGGGCCCCCTAACAGGGAACCATTAAGAATTTCAGTGTCTGCAAAGCAGACGCTGAAAATCGCGACGAGTGCCACTGCACCCGTTGCACACCAGCAACTCCGCCGGCTCCATTCGGAGCCGGCTTCATCGTTGCTGGGGCTTTCCCGCTGGGTGGGCGGGCGGCCTTTTGGTGGTCGCCCGCCCGCCCAGCGGGAAAGTCAGAATGACCGCCGCGGTCATTTGACTGCGGTACGGTCTTTTGGCGGTCTCCGCCCGGTGGGCGGCGCCCGCTGCCCGCCGGGGTCGGAATGACCCCCTATATGTCGTAACTATACCTGCATGTTCGGATGATATATAGCGAGGGTCCGGTCTACTAGTTCTAAAACCCCTGAGGAGTTGATAAAACGTTGACGACACCCATTGGTATCTATGGGCCACAATAACCACCCACTAGCACGTGTCAGTGAAACATTAAATGTATCATTCTGGACCCATTCGTCAAGCAGATCTTCAGTTGCATTTGTATATTTTTGCCATTTTTAAAACTTTGCAGGGGCAGGTATACTGGGCATACTTAGGGCCAGAAGTAGCAAAAATAAAAATTGCGAGTCGCAAAGTGGAATGCCAGAAAAAAAAGCAATCCGATTTTACGACTCGCAGCCGGACTCGCAACGCTGTGTGCGAGTCCGCAGTTTGCGAGGTCGCTGTTTGCGAGTGTGCAAAAACGAACTCGCAATTAGCGAGTGGGTGTCGCAAATTGCGAATACCTTCAAAATTGCTAGCAGATGCAGCAGAACACTCCAGAAAGCATACCAGAACACCCTGGAAACACTTCCTGGCACATGATGATGACATCACAGCCAGGAAGTTAACAAATACACCTGGGAGGAGGGCTCAACAGTGAGCAGTGTCTCTGCCACTCACAGTAGCGTGCTGAGGAGTGGTAGGCACAGCACCATGGACGCAGCAGGGACCAGCCAGGCTGGCAGGAGGGGCAGGAGATCATAGATAACAGCCAGGACAGATTCATGTGGCACATGGCGTTAATGTGCCACATGACTGGTTGGCATTTTCCTGCCCATGGACAATTTCAACTTGTATATAGTTTCTTCATGACATTAATAAAACTGTTATTTTTGTTCCACTTAGCAAATGGTTAATAGGTGAGTATGGTGGGAGTTGACACGTACCGTCCAGAATATTGCGTTGCAATGTGGTCCCGTCTCAGTCTGCCTTGATTAGCTAGACTCCTATCCCCATGATGGCGATGTGGTTGTTCTTGCTCTTCATCATCAGGATCTGGGTCTGCAGGGGTGAGAGGCAGCCCACGTCGGGTGGCTATGTTGTGAGGATGGCGCATGCGACCACAATTTTGAAAGCGGTAATGGGGGTGTATTGGAGGGCGCCTCCACTGCGGTGGAGGCATCGGAATCTTGCCTTCAGGAGTCCGAAGGTGCGCTCTATGAGGTTCCTGGTCCTCTTATGCGCACTGTTGTATTGCCTCTCTGAATCATTGCTGGGTGTTAAAAATGGAGTCATGATCCATGGCCTTAGAGCATATGCACTGTCACCTGTTGGGCACAAAAGTACACTGTTAGGAAGTCCAGATAGTCGTGCACAGTGACCTGTGTGTATGTCTGCAAGGTGTATGCAGCTCTACCTAGGAGGTATCCGTCTCCAAACTCCCCACGTTCCAGGCGTTGATGTATCCCACTATGTCTAAAAATGTATGAGTCATGGGTACTGCCTGGAAACTTAGCTACGATGTCCGTGATGACGTAATGGGCATCACAAACAACCTGTATGTTGAGTGAGTGGGTACACTTTCTGTTGCGGAAAATATGTTCCAGATTAGCGGGGGCATATTTCAATGTGTGTCCCATCTACACATCCAATTACATGGGGGAAGTGGGCAATGCGGTAAAAGTCCAGCTTCGTGCTGTTAATTTCTGCCTCATTCCTTGGTAAGTATATGAACTGAGACCTGTGCGCTACTAAGGCATCTCGGAATGCCCTGAGGAACCTTGACACTGCACTTTGGGATACCCCACCTGCCACGGCAATGACCCCCTGATAGCTCCCTGAGGCCAAGAGGTGCAGTGCGCATAGTACTTGCACATGCGTAGGGATGGCGCAGCCACGCAGAGTCTTGTGTTCCAGCTGTGGTTTTAGTAAATCTATGAATTCTAGAATGGCAGCGCTGCTAAGGCGGTATTTATCATGGATCTCCTCTTCAGTTTGCTGGAAAAGGGTCTGCCTTGTTCTATATATCTTCTCCTGTCTGTGGCCCCTCCTCCTCCTCTGCTGGGCTGCGTAGACTCTCCTCCTCACTGCTATCAGGTATATGTCCGCCATCTTGAGTGACCCAGATGCCTTCTGGGTCTCCTTTTATACTTTGGTAATGGTTATCACCTGCTCTGAGTTAGTGGTAAATGCGACTTGCAAACTGGGCTTTTTGCGACTAGTCGCAATTTGCGAGTTGCAATTGCATAAGGTTTGCGACTCGCAAATTGCGACTTGCAATTTGCGGGTCGCAAAATGGGGTCGCAACGGATGCGACTCGCAAACGGGTCCCATCGCTTTTTGCGAGTCGGAAATGGGCTTTTTGCATCCCATTTCCGATTTTGCACTGTCGCAAATTGCGAATCGGCCCGTTTGCGAGTCGCAAACGTTTGCTACATCTGGCCCTTAATTCCTTAATTTTAGCTAAGCCTAAACAACTTGTTTGTTGTACTGTTTCATTTAAGAATATCATTTGTACAGGTATGAGGCATGCTCTAAATAAACCTTCCTTTCCCCTAATTTGCCAATGTCTAATTCCCCATACACTTTTCAGATCGATCGACTTCAGCCAATATTCATTGCCTTCTATAGACAAACGGGAAACAAAGGATTCTGAATATATAAATTTCGTATTCGTCATTAGTAGGTGGGACCTTAAAATAATATGACCCAGCATTTTTTACATTGTGCCCAGAAAAATATGTAAACTTTCAAAATAAGTTTTAGAACTCCCCCGTGGCGGAGTTGGGCAATGTTCCCATTGTGTATAATTAAAAACAGTTTTGGGGCTGCTTGTATCAAATGTTGCCCATCATAATTATAGCAAAACATATCACCATCATTTTCTTTAGATTGATAAACATCTTCGTTTTTAAGGACAGTATAATACTGCAATTCAGTAATCATAGAATCAACTGTTTTCACATCCCAATCATCAGAAACAATGCCTGGTATTATAATATTATTCATTGATAGTTTGAACACATATGGTATTTGAATAACTTCCATGGGACCGTGTACATCAAATATTACTTTGTCCTAAACAATCCCATCAGGAATTGGCACTGCAGAAATGTTCACAAATGAAAAGTCTCTTCAGACCTTATGTGATGAAAAATGTGGTTTTAAGACCTCCTCCACCAATTCAACTGTTGATTTTTCAGGAAGAAAATGACCATTTATTAACAAGAAGAAAGTGATAACAAAACCAATCCAAAGTAGAAAAGATAGGACAGTCAAGGAAAGCCATAGATAGTTCCATGGGAAAATAAAATATGTTTTTTTAAGCCAGTTCATTAGCTTATGTGTTGTTGATAATTCAGGTATCGAAGAGGCAAATGAGTCTGAGACGTCATCATTGAAGTAGGCAAAAGATCCAGAAGCAGTACGTGCAAATGCTGGAGCCGTGGTTAGTGGTGGAGTTGGTGTTTCCCGTGGTGGTACACAATAAATAGCACCATCCCTTTGTGTTGAAGTTGAGTCAAATCGGTCAATTATTTCTGTATTGCTCGATGTTGGTGGAACCAATGCAAGATCATTTTCCACTCTCCCCAAGCTTAGAGAGGTGTCAGTGTTGCTATCAACAACTTGTAGAGGGACGTCTACACCAGTAGTGAGAGGGATTCAGGAACTACTGGATGTTACTCTTGGTTTGCTGTGCCGGATTGGCCACATGGTGTAGTTGTCGATGGAGACAAAACGATTTTATTTGGCACCTGCCAACGGAGGAAGAATTACAGTTCTGGTACCGTATGTCCCCAATACTGGGACTGGTGCTCAATAGGAAGGACCAAATTCTTTTTTCACAGCATCTTTTTCACGTACAAGATCCCCGACTCTGGGAATCCAGCCGGTAGATGTTACAGGCACATCCTTGATTCCTGTGGAGGCAGCACTGATAGAAAAAATATTGTCACAGACCTGTTACAATTCCTGGTAAACAGTGACACGTTCATTTATGTCAAATGGTGTTTCTGCTGCCTCCATGCCAGGACCATCAAGATCCGGAACATACATTCTAGTCCTGAACAGGCACTCATATGAAGTACGACCCCCCCCATGGACCTTCTAGGTAGATTATTAAGTGCTCTCTGGACTCCATATAGGTGATTAAGCCAACTACAACCCGTACCTAAGACTCTGGCTGATAAGGATTGCTTTAAATCACGGTTTAATCAGTCCATAACACTATTTCCCTTGGGACGAAATGAAGATGAGTACTGGAGTTGGACCCCCAACGAAGCCATGGCGTCCCTGAATGCTCTTGAGGCAAAAGCAGGGGCCTGGTCCGAATGGAAAGCCGCTACCGCCTATGTACCGATAAAGACTTGCAAATCTTAAATAACAGTCCGAGCGTCAGTCGAGCGTTGTGGCCACACCCATAGAAATCTGGAGCATGAATCAACAGTGACTAATATATACTTGTATGTACTATCCGCTGTTAGGGGACCACAATGGTCCAAGTACACACATTGTAATGGTTAGTTGAAAATCAAGAGGGGTGTCTGCTGCGGACATTTGGCAGTGGAAACCTTTATTTGTTGACAGATGTTGCAACAAAGGACATAATGTTTGGTCTGTTTATAGAGACCTGGCCACAAATAACGGGCCTGCAAGATCGAAATTGTAGCTGCCACACCAGCATGGGCAGATGCCACCCCCTCATGCGCTGCTTTAATCTATTGTGATCTTATATCTCTATTGGGATTGTCTCGTACCCCTACACCTGGTATCTTAACCTCAGCGTTCAGCATACCTCCCATTCGGTAGGAATATTTATCAGGAAATCCTTTGTGATAGGGCGTACCATCAGCCGTAGCTGTCACAACAGCATATATGTCTGAGTCTGGTTTTGAACTCGAAGAGTCACTGCAGCTACAGCAGCCGCAGCCACTGCTGACTTTGCGGCTCCTTCAGCCAATTTATTTCAGGCAACGTGTATCCCAACGCGCTGGTGTCCAAGTGTATGTAGAACATGGACATTTGATAGCGTCTCTTTCAGATCCGCTACTTTACCTCCCAGAAGTCTGTGCTTAATGGTGTTGCCTTTGGAATCTCTGAAACCATTCTGGCACCAGTAATGCAGATATTCATTAAAGAACTGGACACAATAATATGAATCACAAACAATCAGCGTTGGCTGTGCAGGATCCGTATGTTCCAGTGCCATCAACAGCGCTTTTAGCTCTGCCAATTGTGCTGTGCAATCCCCTAGGGTTTGTGTAAAGGTATGTAGGGGCCAAAATGTATTGTCCTCCATATAGCCGCTTACGACTGCGCACGCAGCCGAATATTGGTGTTTTGTGCCAATCGCAGGTTGTGCTGAGCCATCGGTGTACATGACTCTATGATATTTTTCGATAGGCAATGTATTTGCTGGAACTGGATATTCTAGTCCATACTGCAAAAATTCTTGAGTTTATAGCTTTGGGTCACAAATGTAATCTACATCAGTGGCTGTGAAAGATGTAGCCCATTGTATCCAATGCGGATGTAATGCTTTTGCGTTAGGAACGCTGCCTTTTGTAACAGCCTCTAAGGCTGGGATCGGAGAAATGACAATAATGCGTTTTCCTTGGGCAAGAGGTCGTTCTTTAATGACAGCCATCTGTACAGCAGTGAGAATTTTCTTAGTGGGAGCAATGTGTTGTTCTGCCGCTGAATATAAGTGTGATTTGTACGCAATCGGGACTGTCTCACCTTCATTAAATGTCACATAGGTGAAACCGATGGCACCAGCTATTACTCTGTTGACCAAATGTGTTTTGTTGTCCCTTGCGTGAAAGTGTTGTGCTGCAAGCATGTCTGTTTGCAATTCACGAAGAATGCATGTATGTTCAATTGTACAGAATTTGCTTGAAAAATTGTGGCGCTAGGCTATTCCCTTCACTTGACAGCTCATATCCCAGAAACAGGACACTGAGGAAGGCAATTTTTGTTTTTTTGAACTTTAATTTGTAGCCGAATTCCGCGAATCCTACAACAATGTGGGCTACTCGTCTTAGATGTTGTAGCAGTTCATCATCCGTAAGATAGATATCATCTACATAGGACAATGCTTCAGGATCAATCTCGTTCAAAATTGCTGTCACATGATCTGCGAACAGTCCTGGGCTATTCTTATACCCCTGAGGTAAACGCAGGGGCGGCTGGTGTTCAAGGGCTAAGGGGCTGTGCCCCTAGCCTTTTCTGGCCTCTCTAGTGAAGCATATATTTAATGACATGATGAAAGTAACACATTTTCTGCACAACATTTTCCGAGTGAAAGTTGTGCACTTTGAAAAGCCCCACTGCGCCTGCGTCAGTATGTGGCTGAAAGCTGCACAGTGGGCTGACAGGGCTTGCCCACGTAAAGCCCTTACGTTTTCTCAGAACGCAGTGACGTCCCTGGCTTATCTCCTCCTCCACCAGAAGCCCTGATAGTAAACAGCCTGGGGCGTTTTTTGTTCAGCCCGGGTTTCTGAAAACTTCCTGTCACTCCGATATTATTATCCACCCTTTCCTATTTACTCAAATGGTGGGGTGTGATCAGAAGGGTCTACGTACCAGAGGTCACATTATATTAAAATAATATGGCATTGCGCAAAGAAAATCCCCTTTTCCTGCATTACAAGCAGCCTGTGGCAGAGAAATGGAATACATACAATGAATAACTCCATCCAGGGCTTTCTGGGAGACAGGAGTGTGACCTGAAGACCTCAAGTCATAAATATGTCAAAGACAACCCTGCACTCAAGTAAGTTGGAGCTCTATCTTTTTTACAGACAATAAGAAAAAAATATGTTCTCTCAGCTCTCCTCTCTTTTCACTGCCTCTGTAGGTGATTTCGTCTCTCAAAGGCAGTAATGGTTCCAGTAATTTATCATGGCTAGTTATGCTTGTTTTATTTCTTCTGTAGACTAATGACGTGATATGTCATATTAAACATGTAATCCACAGCTCAAATAAATGTGTACCTTTTATCACTGAAACTTCTTCATCCCAGCCATCTAACATTCACTGACATAGAGCCCACTCTTTTCCCCATTCCTCACGCAGTAGAAGTGGATGCAAGCATGAGTAACTTGGTGTCTTGTCTTGGGTAATGGTAAGTGTTATAATACTAATCTTATGTTATCTTTATGGTACTGAGACCCCCTTGCCGCACTAACCTCCCCCACTGTGACGCCACAGGCCCTGACTGCAAATCGCTGGCTCCTTTAGAAGTGGAGGTGCTGCATTTGTTCCCTCATTAAATTGATCCAAAAGACGAGCATGGTTCTTGTTCCCTTGCAAAATTGATCCAAATATTGGACTCAAGCACAAAGGGAGAAATATGTGCTTCCAGTAAAGGCATTTATCTGCTGTATAGCCTTAAAACTGTCCCTATCAATATGCCCTCAGCATTAATGCCAAAAACATGAATTGATATGCAAACAATGAATATTAAAAAGTGATTTAGTTACTCTTATTTCACATGTTTTCATTAAGGTTGCTTTCACGAAGAGAGTTAGCTGTTTCATCATGATCTGTTTATGTCTTGCCTAGTGCACACTTTGATTTGTGCCAGGTGTTTATGAGGGGTTTTCATTGAGAGTGCTGGTGCTATGGCTGAAGGTAAAGCAAAGTGCCTGTCAGTGTGTTGGCGTCTTCACAAAGCACACAGAACAATGGTCACATTTTCCAGTTACATTTGACATTTAGGGCCAGATGTATCATGAAGGGCTTTTGCGATTCGGAAATAGCGATTTTTAAGAAATCGCTATTGCCGACTTGCAAAATGTCATGTATCACATTTGTGAATCGGTAATAGTGATTTCTTAAAACTCGCAAATGCTATTACCGAATCGCAAATTGTGATACCGGCCCCATTCGCACATATGGGCATGTTAGCCCATATCTGCGAATTTTTTGTATTTCCAAAATTTTGATTTCTTAACTAGAAATTGCAATTTTGGAAATGCAAAACCCCAGGGTTCTGGGGGACTTAGGCCCCCTCTGCTGCACCCCAAAATAATTTTTTGGGACATGTAAGCAACCTGGTGGTAAATAGCAATTCCTAAATGCCCAAATCGCATTTAGGAATGGCTTCATACATGTGCTAAGAAATCGCAAATAAGGATTCCTTATTTAGAGAGTCACAATTTGCGACTCTCTAAACAGGGTCGCAATTGTAAGGAATCGCTATTTTAAAATTGCATTCAGAATGTCTTCCTTACATTCTGAACTGGCTTTTTGCATTCGCAAACGGGCATTCAAACCTTGATACATCTGGCCCTTAGTGTAAATGTGTGTGAAGAGGATGCACAGAGGTCATTATATTTAGAAGGCAAAAGCAAAAGGAAATAAAGTACTTATATGTGAATGAGTGCAATGTATGTTTGGGGTGGTAAAATGAGGGCGATGCGGGGAGTGGAAGAGGAGAGAGGAGGTTGAAAATGTGCAGATGGATGAGATGTGAAGAGAAATAGGGCAAACATATCTAACATTAAAGAAAAAATAACTGAAGGCCCTACTCCTTCCGCAGGCCTCAACAATATTTAACTCATAATCTCACAATTCCAGAATTGAAACATTTTCAATGTTAATTATTTATAACTAATCATTGTTGTTACTCATTTATCTTCCACAGCTAACAACCATTGACAAAGCCAACTGTACTGACAGGCTTTACGTGATGTCAATTGATGTGTTGTATTTCTGGATGCAATAACATCTCATTTTGCATTTTCCCTTTTAGAGAGCCTCCACTTTTTTCATCCCACTTAAAGACCTGTCTGCACATATTTCTGTATGACTGGTTGCAGTCAGCAGTTGTGTGTGCTTCCTGATGCCTGCTTAGAACATATTCTTCCAAAGTTGATGCCGCATGGAGTGCAAGACATTGGGTAAACACACACTTTAAAGGGCCTGAAGTTGTTGCAGTGTACAATTCGCACATTAATGTAAAGGGTGAACATATTAATGCAGTAAGATATGTGTTTAATATTTCAAGACTATACATTCCCACTGCTTTTTAAACCTTGCTTTCTCACTAAATGTATTTCCTTTCAAATGGACCACTTGTCAATCTTTTTTCTATTTTTTCTTGGGTGGAGGACCCACCCTGGACTCCACGTTTGTCCACTTAGCTTGCTCGCTACATAAAAGTCATACCCAGACTATTACGCCCCACCACTTTCAAATGTCACCAGCCGCCACTGGGTAAACTACAGAATTTTTTCTGGGAGCCTAGTGCACTGAAACTGGTTAAGACTCTACTCTCAGGCGCTATATTCTGGCAGAAGAAACCATTGGAAATATCCAGTGTTGTTTTGTATTTTTTACACACTATGTTGTTCATCAGTGCTGTGCTGTGTGAGTTTTGTACAGCATAAGTGCATGTATGACTGTTTAAGTGTCTGTAATCTAAGACTATTCTATATGAATGGTCTGGTATAGCTACTGGGAACAATGGATTATTCATTGGGGGGACACAGGGTTCAATTATGCCCTGGTACTCTAATTGTGTGAGTATTTGTCTCACAGGAGATTTTGCTTCATGTTTTATGGGATACTGCAGTTGAGGTTGAGATTCATTTTTTATTGGAATTACATGGTAGGGGGATTCTCTATCCCGTCCTACGTGATTTTGGTATAATGCAGGTGCCTGTGCCAAAGCCCAATCAATGGCATAGGATTCAGCGAGTTCCTCTGGAACAAGGGGTGAAAAGGAAGGCTTAATCACGTCTTCCCCATATGGGCAGGTACGGACAAATTTGGGTGGCCAATCTTGTTCGGCCAGCAAAACATCATATATATTTACTACACGATCCCAAAAGATTGCATCTATTATGCGCCTAATGTCTCCTTCTAACTGTAGCGTTACTTTATTTACCCTATCAGGCGTGGAGACACGCATGTCTGCAGTTTCTACTTGTATAAAGTCATCAGTTGCTTTCACCTCCAGATGCTCTAGAATACTCAGGCGAACTATTGTGACCTCTGCTGTGCTGCCTACCAGTGCTAGTGCCCACTTCTTGTTTTTCAAGAGGACCCTCTTCCTGAGTGGCATGTTGGACTGTGACCGCTGCCACTTTTTTCTTTTTGAAGAGGGGTTTTTGTTGGGCAGGTTTCTCTTCCATTTTAACAGGAACCTCCTTTGAGCGTTGTAATTCCTGTCTCAGTTTCACGTACTCTGTTCTTCTCTCTGATCGCCCACCTCTCTCATTTTGTTTTTCTGATGAGTCCTGAAAGGATCGAGATTGGCGTGTATCAGTATATTGATATCTATCAGGTGTTTTTATATTATCTCTATTTCTGAGATTATATCTATTCTGTGGGGTCTCCGTACGCAGAGATTCTCGCCTCTCTTTTTTAGGAGTTTGTTGTTTTTTATCACAGCGTTTCTTATTACCCTCAGGTGCTTGCTTGGGAAAATATTTATTCGATTTGCCCTGAAATTGTGGTGTAGATGGTCTGGCCCCTAAAATATCTCGACCAATGCTAGAATAGGTCCCTGCAATTATCTCAGGCAGCATGCGTTCCTAATTCTGTTGCGGAACGTCACAGAGTTGCATGCGCACTGCAAGTTCGACCGCTTCCCCTTTAAGGTTCCTTAAAATGATTGAAGATACTGTGTCAAAATTACCCATCAATTGCATCCCCAAATCTAGGGATGGGGCAGCCCCATACTTATCTTGAATTTGTTTTAACAACTCTGGTAAATTGGCAAGTGTCAGTGTACCGTGTGCGGTTGTATAGAGCGCGGCAAATACCGTGCCCCAGGTATTTCAGTTATCCACTGTAGGGACCATCCCAAAAGACAAGCACATCATTAATATTCTATGTTTATCCTTAGGTCCCAAATGGGGAAATACTGCTTCCAGCGCATTAATTTTTTGTGCTAACCAAAACGGAGTTTCCTCCCGTTTGGCGTTTAACCATGATTGAATGTACAGTTGCAGGATTTATACCTGGCGTTGCTGCATTTGGATGTGCTTGAGCAGCACGTGCTGGGTTTGTATTTAATGTTTGCATTACAAATTGTATTAATCGTCTATATATTGCTGTTAATTCAGTATATAAGCGACCAACCTCAGCTATGGCTAAATTTGCAACTGCGGGATGTGGTGGCCAATAAAGGCCACGTTGGACCATCATTACTTAGAGGACCTAACCTTATTGGTAAAATTGTGTGGGGTAGGGTGCCATCAAGCCAATTATTATGTTCTTGATAAGATAATGGTATTTCTAAATATGCATATGCTAGGTATTGTCCCGGTGCATTTGCATGTGTATAATGATGAAATGTACTTGTATTCCCATCAATTGCTGGAAATGTGACCCAAGAATAAAGCAGTTCTGATCTATAAGCTGTATGGGCATCAACCACAAATGTGACTGGGCCCCCTGGATTGTTAGGCTATTTGCTAATAAATCTGCAGTCAGAGATTGTCTCATGTTAACTGCTATTTGCATCTGCTGTGGATTCGCCATCATAGACGGACTATATGTTAAGAGAAGGCACATGAAATGGGGTTTTTCTTTTTAAAGTTCAAGCTTGAACAACCTCCAGCCTCAGATAGGATATCCCACATAGCTGGGGTGGAAAGCCTCAGTACCACGGACGTCTCCATATACGGTATTGAGGCGTCATTGTATATAATGAGACAGAGATACTCCGGAGGATCCGAAAATTAGAGCCTGACCAAACGTTGGCAGCGCCATTTCACATAGGCTCTCATTATTCTAATAAGACTACTAGATTTTGAGCAGCAGAATCACCCACAGTGTGGGAGACTAAGTCTAACCCACTGTTGGTGACACCTGTCGATCCAATCTGGGTTTTGCTCCGGCTAACTAGCAGCGCCTCATCTCTACCCAAGGATAGGGATGACTGGGCAGCGAGCGCATGATACTTGGCTTCTCAGGGAAGTCGTGGTCACTCAGGTCTCATCCATTTCTCTCATTTACAATTCAGTCGCATATATAAATGACAAACAGAAGCAGTATATGTTTCAATAATGAGTTTAATGAAACAACTGCATCTTAGAAAGCAAAGCGTGAGCTGCAATAACCAGGACGACACAGCATGACAGTATTAGAATTGAGAACAGAAGAGTGAAGCATAAAATCAACGCTATCATATTGCCACTATAATCAATGGACTAGCTCCTACCTAGGCTAGGATAGAGCACATCATGTTAAGCTCTAATTCTGCCCTTCAGATTCCTCTGGGAAGACATCAACCCCCATACCTGAGCAAAAGCCTATGGTCTGCGTTAGCATCTGTAGCGAAGCATTCAGCAATCAGCAATCAGCATACAGTTGTGGTTCCCTGGCTGGAATCTCCCTCTAACATGTAAGGGACAAGGAAGTGTTTTTATAATAACACAGCTGATGTTCTGAGAAAATGTCCCTACGTATGGATGTGTGTTTTCTACGAATGTTGGAGTCTAAACTTCTACCACGTTCACTGGCAATGTACCATGCTGTAGCCTTGGAAGAAGCACAGAGTGATCAAGAATGTCTTGTTTGAGAACAGAGTGCTGCCCTAGGCAGAAACAGTTAGATAGACGGAAAATAAAACAAGACCGTAAAAATGGTTATTGTAACAATAATAAGATGAAGCTGAATAAGACATATCTAGGTTAAAGTGCACAGCGGCCTGGTGTGTTAAAATAAAGTGCATGGAGCTATAACTAAAATGGCTACACAACAATTGTAGGTTCCAGACCCAGGTTACAGCAGCACATGCTTTGTATGTCATCTCCTATGGAAGGTTAGGCAACAAGTGAGGAATTAGATAGAAAATGGTGGTCACGTCCGCGGCAGTGCATACTGTCACTGCCGGCGTAGATCCCCATTGGCCACTGTACCCCATAGGGCCCAATATTAACCAATATTAACCAATGAGGAATTGCATGGCGGTTCACCGCCACCTACCGCCACGGCGCACAACGTCGGTGGAATTACCTCACTTCCACCTGTCCCTCCACAAAGGACAGAGCGGCGCCATTTCAGGGGAGGTGAACAGGCCTATCGATAATTACTATATCACAGGATAAATAGGCACATACTTTATAAATTACACTGTCCCATAACATGTTTGCATGATGTGGACTGCTGTTGTAGCGGCATTGTTTAGTTTGTGACAGCCTATTCACTCTTGTGTTCCTTAGATACCTACCGCTGTGGATGGATATGAGATGGAGACATACCCCCGTGTACAGACCCCTGTTGGACTTGGCTACACTGGAGGACAGGCACATAATACTCACCTATAGACTGGACAGGGCTACAATCACAGAGCTGTGTGCCCAATTAGAATCTGACCTGATATCAGTGCTCTATTTCCTGGCAACTGGTTCTTTCCAAGTGACAGTGGGCTTAGAAGCAGGAATGTCACAGCCAATGTTCTCATTCGTGGTAGCAAGAGTCTTGTCTGCCCTGATGAAAACACATGTGCAGGTACATTGCTTTACCCCAGGTTTAGGAATTGGCCACTGTGAAGGCTGAGTTTTTATGCAATGGATCATGTCCCCAATATAATTGGGGTGATTGATGGAACACATATTGCATTTGAACCCATCCGCCAGAAGGAACAGGTGTTCCAGTACATCTCCCATGTCAATGCTAAGTATACTGGGTCAGTGCATGATGCCTTTGTCCTGAAGAAATCAGCATCCCAAATGTGATGTCCCAACTACAAAGGCATAGGGTGTGGCTAATAGGTGAGCCCTGGTTCCAACCCACTATATGCTGCTGTATGCCTATGGTGTTGGCCATATAAGATAGTGTGTGGCTAAATGTTGTCCCTCAATATTTGCACGTAACTCTGGTTACCCAAACCTATCAGGGCTGCTGACCGTTGGGAGGAATGCCAGGACAAGGGCTGAAGAACGTTATAAAGAGGCACATGGGCAAGCCAGAAGGATCTTTGAAAGGACCTTTGGCCTCCTGAAGGCCAGGTTAAGGTTCAGGTCCCTCCATCTGACAGGTGGATCCCAGTGCTATTCACCCAAGGAGGTCTGCCAGATAGTAGTGGCATGCTCCATGTTGCACAACCTGGCCTTCAGACGGGATGTATCTTTGCTGCAGGAGACTAGAGATGCCCCTATGGCAGCAGTGGACCCTGAGGATAGTGAGGATGAGGAGGCAGAGAATGAGGATGTGGACAACCGAACATCAGTGATAGGTCAGTACTTCCAATGACACAAAGGTGAGACGGGGCAACTCAACATTTTGATGAGTATTGGAGTATTTTGTGTGGCATTGGCATGCTGGCATTACCCACTTCTCTGGCCTCCTCACTCTTACCTATGGATATTCATTTTGTAGATGTTGGTGATAAGACAACATTCTCCTGGTGTGATCACAACAGCCAGCTACAGGTCATTAATTCAATGCTCATACTACTTACAGTTCATTTGCAATGGTTGCAGCTGTTTCAATCAATGCAAATGTTCAGTACATGGAATACTAGTAGTCGAGTTTTATCCAAGGGTGTTTATTGTTGTGCTAATATATAGAGGGGAAAGTGCAATGGGATGGAATGATGTTGCAAGAAAGTCCAGGATATTGTTCTAGTCTGTTTGTAGCACAGATGCATTGTCCTTGGGGGGGTGGGGCGTTTTTGGTTTTGGGGAGTGGGTTGGGGGTGAGCGGGTATTAGGTTTTAGGGTGGGGTTGGGGGGTGGGTCGTTTTTGGTTTTGGGGAGTGGGTGGGGGGTCAGGGGGTTTTAGGTTTTGGGGTGGGGTTGGGGGGTGGGGCGTTTTTGGTTTTGTGGAGTGGGTGGGGGTCAGGGGGTTTTAGGTTTTGGGGTGGGGTTGGGGGGTGGGGCGTTTTTGGTTTTGGGGAGTGGGTGGGGGGTCAGGGGGTTTTAGGTTTTGGGGTGGGGTTGGGGGGGTGGGGCGTTTTTGGTTTTGTGGAGTGGGTGGGGGGTGAGGGGGTTTTAGGTTTTGGGGTGGGGTTGGGGGGGTGGGGAGTTTTTGGTTTTGGGGAGTGGGTGGGAGGTCAGGGGGTTTTAGGTTTTAGGGTGGGGTTGGGGGGATGGGGCATTTTTGGTTTTGGGGAGTGGGTGGGGGCTCAGGGGGTTTTAGGTTTTAGGGTGGGGTTGGGGGGGTGATGCGTTTTTGGTTTTGGGGAGTGGGTGGGGGGTCAGGGGGTTTTAGGTTTGGGGGTGGGGTTGGGGGGTGGGGTGAGGGATGTAGGGTGAATGGTGCCTATTGCTAATGATTTTATCAGGAATGCCTTTACAACAGAATATCAATGTTAAGGCATTCGTGGTAAAATCATTAGTAGTAGCAACGAGGTCGGTGTTCCGACCTCATTGTTAAGGCAGTAGTTGTTTTTGAAGTCGTTGTTTCGTCGTACCATCATGTACCGCCAATGGTTTACCACTGTTGAATGTCGGCCATGGTGATTTGTGGATCCTAATGTGATGGACTTTGTTCTGTTGGCGTAACTGTGTTGGTTTAGGGACCGCCAGTTTATCACTGACCTTTGGTCTAGCGGATTTTTGTATGTAGCTCTATTCTGACGGAATGGTGTGTGTTTGTCATAATATGGTGAACGGATATTCGCCAGGGTGGCAGTAAGTTGGCGGCCATGAGCGCAGCTGTAAGTGGCATTTACCGCCAATGTCATAATGAGGGCCTGATTTAGGTGAGTCTCATGTTAACTTGAGTTGAGTAATATTGGTCCATTGGCGACGAGATTATTGGTATTGGTATATTGTTCTGTTATGGATTAGATTGACTTGTGGCCGGCTTGATCCTGGTATGGATCTGTGGGAAACCTTGTATACGTAGATGTGGGTATGTGCTGAAGGGCATTGACATTTATTTTGTTCTGACTGGATATTTAGTTGTTCACTGGTCAGTTTTGGGACGCTATCATGTTTATAGGTATATGTGCTTGATATGTTGCATTGTGAAATATAACTTCA
Organism: Pleurodeles waltl; assembly: GCF_031143425.1. NCBI lineage: Eukaryota > Metazoa > Chordata > Amphibia > Caudata > Salamandridae > Pleurodeles > Pleurodeles waltl. The sequence continues at coordinate 234,965,047 of NC_090438.1, read as the reverse complement.
CGTCCTCTGGGTTGTTTGTATGTAGATTGCAGAGATAATAGGGTCCAGATGTACTAAGCAATTGCATTTCCATTGTGTCAGCTAGGGGGATTAAAGACCACACAAAGGCTTAAGTAAGATTTTCAAAGCCAAGCAAGAGGCCTTTTGCACCACCTTGCATGACATTATTGAGCAATGTAATGAAATGCAGCAGCTTCTGCTGCATTGCAATCTTTTTCATAGCGGTATGCGATTCATAGGTGGATCCTGGTATTCTGTGCATCCACTCATGAAATATGGTGCAATTTCACATTTAATTAAATCACTGAACATGAGGTTGCTCGAAAATGAGTGTAACAAGAAAGGCGGTGGCTGATTAAAAAAAAACTTGCCCAGAAATCCTAAGCATTTACAGAACCTCTGCCTTTATGTCTGGGGAGAACAAAGATTGTTCAAAGGAAATAAAAGCACTGGCAGCAGTGAACGTCCATCAAATTTGCATTTGAGGAGCAGACAGAGCGGCCGAACCAACCCATTTCCTGCTCTACAGTGCAGTGCTGATGTCTCTTGGTTATTCACTGCAGAATGGATGATTAAGACAGAAGGGAGTGACACGAGCAGTGTCCTGCAACTGATGAAAACCACAGTTGTATGTTGGGCATCCGATCTGTGGGCTTGGTAGCAATACAGAGGACATATTTTTCTTTCTAAGTTTAAACTTTTATATGAAAAGACACGAAAGGAAAGAAAAAGAAAAAGCGGAGAAAATTTAAAAAAACATTCCTTATAATTATTAGACTATCAATGTAATTGCAATTTGATAAATACAGACAATTTAACAATTAACATTAGAATAAGTAAAGAGGGAAAGTGAAGGAGGTTTTGAAACTTCATCAATGATGGCTGAATGCAAATTAGCCTTTAAAGCATAAGAATTCAGCACATTAGTTACAGATAACCAACAGACTTGCCTTTTGATAGCTAAAGACTTTGGAGTAAAACAGTTGCTATCTAATCTATGATTATAACAAACACCATACCACCATGCTTGGAAAGAAATGTTAAGTGCATTTTTCCCATTTTTTGTTATTTGTTGGAAAGCTACAGCAATTTAGAAGTCCACAATTTGTATATTCATTTCACAATTTATCCAAACTTAAGAAAGGCTTCCTAAAAATATATTTCTTAAAGAAAAGGGTATAGAGGTATGAAAAATGTATTAATTTGAGACTATACTTAAAACCAAAATTGATATGCATCTGGACATTCAAATAACATGTGCATCAATGTTGAATTAGAAATATGACACGTCCAACACGTTGATAATATGGTAGAATTAGAAGCAATAATCTGTTATATATGAAGACTAGTGTTTGAGTAGTGTTAGCTGCACAGAAAGTATTGCAAATATTAGTCCATATCTTATTCATAAGGAAGTAGGAATGAGGTTTGTAAGTTATTTTCCTATTGGAACACCAGGGATGTTTTCTGACTGGGTTGAGGTGATGAGTTAAGATGAGAGTATATTTTAGAAGCTGAGGAAAGGTTGGTAATATTTGTAATAAAGGGGAGGGTGTATGGGTTTGATAAGGTCAAGACTAGAGAAGGTTATATTCTTGTGGAATGGCTGTGGATAAGACTGGATATTTGCTTTGATATGAGTTTGGGATTTAAATGATTGGCCAATTTTCTATGCCATGATTACAAAAAAAAACCACATTTATTATTGATTTAAATACGTTTATTATAACAAATTGAGGAATTAAGAAATGAGTCTAAATTGAAAAGGTTAGAAATAAAAATCGGGTGTACTATTTTACATGTAGTTTTAAGAACAGATAATGACATAGTAGATGGACGTTGAGTGAAACAAACTCCAAAAAAGTAAAAGTGTGAATAAAAGAAAATTCTAAATCAACCCTGAAAAGTTTTTGGTTTAAAGCATCGTCTTGATATAAATGGGATGAATGTTTTAGAAAAAAGGCAGTATGATAAAGCTGAAAAATTGGAAAATTAAATCCCCCATCTTGTTTAGAGCATTGTAGTTTGGTAAGGGACATTTGAGATTTTTTCTTAGTCTATAAACTAAAAGACAGATGATGAAATATTAACGGGAATATATGAAAGATCAATTAGTAATTTGTTCAGCGCACTACTCACCCGGAAGGGTCTCAAGGTGCTGGGGGGGACTACTGTTCAAAGAGCCAGGTCTTAAGGTGCTTCCTAAAGGTCAGGAGGTCCTGGGTCATATGTAGGTTGACGGGAGGGAGTTCCAGGTTTTGGCGGCAAGGTGGGAAAAGGATCTGCCTTCGGTTGTGGTTTGGTGAATATGGGGGACGGTTGCAAGGGCGAGGTAGGCGGAGTAGAGCTGGCGTGTCGGGACGTGGAAGTTGAGACGCTCGTTGAGGTAGGCCAGTTTGGCATCGTGGAGAGCTTTGTAAGTGTAGATTAGGAGTTTGAAGATGATCCTTTTGTTGACGGTTAGCCAGTGGAGGTCTCTGATGTGGGCTGAGATGTGTTAGTGGCAAGGGAGGTTGACGATGAGTTCTGCTGAGGCATTCTGGATGCGTCGGAGTTTCTTCTGGAGCTAGGCCTTTGTTCCTGCATGAAGGGCATTGCCGTAGTCCAGTCTGCTGCTGATGAGGGTGTGGGTAACAGTTCTTCTGGTTTCCACGGCAATCCATCTGAAGGTCTTGCAGAGCATTCAAAGGGTGTTAAAGCATGAGGACGAGATGGTGTTGACTTGCTGGGCCATAGAGAGCAAAGAGTCCAGTATGAAGCCGAGGTTGCATGCGTGGGTGATGGGCATTGGGGCCGACCCCAGAGTGGCAGGCCACTAGGAGTCGTCCCATGCTAATCTGTTGGGGCCAAAGATGATGATCTCGTTCTTCTCCGAATTCAGCTTGAAGCGGCTTGCTTTCATCCAGTTGGCGATGGCGTGGAGTCCGGTGTGGAGGTTGTTATTAGCGGTTGCGGGGTCCTTCCTGAGAGAGAGGATGAGCTGAGTGTTGTCTGCATAGGAGGAGATGTTGAGGCCGTGGGATCGGATGATGTTGGCGAGTGGAGCCATGTAGACATTGAAGAGCGTGGGGCTGAGTGAGAATCCCTGGGGAACTCCGCAAATGGTCTTGGTGATCTTAGACAGGAATGGGGGAGATGGACTCTTTGGGTTCTTCCAGAGAGGAAATAGGTCAGCCAGTCCAGGGCTCTGTGGCAAATTCCAGCATCGAAGAGGCGTGTGCAAAGGGTGTGGTAACAGACGGTGTTGAACGCTGCAGAAAGATCAAGAAGGATGAGGACAACGGTTTCACCTTTGCCGAGCCTGCTCCTGAGGTTGTCAGTGCAGGCGATAAGGGTGGTCTTGGTGCTGTGGTTCTTGTGGAATCCAGACTAGGACACGTCGAGTAGGCCGTTGTCCTTGAGGAAGTGGGAGAGTTGTTTGTTGACTATCTTCTCGATGACCTTCGCAGGGGAGGGGAGTAGGGAGATAGGTCGGTAGTTTTTGAGGTCTTCGGGGTTGGCTTTGGGCTTTTTGAGCAAGGTGTTGACTTCAGCGTGTTTCCAGCTCTCCGGGAAGATGGCGGTCTTGAAGGAGATGTTGATGTTGGTCCAGAGCTGGGGAGAGATGATTTGGCTGTCTTTATTGAAGACGTGGTGAGGGCAGGGGTCAGCGGGAGAGCTGGAGTGTATGGTGCTCATGGTCTTGGTGGTTTCCTCATCATTGATGGGGTCCAGGCGCTCAGTGCGTTGTGCGGCAGGGTCCAGTGGGGTCGACCTTGGCAGTGGTGGTGGTGGGGGATGCGGTGCAAAGCTTCCATCGATGTCTGTGATCTTGTGGTGAAAGAAGGTGGCGAGTGAGTCGCAGAGTTCTTGTGAGTGGGATGGGTCGGCGGAGCAGGACTTGGGGTTGGTGAGCTCCTTGATGATGCTGAATAGCTCCTTACTGTTGTGTGCATTGTTGTCAATTAGTTCTTTGTAGAAAGATCTTTTGGTGGTCTGGATGAGCTGGTGATGTTTGCGGATTACTGATTTGAGGGGGGCGTAGTTGCTTTCTGATTGTTCTTGGTGCCAGATCTTCTCAGCTTTCCGGCATTCTCGTTTGGAGGTCTGAAGGTCTGTGGTGAACCAAGGAGCTTTCTTGTTGGTGCGGGTGTTGGTGGTTTTCTTGAGTGGAGTGATGGTGTTGGCGCAGTTGTTGAGCCATTGTTTGAGGTTGAGAGCTGCGGTGTTGGGGTCGTTGGTTTTGGGTGGTAGGCTGTGGGCGAGGGTGGAGATCAATTGGTCTTGGAGATCTTGTTCCACTAGCGGTGAGTGATCTGAAGCTGTTGGTGGTGGGTTTCAGGAATTGAAAATTAACACAGTGATGGTCGGTCCAATGGAGTTCGGTGGTGTGAGTGAAGGTGATGTGGCTGCTGGAGGAGAAGATGGCATTGAGTGTGTGACTGGCTGAGTGGGTGGGCGAGGTGACCAGTTGCTTGAGGCCAAGGTTGGCAAGGTTGGGCAGAGGAGTTGCTGTTGCTGGTGTTCTCCAGGTGTAAATTCAGGTCGCCGATATCTGATCACAGACAGGCTCCTTCCCCCTTTGATGACCACTTCCTGGGAAGTGTGGCAAAAATCAATCCCATGGAGCAACATTCCTCAAAAATCCAACATGGCTGAAAGTGATTTTTGGAGGTTAGATCTGGTAGAGCCCAGCCACTGGTGTGGCTAGAAATCCTAAACACAACCCTCTCCTGCTCCCTTCTAATCTAATCAAGAGGGCTCCAAATTGTCTGGGGTTGCAGGATGTGAGGGAGAGGCTGAGCTGCTCCAAGTGTCCTTCCCTGCCTTTGAAATACTGTTTGGCTGCTCTTTCTCCGTCCTGTTTCCCCATCTGCTTAGGCAGATCTCTTTCCCAGGTACATCCTTTGCGGATGAGGATGTAATGCATGCAGGTGTGAGTGGAGACGCTACTGGGAAAGAGATGGACGACGAGGAGGAGGGGGACACAGTGAAGGCACTGGATGTTGGTGTATCTGCATCTGGATGGTGTTTGTGTGAGTGCCTGTGGGATGATGTGTGGTGCTTGTGTTTTCCTGAGCCACTTTCTGTGTGTTGATTTGGGTGCATGTTGGTCTGAAGGTGTGCTTAGGATAGGCTGGGGTTGAGGGGAATGGGACTGGGTAGAGGGAGTTGGAGGTAGGAGGCTAGAGACAGGGACAATGGCTGCCATCAGAGAGTTGGCCAGAGCCTGAAATTATCTCTGTTGGGCCGCCACACCGGAGTGAATGCCATCCAGGAATGCATTTGTTTGTAGCAAATGCCCTGCTAGACCCTGGATGGCATTCAGTATGGTTGACTGCCCAACAGAGAGGGATCTCAGGAGGTCAATAGCCTCCTCACTGAGGGCAGCAGGGCTGACTGGGTCAGGGTCTGAGGTGCCTGGGGCAAAGGAGATACCCACCCTCCTGGGTGAGCGGGCACAGGAAACTCACTGAGGGGCTGCTGGGAGGGAGGTGCTGGTACAGGAGGTGGCAGCTGTACCTGTAGTTGGGGTGGCCACAGAGGTGTCTGCCACCGCCAGGTAGCTTTCATTGGAGGAGGTGTCGCTGTCCCCTCCTGTCTCCGTCGTGCTGCTCCCCTCACCCTCCATCATACTGGTGCCCTCACCATCGGTGGATTCAGCCTCCAGGCCCATGTGGGATGCAGCTCCCTCCGTCGCCGGTGCCTCAGCTCCTCCGCCAGATGATGCTAATGCACACAAGGACAGGGTGACAAAACATAAAGGGTGGGGAAGAGACAAAGGATACGCTTGGTCAATGCCAGCAACAACACCACCGTTGGCATACAGAACTCACAGGCAACAGCCCTATGTACTAGGCCAAGCAATACCAGTTACAATGTTAGTTACCAGGTCATGGGGTACAATGCCTAAAGCCATTAGCTGCACACCTGAAACCCACAGGACCCTGCCCAGTAGTAGATGCCCACTAGCATTAATGGGGTTGGAGTGCATCTGAGCCTGCCCATCATGAAACATACCTACCACGTTGGCCCTGGGCTGGGGGCACCCACAGACCCACATCCCCCACCCAGGTTACACCTCACCGCGTGCACCTTCATGATTCTGAATCTGTACTCATCCCTTTGTGGCTGCTGTGATGACTTCAAGCGCCCATCCAACTCCGGATAGGCCAATGCCAGGATGCGGAACATCAGGGGAGTCAGGGAATGATAGGCACCCCTTCCTCGTTAGGATGCCATCTCTAGCTGGGCCTCCGCTGTCTTCCTTGCCCATTGGCACAGGTCCTCCACCTGTTTGCGACAGTGAGTGCTCCGCCTGTCAAAGACCCCCAGGGTCCGCACCTCCTTGGTGATGGCATGCCAAATACCCTTTTTCTGATGGGCACTGACCTGCAGAAAAAAGATACATAAGCAAAGTCATACAGTCCGGACTGTTAAACTCATGGCCCACCATGTACCTCTCAAACCCTTACACACAGACATTGCCCAACAAACATGCAGCACACTGGGCAGGAGCCCTCAGCCCCCCCACATGAGGCTTACACACACAGCACTAAATGCATTCATGCCCCATGCATTGTGCTCACAGTGTGCTCACCCGTTCGTCTGGAGGACCATAAAGTAAAGGGTACTGGGGTAGGACCCCATCCACTAGTTTCTCCAACTCCTCGGAAGTGAATGCAGGGTCCCTTTCCACAGACACTCGAGCCATGGTTGATATCAGACACAGGTCACAGCAGCACTTGCAATGTAGGTCTTCTCCTGTTGAAGGTCAGGTAGCAAGTGCACAGATAGAAAATGGCATTTACGTCCACAGCAGTGTGTACCTTCACTGCCGACGTACATCACCATTGGCTACTGGAACCCTTTGGCCCCAATGATAACCAAAGATGTGTTGCATGGAGGTTGTCGACTGCCTCCCACAATGGCACACAACGTCCCTCCTCACAGGTCAGGCACCCGCCATTTCATGGGGGAACAGGCCATGGCACCTAACTGCGTCACAGCAGACATGGGCACATCAACGGACCTACACGTTCACATACTGTTTCTGTAAAAAAAATGTAAGGCATATTAATCTGAGGATATGTTTGAATATGACCATCTGCTCACTGTTTTTCACCCTAGAGTTCAACCGCTGAGGATCAATAGGAGATGGAGACATACCCCGGTGTACAGACTCCTGGTGGACCTTGCGACAATGGAGGACAGGCACATTATCCTGATCTACAGACTTGATAGGGCCACAATCCATGAGATTGTTTGCCCAGTTGGAGCCAGACCTGATTTCAACTATCCGCCACCCCACTGATATCCCCCCTCTTGTGCAGGTCCTGTCCGTGCTCTATTCCTTGGCAAGTGGGTCTTTCCAAGCGACAGCGGGCATGGCAGCGGGGATGTCTGTAGAAAAGTACCATCGTGCCTGGCATGTTACCCCCATTTTTACTTGTGTGTCAGTTTGTTTTTTACTGTCTCACTGGGATCCTGCTAGCCAAGACCCCAGTGCTCATAATTGTGGCCTGAATGTGTGTTCCCTGTGTAGTGCCTAACTGTGTCACTGAGGCTCTGCTTATGTCCTCTCTGCCTTTAAGATTGTCACTGCAGGCTAGTGACAATTTTTACCAATTCTAATTGTCACACTGGAACACCCTTATAATTCCCTAGTATATGGTACCTAGGTACCCAGATTATTGGGGTTCCAGGAGATCCCTATAGGCTGCAGCATTTATTTTGCCACCCATAGGGAGTTCAGACAATTCTTACACAGGACTGCCACTGCAGCCTGAGTGAAATAACATCCATGTTATTTCACAGCCAATTTATACTGCACTTAAGTAACTTATAAGTCACCTATATGTCTAACCCTCACTTGGTGAAGGTTAGGTGCAAAGTTATTTAGTGTGAGGGCACCCTGGCACTAGCCAAGGTGCCAAGCAAAACACAAACGCTGTGGAATAGCGTAACTGGATGGACGGAATGCGGAACCAATCAAACATTCACCCCCAGTCACAGAGCTGGGTTTAATCCATCCATTATTTTGCTCACCATGCCACCCCTGTTTGAACCCAGCCATATGCAAATCAGTCTTGAACCTGTTCCTCAAGGGAACAGTCCAGCCCGAACTGCCAGGCCAGGTTCTCCCTGGACCGGAAACAAGCATCCTGGGACCGGTTTCAGGGTTTCACCCCTCATCAGCCAGGCTTGCTTGAATCCAGTGGCACAGTGAGCCCGGGACCAACGTCTGGGCATACCCGGCGCACTTAGGGCGGCAAAAGCAAAGCAAAACACAAACGCTGTGGGATAGCATAACTGGATGGACGGAATGCGGAACCAATCAAACATTCACCCCCAGTCACAGATCTGGGTTTAATCCATCCATTATTTTGCTCACCATGCCACCCCAGTTTGAATCCAGCCATATGCAAATCAGTCTTGACCCTGTTCCTCAAGGGAACAGTCCAGCCCGAACTGCCAGGCCAGTTTCTCCCTGGACCGGAAACAAGCATCCTGGGACCGGTTTCAGGGTTTCACCCCTCATCAGCCAGGCTAGCTTGAATCCAGTGGCACAGTGAGCCCGGGACCCACGTCTGGGCATACCTGGCGCACTTAGGGCGGCAAAAGCAAAGCAAAACACAAACGCTGTGGGATAGCGTAACTGGATGGACGGAATGCGGAACCAATCAAACATTCACCCCCAGTCGCAGATCTGGGTTTAATCCATTCATTATTTTGCTCACCATGCCACCCCAGTTTGAACCCAGCCATATGCAAATCAGTCTTGACCCTGTTCCTCAAGGGAACAGTCCAGCCCGAACTGCCAGGCCAGGTTCTCCCTGGACCGGAAACAAGCATCCTGGGACCGGTTTCAGGGTTTCACCCCTCATCAGCCAGACTAGCTTGAATCCAGTGGCACAGTGAGCCCGGGACCCACGTCTGGGCATACCCGGCGCACTTAGGGTGGCAAAAGCAAAGTAAAACACAAACACTGTGGGATAGTGTAACTGGATGGCCGGAATGCGGAAGCAATCAAACATTCACCCCCATTCACACATAGTTCAGGGCAATTTCTCCGGACATTGTGAGTGTGGGGACACCATTACACGCGTGCACTACATATAGGTCAACACCTATATGTAGCGTCACCATAGTAACTCCGAACATGGCCATGTAACATGTCTAGGATCATGGAATTGTCACCCCAATACCATTCTGGTATTGGGGGGGACAATTCCATGCATCCCTGGGTCTCTAGCACAGAACCCAGGTACTGTCAAACTTGCTTTATCGGGGTCTCAACTGCAGCTACTGCTGTTGCCACCTCCTCAGACAGGTTTCTGCCCCCCTGGGGCTTCGGAAGCCTGGTCCCAGGAAGGCAGAACAAAGAATATTTCCTCTGAGAGAGGGTGTTACACCCTCTCCCTTTGGAAATAGGTGTGAAGGGCTGGGGAGAAGTAGCCTCCCCCAGTCTCTGGAAATGCTTTGATGGGCACAGATTGTGCCCTCTCCGCATACGCCAGTATACACCGGTTCAGGGATCCCCCAGCCCTGCTCTGACGCGAAACTGGTCAAAGGAAAGGGGAGTGACCACTCCCCTGACCAGCACCTCGCAGAGGAGGTGCCCAGAGCTCCTCCAGTGTGTCCCAGACCTCTGCCATCTTGGATGCAGAGATGTTGGGGCACAATGGACAGCTCTGAGTATCCAGTGGCAGCAGGTGACGTCAGAGACCCCTCCTGATAGATGCTTACCTATCTCAGTAGCCAATCCTCCTCTGTGGGCTATTTAGGGTCTCTCCTGTGGGCTATTCCTCAGATAACGAATGCAAGAGCTCACCAGAGTTCCTCTGCACTTCCCTCTTCGACTTCTGCCAAGAATCAACTGCTGACTGCTCCAGGACGCCTGCAAAACTGCAACAAAGTAGCAAGACGACCACCAGCAACATTGTAGCGCCTCATCCTGCCGGCTTTCTAGTCTGTTTCCTGGTGGTGCATGCTCTGAGGGCTGTCTGCCTTTCCCCTACACTGCAAGCCAAGAAGAAATATCCTGTGGGTCAACAGAATCTTCCCCCTGCTAAAGCAGGCACCAAACTTTTGTATCACCGGTCCTCTGGGTCCCCTCTCATCCTGACGAGCGTGGTCCCTGGAACACAGGAGCTGGGTCCAAGTGTCTCCCACATTCCACAGTCCAGCCTGTCACACAATTTGCCCACCATACCCGTTTTCATTGCCATTGCCACACACATAGCCCAGCCCACAACATGTACACCACCAAGAGGACATCAACACACCCCCTTTATACGAGGCCTTTACACACAACTCCATGCATTCATGCCACATTCATTGTGCACACAGTGTACTCACCTGTTGGTCTGGAGGTCCATACAGCAGTCCGTACTGGGGTACTACCCCATCCCCCAGTCGCCTCAACTCCTCAGAAGTGAAGACTGGGGCCCTTTCCCTGGTCACATGGACCATGGTAGGTTCCAGACATAGGTCACAGCAGTACATGCAGTGTAGGTCCTCTCCTATTTAAGGTCAGGAAACAAGTGAGGAATCAGATAGAAAATGGCAGTCACATCCACAGTGGTGTATACCCTCACTGCCGGCGTAGATCCCAACTGGCTACTGTTCCCCTTAGGGTCCAATGTTAACCAGTGAGGAATTGCACGGCAGTTCAGGGCCACCAACTGCCACGGCACAGAACGTCGGTGGCATTACCTCACTTCCACCTGTCCCTCAACACAAGACAGGTGGTCACCATTTCAGGGGGGTGAACAGTCTATCAATAATTGCTGCTTCACAGACTAAATAGGCACATACTTTATAAATTACACTGTCCCATGACATGTCTGCACGATGTGGACTGCAGTTGTGGCTCGATTGTTCAGTTTGTGACAGCCTACTCACTCTTGGGTCCCTTAGACACCTACTGCTGCGAATGAATAGGAGATGGAGACATACCCCCATGTACAGACTCCTGGTGGACTTGCCTACACTGGAGGACAGGCACATAATACATAATCCTCACCTATAGACTGAACAGGGCCACAATCACAGATAATCCAGATCCAGAAGTCCAGAGTTACTGTCATCACTGTGGACCTCTTCTGTTGGGGGGCTGGATAGTGATCACACCTCCTCTCCAGCGACATTGGCTGGGGTACCTGTGGGGATATAAATTATGTATTATGCTTCAGGTGTCTGGCATTTGTACTTCTGAAGCTTTTCCCTCTATGGTTGTTGCTCCCCGGCTAGCTTTTGCTTGTGTATGTTGGTGTGTCGTGGTTATATTAGTTTACCTATGCTGTGCATGCTTTGGGGATGAGTGTCCATGCAGGGTTGGGAAGGGTGTCCATGCATTGATACAGCATGCAGGGCTTAGCACTGGTAATAGTGAGATGTGATGGTGAAGTGTGTGGGATGTTGTGGAGTGATGGGAGTAAGGTTGAGGGTGTGTGATAGCATGCATGTATGGGGGGTGAGAATTGTTAAAAGTAGACTTACCAGTGTCCAGTCCTCCTCCAACTCCAGCGAGTCCCTCAGGATGCAGTCATGCCAAGACTTGCTCCTCCCATACTGTGAGTTGTGGGGGAGGAGGTAGGGTCCAGTCCTCTGTATGGCGAGCTGGATTCTTGCTGTATAGAACGTACCTTCCCCCGTAGGTCCTGATGTCATCCCTTGTTCTTGGGTGCTGTCCCACAGCGTTCACCCTGTCCACGATTCTCTGCCATAACTCCATCTTCCTTGCTATTGATATCTACTGCACCTGTGCTCCAAAGAGCTGTGGCTCTACCCTGAGGATTTCCTCCACCATGACCCTTAACTCCTCCTCAGTGAAACGGGGGTGCCTTTGTGGTGCCATGGGTGTTGTGTGATGTGTGTTGGTGAGGGTCTGTTGGGTAATGTGGTGGGGTTGTTAATGTGGAGTGTGTGTGGGGTGTATAGGTGGAGTGGTGTGTGTGTCTAGTTATCTCTGTGCACTTCTTCTCAGTGTCATGGTGGCAATAGAAGTTGGTAAAGGGTTGTGGGTAATGTGGATGTGTGTTTTATAGTGGTGTGGGTGTGTGGGTTTGGTGTGTGTATGGGTGTCAGGTGTGTGTTGTTTGAATTGGCCAATGTAGTCTTTTGCATGTGGGTGTCCATTGTGAGTGCAGCAGTATGTACTGCCAATGGTTTTCCGCCGTTGAATGTCTGCGGTGGTGATTAGTGGGTCATAATGTGATGGGCATTGTTCAGTTGGTGTAACAGTGAGGGATTTGGGATCGCCAGTTTATCACTGACCTTTGGTCTGGCAGATTTGTGTATGTGGCTGTATTCTGTTGTATTGGTGTGTGTGTGTGTCACAAATAGCGGAGGTAAGTTGGCGGCAGTCGGCAAGGCAGTAAGTGGAATTTATCGCCAATGTCATAATGAGGGCCTAAATGTTTATTTGATAATCAATTCTTTTGTCCTTCATACTTTGGTTCCTGACATCTGTTTTTGTCTTCTTATATTTTTATAGGCAGCTTTCACTGTGCCCAAATCCTCCACCTGGGGTAAAACAATGTAGCTGCACATGTGTTTAATCAGGGCAGACAACACTCCACTCTGGACAGCACTATTGAGAACATTGGCTGTGACATTCCTGCTGCCAAGCCCACTGTCACTTGGAAAGCACCAGTTGCCAGGAAATTGATAGGACTTGCACAAGAAGTGGGGATCCCGGTAGAGTGACGGATAGCATATATTAGGTCAGGCTCCAATTGGGTACACAGCTCAGTGATTGTGGCCCTGTCAAGTCTATAGGTGAGGATAATGTGCTTGTCCTTCATTGTTGCCAAGTCCACCAGTGGTCTGTACACAGAGGGATGTCTCCATCTCCTATTCATCTGCAGCGGTTGCAATCTATGGGGCAAAAGAGTGAGCAGCTGGTCATTATCTGTACATTCTCACCACTACAATTCAATGCATATTGTGACTGTAACATTATTTTGGTGGGATTTTTCCAAAATGTTAATTTGTTTTCTGTGACGCAGTTAGGATCCATGGCCTGCAACCCCTCCTGAAATGGCGTCTGCCTGTCCTGTATGGAGGGACTAGTGGAAATGAGGTAATTTCACTGACGTTGTGCGCCGTTGCGGGAGGTAGTCGAGAACCGCTGTGCAACTCCTCAATGGTTATCATTGGGCCCTATGGGGTACAGTGGCCAATGGTGATGTACGCCGGCGGTAATGGTACGCACCGCCACGTAGGTGGCCACCACTTTCTATCTGTTCACTCACTTACTACCTGACCTTCAACAAGAGAGGACCTACACTGCATGTACTGCTGTGACCTGTGTCTGGAACCGAACATGGTTCGTGTTACTGGGAAAAGGGCCCCTGCCTTTACCCCAGCAGAGTTGGAGCGACTGGTGGATGGGGTCCTACCCCAGTCCCGACTGCTGTATGGGCCTCCAGACCAACAGGTGAGTACAACTTGAGTACGATGCATGGGGCATGAATTCATGGAGTGCTGTGTGTGAAGGCCTCATGTGGGGGGCGGTTGGTGGATGGGCCCTGGGCAGCATGCAGCATGTATGCCGGGCCATGACTGTGCTAATGGGGATGGGAAGGGGCATGGTGGGCCATAAGTGTAACAGGCAGGACTGTGGGACTAATACCTTTCCCTGTGTCTATTTCCCTGCATATCTGTGGCCATCAAAAGACGTGTATTTGGCGTGCCATCGCCAAGGACATGCGGACAGAAACGGTGGGAGGACCTGAGAAGCTGAGCAATGAAGACAGTGGAGGCCCAGCTGGAGATGGCCTCCCAACGAGGAAGGGGTTCCCATCGAACCCTAACCCCCTTGATGGCCCGCATAATTGTGGTGGCCTATCCTGAGCTAGATGGGCACTTGGTGGATCACAGCAGCAACAAGGAGGTGAGTACAGTGCCCGACATTACAACTTACGACTGGTGGGGTGGTATCTGGGTGGGGGGTGTGGTCCCTGTTGGTGCCCCTAGGCCTGGCTTGGCATTGCAGAATAGGTCCCATGTTGGGCAGGGTTCTGATGTGAAAGTCCCCCAATCAAGCTAGTAGGTATCACTGCTGGGCAGGGGTCTGAGGGTCTCAGGTATGCTGCAGTTTGAATTAGGTGTCCCTATCCATGGGCTGGTGACTAGCATTGTGACTGCTAGTGCATTGCCTAATATGTAGGGCTGATCCCTGTGTGTGAGTGTGTTGTGTACGCCAACGGTGGTGTTGGTACTGCCATTGACCAAGTGTATCCTTTGTCTCTCCCCACCTTTTTGTATTGTCACCCTGTGCTTATGTGCATTAGCATCATCTGGTGGAGGAGCAGAGGCACCGGAGGGAGCTGCATCCCATAGAACCCAGGAGGCCGAGTCCACCGACGATGAGGGCACCAGTAAGACAGAGGGTAAGGGGAGCACAACGGCAGAGACTGAAGGGGACAGTTCCGACACAGATAGCTCCTCCGATGGAAGCTCCCTGGTGGTGGTGGACACCTCTGTGCCCACCCCAGCTACAGTTACAGCTGCAACCCCCGTACCAGCACTGCCCTCCCAGAAGCCCCTCAGGGAGAATTCCGTGCCCGCTCACCCAGGAGCTTGGGCATCTCCTTTACCCCAGGCACCTGAGGTTCTGCCCCAGTTAGCCCTGCTGCCCTGAGTGAGGAGGCTATTGACCTCCTGCAATCCATCTCTGTTGGGCAGTCAACCATTGTGAATTCCATCCAGGGGCTGGCAGTCCAAATGCAATAGTCCAATACATTACTGGAGGGCATTCACACTGGCTTGGCAGTCCAACAACGATCAATCCAGGCTCTGGCTTTCTCCCTGATGGCAGCTATTGTCCCTGTTTCTAGCCTTTCCCCTCCTACTTCCTCTAACCAATCCCATTTCTCTCAACACCAACCTATCCCAAGCACACAGGCAGACCAGCATGCACCCCGGACAACACACAGAAGTGTTTCAGGCAAACACAAGCACCACACATCATCCCACAGACACTCACATAAACACCATCTAGATGCAGACATACCAACATCCACTGCCTCCACTGTGTCCCCCTCCTCCTCATCATCCACCTCCCTCCCAGTAGCATCTACACTCACACCTGCATGTACTACATCCTCATCCACTACCTCCATCACCAGCACACCTATCAGTACACAACCCTCACTGGAAGTCACTACCCCCACATCCATGCACACGTCCCCTGTGTCCTCTCCCACTGTGTCTGTGCCCCCTCCTACCAAAGTACACAAACGCAAGCACTCAGACACCCAACAGTCATCCACCTCACAACAGCATCCAGCCCATGCACCTGCACCTCCTAAAACCACTTCCTCTTCCTCCACTCCTTAACCTTCACCCTCTTCCTGCCCCAATGTCCCTAAGAAGCTTTTCCTCTCCACAGTTGACCTCTTCCTTACTACTCCCCCCATCCTCCATGTTGGGCCAGGATGGTCAGAACCTAGACTAGCACCTCAGCCACCCAGTGGTGGTTCAGCTGTCTGAGGCTGCAGGGGATGGGCTGGAGCCTCCCCCCACCACTGCCATCGCTGCCACCAGCACCGCCACCAGCAGCACTGCCAGCAGCAGCCCCAGTGGGCAGCCGTCCGAGGCTGCAAGGGAAGAGCTGGAGCTGCCCCCAACACTGCCAGCACCGCCACCAGCACCACTTCCAGCAGCAGCAGCAGCCCCAGTGGGCAGCTGTTTGAGGCTGCAAGGGAAGGGCTGGAGCCTCCCTCTTACCACTGCCAGCACCGCCACCAGCACCACCATTAGCACTGCCACCAGCACCACTGCCAGCAGCAGCAGCAGCCCCAGTGGGCAGCCTTCCAAGGCTGCAGGGGATGGGCTGGAGCCCCCCCCCACCACTGCCAGCCCCCGAAACCAGCATTGCCACCATTGAGCAGCCATGAGCGCCGGCGGACAGTGTGTAGTCCTGCCTCCATGGGCTGTTGTGCAGCCTGACACCCAGGTGAGAGTCTGTGACCTTGCACTCCCCAAGATCTGCATCACAGTGCGCAATGCCCCCTCCAGAACCAGTGGAAGAAGCCATCCACTCACCCCATCCTTCCCAGGATGAAGCACACTGGGCACAATGCCCCCTCCAGAACCAGTGGAAGAAGCCATCCACTCACCCCATCCTTCCCAGGATGAAGCAACACTGGGCATTATGCCCCATCCAGAACCAGTGGAAGTAGCCACCCACTAGAGAGACTGTGGCCTTGCACTCCCCAGGATAGGTCAGTGGGCAAACCAGCCATTTGAGAGACTGTGGCCTTGCACTGCCCAAGACATCACATAGGGCATGTATCCCCCTCCAGGCCTGTGGCATTGTACCATCTTCTGGCTGAGATAACCCCCATTCCTGTCCCCCTGAGGTGCCTGTGTATTTTCGAACTGATGCCCCTGCAGTGTTCTCTCCGGGCTGTTGCAGGAGTGAGGTGGGGCCCTTGGCCTATGTGTTGTGGCCCTGTGGCCCACGGACATTCAGGACTGGGCAGTGTCCCAACATTGTAAATATGTGTATACATTTGTATTTTGATGCACTTATTCATAGTATTTTATCGTATTACACTCACTTTCTTCAAATCATTTTGTCCTTGCATTATTCCTGATGGGTATGGGGCGAATATGTAATATGTGTGCAGCTGTATGTGTGTATGGTGTTGGGGGTGGGGGTGTTGCATGTTGGTTGCGTGTGTGTGTGTCACTCTCTTTTTCCTCCCCCCCCCTTGTGTGCTAGACGGCAGTACTCAACGTGGTCGTCTATGCCGGAGTTGATGTTCATAATGCAGCAGAAGGTAGACGAGCATCGGAAATATTTGCAGCTTGGGCTCCATGGTGTCATGGTTGTTCCCTGAGTCTCCACAGGTGAGTCCTTAGACATCTGTGAAGTGTTTCTGCCAGGTTTGTGATGTCGTTGGTACCGCCCCGGAAAAGGTGGCAGATAAGTCGGTCATAATAGTGTGGGCGGTACATTGTCTTCCACCTGGCTGTTGGCGGTTACCGCTATGGTACTTGTTGATTCCGCTGTGGCGGTCGCTGTGTTAAAGTGGCTGTCTGAGCGGTTTCCGCCGTGGTCCTAATTACATTTTTGTTACCGCTGGCCTGTTGGTGGTAATATTGCCTCTTTATTACTGACCGCTAGGGTTGTAATGACGGCCTATATCCTGTACTAGGTATATTTTTGTATAACTCTAGGTAAAAAGTACTGTGGAAAGCACCAGTGACAGAGTGATAAGGCAATTGCAAGTACTTATCCCACTGCTGCACCACACAAAACTCACACAAATGAAAAAAAAAACTCAGTGTTACAAAAATAAAGGTACTTTATTTTTAGTGACCCAATGACAAAAATACCTTAGAGACTATGGTGGTCATTCTGACCTCGGCGGTAAAAGGCGCCTACCGCCGGTCAGAAATCCTCCATAATCCCGCCGCGGTCGCGGAAACCCGCCACGGTCATTCTGACCCGCAGAAGGCAAACCTCCGAAAATCCGACCGCCACAACAGACCGCCAGACCAGCGGTCGGCGGAAAGGTGGAGGTGACCAAACCTCCACCGCCACGCCAACAGAAATACGCCCATCCCATTACGACCCACGAATCCACGCGGCGGTCATTCAAACGCGGTATTCCATTGGCGGGACACACCGGCGCGGTCAGAATACACACCAACGAACAAAACTCACCCACATTGGACGATTTGAATCCCACACACCTGATACACATACACACACCACTCCCACACACACAATACAATATAAAACACCCACCCACATCACCCACAAACCCCTACGCTTACAAAATCGTAAAGAAGGCAAGAGCGAGACACCAGCATCCAAAACATAACAGCCACAGCCACTCAACACCATCACCCACACACTATCCACACACAAAACAACACACACCACCACACTCAACTCACTTAAATACACATACTCCACCCCACACATCATACACACCACCCCATGGCACCCCAAAGACAACCCCGCTTCACAGACGAAGAACTCAGGGTTATGGTGGAGGAAATCGTTCGTGTAGAGCCCCAGCTGTTCGGCACACAGATACAATACACCAGCATTGCCCAGAGGACGGAGCTATGGCAGAGGATTGTCGACAGGGTGAACGCAGTGGGACAGCACCCCAGAAATCGGGAAGACATCAGGAAGCGATGGAACGACCTACGGGGGAAGGTGCGTTCCATGGTATCCAGGCACAACATCGCCGTGCAGAAGACTGGCGGAGGACCCCCACCTCAACCCCCACAATTCACATCATGGGAGGAGGAAGTCTTGAACATCCTGCATCCTGACGGCCTCGCAGGAGTCGGCGGAGGAATGGATACTGGTAAGTTGAAGCTTCAATACTGCTTCCCCCCCACCTGCATGCCAAATCAGACCCCAACCCTCACCCCCATCCTCGAACCCCATCCTCACCCCCACCCTCACCCCCACCACCATCCTCACCTCCACCACCATCCTCACCCCCAACACCATCCTCACCCCCACCCCCACCACACCTATTCCCCGCCAATGTCTCACCATCACAACCCACTCATCCCAAAACCTAGGCCTGCATGCGTCCACTAAGCATGGACACCCATCACCAAAGCATGCCCAATGCATATACACATCCCCCCCACAAGCCACCCTCACCAAAGCCCCCACACACGAATGCCAGCACTTGGGGACACGAGAACCCACAGATACACCCATATGCGACACATTGAAACTATAACCATACCTCTATACCCCTGCAGGACCCGACCGTCAACACACCGCGGCGGAGGGGCCAGAATTATCCACACCCCCCACCCAAGAGGCCGTCAGCGATGACAGCAGCTCTGTCGATCTGGACACCGATGACCAGCCCGGACCATCGGGGACCTCTGGACAGTCGGTTCCCCTCACACAGGCACAGGCCACTATAGACCCTAACCCCTCTGGGAACACCAGCACAGCTCCCACCCAGCGGGCCCATGCCTCTGTCTCCAGGGCGCGTCAATCTGCGGTGTGTCTACCACTACAGGGCACCCAGGATAACCCACCACCCCAACAACAACAGGGACCTGGGGGCAGTGGTAGTGGGCACACCGGCCAGGGGGCAGAGGCCCAGGGAAACAGGGCAACTCGGCGGGCAGCTGTGCGACAGGGGGGGGAGGAGAGGCCCAGGGAACCCACTCTCCACGAGGTCCTCACCACCATCATGGGAGCATACAACCGCTCCCAGGAGACGATGGCGACGGTACTGGCCCGGTTCCAGGAGATCCAGGTGCTGCAGGAGGAACACTATCGGGGGTACAGGGAGGACATCCGAGCCATCAACACCACCCTGGTTACCATGGTAGGGCTGCTGCAGGACCTCGTAAACAGCAGGGCGGACACTGAACAACACCCAAGGGCCCCTGCCACTAGCCGGGACCAAGAACAGCCATCCACCTCCGCCGGCGCTAGTGGACAGGAGGCCCCCGCACAGCAGCAGCCCACCAGACCCCCACCTCCTGCAGGAGAAGAACCACCCCGCAAGAGGGCCCTGAGATCTCGCAAGACAGAGTAGGATGTCAAGACCCCCGCCAGCAATGGATACCACCTGATGTCATCCCACTGTCCCACATTGTCACCCTGTCCATCCTCGAACTGCCCATGCTCCATCTCTCCACAGGCCTCTGGACAATGCACCTGTGTGACTGTTACTCTGGACTCTGCCATGGACATTCCTTCACCATAGCCCCCACCCACTTGAAACCACCCATCCCATTTTGAGCACTTCAATAAACACCTATTTTGCACCAAAATATCAGGAGTCTGGCTGTGATTTCAATAGATTGTAATTGACATGACAGTGCAAATATGTCCTTGTACATGGTGAAGTCAACAAACAGCTGCCACAAAGCTGTAGTCCATGGGGAAACGAAGCACAGGACTCGTAGTGGGGACCCCAGATCTGAAATAGGGAGGGAAAAGCCAAAACTCAGTCATCATACACTGGGGCAAATAGACAGGCAGCAGAGATGCTGCAGAGTAGTTAACATTTACTGAATTATCTTTGAAATGTTACCTGTGTCCTATTGGAAGTACTGTTCAATGATTCTGTCCCTGTTGTCTGTTTCAGCCCCGTCGTCTTCCTCCTCGTCACTCTCCTCAGGTTCCACCGCTGCCACAACACCACCGTCTCGACCATCCTCCTGCAGGAAAGGCACCTGGCGGCGCAAAGCCAGGTTGTGAAGCATGCAGCAGGCCACGATGATGTGACACACCTTCTTAGGTGAGTACATTAGGGATCCACCGGTCATATGCAGGCAGCGAAACCTGGCCTTTAGGAGGCCAAAGGTGCGTTCGATCACCCTCCTAGTACGCCCATGGGCCTCATTGTACCGTTCCTCTGCCCTGGTCCGGGGATTCCTTACTGGGGTCAGTAGCCACGACAGGTTGGGGTACCCAGAGTCACCCACTAGCCATACACGGTGTCTCTGTAGCTGTTCCATCACGTAAGGGATGCTGCTATTCCTGAGGATGTAGGCGTCATGCACTGACCCTGGGAATTTGGCATTTACATGCGAGATGTACTGGTCAGCCAAACACACCACCTGGATGTTCATTGAATGGTAACTTTTTCTGTTCCTGTACACCTGCTCCCTGTCTCTTGGGGGAACCAAAGCCACATGGGTCCCATCAATGGCACCAATTACGTTGGGAATATGTCCAAGGGCGTAGAAATCACCCTTCACTGTAGCCAGTTCGCCCACCTCAGGGAAAATGATGTAGTTCCTCACGGATTTCATCAGGGCAGACAACACTCTGGATAACACCTTTGAAAACATGGGCTGAGACATCCCAGAAGCAATTCCCACGGTTGTCTGAAATGACCCACTTGCCAAGAAATGGAGTACTGACATGACCTGCACCAGAGGGGGAATCCCTGTGGGTTGGCGGATGGGGGACATCAGGTCGGGCTCCAGCCGGGCACACAGTTCATGGATAGTGGCACGGTTAAGACGGTAGGTCAGGATAATGTGGCGTTCTTCCATTGTCGCCAGGTCCACCAGCGGTCGGTACACGGGAGGATTCATCCGTCTCCTCGCCCAACCCAGCGGACGGTGCCTAGGAAGGACAACATGGAGCACACAGTCAGGCAACCCACAGGTACGTACTCACAGCTAGCACAGTATACGATTCTCTATGCAGTGAATGGCGTGTCTGAGTGGCTATGCAAGGCCTAGGCCTGTGTGACGCAGTTGAAATTGAGCCATGTGGGCCCTGGAAATGGCGGCTGCCTGACCTGTGAAGTGTGACAATGGGATGTGAGGTCAATGCGCTGGCGTGGCACACCGCGGCGGGCGGCGGGCGAAGACCGCGGCGCGAAGCCGCATTGGTTAACATTGAAGCCTATGGGTTTCAGGAGCCAATGGCGAAGGGCGCCGGCGGTGGCGGGACACACCGCCGCGGTACGCACCGCCGCGGACGTGACCGCCATTTTCTATCTACTTATCCACTTGCGACTTGAACTTTCACAGGAGAGGACCTATACTGCAAGTGTTGCTGTGACCTCGGTCTGGAAGGGACAATGGCTGCTGCGACTGGGGAAAGGGCCCCTGCCTTCACTGGAGAGGAGTTGGAGAAACTTGTGGATGGGGTCCTCCCCCAGTATGCGCTACTCTACGGTCCTCCAGACCAACAAGTGAGTTTAATTCTATCTGGATTTGGGGCCACTGGCTGGCTTGGGGGCCTGGCGGGGATGGGGGGCATGTTGGGCCTGGCGGGGGGCCTGGCGGGGATGGGGGGCATGTTGGGGCTGGCGGGGGGCCTGGCGGGGGGCCTGGCGGGGATGGGGGGCATGTTGGGCCTGGCGGGGATGGGGGGCATGTTGGGCATGGCGGGGGGCCTGGCGGGGGGCCTGGCGGGGATGGGGGGCATGTTGGGGCTGGCGGGGGGCCTGGCGGGGGGCCTGGCGGGGATGGGGGCCATGTTGGGCCTGGCGGGGGGCCTGGCGGGGATGGGGGGCATGTTGGGCATGGCGGGGGGCCTGGCGGGGATGGAGGGCATGTTGGGCATGGCGGGGGGCCTGGCGGGGGGCCTGGCGGGGATGGGGGGCATGTTGGGCCTGGCGGGGGGCCTGGCGGGGATGGGGGGCGTTGGGCCACTGGAAAGGAAAATGCTGAGTAACTTGAACGTGGTATTTCTCCCTCCCTGTACGTGTCACATAGGTCCGCGCCCATGAGAAGATCGGGATTTGGCGTGCCATCGCCAAGGAAGTCCGGGCCCTGGGGGTCCACCATCGACGGGGCACCCACTGCCGCAAGAGGTGGGAGGACATCCGCCGCGGGACCAAGAAGACCGCCGAGTCTCTGCTGGGGATGGCCTCCCAACGTAGGCGGGGTGCCTGCCGTCAACTGAGCCCCCTGATGTTCCGGATCCTGGCGGTGGCCTACCCTGATTTGGATGGGCGCGTGAGGGCAGCACAGCAGACACAAGGGGGTGAGTCCAAGCATTATCTACTCTGTTGTTGCGCAGTGGAGGTGTCTGGGTGGGGGAGGAGGGCTGTGGGTCCCCCTAGGCCAGGGCGATATCTGTAGGCTGGGCACCCCCGTAAGCCCCTGTGTCCCCAGCCACCACCCTCAGTAGTGTGTCAGTACAGCCATCCCTGGGCCGTGTCATCCATGGGTGCAGTTGACAACTCTAGGCGTGTAGGGCATGTTCCACGGAATGCGTAGCGGACCCCAAGTGCGCAACTTAGTGCAGGGGGCATCTGTGTCTGTCATGTCCGCTAACTGTACCGGAGATCCATGTAATCAATATCCCTTTATTTCTCTCTCCCCCCCCCTTTTTGTTTGTCTTTCTGTGCTTGTGTGCATCAGCATCATCAGGCGGAGGAGAAGTGGCATCGGGGCAGGAGGGAGCTGCATCTCACATGGCCCAGGAGGGCCATGCCACAGAGTCAGACTGGACCAGTGAGACGGAGGGCGAGGGGAGCTCCACGACGGGGACGACTGGAGCCTGCAGCGACACGGACACGTCCTCGGAAGGGGGCTCCCTTGCGGGGGTGGCACCATCCGTGCCCCCCGCCATTACAGGTACAGCCGCCACCCAGCGCACCATCTCCGCCCTCCCAGCAGCCCCTCCGCGTTCGCCCCGTGCCCGCTCTGCCAGGAAGCCGGGCATCTCCTTCGCCCCAGGCACCTCAGGCCCTGCCCCTGTTACCCCCGCTGCCCTCAGTGAGGAGGTCATTGACCTCCTCCGAACGCTCATTGTTGGGCAGACTACCCTTTTGAATGCCATCCAGGGGGTGGAGAGGGAGGTTCATCGCAGCAATGCGTACCTGGAGGGCATTCATTCGGGTCAGGCTGCCCATCAGCGATCGTTCCAGGCTCTGGCCTCAGCACTGACGGCAGCCATTGTCCCTGTCTCCTGCCTGCCTCTACTAACTCCCTCCTCCCAGTCTCCTGTTCCTCTGCCTGTCCCACCCACACCATCAGACCAGCCTGCACACACCTCAACACCCAAGAGAAGCTCATCCAAACATAAGCACCACAGATCACGCAGACATTCACACACGCAACATTCCGATGCAGACATGCCAACAGTCACTACCACCTCTGTGACCCCCACCTCCTCGTCTCCCTCCTCCCTCCCTGTGACGTCTACACTCACACCTCCATTCACCTCACCATCAGCCAGTGTTTCCATCACCAGCACACCCTCCACTCCAGTCCGCACACGTGCAGTCACCACCCCCACTGCCATTTACACGTCCCCTGTGTCCTCTCCCACTGTGTCTGTCACCCCCTCTTCCACACCACACAAACGCAGCCACCCACCCACCCAACAGCCATCCACCTCACAACAGCCTATCCCTCCTGCACCTGCACCCAAAGACAGCAAACGTGACTCACCTACAACCACATCCTCTCCCTCCACTCCCATTCCCACTGTACCTACCACTCTCCATTGTCCCAAGAAGCTCTTCCTCGCCACTACTAACTTCTTTCCTGACCCTGAGCCCCCCCCTCCTTCTCGTCGGGGTAAGAAGAGCACCTCAGCCACCACCAGCCCTGCAGCCCCCTTGACAAGGGTGCAGGGGTATTGGAGCCCGCCAGCCCGCATGTCTGGATCTTCGCCCAGCAGCAAGGGGACAGCCAGCCCACCCCCTGGGAAGAGGAGCAGAAGGCGGAAGGGGCGCCGCAGGAGCCCGCCTTCTACATCCCCCCCGGACACCACCCAGAGACAGTCACTAGCCACAGCTCCAAAGGGAGGAAAGGGCCACAGGCCGACGACTAAGGAGGGCAAGGGCAGCAAGTTGGAGAGGTCAGGCAGCAGGCCTGCTGCCCAGGAGGAGCCCACAACCCCCATAGCCGCTGCCCCGGGAGGAACCGGCACAGCTGCCCCGGGAGAGCCCACCAGCCCCATAGCCGCTGCCCAGGGAGGACCCAGCCCAGCTGGCCAGGAGGGCCCCACCACCCACAGCCCAGGTGGGCAGTGAAGGAGCACCATCCCCGCTGCCCAGGAGGGCACCACCAGGCATTTAGCAGTTGGCCATAGACCGTCCGCCGTCTCAAGAACCGCTGAACTGGGCCCTTCAAGGCAAGAACCGCTGAACTGGGCCCTTCAAGGCAAGAACCGCTGAACTGGGCCCCGCCGTCTCAAGAACCGCTGAACTGGGCCCTTCAAGGCAAGAACCGCTGAACTGGGCCCCGCCGTCTCAAGAACCGCTGAACTGGGCCCTTCAAGGCAAGAACCGCTGAACTGGGCCCTTCAAGGCAAGAACCGCTGAACTGGGCCCCGCCGTCTCAAGAACCGCTGAACTGGGCCCTTCAAGGCAAGAACCGCTGAACTGGGCCCTTCAAGGCAAGAACCGCTGAACTGGGCCCCGCCGTCTCAAGAACCGCTGAACTGGGCCCTTCAAGGCAAGAACCGCTGAACTGGGCCCTTCAAGGCAAGAACCGCTGAACTGGGCCCCGCCGTCTCAAGAACCGCTGAACTGGGCCCTTCAAGGCAAGAACCGCTGAACTGGGCCCGCCGTCTCAAGAACCGCTGAACTGGGCCCTTCAAGGCAAGAACCGCTGAACTGGGCCCTTCAAGGCAAGAACCGCTGAACTGGGCCCCGCCGTCTCAAGAACCGCTGAACTGGGCCCTTCAAGGCAAGAACCGCTGAACTGGGCCCCGCCGTCTCAAGAACCGCTGAACTGGGCCCTTCAAGGCAAGAACCGCTGAACTGGGCCCTTCAAGGCAAGAACCGCTGAACTGGGCCCCGCCGTCTCAAGAACCGCTGAACTGGGCCCTTCAAGGCAAGAACCGCTGAACTGGGCCCTTCAAGGCAAGAACCGCTGAACTGGGCCCCGCCGTCTCAAGAACCGCTGAACTGGGCCCTTCAAGGCAAGAACCGCTGAACTGGGCCCTTCAAGGCAAGAACCGCTGAACTGGGCCCCGCCGTCTCAAGAACCGCTGAACTGGGCCCTTCAAGGCAAGAACCGCTGAACTGGGCCCTTCAAGGCAAGAACCGCTGAACTGGGCCCCGCCGTCTCAAGAACCGCTGAACTGGGCCCTTCAAGGCAAGAAGCGCTGAACTGGGCCCTTCAAGGCAAGAACCGCTGAACTGGGCCCCGCCGTCTCAAGAACCGCTGAACTGGGCCCTTCAAGGCAAGAACCGCTGAACTGGGCCCCGCCGTCTCAAGAACCGCTGAACTGGGCCCTTCAAGGCAAGAACCGCTGAACTGGGCCCTTCAAGGCAAGAACCGCTGAACTGGGCCCCGCCGTCTCAAGAACCGCTGAACTGGGCCCTTCAAGGCAAGAACCACTGGCCCTTTGGCAGACGTGGCAGGGCAGGATCTATCTCGGGCAGGGCTGC
This sequence comes from Pleurodeles waltl, assembly GCF_031143425.1. Taxonomy (NCBI): domain Eukaryota; kingdom Metazoa; phylum Chordata; class Amphibia; order Caudata; family Salamandridae; genus Pleurodeles; species Pleurodeles waltl. The sequence continues at coordinate 234,939,227 of NC_090438.1, read as the reverse complement.
AGGATGTCCTCTGGCCAACTTGCCTCCTCCAGTGGCAGTGGGGTCTGTTATGGACTGTTTGGACTGTGGCTTTGCTCTCCCCAGGATGGCCCAGTGGGCAGGCCACCCACTGTATGGACTGTTTGGACTGTGGCTTTGCTCTCCCCAGGATGGCCCAGTGGGCAGGCCACCCACTGTATGGACTGTATGGACTGTGGCTTTGCTCTCCCCAGGATGGCCCAGTGGGCAGGCCACCCACTGTATGGACTGTATGGACTGTGGCTTTGCTCTCCCCAGGATGGCCCAGTGGGCAGGCCACCCACTGTATGGACTGTTTGGACTGTGGCTTTGCTCTCCCCAGGATGGCCCAGTGGGCAGGCCACCCACTGTATGGACTGTTTGGACTGTGGCTTTGCTCTCCCCAGGATGGCCCAGTGGGCAGGCCACCCACTGTATGGACTGTTTGGACTGTGGCTTTGCTCTCCCCAGGATGGCCCAGTGGGCAGGCCACCCACTGTATGGACTGTTTGGACTGTGGCTTTGCTCTCCCCAGGATGGCCCAGTGGGCAGGCCACCCACTGTATGGACTGTTTGGACTGTGGCTTTGCTCTCCCCAGGATGGCCCAGTGGGCAGGCCACCCACTGTATGGACTGTATGGACTGTGGCTTTGCTCTCCCCAGGATGGCCCAGTGGGCAGGCCACCCACTGTATGGACTGTATGGACTGTGGCTTTGCTCTCCCCAGGATGGCCCAGTGGGCAGGCCACCCACTGTATGGACTGTTTGGACTGTGGCTTTGCTCTCCCCAGGATGGGCCAGTGGTCATGGAGTCCCCTCGTGGATCTGGCGTCGTGTACTCAAGTGGCTGAGGTGCCCCCCCTTCCCTTCCCCCTGAGGTGCCTGTCCTATTTTCTTTCTGATGCCCCTGCAGTGTTCTCTCCGTGGAGTTCTTGTCGTGGGACTGGGCCTTGCCCCTTTGCACAGGACCCCTGTGATCCACGGACAGTGGTTGGACTACATTTAGTAGCTGTATATATTTTGTACATAGTTTATTTATTTTTTGGGATTAATGGCGTACATATTTCAATATATCTGCCCGTTTATGATCTCTTCTTTTGGTCTTTGCATTATTTCGGAGGGGAGTGGTTTGTGGGTTGTGACAGTGATCTGTGGGAATGCATTGATGTGTGTGTTGTAGTGGGTGTGGGTGGGTGGGTGTGTGCCGGTAATCTTTTCCCTCCCCTGTGTCGTAGGTGCAGTACTCACCGATGTCTTCCGCGCCGCCGGGCGTGCTCCTGGTATATGAGGAGGAATAGGAGTGCGGGGATGACCTGTAACTCTGGCTCCATACTGCCGGAATCTCGCGTGGAGTGCGTAGAGGTGAGCGTTTTCCCGTTCGTAGTCTGTTTCCGCCGTGTTCTTATCGGCGGTGCTCCCGCCCCGGAAAAGGTGGCAGATTGGTGGGTCGTAATAGGGTGGGCGGTACTTTGTCTGCCGCCGGGCTGTTGGCGGGAACCGCCGCGCTGTTTGTTTGTACCGCTGTGGCGGTCGGAGTGTTAAGTTGGCGGGCTGTGTTGGCGGTTCCCGCCAGGGTCAGAATGCCATTTTTAATACCTCCGGTCTGTTCGCGGTCCGACCGCCGCCTCTCCGCCGACCGCCAAGGTCAGAATGAGGGCCTATACCCCCTTAGGAGGTAAGTAATATACACCGTATATACAACAGAATGCAGAAATAGCTGTAAAACAGTGCAAATAGTAAAAATCTAATTATCCTCAATGGGCCTAGAGGGAATACAAACCATATACTAAAATAGTGGAATGCGAAAGTAGGTTTCCTACCTAGCCAAGTGTAGTGTGTAGAGGGGTGCTGGGAGTGTAGGAAAACATCAAATATAAGTATTAGAACCCACCCCAGAGGCCAGAAAAACAGGAGTAAATCACAGTAAGTTTCCTAGAACACACAAGAAGTTGTGATAGAAGATTATGCAGAAGCAGAAGAGACTGGAAGACACCAACGACGGATTCCTGGACATGAAGACCTGTGGAAGAAGTCCAAGAAGCACTCCAGAGTCCAGGGAGAACAGGAACCCCTGCTATCCCGGATGAAGGTGCAAAAGGGGAACCACTGGTGAGAAGTCAAAGTCAGTTATGCACCCAAGAAGACAGATGGGGGTTCCTGGTTGGTGCAGAAGATGTCCTACGTCAGATGGATGGCTTGCATTGATGGATTCTGCCAACAAGCCTTGGCACATGCAAAACTTGCTGTTAGTGGAAAATTGCGCTGCCCGGGAACAAGAGGGCCCTGGTGGCCTCTACCCAGGAGGTGGAGATAGAGGGAGCTCTCAGTAACTCAGAGAGTCCTCAGAAGACCAGGCAGTGCACAAAGAATTCCCACAGCACAGGGAAAGAAAGTGGAAATGGAGGCCCACACAGCACGACACAAAGGAATCCCACGCAGCTGGAGAACCACTCCCCTCATGGACCTCCCACCCCTTCCATGTACAGGGACAGAAGAGGAGTTGCTTCCCCTTCCACCCTCCTGCTCCTCCAGTGACAACTGGTGACCTCGGGTCGCAATCGCATCGCATTAGAGGTCTCCCCCATTATGATTGGAAGAGAAATGCTTGCATTTCTCTTCCGATCAGAGTGTGGGGGCAGGCAAAGGACATGCAAGGAAAGGCCTTTCCTTTCATGTCTGTCTGAGCATTTCTGCAGCCTGATTGTGAAGGGGGCAAATTTATTTTAGGACATTTCTGTCCCCCTTGGAGGCAGATCAGCCTATTTTTATTAGGACAATATGCCCCAAGATCAGCAGAAACCACTAGACCCCAGGGATTTAGTCAAGGGTTGCTCCCCTGGGGGGGGGTTATTTTAGGTCATTTCTGCCCCCCTTGGGGCCAGATCGGCCTCTTTCTATTAGACCAATCTGCCCACAGGGGGGCAGAAACCACTCAGGCACCAGGGATTGGTGTGTGTGTGTGTGTGTGTTTTGTTTGGGGGAGCCCCTTGGGCAAGGGTCTCTCCTCGTGGGGGCACATTACTGTTGGCCATATCTGCCCTCCTTGGAAGGCCCATCTGCCCCCAAGGGGGGCAAAAAGCCCAGCAGAGACCATTGAAGATTTTTTTTTAAAAAAGAGGGTGGGTATGGTGGTCCCCCCTCCCCAAATAAATGGGACAAAGTTGTTCTGCCCACCGGTAGGCAGATGGAGCAATTACCCCCAATCCACTCCCTGGGAGGGGGGGTCAGAAAGCCTACTAGATGGCAGTGAATTAGAAAAAAAAATAGTAGGGTGGTGGCTACCAACCAGTATGGGCCTGGTTATGCCCCCACCCCAACTGAAGGGGGTAACAGGCTTTCATCTCTCCCCCGTACACTAAAACATCTTATCCCACAGCGAGCAAGAGGACATTTGATTATGTTGGGGTTTGTTTTTACATTTGGGCCATGAGAGCTTGTCTAACTCTCAAAAATGTCCTACTTGGAATGGTGAGGGCTGCACTTTTTAGACTTTGGGACGCAGCCATGTAGAAAAATCTACGAGACCTAGACACATCTCAAAACTAAACTTCTGGATGCGTCTAGGGTGGTGTGCTTCACATGCACTCCGCACCATTTTCCTATCCACAATGCCCTGCAAACCTCCTGCTTTGTATTTTCCACTCATTTTTGTGATGGAACCTTCTGGAATCTGTAGGAATCCACAAAATTCCTTACACCCAGCAATGTCACATCTATGCAGATAAAAAATATATCCTACTTGTCAGCCTAAAAACGATTTTTTTTCAAACAGCTCTTTTGGTCTCGCTTTAGTTCCCCCTCAATTTCGACAAGTTTTCCTGTCACAGGCACTTGGTCCAGCTACACAAGTGAGGTATTATTTTTATCGGGAGACTGGGGGGAAAGTTGGGTTGTAGGAAATGTGTGCCGGTGCAGTGATTCCACACAGAAAAAATGGAAAAATGTGATTATTAAGCTAAATTTGCGGTTTACTGAGGATTCTGAGTAAGAAATCACTGAGGGATCCATGCATGTCACACCTTCCTGGACTCCCTCAGGTGTCTAATTTTCAGAAATGTCTGGGTTTGGTAGGTTTCCCTAGATGGCTGCTTAACCCAGGACCAAAAGCGCAGGTGCCCCCCCAAAAAAAACGGGTTGTTTTTTATTTGATATTTTGATGGGTCCACACAAGTGAGGTACCATTTTTACCTGGAGATGTGCGGGAATGCTGGGTAGAAGAAGGATTGTGGCTCCCCTCAGATTCCAGAACATTGCACCACCAAAATGTGAGGAAAGGCGTTTGTTTGCCAAATTTTGAGGTTTCCAAAAGATTCTGTGTAAAAGAACCTTGTGAAAGCCCCACAAGTTACCCCATCCTGGATTCCCCTGGGTGTCTAGTTTTGGAAAATGCACAGGTTTAATAGGTTTCCATAGGTGCCGTCTGAGCTGGTGGCCAAAATCCACAGCTGGGCACTTTGCAAAAAACAGGTCAGTTTTCTTTAGGAAAATGTGATGTGTCCATTTTGTGTTTTGGGGCGTTTCTTGTCGCAGGCATTAGACCAACTCACACAAGTGAGGTACCATTTTTATCGGGAGGCTTGGGGCAACACATAAAAGAAGAGCAAGTGTTACAGCCCCTTGTCTTTTTCTACATTTTGGCCTTCCAAATGTAAGACTTCTATTGAGGAATGCCATGTAATTCACATGCTTGTATGGGGTCCCCGGAATTCAGAGATGTGAAAATAACCACTGCTTCTCAATACCTTATCTTGTGCCTATTTTGGAAATACAAAGAATTCCTTGATACCTATTTTTCACTGTTTATATTTTACCAAATGAATTGCTGTATACCAGTATACAATAAAAACCCATTGCAAGGTGTAGCTCCTTTATTGGCTCTGGGTACCTATGGTTCATGATGAACCTACAAGCCTTAAATATTCCCGCAACCAGAAGAGTCCAGCAGATGTAACGGTTTATTGCTTTGAAAAATCTACCATAGCTGAAAAAAGTTATAGAAGAAAGCGTGGACAAAAATGCCTCTTTTTTTACCTCAATTTCAATATTTTTATTTTATTTTAGCTGTTACTTTCTGTAGGAAATCATTGAAGGATCTACACAAATGACCCATTGCTAAATTCCAAATTTCGTCAATGTTTCAGAAATGTTTAGCTGTCCGGGATCCAGCCTTGGTTCCACACCCATTTCAATCACTAGCTGGAAGGAGGCTGAAAGCACAAATAATAGTTAAAATGGGGTATGTCCCAGTAAAATGCCAAAATTGTGTTGAACAATGTGGCTTTCTGATTCAAGTCTGCATGTTCCTAAAATCTGGGACGATGGTGATTTTAGCACCACATACCCATTGTTAATACCATTTTCAGGGAAAAAAACACAATGTTTCTTCTGCGGTCCTTTTCCCTATTTTATTTTTCAACTACATTTTAACTGTATTTTGGCTAAGTTGTTAGTCTCCTCCATGAGAACCCATAACTCTGGCTACCTCTAGAATCCCTAGGATTTTGAAAAGAAGGACACAAATTTGGCGAGGGTAGCCTATGTGGACAAAAAGTTATGAAGGCTAAGCACAGACTGCCCAAATAGCCAAAAAAAGGTCTGGCACAGGAGGGGGAAAAGGCCTGGCAGAGAAGGGGTTAAAACCAGTCCGGAGGTAGTTAAAAGTATTGATGGTAGCCCTTTGTCCTCAGGCCCCTTTACTAAAACTACTTGAGAGTTAACAATGTGCTTATACTCAAACCATAATTAAATCATATACATTGATTTGATATGTGCCCCTCAATTAAAAGTAATATTTGGAATTCCATGGCTACAAAAACATAATCCCACCGTAAAATGGCTTATACAAAGTGTTACCTTGCAGTCACAGTTCTGTAAGGACCACTGTTGAATAGAGGATCTACCAGATAAAGGTATTGCTTTAAGCGTAGGTAATGCAGAAAAAGAAGAACATGAGTTACCTTCAGTATACCAAGATGTCTTTGATAAAGGGAAGGCCACTACATTGCCACCGCCTCATCCTTTGACAGCTGGAAAGATTTACAGCCTGAATCACAAATTCCTTGTAGTAGAATTTATGCTCTAACAGAAAGGGAAAATTTGCATTTGTGCCAATACCTAGATGAGATGCTGGCCATAGGATTTAGAAGACCCTCTGGGTCCCCTGCGTTATTGCCACTATTTTTTGCTTCTGAAAGGGAGGGGAACTTAGGCTGTGTATTGATTATAGAGCTCTCATTAAGATTAGAATCAAAAACAGTTATCTGTTACCTTTCATTTCAACCTTTATAGATCAGGTAAAGAATGCACGCAAATACACAAAATTGAATTAGCAATAAGCATACCATCTTGTGAGAGTCAAGGAGGGTGACGAGTGGAGAACAGCTTTCTGGATAAAATGTGGTTTATATTAGTACCTTGTCATTTCTTTTGGACTCTGCAATGCTCCTGCTGCCTTCCAATATTTCATCAATGAGGCACTAAGGCCCTCATTATGACCTTGCCAAGATCTGACCGCCGGGCGGCCGCCAATGCAGCCGCACTCCTGCCGCGGTCATTATGAGATCCCCGCTGGGCCGGCGGGCGGAAACCTGGTTTCTGCCCACCGGCCCAGCTGGGATCTCGGCCGCAACACAGGAGCCGGCTCCAAATGGAGCCGGTGGTGTTGCGGCCGTGTGACAGGTGCAGTTGCACCCGTCGAGCTTTTTGGAAAAGCTGCATGGGGCCCTGTCAGGGAGCCTGCGACTCCCCGTACTGCCAGCCTTTTCCTGGCGGTTCAAACCACCAAGAAAAGGCTGGCGGTCAGGGACTCGTAATCCCCTGGGCAGCACCACCGGGACAAATGTGGCAGGAAACCGCCGGCCCCAGCGGTGCGACCGCGGTGCTTCCGCCGCGGTCAAAATACCCAGGATTGCACCGCCAGCCTGTTGGCGGTGCAATCGCCAAAACAGCCCTGGCAGTCTTTGACCGCCAGGGTTGTAATGACCCCCTAAGTTATTTTATTGATCAGTGTGCTGTTGTTTACATTCACAACATTTGGATGCATTCCAACTCCTATGAAGAACATGTGGCTCATGTCAAGTCCATTTTACAATCCTTGCAACAAAATCATCTCTTCACAAAACTAGAAAAGTGCAGTTTACATGTTCAAGAAGTAGAATTCCTCAGGTACAGCTTAACTCCAAGCTGGGTACAAATGGACCATAAGAAGCTTACAGCCATCCCTTGGTGAATGGCTCCACAAAGTGTCGAAGAAGACAAAACCTTTCTAGGGTTTGCTAACTTATATAGAGATTGTATTGATCATGTTCCCACCATTCTAGCTCCCATCACGAATTTACTTCATAAAGGAATAAAGTTTGACTGGGAGAAGAGGCAGATATGACTTTTCCTCAATTAAAAGACAAGTTTAATACAGCCTCCATTTTACGACACTCGGATCGTACACAACCATTTGTGGTAGAAGCGGATGCTTTTCAAGTAGTGGTGGGTGGGGTCTTGTCTCAACGTGACCCTAGAACCGGCAAGCTTCATCCAGTGGCTTAATTCTACCACAAATTGAACCAACCTGAAACGAACTACTCAGCAGCTGACCAAGAAATACTAGCAATAAAACGGGCCTTTGAGGGAGGGAGACATTATCTTTCAGAGGTTTACGCACCGTCACTATTTTAATAGATCGTAGGAATTTACAATTCCTTAAGTCCGCATGTGCTTTGTCTACACAGCAGTTCAGAGGGCCCCAGATTTTTAATGACTATGACTTCCTTATCCAGCTCCAACCAGTTTGTAAAAGTGGAAAAGCTGATACACTTTCTAGTCTAGCTCACACTATTACAGAACAAGTGGAAGAGCCACCCTTTATTATTTCATTAAACAAGATTGTTGGGGCCAGTAACCTTGATTGGGACTTCTTGCAAGAAGTGTAAAAAGAGCAAGAAAGTACTGTGCAACACCACACTACTAACATTACCTACCACAAAAATACTACAAAACAAAGCTTGTGAGTGGTGCCATGTTAGTAAACTTGCTGGTCACCAAAGAGAGAAAATGACTCTAGAAATCCTTCAGTGACACTTTTGGTGGCCATCCATATCCAATGACGCAAAGACCTTTGTAGCAAATTGTGTGACCTGTGCCTAAGGAGAGAGTTCTCATCAAGCACCCACTGGTCTTTTACAACACTTACCTACACCACCTGCACCGTGACACACAGTATTTTTAGACTTTGTAGTAGAATTACCAAAATTTCAAGCTAAGTTCACCACCGTTCTAGTTGTGGTAGATCATTTGTCCACGATGGCAGACTTTATTAATCTAAAAGCCTTACCTTCGGCTTTACAATTAGCCCATGTATTCCTACAATCAATAGTCCTTTTACGTGGTCTTCCTTGGGTAGTCGTGTCCGACCGAGGAACACAATTTGTGTCCAAATTTTGGAAATGTCTTTATTAGGAATTGGATATGAATGTCCACCTGTCACCAAGTCATCATCCACAATCAGATGGACAAACTGAAAGAGTTAACCAGCGTATGGAACAATATTTATGTTGTTATCTCCTAAGCTCAGAAGTGGATTGGCCTGAGTGCTTGTGGGCAGCTGAATTTGCTTATAACAATGTAATTCATGTATCCACTGAATATTCATCTTTTTACTGCACTTGTGGATATAACCCTAGAATTTTTGAACTGATTGAAGTACCTTAGTTAACCACTCCTGCAGCACAAGACTTTTTACAACAATTGAGCAACATTTAGAAAATGCAGAAGACAATCTAAAATTAGCAAAGCAAATATAAAAAATATATGAAGACAAAAAAAGACGTCAGGAACCAAAGTATGAAGGACAAAAGGTTTGTTTATCTACTAAACACTTAAATTTGAAAGGTGCACAAAAGTTTCATCAAAGGTTTGTGGGTCCTTTTACCATCATCAAAAGGATCAGCGAGGCAGCATTGAAACTAGAACTTACCAATTCTCTACCATGTTTCCTTATTAAAACAGATAGCAGACTCTATGCATTGTTCAAAAAGACCTCTTCCAATCCTAGTGGATAATCAGCTGGAGTATGAGGTCGGGGCCATACAAGACTCTAAACGAATAAGTAACAAACTTTAATATTTATGGGACTTGAAAGGTTTTGGGCTGGAAGATGGTTCACGGGAACCAGTAGGACATGTACATGCTCCCCAATTGATTTGTCAGTTCCACAATCATTAACCCGACAAACCAAAACCAAGTGAGAGGGCCTTGGGAACAGTGCACTGTCAGGCCTGCAAACCCAGTTATGACCCAGTAAAAAACTTCTGAGTTGATCATTTGCCTTTGTAGGGACCAATGCTTGTGGGAACTAACGCTTCTTAGAGTTCAATGCTTGTTCGGGAACACATGTTGCACAAGCCTCCAGCATCCCTATTTCTCAAACTGGGTGTGGCTGGATGCATCAGGTATATAAACGACACCCAGCCTGAGTGAACTGCTGGCTTTAAAGATCACAGGTGGCAGAGAAAAAAATGTCTGCTCCTCCGCTTTTGATCTTCATGTTCTGTTCTTTCCAGCATCTTGGATTCCGCTTCTGGAAGAAGAAGAGATCAAAGGAATTAACCATTAAAACGGTGGCAACTTGCTGCACGCGATTTATAAACATTTGCAAAAACTTAATTCTTGCTGACTTGAAACTTGACAAGCGAATATTCCAGGATGTGATGCGCCTAAAAGGGCACTGTGAGAAGGTAGCCTCTTTCTAGCCTTGTTACCCCCACTTTTGGCCTGTTTGTGAGTGTATGTCAGGGTGTTTGTCACTGTTTTCACTGTCTCACTGGGATCCTGATAGCCAGGCCCCAGTGCTCATAGTGAAAACACTATGTTTTCAGTATGTTTGTTATGTGTCACTGGGATCCTGCTGGTCAGGACCCCAGTGCTCATAGGCTTGTGGCCTATATGTATGTGTCACTGGGACCCTGTCACACAGGGCCCCAGTGCTCATAGGTGTGCATGTATATGTTCCCTGTGTGGTGCCTAACTGTCTCACTGAGGCTCTGCTAACCAGAACCTCAGTGGTTATGCTCTCTCATTACTTTCAAATTGTCACTGACAGGCTAGTGACCATTTTTACCAATTTACATTGGCTTACTGGAACACCCTTATAATCCCCTAGTATATGGTACTGAGGTACCCAGGGTATTGGGGTTCCAGGAGATCCCTATGGGCTGCAGCATTTCTTTTGCCACCCATAGGGAGCTCTGACAATTCTTACACAGGCCTGCCACTGCAGCCTGAGTGAAATAACGTCCACGTTATTTCACAGCCATTTTACACTGCACTTAAGTAACTTATAAGTCACCTATATGTCTAACCTTTACCTGGTAAAGGTTAGGTGCAAAGTTACTTAGTGTGAGGGCACCCTGGCACTAGCCAAGGTGCCCCCACATTGTTCAGAGCCAATTCACTGAACTTTGTGAGTGCGGGGACACCATTACACGCGTGCACTACATATAGGTCACTACCTATATGTAGCTTCACCATGGTAACTCCGAATATGGCCATGTAACATGTCTATGATCATGGAATTGCCCCCTCTATGCCATCCTGGCATTGTTGGTACAATTCCATGATCCCAGTGGTCTGTAGCACAGACCCTGGTACTGCCAGACTGCCCTTCCTGGGGTTTCTCTGCAGCTGCTGCTGCTGCCAACCCCTCAGACAGGCAGCTGCCCTCCTGGGGTCCAGCCAGGCCTGGCCCAGGATGGCAGAACAAAGAACTTCCTCTGAGAGAGGGTGTGACACCCTCTCCCTTTGGAAAATGGTGTGAAGGCAGGGGAGGAGTAGCCTCCCCCAGCCTCTGGAAATGCTTTGTTGGGCACAGGTGTGCCCAATTCTGCATAAGCCAGTCTACACCGGTTCAGGGACCTCTTAGCCCCTGCTCTGGCGCGAAACTGGACAAAGGAAAGGGGAGTGACCACTCCCCTGACCTGCACCTCCCCTGGGAGGTGTCCAGAGCTCCTCCAGTGTGCTCCAGACCTCTGCCATCTTGGAAACAGAGGTGCTGCTGGCACACTGGACTGCTCTGAGTGGCCAGTGCCACCAGGTGACGTCAGAGACTCCTGCTGATAGGCTCCTTCAGGTGTTAGTAGCCTTTCCTCTCTCATAGGTAGCCAAACCCTCTTTTCTGGCTATTTAGGGTCTCTGTCTCTGGGGAAACTTTAGATAACGAATGCATGAGCTCAGCCGAGTTCCTCTGCATCTCCCTCTTCACCTTCTGATAAGGAATCGACCGCTGACCGCGCTGGAAGCCTGCAAACCTGCAACATAGTAGCAAAGACGACTACTGCAACTCTGTAACGCTGATCCTGCCGCCTTCTCGACTGTTTTCCTGCTTGTGCATGCTGTGGGGGTAGTCTGCCTCCTCTCTGCACCAGAAGCTCCGAAGAAATCTCCCGTGGGTCGACGGAATCTTCCCCCTGCAACCGCAGGCACCAAAAAGCTGCATCTCCGGTCCCTTGGGTCTCCTCTCAGCACGACGAGCGAGGTCCCTCGAATCCAGCGACACCGTCCAAGTGACCGGCACAGTCCAGTGACTCTTCAGCCCAAGTTTGGTGGAGGTAAGTCCTTGCCTCACCTCGCTGGGCTGCATTGCTGGGAACCGCGACTTTGCAAGCTTCTCCGGCCCCTGTGCACTTCCGGCGGAAATCCTGTGTGCACAGCCAAGCCTGGGTCCACGGCACTCTAACCTGCATTGCACGACTTTCTAAGTTGGTCTCCGGCGACGTGGGACTCCTTTGTGCAACTTCGGCGAGCACCGTTTCACGCATCCTCATAGTGCCTGTTTCTGGCACTTCTCCGGGTGCTACCTGCTTCAGTGAGGGCTCTTTGTCTTGCACGACGTCCCCTCTCTCTGCAGGTCCAATTTGCGACCTTCTGGTCCCTCCTGGGCCCCAGCAGCGTCCAAAAACGCCAAACGCACGATTTGCGTGTAGCAAGGCTTGTTGGCGTCCATCCGGCGGGAAAACACTTCTGCACGACTCTCCAAGGCGTGGGGGATCCATCCTCCAAAGGGGAAGTCTCTAGCCCTTGTCGTTCCTGCAGTATTCACAGTTCTTCAGCCTAGTAAGAGCTTCTTTGCACCAACCGCTGGCATTTCTTGGGCATCTGCCCATCTCCGAGCTGCTTGTGACTTTTGGACTTGGTCCCCTTGTTCCACAGGTACCTTCAGACAGGAATCCATCGTTGTTGCATTGCTGATTTGTGTTTTCCTTGCATTCTCCCTCTAACACGACTATTTTGTCCTTAGGGGAACTTTGGTGCACTTTGCACTCACTTTTCAGGGTCTTGGGGAGGGTTATTTTTCTAACTCTCACTATTTTCTAATAGTCCCAGCGACCCTCTACAAGGTCACATAGGTTTGGGGTCCATTCGTGGTTCGCATTCCACTTCTGGAGTATATGGTTTGTGTTGCCCCTATCCCTATGTTTCCCCATTGCATCCTATTGTAACTATACATTGTTTGCACTGTTTTCTAAGACTATACTGCATATTTTTGCTATTGTGTATATATATCTTGTGTATATTTCCTATCCTCTCACTGAGGGTACACTCTAAGATACTTTGGCATATTGTCATAAAAATAAAGTACCTTTATTTTTAGTATAACTGTGTATTGTGTTTTCTTATGATATTGTGCATATGACACTAAGTGGTACTGTAGTAGCTTCACACGTCTCCTAGTTCAGCCTGAGCTGCTTTGCTAAGCTACCATTATCTATCAGCCTAAGCTGCTAGACACCCTATACACTAATAAGGGATAACTGGGCCTGGTGCAAGGTGCAAGTACCCCTTGGTACTCACTACAAGCCAGTCCAGCCTCCTACATTGGTGGCAGCGGTGGGATAAGTGCTTTGAGACTACTTACCACTCTTGTCATTGTACTTTTCATAAGAGAAAAATATACAAAACAAGGTCAGTGTATATACACATAGCCAAAAAGTTTTGCATTTCCTCTTTTTCACTCTTTTCTAAAGTGCTGAAAAGTACTTCTAAACTTTCAAAAAGTTCTTAAAAGTTTAAAAAGTTTTTTCTGTCTTTCCAAAAAGTTCTGAAAACTTTTTTCTCTTTGTCTATCACTTTAACTCTCTCTAAAAATGTCTGGCACAGGCCAAAAAGTTGAACTGTCCAAACTTGCATATGATCACCTTAGCTGGAAAGGAGCAAGGAGTCTCTGCATAGAGAGAGGTTTGAGTGTAGGGAAGAATCCTTCTTTAGAACTGTTAATTAATATGCTTAGAGTACAGGATAAGGCCATAAGTGACCAATCTGTAGAAAAAGTAGCTAATGGTTCTCAATCTGATCCAGGGACTCCCCCAGGAAAAGGTTCAGGAAAGAAACTTCTCAGCCTGCCCATTACTAGACAGTCTAGCATAGTTGGTACAGAGGTTGAATCACATCATACTGATGATGTGCTCTCACATTATACTGGTAGCCAAGCTGTTAGGGTGCCCTCTGTAAGGGACAGGTCTCCTTCTGTTCATTCCCATCATACCTCTGTATCTAGAAATGTCCCTCCCACCCACCCTGATGACAGATTGTTGGAAAGGGAGCTCAATAGATTGAGAGTGGAGCAAACCAGACTGAAGCTCAAGAAGCAACAGCTGGATTTGGATAGACAGTCTTTAGAAATAGAGAGGGAAAGACAGAAATTGGGTTTAGATACCCATGGTGGCAGCAGCAGTATTCCCCATAGTCATCCTGCAAAAGAGCATGATTCCAGGAATCTGCACAAGATAGTTCCCCCTTATAAGGAGGGGGATGACATTAACAAGTGGTTTGCTGCACTTGAGAGGGCCTGTGCTGTACAGGATGTCCCTCAAAAGCAGTGGGCTGCTATCCTATGGCTATCATTTAGTGGAAAAGGTAGGGATAGGCTCCTTACAGTGAAAGAAAATGATGCCAATAATTTCCAAGTTCTTAAGAATGCACTCCTGGATGGTTATGGCTTAACCACTGAACAGTACAGGATAAAGTTCAGAGAGACCAAAAAGGAGTCTTCACAAGACTGGGTTGATTTCATTGACCAGGCAGTGAAGGCCTTGGAGGGGTGGTTACATGGCAGTAAAGTTACTGATTATGAAAGCCTGTATAACACAATCCTGAGAGAGCATATACTTAATAATTGTGTGTCTGATTTGTTGCACCAGTACCTAGTAGACTCTGATCTGACCTCTCCCCAAGAATTGGGAAAGAAGGCAGACAAATGGGTCAGAACAAGGGTGAACAGAAAAGTTCATACAGGGGGTGACAAAGATGGCAATAAGAAGAAAGATGGTGAAAAATCTCAAGATAAGCATGGGGATAAGGGTAAAACCAAAGATCCCACTTCAAATCTTAAACACTCTTCAGAGGGTGGGGATAAAACAAATTCTTCCTCTTCTTCCCAACCTGCACACATTAAAAAGCCTTGGTGCTTTGTGTGTAAAAATAGAGGCCATAGGCCAGGGGATAAGTCCTGTCCAGGTAAACCCCCTGAGCCTACCACCACTAATACATCAAGCTCTAGTGCCCCTAGCAGTAGTGGTACTAGTGGTGGGACTGCTGGCAACAGTCAAGCAAAGGGTGTAGTTGGGTTCACTTATGGGTCCATAGTGGAAACTGATGTAATCAGTCCCAAGACAGTTTCTGTCACACCTAGTGGCACTGGCCTTGCCACACTGGCTGCTTGTCCCCTTACAATGGATAAGTACAGGCAGACAGTTTCAATAAATGGTGTTGAGGCCTTGGCCTACAGGGACACAGGTGCCAGTTTCACTTTGGTGACTGAAAACCTAGTGCCTCCTGAACAACACATCATTGGACAACAGTATAAGATTATTGATGTCCATAACTCCACTAAGTTTCTTCCCTTAGCTATAATTCAGTTTAGTTGGGGTGGAGTTACTGGCCCTAAGCAGGTGGTGGTATCACCTAGCTTACCTGTAGACTGTCTCTTAGGTAATGACCTAGAGGCCTCAGGTTGGGCTGATGTAGAGTTTTATGCCCATGCAGCCATGCTGGGCATCCCTGAGGAATTGTTCCCTCTCATTTCAAGTGAAATGAAAAAGCAAAGGAGAGAAGGCCTGAAAACTCAGGATCCCTCTCCATCAACAGGTAAAAAGGGTATCACAGTATCCCCTAACCACCCTACCGATCAGGATACTATTCCTGTGGTGGGAGAAACCTCTCCTGGGGTGGCACCTGTTCCAAGGGAATCATCAGCTGGCAAAGCTGGACTCCCTGAGGTGGAAGTACCTCTCTGTGGGATAACTAACATTGGTGAGAAAAACAGCACCATTTTAGTTAACATGGAGCATCCCTCCAACCCTCCCAGAGAAACTTTAGTGCAGAAACCCTGCACTACCTCACAACACTTAGGACAGCATCCCTGCCCTAGTGTGGAGCTCATAGGACAGCATCCCTGCCCTGCTCCAACTCAAGAGAAACAGCATCCCTGTTCTCTCTTCCAGCCAGATGGACAAAGTTTTTGCCCAGCTATGGCTTTTCTGAGACAGCATCCCTGTCTGGCATTTCCATCACTACAAATAGGTTCAGTGGACAATTCCCACTGCTCTAAACTAAAACTTACTGATAGAAACTCTGAAAATACATCTTCACATTGTTGCTTAGCTAAAAAACTTCAAACAGGGTGGTTTACATCCCCACAGGGAAGTAACCATATAGTGGATGATAAAGGGAGTAACCAGTCTATTGCAGAGCTACTCTCTACTTATCACCACTTAGACAATAAAGTCTCAACTGGCCAAGGTTAGCCTTATTGTCCTTCGTTTGGGGGGGGGTTGTGTGAGAAGGTAGCCTCTTTCTAGCCTTGTTACCCCCACTTTTGGCCTGTTTGTGAGTGTATGTCAGGGTGTTTGTCACTGTTTTCACTGTCTCACTGGGATCCTGATAGCCAGGCCCCAGTGCTCATAGTGAAAACACTATGTTTTCAGTATGTTTGTTATGTGTCACTGGGATCCTGCTGGTCAGGACCCCAGTGCTCATAGGCTTGTGGCCTATATGTATGTGTCACTGGGACCCTGTCACACAGGGCCCCAGTGCTCATAGGTGTGCATGTATATGTTCCCTGTGTGGTGCCTAACTGTCTCACTGAGGCTCTGCTAACCAGAACCTCAGTGGTTATGCTCTCTCATTACTTTCAAATTGTCACTGACAGGCTAGTGACCATTTTTACCAATTTACATTGGCTTACTGGAACACCCTTATAATCCCCTAGTATATGGTACTGAGGTACCCAGGGTATTGGGGTTCCAGGAGATCCCTATGGGCTGCAGCATTTCTTTTGCCACCCATAGGGAGCTCTGACAATTCTTACACAGGCCTGCCACTGCAGCCTGAGTGAAATAACGTCCACGTTATTTCACAGCCATTTTACACTGCACTTAAGTAACTTATAAGTCACCTATATGTCTAACCTTTACCTGGTAAAGGTTAGGTGCAAAGTTACTTAGTGTGAGGGCACCCTGGCACTAGCCAAGGTGCCCCCACATTGTTCAGAGCCAATTCACTGAACTTTGTGAGTGCGGGGACACCATTACACGCGTGCACTACATATAGGTCACTACCTATATGTAGCTTCACCATGGTAACTCCGAATATGGCCATGTAACATGTCTATGATCATGGAATTGCCCCCTCTATGCCATCCTGGCATTGTTGGTACAATTCCATGATCCCAGTGGTCTGTAGCACAGACCCTGGTACTGCCAGACTGCCCTTCCTGGGGTTTCTCTGCAGCTGCTGCTGCTGCCAACCCCTCAGACAGGCAGCTGCCCTCCTGGGGTCCAGCCAGGCCTGGCCCAGGATGGCAGAACAAAGAACTTCCTCTGAGAGAGGGTGTGACACCCTCTCCCTTTGGAAAATGGTGTGAAGGCAGGGGAGGAGTAGCCTCCCCCAGCCTCTGGAAATGCTTTGTTGGGCACAGGTGTGCCCAATTCTGCATAAGCCAGTCTACACCGGTTCAGGGACCTCTTAGCCCCTGCTCTGGCGCGAAACTGGACAAAGGAAAGGGGAGTGACCACTCCCCTGACCTGCACCTCCCCTGGGAGGTGTCCAGAGCTCCTCCAGTGTGCTCCAGACCTCTGCCATCTTGGAAACAGAGGTGCTGCTGGCACACTGGACTGCTCTGAGTGGCCAGTGCCACCAGGTGACGTCAGAGACTCCTGCTGATAGGCTCCTTCAGGTGTTAGTAGCCTTTCCTCTCTCATAGGTAGCCAAACCCTCTTTTCTGGCTATTTAGGGTCTCTGTCTCTGGGGAAACTTTAGATAACGAATGCATGAGCTCAGCCGAGTTCCTCTGCATCTCCCTCTTCACCTTCTGATAAGGAATCGACCGCTGACCGCGCTGGAAGCCTGCAAACCTGCAACATAGTAGCAAAGACGACTACTGCAACTCTGTAACGCTGATCCTGCCGCCTTCTCGACTGTTTTCCTGCTTGTGCATGCTGTGGGGGTAGTCTGCCTCCTCTCTGCACCAGAAGCTCCGAAGAAATCTCCCGTGGGTCGACGGAATCTTCCCCCTGCAACCGCAGGCACCAAAAAGCTGCATCTCCGGTCCCTTGGGTCTCCTCTCAGCACGACGAGCGAGGTCCCTCGAATCCAGCGACACCGTCCAAGTGACCGCCACAGTCCAGTGACTCTTCAGCCCAAGTTTGGTGGAGGTAAGTCCTTGCCTCACCTCGCTGGGCTGCATTGCTGGGAACCGCGACTTTGCAAGCTTCTCCGGCCCCTGTGCACTTCCGGCGGAAATCCTGTGTGCACAGCCAAGCCTGGGTCCACGGCACTCTAACCTGCATTGCACGACTTTCTAAGTTGGTCTCCGGCGACGTGGGACTCCTTTGTGCAACTTCGGCGAGCACCGTTTCACGCATCCTCGTAGTGCCTGTTTCTGGCACTTCTCCGGGTGCTACCTGCTTCAGTGAGGGCTCTTTGTCTTGCACGACGTCCCCTCTCTCTGCAGGTCCAATTTGCGACCTTCTGGTCCCTCCTGGGCCCCAGCAGCGTCCAAAAACGCCAAACGCACGATTTGCGTGTAGCAAGGCTTGTTGGCGTCCATCCGGCGGGAAAACACTTCTGCACGACTCTCCAAGGCGTGGGGGATCCATCCTCCAAAGGGGAAGTCTCTAGCCCTTGTCGTTCCTGCAGTATTCACAGTTCTTCAGCCTAGTAAGAGCTTCTTTGCACCAACCGCTGGCATTTCTTGGGCATCTGCCCATCTCCGAGCTGCTTGTGACTTTTGGACTTGGTCCCCTTGTTCCACAGGTACCTTCAGACAGGAATCCATCGTTGTTGCATTGCTGATTTGTGTTTTCCTTGCATTCTCCCTCTAACACGACTATTTTGTCCTTAGGGGAACTTTGGTGCACTTTGCACTCACTTTTCAGGGTCTTGGGGAGGGTTATTTTTCTAACTCTCACTATTTTCTAATAGTCCCAGCGACCCTCTACAAGGTCACATAGGTTTGGGGTCCATTCGTGGTTCGCATTCCACTTCTGGAGTATATGGTTTGTGTTGCCCCTATCCCTATGTTTCCCCATTGCATCCTATTGTAACTATACATTGTTTGCACTGTTTTCTAAGACTATACTGCATATTTTTGCTATTGTGTATATATATCTTGTGTATATTTCCTATCCTCTCACTGAGGGTACACTCTAAGATACTTTGGCATATTGTCATAAAAATAAAGTACCTTTATTTTTAGTATAACTGTGTATTGTGTTTTCTTATGATATTGTGCATATGACACTAAGTGGTACTGTAGTAGCTTCACACGTCTCCTAGTTCAGCCTGAGCTGCTTTGCTAAGCTACCATTATCTATCAGCCTAAGCTGCTAGACACCCTATACACTAATAAGGGATAACTGGGCCTGGTGCAAGGTGCAAGTACCCCTTGGTACTCACTACAAGCCAGTCCAGCCTCCTACAGGCACATCATTGGGTTTTAAGGTAATTTGGATGTTCACCATTTGTAATGCTATAACGCTTATTGTAGTTGCTTGCATTACACCACATAAAGGAGTTTCTATTGACAATTATAATGAAAAGATATACTGTGAATCCATTTATTATCACTGAGTTTAATGTGGTATTACTATTGTTGTTAACAATACGCTGTACTGTGAATACGGTTATTATCGCTAAGTTCAAATTGGCATTTGCATTAATTCAAATTGTTGCTGGTGATGTGGAACATTCTGTGTTTAGCACTTAAACTAAGTTGGAGCTTATCTTTGCCATGCTTAAAATTACACTGTGATGTAACAGTGATGAACCAGTTGTTCATAAAGTTGAACGCTATTGATTAACCCTGTATTTTCATAGTAATACAACGTGAACCAGTATGGTACTGATATGAACCCAATGTCTTCAGTGTGATTTACACACTGGATTGCATTACTCGTAATACAAGCACAGTACAATGATTAGGTCAGGTAAGCACCTATCAGGAGGGGTCTCTGACATCACCTGCTGGTACCGGCCACTCAGAGGCCTCTATTGTGCCCTCACACCTCTGCATTCAAGATGGCAGAGATCTGGGACACACTGGAGGAGCTCTGGGCACCACCCATGGGGTGGTGATGGACAGGGGAGTGGTCACTCCCATTTCCTTTGCCCAGTTTCGTGACAGAGCAGAGGCTGGGGGTTCCCTGAACTGGTGTAGACTGGCTTATGCAAGAAGGCACCATCCGTGCCCTTCAATGCATTTCCAGAGGCTGGGGAGGCTACTCCTCCCCAGCCCTTAACACCTATTTCCAAAAGGAGAAGATGCAACACCCTCTCTCAGAGAAAATTCTTTGTTATGCCTTCCTGGGACTGGGCTGCCCAGACCCCAGAAGGGCAGAACCCTGTCTGTGGGGTGGCAGCAGCGGTAGCTGCAGAGAAAACCCCAGAGAGCTGGTTTGGCAGTACTCGGGGTCCATGGTGGAGCCCCGGGGTTGCATGGGATTGGCACCCCAATAACAGATTTGGCATGGGGGACAATTTCTTGATTTTCGACATGTTACATGGCCATATTCAGAGTTACCATTGTGAAACTACATATAGGTATTGGCCTATATGTAGTGCACACGTGTAATGGTGCCCCCGCACTCACAAGGTCTGGGGAAATGGCCCTGAACAATATGGGGGCACCTTTGCTAGTGCAAGTGTGCCCTCACACTTGGCAACTTTGCACCTAAAGTTCAATAAGTGAAGGTTAGACATATAGGTGACTTATGAGTTACTTAAGTGCAGTGTAAAATGGCTGTGAAATAACATGTGCGTTATTTCACTCAGGCTGCAGTGGCAATCCTCTGTAAGATTTGTCTGAACTCCCTATGGGTGGCAAAAGAAGGGCTGAAGCCCATAGGGTTCTCCTGGAACCCCATAACCCTGAGTTCTTAGGTAGCATATAATAGGGAATTATAAGGGTGTTCCAGTGAGCCAATTAGAATTGGTGAAAACGGTCACTGGCCTATAGTGACAATTTTAAAGGCAGAGAGAGCATAAGCACTGAGGTTCTGATTAGCAGATCCTTAGTGACACAGTTAGCCACTACACAGGTACAAGCATTAAGGCTACCAACTATGAGCATTGGGAGACAAACTGGCATACATGTAAAAATGGGGGTAACATGCCAAACAATATGGTACTTTCCCACAGGCTGTCCTCACACAGTACCATCCAGGACAGAAGGTGGTGGTATTGGAGCCTGTGGCACCAAGAGCACTCCAGGACAAATGGAGTGGACCCCATCTCATTGTGGAGAAGAAAGGTGAGGTCACCTATTTGGTGGACATGGGCACTGCCAGAAGCCCCCTTACGGTGCTTCATGTCAATCACCTTAAACCTTACTATAACAGGGCTGACTTAACCCTGCTTATGGCCACAGATGAGGAGCAGGAAGAAAAGAGTGACCCTCTCCCTGACCTCTTCTCCACCACTGAAGCTGATGGCTTAGTGGAGGGAGTTGTATTAGCAGATTGCCTTACTGCTGAGCAGAGGAACAACTGCATAAATCTCCTTAGACAGTTCTCTGACCTCTTCTCAATCGTTCCAGGAACAACTACCTGGTGTGAGCACACAATTGACACTGGAGACAGTTTACCTGTCAAAAGTAACATTTTATAGGCAGCCTGACCATGTCAGAGACTGTATCAAACAAGAGGTACAGACAATGTTAGACCTTGGAGTGATTGAACAGTCTGAAAGCCCCTGGGCCAGCCCAGTGGTGCTTGTCCCCAAACCACATAGTAAAGAATGAAAGAAAGAAATGTGGGGGGGTCTCAGTCAAGTACCAAAAACTAATGCTCACCCTATACCCAGGGCAGATTAGCTAATAGGTACACTGGCTTCTGCCAAGTATCCAAGCACTTTTGATTTAACTGCAGGGTATTGGCAGATTAAATTATCAGAAGATTCAAAACCAAAGACAGCATTTTCTACCACTGCAGGGCATTATCGGTTCACAGTTATGCCCTTTGGATTGAAAAATGCACCTGCCACTTTTGAGAGGTTGGTGAATACAGTCCTCCAAGGATTGGAGGCCTTTAGTGCAGCATATCTAGTTGATATTGCTGCCTTTAGCTCCACCTGGGATGATCACCCTGTCTACCTGTGGAAAGTTTTGGAGGCCCTGCAAAAGGCAGGCCTCACTATCAAGGCCGCAAAGTGCCAGATAGGGCAGGGGAAAGTGGTTCATCTGGGCCACCTGGTAGGTGGAGAACAGATTGTACCACTGCAGGGTAAGATCCAAACCATTATGGAATGGACTCCCCCTACAACTCAGACCCAGGTGAGAGCCTTCCTAGGACCCACTGGGTATTACAGGGAGTTCATCAAGAATTATGGCACCATAGCTGCTTCTCTCAATAACCTCACGCCTGGCTTATAGTAGGTACCTGATGGTATTTACATCTTGTGCCAGGTCCAGTTGTCCCATATTAGTAGATTAGTAGTGTTTTGGCAGCTTAGGCTGATAGAGGTAGCTATAGCAGAGCAGCATAGGTTGAACTAGGAAACATGCAAAGCTCCTACTATACCACTTATATCATATAGTACTATACCGTAAGAATCACAATACTCAATGTTACTAAATATAAAGGTCCTTTATCTTAGTGACTGTTTCAGAAATATCTCAGAGGATATACTCACTTAGGAGGTAATTAAAATACACAAAATATACACACAAACCAAAATCAGGTAAGTAAACAGTTAAAAAAGTAGTGCAAACACTGTAGAATACAATCGGATGCAATAGGCCTAGGGGCAACATAAACCATATACTAAGAAAGTGGAATGCGGACCACTTAGGGACCCCAGGCCTAGTGTAGTGTGTAGAGGGTCACTTGGAGTTTAAGAAAACACTAAGGGTGTCCAGGATACCCCACTCCAAGACCCTGAAAAGTAGGAGTAAAGTGACCCTACTTCCCCAGAAACACAGTAAAGTCGTGATAGGAGATTCTGCAAGGACAACAACTGACTGCGAAGTACTGAAGACAGATTCCTGGACCTGAGGAACTGTAAAGGAAGGGGACCAAGTTCAAGAGTTATGCTAGTGTCCAGGGGGGGGCAGGAGCCCACTAAACCCCGGATAAAGGTGCAAAATGGCTGCCTACGGGTGGAAGAAGCTGAAGATTCTGCAACAACAGAAGATGCCAGGGACTTTTCCTTTGCACAGAAGATGTCCCATCGCGGGCTAGAGGATGAAGAGTTATTTCCACACAGAAAGACCACAGACAAGCCTTGCTAGCTGCAAGGGTCGCAGTTGAAGAAAGTGGGTGCTGCCCGGGCCCAGGAAGGACCAGGAGTTCGCCCCTTGGAGGAGGTAACAGAGGGGACGCTCAGCAGCACAGAGAGCGAACGCAGAAGCAGGCAGCACCCGCAGAAGCACTTGAACAGGCATTCAAGAAATCTGAGCACTACAGTTGTCTCAATACTACAAAGGAGGGTCCCACAAAGTCGGTGGTCAACTCAGCGAGTTGAGCAATGCAGGACGGAGTGCTGGGGATCAGGGCTGTGCTGTGCACAAAGGATTCCTTGCAAAAGTGCACAAAAGTCAGAGCAGCTGCAGTTCACGCAGTACACAGGATTATTGTCTGGCATGGGGAGGCAAGGACTTACCTTCACCAAATTTGGACAGAAGGACCACTGGACTGTCAGGGTCACATGGATCTAGCTCCTGTGTTCCAGGGACCACGCTTGTCGAGATGAGAGGTGACCCAGAGGATCGGTGAAGCAGACGTTTGGTGTCTGCATTAGCAAGGGGAAGATTCTGTCGACCCACGAGAGATTTCTTCTTGGCTTCCAGTGCAGGGTGAAGGCAGACAGACCGCAGAGCATGCACCACCAGGAAATAGTCAAGAAAGCTGGCAGGATGAGGCGCTACAATGTTGCTGGTGGCATTCTTGCTACTTTGTTGTGGTTATGCAGGCGTCCTGGAGCAGTCAGCGGTCAATCCTTGGCAGAAGTCAAAGAGGAAAGTGCAGAGGAACTCTGATGAGCTCTTACATTCGTTATCTGGTGAGATGCCCACAATAGAGACCCTAAATAGCCCACAGAGGAGAATTGGCTACAGAGAAAGATAAGCACCTATCTGACGTCACCTGCTGGCACTGGCCACTCAGAGCTGTCCATTGTGCCCTCACACCTCTGCATCCAAGATGGCAGAGGTCTGGGACACACTGGAGGAGCTCTGGGCACCTCCCTTGGGAGGTGCTGGTCAAGGGAGTGGTCACTCCCCTTTCCTTTGTCCAGTTTCGCGCCAGAGCAGGGCTGGGGGGATCCCTGAACCGGTGTAGACTGGCTTATGCAAGGAGGGCACTATCTGTGCCCTTCAAAGCATTTCCAGTGGCCAGGAGAGGCTACTCCTCCCAGGCCCTTCACACCTATTTCCAAAGGGAGAGGGTGTAACACTCTCTCTCAGAGGAAATTCTTTGTTCTGCCGTCCTGGGACCAGGCTGCCCAGGCCCCAGGGGGGCATAAACCTGTCTGAGGGGTTGGCCGCAGCAGTAGCTGCAGAGGAAACCTCGGAAAGTTAGTTTGGCAGTACCCAGGCTCTCTGCTGGAGACCCGGGGATGCATGGAATTGTCCCCCTAATACCAGAATGGTATTAGGGGGACAATTCCATGATCCTAGACATGTTACATGGCCATGTAGGGAGTTACCATGGTGACGCTACATATAGGTATTGCCCTATATGTAGTGCACGTGAGTTATAGTGTCCCCGCACGCACAAAGTCCGGGGAATTTCCCCTGAACAATGTGGGGGCACCTTGGCTATTGCCAGGGTGCCCACACACTAAGTAACTTTGCACCTAACCTTCACCAAGTGAGGGTTAGACATATAGGTGACTTATAAGTTACTTAAGTGCTGTGGAAAATGGCTGTGAAATAACATGGATGTTATTTCATTCAGGCTGCAGTTGTAGTCCTGTGTAAGAATTGTCTGAGCTCTCTAAGGGTGGCAAAATAAATGCTGCAGCCCATAGGGATCTCCTGGAAACCCAATACTCTGGTACCTAGGTACCATATACTAGGGAATTATAAGGGTGTTCCAGAGTGCCAAAAAGAATTGGTAAAATTAGTCACTAGCCTGCAGTGACAATTTTAAAAACAGAGAGGGCTTAAAGATGGAGGTTCTTGTTAGCTGAGCCTCAGTGATACAGTTAGGCACCACACAGGGAACACATATAGGCCACAAGCTTATGAGCACTGGGGTCCTGGCTAGCAGGATCCCAGTGAGACAGCAAAAGCACCCTGACATATACTCACAAACAGGCCAAAAGTGGGGGTAACAAGGCTAGAAAGAGGCTACCTTTCTACAGTGTGCCAATTTGAATTGGTGAAAATTGTCACTAGCCTGCAGTGACAAAGTGACAATTTTAAAAGCAGAGAAAACATAAACACTGAGGTTCTGATTAGCAGCACCTCAGTGATACAGTTAGGCACCACACAGGGAACACATACAGGGCACACTTTATGAGCACCGGGGTCCTAGCTAGCAGGATCCCAGTGAGACAGGCAAAAACAAACTGACACACAAGTACAATTGGGGGAAACAGGCAAGGCAAGATGGTACTTTCCTACTCAACCCCCCCCCCCAAACGAGGGAAAAAAAGGCTAACCTTGCCCAGATGAGTCTTCATTGTCTAAGTGGAAACATCTGGAGAGTCTATCTACATTGGAGTGGGTACTGCCAAGTCTATGTTCCACTGTATAGTCTATTCCCTGTAGGGATATGGACCACCTCAACAATTTATGGTTTTCACCTTTCATTTGTTTAAGCCATAATATAGGTTTGTGGTCTGTCTGAACAATAAATTAAGTACCAAACAGGTATGATTTCAAAATGTTCAGTGCCCAGACCACAGCAAAGGCCTCCCTCTCTATGGCAGACCAACGCTTTTCTCTAGGGGTCAACCTCCTGCTGATAAAAGCAACAGGTTGATCCTGGCCCTCAGTGTTAAGCTATGATAGCACTGCCCCAACCCCCAATTCAAAAGCATCAATCTTGACTATGAACGTTTTGGAGTAGCAAGGCCTTTTTAGGACAGGTGCAGAGCACATGACATGTTTGAGCTCATCAAATGCTTTTTGACAGCTAGCTGTCCACAATTTCTTTTTAGGCATCTTTTTACTAGTGAGGTCATTAAGAGGAGCTACAATGGAGCCATAATTCTTGTTGAACCTCCTATAGTACCCTGTGAGGCATAGAAAGGCTCTCACCTGGGTTTTAGTTGTAAGGGGATCCCATTCCATAATGGTCTGGACCTTCCCCTGCAGTGGTGGAATCTGTTTCCCCCCTACAAGGTGGCCCAGATAAACTACTTTCCCCTGCTCTATCTGGCACTTTGAAGCCTTGATAGTGAGGCCCGCCTTTTACTGGGCCTCCAAAACGTTCCATAGGTAGACCAGGTGCTCATCCCAGGTGGAGCTAAATACAGCTATATCATCTAGATATGCTACACTGAAAGCTTCCAAACCTTGCAGGACTGTGTTCTCCGACCTCTGAAAAGTGGCAGGTGCATTCTTCAAACCAAAGGGCATCACAGTAAACTGATAGTGCCCTCCAATGGTGGAAAATGCAGTTTTAGGTTTAGCATCTTCTGATAATTTAATCTGCCAATACCCTGCAGTTGAATCAAACGTGCTTAGATACTTGGCAGAAGCCAGTGTATCTATTAGCTCATCTGACCTGGGTACAGGGTGAGCATCTCTCTTGGATACTTGATTGAGACCTCTGTAGTCAAGACAAAACCTAATTTCTCTTTTACCATCCTTACTGTGAGGTTTTGGGACAAGCACCACTGGGCTAGCCCATGGGCTTTCTGAAGGCTCAATCACTCCTAAGTCCAGCATTTTCTGTACCTCTTGTTTAATGTAGTCCCTGACATGGTCAGACTGCCTATAAATCTTACTTTTGACAGGTAAACTGTCTCCAGTATTGATTGTATGCTCACACCAAGTAGTGGTACCTGGTATCAGTGAGAAGAGTTCAGAAAACTGACTTAAAAGATTTATACAATGATATTTCTGCTCAGCAGTAAGACAATCTGCAAGTACTACTCCCTCCACTAAGCCATCAGCTTCAGCGGTAGAGAAGAGATCAGGGAGAGGGTCACTCTCTTCTTCCTGTCCCTCATCAGTTGCCATGAGCAGGGTCAAGTCATCCCTGTCATAGTAGGGTTTTAGGCGGTTGATATGGAGCAACCTAAGGGGACTCCTGGCAGTGCCCAGGTCCAACAAGTAGGTAACCTCACCATTTTTCTGTACAATGAGATGGGGTCCACTCCATTTGTTCTGGAGTGCTCTTGGGGCCACAGGCTCCAATACCCACACCTTCTGTCCTGGGTGGTACTGGGTCAGGACAGCCTTCTGGTCATGCCATTGCTTTTGGAGCTCTTGGCTGGCCTGAAGGTTTTTACTGGCCTTTTTCATGTACTCAGCCATTCTGGATCTTAGGCAAAGTACATAGTCCACAATGTCTTCCTTTGGAGCTTTTAGAGGTTCTTCCCAACCCTCCTTCACAAGTACAAGGGGACCTCTCACAGGGTGCCCAAAGAGGAGTTCAAAGAGGCTAAAGCCCGCTCCTTTTTGGGGTACCTCACGGTAAGCAAAAAAGGAGGCATGGCAACAGGACATCCCATCTCCTTCTGAGTTTTTCAGGGAGTCCCATAATCATACCTCTGAGAGTTTTATTAAACATTTCAGCCAGACCATTTGTTTGTGGATGATAAGCAGCAGTGAACTTGTACGTTACACCACACTCCTTCCACATAGCTTTGAGGTATGCAGACATGAAGTTACTACCTCTGTCTGACACCACTTCCTTAGGGAAGTTCACCCTGGAAACAATTCCCAGGAGGGACTTTGCCACTGCAAGAGCTGTAGTGGTCCTTAAGGGAATTGCTTCAGGATACCTAGTGGCATGGTCCACTTCCACAAGGATAAACCTATTGCCTGAAGCTGTTGGAGGGTCAAGGGGGCCAACTATGTTAAACCCTACCCTTTCAAAGGGCACACTAACCACAGGAACTGGAACTAAAGGGGCCTTTGGTGGGCCACCACTCTTGCCACTGGCTTGGCAGGTCACAAAAGACCGACAAAACTCTTTAGTATCCTCTGACATATGAGGCCAGTGAAACAATGGAACAAGCCTGTCCCAAGTTTTACTGTGGCCCAAATGCCCAGCCAAGGGAATGTCATGTGCCAAGGTTAGAAGAAACTCCCTATACTGCAAAGGGATAACCAATCTCCTGGCAGCTCCAGGTTTCAGATCCCTTGACTCAGTATAAAGGAGGTTGTCTTCCCAATACACCTTATGGCTATCAGTGACATCCCCATTCTGCTGTTTGACAGCTTGCTGTCTCAAACCCTCTAGTGTGGGACAGGTCTGCTGTGCCACAAACAGCTCTTCCCTAGCAGGCCCCCCTGCACCCAAAAGGTCAGCAGTGTCTGCTGCCATGTCCTCTGGTGTAGGCTCTGCAAAGGGAGAGGATTCCTCTTCCTCAAAAGGGAAATCTTCTGGAGAGGGAGGGATAGTGGGCAAGGGTATACCTTACTACCCCTAGTGTTTGAGAGCACTTGGTCCATTGTTCCAGGATGGCCTGAGCCCTTTTCAAAGCAAAGATGTGCCCAGGAATGTCCAGCATTGCTGCATGAGCCTCCAACTCCACTTCAGCCCAAGCTGATGTCTCCAGATCATTGCCTAGTAAGCAGTCTACAGGTAATTCAGTGGCTACCACAACTTTCACTGGACCAGTAACCCCCCCCCCAGTTGAGATTCACAACAGCCTTGGGGTGGCTAAGAGTGCTGTTATGAGCATCACTCACTTTGTACTGCTGACCAAGTAGGTGTTGATCAGGGTGGACCAGTTTCTCAATCACCATAGTGACACTGGTACCCATATCCCTGTAGGCCTCACCTCAACACCATTTATTAGGGGAAGTTGCTTGTACTTATCCCTATTAAGGGGACAAGCAACCAAGGTGGCAAAGTCAATACCACCATCAGAGACTAAAACAGCCTCTGTGGTCTCCCTAACAAGACCAACCCCCAACTACACTACCAATGGTGAGCCCAGCTACACCTTTAGATCGGCTATTTGTCGTAGACTTCCCACCACCACTGCTATTACTAGGGGCACTAGAGGTTGCAGTTGGGGCTGTGGTAGTGGGAGCCTTGGTGTTTTTCTTTGGACAAGTGGAATATCTTGCCCAATGGCCTTTACTCTTACATAAATAACACCATGGCTTATTTTGATTGTTGGAAGAGGATTTGGACCCCCCCACCACCCGAGGATTTTTGTGGACCTGATGAATACTCAGAATGTTTTTTATCTTTGTCCCCACCCTTGTCAGAAGACTTACCATCCTTCTTCTTGCCATCCTTGTCACCCCCTGCATGAACTTTTCAGTTCTCTCTTGTTCTGACCCATTTGTCTGCCTTCTTTCCCAATTCTTGGGGAGAGGTCAGATCTGAGTCTACCAAGTACTGGTGCAATAAATCAGACACACAATTGTTCAAAATATGTTCTCTCAGGATTAGTTTATACAGGCTTTCAAAGTCAGACATGTAACCAACCCTCCAAGGCCTCCACTGTACAGTCTACAAAATCTGTCCAGTCTTGAGAGGACTCTTTTGTGGTATCTCTGAACTTTATCCTGTATTGTTCAGTGATTAAGCCAAATCCATCCAAGAGTGCATCCTTCACAATTTTGTAATTATTAGCATCACATTATCTGACAGTAAGGAGCCTATCCCTACCCTTACCAGTGACAGATAGCCACAGGATAGTAGCCCACTGCCTTTGAGGGACTAACTGTATCATACAAGCCCTCTCAAGTGCAGCAAACCACTTGTTAATGTCATCCCCCTCCCTGTAAGGGGGGACTATCTTATGCAGGTTTCTGGAATCTTGCTCTCTTACAGGATTGCTATCAGAAACGCTGCTGCTGCCACCATGGGAATCTAACCCCAACCTATGCCTTTCCCTCTCTACTTCTAGAGATTCCCTGTCTAAGGCCAGCTGCTGCTGTCTTAGCTTCAGCCTGGCCTCCTCAAACCTCAGCTTTCTGAGTTCCCTTTCCATAGTGTTATCCTCAGGGTGGGAGGCTTGGGAATTCGGAGACACAAAAGAAATGTGGGAATTGGCAGAGTGTGTCCTGTCTCTAACTGGCTGGACTCTAGTAACCTGGCCTTTTGGAGTGAAAGGTGTCCTACGAGTGTGTGACACCCTCCCACTACCAGTGTCACTAGGAGGCCTGTTAGCTGGCAGGTCTTTGGATGAACCCTTCCCAGCATCCTCAGGGGACTCCTCTGAGTCTTGCTGGGTACCCCCCTCCTCTACCTCCTGATCCTGGGATGGGCCAGACTGGTTCTGGTCACTTTCTAGGCGAAGGCTAAGGAGAAGATCTTTGGTAGGGTTCTTACCAATGCTTAAACCTCTTTCTATGCAGAGACCCCTCAAACTTTTAAAGTTCAAACCTTGAAGTTCATATGTTGCCTGGACAACTGTGGGAGTAAGTAATACTGCCGACATGATAGTTACAAAGTGTTTAGGACAGAGAGAAAAAAGTTTTGAAACTTTTAGAGAAAAGAGAAAAACTTTTTCAAACTTTTCAAAACTTTTCGGAAACTTTTTAGAAAGTTTGTAGAAAGAAAGTTAAACTCTTTAGGTTAAGTGTGTATATTTTTAAGTTTTTGGTATATGTTTTTCTTATGAAAAGCACCAATGACAAAGTGGTAAAGCAGTTACAAGTACTTATCCCACCGCTGCACCCCCAATGCAGGAGGCTGGCCTGGCTTATAGTGGGTACCTGATGGTACATACACCTTGTGCCAGGTCCAGTTATCCCTTATTAGTAGATTAGTAGTGTTCTAGCAGCTTAGGCTTATATCATATAGCACTATATCATAAGAATCACAATACTCAGTGTTACTAAAAATAAAGGTACTTTATTTAAGTGACAATGTTTCAGAAATATCTCAGAGGATATACTCACTTAGGAGGTAAGTGAAATACACAAAATATACACACAAACCAAAATCAGGTAATTAAACAGTTAAAAAAGTAGTGCAAACACTGTAGAATACAATAGGATGCAATATGCCTGGGGCAACACAAACCATATACTAAGAAAGTGGAATGCGAACCACTTAGAGACCCCAGGCCTAATGTAGTGTGTAGAGGGTCGCTGGGAGTGTAAGAAAATACTAAGGGTGTCCAAGATACCACACCTCACGACACTGAAAAGTAGGAGTAAAGTGACCCTTCTTTCCCAGAAACACACTAAAGTCGTGATAGGAGATTCTGCAAAGACAACAACTGACTGCAAAGCACTGAAGATGGATTCCTGGACCTGAGGACCTGTAAAGGAAGGGGACCAAGTCCAAGAGACAATCAAGTGTCCAGAGGGGGCAGGAGCCCACTAAACCCTGGATGAAGGTGGAAAATGGCTTGCTCCGGGTGGAAGAAGCTGAAGATTCTTGCAACAACGGAAGATGCTAGGGACTTTTCCTTTGCACAGAAAATGTCCCACGGCATTCTGGATGATGCAGAGTTGTTTCCATGCAGAAAGACCACAAACAAGCCTTGCTAGATGCAAGGGTCACGGTTAAAGAAAATGGGTGCTGCCCAGGCCCAGGAAGGACCAGGAGGTTGCCCCTTGGAGGAGGAGACAGAGGGGGAGCTCAGCGGCACAGAGAGCCTATGCAGAAGCAGGCAGGACCTGCAGAAGCACTTGAACAGGCATTCAAGAAATCTGAGCACAGCAATTGTCTCAACACTACAAAAGAGGGTCCCACGAAGTTGGTGGTCAACTCAGCGAGTTGAGCAATGCAGGACCAAGTGCTGGGGACCTGGACTCTGCTTTGTACGAAGGATTCTTTACAAAAGTGCACAGAAGCCCTAGCAGTTGCAGTTCACGCAGTACACAGGATTGCTGTCTGGCGTGGGGAGGCAAGGACTTACCTCCATGAAATTTGGACAGAAAGACCACTGGACTGTCGGGGTCACTTGGATCCAGCTCCTGTGTTCCAGGGACCATGCTCGACGAGACGAGAGGGGACCGAGAGGACCAGTGAAGCAGAAGTTTGGTGCCTGTGTTAGCACGAGGAAGATTCCATCGACCCATGGGAGATTTCTTCTTGGCTTCCAGTGCAGGGTGAAGTCAGACAGCCCTCAGAGCATGCACCACCATGAAACAGTCGAGAAAGCCGGCAGGATTAGGCGCTACAATGTTGCTGGTACTCGTCTTCCTACTTTGTTGCGGTTTTGCAGGCGTACTGGAGCAGTCAGCGGTCGATCCTTGGCAGAAGTCGAAGAGGGAGATGCAGAGGAACTCTGGTGAGCTCTTGCACTCGTTATCTGAGGAGAAACCCAGAGGAGAGACCCTAAATAGCCCTCAGAGGAGTATTGGCCACCTAACCAGGTAAACACCTATCAGGCGGGGTCTCTGACATCACCTGCTGGCTCTGGCCACTCAGAAGCCTCCATTGTGCCCTCACACCTCTGCATTCAAGATGGCAGAGGTCTGGGACACACTGGAGGAGCTCTGGGCTCCACCCCTAGGGTGGTGATGGACAGGGGAGTGGTCACTCTCCTTTTCTTTGTCTAGTTTTGTGCCAGAGCAGGGGCTGGGGGATCCCTGAACTGGTGAAGACTGGCTTATGCAAGGAGGGCACCATCTGTGCCCTTCAAAGCATTTCCAGAGGCTGGGGGAGGCTACGCACACATACATAAAGAATGAGATACACCGTCAGGCTAATGTGTGCTCAGGTTTCTCTGTCATAATGGCATCACATTGTATACACACTTCCAACCGTGAGTACATGTGTGGATCAAAGAATCATGTCAGTAATCGAAGAAGGGGAGAGAGAATGGGGCCATGGGTGAGGCTCCCGAAAGGCTTTGGAGATGTGGTGAAAGCAAAATGGCAGCATCCTGCTATCCAGGTATGGTAGTTTGGAACTGACTTAATTCCGCTGGCGTTCGTCGTCATGGCGGTAGGCTGTGTTCACCGCCGTGCACCTGATCATTGGATTACACGGTTGTCAATGGGGAACCTGGGCCAATCATGATCGCCGGCGGCGGTGAAGGTGCACACCACCGCGGTATCTACCGCCATTATGACAGACACTTGACTCCTTCATCACATGAAGGGTAGTACTACACTGCATGTGCTGCTGTGTCCTGACTCTTGAGAATTGCAACATGTGACAGGGGACTGGGCCCCAGCCTTCACTACGAAGGAGCTGGAGAAGCTAGTGGACGGGGTCCTACCCCTGTATGCGAAGTTGTATGGGTGACCAGAGGAGCAGGTGAGCTACTATCTGTCATCCTTATGTGTGTATGATTGTGGCGGATGCCTGGATGCATGTGTATTCAATGTGTGGCTGCCCAGCCGTAGGTTGTCTGGCACTTTCCGCTTGCAATTTGTTCATATGCATGTCTCCATGGGCCATGTCAGTATGAAAGGGCATGGCATTTGTGTATAGGACACCCACACTGACGTCTGTTTCTTTTCTCTGTGTATCCCATGCAGGTCAGCGCCTATCAAAAGAAAGGCCTGTGGCAAGCTATCGTCAAGGCAGTGCAGACACTGGGGACTACAACCAGCGGAGCACTCACTGCAGGAAGCAGTGGGAGGACCTGAGGTGCTGGGCCAGGAAGAGCGGAGAGTTCCAGCGGGGGAAGGCCACCCAACGAGGAATGGGTGCCCGCGTGTAGGAGACTGGCCTGGCTTGTAGTGGGTACCAGAGGTACTTACTCCTTGTGCCAGGTCCAGTTATCCCTTATTAGTGTAGAAGAGGTGTTTCTAGCAGCTTAGACTGATAGAAGGTAGCTATGGCAAAGCAGCTTAGGCTGAACTAGGAGACATGTAAAGCTCCTACTATACCACTGGTGCCATATGCACAATATCATAAGAAAACACAATACACAGAGTTACTAATAATAAAGGTACTTTATTTTTATGACAATATGCCAAAAGTATATCAGTGAGTACCCTCAGTATGAGGATACGTTATATATACAAGATATATGTACACAAACCAAAATTAGGTAGGTAATAGCAAGAAAAGTAATGCAAACAGTGTAGAATTACAATAGATTGCAATAGGAGCACATAGGTATAGGGGCAACACAAACCATATACTCCAAAATTGGAATGCGAACCACGAATGGACCCCAAACCTATGTGAGCTTGTAGAGGGTCGCTGGGACTGTAAGAAAACAGTGAGGGTTAGAAAAATAGCCCACCCCAGGAACCTGAAAGGTAGGTGTAAAGTGCACCTAATACCCCCAGACAGCACAGAAATCATGATGGGGGGATTCTGCAGGATGAACACCAGCAATGCAACATGCAGTGGATTTCCAGACCTGAGTACCTGTAAGACTAGGGGACCAAGTTCAATAGTTGCGACAGTGTCGAGAGTGGGCAGGAGCCCAGGAAATGCCAGCTGAGGGTGCAAGGAAGCTGCCACCTTTTGGAAGAAGCTTAGAGTTCTGCAAGAAAGAAGAGGACTAGGAAATTCTTCTTTGGAGGATGGATGTCCCATGTCGCGATGAAGCTTGCAGAGATGTTCCCACGCAGAAAGACTGCAAACAAGTCTTGCTAGCTGCAAGGGTCGCATTAGAGGTTTTTGGGTGCTGCTGTGGCCCAGGAGGGACCAGGATGTCGCCACTTGAAGGAGGGACAGAGGGGGCACCCAGCAACTCAGGGAGCCCTCACAGAAGCAGGCAGATCCCACAGTACCTGAACAGGCACTTGGAAGGAAAGTGAACTGGAGTCCACGTGAAGTCACAAAAGGGAGTCCCACGACACTGGAGGACAACTCAGAAGGTTGTGCACTGTAGGAAGGAGTGTCGGGGATCCAGGCTTGGCTGTGCATGAAGGAAATCTTGGAAGAGCGCACAGGAGCCGGAGCAGCTGCAAATCACGCGGTACCCAGCAACGCAGTCTAGCGTGGGGAGGTAAGGACTTACTTCCACCAAACTTGGACTGAAGAGTCACTGGACTGTGCGAGTCACTTGAACAGAGTTGCTGAGTTCCAGGGACCATGCTTGTCAGGATGAGAGGGGACCCAGAGGACCAGTGATGCAGTCTTTTGGTGCCTGCGTTAGCAGGGAGAAAATTCAGTCGACCCACAGGAGATTACTTCAGAGCTTCTAGTGCAGGGTGAAGGCAGGCTACCCCCGGAGCATGCACCACCTGGAAACAGTTGAGAAATTCGGCAGGATGAGGCACTACAATGTTGCTAGTAGTCATCTTGCTACTTTGTTGCGGTTTTGCAGGTGTCCTGAACGATGTGGGGGCACCTTGGCTAGTGCCAGGGTGCCCACACACTAAGGGGTTCATTCTGACCCTGGCGGTAAATACCGCCAGGGCGGAGGTTGGCGGTAGCACCGCCAACAGGCTGGTGGTGCTCCGCCGGGCATTCTGACCGTGGCGGTACAGCCGCGGCCAGAAGCGGAAAGTCGGCGGTGTACCGCCGACTTTCCGCTGCGCCGCCATGGGGATTCTGACACCCCATACCGCCATCCTGTTCCTGGCGGTTCGCCCGCCAGGAACAGGATGGCGGTATGGGGTGTCGAGGGGCCCCTGGGGGCCCCTGCAGTGCCCATGCCAATGGCATGGGCACTGCAGGGGGCCCCGTAAGAGGGCCCCACAAAGATTTTCACTGTCTGCTGTGCAGACAGTGAAAATCGCGACGGGTGCCACTGCACCCGTCACACCCCTTCAACTCCGCCGGCTCAATTCTGAGCCGGCTTCCTTGTTGACGGGGCTTTCCCGCTGGGCCGGCCGACGGTCTTCTGGCGGTCGCCCGCCGGCCCCGCGGGAAAGCCAGAATGACCGCCGCGGTCTTTTGACCGCGGAGCGGTCTTTCGGCGGGAACCGCTTGGCGGGCAGCGACCGCCGACCGCCGCGGTCAGAATCACCCCCTAAGTAACTTTGCACCCAACATTCACCAGGTGAAGGTTAGACATATAGGTGACTTATAAGTTACTTAAGTGCAGTGGTAAATGGCTGTGAAATAACGTGGACGTTATTTCACTCAGGCTGCACTGGCAGGCCTGTGTAAGAATTGTCAGAGCTCCCTATGGGTGGCAAAAGAAATGCTGCAGCCCATAGGGATCTCCTTGAACCCCAATACCCTGGGTACCTCAGTACCATATACTAGGGAATTATATGGGTGTACCAGTATGCCAATGTGAATTGGTAAATTTAGTCACTAGCCTGTTTTTGACAAATTTGGAAAGCAGAGAGAGCATAACCACTGAGGTTTTGGTTATCAGAATCTCAGTGAGAAAGTTAGGCATCACACAGGGAACACATACAGAGCACATACTTATGAGCACTGCGGCCCTGCCTGGCAGGGTCCCCGTGACTCATAGACTAAAACAACATATATACAGTGAAATATGGGGGTAACATGCCAGGCAAGATGGTACCTTCCTACACCGTGGACCCTGACCCCCCTAGTGCCCGCATTCTGGTGGTGGCATATCCAGATTTAGATGGGTGCTTTAAGGCAGCACAGTAGCCACAAGGGGGGGTGTACCAACACTGTTGTAATACCACTATGATGGGTGTATTTGGGTGCTGTGGGATGCATGCACTGTAGTGCCAGGCAGTTAGACTGATGTGTCCCTGCAGTCCCGCCTCCTCCACGCCCTTGGGATAGTGTTATGGCTTGTTTTGGCAGGGTCTGTAGGACTATGAGGGGGTCCCCTTTTTGTCATCTGGTATTCATTGTGGCCTTATGAACTTGTAGATGTATGGCTTGGCATGGTCTCTCATAGGTTCACTTCACACAGTGTATCAGAGTCGTGTTTCATGAAGTTAATATGGTATATGCTGGGGTCATACCTACTTGTCAGGGGCACATTCATAACGTATGTTGTGTCTGCTGAGGGTTTGTGCCTTATCTGGGTGGGAGTGTCTGTGTCCCAAAATGTACCTATTTCAGGGATTTAACATACACTCTTCTTGTTTTGTTTCCCCACCCCTGTGTTCTTGTGTCCCTGTGTACATTAGCTTCATCTGGCAAGGGAGTTGAGGCACTGGTGAGTGGGGATGCAGCAGCTCACGGTTCCAAGGAGGAAGAGTGACCAACGCCAAGGGGACCATTGGGTTGGAGGGCGAGGTGAGTACCAGGGGGGAGACAAGTACCACCGGAGGTAGTTACTCTGATACCTCCTCCGATGGCAGCTCCCTGGTGGTGGCGGACCCTACTGGGCCCAGCCATTCTTTGTCAACTTCCACCACTCCCATGCCAGTACCGCCCTCCCAGTTGCTCCCCACTGAGTAGCGCGTGCCTGCTCACCCAGGAGGATGGGTGTCTCCTTTGCCCCAGGTACCTCATCCCCTGCCCCAGTCAGCCCTGCTGCCCTCACTGAGGAGACTATTGACCTCCTGAGAATCATCTCTGTAGGGCAGACAACTATCATGAATACCCATAAAGGGGCTAGCATCCCAGATGCAGCAATGCAATGCATACTTGGAAGGCATGCACTGTGCCATATCTGGCCTACCAAGATCTTTTCAGGCTCTGGCCTCCTCTTTGACAGCAGCCAGTGTCCCTGGTCTTTCAGTCCCCTCTCCCACCACCTCTACCCCTTCCAGCATGCCACTACTTTTACCAATCCCAAGCACACATGCAGAGAGCCATGCATACAGATCAACACTCAAGAAGCACAAAGACAAACACAAGCACCACACTTCCCACCACAGGCAGGCAGACACCCAACATACCAAAGCACACACAACAACATCCACCTCCCACAGTGTGTCAACCTCCCCCACCACCCTGTCTGTCACCTCAAAATGCACACTCACATACACCCTCAGTCACTGCCCCTGCCCCATTCATGCAGTCACCACAACAGCTATCATCCAGACATGCACCCCAGACTACATTCACAGACACTTGCAGTACACTCAGCAGAACTGAAGACACCCACACAACATCCATCTACACTGGCAGCCTGTCTTCTCCCACTGTGTCCACCCCCTCTCCTCCCAAAACACTCATCCACACAACATACATCCACCACACATAAGCATACTAACCAGGCACCTGCATCCACGTCTGACACACCTATACCTTGTATGAGCACTCCCTCAACCTCCACTCCCAGGCCTGGCTCCAGATCCGCTCCAACTGCACCTAAGAAGCTTTTCCTATGCCGTGTTGACCTGTCTGAACCCACTGGCCTACCTTGTCTTGTCCATAAACATTCCCATGCCCTAGCCCAGTTCACTCCTTCCTTGTCAAAGTCTGCCACATTCCGCCCTTCCCATTCCCATTCCACTTCCCCAGGGAGGAAGAAGCTTTGTGTTGCCCTAGGACCCTCTGCCACCCCCCCAGGCCCACTCCCCCCCTTCCAAGAGCAAGCCCAAACCCCCTCCACCTCCTGAACCTAAGCCAAGACCCCCCCTTCAAGACCTCTGTCCCCACCCCCTCCACTCCCTGCCCCTGTTACCTGCGGTGCCTGACTGCACAATTGATTCCTCTTTCCAGTGGAGTTTCATTTGCACAAGTGGGGGTCATGTTTGGGCTATATTTGCCCTTTAGGAACTTTATCATGGACTGGCCAATGGCTCTATTTGGACTTTCCTTTTGTTCCTTCCAATAAAATGTAAGTGCCCAGCTGGGCTGTTGGCACAATATAGGGACATTGTGCAACATTTCACTGTGGAGATGTGGGTGCACAGGTGTGTACATTGGTGCAGATATTTGTTGGCTTGTGTCTGGTAAGTACATTTTGTTATGGTATGTATGGCTTGGGATGGTGGGAGGGGTTGGGAGTGCGTTGCAGGGTAGGTGGGTGTGTAACTGTGCCCTTTCTCCCCCTGTGTACTAGGCTGCAGTACTTACCGTCATCATCTTCATCATCGGTCCCGGTCCTGGAGGAATATGGCAAGGAGAAGCACTGGCATTATTTCCAACCCTCGCTCCATGTCTGCTTCAGTGTGTTCTATGTACTTCCGGTGAGTGTTTCCTTTTATATTGTTCGTTTCCGCCAAGCTTTGCCTGGTAGTGGTTCCCGCCCCGGAACTGATAGGGGTGTGGTGTTTCATTACTT
The DNA here is from genome assembly GCF_031143425.1 of Pleurodeles waltl. NCBI lineage: Eukaryota > Metazoa > Chordata > Amphibia > Caudata > Salamandridae > Pleurodeles > Pleurodeles waltl. The sequence continues at coordinate 234,900,617 of NC_090438.1, read as the reverse complement.
GGTGGGCTGGTAGGGCCTTTCCGTCAGCCTGAGGGCGGCCTCCTCCATCATTGTCGGGGCTACAAAAATAGCGGTGTCTGGATGGACCGCTATTTGTTTCTCACTGGCAGTACGGACCGGGCTGCCAGCCTGTTGGCGGTAGTTGCCGCCACAGCTGGCGGTGCGGTGTTTAGCACCATGTTCACCTTAAATTTGAAAGTTGCACAAAAGATTCATCCAAGGCTTGTGGGTCCTTTTACCATCATCAAAAGGATTAGTGAGGTGGCAGGGAAACTAGAACTTCCAAATTCTCTATCATTTCTCCTTATTGACACCGCTAGCAGACTAAATGCATTGCCCAAAAAGACCTCTTCCAATCCTAGTGGATAATCAACTGGAGTATGAGGTCAGGGCCAAACAGAACTTCAAACAAATATGTAACAAACTTCACTATTTATTGGACTGGAAAGGATATGGGCTGTAAGTCTGTTCCTGGGAACCAGGAGGACATGTATATGCACCCCGATTGTTTTTCAGTTCCAAAATCAATACCCTGACAAACCAAAACCAATTGGGAGGGCCTTGGGAGGGGTGCACTGTCAGGCCTGCAAACCCAAATGTGACCCAGTAAATAACTTCTGAGTTGATCAGTTGCCTTTGTAGGGACCAATGCTTGTTTACAGAGACCAATGCATGTTTGCAAAGACCAATGCTTGTTGGAACTAATGCTTGTTAGAGACCATGCTTGTTCAGGAACACATGATGCACAAGCCTCCAGCATCCCTTGACTCAAACTGGGTGTGGCTGGCTGCATCAGGTATTTGAACCACACCCTGCCTGAGTGAACTGCTTGCTGTAAAGATCACAGGCTGCAGAAAAGGAGTCTCTGCTCGTCCACTTCTGATCTTTAGTTTTGTTCTGTGCAGCATCTTGGAGGCCATTTCTGGAAGAAGAGACCAACGAAATTAACCTTTAAGAAGGTGGTAACATGCTGCGCGTTATTTAAAAACACTTCATAATTGCTGATTTGACACTTGATAAGCGAATGTTCCAGGATGCAATTTTCCTGAAAAGGGCAAATCTTTTGGTTTTAATGTAATTGAGATGTTTGCTGCTTGTCATGCTATAACACTTTTTGTAGTAGCTTGCATTATACCACGGAAAGGAATTTCTGTTGAACAATTATTATGAAAAAGATATACAGTGAATACTTTATTATCGCTGAGTTTAATGTGCCATTACTATTGTTGTTAGCAATACGATATACTGTGAATACGGATATTATTGCTTAGTTCAAAGTGGCATTTGCATTATTTCAAACTGTTGATGGTGATGCGGAGCATTCTGTGTTTGGCACTTAAACTAAGTTGAAGCTCTTCTTTGCCATGCTCAAAATTACACTGTGATATAAAAGTGATAAGCTGGTTGTTCATAAAGTTGAACACTATTGATTAACCCTTTGTTTTCATAGTAATACAACGTGAACCATAGTTCTTGATATAAACCCTATGTTTTCAGTGTGATTTAAACACTGAATTGCATTCCTTGCAATACTAGCACAGTACAATGATTAACCCATGAATATCTGGAGAAACTAAGGGGCATATTTATACTCTGTTTGCGCCGGATTTGCGTCGTTTTTTTTAACGCAAATCCGACGCAAAGCTAACTCCATATTTATACTTTGGAGTTAGACCCGTCTAGTGCCAAAGATCTTGGAGTTTGCCTCATTTTTTTGCGTGGACACCTACCTTGCGTTAATGATATGCAAGGAAGGCGTTCCCTTCTAAAAAATGACTCTAAGGCATGTGCGCCTTATTTAAACTCCCGTGCAAAAATGACGCACGGGAGTGGGCGGGCCTGAAAAAATGACGTCCAGACGATTTTGCGTCATTTTTTAACGCCTGGTCAGGGCAGGCGTTAAGGGACCTGTGGGCTCGGAAGGAGCCCAGAGGTTCCCTCCCATGCCCCCAGGGACACCCTCTGCCACCCTTGCCCACCCCAGGAGGACGCCCAAGGATGGAGGGACCCATCCCAGGGAACTTAAGGTAAGTTCAGGTGAGTATATATATATTTTTATTTTTGTGGCATAGGGGGGCCTGATTTGTGCCCCCCTACATGCCACTATGCCCAATGACCATGCCCAGGGGACATAAGTCCCCTGGGCATGGCCATTGGGCAAGGGGGCATGACTCTTGTCTGTGCTAAGACAGGAGTAATTTCAATGGGGGTTGGGAGTAAAAAAAAATGGCGCAAATCGGGTTGAGGCCAAAATTTTGCCTCAGACCTGACTTGCCCCATTTTTTGACGCCCAAGCTCCATTGTCCCCTACGCCGGCGCTGCCTGGTGTGGGTCATTTTTTTTGACGCACACCAGTCAGCTGCGCCGGCTAACGTCATTCAATAAATAAGGCGCCCGCATGGCGCTTTGGAATGGCGTTAGCCGGCGTTAACATTTTTGACGCACAACTGCGTTGGCGCAGTTGTGCGTCAAAAAGTATAAATATGGCCCTAATTCCCTTAGAGTTTGTTCTTTTAATTCTTGCCTCTTTGAATTTCTGTGAGTTGAGTGAGTCAGCATCTTGGGAAATCTCATCAAGGTGAAACATTCAAGATATCCACTGAATATCAAGGAACATCTAGGTTGGCTTAATTGATGTGATGAAGGACTAATCTGGGATCACAGTGGGAGTGGTTATGGACAGCATAGGAAGTTCAATGCTCCTATTTCATACAGGTAATCCACATTGTTTCCAAAAAATCCTAGAGAGAGGGAGAGCCATCAAAAGTGGGAAAGGGGCCCCAAAAGGCACATCTAGCTTGCACATCATAGTTTAACAGTAGAGTATACATGGGTATGACATATTATTTATTTGACTGATGTATAATTTATCATAGGAAAGACCAACTCTTCAATAACCGTCACTAGGCGTCAGGATCCTGCCCTGCTACTCCAGTGCCTCTCTCCTTCTCTCATCCATCCCCTTTCCCCAGGACATTGCGGTGCCAATCATGTGTATTTAAGTGGAAGCAGGCAATGTTTTGGTAGAATCGGGAGCAAGCAGCTTGATCAACATTGTGTCTCCGTGGGATGAACAGATTAGTGCTTGACATCAGACAAATCAAAGCATCTTGAAAAGTGCCACACGCTGAGTTGGTTGTTGCAAAAATAGTGAAAAGTTAGAGTAATTTGGGAACTATTAATTTTGAAAAGTAGAACTAAAATTCAGTAGGTAAACCATCCGGTCTGGGGTCTTTATTTCTTTGGAGTTAATTGCTTTCTGAATATCTTGATAAGAAATCTTTGGATCAAGAGAAAAAAAATCTATGTTTGGGTCAAATTTTTCTTGAAAAGATTTAAAATATTTATCGATATCTAAGTTAGGTGGAATATTGTCTGGTGTATAAAGATTTTTATAGTAATCATGGAATTCAAGCAAAATGTCTTTATCATTACTTAGTGGGATTTGGTTAATACGTATGATTGTTTCAATTTTAGTTCTCTCTTTTTTGATTTTCAGATAATTTGCTACGAGTCTGACAGCTTTATTCTGTCCTTATTAATATTTGGCGCTTGATTTGAGAAGATATGAGGCAGCATTATCTGTAGAAAGGTGATTAAATTGTAATTTAGCTTTAACTAATCCATTTAGACAGTCCTTTGGATTTGGATGTGTAATAAGTGTGTTCAAGGGGTTTAATATGTTTAATAATATCAAGTGCATTTTCAATGTTTGATTTATTTTTATTTGATACATTTGATATTATAAAATTGCTTGAGGCTGCTTTAAGAACATCCCAAGTTATTTGAAAGGAGATTTCAGATGAATCATTTCATAAAAAAATATTTGTGTATAAAATCTAGTAAATATTTTGTAAAAGTAATGTCTGCCACAAGAGAAGTAATAAAGTGCCAGTGTTTAATTATGGGAGTAACAGAGGGCAATTCCAAAACTAAGGCAATGGGAAGGTGATCTGAAATTAAAATAGTACTAAACTCTGCACCTAAAATATGCTTTGATCATTTGGATACAAAAAATAATCAATCCTAGATTGGGAGAAGTGTACAGGATAAAAAATGTGTATTCTCGCAACGTTAGATTGTAAAGTCTCCATGTGTCAATAAGGGCTCTTTGTGTAATAGTCATAGTAAATTGTTTATGAATGGATGTAGGAATAAAACTAGTTTTAGAGAAATGGTCTAAGAATGGATCAAAGACAAGATTACAATTGCCTTAAAAAACTAAGGGCCTCATTACGACTTTGGCCATGTTGGTGCTGATCCGACCGCCGTATTGAGTCACTCAGCTAAGTCTCCCCAAAAACAACCAAAATACCAAAACCACTAGGACACCGGAGGAAGGAAAAGAAGTGGTCTCACCACCAGTCTGACAAAAATCTTCCGATCACATTACAATCCACAAATCACAAAGGTGGTTCTTCCATGACGGAAAACCATTGGTGATGCGAACCACAGCGGTCTAAACTCACATCAGCCAGTACACTACACCACATTGGAGAGTTTAAAAACCCCAGAACGGACTCTCATTCACACACCTGACACACTTCATACTGTGCTATATAACACACCCCTGCACAACCCGCAACCCTTTGCAACCAGAACGCCACACACAGTCACAGACAAGCAACATTTTAGTGAGATACAAAAAGTAAGAATAGGCACCCATACACATTTCACTATGCACACACCTGCACAACTTACACAGCACCAAAAGTACTACCACACACAATACAAAACAACCGTCACCCACTCACATCAGAGCACTCACACCTCATCCTTTTTTCACTACCTCACCGTCTTCACCACCACTACCATGTCACCACAAAAACATCCATGTTTCACTGATGATGAGTTGAGGGTCATGGTGGAAGAAATTGTCAGGGTAGGGTCATACCTATTTGCAGCACAGGTCCAGCAAACATCAACAGCCAGGAAAATTGAGCTGTGTCAAAGAATAGTCGGCAGTGTGAATTTTGTAGGCAGTTACCCACACACAAGGGAGGACATCATGAAGAGGTGGAACGACCTCAGGTGGAAGGTATGTTGCATGGCATCCAGGCACCAGCTGTCGGTCCTCAAGACTGGTGGTGGGCCCCCACCTCCTCCCACTACTTTCACATTTTGGGATGGAGAATATCTTGGATATCCCACATCCTGAGGGCTTGGTAGGACTACCAGGAGGAGTGGCAATGGGTAAATCACTACACCATTCATACTACCAAACAGTTATGTCTTGCGTGCTCACTGATCAGATTTCCCCACCTCAAGGAGCAAACAACTCATCGCCCATCTGTCCAAATGTCCAAATACCTCTCTCTGCCATACTACCTACATGTCAACTAAACTCACTTGGGGCCACAGTGTTTGGGTTGCATTTGAAGTACTAGGGACTAACAGCACTACAAATCCCAAAAGGCACTGTTCCACCATTAAGAAACCAGAACAGTGCACTAAATTTAAAATGTCTTGCATGTGAAAGTAACAATCAAAGTAACTTATCCTGAATGCTCAACCATTTAAGTTTATGACAATGACAGCAATGCAATGGCCCACCACTAGTACCATTGCAGGCATATCACAGCTACAGCTGTGTCCCATATCAAACTGGCCTCTGAGAAAAGCTTTCTAGTAATGTCATGCACTCACCTGGTCGGGCAACTAAATAGCAAACTGGATGCACTTTCAGTGCATCCAGACAGAGAGCCAAGTCAAATGGTAACTCCTATACTGTCTGATATGAGGGTATCAGCCGTCATCTAAACACCAACATTCTCCAAGAGCTTGGAGCATGCTGTATGCAATTGCAAATCTTTGTGTTCCACATTGCTCTAACCCAGATTTTAAAGCAGCTGCCATTGTTATTTCAGGGAATCATGTAAAGGCAGTGTGTACATCTCAATACCATGTCTAGTTGTCAAATGTGCACATCACATGTTGCATCACTTACACCAACTGTGTGTTTCACTTCTACAGTTAACCTGCCATCCCACAACATGGAGAGAACACCCGAGACTGCCACTACCCCTCTGGGTGACAGCCTCAGTGAGGAAAACACCCCTGGATGTTTGGACACTGAGAATAAAGATGGCCCATCAGGGACACCTAGTCAGTCAACAACTTTCAGCCTCACCCTGCCAATATCGACTCCTCCAAGCCCTGTTGCATCTACATTATAGGCAACCATTTGCCCCCAAACCTGTGTCCCAGGGACAGTCTCTTCCATTGTGTATGCCCCAGTAGAGGTACTTGAGTCTCCTCTGACAAAGATGGTCCTGGGCCTGAGGATGGGGGCTCCAAGGGACCCAACTGACCAGGAGACCATCTCCTGATTTTTGGGAGCCTACCAAAATTCCTAAGGTGTGATGGGCCAGGTACTGACCATGATGGGGAGATCAAAGAGCTGCAGAGGGACAACCACCAGAAAGCCATGCAGCAGTGGCAAATCTCAAAATGCCATCCTGGCTTCCATTGCTGGGGGCTGATGGACATAAACACTACCCTAAATAGGTTTTGCACCCAACTTCAGTCTTCTTCCACTAGTAATGAAACATCAGTATTTTCTAGATCTGTAGCAGCAAGTGGAATTGATGCCCTGCCAGTGGAAGTAATTTCCTCAGACACGCCTCCCTCTGCAGCAGAAGAACCCCCGCAAACGTGGACGTCTACCCAGACTTATAGGAGGGGCAGATGCCAAGATCAAACCCACTGTCAGGAAGTGAACCTCTTCTGATTAGTTCTCCTGGTGTGTCATTGATACACCCTGTTGACTGCTCTGAAACCTAACTCCATGTTCCTATGGTGCAAGGACACTGGCCTTGTGTTTCCAAATGGTGTAGCAGCCAGCCTGATGATATGATCTACCATGACTGATCCCTTCACTGTGTACTTTGTGTTATGTCTGTTTCAAATCACTCATTTTGTTGTGCACTCCCCAATAAATACCACTTAACCACAGATCCTATGAAAGTGTGATGTATCAACCACATACATCTGTCTTGTATGACAACTATTGTAGCAAAATGTTCCTCTCCAATGTTAAACCTTTATTATGGCCATCACACATGCACTGGATAACCAGGATACATATTGCATTAAGATTTTAGCATAGACATGACACAAATCACCTGTATTGTACATCTCCACACATTTTTGGAGAATGGCAAACAGCACATAGTAAAGCACTGCTGTGGACGTTTGTGTTTCAGCTTAGGTGTCATTCATTACCAACCTACAGAATACCGAAGTTAGGGACATGTCAGTCTTTCACAGGAGGCAGACAGATTGGTTCAATGTATCATCAGCTAAAACCTTATCACATACCAATACCTTAGCTTCCAAAAGACCATTCCCCATGAATCAGACAGAGGTAATTTTTGATTTCCCCAGTCATGGAATCTTCCACTTACCATGATCAGGTATCTATAGGCTTGCCACTCAATAATGTCAGTCTTCAGACACATGCACATTGGTCTACAAGTAGAAAACACCCTAACAGCCATGTACAAGTTAGTTCACGTATAACACAAACTATAATGATGGTACAGGCTCTGGATACTACATTGTGACGTGTGCTAGACACTAATGGACACACACATGGCACCATTTGAGCCACCTCCAATACCAAACAGAAATGTTTGTGGAAAAGGACACTTCCATCCCACTGTCCTGACAATCTGGGCATAGAACTCACACTCAACAAATCTCATGCTGAACAGTATCTGGTGTAATCCATGTCCACTTCTCTTGTTAGTCTGCAAATCCCATCTGTTTATAACACCGTCTGAGATTGCCAAATGAGGATGAGCCAAACAGCCAATCTGCAAACCTGTGATTGACAAAAATAAGGTATAGGCCAGAGTGAAACACATACATCACAATGGCAATTCATAGGTACAAATTTGACTTTGTGCATTTTCAAAACAATACACTGTATACATAACAGTCCTGTACACATCCAAATAATGATCTGCATGCGTATATGAGCCATGAGCTTTGGAGCCACTTCAGACTTCGCTGATGGTGGTAAAAATAACATAACATGGCATACATAACCACAACAATACCCCATGTAATCTCTATTGTAAAATCACATACCTTGAGTCATTTGAAGTACTGATTGATGAGATCTTCTCTGATGTCTCCAGCTTCATCCTCATCATTTTCAGCCTCACTTGACAAATCTGCATTTCCACCCACAGGATCTGCTGGGTCCCCCTCAGTTGGTATGAATGGTATCTGATATATCAGGGCAAGATAGTAGAGCATGCAGCCGGCAACAATTATTGACATACCTTGTAGGGCAAGTAGAAGAGGGCTCCTCCAGACTTGTCTATTTTGTGATATCTTGCCTTCAGGAACCCAAAAGTCCACTTCACAACATGCCTTGCCCTTTCATGGACCTCATTGAAGCGGACTTCCCCTAACACGGTTGGGTACCTCACTGGTATCAATAACCGGGGACAGTTTGGGTAGCCAGAGCCCCCTGTAAGGTATACTTACACCAATCCAAATTTTAATCTTGAACATCCACATATATGGTAGCTGGAAAAAAGGTTCAGACACACATGACATACATGACTTACCAACCAGCCAGGTCCTCTCTGCGTATAGTTGTGTCATCAGCATATTTTTGTTCCGCATGATGAAGGAATCATGGACTGATCTAGGATACTTTGCAAAAACTTGTAAAATGTGGAGGTCAGCCAAGCAGACTACTTGGACGTTTATGGAGTAGAAGTTTTTCCCGTTCCTATATACCTGTTCAATAGCACTTTGGGGGAACCAAGGTTACATGGGTGCCATCTATGGCTCCAGCCACATGTAGAATATGTCCCAAAGGACAGAAATCTGCCTTTCACATGGGCCAAATCCAGATGTTGGGGAAATCTGATGTACCTGTCCTGAAGTTTTAGCACTGCAGATAGTACAGCCTTCAAAACCAGGCGGAACATGGGCTGAGCCATCCCTGCAGTTAGGGCCACTGCATTCTGAAAGGGCCCAGTGGCCAGGAAGTGCAACACTGACATGACTTGAATGATGGTAGGTATGCTTTTGGGATTGCAAAAGGCAGGCATCAGATCTGATTCTAACTGACGACAGCGATCGATAATTGTATGCCTACGCTGGTGATATATTTGGATAACGTGTTGCTCCTCCATGGTCTGCTAGTGGATGGTACACTGGAGGTTGTCTTGCTCTCCTCAGGCCAGGATAACTATGTGGGACAACACCAGAATGTATGTGAATGACTCAAAGTATGATCACACCAAATAATACATATTTCTAAATCATGTCACATGAAACAGTGATTATGTGTTATTCAGCACATATTTGGGTAAAATATGAATGTTTACTGTATTATGATCCCCTAAACCCATACATGTTCTTTAAATGGATATACGTGTCATTGGCAGTAAACGTTACATCAGCCAATTGACATGTGACACATATTTATTGCACCCATACTATGTTTAGATTGTCATTCGTATGGTGACAACACTGTTTCAAGTAAATAACCCAAAATACCTCATTTTCAAATCCTCTTTTAATGACATGCACATTGATACTTGGCGATGCACCTGGGCGCCTACTGAGTGGTACAAAAACCTGCAAAGACTTTTGGTGGCATTTCAAGTGACCCCTTCAGTTATATACGCTCTCTGCTGATGACAGCCAAAAGCCAGAAACACGTGTCCAGATATACGGCACTCGCTGCACCTACCTTAGGTGAAAGACTTTCTACAGTGATACGGCACTTGCTGCACCTACTTAGGGTCAATAATTTTTGGAAAAATTCTCACTATTTATTTTTAAATGACTGCATTTACCATGATGCCTTGGGGCTATTTTCCGCTTGAATGCAAAGCAGTGTGCTCCCTTTTTCTTTTGGGATGTCTAAATGACGGCTCCCATGAGCCTCTTGCGGACGAGCACTGGCGATGCACCTGTGCACCTACTGAGTGGTACAAAAACCTGTGAAGACGTTTGGCTGCATTTCAAGTGACCCCTTCAGTTATATACGCTCTCTGCTGATGACAGCCGAAAGCCAGAAACACGTGTCCAGAGATACGGCACTCGCTGCACCTACCTTAGGTGAAAGACTTTCTACAGCGATACGGCACTTGCTGCACCTACTTAGGGTGAATAATTTTGGGAAAAATTCTCGCTATTTATATTTAAATGACTGCATTTACCATGATGCCTTGGGGCTATTTTCCGCTTGAATGCAAAGCAGTGTGCTCCCTTTTTCTTTTTACATTGATACTTGTAAACATAAATCCAGCACTTAACACATTACCGTAGAGTTTTTAGTAAATGACGCACCTTTCATTACTTCAACGTACATTTATGGGTCCTATAATGGCAGCCTACTCGACATCAAGAAATGACCTGACTCCAGCGGGATATGTCGTCATTGCAGGAGGCGGTTACAACTGCGGTAGACATTGCCATTGGAACACATTGCTGCTTTTGGCAGACTTGGGCCACTGGTGACGTTCGCCAGCAGTAACGGTCCTGTATGTAGCGGAAGTGACCCCCATCTTCTGCAGAATCCCTCACTTGACTCCTGACACTGCTGCCAGCAAGACATCAATGACCAGAGTTTCTGTGCACTGCCTCTGAGAGCAATCATGTCAGGTCCTGCAGGTGATAGGGCCCCTGCTCTCTCTCCAGATGAGTTGGACACGCTTGTGGAGGAAGTCCTACCCCTGAATGAACAGCTATATGGTACACCAGAGGAGCTGAAGAGTCAATGCAAATACCAATGGGTGAAAGGTAGACTGTATGATGATGTAGAAGAAATGTGCAGGAATGAAGGATTGGGCTATTATGTGTGGGTAGATAAGTGGGTAGATGGACATGTACACATATGCATAGAATAATTATTACCCCTGATACATAGTAGGTAGTGTGTGATGTATGTACCCTTATCCACAAATATAAATTAGAGCATTAACATTAATGGTGGTGTGACAAATAGTTGCTAAGATATACCATTTTAAGGACATTCTTGTGGTCTGGTCATATGTTTCTAGCCAACACTGGGTACTGGTTATGCAGGTTGTATGGCTGACTCCACTTCACACATGGCCTGACTGGCCCACCCTGGGTTAGATGGGTCTTTGAGCACAGCACAGCAGCCACTAGGGAGTAAATACTGACTATAATGATTTGCATCTCTCTGACAGGTCAGTGGATGTGGTAAGCGCAAAAGGTAATAGATCTCGTAGGAACACCTAGATGTAGAGTCCTCAACCTTGGTACATAGGTGTGCACATTGTATTGTGTATAGGGACATACTACTAACCTATGTTATCTCTTCTATACAAAAAAATATGATGATGCTCATGTGACTGGGCCATATGTGTACCACTATACTGCTCTAGATACCCTGCAGGTTGATTCTTGCCACCTACAGATCCATACTCCCAATATCCAGATACTAAGTTGTCCTTGTCTTTGACATCTGCCCGTTCAAATGCTCCTTGATTCATCTCTATGTGCAAAGTAGAATCTGACACGTGAACAGAAATCCTAATATTCCTGAGATTTCAAATGAGTGTCAACTTATTGTGAGGCTGTGATCTCAATCCGACATTTCACAAGCCACACTTGCTACAGTTAGTCAGACCTGTAAGGAGATGTCCACATTGGTAAGTGAAGATTGCATATTTGCACCTGTAATGTTTCATCAGAATGGACATCCTACATGTTGGAAACCATGGTGGTATAACTAGACTCCTAGTGCAACCCATATCATTAATCTAAGAGCTCAGAATATTAGTGCCATGTACATGTTCTTTGGATGGTAAATTGCTACACAGCAATTTCCTAATCCAATGTGTTGCTGGCATGCTAAATAGGCCAAAACATCTTATTAATAGGTCAAATCTACATTGGTATTTTACCAACATCATGTGAACATTGTTAGGTTCTGCCATATATCAACATTGTGATGAAACCTAAACATACTTACTTTTGCGATTGTGGATATGGTTTAAATGCTTTTTTTGTGAAATCCGATTCTTCGCACTGACTTAAATGTGTTGCAGGTGTGGTGGTTCACATTCACATGTTGGTGGAATGGTATGTTAGTCATTTGCCACAAGGTGTATCTCTCTAACATTGGCATAGAAATTTTCCCATACAGATGTACAATGTATCATGTCTGAAGTGTGGATAGTAATGTTGCCACATCAATAATGGGCTGTTGATGTTACCACTCATGATGATTAGTTGAACTGTATGTGACCTTCATGCACATTTTATTTAAGGTGTTGGTATGCTACCTGTGGTTGTCTGTGGGTAAATCCTGTGAGCTAAGTAGGCCCCTATAAGTGTACATGACTTTGTTTTCAGGTGGAGAATGACTATGGTGAGTAAGTCCACGAAGTCTGCATAATCCTTTTCTAAAACCCTATTGGTACATGTGTTGGTGACATGGATTTAGACTCTATCATATTCCAAATTTGGATATGCCAAATAGAGTATGTGCATGTGAACAAATTTCAATTGTGAAGATTGTAAACACTTTGGCCCTCATTACAACATTGGCGGTAAAAGGTGCTTACCGCCGTGCAGAAGACTGCCAAAACACCGCCGCGTCCGCGGAATTCCGCCACAGTTATTATGACCCACATCTCGGAATCCGCCGAAATTCAGACACCCACACAAGACCGCCACACCAAAGGCCAGTGATAAACTGGGGAAAACAAAACCTCCACTGTCATGCCAACAGAAACACACCCATGCTATCACGACACACGAATCCACGCGGCGGTCTTTCAACCACGGTATTCCATTGGCGGTACACACCGCCGCGCTCAAAATACACACACATCTCCAAAACACCGCCACATTGGACAATTCCAAATACACACACCTGAGACACATACAAACACCACTCCCACACACCCAACACAATACAAAACACACACCCACATCACCCACAAACCCCTACGACCAAAAATCAGAGACGAAGGACAGATAGACAGAGAGCACAGCAACTGAGAACCCCACCACACAGAGGCACACAACACCATAATCCGTACAGCATTACACGCACAATACACCACACACCACTACACATCACCACACACATCAACACTTACACCACCCCACACATCACCCACACCACCTCATGTCACGCCAAAGACACCCCAGGTTTTCCGAGGAGGAGCTCAGGGTCATAGTGGAGGAAATCCTACGGGTAGAGCCACAGCTATTTGGCTCACAGGTGCAGCACACATCCATAGCCAGGAAGATGGAGCTATGGCAAAGAATCGTGGACAGGGTCAACACTGTGGGACAGCATCCAAGAAATCGGGAGGACATCAGGAAGAGGTGGAACGACCTATGGGGGAAGGTGCGTTCAGTGGTATCCAGGCACAACATCGCGTTACAGCGGACTGGCGGCGGACCCCCACCTTCTCCCCCACAACTAACAAAAATGGAGGAGGAAGACTTGACCATCATGCATCCAGAGGGCCTCAGAGGAGTCGGTGGAGGAATGGACACTGGTAAGTTAAATCTCAACTATTAGATCCCCCACCCTACCTGCATGCCATCACACACCACCACCCTCACCCCCTCCCCTATCACTTCAACTCCTCACTAATGTACTCATAACACAAACCACCCATCCCAACACTAAGCCCCGCATGCAAAAACAAAGCATGGTCACCCCTCATCATAGCATGCTCACTGCATATACCCATAACAAGGAGTGTTTCCTTTTATATTGTTCGTTTCCGCCAAGCTTTGCCTGGTAGTGGTTCCCGCCCCGGAACTGATAGGGGTGTGGTCTTTCATTACTTGGTGGGCTGGTAGGGCCTTTCCGTCAGCCTGAGGGTGGCCTCCTCCATCATCGTCGGGGCTACAAAAATAGCGGTGTCTGGATAGACCGCTACTTGTTTCTCATTGGCGGTCCGGGCCGGGCTGCCAGTCTGTTGGCGGTAGTTGCCGCCACAGCTGGCGGTGTGGTGTTTAGTACCATGTTCACCTTAAATTTGAAAGGTGCACAAAAGATTCATCCAAGGCTTGTGGGTCCTTTCACCATCATCAAAAGGTTTAGTGAGGTGGCAGGGAAACTAGAACTTCCAAATTCTTGTGGTACTGAAAATTCTGGACCCGTGTTATAAACATCGTCCTATCACAACGATTTTGGTATCAGCAGACCGAGAATGATCAGAATAGTATGCACAAGCATTGTATTCATATTCGGGTAACGAAATCACCCGAATATCAGTGTTTTCGTCCTGAACCCTCGTGTTCCATTTAAACGACAGCCATTTTGTGATTGCCCTCACATAGGCCAATGTCTAATGCTGAAAACGAGTCTGAAGGACACGTACACCTTTGCTGACTCCTCTGTGACCTAGGCAAGCTGACTCCACTGCCTGAAGCCAAACCTGTTCGGCCAGTTTCTTTCCCAGTGGCCGAATGAGATTAGTATCAAGGCACAACACATCATAAACCTTTCATCACATCCAAACCATGCCTAATCTTACACACACCTGTCCCTGTTTCTTTCTTTATGACTTGCTTTACAAGGAGGAGGTGCCGGTTTATATTGGGGGTCCGTCGATATCTGATGAAAGTACTAAGCCTTGCCGGGTAATTGATTGAGGGCTGGACAAACTGGAATATGGGCTTGTCATCATAAACCTGCTATTTCTTTGTAGTGAAAATATGTGAATGGTCAACTGTAAAATAAGGAATGTTTGCCTAAAGCATAATATTTTGTATAAAAGAGAAGGTTAGCTTTGCAAAGGGAGCAGTCTCCTGAGAATATACACTGTGTTGTACTTCTAGGATACCTGTTGCTGGCTGCAGCCAATAAACAAGATCTTTGACTTCACCAAGAAGACTCTCTGTTTCTGTAGTCTGAAACAGGAAGGACTCGAAGTCTTAGGGTGTGTTCCCTGGCACCACTGGGTTCTGAAAAACCCAGTACTTCAGTTGGCGCCCAACATGGGGCAATTTCAGCGCTACCGGTCCAAGCCAGAGGTTCGTGAGGAGTTTCGTGTGAAAATTCTGGAGGAAGGCCGCCACTTCATCGACCCCTGTATGTCGACGTGGTCCGAAAGTCTTTGCTGCGAGGTTCCCCGCTTTCCGACGACTACGAAGGACTGCTGCCCTGACTATCGCCCTGTTTTGGACCCTTGATGATTTGGTAGAGCGAAACGATAAACGAGTCTTCTGGTGACGTCATCGATACCTCAGTTAAGTATAAGTGGAGCGTCTCCCAGTCCTTAGTTTGGTTCTTAGTTTGGTATCCCCTTGGGATCTTTGATTTGGAACTTGCAAGTACTAAAGCCGAGGGATTCGTGTATTCACGAGACTATCGTATTCGATAATCCTTTGAAGTTTGAAGCTAGACTAGAGAGCGAAGATGCCTGGTCTTAGCAGATATGGAAATTTGTTTTGTCTTGGTTATAATAGGGATTCCCGATTGGAGGACTCGTGTCCGGTTCCTCCGATTGGAACTCCAACCTATGAACTATATGTGAAACATGGCATAGGCCCCCTCACATATAATGAAGTATGGATCCGATACACCAGGAAAGATGGTGTTTTAAAATGGCCCCAATATGGTAGTTTTGACACAGAGATTCTGAATAATCTGCAGGTTAAACTTTTTAAGAAGAAAGCCCGGCCGGCGATGTTTGACTCTTTCCGCCTATGGCATAAGGAAGCCAAACAGAAGGAAATTAAATTAGCAAAGAGAAATAAGAGGGAAGAGGGTATCTCGATAATGCAAGCTGCTATGCAGTTTAAAGATGATGAAGAAGAACAGATGAATGAGCAGTTGCACAGGCAACGTAAAATGGTGACCGATAAATGTTATCCAGTTCTTCCGCTTCTTCAGCAAGATGCAGCAAAAGAACTTGAGAAAGATCCTTTAATGTCACACTTGTTGAGTTCGCCACCCCCTTATGCGCAGAATGCTACAGCACCTCTGCAACCTTTAGCTGTGCAACCTCCGGTTATTGTGCCTCAGGTTCTTCCACAGCCGCCAACTCCTTTTCAGTTGGCTCCTACTACTATGGCGCAGCCCCTTCAAGGGCCGCTGACTTCGCTACCTGCTCCATCTGTACCTCCTACGACTTTATGTACTACATCGACTGCCTCTTCTGGTGTTCTTCCTGATACTGCCTCTGCGTCTGCTTCTGCATCTGCCTTGCCTCCCTCTGTTTTTCCTCCTGTTCTTTCATCAACTTCTCCTTCTGTCCGACAGAGAGTGACAGATACTGTTGCCAGCCTTATATTTCCTCTCTTTGGGTCGTCTGGTGTGACCCCAGATTCGGAGCGTAAGCAGTCGCGTAGTCAACTGCCTAATTCTCAAGAGAAAGAAATGTTGGACCGTATGGCACGTAAATGGATTGTTTACCCTTTAAGATACAATGTAGAGTCTGTTATGGATGTCTTCCGTCAATGGGGAGCACCAAAACAAAGATACGTTTTTGAGAAAACGTGTGCTTTCCTTTGTGAGGAATTGGAAGATAATGATTTGGAAACAAATCCGCCTGATTTGTGCCGTGTACGGTTTGAGTTTGCAAAGGGCACGATTGTGGGTCCCGATGTTGAAACAGCAGTTGCGACGTTGTTGTCCTTTAGGAATAAGGATCCTTCTCAGTCATTGTTCCAACATGACTCCTCTGTTAAAAAAAAGGAGCGACAGTACCCAATGAGAGAAGTCCCTCCGGTATGGAAGGACGCTGTTGAGGCTGATGATGCTAATCACATTGATGCTGTCCCAGCTCATTTTCAGCGTGTTTGGGTACATGTTCCGTGGAAGCGAGCTGAAGTTTTAGCCCTTAAGCAGACTTTGCCTGATCCCCGTAAAAACCCTGCAGGGTATTATAAGGAATTATCACAGACTGCAGACTCATGCATTATGAATTTAGCCAACATAGATATGTTATTTGGGAATGTTGTTCTACAGCCTTTGTGGGGATTGATTCGCCATACAGATCATGCGCAAGAGTTAGGTGACTCATGGGCTAATATTAGTGCTGCAAATGATAGACAAGTTGGTGGTGCCAAGCCTGAGCCTTTGGTAGCAGAACTGCCTGCTAGGATTATTACTTACATGAAGACTTTAATGCCTGCGATGCGTGTGAATTGGGATAAATTGTCTGTGTGTAAGCAGAAGAAAGATGAAACAGTGTCTGATTTCTTCACCAGGTTTGAGGAAACGTTTATCGACCACAGTGGTCAAGATATGAGTACAGAAGGAGGTCAACGGTTGTTCGTCGACAAGTTTGTGCACAATTTGCTTGCCGAGCTGTGTAAGAAATTGAAGGATTCAGAGAGTTCTTGGGCCGTTTCCTCTTCAGCACAAATATTGGCTACTGCACAGTATTACGAAAATAGGGATAAAGATGAGAAGGATAGAGCAGACAAGAAAACTAAAGAATTAAAGACGAAGGTTCTTTTACAACAGGCGTATCCGCCATGTGGTGGTCAGAGTAACTATCAGCAACCTCAACAGTTCCAGAGAAACTCGCAATGGTTCGAGTTTTCTCAACCACGTGTTCCTTTAGGTCCCAATCAGTGTTCATATTGTAAAGAAGAGGGTCATTTCAAGTATAGTTGTCCTATTTTGTTACAGCGTACGAATGGTGCTTCTGGCGCAAGAGGTCGAGGTGTTCAACAAGCTCCTAGAGGTAGAGGACGTGGAAGTTTCCCCCAGAACACGCGTTCCTTTCCGTCTCAAAACTCAATGAATAGTTTTGACCAGCAACATAACGCGTCTGGTAGGATGGCTCAGTACTATGCTGACGACTACTATGCAGAAGATGAGAACTTGGAAGGTAATAATTGCTAGGACAGCCATAGACGAAGAGAGGGAGTTTTTTTAGTTCCAGTGGATCAGAATGGACCTTATGTTAAGGTTATTACATCAGGTGTATTGGAGCCTTTTCTGTTGGATACTGGTGCTACAAAGAGTTCTATTATGCACTCAAAACTCCCTGGCGCACCTTTGTCTGGCGAGATGAATGTTTCAGTAGGTTTTTCTGGCGCCCCGGTTAGGAACCCGATTTCTAGTCCTATGTCCCTTTCTGTTGGACCTTGTGAATTGGAAGCACCCCTTATTCTGACGACAGGTTGTGGTGAAAACTTGTTAGGATTGGATTTGTTGAAAAGATTTTATGCGACATTATATTGTTCTCCTTCGGGAGTACAACTTACACTGGGTAGGAAAGTGGTCTCTCCAATGTATTTGTCGAAGGATAAACTTCCAACCGAATTGTCGTTTCTTCCTGATACCATTTGGGCTACTGGTCCTAATGACGTGGGTCTGTTGGAAATACCGCCTTATGTTGTGACATTGAAAGCCTTTGTTAAATTACCACGTATTCAACAATACAAGATCTCTAGTGAAGGTGAAAAGGCGTTGCTAGCGATCATTTATGATTTAATTGAAAAAGATGTAATTGAAGAGACAAGAGGCAACGTTTGTAATAGTCCTGTTCTGCCTGTTTTGAAACGTACTGACCCCTCTAAGCCACCTGTTTACAGGCTCGTGATTGATCTTAGAGAGGTAAATAAAATAGATGTGCCACAGTTTCCAGTTGTTCCTGATATCACAGCCATATTGACTATGATTCCAGCTTCCGCCACCTGGTTCTTGGTGATTGACTTGAAGAATGCTTTCTTCAGCATCCCGATCGCAGAGGAGAGCAGGGATATTTTTGGCTTCAGTTTAGGAGGCCGAAGTTTCCGCTTCAAACGCGCTCCTCAAGGCTACTGTGAAAGTCCATCAATATATAGTCAGGCTTTAAAAACACAGCTTACCCTTATTCAGTACTTTGATGATTTGCTAGTCGCTACAGATACTGAAGAGATTTGTAAAGAAGCCACCTTGTTGTTGTTGCGTCATTTGTCTGATTTACATCACAAAGTGTCCCTTTCAAAACTGCAATATTGTCGACAAGAAGTGACCTACTTAGGTCATCTCTTATCGAAGGAGGGAAGGAAACTGACCTCAGAAAGAATTCAGGCAATTGCAAAATTGAGTGTGCCAAAGACACAGAGAGAAGTACGTGCTTTTTTGGGCATTACATCATACTGCAGACAATGGATACCAAATTTTTCTTTGCTGGCCAAACCTTTGGTAGCATTGACCTATAAAGATACACCAAACCACGTTCCGTGGTCTGAAGATTGTCAGAAAAGTTTTTCTGAATTGTGTAATGCATTGTGTTCGGCTCCTGTGTTGGGTACCCCCGACTACAGTAAGCCCTTTACACTGTATGTCCATGAGAAAGAGGGTTGTGCATTGTCAGTGCTGACACAGTCTTTTGGAGACAAGCAGCGCCCATGCGCATATTTTTCGTCAACTTTGGATCCGGTAGCTAAAGCATTGCCGAGTTGCTTGAGAGCCACAGCGGCAGCAGCTGTTTCTATTCGACAGTCTGCTGGGTTAGTGATGAATAATATGTTGATTGTGATGGTTCCACATGCAGTGGACACGTTGTTAAACAGGACCAAGACACAACATTTAACTAGTGCTCGATTGTCAGGTTATGAGTTGACACTGTTAGCGAGTCATGTGCACATAAAGAGGTGCAATACGTTGAATCCAGCCACGTTATTGCCAATTTCAGTAGAGACAGATGATGTTGAACAACATGATTGTTTTCTTAGGACAGAAGAAGAAACGAAAGGGAGAGTAGATCTTAAAGATACTCCTCTTGTAGAGTGTGATGGTACCTTATGGGTGGATGGTTCATGCTTCAAGCTTCCGAATGGTGATACGACTGCAGCATATGCTGTCACAACTTTGCATACGATTGTTGAAGCTGCACGTATACCACATAATTCAGCTCAAGCAGCAGAGCTGATTGCACTTATGAGAGCGTGTGTGTTATCGAAAGGAATGAAAGTGACCATATATACCGACAGCCAGTATGCGTTTGGTGTGGCCCATAGTTTTGGACGATTGTGGAAAGAACGTGGGTTCTTGACTTCGCATGGAACTAAAATTCAGCATGGTCAGTTGGTGAATGAGCTTCTTGAGTCACTGACCTTGCCATTACAAGTTGCGATTGTGAAATGCAGTGCACACAAGAAGGTTACTGATGATGTCGGTCGTGGCAATGCATTTGCTGACGAAATCGCAAAAGAAACAGCAAAAGATGTGATGAATCGAATGTATGTTGCAGGCCCCGTAAGATGGGTTGGTGACGTTGGAATATGTGAAGATACGATAGAGGGTGTGAAGTCTATTCAAGCTGAAGCTTCAGAGAAAGAGTTGAGTGTGTGGAAAGAAAGTACGGGTAAATTGGATGAAAATGGTTGTTGGGTTGACTTGTCAGAACATCAGCGATGGTTGTTACCCGATGCGTATGTGCTTGCAGTGGTGACAATGGCTCATGGAATGGCCCATATCAGTGTGAAAGGGATTTGTAAGTTGTTGGCTCCAGTATGGCAAAATGCTGGAATTCCTAAATGTGCAGAGAATGTGGTCAAGAATTGCATGGTGTGTCTGAAATACAATCCTGGTAGGGGATCCCCAACTCCAGCTGGTCATTTTGCGCCTCCAACGTATCCGTTCGAGGTTTTGCAGCTAGATTTCATCCACATGGAAAGGTGCAACAATCTGAAATACGTACTCGTTGTTGTTTGTGCTTTTTCAAGATGGGTAGAAGCATATCCCTTAAAAGACAACACTGCCTTATCCACAGCTAAAGCCCTTGTCAAAGAATTCTTCCCTAGGTTTGGAATGCCGAGAATGGTCTGGAGTGATAATGGGAGTGAATTTGTGGGTCGAGTGATGAAAAAAGTATGTGAAGGGCTAGGTATCCAGCAAAAATTCCACGCTGCAAATCACCCCCAATCAGCTGGACTAGTAGAGTGCTATAATGGCACGCTAAAACTGAAGTTGGCAAAGATACAAGCGAACTCTGGCCTTAAATGGCCTGACGCTCTGCCTCTAGCACTCCTATAAACAAGAATGACTGTGCATTCGCGAGTGGGACTTAGTCCCCATGAAATTGTGTTTGGCCGCCCGGCCAACATATGGGGAGTGCCAAGACCAACAAAATTCAGTGAGATCGAACACCCTGTACTGCTTGATTATTTGTATGAATTGACGGCTAAATTGCGTGTTCTACACCAACAGGTACTCTGCCTCAGGTCTCTGAAGCTCCAGGACATCTTATCGATCCTGGATCATGGGTACTGGTCAAGAACTTCCAGCGGACAAAGAATGACCAGCCCCGTCGGACTGGCCCCTACCTCGTCCTTCTCTCAACAAAATCAGCTGTTCGAGTGGAAGGGAAAAAGAACTGGATCCACGGCGTACACTGCAAGAGAGTCCCTTTTCCTCTACCGTACGACCGGTGGGTCCAGGAGGGGATCGCTGACTCTGAGACTTAGACTGTGCCTCGTTTTTTGCCATTTAGCGATGCACGTGTAAAAGGAACAATTTCTGAACAAGAAAGTGACAATAATTTGCAAGAAGCTGTGCCACCGTCAATTCGATTGAACACCACAGAGCCTGAACTCTTGTTCCAGAACCAGACAGTACCTGGAAAAAGCCGTTATAATTTGAGACCAAGAACTAAGGACAAATAATTTTTTTTCCCGTTCCTTTGCTATTTTTTTTTAAAGTGCGGCTCTCTCATCTGAGAAACTTTCTTATTTTTATTTTTTTTTCTTTTCGAACCGCCATCCGGGTTCAGCTGTAGGGTCGTGGTTGCCCAAGTCTTTGGAGTGCAGCTGAAGACGTTAGGTCGACAGTTCTGGTCGGTCTAAGGGAGTTGCCCTGGACTGACAGAAGCATTCCCTAGCATAGAACACCCTACCACCACGAGCAGCAATTAGAGAGGATGGAGTTTTTCAAGAATGAGAGACCTGCCAGACAGATGGACTTTAAAGCCAGAATGGGTATAATAATGACAAAGAAACGATTTTTGATATTATGTGTTTTCATGTTGCTTAGTGTAATGACGTTTTTAATAGGATATGTTTTATTCTCTTTTCAAGTGACATTTGCACCCATTACTCAGCCCATACCTCCTTCTACTGTTTCCTCGCATTCTTTTCACCCCCTGCCTGAACACGAGTCTGCCAGAAGATTAGAGTTTGCCAACAATTCATTCATTCAGCTTCTACACCAACACCAATTAGCAGTGAACACAACTAACTGTTGGGTGTGTGGTCTTATGCCTCATACTACTGATAAAGGTATCCCTTATCTGGTCCTGCCTTTCAGCCATAATGGTTCTGTGTGGGCATATAGATCGGTGTTCATATACGCGTATGAAGCCAACCCCTTACGTTCTGTGAAAGATAATCCTAAGAATAGTGCTCTAGCTAAGGGTATAGTAGATATGATTAGGGAAGATATTTCCTATGAGACTATCCCGAGAGATGAGACACTAGCATATATTGGATGGAACATGACAGGATATGGAGTTACTCTGAGTGGGAACCAGCGAGCAAAGAGATCCTCCCCGATTTGGATTGTACTCCATCAGGGTCACCTATGTCTGCAAGGTAATGGCAAGAATCTCAGAGCTCAGTTAGGGAAAAGTATCTGCACTGAAACATATGTTTTTGCGTCTCAGACTTCTCCTTCGTTCTTAGCAGCTAAGGGTACCTATTTCATCTGCCATAATAGAGCCTATACATGGTTGCCTCCTGATTTCTCAGGCACATGTTTTGTTTCGTTCCTGTTACCTCCCACCTACACGGCCGCGGCAGATTACCATAAGACAAGGATAGTTAGAGGTGTCATAAGTAAAGAAGACACTACAGGACAAGAATTTGGAGATTTCGCAAAGGGTTTTCTGCCGTTTTGGGGCCCTATGGTTAACAGCAGGAACGTAAGGCAATTGACAAGGGTGGTTGAATCCACGGTAGTTGAAACCGCCGGTGCCCTTAGTAATTTGACTGCTGAGCTCCAGTCGGATCGCCTTATGACTCTTCAGAACAGGGTCGCATTAGATGTCATACTTGCAGACCGAGGTGGGGTATGTAAAGTGATCCAATCAAGTTGCTGTGTTTTCATCCCAGATAACGCTCCAACAGTCTACCAGGCCATTTCCAAACTGCATAAGATCTCCGAGTCTATTCACGTGGATAAAGGAGATTGGTCATTGATGGGGTGGTTCTGGGAGCTGAAATCCGCCTGGGGATGGAAGACTCTGATAGTCATTGGGATGATCTTAGCCATTCTTTTCCTGTCCTGTCTGTGTGTACAGTGTGCTCCTGCAATATGTGGCCTCTGTGCTACATCATGTGTAAGGAAACCTGTATCAAAGGACGAGCTAAGTAATAGGATGATGCTACAGCAACATCTCAATGACTTTATGAATATAGACCTGGACTCAGATTAGCGTGAGTATAGGTTATTGCCTATGTAAGGGCAAAAGGAGGGTCTGTGGTACTGAAAATTCTGGACCCGTGTTATAAACATCGTCGTATCACAACGATTTTGGTATCAGCAGACCGAGAATGATCAGAATAGTATGCACAAGCATTGTATTCCTATTCGGGTAACTAAATCACCCGAATATCAGTGTTTTCGTCCTGAACCCTCGTGTTTCATTTAAACGACAGCCATTTTGTGATTGCCCTCACATAGGCCAATGTCTAATGCTGAAAACGAGTCTGAAGGACACGTACACCTTTGCTGACTCCTCTGTGACCTGGGCAAGCTGACTCCACTGCCTGAAGCCAAACCTGTTCGGCCAGTTTCTTTCCCAGTGGCCGAATGAGATTAGTATCAAGGCACAACACATCATAAACCTTTCATAACATCCAAACCATGCCTAATCTTACACACACCTGTCCCTGTTTCTTTCTTTATGACTTGCTTTACAAGGAGGAGGTGCCCGTTTATATTGGGGATCCGTCGATATCTGATGAAAGTACTAAGCCTTGCCGGGTAATTGATTGAGGGCTGGACAAACTGGAATATGGGCTTGTCATCATAAACCTGCTATTTCTTTGTAGTGAAAATATGTGAATGGTCAACTGTAAAATAAGGAATGTTTGCCTAAAGCATAATATTTTGTATAAAAGAGAAGGTTAGCTTTGCAAAGGGAGCAGTCTCCTGAGAATATACACCGTGTTGTACTTCTAGGATACCTGTTGCTGGCTGCAGCCAATAAACAAGATCTTTGACTTTACCAAGAAGACTCTGTGTTTCTGTAGTCTGAAACAGGAAGGACTCGAAGTCTTAGGGTGTGTTCCCTGGCACCACTGGGTTCTGAAAAACCCAGTACTTCATTCTCTATCATGTCTCCTTATTAAAACCGCTAGCAGACTAAATGCATTGCCCAAAAAGACCTCTTCCAATCCTAGTGGATAATCAACTGGAGTATGAGGTCAGGGCCAAACAGAACTTCAAACAAATACGTAACAAACTTCATTATTTATTGGACTGGAAAGGATATTGGCTGTAAATCTGTTCCTGGGAACCAGGAGGACATGTATATGCACCCCGATTGTTTTTTCAGTTCCAAAATCAATACCACCTTGCCCTGCCCTGCCCTATCTGGCACTTTGAGGCCTTGATAGTGAGGCCTGCCTTTTGCAGGGCCTCCAAAACCTTCCAAAGGTGGACCAGGTGCTCATCCCAGGTGGAGCTAAAGACAGCAATATCATCAAGATATGCTGCACTGAAAGCCTCCAACCCTTGCAGGACTGTGTTCACCAACCTCTGAAAAGTGGCAGGTGCATTTTTCAAACCAAAGGGCATCACTGTAAATTGGTAGTGCCCTCCTATAGTTGAAAATGCAGTCTTTGGTTTAGCATCTTCTGCCAATTTGATCTGCCAATACCCTGCAGTCAAATCAAAAGTGCTAAGATACTTGGCAGATGCCAGTGTATCAATGAGCTCATCTGCCCTGGGTATCGGTGAGCATCAGTTTTTGTTACCTGATTGAGACCTCTGTAGTCTACAGAAAACTTCATCTCCCTTTTTCCATCTTTTGTGTGAGGCTTTGGTACAAGCACCACTGGGGTAGCCCATGGGCTTTCAGAAGGCTCAATCACTCCCAGATCCAACATTTTCTGCACCTCTTGTTTAATGCAGTCTCTGACATGGTCAGGCTGCCTGTAAATCTTACTTTTGACAGGCAGGCTGTCTCCAGTACCAATTGTGTGTTCACACCAGGATGTTGTACCTGTGGCTTGGTCCACAACCACCAATACAAACCTATTGCCTGAAGCAGTAGGAGGGTCAAGAGGGCCAACTATGTCAACCCCTATCCTTTCAAAGGGCACCCCAACCACTGGTAGTGGAATTAGAGGGGCCTTTGGAGTGCCACCAGTCTTGTAAATGTAATGTAAATTAGCACTTGTATAGCGCACTACTCACCCGTTAGGGTCTCAAGGCGCTGTACTCATACCACTATGGAACCCCTCCTGGCTTTTCCCTGTGAGGCACCCACTCCTGAGCACCTCCAGGGTGAAGCTAGGCATCCAAGCGCTGTTGGGGCCGTTGTGGAGATTAAGCAAGCTATTGCCCAGAGTTGCAGAGTGGGACCCATGAATTAGATTAGGCACCGAGGCGAGAATTATCTGGTCAAGGGGAATTGAGCCCAAGACCTGCTGAAGCGGGACTTGAACCCTGGTCTTGAGCCAGATCTCTGCTTCAGGGTCTGCCGCTCTAACCATTGAGCCACACTTCTCCACAGTCTTGAGACTGGCTTGGCAGGTCACACAAGACTTGCACAAATCTTTAGTGTCTTCTGACATCCTAGGCCAGAGAAACAAGGGGACAAGTCTTTCCCATGTTTTGATCTGGCCCAAATGCCCAGCCAAAGGAATGTCGTGCAAGAGTTAGGAGGAAGTCTCTGTACTGCAGGGGAATGACCAATCTCCTGGCTGCTCCAGGCTGCTCTTGCAGTGGGTAGCAAAGGTACTTACACCTTGTGCCAGGTCCAGTTATCCCTTATTAGTAGAGAAGAGGTGTTTCTAGCAGCTTAGGCTGATAGAAGGTAGCTATGGCAAAGCAGCTTAGGCTGAACTAGGAGACATGCAAAGCTCTTACTATACCACTTATATCATATGCACAATATCATAAGAAAACACAATACACAGAGTTACTAAAAATAAGGTACTTTATTTTTATGACAATATGCCACAAGTATCTCAGTGAGTACCCTCAGTAGGAAGGTAAGTAATATACAGAAGATATATGTACACAAACCCAAATCAGGTAAGTAAGAGCAAGAAAAGTAATGCAAACAGTGTAGAATTACAATAGGTTGCAATAGAAGAACATAGGAATGGGGGCAACACAAGCCATATACTCCAAAAGTGGAATGCGAACCACGAATGGGCCCCAGACCTATGTGAGCTTGTAGAGGGTCACTGGGACTGTAAGAAAACAGTGAGGGTTACCAAAATACCCCACCCCAAGACCCTGAAAAGTAGGAGTAAAGTGCGCCTACTACCCCCAGAGAGCACAATAGTTGTGATAGGGGGATTCTGCAAGGAGAACAAACACCAGCAGTGCACTGACAACGGATTTCCAGACCTGAGGACCTACAAGACAAGGGGACCAAGTCCAATAGTCGCGACAGTGTCCGAGGGGGCAGGAGCCCAGGAAACCCCGGATGAAGGTGCAAGAAAGCTGCCTCTGGATGGAAGAAGCTTGGAGTTCTGCAAGAAAGAAGAGGACTAGGAACTTCTCCTTTGGAAGACAAATGTCCCACGTCGCAATGAAGCTTGTAGAGGTGTTCCCACACAGAAATATAGCAAACAAGCCTTGCTAGCTGCAAGGGTCATGGTAGAGGTTTTTGGGTACTGCTGAGGACCAGGAAGGACCAGGATGTCACCTTTTGGAGGAGGAGACAGAGGAGGTGCTCAGCAACTCATAGAGCCCTCAAAGAAGCAGGCAGCTCCCGCAGAAGTACCCCAACAGGCACTTAGAATAAGAGTGAACTGAAGTCCACACAAAGTTACAAAAGGGGGTCCCACGATGTCAAAGGACAACTCAGAAGGTTGCGCAGTGCAGGACGGAGTGCTGGGGACCCAGGCTAGGCTGTACATGAAGGAAATCCTGGAAGAGTGCACAGGAGCCAGAGCAGTTGTAAATCACACAGTACACAGCTTTGTAGTCTAGCGTGAGGAGGCAAGGACTTACCTCCACCAAACTTGTTCTGAAGAGTCACTGGACTGTGGGAGTCACTTGGACAGAGTTGCTGTGTTCCAGGGACCACGCTCGTCAGGATGAGAGGGGACCCAGAGGACTGGTGATGCAATCTTTTGGTGCCTGCGTTAGCAGGGGGAAGATTCCATCGATCCACGGGAGATTTCTTTGGAGCTTCTGGTGCAGGGTGAAGGCAGGCTACCCCCAGAGCATGCACCACCAGGAAACAGTTGAGAAAGCCGGAAGGATTAGGCGCTACAATGTTGCTGGTAGTCGTCTTGCTACTTTGTTGCGGTTTTGCAGGCCTCCCGGAGAAGTCAACGGTCGATCCTTGGTAGAAGGTGAAGAGGGAGATGCAGAGGAACTCTGGTGAGCTCTTGCCTTCGTTATCTGAAGAATTCCCCAAAGCAGAGACCCTTAATAGCCAGAAAAAGAGGTTTGGCTACCAAGGAAGGAGGGTTAGCTACCAAGAGAGGTAAGAGCCTATCAGAAGGAGCCTCTGACGTCACCTGCTGGCACTGGCCACACAGAGTGGTCCAGTGTGCCCCCAACACCTCTGTTTCCAAGATAGCAGGGGTCTGGGACACACTGGAGGAGCTCTGGGCACCTCCCCTGGGAGGTACTGGTCAGGGGAGTGGTCACTCCCCTTTCCTTTGTACAGTTTCGGGCTAGAACAGGGCTAGGGGATCCCTGAACTGGTGTAGACTGGCTTATGCAGATATGGGCACCATCTGTGCCCATCAAAGCATTTCCAGAGACTGGGGGAGGCTACTCCTCCCCAGCCTTTCACACCTATTTCCAAAGGGAGAGGGTGTAACACCCTCTCTCAGAGGAAATCCTTTGTTCTGCCTTCCTGGGCCAGGGCTGCCAAGACTCCAGGAGGGCAGAAACCTGTCTGAGGGGTTGGCAGCAGCAGCAGCTGCAGTAGAGACCCCGGAAAGTCAGTTTGGCAGTACCCAGGTTCTCTGCTAGAGACCTGGGGGATCATGGAATTGTCCATGATCTTAGACATGTTACATGGCCATGTTCGGAGTTACCATTGTGACGCTATACAAAGGTAATGACCTATGTATAGTGCACGTGTGTAATAGTGTCCCCGCAGTCACAAAGTCGGGGGAATTTGCCCTGAACGATGTGGGGGCACCTTGGCTAGTGCCAAGGTGCCCACACACTAAGGGCCAGATGTAGGTAGCCTTTTGCGCCTTGCAAACGGCGAAAAACGCTGTTTGCGAGGCGCAAAAGGCCTCACGCGATGCAGAAACACATTTTGCAAGTCGGAACCGACTCGCAAAATGTGTTTCCGACTCGCAAATAGGAAGGGGTATGCCCTTCCTATTTGCGACCGCATCGCGATGTAGAGTTGATTTGTGACCGCGAATGCGGTCGCAAATCAACTCCCAGTTACCATCCACTTGAAGTGGATGGTAACTCATTCGCAAACGGGAAGGGGTCCCCATGGGACCCCTTCCTCTTTGTGGATGCAAAAAAAAAAATTTTTTTCAGAGCAGGCAGTGGTCCTATGGACCACTGCCTACTCAGAAAAAAAACTAAACAAAAAGGTTTCGGTATTTTTTCTATTTGCAGCTCGTTTTCCTTTAAGGAAAACGTGCTGCAAAGAGAAAAAACAACTGCTTTATTGAAAAGCAGTCACGGACATGTTGGTCTGCTGTCTCCAGCAGGCCACCATCCCCGTGAGTGCCTAGACTCGCTATGGGGTCGCAAACTGCAAGCCACCTCATGAATATTCATGAGGTGGGTCTTTGCGACCCCATAGCAAGTCGCAGAAGGTGTCTGAGACACCTTTCTGCATAACATTTTGTGAGGTGCAAATTGCGAGTCGCTAGTACTTTGAAGGTGAAGGTTAGACATATAGGTGACTTATAATTTACTTATGTGCAGTGGTAAATGGCTGTGAAATAACGTGGACAGTGGCAGGCCTGTGTAAGAATTGTCAGAGCTCCCTATGGGTGGCAAAATAAATGCTGCAGCCCACAGGGATCTCCTGGAACCCCAATACCCTGGGTACCTCAGTACCATATACAAGGGAATTATATGGGAGTACCAGTATGCCAATGTGAATTGGTAAATTTAGTGACTAGCTTGTTAGTGACAAATTTGGAAAGCAGAGAGAGCAAAACCACTGAGGTTCTGCTTAGCAGAGCCTCAGTGAGACAGTTAGGCACCACACAGGGAACACATATAGGGCACATACTATGAGCACTGGGGCCCTGCCTGGCAGGGTCCCAGTGACACAAGGACTAAAACAACATACATACAGTGAAATATGGGGGTAACATGCCAGGCAAGATGGTACTTTCCTACAGTCACTAAAAATAAAGTACCTTTATTGTTGTAACACTGAGTATTTTCATTCATGTGTGTGAGTACTGTGTGACTACAGTGGTATTGCAAGAGCTTTGCATGCCTCCTAGATACGACTTGGCTGCTCAGCTACTGCTACCCTTCAACAGCTTGGCTTATAGACACTGGCAACATTTCACTAATAATGGATAACTGGACCTGGTATAAGGTGTAAGTACCTTTGGTACCCACTACAAACCAGGCCAGCCTCCTACACCCACTCAACAGACTGACACCCATAAGCAAACCTCCCACAAACATGCACCCAAGACATCCACACCAACACCTCAGACAACCACTCTCTCTCCCTCCACACCCAAACACTTTTGCTTTGACCATCCCTGTGTGTATAATAAATCGTTCCTTGGGGAGTTGGCCCTTTTGCATACTCTTTTCCCCTCTTGAGACCCCTAAATGTTCAGTTTCCCCAAGTAGATCTCTTCTAAATTCAAGGTCTCGCCTATCCTCCCTGCAAGTACCCATTCCCTTCTCCCACCAAGTAGTTTACCCCTCTGAAGAAAACCAAACCCTCCCCAAACCTAAACCAAAACCCCCTTCCAAGCCAAATGCCAAAGGCCTCCCTCCCAAGCCTAAGCACACCCCCCCCCACCCTCCAGATAATCCCTGAGGTACCTTCCTGGCCCCTTGATGCCCCTATCTGTGTAGGTTACATGGTTGTCAGAAGTCAAGCCCGGGGTACCCAAATGTGCATTGTATGCACAAAAACATGCACATATGGAATGGCCTATGGCCTTTGACTTTTACATTGATTATTTCTGAATATAATCTAACCAACTAGTTGTTGGTTTTGAGGTTACATCTTTGTCCTGGATTTCTTTTTCTAGGGTAGATTTGTTCCTGGTTGAAATTGATTGTGTGTCAGTATTTTTGTGTGTTGGTACTTGCGCTACTTGTTTTTTGTGGGCAGTATGTGAGGTTGTGTGCAATGCTTTTGTCACAGAGTGATAGGGTGTGTGTTGTGTGATGGGCATGTGAATGTTGGAAACATGTTGTTGCCATGGGATTGAGTGGTGTTTGTGTTGACATGTGTGTGTTGCTTTGTTGTGTGGCTTTGTGTGCATTGATTGTGTGCCTGTACGTGTTTTGTGCATGGTATGATGAATATGTTGTGCTGTGTGTGTGATGTATTTGTCAATTGTTAAGTTGTGAGGTTGTATGATTGTGCATGTTCATTCTCTGTTTGTTCTACATTGTGTTGTATGTGTGATGTGTTTCTGGTTAGTGTCTATTGTGAGTGCTTTCCAATGTATTGACAATGGAGCATTTGTGGTGTTATTTTGATGTGTTGTGGTGTACTATGGCATTTTGCGTTACTGGGCCTGTGTAGTGCTTCCCTGCATAAGTGTATGTTTTGGGCATGTATGTGTGTGTATGTATGGTAGCCGTAGTGTGTGTACTGCGTATGGGCAAGTGTGTGTGTGGCTGTATGTGAGTGTGCATGTCACTGAAAGTTACGTGTGAGTGTTGCCCTCGGACCCCCTTCCCAATGGTATGTTGTGTGAATGTTCTAACATTGACAATATACAACAGTAACAGGTAAGTGTGTGTGCTAAAGGTTGCTTTCATCAGCAGCGGTGAAGATTCCAAAGTATTTGGGGGAGCAGGAGCAGTGGGATGACGTCTAGTTGTGGTTTCATAGCGGCTTAGGATGAGTATGGCTTACTGAAGGTGTGTCTCCTTCTATGCAGTTTGTTTCCACCTGGGTTTCCATGGTGGTGTCACTGCAGCAGAAACCTTGGCAGTGTGCAACTTTGAAACATGGTCTCTGCCTCTCTGCAGGTGCCTTCCATCATCCATGGCGGTCTCACTGCAGTGGCGGTACAGGCGATGCTTTGTCTGTATTCTGTTGGCAATACAGCCATAGTCATAATTTGGCAGTCTTCTCTACCAGTCTGTTGTCAGTACAACTGCCAACAAACTTTGAATGAGGCCCTAAGTAATCATCTGTAATAGACATCAACTAATTTGTAATAATTGGCTGAAAGGATTTAACCAGATGAGTGGGTGTATATACATTTAAAATTGTTATTGGTGTATTATTAATAATAAGCTGTAAAAGTAGCCATCGACCATCTGTGTTGATTTCTTGTGATAACAATTTAATATCTAAATTGTTTTTACACAGACCAACAACTCCATTACATGTACCCGTCCGTTGAGATGTAAAAGTATACCCTACCCAATTACGGGTGAGTTTTCAAACTTCTGTGTCGGTTATATGCGTTTCTTGCATTTAATTTGGCTAAATATGTAACCACTCTTTGTCTTTTAATAGGTGAACCTAACCCCTTAACATTCCATGTATTTATCCATAGAGACATAAATAATAGTACAGGTTAGAATTAAGAAGGTCAATAAGATTGGCGACATAATTATAATTGGTACATACATGAATAAGCAAAATAACATGTAAATAAACCTTAGGATAAAAAGAAAGATAATGTATATATAAAAGCGCATACGATGACTAGTGAATCATAATAAATACATGGTTAAATTTAAACAAAAATGTAATCTGTTAATAGTAAACAACAGTTAAAAAAATATGAGAAAAAAGGAATGCATTGTTATTAAAATTAGACAGGAAAAGACAACAATAAACACAAATAGAAGAACTATGAAAGAGGAAAATGAAAAGGGGAATAAAGAAGAGAAAAAGAAAAGAAGAAAGGGAAAGTGATAGAAGCAGTAATAAAGAAAAGATGGAAAACTTAAAATAAAAACTAGCAAGATGAACATACCAAGAAAACACATAAGGAGCTGAGGGTGGTGACACCACATAAGGGAGATGGCACAACTAGAGCTTCGACGGAGTCAAATGAAGAAGAGTCAAACCACATACAAACAATAACAATGTATTCTTGGAGATGTATGACAAACAGTACTTGAAATACGGTGATAAAAAACAGAAGATCATTCTGTGTGGTTTACATGGGGAAAGAAACATATAAATGTACTTATACTACTAATGACTTCTAAATAGAAAAAAATTATCTGGAGGTAAAAAGAAGATTCAATGTAATTCAAGCTAATGGTTGTTTTGAAGTGTCCATCTCTTCCTCTCTACATGTATTAATAAAGCATTGCAATTAATTGGTGTCCTCATTTACAGTAGTTTTTTTTGATAAATTACTTTAAAAGAGCATGGCTGAAATACGCCATATATTGCATTGGGAGAAGGAAGAGCAGGTCTCATGTACGAAAATTGTTTCTGTCTGTTAGCTGTGGGTTTAACATAGTCTTGTGAGAAAAACAAATGTGACCCTGGCCATGAAATTTTTCCTTTAGTTATAACAGCTCTGAGAATTTGTAGAAGTTCCACGCATTTAAAAAAAGTAGGTAATAACACCTCTCGGTTTTTGTGATGAGTATGCTTGGTGAGTAGAATGCCCTGATCTGTGGGCTCATTGTTTATTCAATAATGGCGATGACAGAAGATCTAAGAGTTTAGGAAGAAAGGATTGAAAAAACATAATGGGATTTGAGCCTGGCTTTCCTTACAGTAAACCATACATTTGCAGATTATTTCTTCTACTCTGATTTTCTAAGTCTTCAGCATGTTTCTCGAGGTGTAATACTTCAGATTTAGGAGTTTGCAAACTTTGAACTGTATCATCAACATCACTGACTCATTGTTCCACTTGAGTGACTATATTACTCATAAGAGACCAATGATCCATTAAGGCCTGTAATTTGTTATTAGCTTCCTCCATTAAAGGCCTCAGGGCTTGGATTTCTTCCAGCAATAGCTCCATTGAATGTATAAGGTGACTTAATGGGTGATGGAGGATCTTTTTTAACTTGTTTATTGGCCGAAGTCACCCCTGCATTTTGTTTGGAAGATGTCATAACATTTTGTTTTGAAATTCCATTCGTAGAAGAAGTGGAAGGTGTGACAGTCTCCAATGTATTCCTTTCCATAGTTGTTGGGAGCACAAAAAATGAGTTAGCAATATAAATTGACAAAACGTTGGTGGCAGCAACTAAAGCAGAGTTCATCCTATGTGATTTGTCAAAATTCACCTTAAAATTATTAATTGAGGAAAATTGAGGAGTTACTATATTGTCATACATAGAATATATTGCAAAAGATTCTGACTGAATCTAAGACAGCAATAAATATGTGCTAAAATATATGAACAATGGAGCCACAGCTTTTGGAGCACATATTGAAGTAATTTGCCATGGAAATGTGAGGTACATTAAACGGAAATAATCATTGGTTATGATGAGAGGAAAAACACTTGATATATGGTGATTCAAAATGGCAGACACAACATTCCTTTCAGTGCATCCACTCCTTTAAATAAAAATAAAGAAGAGCATGTCCTCGATTAAAAACAGACATACAGGCAGCTGAAGTATTCCTGCAGTCCTTCCTCTTATTGAAGTAGCTGTGCCACCTTTTGAGAGGGGGGAAACGGGCCGACTTTTCCCACAACTGCCACGGAGCTCACAAAGTAGCAGCCATCTTAAATCAGCGCCAAGGCAGGACCCCGACATATTTGTTTTGGAAGAAGTGAAAGGAAAGTAATAGCTTTAGCATAGTTTCTCCTGCCCTTTGTTGAGCGACTATGGTAATGCAAAAAGGAAGTGGGCCCTCAGAGAAGAGTCCGTGCTAAGAGGGAAGCTAGGGGCTTCATTGCAGGTGGCAGAGTACCTTCACCCCAAACCTGAATCTAACCGAAAGACAGGCGAAATAAGTAGCCACAGCTGATGATGGCTTTGGGCTCTTCAAATGAGAAATATTACTTATAGCACCACTTGAAGGCCTTTTATGGAGGTGAACAGTTGAGGGCAAAGTGACTGCAGATTAGGTCACACTGGATCCCCTATCAATTAGGGCCACAGGAGCTAGACTGATCATTGATGCACTTGTAGAAAGGACTGGAGAGCCGGTGGCCTTTGTTGCTGAACAATGTGAGGCCAACAACTTTGTCTTCATTCTCTGCACTGCAGCCTCTTTTATCAATGTGGAAGGTAGAAGAGAGACTCTGGAGAATGGGAAAAGAGTGATTGTTAATGACTTCTAGGCTGGCAACAATTTGCAACTGAATTTGACTTGTGGGATTATAGTGAAATATTGTTGTTCACTTAACTATGGCCCTCTAATGACTGTGGCCCTTGGCTAAGAAGAGAGAAATACAATGGAGGTAGCACATGGGGTGTCTGTGTTCCGAAGAGTCAATGAGGATTCTGACTGGCACACAGTTTGTGTTGTTCTTCGAAGCAGGAGGTGATTCTATCATACCCAAGACTGTTCGCATTCAGAGACATCATCCCAGGCAAAAAGGAGCTTGATTTTAAAAGGGACTTAGGGCCTCATTACGAGTGTGGCAGTCTTACGACCACCGCAATCGCAGTGGCAGTCTGGATTTCTGCCTATGCGGCGGTCTCACCTCCACATGACAACCCTGGTGGTCCATGGAAAGGCTGGCAAAGAACAGGTGCAAGGGGCCATAGGGGGGCCCGTGCACTTCCCATCCACTTGGCATGGGCAATGCAGGGGCACCCCTGCCTAGCACCGTCACAATGTTCACTGTCTGCCACATAGGCGACAGCCACCTTGTTGGGAGTTTGGCGGATGGGCTTGGTTTACCATGACCGTTTGAAAGTGCTTGTAACAACAAGACCTCACAGTTTCAGGAGGAAGAGGTGGCTTACAGCTCTTCTTCGCTCATCACTTTATTACTTGTATTTCTAAGTGCGCCTTTTTAATGGGATTTGCAACTCTAGCCAGAATCCTTCCACTCCTGTTGTTCATTTTTGCCACAACACTTTTTCAGACTTTGAATTACACTATTGCAATATCTCTTTCTTGCTGTTAGTGTTGTTGTACTGGTTTGTGTTCTTCAATTATGTTGTGCTTTTACTCATTATAACTCATGTAGATGTTTGTTTAAAAACTTTTTAAGGTTGAGAAATGTACAGTAGGTGATGACAGCAAGCAGAGGGGTGGGGTCAATAGGGACCTGGAGGAGTATTCTTGGCACACTTACGAGCTAGTGAGGTTTCCAGCTCTGTCACTTAACATGTGTGGTCCTCATTTCTGTGGAGAAGTAGTTACAGACACATGCCTCCTCATAGTCGGGCACTTGATTCGGTGCCCTGCTGTGATTTTGAGTGAAATAAAATAATATCAGTGAAAGTGGAGACCACCATAACTGCTGTTCCACTGC
Source organism: Pleurodeles waltl (assembly GCF_031143425.1). Taxonomy (NCBI): domain Eukaryota; kingdom Metazoa; phylum Chordata; class Amphibia; order Caudata; family Salamandridae; genus Pleurodeles; species Pleurodeles waltl. Next base: position 234,864,935 of record NC_090438.1, on the reverse strand, counting down.
TGCAACAGAGCATTGGTGTCTTAAAGGCGTCTGCTGCCTTAGACTGAATAAGATCTGTCTAAGTAGGGCATGAACTAAACTAATGTGAAACAAGAGGCACAAATATGAATTATGCACTCTAGGTATTGAAAAAATGCAAAAATGCAAATAAATAAATATATATTTCTAAAATTGGTTTATCTTGACGGAGTATCCCTTTTATTGTGGGAGGTAAAATAGACAATAATTCTGAGGAATTCTAATTAAAGTTACTGCAATAAAAAATATCATAACAGCAACATAAATCATGTTGCTTAATTATTTGTATTCTAATTAAAGCTAGTGGAACTTTGTGTTAGTTGAAAGTATAATGTAAGCATGTATTTAAAAACTGCATGTTTTAAGGCAGCATCCTCTTTTGAAGTTTCACTCTTATTAAAACATATTTCCCTAGAATGTACAAAGAGGTCCCACAGGAGAGTTTTTTCACCTTCCGTTCATTAGCTCTCCTTGTCCTTTCCAACATCTCTTCCCATACCACTTTATCTCAAATACACAACATGCATTTAATTAACTGTAGACTCGAAGTGATGCACCTTTAAATAAAGTATAATATAATCCGAGCAAAACTCTACGCTGAAGGTTAGGCATAGAAAAAACATTCCAGGTCGTTACTTGAGACAACTTAACAACCAATTTAATGCACATTCGAAGTACATAGTTAGGAGTGCATTTCTTCTTAAAAGCATAATAAATGGCGGAGAACTGTGACTATACAACTTTTATCTGTAATGCCATATTCCAAGTACATTGAATATAAATGAATACATGTGCTACATTTCAGTCAATTAATGTCACTATCAAAACATTCTTATGAAGTTTTACCATTCTACTTGTGAAAGCACCTTGAATAATATGATTTAGATGCACCACTTAATAACATTACATTAAGGCACACGTTACATATGTTATTGGTTACAATGTATTTCACTCTTGCAGGGCATAATGGCACAGCCAAAGTTATACGTTCTCAGTAAATTGCATTTGTTACAGCAAGTGATCAGAATCATTAGCAGAATATGTAATAATATCACCCTGAATTGTGGCCCACAGACATTAAGACATTCCTTTTTGCATCTTACTCATCTAATGCCATGTTTCAAATATTTAAATAAACCACATTTTGTTGAAGATAAGAAATTCCAGTCTCCAAGAAACTGGGTTTATAAGCGGCGAAGAATGTGAGTCACTTACAAGGTAATACAATTACAACTTTCCTGTAGTGGGAACCATACCCTATTCCCCCACATCACTGTCTTAGGGTAGCATCTCAGTTCAAGCATTACTCTGGTTTGGTGGTGTGAGCTAGTATCCACAGCTCGCTGGTACTCAACAACAACACTTAATAAATCACTATACAGTCAGTGTTTTTTCTTACATAAAGAAAAGTAATTTCACTATACACACTCGCTACTAAATACTACATGTATATTAGAAACATATAAAATCAGGTAGACATGAATATCCTTGGTGGCTACTTGCATCAAGTTGCATTGTTAGTGGGATCAGATCCCTATCAGAACAATACCACTAACTTTACTATTTGAAAAACTACAATATATGTGAGTGTCATTATCAATAAAGTAGGCCTACTTGCTTTGTGAGGGTGTTACCACAACAGTAAGAACAGTCATGTTGTACTTCACTACATCAGAAATCAATAAGATCAGCAATACATTATAACCCACCACTGAAGTTAAGGGGGATTTTACTCTTATTCAATACCATTCATTATTTTGTAAAGCATTGCACTGTCAACCATCACCATTATCAATAAAGCATTGTGTTGGAAAACATGCATCTCTGAGCCTTTCCTTTAATTTTACTGAGCTGGTCAACAAATAAAGGTCCCTGCAAATCCCAGGCACACATGCACATGTACAGACTCAGCAAGAGCTCTGGCAGGCAGTGACACCTCTCCAGGGGTATCCCTGTGCCCCTCGGAAGACATAGGTCGAGTTTTGAGGCCATATTCTGGAGTGCTGGTGTGGTGTCCACAGCACCTCCTAACAATTTTTTTTTAAAACTTTAGTGGTGTCCCTATGGTTTGAGAGTCATCACAAGAAAGCACATTATGCAATTTAGTGAACAGCAGGCTTTTACAAGGTGCTCCTCTGCCTTTGAGCTTGAAGATTAGATTAATGGCTTCCCTAAGGTATCATTACTTTTCAATGCTGCCACATGTCATGTTCCTTGTTTCATTTTCTTTTTCTGAACCCCAGGTGCCCGCGCTCCCCCAGTCATTTCTATGGGGTGTGAGAGGCTGCACGGATTCTATGTTGGTACATGGTAGAGTTCAAATCATCTTCACTGAGTCTATACCGGTTCAAAGAAACCTTGTCCCCTGCTCTGACGCAAAACTGGACAAAGGAAAGGGGAGTGACCACTCCCCTGTCCATCACAATCCTAGGGGTGGTGCCCAGAGCTCCTCCAGTGTGTCCCAGACTTCAGCCATCTTGCTTTGCAAGGTGTGGGGGCACTCTGGAGGGCTCTGAGTGGCCAGTGCCAGTAGGTGACGTCAGAGGCCACTCCTGATAGGTCCATACCTGATAAGGTAACCAATCCCCCTCTCAGGGCTATTTAGGGTCTCTCCTGTGGGTTATCTTCAGATTCTGCTTGCAAGTTTCCTTCAGGAATCCTCTGCAACTATTTCATCATCCTCTGACCTCGGATCAACTGAAGCCTGCTTCAGGAACCGCTGTAACAGCAACAAAGTATCCACAAGGGATACTTTTCCTCCGCAACTTCAGCTCTAGCCAGCAACTGCAACAGTTTCCATGGTGAGCACACTCAGAGGACTCCCTGTCTTCACACTGCACCAGAAGGACTGAAGAAATTTCCCGTGGGGTGACGAAGTCACTCCCCTGCTCCAGCCTGTACCTTCTGAGATGACGACTGGTACCCTTGAACTCCTCTCACAGCCATGAAGCTGCTCCTAAGGACACAGAGGTTGGACACCATTGACATAGACTGTCCTGAGGTCCTGCAGATGCAATTTTGAGGAGGTAAGACCTTGCCTTCCCTGAGAGTGATGGTACCCCTGTGTACTGCGTCTTCTTCACCTCCTGAGGCCTCCGTGCACTATTTGCAAAATTCCTTCATGTGCAGCCTAGCCCAGGTCCCCAGCACTCCATTCTGCGATGCTCAACTCGCTGAGTTGTTCTCCAATGGCTTGGGACCTTCCTTTGTTGTGCTGCACCAACCGCATTTTGCACCTCCTTTGTCCCTGGTCCTGGGACTCCCGTGGGTGCTGTCTGACATACTGAGGGCTCTCTGAGGTGCTGAGAGCCCCTTCTTCCTCCATCTTCACGTCGTGGAACATTCTTTGCGTCATGCAGGAACCCGTTGGCATCTTCCTAGGGTGTATTCCTGCAGTCTTCGACTAACCGGGGACTCTTCTTTTGCACCCTGTTCTGGGTTGGCGGGTCTCCTGTCCTTCTTGGAACTTCTTTCAACTTCTGGACTTTGTCCTCTTCTTTTGCAGGTCTTCAGGCCAGGAATCCAGCAGTTGTTTTTTGGAGAGCTGGTTGGTTACTGCAAAATCCCAATCACGAGGTGTAGTGTGTCCTAAGGAAATTTGCAGTACTTTACTCCTGCTTTTCTGGGCTCTGGGGTGGGGGTAATTTACTTACCTTTACTGTATTCCTACACTCCCAGTGGTTCTGCACACACTTCACTTGTCTGGGGGGAATTCGTGATTCACATTCCACTTTCTTAGTATATGGTTTGTGTTGCCCCTAGACCTATTTTCTCTCATTGCATTCTATAGCATTTCCTATTGTTTGCATTGTTCTATGACTATTTACTTGTCTAATTTTGGTGTCTAGTGTATATATTGTTTATAATACTTATTTTCGGTACTGTGTCACCCAAATAATTACCTTTATTTTTGGTAACACTGGGTATTGTCTTTACTTGTGTAGAAGTACTGTGTAACTATAAGTGGTATTGCATGAGCTTTGCATGTCTCCTGGTTCAGCCTAAGCTGCTCTGTTATAGCTAACTCTATCAGCCTAAGCTGCTAGAACACTACTACATTTCACTAATAAGGGATAATTGGGCCTGGTATAAGGTTTAAATACCCAAGGTACCCACTACAAACCAGGCCAGACTCCTACACCCAGTGGTTGCTGTACTTGACCTGTCCTGAGCCTGTGCTCCTAAGATTATCTCCTGCTTAGGGGATATCTTCTAAAACTCCTCCATAGCTAGAAGTCAGAACCCCCTCCCTGTCACACATCCCACTCCCCATAGTCTCCTGGCCAACTTTCTTGGCAACAGCGTGTCAACAGCTGAGTCAGGATCCTGGTCACAGAAGCCCTACCATGACACTTCAGGGTTCAACAGCTGGTCCAGTCTGCCCACTGATCCTTGGAGCAAATAAGGAGGTCAGCAAGAGACTCATCTTATTACTGGGAGTCAGCTAAAGGTAAAAGTCCTTCAGTCTAACCTTGAAGTGGCACCAAGTGGCTTCTCCTTCGACTTGGGCTTTATTTTGCCATAGTCACTCCCAGGTCCTCTGATTTCTCATCTGTGTCTGTGGGTTTTCTAACAGAGGGTGGGGCATTATGGATGCTAGATGCCTCTGGTCAATCCTATGGTGCCACATCATCACTCCATCCTTGTCCAACTCTTCTGCACAACAATCTAGGGCATTAAAATGTGGCAAATTCAAGTTGTCTGGAAAGAACTGCCCTGAGAGCCACAGCTCTGTCTCAAGCCAACACAGCTGCCTGATCTCTTCACACCAAAACGTTCAACACAAAGCCCTCTGTTATGGCTCCAGAGGTCTGACCCTCCTTTGTATCTGTGGGTGTGGAGTTCCCAGCCATAATGCAGTGTGACAAGCTAATTAGCAGATGCATATTTCCTGCCCACCCTATCCAATCACAGGAGCTGGATCAAGCACTGTTAATGCCTTTAATGTGAGGAGGACTTTGAACCTCTATCGAGGCAGCAGATTAACTAACAGCCCAGCATGACAGACAAAGGCCTGAAATCTGACCATGAGCTAAGTCAGATATATAAGAATTGTATATATTAAGTCAGAATCTGTGAATATAAACTTAAGCTGCATGTTTACCACAAGATTAGTACCCCGCTAGACCCTGTTGGCCTAGGCGGTGTGAAACTGTACATTGGTGCAGATTTTTTCTATGCATACTAAAGTTTACCACAGACCTTCAGTACGCACTTCAGACCTATATTTTGAGTACCTACTCCCATTACATGTCCTGCCTCAGGTCAGCACCAATCCTTGAAGGGTTATGGAAGACCTGACAGCCTTAGGGTGGTCATCCCCCAGTGTTTTGCCTGCCTTCCTCCACTTTTCTGACACTGTTTTTGCTGGTTTTGGAACTCTGCACTTTACCACTCCTAACCAGTGCTAAAGTGCATATTCTCTTCCCCCCCAAACATGGTAACATTGGGTCATGCCAAATTGACATATTTGATTTACTTATAAGTCCCTAGTAAAGTGCACTACATGTGTCAAGGGCCTGTAGGTTGAAGGCTACTAGTGGGCCAGCAGCACTGGATGTGCCACCCACATAAGTAGCCCCTTAACTATGTCTCAGGCTTGCCATTGCAAGGCCTGTGTGTGCAGTTTCACTGCCACTTCGATGTGGTATTTAAAAGTGCTTGCCGAGCCTTAAACTCCTCTTTTGCTACATATATGTTACCCCTAAGGTAGGCCTAGCTAACCCACAGGGCAGGGTGCTATGTAGCTAAAAGGCAGGACATGTAGATATGTGGTTTATACTCCTAAATTCATTTTCCACTGCTGTGAGGCCCGCTCATATTTAGTATGGCCAGAATGGTAATAGAAATTCCTGCTTATTGGTGAGGTTGGATTTAATATTACTATCTTAGAAATACAACTTTTAAAAGTGAGCATTTCCCTGCACTTGAAACCATATGTGCCGTACAGCCTGTCTCCAATCAACATTTTGTCTGTGCTGGTTGACAGCTCCCTTGTGCATTTCACCCAGACAACCAGAAACACAGGACACTCACTCACATTTGCATTCATCTGCATACTGAATGGGGAATTCCTGGGCTGAAAGGGTGGAGGGCCTGACACTTAGATTTCAAAAGCCAGTGGCCTGCCCTCACACAATAGTTTGGAAACCTCCCACTGGGACCCCGGCAGACGTGACAGGGCTGAAAGGGTAACTGGCACACTTCAAAACCACTCATTAAAGTCTCCCACACATCAAAGCCACTTTGGGGTATATAAACTGTGTCTCTGACCCCACCAACTCAGACCCTTCTACACCTACACCCTGTCAGAGGAGCTGCCTGGCTGCCCAAAGGACTGATCTGGACTGCTTTGCTGGAAAAGACTGCTTTGCTGGAAAGGACTGCTTTGCTGGAAAGGACTGCTGCCCTGCTGTTGCTGTGCTGCCCTGCTGCCTCTCACTTTGCCGGAAGGACTCTGCCTTCCCCAAAAGTGCTCTCCAAGGACTTAGATTGAGCTTGCCTCCTGTTTCTATGTCTCAGGGCCAACCATGACTTCATCTCTTCAAGAAAATCCTTATGCTTTGAAAATTGACACAACACCTGCAGAAATTGAAGCAAAGCCTGGATTGCGGCTAAGAAATTCCCACACAGTCAACCGGGAAGAAGCAGTCCTGACTTCCCCACCTACCAAGTGATGGAAAATTTGCTGCACCGCCTACTGGATCGACAAAGCTCCTGTGTCTTCTTCCAGCACATCAAGGATTTTCAGTGCATCATCCCCGGGAATCAAAATATCCCTGCATCACAGTGAGGAACCAAGACTGCGCACCGAAAAATGATGCAAACCCCTTGCAACATGGAAAGAAATGACTCATCGTCTGTGCATCGTCAGAAAATTCAACACAACACCTTATTTTTCCATGCATCTCCTTCTCTGCTGTCTCCGTGTGTCATTATTTTTTACGTATCCATGGTACTGTGTGTAACAAAGAGACAACTGTTCATTTCTAAGGTTTGAGACTCTTTTAAACCTTTTAAAAGTGATTGTTCAACTTATGCTTTTTGGATCTTTGCTGTTTTGACCTTATTTTATTCAGACAAATATCTATTTTTCTAAACCTGTGTGGTGTATTTTTTGTGATGTTTTCGCTGTGTTACTGTATGATTTATCGCACAAATACTTTACACATTGCCTTCTAAGTTAACCCTGACTGCTCAGTAACAAGCTACCAGAGGGTGGGCACAGGACAATTTGGATTGTGTTGTTACTTACCCTGACTAGGATTGTGGTCCCTACTTGGACAAGGGTGTATACCTCTGCCAAATAGAGACCCCAGTTCTAACAGTCAGTCAGCCATTGTGAATGCCATCCTGGGACTGCAGACCACTGTGTTCCTGAATGGCATCCATAGTGCAATGACTGGTCTACAGAGATCATTTCAGGCTCCGACCTCCACACTGAAGGCAGACAGTCACCCCGCAGCTTCTGTGACTCCTCCATCTCCCTCTTCCCAGTTCCCAGTCCAGATCCCCCCTTCCCCACCCTACCCAAAGCACATAGACAGACACACATGCATCTACCTCAACAGACAAAGGTAGCTCACACAAGCACCACAAGACACACTGACACGCACACAGACACACACAATATCCACTCACAGACTCAGCAACAGTCACTACTTCTCCAGACACCCGCATTACCCCAGCATTAAACACAAACCATCTAGCATACCTACAGAAACCTCAACAACAGTCACTGACACAGCCACCACACCCATCCTACCCACAGACACGACCCCAGCAGACCCTCAGACATCCACCACAAGCACCACACCCACAGACACCACAACTACAGACACACCTATATCCAGCACATCTATCATACCTGCACTCACCACCCACCCACTATGGCATCCCCAGCACCTCTATCTCTTCAAGCCCAAGACACATAAACACCCTCACCCACCAAACCTACACCAACAACACACAAGCATACCTCCAATAAGCATGCTCTCACGAAATCCACACCTATACATGAGACAACCACTCCCTAAACCTCCAAATCCCAACACCATTCTGATGTCCATCCTCATGTGTCCAAAAGGTTTTTCCTGTGTGACCAGGTCCTTACCCACATGCTAATCCCTCATACAACACCCAAAAGGAGAACAACCAGCTTCAAGACCATGCTTTCCACTACAAACGCCTCCTCTGCCCCCCTGCAAGCACCCATGTCCCCCCCAAGGAGGAGACCCACCCATCCCAAAAAGAAGCCTCCCTCCCAAGCCCAAATTCACCCCCCTCCCAAATCCGATCCCCCACCCCTGGATAATCCCTGAGGTACCTACCTGCCCCCTTGATACACCTTCCTGTGGAGGTTACATGGCAGTCAGGTTTGGGCACGTCACTGTGCCATTATGTCCTTGTTAGACCTGGCACCCTTAGTGTGGTTTCCCCTATCTTTTTGCCTTGCTTCCTGTGTTTTTAACTGTGTGTTGGAATTCGTTTTTGCTGGTTTTTGGTACTCTGGGACTTAACCACTTCTGACCAGTGCTCTCTGTATAAATTGTAACTCTAATTGGCTTTTCCATGATTGGCATATTTGATTTACTAGTAAGTCCCTAGTAGAATGCACTATAGGCGCCTAAGGCATGTAAATCAAATGCTACTGGTGGGCCTGCAGAACTCTTTGTGCCACCCACATGAGCAGCTGTGTCAGCATGGCTCAGTCCTGCCACTGAAGTGTCTGTGTGTGCAGTTTTGAGATGCCAGTTTGACCTGGCAAGTGTACCCACTTGCCAGGCCCAAACCTTCCCCTTTACTACATATAAGGCACCCCTAAGGTAGGCCCTAGGTAGCCCCATGGGCAGGGTATGGTGTATTTAAAAGGTAGGACATGTAAAGGTATGTTTTACCTGACCTGTTAGTGAAATACAGCCAAATTAGTTTTTCTCTAATTGCAAAGACTATCTGTTGGTTTTTAGGTTGTCAGTTTGAAAATTCTACTTTTAGAACGTGGGCATTTTCTTGCTTAACCATTCTCTGCCTTTGCCTGCTTGTGTATTCCACATCTAGGTCAGAGCGACAGTTGGGCTGGTGTGAATTCCACCTAGTCAGTGACACAAAAGGAGCTGGGGTGTAGCCTGCATATCCTGATGAGTCTCCTGGGGTAGAGTGTGGAGGGAGAAGTGACACTTACACCTGAATGGTCTGTGCCTGTCCTCACTCAATGCAGTCTCCAACACCCTGGTGTGGGTCTGGGGCCAGGCCTGGCGAGGCAGGACCTTGTTAACAACACTTCTCAAGGCAGAAATTAGTATAAGTAATGGACCCAAACCCCAGATTTTAGCTGACTTCTGGATCAAAAGGAAACTCTGCCAAGGAGAGGAGATGGAGGAGGAACTTTGTCTGTTAGTGTTCTTTGCTGGGTTGGCCTGCAATTGCTGCTTCAACCTTAGAGATGACAAAGACTAGGCTTTGCTGTGTTTTCCTGCTTGTCAGGTGTCTCCATGGGCTTGGACTGAGCTTTACCCCTGTTTTGAAGTCTCAGGGCGATCAAAGACTTCCTCTCCCAGCACATGGACTCTCTTTGCTGAGACTCCTACCCTGCCAAGTGATGCCCTATCCAGTCCCTGGGCCCTTGAAAGGAGAAGCTGGTGGAACAAGGGCTGAAATCCATGCACCAGAGCTGAGCAGGAGACAATTTGATGCAGCACCTGCCTAGCAGCTGGAAAATCAATGCATCACCCACTTGCAGTTGCTGGAATCAATGAATCACCCTCATTGTGGCTTGAAAATCAATACAGTACCCGCTCGCGGCTTCCGAAAATGATGCATTCCCCATGCAGTGTGGCTCTTTGCCATCGTGCATCAGGCATTATCACTGGGCATCAAAACCACAGTGAACCTGCACGGACCCGAGGCTTCCTTTCCAGAAATCAAGACATCACTCTTCTGCGGGAGAGAGAAATGATGCATCGTCTACCTGACTGGAGAAGAATCGATGCACAGCTTCACTTGTGAGTCCCAAATCAACGCATTGCTTACTTTTCCGACACAAGCTCACTGGTGTGGCTTTATTTTTGACACATACCCGGTACCTTGTGTAAAAACAATGCATCCATTGATTTCTATAAATGAAGACTCTTTTTAATTTAAGAATTCATGTCTTTGCTTCTGTGTGTTGGATTTCTGTTGTTTTGGTCTTGTTTTATAAACTAATGATGATTAATTTGTGGTGTTTTGACTGTGTTACTGTTTGTGTTTGTACACATACTTTACACATTGCCTCTGAGATAAGCCTGACTGCTTGTGTTAAGCTACCAAGGAGGTGAGCAGGGTTTATCACTAGGTGTGTATCTCCCTTACCCTGACTAGAGTGAGGCTCCCTGCTTGGACTGAATTTAAGCTGACTGCCATTCAGAGACCCCATTTCTAACATTGGTGGGCAGCGGTGAGGATAGAACTTATAGTTGTACTTGAGATACACTGATTGATATACACTACTGTTTTATTGCAGACCATTACTCAATGACGCTTTAGCCCATATTTATACTTTTTTAGCGCCGCATTTGCATCATGTTTTAATGCAAAAGCTGCGCAAACTCACAAAATAAAATTGTATTTTGTGAGTTTGCGCAGCTTTTGCGTCAAAAAGCGTCGCAAATGCGGCGCTAAAAAAGTATAAATACGGGCTTTTGTTTTCTCTTGGATTTTTTTTCTTTTTTCCCTTTGCTTGGATTTTCCTTGCCAATGGCCTTGGCCTTTATCAACGTTTATTAAAATAAACCCAAACAGTTGTGTTTTTTGGGTACACCTTTCTCCTGCAATTTCTTTTCTAGCTTCAAGTTGTTCCTGAGTGACTTTGGTTGTGTGCCTGCAGTTGTGTGTGTTTGAGCCTGCTTGCTTCTCCGTGTGGTGCTGTTTGTTGTATGTGAGTTTGTGTGCAGTGCTGTTGTTCCCCAAGTGAAGGGTATATGTTGTGTGTATAGGTAGGTGTGTCTAAATAAAATGTTGGTGTCATGGCATTGTGTAGTGTTTAGTATATTATGTATTTATTTTTGTGTGGTGCTATGTGATCATGTATGGTATTCAAATTGTCCCCCTGATCTGGCTTATGTATAGATGTGATGTGTGTCATCTTGAGTTTTTTTATGTGCAGACATGGAGTGTGTTAAATTGTGCTAGATGTGTTTGCTTTAGTCTGTGCATGTGTCCATTTAGGTGTCGGTCCCTTGAAGCTGGTTGCTGTAGAGGTATGTCCCATGCAGTAGGAGTTGGATGTGCTCTGTTGACTTGCCCTTCCACATTGTTTTGGTAATGTTTTTCCCTGAGACCCATATGGGCTATTTCCTGTGGACATGTTCCTTGAGGGTCCTGTTCAAAGTGATATGTGTCCCAGTGCAGTCTCCTTTCCTGGGTTTCCCAATTATGTAGGTATAGTTGTGATGTTATTCTTGGTGTATTTGTCTCTGTGTTTAGTGCATGCCATTGTGCTTTCCTTGTGTTGTGATGTGTGCGATGTGGTGGTATGGTTTGTGTTCCATCCCACATAGATAGATATGTTTGTATTATGTGAGGACAGTTCCTGGATAGTGGTGGATGTGTGTGTGTGTGAGTTGTATTCGTATATGTGCTGTGGGTGTGTAGTTGTATGTTGTTGTATATTTGCTGTAGGTGTGTAGTTGTTGCTGTGTGTGGTTTGTGCTGTATGTGCTGTGTGTTTAGCCTTCAGTGTCCCTGTTCCTGAACTGTGTGACCATGTGTATTTGTGTAGTGTTGCAGTGCAGTGTGGTTGTGCTGGCCGAAGTGTGTGTTTTGTGAGTGTGTAGGTGTAAAAAAAACAAAATAATCCATATAGCTGTATGTCAGTGAGTGTGTATTGTATGAAACGTGTGGCTTCTGCCAGTGGTGCCCCCCCATGATGTGTTTCCTGGCTCTACAAGCTGTTATTAAAGGTTAATGATGCAGGTAGGTGTGTGTGGATGTACAGTTGATAATATCCACCTCACCGTTGATTTTGTTGTCTTTGAATGATCAGCAGCTGCAGCATGATGTTTTCGAAAGGTTCTATGGGAGCACTGGACATGTGAGGCTGTCTGCAGGTGAGTGTCTTCCTTGATACTGTCCCTTTCTGCCAGCTTGTTTCTGGTGGTTGGACCGCCATGGTCACATTGAGGGTGTGCAACCTCGTATGGGTCCGGAAGAAACATTGTCTCTGCCAGATTGTTTGTGCTTCCTGGTGAATGTGGCGATCTGTGCTGCTGGGCGGTGCCGGCAGGAAGCTGAGGGCTTCTGCGGGTATGACCATAATAATAAGGCGGTCCGCTCCACCAGACAGTTGGCAGTCAGAATGCCAACATGGCGGTCACAAGACCTCCAAACTTGTAATGAGGCTCTTAGTCTGGCAAAGTAACCCAAAGAGGATAAACTGAGACAATCATCCGCAAAATACCCAAAAAGTTGCACACACAAGGTAAAGAACTAAGAAATTGTTTTTGGTCTGCCTATGATATCTCTGTAATTTATATATATTCACTCTGAAAATGCATAGACCCGTGGTCAAATTGTTGGACCTGAAAACAGAGGCCCATATTTATACTTTTTGACGCAAAACTGCGCTAACGCAGTTTTGCGCCAAAAAAATTAGCGCCGGCTAATGCCATTCTGAAGCGCCATGCGGGCACCGTATTTATTGAATGGCGTTAGCCGGCGTTAGCCGACCGGCGCTGCCTGGTGTGTGTGAAAAAAAACCACGTACACCAGGCAGCGCCGGCGTAGGGAAAAATGGCGTTTGGGCGTCTAAAAATGGGGCAAGTCAGGCTGAGGCAAAAAAATCGTCTTAACCTGAATTGCGCCATTTTTTTACGACGCCCATCCCCCATTGAAATGACTCCTGTCTTAGCAAAGACAGGAGTCATGCCCCCTTGCGCAATGGCCATGCCCAGGGGACCTCTGTCCCCTGGGCATGGTCATTGGGCATAGTGGCATGTAGGGGGGCACAAATCAGGCCCCCATATGCCACAAAAAAAAAAAAAAAAAAATACTTACCTGGACTTACCTTAATGTCCCTGGGGTGGGTCCCTCCATCCTTGGGTGTCCTCCTGGGGTGGGCAAGGGTGGCAGGGGGTGTCCCTGGGGGCAGGGGAGGGCACCTCTGGGCTCATTCTGAGCCCACGGGTCCCTTAACGCCTGCCCTGACCCAGGCGCTAAAATCCGGCGCTAATGCAGGTTTTTTACACCCGCCCAGTCCCGGGCGTCATTTTTGCCCGGGAGTATAAATCCGACGCAATAGCATCGGAGTCATTTTTTAAGACGGGAACGCCTACCTTGCATATCATTAACGCAAGGAAGGTGTTCACGCAAAAAAATGACGCTAATTCCAGGAACTTTGGCGCTAGACACGTCTAACGCCAAAGTATAAATATGGAGTTAGTTTTGCGTCGAATTTGCGTCGAAAAAAACGACGCAAATTCGGCGCGAACAGAGTATAAATATGCCCCAGAGTTGGTTACATGTTGTTTGTTCAAACAGTTACCATGGGCATTGCACTTTTCTGGATGGATTAGGAATGCATAGATTACATAGGTGACAAGACCTTACATCAAAGGGCCTTGCAGCTTTTCAGCCATGAGGTTTTTTTTTTTTTTTTTTTTTATGTGGAAATGTATTAACGAGGCACATGGAAATAAACCCAGCAAACAGAAGCCATCTTCACATTTTTATGATAGCCTCAAGAACCTTATATCAATTTACCATTCTCTAATACAACAGCAATGTCCCTCTTTACTCTTGAGAATCATAAAGTATGCCGTTTAATGTATAGTCTGCCCGCACGCTTCCCATTATCTTTCAGCAATTACACTCGGGTTGCAGAGAGTCATATATTAGTGAAGAACCCAAGCATGCAAATGGTAATGTGCTAGGTTGACACTTTAAAAAACATTTCACACATAGCTACAAATGTCATATTTATTATTTCTTCTTGCAATGCTAAAAATCTTTGGTGATCAGAATCCTCTACTGGTCACTGCAGCAATTGTTTTAGTTAAAGGACACCTGTGCGATTTAACATCTGAGACCGGGAAAAATGTATTTATATATACATTGCCAGAGCTTCAAATGTGTGGGTTCTGGCGACTCTCGTGCAGTTACAAAATAATTATATTTTCTTCCGATACAATTTTGATCCATGGGTTTTAGACTTTAGTGCAATTAGGAGTATAACATTTTATACTGGAATTCAAATATATTTATGTATGCAATAAATGTTCAATACAGTTTCTTTGAAAAGTGTCCTCTTTTCAATTAATTACCTGTGCAAAGGTCTTCTAACATGCCTTTACTTCATTTCATGGAAAGCTACTGTTTTAATAAGAGTGAAACTTCAAAAGAGGCTGCCTTAAAACATGCAGTTTTTTTTAATACGTGCTTGCATTATACTTTCAACTAACAAAAAGTTCCACTAGCTATAATTAGAATACAAATAATTAAGCATCTTGATTTATGTTGCTGCTATGATATTTTGTATTGCAGTAACTTCAGTGAGAATTCCTCAGAAACATTAGCATTCTTACCTACCACGGATAGAAAAAGTATGCTCTGTCAAGATAAATCACATTTATAAATATATATATATTTTTTCCAATTTTTCGCAGTACTCGGTGTGCATAATTCGTATTGGTGTTCGGTGCCGTACAGTAGCCTAGCACATGCCCAACTTAAACAAATCTTATTCAATCTAAGGTGACCGACACCTTTCAGATAAAAAACTGCTCTGTCGCAGCTGCGGGGCAGCAGTTATGGTGGTCTCCACTTTCCCTGAAATTATTTTCTTTCACTCGAGATCACAGGAGGGCACCAGAGCAAGTGCCCAACTGGGAGGAGGATGTGTCGATAACTTTGGCCTGATTACGATCTTGGCGTCAGATCGTATTCAGGCCCTATGTCTCCACAGACATGAAAACGACACGTTAAGTGACAGAGCTGGAACCCTCACTAGCTCTTAAGTATGCCAAGAATACACCTCCAGGTCCCCATCGACCCCACCCCTCTGCTCGCTGTCATCGCCCACTGCGCATTGCTCCAGCTTGTAAAGCTTTTAAACAAAACATCTCTATGGATTGTAATAAGTAAAAGCACAACTTAATTGCACAACGCAAACCAGTACAACAATACTAACTGCAAGAAAGAGCTATTGCAATAGTGCAATTCCAAGCATGAAAAAGTGTCGTGGCAGAAATGCACCTCAGGAGTGATAGAACCTTGCTAGTGTTGCAAATCTAGCTAAAAAGGCACACTGAGAAATAATGGCAATAAAATGTTGAGTGACGAAGAGCTATAAGCCACCTCTTCCTCCTGAAACAGTGAGGTTTTATTGTCACAAACAAATACTTTCAAACGGTCATGGTAAACCGCCTCTAAGTCCCTTTTAAGCTCTAGCTCCTTCTTGCCACTCTAGCTGGGATGATGTCTCGGAACAGGAACAGTCTTGGATACGACAGGACCACCTCCTGCTTCGAAGCCCACGCAAAGTGTGTGCCAATGAGACTCATCGTTGACTGTGGAACACAGACACCCCACGTGCTCCCTCCATTGTATTTCTCTCTGCTGGCCCAAGGGCCACGGTCATTAGAGAGCCATACTTAAGCGAATACCAATATTTCAATGTATTCCCGCCAATCCTATTCAGTTGCAAATTGTTGCCAACCTAGAAGTCATTAATAATCACTCTTCTCCTTTCCCTGGAGTCTCTCTCCTACCTTCCACATTGAAAAAAGAGGCTACAGTGCAGACAATGAAGGCAAAGTCATTAGTCACATTGTTCAGCAAAAAAGAGGCCACCAGCTCTCCAGTCCTTTCCACAAGTGCATCAATGACCAGTCCAGCTTCTGTGACCCTCTTTGATAGGGATTCCAATGTGGCCTCATCTGCAGAGATGTTACTCTCATCTGTTCAACTCGGGTAAAGGTCTTCAAGTAGTACTATAAGTAATATTTCTCATTTGAAGAGCCTAAAGCGATCACCAGCTGTGGCCACTTATTTCCCCTGCATTTCAGTTGGATTAAGGTTTAAGGTAAATGTTCTCTGCCACCTGAAATGAAGGCCCTGGCTTCCAACTTAGCATGAACTCTTCTCTGAAGGCCCACTCCTTTTTTGCATTACCATAGTCACTCAACAAAGGGCAGGAGTAACTATGCTAAAGCTGCCACTTTCCAAGAAAAATTGCTACCAAGTCCACAGATGAGATGTCCTTATGCAGTTGTGGTTTTCCTCAGTTGCAGGACACTGCTCGTATCACTCACATCAGTCTTCATCCTCCATTCTGCAATACACAACTGAGAGACATCGGACTGCACTGTAGAGCAGGATATGTGTAGGTTCAGCAGCTCTGTCTGTGCTTAAAATGCAAATTCGATGGATGCTCACTACTGGCAATGCTTTCATTTCCTCTGCACAATCTTTACTCTCCTCAAGCATAAAGGCAAAGGCTCTGTAAATGCCTAACCACCCTCTTTCTTATCACTGCTGATGAATGGATAGAAAGATGATCAGAAGGAAAACGAACAGCTGAGTGACTCTGTGTACTTGAGCCCCTTCAAATATGAATCCTAGTTATACCCAAGTCTTTTGGTGTACCATTTTCAAGCAACCCCATGTTTAGTGATTTCAATAAATGCAAAACTGCACCAAATTCCATGGGTGGATGCATGTAATACCAGGCTCCACTCATGAATCGTGTACCACTATGAAATGGATCGCAATGCAGCAGAAGCTGCTCCACTGCATTACATGTCTCTATAAAGTCATGCAAGGTGGTGCAAATGGTCTATTGCTTGGCTTTGTAAATCTTATCTAAGACTTTGTGTTGCCTTACATCACCTTGGGAGACTCAAGGGCGGCACAATATGCAGCACTCATAGAAAGAGGAAAACATGGGGAGAAACAATGTTATTTCTCTCCATTGTGCCACCCTTACGCCACCTCTGGGGTAGGAAACCAATGCATTACAAGGGATACAAAAACTTGTAAGCCCTGGAATGCATCTGATTCCATGGGTGTTGCATGGGAACACCCACAGCAACACCCATGGAAAGCCCTTTTCATGCAGAGTAATGCGTGTAAGGGAGCCTTATCTACAAAGTCATGAAAGCCAGGCAAAGCAGCTTTGCATGGCCTTGTAACTATGGCCTTGCAGCCTGCGCCAGTGATGCATCAAAAAAAGTGACACACCGGTGGCACAGGCTGCTTGTACATGAGGCCCTTAAAGAGGTAAAGATATCTCTATTCCTGATTTGGCTGAGTGTCTTCATGCTGCTCACATCTCTCTTGCTGAACCTCTGCTGAGGTTTCTGATATGCTGACACTTTTTGCCTGTTACCACTTTTCTGCATTTCCAGAGAAATACTTAGGTTTCCCAATAGCTTAGTTAGAATATCTAGATTTAATTAGCTTTCAAATGATTAGACATGAGGATTACAATTTGTATTCTGACTGCCAGATTTTATTTCTCCTCTTTTATTTTGTTGTAATAGAGATCCTTGCATGCCATAATGTAACACTTTACTTCACCATTGGTGATTCTTTACATATATAGTATGTTTCTGAGACTCATTTATATATCTGGCCTTAAATTTGTAATTTAAATTTGAACCTGAACTTCTGCCTCTGAGATTTAATGTGTGACCAAATGGGTTACACTGTCAATTGATTTGAAAGTGTTGAGTTAAACTCTCTTTAACCCACAGAACTCCTACTAAAGTGAGTTGAAACAAAAGAAATGGGAAAATGTGCCAGACGCGTTCCAATCCAAAAATACATTTGAGTTTTGAATAGGGTTGTGTAAATTGCTTTTGTGTATTTTTGTCAAATAATACAGAACTAAGCAAAATTATGTGTACTTACACGAAATGCAAATCCATCATAATGCGTTGTTGTAGAGTAAAATGCATCCTTGCTTCAATTTTTGACAAGAGGATACATTTAAACAAGAGCACTAAGAACAACAGCTGATGTTCCTGTGCCGTAATGTTTTACTGTGAATTATGCTGAGGAGTGCCATTCGCTGTAAATTTTTACAGTGAATTGCACAAAATGAAATGAAATGGTGCAATGGCATAATTAAAAAAAAATTGCATAACAAGCGTAACATGAAATTACCAAAATTATGCAAATTACACAGGAATCATTTGAATTTGTACTAGTATTGAAATAGACCAACTCTGTATCAGAAATTACTATTTTCACATGACTCAACAACTGTGACCAAGGCATAGTGAGCTAAGACTCTGTTGTGGTCTGTAGGTCACTATCTCTCATTCTTTCAAGGTCGATAAAGCATTTGTCATTTACAGTGCTTAGAAATGCAGAGAGGGGTGTGCTCTATACATTGATTTATTAATTTTGTTATTAACTTCAAAAGTATGTAAAATGTGTCAGAAATAATTGCTTAATGTTAAGTATAATTGCAGTCATTATAGCTTGGTGAATGACAGCACTGGTCTGAGAAACAATGGAAGATAATTTGTTCTGACTGCTCAGAAAATTATGTGTGCCACATAATTGCATAATCTTATAATGCACTGCACATCATATTTGAACATGGGAATATTGTGAATATAATAGTTTTTATTCCGCTGAACCCTGAACTCCCCACTTCAAGAGGTTCACATAGACGGGCAAAAGGTCAAGAAGTTCTGACAAGGCAGCAATGTGATAAAGATTTTTGATGCGTTGATCTTAGAAGTCTTTGGCAAGCTTGTAGAGAGGGAAGTGGAAGCACTTATTGCCCTTAACAATTATTGAAGAAGAAAAGCTACTCAGGTTAGTTCTTCCCAAAACACTTTTGAGAGTGCTTTATAAAACAAAAATCAGTGGAGAATGAAAAATATACTCCAAATTAGGGTTAAGTGGTAGCAGTAGAGAGAGAGTAGAGTCATAGGGGTAATGTCAAATTGACTGGTGTCTGCAAGTCAACTTATATATTTATTGTTTAACCATGTCTACATAGAAATTGGCAACAAGGATATTAGACATAACACTCTTGGTGGTAGTTCCCAAACCTTTGCCTTGACCCCTCCTATTTTTCCTGGTTTCTTTTTTGTTGGCTTTAATACTGGACACACTTTACCCCTGGCAACCAGTTCAAAAGAGCTTGTGCTCACTTCATAAAGCAAGGTACAATTTGCCTACACCTATTTGGCGCATTGACTTTACCTGTAAGCACTTAGTAAATGGTAATACGTGTACTCAGGGCCTGTAAATAAAATGCTACTAGTGAACCTGCAGTAATGATTGGGCCACAAAATAAAGTAGATTTTAAAACTTGTCTCAAACATGCTACTGCCACCAGTAGTACAGTTTAACACTGCCACTGCAACTTGGCAAAATAACCCTCTGCCAAACCTAAACCCTCCTTTTCAAAGCATATAAGTCACCCCTAAGGTAGGATCCAAAGGGTCATAAGGAAGGGTTCCTTGTATTTAAAAAGTGGGACATGTGGGTTTACGTTGTTTTGGTAGTTAAAAACTCTGAAAGCCATTCTTCCACTATTGCAAGGCCTATGTCTCCCAATGGATAACATTGGATTACACTATTACATTTAGTAAGTGATAACCTCAACTTGGGAGCAGAGAGGAAAACTGTGTTTACACTCAAATGAATTGTAATGCATAATTCTCTTTAATGTAGGGTCAGATTTTGAATCATAATTCTGAAAATGCCACTTTTGGAAAGTTAGCATTTTCTTTTCCTAACCATTTGGTGCTTGCTGCCTGTGTTCTAAGTGACATGACTGTAAATAGTTGACAGTTAGCCTTTGTGTATTCCTCCCATACAGTGAGGCAAAGGTTGACTAGGTGTTGGCAGGATGGGCCATCCTGACATGATGGTTAGGGTTGAGCTGTTTCTTGTCCCACTTAAATTTCAAAGTGTTGCCTTCAGCACACACACAAAGGAAATCTGACACCATTCCTTTGATAATCTAGACTATCAATGTGGTCACTGGGCAATAGTAGATTATGCCCTGCACATATATTCAGCAATATACAGGACACTAGTATTAGTTTAGTTATCATTGTTGGCAAGTAGAGTATTTGGCCCCAAACATATCCTAACTCCTGAAGTGATACTTGTGTACTCTGAAAGCATCCTCCACAATGTAACAAGTCCTGATTAGGATATGAATGTGGCTCATCTAGGCTTCCATATGTGTGTGTGGGAGGAGTACTCACCCACATCTGCAGACAATATCCTTTCTCAGCTACACAGTGAGTAGTGTTGGATTTGGGGAATGGTCATTACAGATAATAGCCCCACAGCCATATACCAATTATTCTGTGTCCTGATTGACTCATATACTTTTCAAACAGTATGGGATGTGCTATGACATTGTTTGACATACATACAGGATGATCACTGATTTGACTGACACTGTGCTACAGATACAGGTTCACTGTCCTCTGTCATGCACTTACTATTTGTCATACATGTGAGTGCAAACGACGTGGATGTGATGAGTTGTCACCAATGAAATTAATCTTTCAGCCATTGAGTTGTCATATATCTTACACTGATCTATTGCTGCAGTTTATTACTATTTTCAGACATTAGCATATAGTTTGGGCTTAATGCATCATGCAGTGATTTAGATATGTCTGTTCTTCTTTTGTACCAAGTTATTAGGCTGATCTGAGTGTTTTAAGTTTAACATGTTTGTTCAACAACCAATGCAAACATATACATCACACTTTTCAGTGCATTGTGTCTGGTACTTTGAGGATTAAGATAGTGTTCACACTTGATTGATAAGTGATGTGGCCTACTTATGGTTTCTTGTCTGTGGGTGAGTTGTTTTTTTACCGTGCCTGTGACAAAAAATCCAAGACATATGTTCAATTAAATAATTAATTACATGTTTGGCAATATCATTCTTTCAGTCACATGCACTGATAAAAAGAGATTCTGAACAATGTGTGCACATCTATGTGCACCTGCAACAGTGTTTTGTATTTCCAGTTAATGTGCTGGCTCATCCTCCTCCCTTTCCCTTGGGTCCTCCAGTTGTTCACCCAAGGGGCCATTTGTCTGCGCTCATATATTGTGCAGCTTATCACATGCCAAAATAATTTTGCAGACCAGGGAAATCCCACAGCCCCCAGAAACGTCCAGGCAAAGAAACTGGGCCTTGAGCAGGCCAAAGGTCCGCTCAACTATGTTCCATGTGTGGATCTGTGCATTTCCTGGCTCTGTCTGTAGGTTGGCAAATGGTTTCATCACCCACTGCTCACAATCATATCCTTGGTCAAATATGAAAAAAGAGACAGTGTCACTGTGTAGGATTACTATATTTGCAAAAGTCCTGACTGTGTGTATTATGTGCAATGGTATTACCATGTACTTCTCCCAGGTATAACCATGTGATGTGTTAATCATGCCAGTGTACTGACATTTACAGTGGCCTGTTTACTCACTCTATGTGATGCCAAAAGCAGTGCATAAGCAAATACATCATACAATTCAACATCCTGACTGTCATATTTCTGAGGCAGATTTTGGTGGTGACTAATTCCCATTGCTCTAGTCCACTCAATGTTATGTGTGCACACTACATGTGTGGAGAGACAGATTGAGGATGTGGTAGTTCATCACTTTATTGCATAATTACTTAAATTCATTACAAAGCGCATAAAAGTAATACAATAAATAGTTCATATTAAAATGAAAGAATTTGATAAAATGGAGTCCGCCATAGGAAATAAAGTAGACAACAGAGCATATTGTACACTGCTGCCAAAGACAGTCCTGCTTCAATAAGGAGATCGCCAACTAAGGTTATTAAACAGCCAGGGCACCAGGCTATGCTGGGGTCAAGCAGATGCCAGTCAGCTGGGCTAGTACATTCAATCAATCAATCAATCAATCAGGGATTTGTAAAGCGCACTACCACCAGTGAGGGACTCAAGGCACTGAGGAGGGGAGGGGGAGAAGCTGTGGGGGAAGCGTGATGCCACTGCCCGAACAGCCAGGTCTTGAGAAGTTTCCTGAAGGTAAGGAGGTCTTTGGTCTGGCACAGGTGGGTTGGAAGAGTGTTCCACTTTTTGGCGGCGACGTGTGAGAATGATCTACCGCAGGTTGTAGTTCTGAGGACGCGTGTGACGGTTGCGAGGGTGAGGCCGGCGGAGTGGAGATGCCGGATTAGGGTGTAGAAGGGGAGTTGTCTGTTGAGGTATTCTGGCCCAGTGCTGTGCAGTGCTTTGTGAGCATGGGTGAGGAGTTTGAAGGTAATTCTGTTATTGACTGGGAGCCAGTGCAGGTTTTTCAGGTGGTCTGTGACATGGAAGTGGCAGGGGATGTCTAGTATGAGGCGTGCAGAGGAGTTCTGAATGCGTTGCAGCCTCTTCTGGAGTTTGGCTGTGGCTCCTGCGTAGAGGGCATTGCCGTAGTCCAGTTTGCTGCTTAAGAGGGCTTGCATGACTGTTCTTCTGGTTTTGGTGGGTATCCATTTGTAGATCTTTCAGAGCATAAGGAGGGTGTTAAAGCAGGAGGAGGAGATGGCGTTGACTTTCTGTGTCATGGATAGTTAGGGGTCCAGGATGAATCCTAGGTTGCGTGGGTGGTCGGTGGAAGTTGAAGCGGTTCCAAGAGTGGCAGGCCACCAGGAGTCACCCCATGTGGAGGGGATGGAGCCAAGGACTTCCGTCTTGTTGGAATTGAGTTTGAGGCAGCTGCTCTTCATCCATTCGGCAATGGCCTTCATTCCTTCGTGGATGTAGGTCTTGGCGTTGTCCTTGGTGAGGGAGAGGATCAGCTGGGTGTCGTTGGCATATGAGATGATGTTGAGGTTGTGGGATTGTGCGATGATAGCGAGCGGGGCCATGTAAACGTTGAAGGGGGTCGGGCCGAGGGACGAACCCTGGGGTACGTCGCAGATGATTTTGGTGACCTCCGAGCAGAATGGGGGGAGGCAGTCTCGCTGGGTTCTGCCGGTGAGAAATGAGGTGACCCAGTCCAGGGCTCTGTCGTGGATTCCACCATTGCTGAGGCGTGAGCGTAGGGTGTGGTGGCAGACGGTGTCGAACGCTGCAAAGAGGTCCAGGAGGATCAGGGCTGCGGTTTCGCCGCTGTCCAGTATGGTTCTGATTTCATCAGTGGCGGCGATGAGGGCGGCTTCGGTGCTGTGGTTGCTGTGGAATCGAGATTGGGAATGGTCGAGGGTGCGGTTCTCCTCTAGGAAGCGGGTTAGTTGTCTCTTGACGGCCTTCTTGATGACTTTTGCCGGGAAGGGGAGCAGGGAGATAGGCCAGAAGTTCTTGAGGTCCTTTGGGTCCTCTTTTGTTTTTTTGTGGAGGGCATTGATCTCGGCGTGTTTCCAGCTCTCCGGGAAGTTGGCAGACTGGAAGGAGCTGTTGATGATCTTTGTAGTTGGGGTGCGATGATGGAGCTTGCTTTGTTGAGGATGTGGTGAGGGCAGGGGTCAGATGGAGAGCCGTAGTGGATGGTGTTCATGATTTCGATGGTGTCATTGTTTTTGACAGGGGTCCAGGAGAGCAGGAGGTTGGTAGGAGGTGAATCTGTGGTGTTTGTGGTTTGTGGGGGTGCCTGGGTACTGAAGCTTTTGTGGATGACTGCAATCTTGAGGTGGAAGTAGGAGGCTAGGGAGTCGCAGAGATCTTGGGATGGTGGGATGTCGTTGGCGTTGGAGCTTGGATTGGAGAGTTCCTTCATGACGTGGAAGAGCTCCTTGTGGCTGTGTGTTGTTGATTCGGTCTTTAAAGGCAGTTATTTTGGCAGATTGGATGAGTTGGTGGTTTCTGCGGATGACATTGACTTCAGATACAAGATACACCAAAACCAAAGTGTCATGTGCAAAATCAGGTCATTTTGTGCAGTCTTTTGCTATTAATCCTGCAGTCTCAGATAGTGATTGTTTTCCAAATAGACAGTAAATGTAGAGTAGTACTAGAATTGAGGAAGCAGGCCAGCTGCAACAAAAGCCACATAATACAAAATCCACAAAGGCTAAAGTGTTGTGCAAAGCCACGCCGTTTTGTGCTAACATTTGCTGTTGGGCCTGCAGTCTCAGAGACTGGTTGTTCCCTAAGTAAACACTGAATGAAGAATAATACTAACATTGAGGTTGCAGGCCAGCTGCAGTGTGTAGATCAATCTTATACTTTGCAGGCTAATACTAAATACACAGATTCTAAAGTGCTATGTGCAAAGCCAAGCCATTTTGTTCTAAGATTCACCATTTAGGGCTGCAACATCATAGTTGATTGGTCTCTGAATATACAGTCCAAACAGCATAAAGTAGACTACACAGTCTACCATACTGTTTGTGCTTACTGGTTGGGACCCTGTTTGCAGGTATAGGATTCCCCAGAGGATGTCCCTGTTGAGCCTCTGTATCACATAGACGTCTGCCTGCTTTAGAGTGGAATTTGCCAAAATGAGATAGTGCTGATAGAACATCAGACATGTACAGATATGTCAGTGCCTTTTTGCATGTTCTTAGTCTGTGCTGAAGAAACAGGGGTCTTAGGAGCAGGCGAGGATGACAACATACAATGTGGGCCACTGATTGCGTGTGATATTGACACAGCCTGCGTTGTTTCCGGATGCTGGTTGAGGACCTCCAGTGGCATCTATATTACAATATCAGAAGAGTTAGAAGCTGCAACAGCAATATGCTTCTGAGCACACAGTATCCAATGGCCACTTTTACGTATGTGGTTGACAGCGTACAGCCTAATGAGAGCCTGCAAGGCCCTCTACTCCTCTTATTTTCCTAATACACCCAATATCTGATTCCCTTGAGACCTTCCTCCCTAATTCTTTTAAAAACCTCTTCAGCAGGGCCATCGTTTTGTAGGAGATCTTCGAAATGGGTTAGAGCCAGATTTAACCTGGCCTGTGCGCATCATAAATAATTGTCCCAGTTGCTGTTTTTGTCTGTGAAGATTACTTTCAAGGCCCCATGCAGAAACTCAGGTTCCACTCTGGTCACTTGATGATGGAATTTGATTATATCATTTTTGCATTCTGTGTCCATTTTCAACAAGCCAAACTCCAGGCGATGCACAGTATGCTGTGCAAATCAGGGTTATGGAATATCTTCTTATAGGCTTTTAGATGACAGCAATCAAGTGATGCAGTGAGCCTGCCGGGGTATGCACAATGGTCATAGGTAACTGTAGGAAATACTTTTGCCTTGATAACTCTCCTGTTCGCCTCCTTAGTGGGAGATTTAAGCATGTGGAGAGGGCATTGGTGGTTCTCACAGCTTTCCCTACCAATGCTGAGGCCTGATGCGAGGAATTATCAGTGTCTGAGATCCAAACCCCAAGGTAGTTGTATTTACTTGCTGACTCTATCTTTAGAGAACCTAGGTTCCAATCTTGTTGCTGTTTTTTTGTTCTTTGACTGAAGATCAGGGCCTTAGTTTTAGAGGCAGTCAGCATTCTCTGTGTTGTACAGCTGGAGTATTTCTAAGGTCCTTTTCATCACAATCCATGTTTCAGCAAGCAGGACCAGATAATGAGCATGTTGTATAATTGGAAGTCTTTTCCAGCCCAGTTTGGGAGGGAGAGTATATAGGTTGAACATGGTAGGGCACAGCTTTGCTTTAGACGTCTGTTGGTGTAGATTTTCCCCATGGCATACATTTGTGATATCTTAGTCTGTACCCATGTGTCTGTGTATAAGGCTGTTTTTTGGGTAGCCATTTTTTTCCAGAGGGTGTTGCTGTTATTTCCATTGAAATCCACACTATAGTCTATGAAACAAGCAAATAGGGGCGGTGAAGAGATTTTCAGTGCCTTAGCACCCAAATAGGAAAGTATAATCACATTGTCAATGGTAGAGATGTTAAGTCTGAAACCTGTCTGATAAATTGATATAACGTTTTCCATTATCCACGATTCCAGCTCTTGCAAGATCACCTTAATAAAAGCCTTGCTGTTGGCATCCAACAAGGCTATTAACCTGTAATTTTCAGAACAAGAGATATCTCCCTTTTTGTGGATTTGATGCACGATCCAGCCTTTTCATGCCTCTGGGACCATAGAAAAATAGAGGCATTCACTGAATAAAGCTGTCATGTGAGAGGCCAAAAAGTCCTAGTTTTCTTTAAAAATACTTCCAGGATGACTGTTTGGTCCAGGGGCTCCATCGTTACGAACGCTCTTGAGAATGCTTTGTGTGTCCTCTTCGATGACCTATTGTCCTGGCCACTGAGTGCATTAAGCAACATAGACCTGATGGAAGCTGCTGAATTGTCTGGAGCCACATATAACTTTTCCATGTGGCTCTCTCATTCAGTGGCCAATACAATATTCTCCTTGCTATGAGTTGAGTTAGTCAGGGTGTTGAAATAACCCCAAAATTCTCTTGATTTACTTGGTGGCAATAGAGCATACATATACATATGTTTCCAGTGTCACGTAGGCTCTCGTTATTCTAATGAGACTACTTGGATTTAGACTGAGTCTAACCCACTACAGGAGACACCTGTCGGCCTAATCCGGGTTTTGCTCTGGCTAACTAGCAGTGCCTCATCTCTACCCAAGAGCAGGGATGATTGGGCAGCCGAGCACATGACACACTTGACTCCTCAGGGAAATCGTGGTCACTCAGATCGCATCCGTTTCTCTCAGTTACATTAGTCTCACATGTGCAAGGACAGTCAGAGGGAGTATTTGTTTCAATAAGGTTTTAATGAAACAACTGCATCTTAAGTAATAAATCATGTACCACAAAAACTAGGATGATGAAGCATGACAGGATTAAAATTGTGACGAGGAGAGTAAAGCATAAAAAGAATGCTACCATGATTCACTAGAATCATTAAAGTAATTCCTACCTAGGGTATCTTAGAGCACAGCATGTTAAGCTCTAGTTCTGCCCTTCAGGTTCCCCTTTGAAGACATCATCCCTCATACCTGAACAAGAGGCCTGAAGTCTGCATAAGCAGCTGAAGTGAAGCGTTCACCAATCATCATACAGTCATGGTCATCTGGATGGAATCTCCCTCTAACTTGTATGGGACAGTGAGGTGTTTTTATAATAAAACAGCTGATGTTCTGAGAAAATGACCCTACGTATGGATGTGTATATTTCTATGAATACCAGAGACAAAGTGTTGCCACGTTTACCGGCAACCTATCTTACTGCAGCCTTGAGAAAAGCACAGAGTGAAAGAAATGTCTTGTTTAAGAACTCAGTGCTGACCTAGGCGAAGAACAGCTAGATAGAGAAAAATAAAACAAGACCACAAATGTGGCTATTGTTAAAATAATAAATGATGAAGATGAATAAAATGTATCTAGGTTAAAGTGCACAGCTGCAGACTTGGTTTTGCTAAAATAACATGTATGGAGCTATAACTAAAAGGGCTACACAACACCCTCCTCTTGCCAGTTCAAAGGTGGTACAAAGCCTAATCATGTATAAAAGCCACTGCAATTCAACCTAAGATATATATAAAAATGTCAATAATGAAAAGTTAAAAGACACTTGAGCATGTATAAAAGGATGATTTAAAAATGTTAACGTGTAGCGTAAAAAAGGCCGAATTTCAAGAGTCAGAGTCATTTTGGAAGTTGGCAATCGAATCCGGGATACTTGAAGACAGGAAACCTTCCACTTCGGCAGGTGGTAAAGTAAGAAATTCATTGCCAAGAAGAACCAAGGAGCATTCGTGTTCCAAAGCCTGAGCAGCAGCAATCCGTTGTGTGCCCAATAATGAGTTTATAGCTGCATCCTCCATGAAAGGCAACTCATAATCAGCTTCCCGCAGCAAACACACCATCAACGCACATGTCTGGTATTGAGCCCGCAGCGAGAACATCAACAGATGAGCGTCCAATGAAAGCAGGCACTGCGTAGAAAGACTAACGTTCAGTGTATGTTGGAACGAGCACCAGAGGCACAGAAACACGGGCTGCACGCAATGCAACACAATACAACACCGGTCTGAATGACAGAACGACAAACATGACTGAATGACAAACACTACAATTGCTCCAGGAGTGTTGCCCTGAAGTACTGCATCATGCGTTCACGACACACTTGCGCTGGTTGGAGCGCTTTCAGTCCACCTTGTTGCGGCAGGACAGACATTGCGCAGAAAAAGTAGCAAAAACAAGATGCCACTTATAATAGGCAAAGTTATCGGAAATCCCCCGAAAATACTGGAGAATATTGAGTGGATGGCTGATGGTATTAAACTGAATATAGCGGAGAAGGTGTGAACGAAACCAGAACCAACAGCCTTAAGGAAATTTGCGATTCCAGTAGTACTGGACACATTAAATATTCGTCCCAGGAGCTCACCAAAGTGTCTCGGAAAGTTAGTACTTAAAAGGGACTGAATCTCTGCTGATGACCTTACTGCCTTAAGTGTGTAGGTCTTGCGTGCAGATGTGAGCGCTACATGTTAAAGCCTTGAGTCTGCTCAACATGTCAAAATTCACATTGGAAATAGCAATATGGGGCCAAATCTCAGCTACTTCCCTCTATCTTGTGAGAGGAAAATGTAAGTTCCCGCAGCATGCAACAATCTTAGAGACGGCAACAACATAAACTATTCCGGCCCGCATCCCACAACAGTTTACACTATTGAGGAGAACATAGCTGCCATTTGAGAGCACTAGGAACAGAGGTCTAATCAAGGGGACTGGAACTCCCTTCAGATAACAAGCCAAGTTTGTTGCCGAAGCGTTACACGCCCCGTGCAAGGACAGCTGTTTACAAACCATTGAATGGCTGACAGAAGTCTTGCGTTCACTACCGCTAAGAAAGACCTCTTTCATGCCACTGAGACATTTGCACGAGAAGGGCAGCTCCCACTCCTCATGGATGTAACTATCTCCCACCCTTCCATATCGGCCTACTGGAATGTGTTTTAAACAGGACGTGAATTGGAGTGTTGAAATGGGCAGATTGATGACCCTGTATATTAAACACTCATCAGATGTTATGTCAGCCACAGTAAAAGGCAATTTTTCTAACTTTTCAATATTTAACATGACATAATTTGCTTCTTTTTTAGCCATTAGTTGTTGTTGTCGCGTTAAATTAACCCCTTCGCTGCCAGGCCTTTTCCCCTTCCTGTGCCGAGCCTTTTTTTGGCTATTTGGGGCAGTTCGCGCTTAGGCCCTCATAACTTTTTGTTCACATGAGCTACCCACGCCAAATTTGCGTCCTTTTTTTCCAACATCCTAGGGATTCTAGAGGTACCCAGACTTTGTGTATTCCCCAGAAGGAGGCCAAGAAATTAGCCAAAATACAGTGAAGATTTCGTTTAAAAAAAATAAAAAGGGGAAAAAGGGGCTGCAGAACAAGGCTTGTGTTTTTTTCCCTGAAAACGGCATCAACAAAGGGTTTCCGGTGCTAAAATCACCAGCTTCCCAGCTTTCAGGAACAGGCAGACTTGAATCAGAAAACCCAATTTTTCAACACAATTTTGGCATTTTACTGGGACATACCCCATTTTTACGATTGTTTTGTGCTTTCAGCCTCCTTCCAGTCAGTGACAGAAATGGGCATGAAACCAATGCTGGATCCCAGAAACCGCAACATTTCTGAAACGTAGATACAATTCTGAATTCAGCAAGGGGTAATTTGTGTAGATCCTACAAGGGTTTCCTACAGAAAATAACAACTGAAAAAAGAAAAAAATTAAATTGAGGTGAAAAAATTTGCAATTTTTCTCTACGTTTTACTCTGTAACTTTTTCCTGCAATGTCAGATTTTTGAAAGCAATATACCATTACGTCTGCTGGACTCTTCTGGTTGCGGAGATATATAGGGCTTGTAGGTTCATCAAGAATTCTAGGTACCCAGAGCCAATAAATGACCTGCACCCTGCAGTGGGTTTTCATTCTATACATGGTATACAGCAATTAATTTGTTGAAATATAAAGAGTAAAAAATAGCTATCAAGAAAACCTTTGTATTTCCAAAATGGGCACAAGATAAGGTGTGGAGGAGCAGTGGTTATTTGCACATTTCTGAATTCCGGGGTGCCCATACTAGCATGTGAATTACAGGGCATTTCTCAAATAGACGTCTTTTTTACACATTCTCTTATATTTGGAAGGAAAAAAATGTAGAGAAAGACAAGGGGCAATAACACTTGTTTTGCGATTCTATGTTCCCCCAAGTCACCCAATAAAAATGATACCTCACTTGTGTGGGTAGGCCTAGCGCCCGCGACAGGAAATGCCCCAAAACGCAACATGGACACATCACATTTTTTTAAAGAAAACAGAGGTGTTTTTTGCAAAGTGCCTACCTGTAGATTTTGGCCTCTAGCTCAGCCGGCACCTAGGGAAACCTACCAAACCTGTGCATTTCAGAAAACTAGAGACCTAGGGGAATCCAAGATGGGGTGATTTGTGGGGCTCTGACCAGGTTCTGTTACCCAGAATCCTTTGCAAACCTCAAAATTTGGCTACAAAAACACATTTTCCTCACATTTCGATGACAGAAAGTTCTGGAATCAGAGAGGAGCCACAAATTTCCTTCCACCCTCGTTCCCCCAAGACTCCCGATAAAAATTATACCTCACTTGTGTGGGTAGGCCTAGCGCCCGCAACAGGAAATGCAGCAAAACACAACGTGGACACATCACATTTTTTTAAAGAAAACAGAGGTGTTTTTTGCAAAGTGCGTACCTGTAGATTTTGCCCTCTAGCTCAGCCGCCCCAGGGGGGGGCAGAAATGGCCTGAAATAAATTTGCCCCCACCCCTCCCTGGGGAGCGACCCTTGCCTACGGGGTCGCTCACCTTGCGTGACGGCGCAAAAGAAAAGATCCCTGGTGCCTAGTGGTTTCTGCCCCCCCTGGGGGCAGATTGACCCAAACCAGGCAGAAATGGCCTAAATACAATTTGCCCCTCCAGGGGAGCGACCCTTGCCTAAGGGGTCGCTCCCCATCTCTAAAAAAAACAAACTAACAAAAAAAAAAAATAATAATAATTTGCCCTGGTGCCTAGAGGTATCTGCCCCCGGGGGGCAGAAATGGGCTAAAATAAATTCCCCCCCAGGGAGCGACCCTTGCCTACAAGGTCGTTCCCCATGCGTGACAGCGCAAAAAAAAAGATCCCTGGTGCCTAGTGGTTTCTGCCCCTCTTGGGGGCAGATTGACCTAAAATCGGCCGATCTGCCCCCAAAGTGGGCAGAAATGGCCTACATACAATTTGCCCCTCCAGGGGAGCGACCCTTGCCTAAGGGGACGCTCCCCATCTGTAAAACAAGAACAACAAAAAAATCCCCAGTGCCTAGTGGTTTCTGCCCCCCTTGGAGGCAGATCGGCCTAATTAAAATAGGCTGATCTGCCCCCATGGGGGGCAGAAATGGCCTAAAATAAATTTGCCCCCCAGGGGAACGACCCTTGTCTAAGGGGTCGCTCCCCTTACGTGTAAAACAAACAACAACAAAAAAACTCCCTGGTGTCTAGTGGTTTCTGACCCCCTGGGGGCAGATTGGCCTCATAAAAATAGGCCGGGGGCAGAAATGGCCTAAATATAATTTGCCCCCTTTGGGAGCGACCCTTCCCTAAGGGGTTGCTCCCCACACCTAAAACAAAAAACAAAACAAAAAACATTTTTTTTTATCCCTGGTGCCTAGAGGTTTCTGCCCCCGTGGGGGGGGGGCAGAAAAGGCCTTAAAAAAAAATGCCCTCCCGGGAGCGACCGTTGCCCAAGGGGTCGCACCCTTATGACAATTTCCACAAAAAAAAGACATCCCTGGTGTCTAGTGGGCGTTTCAAAAGCCGGATTGCAAGCAATCCGGCTTTTGAAACGCTTGGAGGGACTTCAAAGGGAAAGAAATACATTTCCTTCCCTTTGAAGCCTCTACGGGCCTCCCCCACGTGATCGAAAGAGAAATGCAAAGCATTTCTCTTTCGATCGCGCTGGAAGTTGAGCTTCCAGCGCAATGGGGGAGGCTCTGTGACAAACAGCGCGCGCTCGCGCGCTGATGTCACAAGGGGAGGCGGGGGGGCGGGGTGGAAGGGGAAGGGCTTCCCCTTCCATCCCTGCCTTTGGGGGGTTGGCGGGAAGCACACAGAGGGAGCGAGAGCGCTCCCTCTGGGCTGTGTGTCGAGGACGTAATGGTTACGTCCTCGGCACAGCAGCACTGTGCCAAAGGAAGTAACCACTACGTCCTCGGCACAGAACCGGTTAAATGTAGAAAATATGTTCCTTGCGCTAACGTGTTGCCAGGGAACGCGACCTGCCTTTAATGTTTGAAGTGTCCAACCCAACTGCATAATGGACATTAGTTGACTCTGTCCATGGTGTAAAGAAGATATATCACTTTGTATTACGTCTATTGCAGAAGAAACAATGTTGTTTAAGGTATAT
The DNA here is from genome assembly GCF_031143425.1 of Pleurodeles waltl. Lineage (NCBI taxonomy): Eukaryota > Metazoa > Chordata > Amphibia > Caudata > Salamandridae > Pleurodeles > Pleurodeles waltl. The sequence continues at coordinate 234,832,568 of NC_090438.1, read as the reverse complement.
ATCTAGTCAGAGAGGGTATTAATCCCATTATCTACAACAGCTAATGCCTTCTGTAAGTTTTCCTGATCTATTTGCCTTAAACGGGCAACAGCTTCTTTTTGAGAAAGCTTCCAAATGTCATTATATACTGCATTTAAGAAACGCTTTCTGCATTGTTGTCTGGGGCCAAACAGAAAGTCCGGTAAGTCAGTGTTATTAGACAAGAGACTTAGGTGTTCTCTAACAGTATCTAGTGAGAAACTCTTCAACCATTGCTGGCATAGTTTCCCTACACTGTATGTTGTTACTATACCCGTTTGTTCGGATGACACATAGCGAGGGTCCAGCCTACCCCTGTGGAATTTATAAAACGTGACAGTGAAGCATTAAACGTGCCATTCTGGACCCATTCTTTGAGCTGATCTTCAGTTGCATTTATACACTTTTGCCATTAGTAAACATTTGCAGGGCCAGGAATACTGGGCGTAGTCAAATCCTTAATTTTTGCTCAGCCTAAACAAATAGCTTGTTGCACAGTTTAATTTCAAAATATCATTTGAACAGGTATCACACATGCTCTAAATAAAGCTTCCTTCCCCCTTATTTGCCAATTTCTTGTTCTCAACACACTTTTTAAGTCAATCGACTTCAGCCAATATTCATAGCCTTCTATAGTCAACCGGGAATAAATTAATTTCATATCTGTCAATAATATGGGTAGATTTCCATTGATGGCAATTTTAAATAATATGACTCAGCATTTTTAACATTGTGCCAAGAAAAATATGCAAACTTTTCTGAATATGTTTTAGAACTACCTTGTGGTGGAGTTGGACAATGTTCCCATTGTGTGTAATTAAAAGGTCCTTGGGGTACTTGCTCTGTGAATGAAATGGTGCCCATAATAATTATAGCAAAACATATCACCATAGTTCTCTTTGGATTGATAAACATCCTCACTTTCGAATACAGTAAAATAGTGCAATTCAGTCATCATAGAATCAACTGTTTTCACACCCCAGTCATCAGAAACAACTTCAGGTATTATTACATCCTTCATTGAAAGTTTAAACACATATGGTATTTGAATGACCTCTGTTGGGCTGTATATATCAAATGTAACTTTATCCCAAACAATCCCATCAGGAATTGGTATAGCGGAAATGTTCCCGAAAGACAAGTTCTCTGCAGACCTTGTGAGAAGAAAAATTGGCTTTTATGACCTCATCCACCAGTTCAACTGTTGATCTTTCAGGAAGAAAATGCTGATGTATTAATAAAAAGAATGTTATGACAAAGCCTATCCAAGGGAGGAAAGCTAATGCAGTCAAGGAAAGCCACAGATAGTTCCATGGGAATATAAAATAATTTGTTTTAAGCCAGTTTATCAGCTTACGTGTTTTTGGCAGTTCAGATGTAGAAGGGGCAAATGAGTCTGAGAAAGTGTCGTTGACGTTGGCAAAGTATCTAGAAGCAGTTCATGCAAAAGCTGGAGCCATATTTATAGGAATGAGGACTGGTAAGGGTCTCCCTCAGTGGTTCATAGTAAATGACACCATCCGTCTGTGTTGAAGTTGTGTCAAATCGATCAGTACTTTCAATATTCAATATTGTTTGTTGTAACAGATGTTAGTGGAACTAATGCAAGATCATTTTCACCCCTTCTCAAGCTCTGAGAGATGTCAGCATTGCTGCTCAAAACTTATAGAGGGACATCTTGACCAGTAGTGAGAGGGATTCTGGAACTACTCGCTGCTCCTCTTGCTCTGCTGTGCAGGATTGGCCACATGGTGTAACTTGACATTGTCGATAGACACAAAGCGATTTTCTTTAGCACCAGCCAACGGTGGTAGAATGACAGTTCTGGTACCGTGTATTCCTATGAATGGAACCGGTGCACGATAAGAAGGACTGAACTCTTTTATCAAAGCAACTTTTTCACCTACTAGATCCTCAACTTGAGGAATCCAGCCTGTGGGTGTTATTTGTACATCCTTAATTACTGTGGAAAAGCATTGTCATTACGGAACTGTTGTAATTCCTGCAAGATAGAGACACGTTCATTTATGTCAAAAGGTGTTTCTGCTGCCTCCAAGCCAGGACCATCAAGATCTGGAACATACATTTGAGTTCAAAACAGGCCCTTGTATGACATACAACCCCCCAGGAACCTTCTAGGAAGATTGTTAAGTGCTCTCTGGACTGCATACAGGTGATTAAGCCAACTATGATCCATACCTAAGACTCTGGCGATTAAGGACTGCTTTAAATTACAGTTTCCTCCCTCCCCAACACTATTTCCTTCAGGATGAAATGGAGACGAGTAATGGAGTTGGACCCCTAACGAAGCCATGGCATCTCTGAATGCCCTTGAGGGGAAAGCAGGGCCCTGGTCCGAGTGAAAAGCCGCAACTGCATATGCACTGATAAAGACTCGCAAATCTTGAATAGCAGTCCGAGCGTCAGCCAAACGTTGTGGCCACACCCATAGAACTCTGGACCAAGACTCAACAGCGACTAAGATGTACTTGTATGCACTGTCGAGTGTTAGGGGACCCCAATGGTCCAAGTACACGCATTGTAATGGCTTGTTGGAAATTAGGAGGGGTGTCAGTGGTGGGCATTTGACGGTGGAACCCTTAATTTGTTGGCAGATGTCACAACAAAGGACATACTGTTTGGCCTGTTTCTATAGACCTGCCCACCAATAATGTGCTTGCAATAATGCTATTGTAGCTGCCACACCAGCATTGGCAGATGCTACCCCCTCATGCGTTGCTTTAATCAACTCTGATCTTATATCTTTGTTGGGAATTACTTGAACCCCCACGCCTCGTATTTTTACTTTGGCATCTAGGCATCCTACCATTCGGCAGGAATATTTAGCAGGAAATGTTTTTGGGTAGGGCGTGCCTTCAGCCGTGGCTTTCCCGCCAGCCCATATGTCATTGTCTGGTTTCATTCCAGAATGGGTTACTGCCGCAACAGCAGCCGTAGCTACTGCAGATATAGCTGCTTCCTCAGCCAGTGTATTTCCAGCAAAGTGTATTCCAACACGCTGGTTTTCAAGTGTATGTACAACATGGATGGTTGATAGCGTTTCCTTTACGTGTGCTACTTTCCCCCTCAGAAGTCTGTTTTTGATGGTGTTGCCTCTAGAATCTCTGAACCCATTCTGGCGCCAGTAATGCAGGTATTCATTGAAGGGCTGGACACAATAATTAGAATCACAGATAATCAATGTTAACTTTACAAGAACCTTGTGTTCCAGTGCCATCACCAGAGCCTTTAGCTCTGCTAATTGTGCTGTGCAATCCCCTAGGGTTTACATGAATGTATGTTGGGGACAAAGGGCCAGATGTAGGTACAAAAAAATTAGCGACTCACAATTTGCGAGCATGTGCGACTACTAATTTCCGTGTCGCTAAGAGGAATGCAGGTACAATTTGTGGGGACAAATTGCGACTCGCACCCGGAGTCGCACCGCAGATAGCGAGTCCGCTGTCTGCGAGGTCGTTTTTTTCAACCGTGCAAAAAACAGACTCGAGTGGGTGTCGCAAATTGGGATTTTCATGAAAATTGATTGCAGGTGCTGCAGAACACTCCAGAAACCACTCCAGAACACTCTGGAAACACTTCCTGGCCCATGATGATGACATCACAGCCAGGAAGTTTACAAATACACCTGGGAGGAGGGAGGACCACACCCTTTTTAACTGCTGCACAGCTAACAGAGCAACAGCAACCATGGCTGACACTCCCAGAAAGAGGAAACTGAAATTTGCTGAAAAGGAGCTGGAGGTGCTCACAGAGGAATGCTGTCAGCACCATAATGAGCTATTTGGGAAGGCAGCCCTCAATGTGCCAGACTCCGCCCAAAAAATAATTTGGCAGGAAATTCAGGAGAAGGTGAACTCCCTGGGGGTCAGCCACAGGAGTGTTGTTGAGATAAAGAAGAGGTGGTATGACCTCCGCTCCCCGACCAAGAGAGGGTGGCAGAAAGGCTCCGGGAGATGAGAGGCACAGGAGGGGGACCATCGTCCATACCACCACCCACACCCCTGGAGGAAAGGGTGGAGGAGACCCTGGAGCGGGAGGCTGTAACAGGTTTCGGAGATCTGGACACCTCTGAACATCAACCGGTGAGTACCATGTGATATGCCTGTACCCCATCAATGCCATACCCCCACCCACCATGTACACAGGGGCATCCACAAACCAAGATAGCTCCATTTCAGGGTAGCATATACCAGCATGATGCATTATGGGCAATGTAGTCAAGTAGGCAGTTAATAGGCAAATGTTTATTAGGAAGTGTGCAACAGATAGTAGACACGGACAGTCTTTTCCCCATGTCCCACAGGTCTCCCACAAGACCCCACCACCAGCCACAGCAGCCAGGTGCCAACGGTCATCCAGCCCCATGAAGAAACTACAGGAGCAGCCACCACTCCCACCTGCACCGCCAACACCATCCCCTCTATGACCACACCCGCTGCAACAGTGGTTTCGGAGGCTGCACCAGCAACAGCCAGGAGTGCCACAGCACATCTCACAGGGCATCCACCGCTGCGCAGGCGACGCAGGATGAGGAGAGCAGGGCTGCAGGCAGAGTCAGGGCGTCCGTCCACCACACTGACAGAGTCACAGCTGCTACATGGTCAGCGCCTGCAGAATCAAATGTTAGGGCGGATTAGTGGGGTTCTGCACCGCTTCGTAAGGAGCAATGAAAACAGCATGCAGCAGCTTCATGCACAACTGGACGTAATAGGCAACAACACTGGTGACCTAGCCCTGTCCATGCGTGAACTGGTGGCTGGACTGCTGACACAGAGCGAGGGCGTGCGGCGCAGGGACCGCCAGCTGCTCCAAAGGCTGGACAGGATGGCCTTCTCAATTTGCAGACTATCAGTGTACACTACTGGGCTGTCAAGAAGAACAGTCGGCCTCCAGGTGGAAATGGGCCACTTTGCAGGTGATGTGGCAAGGGGCCTGGGCCAGATCACCCATGTGATCGACCTCATGGAGGCACGGCAGGTGTCCAGGGGTACAGGGGACACCCCACAAGACAGTGAGGAGGGCTCCACTGTGAGCAGTGTCTCTGCTGGTGACACCAGGGTGCTCCGGAGTGGGAGTACGAGGCAGAGCACTGCTGAGCAACCTGGGGCCAGCCAGGCTGGCAGAGGCCGCCGTAGGCAATAAACTAAACACTGTCCCTGATGTTGGGGCACATGATGGCAATGTGCCCCATGCCAGGTTGGCTTTTTGAAGTCCCTGAACAGTTTTTCATGTCAATAGTTCGGTTTCTGCACATATTAAATAATTTTTTTGTTCCACTTAACAAATGGAGTGTTTGTTCAATTGGTGAGTATGGTAGAAGTTGGCACGTACCTTCCAAAGTATTGTGTTGCGATGTGTTCCCGTCTCAGTCTGCCTTGATTGGCGATGCTCCTATCCCCATGATGGCGATGTGGTTGCTCTTGATCTTCACCCTCAGAATCAGGGTCTGCAGGGGTGAGAGGTAGCCCACGTCGGGTGGCAATGTTGTGCAGGATAGCGCATGCGACAACTATTTTGAATGCCGTTATGGGGGTATACTGGAGGGCACCTCCACTTCGGTGAAGGCACCTGAACCGTGCTTTCAGCAATCCAAAGGTTCGTTCAATCAGATTCCTGGTCCTCTTATGTGCACTGTTGTATCGCCTCTCACATTCATTGCTGGGTGTTAAGTACGGAGTCATTATCCATGGCCGTAGTGCATATGCACTGTCACCTGTTGGGCACAAAAAGTACACTGTTAGAAAGTCCTGGTTGGTGTGCACATTGATCTGTGTGTATGTCTACAAGGTGTATGCAGCTCTACCTAGGAGGTATCCATCTCCAAACTCCCCACATTCCAGGTGTTGGTGTATCCCACTGTGCCTAAAAATGTAGGAGTCATGAGTACTGCCTGGAAATTTCGCAACAATGTCAGTGATGACATAATGGGCGTCACATACAACCTGAATATTGAGTGAGTGGGTACACGTTCTGTTGCGGAACAGATATTCCAGGTTTGCAGGAGGGCATATTTGAATATGTGTCCCATCTACACACCCTATGACATGGGGAAAGTTGGCAATCCGGTAAAAGTCCAGCTTGGTACTGTTAATTTCTGCCTCATTCCTGGGTAGGTATATGTATTGGGACATGTGTGTGAGTAAGGCATCTAGGAATGCCCTGAGGAACCTTGATAGTGCACTTTGGGATACCCCACCTGCCACAGCAATGACCCCCTGATAGCTCCCCGAGGCCAAGAGGTGCAGTGAGCATAGCACTTGCACATGCGTAGGGATGGTGCAGCCGCGCAGAGTCTGGCCTTCTAGCTGTGGTTTGAGTAATTCAATTAAATCTAGTATAGCTGCGCTGCTAAGTCTGCATTTATCATAGATTTCTTCCTCAGTTTGCTGGAAAAGAGTCTGCCTTGTTCTGTAAATCTTCTCCCCTCTATGGCTCCTCCTCCTCCTCTGCTGGGCTGTGTGGGCTCTCCTCCTCACTGCTATCAGGTATATCTCCGCCATCTTTAGTAACCCAGATGCCTTCTGGGTCTCCTTTTATACTTTGGTAATGGTTACCACCTGCTACCAAATTTGCGAGTTGCAATTGCATAGGGTTTGCGACTCACAAATTGCGACTTCCTATTTGCGGGTCGCAAAATGGGGTCGCACATTTTGGGAGTCGGTAACGGCTCGCATCACTTTTTACGAGTCGGAAATGGGATTTTTACATCCCATTTCCGATTTTGCGGAGTCGCAAATAGCGATTCGGGCCATTTGCGACTCGCAAACGTTTGCTACATCTGGCCCAAAATGTATTATCCTCCATGTAGCCACTTATGACTGCTCAAGGAGCGTAGTATTGATGTTTTGTGTCAATCGCAGGTTGTGCTGAGCCATCGGTGCACATGACTCTTTGATATTGATCAAAAGGGAATGTATTTGCTGTAACTGGGAATTCTAGTTTATATTGAAAAAAATCTTGAGTTTGTAATTTAGGGTCGAAAATGTAGTCAACATCAGTGGCTGTCAAAGACGTTGCCCATTGAGTCCAACATGGATGTAATGCTTTAGCGTTTGGAATGCTTGCTTTGGTTATAGCCTCAAGGGCTGGGATTGGAGAGACGACAATAATGCATTTGCCTTGGGCTAGTGGTCTTTCTTTAATGAAGGCCATCTGAACAGAAGTGAGAGCAAAGCATTGTTCTGCTGCTGGATGAAAATGTAATTTGTATGCAATCGGGATGTCTCACCCTTATTGAAAGTTACGTAGGTGAACCAATGGCACCAGCAATTACTCTGATCAGCAGATGTTTTTTATTGTCCTTTGTGTGTAAAGCATGCCCGTTTGCTAAGCTCTGAGAATGGGTGTGTGTTCGACTGTCAAAAAATTTATTGAAAAGTCAGGACGTATTGAGTCATATAAAGGGTTTATGCGTGATGAATAATCTGGAATGTAAGTTCTGCCAAAATTTAGAAAACCCAATAGGGATTGGAGTTTTTTAATTGTATTTGGAGGTTGTAACTGTGCACATTTTTCCAAGAATTGTGGCGCCAGGCTCTTTCCTTCGCTTGAGTTCATATCCCAGAAACAGGAACCCTAAGGAAGGATATTTCTATTTTTTTAAATTGAATTTGTAGCCGAACTTGGCAAATCCAACAACAATGCGGGCTACCTGTCTTAAATGTTGCAGTAATTCATCATCCGTGAGATAGATATCATCTACCTAGGACAATGCTTCAGGGTCAATGTCATGCAATATTGAAGTCACATGAGCCACAAAAAGTCCTGAGCTGTTTTTGTACCCCTGAGGTAAACAACAGAATTTTTCTGCGAGCCTAGTGCGCTGAAACTTGTTAAGTTTCTACCCTCGGGTGCTATATTTTGACAGAAGAAACCATTAGAAATGTTCAGTGTTGTTTTATATTTTTTGTGCACTAAGGGCCAGATGTAGCAAAGGTTTTTACCCATTCTGTGTCTATGGGAAAAAGTGTTCGTACATATGGCCCTAAGTTCTTCATAAGTGCTGTGCTATGTGAGTTTTGTATAGCGTATGTGTGTATATGACTGTTTAAATATCTGTAGTCTAGGACTATTCTGTATGAATGGTCCGGTTTAGCTACTGATGAAATATGTTTGTGCTCACATCAGCTGCTGGAAATGTGACCCAAGAATAAAAAAGTCTGTTCTATAGGCTGGGTGAGCCTCAAAAACAAATGTGACCGGACCCCACTGGGCTGTTAGGCCATGTGCCTGTAAATGTGCCGTAAGAGGTGGTTGCATATTGACTGCAACTGCTAGCTGTTGTGGATTTGCCATAATGAATGGTAAGTTTCATTCAGTGGTACTCACACCCAATGGGGATTATCCTTTTAGAATTCAAGCTTGAACAACCAACAGCGTTAGTTAGGTACTCCCTAATTAGCTGCAGAGGAAATCCTCAATAGCACAGAAGTCTCCTCTTATAGGACTGATGTGTCTTTATATGTAGTGAGACAGAAATACTCAGGAGGATCCGAAAAATTAGAGCCTGACCAAACGTTGGCGACACCATGTCACATAGGCTCTCATTATTCTAATGAGACTACTGAATTTGATTGGCAGAATCACCTGTGGTGTGGGGGACTGAGTCTAACCTACTACAGGAGACACCTGTCAGCCTAATCCAGGTTTTGCTCCGGCTAACTAGCAATGCCTCATCTCTACCCAAGAGCAGGGATGATTGGGCAACCGAGAGCATGACACAATTAACTCCTCAGGTAAATCGTGGCCACTCAATTGCATCCTTTTCTCTCAGTTACATGAATCTCACATGTGCAAGGACAGTCAGAGGCAGTATATGTTTCAATAAGGTTTTAATGACGCAACTGAATCTTAAGTAATAAAGCATGTACTGCAATAACCAGGATGATGAAGCATGACAGGATTGAAAGTGTGATGAGGAGAGTACAGCATAAAAATACAGCTACCATGTTTTCACTAGAATCATTACATTAATTCCTACCTAGGCTATGCTAAAGCACAGCATGTTAAGCTCTAATTCTGCGCTTCAGGTTCCCCTTGGAAGACATCATCCCTCATACCTGAGCAAGAGGCCCGAAGTCTGCATTAGCAGCTGTAGCAAAGCGTTCAGCATTCAGCATACAGACGTGGTCTGGTCACCTGGCTGGAATCTTCCTCTAATGTGTATAGGACAATGAAGTGTTTTTATAAGAAAACAGCTGATGTTCTGAGAAAATGTCCCTATGAAGGATGTGTATGTTTCTATGAATACCAGCGACAAAGCTTTACCACATTTATCGTCAACCTATCTTACAGCAGCCTTGAAAAAAGCACAGAGTGAAAGAAATGTCCTGTTTAAGAATGCAGTGCTGGCCTAGGCAAAGAACAGCTATATACAGAGAAATAAAACAAGACCGTAAATGTGGCTATTGTTAAATTAATAAACTAAGCTGAATAAAATATGTCTAGGTTAAAGTGCACAGCTGCAGGCCTGGTTTTGCTAAAATAACATGTATGGAGCTATAACTAAAATGGCTACACAATATTAGCGCTCCTCTATTTACTTAAGTTTCAGTGTCAAGACTACTTTCCTATGGTCTTTCCTGGCTTGCTTTATTTTGCCTTGCATGAAGATGGTCTTATTGCTCTTCTGTCCGACTGCAGAGGTTTTTGCTCAATTGGTACTGGCTGGACACCGGGAATGAGTAGGGTTTCCTTCTTTTAGCCCTTATTTGCTGATAACGCAGACCAATGCTGGTTAGAACTTTGTGGAACGTAGTTGTTATAGTGCCCAACTGATTCACTATACGACGTATCCCCTTTACTGCAGTCAGAAAGGCATAAGTAGATTTCCAGCGTGAGTACTTGGTGAGACAGGCCAGAGCCAATTTGGTTCTTTTTGTTAGTGGGCCTAAGTTATCAAGTATGGGATTGCCACTTGCTATATGTGTCTGATGTGTCAGCGCGCTGAGGCTGATCACTATTGCGTTTTGATCATTTTCAGTTCCATGTAAAACCTGGTGGCTCAGGCACCTCTTCAGAAAAGCTGAGTTTACAAATATGTAATACAATGAGGAAATATTTCTAAAGGAGTATAGGTGTGCGAAATGTCAGTTCCTTTAGATTGGTCACTCTTAGGCCAAAATCTTTGAGACAAGTTTCCAGGGATACTCTTGCAGGGTCGCCGAGGTATCACTCAGTCTGTCCCTGTTCTTGAACATTAAAGTCTTCTGCTACCACACACTCATGATTTGGATACTCATAAAGGAAAGCTCTTATCAGAGCCGTAGCTTGCTTATCTTTGGCATTTTTTAGTTTCCATCTAGGATTGATATGCAAGTTTATAATTGAAATCAGGGTGGACTTCCTGCTGAGTACGGGATTGTCTATACTCAAAGCATGCATCTACCAGGATGATCTGTCCTACACCTCTACCCTCACTTGTATGTCTTGTTTCACATAAGTTGCGAGGCCACCTACAGGTCTGCCAAACACATTTTTCTTTTCTGCCGAGGTGTATGTTATTCCGAACCCTGGAACGGATAGTGGGTCCATCTACTAGGTTCACTAAAAACAGCAGACTTTAAATACTCCAGTGTGGCAATATTCACAATAAGGAAGGACAAGCCCGCCATATTCCAACCTACTGTATTAATGGTGGGTATTGTCGATTTTTCCTTTGTCCCATTATGGCTAAAGATTCAGCTGCCCCGTGGTATGCAGGGCTGGGGGGAGCCAAGCCCAATTTGAGGGACCTTGATCTTGACCAATGTGTGCTGTAAGGACCTCTGAACTTTGTGGACCACCTATGTCCCTTGCCAGTTGTATTGTAATTCTTTTGTCCATTGTCAAAGAGCTAATTAGAGGTGTTCCTTATTCAAGCTGTTCCTCTCAAGATGCTTTTTAGTTCTCTGTCTGGCTGCAGAAAATGCAGAGATCTTTCTTTTCCAGGTCGTCTGATTATTATGCCCTGTTCTTTGAATTGCTGAGTGTTTTCAAGGATCCTTTCGACAATGCACTGATCAGACCACTTTGTTATTGTAGATTCTCTCTGGCTGAATCAAAAGTAACAGTTCAAATTCACTTATGAATGATGCCCTGAAGTAAGATTAGAGGGAGATGGGATGTTGTGCCAGAGGGGCAAGATATTCAACCTGTTAAGGGTGTCCCAAGGCCCCTGCATGGTGTATTGCTGTGTAAATGTTAAAGCTGACATTTCAATCGCTCTGTGGCACTCCCTGTTGCCTCTTTTGTCTAGAAGCCATTTAAGTGAGAGCTTTGTTCTTGCGTCTTGCTCATATGGTGGACCCAGTTGCTCATGCTCAGGCATTCCATATTCTCCATACCAGCTGGCAGCCATTTACATGGGAGAAATAATGATTATGCCCTCGGCCCAGGCATTGCTCATTTTGTGAAGTCAAGTGAGTCCTGAAAGGAGTTGCCCACTGCAAGACTATTTGTTGTGTTGGGCCCAGGCATTGAGCTTTCTGTGAAATCACGACTGTCCGGTGAGGAGTTATCTACTGTAAGACTGTTTGGTCTGCCTGGACTGCCTCCTTTTGTCATGTGGTTGGTCAAACAGTGGTGAAGTTGTTATCGCTTTTATGCCTATGTGGTAAGATTTGTAGCGCGCCGGAGCTCCTCATTGTCTGAGCTGCACTAGTTCCCTGGAAATTTGACTGGTGCACCCTGGGCTTTATCAGAAATGGAAATCTCCTCCACACCTGCCATCTGTGGCCCTGACAAATTTTCAACTTCCAAAAAGCATTCAGATTCTGCTGTAATCTCTTTAGTTGTAGAGTGCACAAGCTATGCGTAAGTAGTTTTTTGAACATTTTGCACCGTACTCGGTGTTAACTGGGTGCCATGACTGGTTTCCCTCATGCCGTCTCCAGATGAGTGTGGTATGAGAGGTTTGGGGCTTTCTGAAGCAACCCGTCCTTCTGCAGTTTCATCCACATGATTAAATTGTGAAGTGTAACTGGGCAAGTTGCGTGGCAGGGGTTTTTATTGGAACATCAGGTAAGTTTCTAGTCACAAGGAATTGTCCCCTGTTCAAAGTTCCTCTGCTTTTCAATTGCAGGAGTTGCTGAGTGGAGCTTTGCTTTTGTCCTTTATGGCTCATTTTGTTCTTTCTTCTAGCACTTTTGTGTGTTTTCTTTAGTTTTTTTCTTCTGGCATCATGATAACTGTATTTGGTGATTGTTTTGGACATCTTGACTGCCTGCCATGGAGTTAGGGTCTTCGGAAACGTGCTTTATTAAGCAAACTTGTACAGAGGTCTCTTCCAGAGTGGTCATCATGCTTGATTGTTCTTCAATTTGAGGCAGAATATTGATTTCCATTCCCATTCTCTTTTCTCTAGGCTCTTTTGCTATTGCATTTTTCCCATTTTCAGTTCGCATTGTGACCATTATTGCCCGTGACTTTCTTTCAGTCACTGTACTGCCACTTTTCACGCTCCTTTAATGGGTGGTTTTACAATAGTTTATCAATGTGGCTACTGCTTCTGGCAGAGTAGTTTGTTTGTCTATTATTGCATAGTTTGTGCTATTAACTGCTGTGCTCCCATCATTCCATTTATTAAGCTAATTATTTAGCTTCATACTCAGCAAGTCGATTTTCCTGTCAATTGTAAGCACACTTTGAGCCAGCATGTGCATTAGTTCCACTTTAATCTAAAGCTTTTGTGTTTGGCAGGTGAGGGCTGTGACTGCTGCTGTTTATGATGAAGTCGGGGCTTTCCCCACTTGCTGCCACCGTGCTTGGTGAATGATCTTCTGTGTGTACTGGGCTTCGTGCTGGCCCTGTTCCGGCTTCACTGTGTTAGACTTTATTTCCATAGTCTCATGGGGACGCAGTAGTTGAGTGCCAAATAATCCATCCTAGTTTTTTCTAAGAGAGAAGAGCAAGTCTGACTAGACCCCTCAAATCCTTGTTCAAAAGGTGCATCTAATTGAAAGGGGAGGGGCTGATGTATCATTGCTTCTACTAGTATTTCTTGTTTCCTTAGTGCTGAGACCTGGGTGTCTGTTGACAGGCCACCCTAGTCTTTTCAGAGGGACTTGAGGTTCTATTTGACCTGGGCCCTTTTGTGGAGGCAATAGGTCTAGGCCAGCACTCGTTTTCTCAGCGTTCATTGTTGAGATCTCTATCATCTCTAGATCATCATTCTCCCCACCAGGCCAGTTTGCTGAACAAGGCCTTTTAGGGTAAATGCTTCCACTTTTTTCTAGCACTATCGCCGCAAGCTCTACCATCTCTGCGACAGTTGCTGTGCCCAGGCTAGGGTTTGTGGTGCTGTTTGATGGACTTATTCAAGAGTGAGCTCAGGTGGCCACAGTACCGGTTGGTTTGGTAATATAACTTCAGGGTCTGTTGATATGTCCTACCCTACCGGGGCTTCCCTGTCTTCGCCCTCAACAGCCTTTGCTCTCATGACGTAATTATGCATTAGATTCTTAATTGCCAACTGCTTCAGTGCTTGGGGCTCCTTGCCCTTTTGGCCTACCTTGGCAACCTTGCAGGGTGTTTCCCCCTGTGACAGGTCAGTCTCAAGTCTATTATCAGTCCCCATTCCCTCCGTGCCTTGCATGGCCCTCGTCTTATGTGACACCTGACCCTCTCCTTCTGCTTCTCTCGTTGTTAGTGATGGTGTGCTTCTGGCATCCTCAGTCCATGGGGGTGTTCCGCATTACTGCCTTTAGCATTCTCCTAGTTTTTATACATTCCCTGTGTTCCACAAAGCCTCTACGGGCTGGTTTCCAGTTTATCCCAATTGCTAATGATTCCCTATATACTTTTGTAGCTTCATAGATAGTTTCAATGGCCTTGACAAATGTGGATGTGAATATTTTTTAGAGATCCAAACTAGGTAGGTGGTAGTAACATACCAGACATGGCTGATACAGACACATGCACGGGTCAATGGTCATCGCCAGATGTAGATGTTGGCCTACATTAGATGTGCCCATGCCTTTGATTGTCCAATATTATACAGGGTAGTTTACATGATGCCATTCACACAGTAAGCTCTCCAACATACCAACTGAGTGACATGATGTCACAACTGCCATTTCCAAATCTATGGTTGCATTTCACAGTGGGTGAACATTGTGTACATATGTGCCAGCATTGTGGCCAATTTATGCACACAATACATGGATCATGACGGTTTTTGGGAAGTCCTCTGCAGTCCAGCAACACAACTTCCTGCACTGTATAACGTCTCTGGGAAGGGGAAATGGTACACAATACATGGGGCCTCCTGCACTTTCTGGTTCCTTCAGACTAGACTTAAACTTTACAAGTTGATTTGTGAGTACACATTCACACTTGCATCAAGGGCTATAGGGGTTCTTCTTTGCTTTCAGGATCGTATTTGAGTGTGCGGGAGTACTTTCCAGCCAATGATGCTGCCACAGCCACATGATGAGTAATGAATGTGTGTAGCATTACACATCACATATGTGAGATGGGGTGATTTCCATATTATTTTACATTTGTACAGTTACATGTCACCTGCCCGTGGGCTATGGTTTGTCAGCTTATATCTAGTCCCTGGTGTGCGAGCCATGACACAGCTTATGGCCCATGTGTGTTGCATGCAAACACCCCCAGTGGGAATGGTGCACCTCCCTTGCACACAGAGCTTTTGGGCAGCTTTCCTGCCTGCCGTATATGGCGGTGTGCCTTTACATCATGCAATGTCTGCAAAACTGGCTTGAGATGCATTCACATATATGTCAGGGTGATGTACATTGCATATGTAAACTGAAGCATGGTGTATGTATGTGTAATGGTCCTCATGCTGCCTAACTGTGTAGACAGACAGTGATCTGTATATTGTGTCCTCATATCTATTTGTTCTTGTGTCTGTTTGCTAACCTACAATTAGGCTATTTCCTTATTGTTCATCCTGGAATCGTTGGGTGATAATTGTAGGAAAGTACCATCTTGCCTGGCATGTTACCCCCATTTTTACTTATATGTCAGTTTGTTTTTGCCTGTGTCACTGGGATCCTGCTAGCCAAAACCCCAGTAATCATAATTGTGGCCTGTGCGTGGTCACTGTGTGGTGCCTAACTGTATCACTGAGGCTCTGCTAACCAGATCCTCAGTGTTTTTGCTCTCTCTGCTTTTAAAATTGTCACTGCAGGCGAGTGACTATTTTCTCCAATTTTTATTGACACACTGGAACACCCTTATAATTCCATAGTATATGGTACCTAGGTACCCAGGGTATTGGGGTTCCAGGAGATCCCTATGGGCTGCAGCATTTCTTTTGCCACCCATAGGGAGCTCAGACAATTCTTACACAGGACTGCCACTGCAGCCTGAGTGAAATAACGTCCACGTTATTTCACAGCCATTTTACACTGCACTTAAGTAACTTATAAGTCACCTATATGTCTAACCCTCACTTGGTGAAAGTTAGGTGCAGATTTACTAAGTGTGAGGGCACCCTGGCACTAGCCAAGGTGCCCCCACATTGTTCAGGGCAATTTCCCTGGACTTTGTGAGTGCGGGGACACCATTACAAGCGTAAACTACATATTGGTTAATACCTATGTGTAGCTTCACAATGGTAACTCCGAACATGGCCATGTAACATGTCTAAGATTATGGAATTGTCCCCCCAAGCCAAATCTGATATTGGGGTGCCAATCCTATGCATCCCCATGGCTCCAGCATGGACCCCGGGTACTGCCAAACTAGCTCTCTGGGGTTTTCTCTGCAGCTACCGCTGCTGCCAACCCTCAGACAGGTTTCTGCCCTCCTGGAGTCTGGGCAGCCCAGTCCCAGGAAGGCAGAACAAGGGATTTCCTCTGAGAGAGGGTGTTACACCCTCTCCCTTTGGAAATAGGTGTTAAGGGCTGGGGAGGAGTAGCCTCCCCCACCCTCTGGAAATGCATTGAAGGGCACAGATGGTGCCCTCCTTGCATAAGCCAGTCTACACCGGTTCAGGGAGCCCCTATCCCCTGCTCTGGCACGAAACTGGACAAAGGACAGGGGGGTGACCCCCTTTTGTTGTGTTGAGACGACCGCCGTGCTCAGATTTCTTGAACGCCTGTTCAAGTGCTTCTGCAGGTGCTGCCTGCTTCTGCGTGGGCTCTCTGTATTGCTGAGCATTCCCTCTGTCTCCTCCTCCAAGGGGCGACCTCCTGGTCCTTCCTGGACCCTGGCAGCACCACAACTCTTGCAGCTAGCAAGGCTTATTTGCGGTCTTTCTGCGTGGAAACAACTCTGCATCCTCCAGCATGTCATGCAACATCTTCTGTGCAAAGGAGAAGTTCCTGGAATCTTCCGTTGTTGCAGAATGTTCAGCTTCTTCCACCTGGAGGCAGCAATTTTGCACCTTCATTGGGGTTTGGTGGGCTCCTGCCCCCCCTGGACACTTGCGTGACTCTTGGACTTGGTCCCCTTCCTTTGCAGATCCTAAGGTCCAGGAATCCGTCTTCATTACTTTGCAGTCATTTGTTGTCTTTGCAGAATCCCCTATCTCGTCTTTACTGTCTTTCTGGGGTAGTAGGGTAACTTTACTCCTACTTTTCAGGGTCTTGGGGTGGGGTATCTTGGACACCCTTAGTGTTTTCTTACACTCCCAGCGACCCTCTACACACTACACTATGTCTGGGGTCCATTCGTGGTTCGCATTCCACTTTTGGAGTATATGGTTTGTGTTGCCCCTAGGCCTATTGTCTTCTATTGCATTCTATTGTGTTCTACAGTGTTTGCACTACTTTTCTAAATGTTTTACTTACCTGATTTTGGTTTGTTTGTATATTTTGTGTATTTTACTTACCTCCTAAGGGAGTATTTCCTCTGAGATACTTTTGGCATATTGTCACTAAAATAAAGTACCTTTATTTTTAGTTACTTTGAGTATTGTGTTTCTTATGATATAGTGCTATATGATATAAGTGGTATAGTAGGAGTTTTGCATGTCTCCTAGATTAGCCTAAGCTGCTCTGCTATAGCTACCTCTATCAGCCTAAGCTACTAGAACACTACTAATTTACTAATAAGGGATAACTGGACCTGGCTCAAGGTGTAAGTACCACAAGGTACCCACTATAAGCCAGGCCAGCCTCCTACAATAATGGACAGCCAGAATATGAAGGTATCATGCACACTGCCAGGGCATTTTAACACCACATTTAGAATCAACTCACAATGGTCAACTATGGCCTGTACATTGATGGTATGCTTCCTGTTGCATTATAAGTGGGCAGTTGCACCAGGAGGAATGAGCTGCATATACATGCAGTCCATGGTACCCAGCAAAGTAGAAAGCCAGTGATTGATTTCCTGCTAAAGTTACTGGGTGCACGGGAAGAGCATATGGCAGGGTTTGAGCCTGATAATGGCATCCAAGACAGAGGGGAAGAATGCTGAGAATGATGGCTGTGAAACTCCTGCCACTCGGGCTGCAGTGATCTGGAAGGACCCTGAAGCCAGCATGCGAAGCATGGACACGAGCTTGGTCTGTGTTGGGATATTGGTGACCCTGTCCACCGTTGCCTGCAGTCTAGGCACAATGATGTATAGCAGCTGTAATATGGACTCCCTCCAGAGACAGTAATAGATGATTACCTCTTACTCCCTGAGTCCAATCAGTGGTATATGCTGCTGATATATGCGCTCCCTTCTACTGCCCTGCCTCTATGATGTGGGTGGTGGTGATTGTGGTGGTGATGGCAGAGGTGGTAGTGATATTGGTCATTGTGGTGGTCTTCTTGGTGCTCGAAGACGAAGTAGGAGTAAGTCCTAGAGCTTGCCATGCTGATTGTGGTCTGTTGTCTTTATGTATCTTTGACAATGCATAATTTTTTAGCCTGGTTTGATCATGCATTATGTTTTTGATGCATTGCAGACTTTGAATGACTTTTGCAAAATGATGTGTCATTTTCTGAAAAGCTTGTAAATAAGGCTGTGTCAGTCCTGCTGGATTTTTTAAGGGGGGATACCTACCTTCCATATCATTGTTGGTAACTGAGGCAGCCAGATCTGGTGCTGTGTGAAGAAAAGTGATGCTAGAGGCCTCTAACTTCACTTTGTAGACATGGAGTAGTTCTTGCCCTGCCGCTGCATCACAAAAAAGATCCAGCAGTGGAGCAAGAGCCTTGTAAATGAGGCCCTTAGTCCTAAAATAGAAATCTTCGTGGCCAAAGGTCATCCAATGATGAAGTTCCCTTCTCTGACACCCCCTGAAGCCTTGCCCTGATGAACTTTACCTGCTCATACATTTTTTTCTCAGAATTTTTTTGAAGTCTGAAGGTAAGCGCTGACTGGACCTAATCCACTTCTTATATCTGAACTGTGCTCCATCACAGATGCCCATTGTTGGAAAATGGGTTATTGGTAGGGCAGGTAGGTACCTACACCTAGCAACAAGCCACAAACCTCCACATAGGTACAGTTAGGTCTCAGTAAATTAATCCCAGCTCTACCCTTGGTAGCTTGGCATCGAGCGTCAAGGCTTAACTTAGGAGACAAAGTGTAAAGCATTCAAATATCACAAAACAGTAATTAAATAAAACACAGGAAACAGTTTAAAAATCCAAAACCAATTTATAAAAATAGCTTATATTATTATCTTTAAAATGACACAAAAACGATTAAAATCGGTTCAGGGGAACCAGAGATATGAATTTTTAAAGTATTATTATTTTCTAGCGCATAGAAACAAAAAGCGCCAATCGGGTCATCTGGTTGCACCAGGACCGGGACAAAGTCAAACTTTCAGGCCGACCGCGATGGAGCCCTGCTCGGCTACAGGTCGCGGGAGGCCTCGGTTAAAAAGTTACCTTCTGACTTAGTCTTTATTTTGAAGTTTTTCTTCACCGGGACGAACCTGCCAGTTGGATCCGACCTCCTGGAGCCCTTGTCCGGATACGCGAAGTCGGTTTCCTCGGTGGTGATTTCTACCTTCGGACTTAGTCGTTTTTTCGAGATGAAAATCCTTCGACCGGGGTAAACCTGGATCTTGATCCGACGTCCGTGGAGCCCTTCTCGGATACGATGGCTGGAAGGTCCCGGTCAACTTTTTACGTTCGGACTTAGTCTCTTTTTCGGATGTTTTTCTTGACCGGGACGAACCACGAAGTCAGGCCGGGTCGCGGTTGAGGCAAGCCGGCTAGAATTTCCGCGTCGAGTCGGTCACTTTATGGAGCTTTTTTCTAAAATTTCTCCAATCTTTTCCAAACTTCTGGGGCTTCACCCAGATGTTCTTTTAAGGTTCTTTTGGGGTCCACAGCTCACCCCAAGGGTCCAGAAGTTCTGTGATGGTCCTTGGGAAGTGCGGACTTCAACTCCCAGAGTGCACCTGGCGCAAACTCCTTTTTGGCCACTGGGCAGTGGTCAGCTGGTCACTTTTTCAGGAGTTGGTGCAGGGGACTCTGGTTAGCAATTTTTCACCTGTAGCAAACAGGGAGTCCCTCCTTGAACCAGTGGAAGCCAGGCAAAGTCCTTCTTGTGGTGAAGCCCAAGTGTGCAGCTGGTGCAGTCTTTCTGAGTGCAGGGTCCAGGTGCAGGCCAGGGGTCCAGCAGGGCAGTCCTTCTTCTCCTTGTAGTTCTTTCTTCTTGAAATTTGGTGGGGATCTGAGGCGTGGGTGCAGGTCTGCCAGTTTTATCCTTGCTCCTGGGTGAAAAGCAGGGGGGCCCTGGTCCTCCAATCAGGGACAGGGTCGTCCCCCTGTGATGACCACTTCCTGGGAAGTGTGGCAAAAATCCATCCCAGAAGGCAATAGTCTCTAAAAATCCAAAATGGATGAATCTGATTTTTGGAGGAGAGATCTGGCTGAACCCACCCACTGGTGTGGCTAAAAATCATAAACACACCCCTCTCCTGCCCTCTCCTAATCTAATCAAGGGGGCACCTAGCTGTCTGGGGTTGCAGGATGTGGGGGTGTTGCTGGGTGCTCCAGATGTCCCTCTCTGCCTTTGAAGACCAGTTTGGCAGCCCTCCCCCTTCCTGCTTCCCCATCTGCTGAGGGGAGATTCTCTCCCCCAAGCACATTCCTTTGTGTAAAGCCAGGCCACTTCACACCTCATTAAAGTGGCCTGGCAGAAGCTGCTGCAGGCTGGCCAATCAGAGCACAGCAGCAAAAACAATGCAGAGCTGAAATTGGCAACTTTTTAGGTAAAGTCTAAACTTTTTACCTGCACTAGTTATATTAAATCCAACAACTGGAAGTTGTGGGATTTATTATAACAATCAATTTGATACCAAATTTTTGGTATGTAACATTTAAGGAGACTTTAAAATTTAAAATAAAGTCTG
This sequence comes from Pleurodeles waltl, assembly GCF_031143425.1. Taxonomy (NCBI): domain Eukaryota; kingdom Metazoa; phylum Chordata; class Amphibia; order Caudata; family Salamandridae; genus Pleurodeles; species Pleurodeles waltl. The sequence goes on along the minus strand of NC_090438.1, from coordinate 234,812,266 downwards.
CCCATTCTAGCCTATGAAGGCCATTTACTTCCATGAGGGAAAAACGAATTTGGCTGTTTTTACCTCACCAGGGCTTATAAATCTATTTTTATAAAGTCCCTGCTTATAGTTACATGGCACCCAGCCCTAGGGGCACATAGGGCACACCTTAGGGGTGACTTATATGTAAAAATAAGGTAGTTTAAAACTTTGGAAGTACCTTTAATTCCAAAGTCGAATTTGCATATAACTTTAATTTAAAAGCAGCCAGCAAGGCAGGCTTGCTTTTAAAATGACACTGGGCACCTCAGCAATGCACCTAGGTGTGCACCACCTATGCTGTGGTCCCTAAACCTACATGCCCTACCATATACTAGGGACTTATAGGTAGGTTAACTTAGCCAATTATAATTAGCCTAATTTGCATATCCATTTTACACAGAGCACTGGCCCTGGGACTGGTAAGCAGTACCCAGGGCACAGCCAAGAGTCAGTAACCACCAGTACCTATCCAGAAAGAGTGGGGGTGATCAGGCAAAAAAAAAGGACTTTCCTACACTGCCCCCCCCCAGATGAAAGGTGATGGGTACTAACCTACACCCTGGTAGTCCTCATCAGCTAAGTGGAAAAACCTGGAAAGGCCATCTGCATTGGCATGAGCAGTCCCAGGTCTGTGCTCCACTGTGAAGTCCATCCCCTGTAGGGAAATGGACCACCTTAACAGTTTTGGGTTCTCCCCCCTCATCTGCATCAACCATCTGAGAGGTCTGTGGTCAGTTTGTACACGGAAGTGAGTGCCAAACAAGTAAGGCCTCAACTTCTTCAGGGACCAAACCACAGCAAAGGCCTCCCTCTCAATGGCACTCCATTTTTTCTCTCTGGGGAGTAGTCGCCTGCTGATGAAGGCAACTGGGTGATCATGGCCCTCTTCATTAACTTGTGCTAACACTGCCCCAATCCCTTCCTCTGAAGCATCTGTTTGCACTACAAATTCCTTGCTATAGTCAGGGGCCAGTAACACTGGTGCTGAACACATAGCCTGTTTTAGGGTGTCAAAAGCTTTCTGACACTCTGGGGTCCAAATAACCTTCTTGGGTTGTTTCTTGGAGGTAAGCTCAGTCAGAGGGGCCACTATGGTCCCAAAATTCTGAACAAACCTCCTGTAATACCCAGTCAGGCCAAGAAAGGCCCTGACCTGAGTCTGGGTTTTTGGAGCCTCCCAATCCAGGATAGTCTGGATCTTGGGCTGGAGAGGTTGTACATGGCCTCCACCAACAAGGTGGCCCAGGTACACAACAGAACTTTGCCCTATCTGGCACTTGCTTGCCTTGATAGTCAGGCCTGCTTGAAGCAGGGCCTGAAGCACTTCCTTCAGGTGGACCAGGTGGTCCCTCCAGGTGGAACTAAATACAGCTATATCATCCAGATAAGCTGCACTAAAAGATTCCAACCCAGATAGGACTCTATTCACCAACCGTTGGAAGGTGGCAGGAGCATTTTTCATCCCAAAGGGCATCACCTTGAACTGAAAGTGGCCCTCTGGTGTGGAAAATGCTGACCTCTCCTTAGCTCTTGGACTTAAGGCAATCTGCCAATATCCTGAGGTCAGATCAAATGTGCTCAGGAATTTGGCAGCCCCCAACCTGTCAATGAGCTCATCAGCTCTAGGTATGGGGTGAGCATCAGTCCTAGTGACTGCATTTAGACCTCTGTAGTCCACACAGAATCTTAATTCTTTCTTCCCCCCTTGGGGATTAGCTTTGGGTACCAGTACCACTGGACTGGACCAAGGACTATCAGAGGGCTCAATTACCTTCAGGTCCAACATCTTAGCCACTTCAGCTTTGATGTTGGCCTTGACCTGGTCAGACAGCCTGTACAGCTTGTTCTTGACAGGCAAGCTGTCACCAGTGTCAACATCATGGACACACCAATTGGTGAGTCCAGGGGTCAGGGAGAACAGACTAGCAAACTGTCCCAAGACTTGCTTACAGTCTTGTTGTTGCTGATCTGTCAGTTTGGGAGAGAGTACCACTCCCTCCACTGACCCATCTTTTTCCTTTGAGGATAGGAGGTCTGGCAGAGGTTCACCCTCCTCCTCCTTCCCTTCATCAGTGACCATCAGCATGGTCATGTCTGCCCTGTCCTGGTGGGGTTTCATCCTATTAACATGCAGGACCCTGTGAGGATTCCTGGGGGTGCCAAGGTCCACCAAATAGGTGACCTCACCTTTTTTCTCTAGGATTGGATAGGGCCCAGTCCATTTGGCCTGTAGTGCCCTAGGAGCCATGGGCTCCAAAACCCACACCAGCTGTCCTGGGTGATACTCAGGCATGGTAGCCTTTTGATCATGCCAGAGCTTCATGAGCTCCTGACTGGCCTCCAGGTTCCTGCTTGCTTTCTTCATATACTCAGCCATGCGAGACCGCAGGCCTAGTACATAATCCAGCACATTCTCCTTGGCTTCCTTGAGAGGCTTTTCCCAAGACTCTCTCACCAAGCACAATGGGCCTCTTACAGGGTGCCCAAACAGTAACTCAAAGGGGCTGAATCCAACCCCCTTCTGTGGCACCTCCCTGTAGGCAAACAGCAGGCATGGGAGGAGGACATCCCACCTCCTCCTGAGTTTGTCAGACAAACCCATGATCATGCCCTTCAGGGTCTTATTGAATCTTTCCACTAGACCATTGGTCTGTGGATGGTAGGGTGTGCTGAACTTATAAGTAACACCACACTCCTCCCACATGGCTTTCAGATAGGCTGACATAAAGTTTGTGCCCCTATCTGAGACCACCTCCTTTGGGAATCCCACTCTGGTGAACACACCAAGTAGGGCCCTAGCCACTGTGGGTGCAGTGATTGTCCGGAGGGGTATTGCCTCAGGGTACCTGGTGGCATGGTCCACTACCACCACAATGTACCTGTTACCTGAAGCAGTTGGTGGGTCTAGGGGACCAACAATGTCAATCCCCACCCTCTCAAAGGGAGTCCCAACCACTGGCAGTGGAATTAAGGGAGCCTTTGGCTTGCCCCCTGTCTTGCCACTGGCTTGACAGGTGACACAGGAGCTGCAAAACTCCCTGACTTTTTCTGACATTTCTGGCCAAAAAAAATGGTTGACCAGCCTGTTCCAGGTCTTGGTCTGTCCCAAATGACCAGCTAAGGGGATATCATGGCTTAAGGTAAGGAGGAATTCTCTATACTTTTGGGGGACCACTACTCTCCTAGTAGCCCCTTCTTTAAGGGTCCTAGCCTCAGTGTAGAGAACTCCATCCTCCCAGTAAACCTTGTGGGTACCACTGGTATCCCCTTGTTCTTGCCTGGCAGCAGTCTGCCTCAGGCCCTCAAGAGTGGGACACTCTCTTTGTCCCTGGCACAAATCTTCTCTGGTGGGCCCACCTGCCCCTTGCAGTTCTGCCAAGTCAGGCAGAGTTTGCAGGGAAGGTGTCCCTCCCTCAGAGTTCAGATCCTCCCCCTCAGGGTTGGATTCTTCCTGACCCTCTGTACTTGTTGGGGCTGGTAAGCCAGACCCAGTGCCCTTTCTCTTCTTCTTGGAGGCTTGGCCCATTGTTCCAGGGTCCAAGTGTCCAGCATTTCCCTGTTGTGCTGCCTGTGACCTGGTCACAGCACACACCCATTCAGGGAGGTCCAGCATCTGTGCATGGACCCTTCTCTCCACTTCTGACCATTCAGATGCTTCAAGATCATTTCCCAGCAGACACTCTACTGGGAGGGCAGGAGCTACAGCTACTTTTTTAGGGCCAGTCACACCTCCCCATTCCAGACTCACCATAGCCATGGGATGGAGTTTGGTTCTGCTATCTGCATAAGTCACCTGGTGGAAGACACCAGGTAAGACCTGCTCTGGAGAAACCAGCTTTTCTGTGACCATTGTCACACTGGCTCCTGTATCTCTCAGAGCTTCCACTTCAGTCCCATTGACTTTAGGCCTCTGCCTATACCTCTGCATGATGGGAGGTAAGGTGGCCATAGTTGCAATGTCCACCCAACCCACGGATACTAAGGTGACTTCAGTGTACCCTGATTCCACCCCTGGGCCAACTTCCACCCCCAACCCTACACTAGCAATCCCTTGGGATTGCCCACCAGTGGGGGGCTTCTTGGTGCAGATAGCATCTCCTCTTTTATGTCCTGGCTGATAACAGTCAAAACACTTGCCGGCCTTAGCAAGCTCCTGAAACCTTCCTGCTTTAGCAGGATCAAAATTCTTTCCCTGATACCCTTTCCCTTTAGAAGTGAATTGGCTCGGGGCTCCCCCTCCCTGAGAAGTTTTTGGGGACTCTTGTGAGGACTCTTTGGGTTTTTTGTCATCTTTCCCTTGGTTCTTCCCCTGAGAAGAACCATGTCCTCCCTTTTTCTGATCACCCCCTGGGGGTCTCTGGTTAACTCTAGTTCTTAACCAGTCATCTGCTGCCTCCCCCAGCTCTCTGGGGTTGGTCAACCTAGAGTCTACTAGATACTGGCGGAGCCTCTCTTGGACACAATTAGTTAGAAGGTGCTCCCTCATAATCAAATTGTACAGCCCCTCAAAGGTACTTACCCTGTTGCCCTGTATCCAGCCCTCCAGTGCTTTCACTGAAATGTCCACAAAGTCCACCCAGGACTGGGTGCTTGTCTTTTGGGTGTCCCTAAACTTAAGCCTATACTGCTCTGGGGTTAGACCAAACTTCTTAGTCAAGCAACTCTTCATACTGGGGTATGAGTCTGCATCCTCCCCACTCATGGTTAGGAGCCTATCCCTCCCAGAGTTGGGAACTAACTCCCAAAGGAGTGAACCCCAGTACTGAGGCTTGACTTTCCTCATCTGGAGGGCCCTCTCAAAGGCCCCCAGCCACTTATCGATGTCATCCCCCTCTACATAGGCAGGAACCACCCCTTTGGGTAATCTGGGGGCAAAACCCCCACCCAGGGACACCTCAGTTTCTTTCTCGCTGCTTCCATCTTTTTTTTCTTTGCTTGCCCACTTCTTTTTTTCTAGGGCAAGCTTATCTGCCTCCAAAGCTATGTAGGCTAGCTGGGCTTCCAGCTCTCTCTCCCTGATGGATGGGTTCTCTCCTCCTGAAAGGACCCTCTTCCTACCACTAGCTTTGGGTCTGCCCCTAGTGACTGTGTCCAGTGAGGACCGTTCCTCCTCTTCCTCACTTGGGGTCTGATGCCTTTCCTCCCCTGAGTGGTTAGAGTTAGCATCATCTTCTTTTGGTTCCTCCTCTGGAGCTTCCTCTGTCTCTACCTCTTGGGCCTCAGCCCATGCTGTCAGGGATTTAATCAGGATTTCCTTCCTGAGATTAGTGGTTGCAGGCAACCCCCTCTCAATACACAACCCCCTAAGCTGGACTACTGTCAGTGTGGGTAGGCTAGCCAGATCAAGCTCCATGGTTCCCTAGTTTTGTGTCAACAAAAGCTTTTTGCAAAAATTGGAAACAAGAATTTAGAAAAATTACAAAAATTCAATAATTGAAATTAATCCAAATTAATTTAAAAAAAATTAAAATTAAAAATTAAAAACAATTTTTGCACTAGGACAATTTAAAGGATTTTTAATTTGTTTTATCTAAAACTGTAACGTGATATTGAACACAAGTACAGGATCCCGTCGCTGCTTCCAATTATGTTGGAAAATGGGTTATTGGTAGGGCAGGTAGGTACCTACACCTAGCAACAAGCCACAAACCTCCACATAGGTACAGTTAGGTCTCAGTAAATTAATCCCAGCTCTACCCTTGGTAGCTTGGCATCGAGCGTCAAGGCTTAACTTAGGAGACAAAGTGTAAAGCATTCAAATATCACAAAACAGTAATTAAATAAAACACAGGAAACAGTTTAAAAATCCAAAACCAATTTATAAAAATAGCTTATATTATTATCTTTAAAATGACACAAAAACGATTAAAATCGGTTCAGGGGAACCAGAGATATGAATTTTTAAAGTATTATTATTTTCTAGCGCATAGAAACAAAAAGCGCCAATCGGGTCATCTGGTTGCACCAGGACCGGGACAAAGTCAAACTTTCAGGCCGACCGCAATGGAGCCCTGCTCGGCTACAGGTCGCGGGAGGCCTCGGTTAAAAAGTTACCTTCTGACTTAGTCTTTATTTTGAAGTTTTTCTTCACCGGGACGAACCTGCCAGTTGGATCCGACCTCCTGGAGCCCTTGTCCGGATACGCGAAGTCGGTTTCCTCGGTGGTGATTTCTACCTTCGGACTTAGTCGTTTTTTCGAGATGAAAATCCTTCGACCGGGGTAAACCTGGATCTTGATCCGACGTCCGTGGAGCCCTTCTCGGATACGATGGCTGGAAGGTCCCGGTCAACTTTTTACGTTCGGACTTAGTCTCTTTTTCGGATGTTTTTCTTGACCGGGACGAACCACGAAGTCAGGCCGGGTCGCGGTTGAGGCAAGCCGGCTAGAATTTCCGCGTCGAGTCGGTCACTTTATGGAGCTTTTTTCTAAAATTTCTCCAATCTTTTCCAAACTTCTGGGGCTTCACCCAGATGTTCTTTTAAGGTTCTTTTGGGGTCCACAGCTCACCCCAAGGGTCCAGAAGTTCTGTGATGGTCCTTGGGAAGTGCGGACTTCAACTCCCAGAGTGCACCTGGCGCAAACTCCTTTTTGGCCACTGGGCAGTGGTCAGCTGGTCACTTTTTCAGGAGTTGGTGCAGGGGACTCTGGTTAGCAATTTTTCACCTGTAGCAAACAGGGAGTCCCTCCTTGAACCAGTGGAAGCCAGGCAAAGTCCTTCTTGTGGTGAAGCCCAAGTGTGCAGCTGGTGCAGTCTTTCTGAGTGCAGGGTCCAGGTGCAGGCCAGGGGTCCAGCAGGGCAGTCCTTCTTCTCCTTGTAGTTCTTTCTTCTTGAAATTTGGTGGGGATCTGAGGCGTGGGTGCAGGTCTGCCAGTTTTATCCTTGCTCCTGGGTGAAAAGCAGGGGGGCCCTGGTCCTCCAATCAGGGACAGGGTCGTCCCCCTGTGATGACCACTTCCTGGGAAGTGTGGCAAAAATCCATCCCAGAAGGCAATAGTCTCTAAAAATCCAAAATGGATGAATCTGATTTTTGGAGGAGAGATCTGGCTGAACCCACCCACTGGTGTGGCTAAAAATCATAAACACACCCCTCTCCTGCCCTCTCCTAATCTAATCAAGGGGGCACCTAGCTGTCTGGGGTTGCAGGATGTGGGGGTGTTGCTGGGTGCTCCAGATGTCCCTCTCTGCCTTTGAAGACCAGTTTGGCAGCCCTCCCCCTTCCTGCTTCCCCATCTGCTGAGGGGAGATTCTCTCCCCCAAGCACATTCCTTTGTGTAAAGCCAGGCCACTTCACACCTCATTAAAGTGGCCTGGCAGAAGCTGCTGCAGGCTGGCCAATCAGAGCACAGCAGCAAAAACAATGCAGAGCTGAAATTGGCAACTTTTTAGGTAAAGTCTAAACTTTTTACCTGCACTAGTTATATTAAATCCAACAACTGGAAGTTGTGGGATTTATTATAACAATCAATTTGATACCAAATTTTTGGTATGTAACATTTAAGGAGACTTTAAAATTTAAAATAAAGTCTGCCCATTCTAGCCTATGAAGGCCATTTACTTCCATGAGGGAAAAACGAATTTGGCTGTTTTTACCTCACCAGGGCTTATAAATCTATTTTTATAAAGTCCCTGCTTATAGTTACATGGCACCCAGCCCTAGGGGCACATAGGGCACACCTTAGGGGTGACTTATATGTAAAAATAAGGTAGTTTAAAACTTTGGAAGTACCTTTAATTCCAAAGTCGAATTTGCATATAACTTTAATTTAAAAGCAGCCAGCAAGGCAGGCTTGCTTTTAAAATGACACTGGGCACCTCAGCAATGCACCTAGGTGTGCACCACCTATGCTGTGGTCCCTAAACCTACATGCCCTACCATATACTAGGGACTTATAGGTAGGTTAACTTAGCCAATTATAATTAGCCTAATTTGCAAATCCATTTTACACAGAGCACTGGCCCTGGGACTGGTAAGCAGTACCCAGGGCACAGCCAAGAGTCAGTAACCACCAGTACCTATCCAGAAAGAGTGGGGGTGATCAGGCAAAAAAAAAGGACTTTCCTACACCCATATTGTTTTCACTTTGACCCAGTCTCATGTGATCAAATGTCCACTATTGGTGCTTTGATCTTTTAGTTACTAGTTGGGACTGAACATTTTTAAAATTCATAACTCCGGTACCACCAATAGGATTTTTGATGTTTGGTGTGAAATAAGTAATTAAAATGTACTCTTTTTTCCTGAAATGGTTTGGGATTTTTCTTGTGTTGTGTTTTCTCTTTATTACTGTTTGTGTGCTGCATGAATGCTTTACACATTCTCTCTCGGTTAGGCCTGACTATGTTTTTTACCAAGCTACCCAGGGATAAGAACAGGTTAAGTGACTTTTTGTGGCTCATCCTGCAATAGATTGTGGCTGCTGCTTCACCTGGGCTCACACCCTAGTCAACCAACAACCCGATTTCTCACAAGGACTGTTGGACTTTTTTCCTTCTGCGGGGTCATCTTCTATCTTTTTGCCTCCTGCCTCCTATTTATTCTGACCTGTTTCTGTTGGCTTTAGAACTCTGAGCACTTTACCACTGCTAACCAGTGCTAAAGTGCATATGCTCTCTTTATAAATTGTATTGTTGATTGGATTTCCATGATTGGTATATTTGATTTACTGGCGAGCCCCTAGTGCAGTGCACTAGAGGTGACCAGGGCCTGTAAATCAAATGCTACTAGTGGTCCTGCAGCACTGGTTGTGCCACCCACATTAGTAGCCCTGCAATCATGTCTTAGACCTGCCACTGCAGTGTCTGTGTGTGCAGTTTTAAACTGCCAATTCAACTTGACAAGTGTACCCACTTGCCAGGCCTAAACCTTCCCTTTTCCTATATGTAAGACACCCCTAAGGTAGGCCCTAGATAGCCCCAAGTGCAGGGTGCAGTGTATTTTTAAGGTATGACATATACTAATGTGTTTTATATGTCCTGACAGTGAAATTCAGCCAAATTCGGTTTTCACTGTTGCCTAGCTCTCTCATAGGTTAACATGGGGGATACCTTTAAAAATTATTCAAATTTAGATTTCCTTTGGGAGCAGCTAGACATGTGGAGTTTGGGGTCTCTGAGCTCACATTTTAAAAATACATCTTTTAGTAAAGTTAATTTTAAGATTGTGTGTTTGAAAATGCCACTTTCAGAAAGGAGGCATTGGCTTGCTTAAACCATCCTCGACGTACCCCGCAACAGCCACATCTCCGCACACCTGAGACACCTGCATTGGCTCCCAGTCAGCAAAAGGATCACCTTCCGTCTTCTCACCCACGCACACAAAGCCCTCCACAACAAGGGACCGGAATACCTCAACAGACGCCTCAGCTTCTACGTCCCCACCCGCCCCCTCCGCTCCGCTGGCCTCGCACTTGCTGCCGTCCCTCGCACCCGCCGCTCCACGGCGGGTGGGAGATCTTTCTCCTTCCTGGCGGCCAAGACCTGGAACTCCCTCCCCACCAGCCTCAGGACCACCCAGGACCACTCCGCTTTCCGGAGACTCCTAAAGACTTGGCTGTTCGAGCAGCGAAAACCCCCCCTTTCCCCCCTAGCGCCTTGAGACCCGCACGGGTGAGTAGCGCGCTTTATAAATGTTAATGATTTGATTTGATTTGATTCTGTGACTCTGCCTGTTTGTGGATTCTCAGTCTGGGTCAGTTTGACAGTTGGGCTGTTTGCACCTCTCTCTAGACTGTGACACAAAGGGAGCTGGGGTGTAACCTGCATATCCTGATGAGCCAACTGTGCTAGGAGGGAGAGGAGGAGTGGTCACTTACCCCTGAAAGGGCTGTGCCTGCTCTCAAAGGGTTTTTTCTGTCCTCACACAATGCAGTATCCAACCCCCTGGTGTGTGTCTGGGGCCTGGCCTGGGCAAGGCAGGATTTGACAAACAAGAGAGACTTTCCTTTCAAGTAAGCCTACTTCAAAAGCCAAAATGGGTATAAGAAGGGCACCCAAAACCACAGACTTTAGATCACTTTAGAACATCAAGCTGAACTTCTGCCTGGAGAAGAGCTAGGGAGAAGTGCTGCCCTGCCTGTGACTGTGCTTTGTGGAGCTGTCCTGCAGTTGCCTCTTCTGCCTGGTGAAAGGGGACAAAGACTGGACTTTGTTGTGCATTCCTACTTGTGAAGAAATCTCCAAGGTCTTGTCCTGAGTTTGCCTCCTGTTGTTGAAGTCTCAGGGCCATCAAAGACTTCCCCTGCCAGCACCTGGACTCTCTGCTGAGACTCCTGCCCTGCCAAGTGGTGCCCTATTCAGTTCCTAGGGCTTTGACAGGTGAAGCTGGCAGATCAAGATTGAAAATGCACGCACTGACCGCCGTGCGGGGATATTTCTTACGCAACATCCGAGACGCAGCTGAAGAAACGATGCACCGCTGGCTCCGTGGCTGAAATCGATGCAGTGTTTGCAGCGCGGCTGGAAGATTGACGCTTGCAGCTGGAGAAACGACACTCCGCATTGCTAACAGAGGCTGGTAACGTCGCAACCCACACATCGCAGTTTTGCTATCACCGCACAGCAGGATTTTTGAGGCGAACCTTGCTGGGCGCTGCCCGGATCTGAGTGCTGCTCGGATCGATGCATCGCTCTCCTGCGGAGAGGAAACCGATGCACGCCAACCTGACTGGGGAAGGAGAAACAACGCACGATCTTGCTTGCGGGTGAGAAATCGATGCACAGCTTACCTTTTTCGATGCACACTTGCCGATGCGTGTTATTTTGATGCTACCCAGGTACTTTTCAATGCTAACAGTGTTTTACCTATTCAGAAAAGGATTTAAGACTATTTTTCTTTTAAAATTAATAACTTGACTTGTGTATGTTGGATTTTTGTCATTTTGGTCTTGTTTTGATTAGATAAATATTTCCTATTTTTCTAAACCTGTGTTGTGTAATTTCTTAGTGTTTTCATTAAGTTATTGTGTGTGAAGTTAAGCCTGCCTGCTCATGCCAAGCTACCAAGGGGGTGAGCGGGGGATAGCTGAGGATGATTCTCCTTTACCCAGACTAGAGTGAGGGTACTTGTTTGGACGGGGGTATCCTGACTGCCAACCAAAGACCCCATTTCTCACAAGGACTATGATAAAGCATGCCTTTGGGAATTACGGTGAGTGAGAGTCCTTTAGCACCATAGGGTGACCCCCTGGGCCAGGTATCGAGAGATAAGCAAGCATAGTAGGGAATCTCTCCTTTTGTTTTTGAATGGTTACACATCTGGGAACGTGAGGAACCCCTTTATCACTACTGACTACTTCCTTTTTTAAACAATACTTGTGTTTGTGTCATTGTTTATATTATGATGTTTAAACATGTATTGGTTTGCTTTTTTCTGTTCTCATGTGTTGCTGTGTTGTGTTATGTTCATTTATTTTTTAATATTTTTTGTGTTGCTTTTTAGTTGCATTTGTGGGATGTGTTGTCACTGTTTTATTAGGTTTTGCTGCACTGTTGGGTTGCTGCTGTCACTATAGTCTGTTGTCTTTGTTTTGTTGCTGTTACATAACTCTGTTGTGTTTCTGTGATGTCGATGTTGTTGATATATTGTTTTGATTGTAAAGGGCTGTTGATCCGTTGATGTGTTGATCTTGTTCTGTATGTACATGTGTGTATCATTGTATGTGTGTGAAGCTACTAGCTCCTAAACTCAAGAATATTATCTATGTACTTTGAGACACAGATTAAAAATAGGTCAGATCATGTTACATAGAATGAAGAAATGAGATAGCCAGAAAATCTCAATCTTTTTATTTTGGATAAGATGTCTTGAGTTTTCTTGAATTTTGCAATGAGCAGCATGAATCCATTACAATTGCTACATTTCCTCCAGCAGCAATAGGAATTAAGAGTACATTACTGATCAGCTGGGTCACACAAATTGTGGTAGCGAGCTGCAGCCACATGACAACATATATTGCTAGACAATGTATGCCTGTGTGACTACATGACTATGTCAGGAACAGTGACAAAGTCATGTAGTCTTGTAGGCTCAGGCATGCCTCTCTGGAACAGAGATAGTGATTGCTAGGCCCTTTGCCTCCCCTTACAATACATGATGGTTTTGGCGCATCCAAAAAAAAGTACTGCCACCTTCCCCATAGAAAAAAATGTTATACTAGATTGAGAATCGTGGATGTCTTGACCCTTGACAAAAATAAAAGAACCCTTGTAAATAAAATCATTTAATGAATTACAACATGAAATTAACTACAAAAAGAAAAGGATAAAAAATAAAATAAATTCAGTAGCATGCAGGTGAAAACAAGGGTGATAACTGGGTAGTAACGGTGCAGCAAAGAAAGCACGACGTACTGCATGGGAAATAAAAAAAAGTACCAACGTAGGGCTAGACACTGAGGCCCATATTTATACTTTTTGACGCAAAACTGCGCCAATGCAGTTTTGCGTCAAAAAAATTAGCGCCGGCTAACGCCATTCTGAAGCGACATGCGGGCGCCGTATTTATTGAATGACGTTAGCCGGCGTTAGCCGCCGGCGCCGTCTGGTGTGCGTTAAAAAAAACGACGTACACCAGGCATCGCCGGCGTAGGGGGATATGGAGCTTGGGCGTCAAGAAATGGGGCAAGTCAGGTTGAGGCAATTTTTTCGCCTCAACCCGATTTGCGCCATTTTTTTTCACTCCCAACCCCCATAGAAATGACTCCTGTCTTAGCAAAGACAGGAGTCATGCCCCCTTGCCCAATGGCCATGCCCAGGGGACTTCTGTCCCCTGGGCATGGTCATTGGGCATAGTGGCATGTAGGGGGGCACAAATCAGGCCCCCCATGCCACAATTTTTTTTTTTTAAAAACACTTACCTGAACTTACCTTAATGTCCCTGGGATGGGTCCCTCCAGCCTTGGGAGTCCTCCTGGGGTGGGCATGGGTGACAGGGGGTGTCCCTGGGGGCATGGGGGGGCACCTCTGGGCTCCTTCAGAGCCCACAGGTCCCTTAACGCCTGCCTTTTGCAGGCGCTAAAAAACGGCGCAAAAGCGGCCGTACGTCATTTTTTTAGACCCGCCCACTCCCGGGCGTGATTTTTGCCCGGGAGTATAAATCCCACGCACATGCCTCGGAGTCGATTTTTTAGACGGGAACGCCTACCTTGCATATAATTAACGCAAAGTAGGTGTCCACGCTAAAAAATGACGCTAACTCCATGGACTTTGGCGCTAGACGCGTCTAACGCCAAAGTATAAATATGGAGTTAGTTTTGCGTCGAAATTGCGTAAAAAAAAACTACACAATTCCGGCGCAAACGGAGTATTTATATGCCCCTGAATGTAGGGTAGGAAGGGAGGGCAGCCAGTGCAGGTACACCAGGATGGAAGTGATTTGGTTATGCCTCTTTGGTTCATTAATGCTTTAAAGTGGTAGGTGGAAGAATTCAAGACCTTCCTCAGATGTGTCAGAGTGGATTCAGGAACACATAGATGTATTTTGGTAACATGGTGAGTCTGGAAAGAAAGGCATAGAAGCACAAATAAGGTCAGCTTCTAATATACATGGATTGCTGTGTTTCTTTCAAGCTCATTCTAACAGGAATGAGAAGTAACATTTTTATTATTTTGTATGTGCAGCAGCTGAAGGCATACCTATGAAGAACGCGATATAATGTGTATTGTCCTGTAGAAAGAAGAAAGGAAAGTATAAATAGGCTTTTGCATAAACCATTGATACAAAATATATTGTAGTTTTAGTGAAACACCTGCAAGTTATGAGCTGACACCCTTTTCACTCCATTAAACACCTTGCCAATAAAAGGTGTGTAAAGTATTGGTGCAATTGGTTCAGAATAGATAGAGACTGGCTGCTAGACGGGGCAGTGAAATGTGGAGGTTTGACTTCGAACCTGAAGTCTCCATAAGGTATGAGGGGAGGCATTGACTACCTTGGCATATTAGTGAATAACAAATTACTAAAACACACTCAACCATGGCAATAGAAGAACAATTTACATGAAACTAGTAGTGCCAGGATGGGTGATGAAATATGTTCGAGACATTCAAATTGTGTATAATTATTGATAAGCTGTTAATTATATTATTCATTATTCCAATGGACATGATTTATAAAAAAATAATATATAATACACAATCATGTTGTCACTTGTGAATGCCAGATTCTCTAACAGGTTTGTTTTACTTTGAACACTCAATTCGCGCTTAAGTCAACGAGGGTGGAGTGAGAGATACACACAGCAGATTCCTTTTCCTGAAAAAGTGACATTAATCTTTTTATTTTTAGGTGATCTACTGGCAGTGATTCCAGTGAATTGGGTGAAACATGACGAAGGACTTGCTGGTAAGTTCAGTCTCAGGTTTGCTTGATTGCATAACTGTGAAGCTCCAGAAATGATTGTTGGGTACTAAACAAAGGTGCATTTGCCCAGAAATATAGAGGAAAAAGTACCGAAGAAAGATTCCACTTAAACTCATATTTTCTCATCTTAAAAATTAATTTGACATAGTTTGTGGACACATCATTTGAAAAATCTAAAACTACCCCAGACAGACATATTAGAGATATATGCAAATTTAGCAGCACAATGGAAATGAAGCTAAACTGAAAAGTGCTAAAAATCCAAACTCAAAGAGAAAGCAAACAAGACAGATTTCTCAGCCCAGTCAATTCTGCACATATATTAGCGATATATGAGCAACTGTGATCTCTGCAACTAAAGTTATCAGTCTGTAATGAAAATATATACATTCGGTCTATGTGTATGATGCTATTTTGCTCCCCAGAGCTCCTGTCATACTCAAACAGCTTTTCACAATAGGAGAGTATCCTGTGAAATTCAACATTCTGAAGATACATGATAGAATGCTTGAATTGGAGTTTGGCAGAGAGTACTCCATCACAAACATTATAGATTTATGTTCACCTTATTGCAATACATAAAATGCTACTGCACTTCTGGCGTGGACATCACACCATCACTTTCTCCAGTGTAGCTAAATTTGACGTGGGAATTATAAATGTGACGACCATCACCTCTGAGACTACACTTTTTGCAATATGACTATATTTGTTATGGGGTTAGTAAACTGAACTTCCCAGAGTTCAATGCTTCCACCAGTGTGGCTGTGTTTGGAGTGGCACTAGTAAATATGACCCCTCCTCAGTGTCCAACACATTCCCCAATGTGTAAGTGAGTTTAGGTCTCAAGGTTGATGTGTTTTAACAGCGGAGGGGTATATGTGTGGGCCCAAATGTGCAACTATGTATACAGATACTCTACTTCCATCAATTATACTTTTTATTTCATAGGCCCACACAAGTTGAGAGGCTGTTCTTTTGAAAGTTTGCAAATTAATGTTGTTACATTTCAACAACAAACTCAAATATGTACTAGTGATTGCTTCCACGTGAACAGAGGCAAACTGTAATATCTTAAACTGTGCTAAATACCTTTTGAGAGAACTAGAACTGATTCAGTGCTTTGGGGTTCCAAGACTCCATATATTTCCCATATATCAAAGTACCTGCAAAGAATCTCTACTGCACCCATCATAACTATCGGATGAGGTAGAAATGAGGAAGAATTGTGTGCCACTGCTCTGTCTTCAACATCTGATTCACCATCAACTACAAGACACATCTTACACCTAGATGATTTGGTGTATGCAAAGGACCAAGCCAGACGCTATTGCCTTAAAGTTTTTTGGAAAGGTCTATCCCATGAAATGCCAGCAACTGACATTGCTGAGGTCATCAGTTCATGACTCTCACACAAAGAGAGACATTCTGACAGCAGTTTCATCAGCTTTAAGAAAGTGCTACTTGCATATTTCACTACATCAATAGGATACACTTTAAGGTTGAAAAACCTACTACTTTGCAACCAAACATCACATAAGATTACAAACCTCTGCCTACCAGCACCAAAGACAATGTGGTTAATCTTGTAGTACCATTGACGAACTCTGTGCTTTTACAAAGGAAATGTTTTATGATGAAGGCTATTATAACACAGCAATAAAAAAATAAAATTATTTGATTAGACAGGGAATACCCAGTAGACAAATTCCACTTCATCTACCATCAGAAGGCTACGGCAAGAATACCCGACCCTAGTAGCCTAGTTTGATATTACGCCCAAAAAAAGGACGTAAGAATCCCAGTCCGAGAATAGAACAGTAAATAGTGACATTATTATACATATGATCTGTCCTTTCATTGCTATCTCTCCTGTTGTCATTATGAACAACACCAGCCATATAATGATATTTACATTATATTACAGAAAATTAGAAAAATACCTCAGTGCAGAAACATGTTTACGTTAAATAGCACTTTTAAGGTTGTGTTGACACATTCAAACATTCGAAGGGGAAGTTTGGGCACAGTTCAATACCTTCTCCAGAGGTAGTTGGATGCAAGGGAGTGTTCCTCATATGTAGAAATTCAACTTATTTTCACCTGCATCAAGGAGGAAGATAGTATGGCAGCTGTTACATATCTTTGTTATGTCCAGATTTTATGCTGAGCAATTAGTAGAAAAGAAAATTTCACTTTACAGAAGTTGTTGAGCATGTTCCCCTATGCTATATCCCAGTATATTTCTTTTAATATACAGATCTGTAAGCACAACAGCTAGCAGGGCCATATGTAGAATTTAATTTGATTCAGCAGAACCTACCATCGAGCAGGAAGAAAAAACAATGATGACCCTTGAAATTGATTAAATTACATTATTAAGTGTCAGAGGAGTGGATATGCAAGCAATTTTATCTCAGGTTCCATTTTGTAACACTTAATAATGAGCTTGCCGAATGTCTGAAGGCCTGATGACTCATGCTTAGCTTGCAATGACCCAAGGTCTTGAAAAATAAAGGAAGTCCTGGAATTATGAGTGTACTGCTGATTTGATTTGAATGCAGAACATTTAAAAAAACAATATCCAAATATAGCAAGAAGTCAGTTGTTCATTAATGATTGATTAAATATTTGAACAGTCCCAACTCCAGGTGATGCTCGATTGGCTTTTATTTATACAAAATGTAGCAGAGACATAAAAACCCATGTGAATCATTGTACTTTGGGTAAGCCTCCCATAGAGCTTGTCCTCACGGAACTGTGTAACATAGAAGTCCTACTTTAAACTTGACTGCATTCTTGTACTTATTTTATTTATTTTTTAATAGGCTTCTTCGTTAGTATTTTTTTAGAAATAAATTTAAGGGCCATATTTATGAAATATTCATGCAATATATCAAGCTACCTTGCTGCATTGTGTTGTGTGAAGGGGAGAGGGTAGGAATGTGCTGTATTTAACATTGTGCAGTGCATTCCTGCTCTCTGCCTGTGCTGGTGCAGAAAATGCTGCTGAGCTTAAATGCATTGTAGAAAGGATTGTTTTTGTTGAGGAAGGGACACCTCCCAGCACAAAATGATTATTCTAAGGCTTTTCCTCTTTCTATGTGTGCCACAGATTTCAGTACATGTAGAAAGAGGAAAAACATTATGAAATAAGCTTATTTCTCCACGTTATGCTTTCCCTGGAGAGACCTAGTGGTTTGAAGTCTTCTACTAATGATAAATCTGGGAATGCACCAAAATCCACATGTGGATGCATGGGAACACTCATGCTCCACTCATGCACTAGGGAAGAGTAAGGCAAAGCAGCAACTTGTTTTACCTGGCTGTTGGAAAGTGAATTATTGGTGAGGGCAAGTAAGTACCCATACTTAGCATTAGGCCTCTAACCCACACTAGGTCAGTAGGTCTCAATAAGTTAACCTCAGCTCAACCATTGGTAGCTTAGCAACGAGCAACAAGGCTCAACTTAGGAGCCAAGGGGGCAGATTTATGCCATATTTAACCTCAAAGTAAGCCCACAATCGATTTTTTTTATGTTTGAAAATCAAAACCCTGCACCCATGCTAGATGGAAAGTATGTTGATGCAGTGTATGACTTTCTTTGTGATTTCAGCCTAAAATGTCTTCCAGGCTGTGATATTGGGATTAAACGTCTGTGGTACTCCGATCCCTCTAAAGTTGTAGACTCAGGAAATACACGCATATGTGTTGAATATAGTAATGACCCTCAGTTTTTTGAAGGTCTAATTCTATATTTTCTAATTCACTATTTGTTTTGAATAAGGAAAGAAATAAACCTGAAAAACAAGCTGTCTCTCATAATGAAACAATAGAGGATTTGGCAGATGCCCTGGCTAAAGCATGTTGAAATGTTCAGCTGTGCAAATATTTGGAAAACTACAATGTGGAACTATGTCCGAGATAGAGGTAAGCCAAATAATGGTCACAATTTGAAGCTTGTACAAAGCATTGGACAGAAGTAATCTCATACAATATTTATTTGTAAAAACCTGATAAGGCTTTGGAAATGTGTTTCTGTGAAGGTAACTAATGAGAGGTGAACATGTTTAATTATTGTTGAAAAACAACAGCATGGAGACTGCCAAAAGACATCCAGGGAGGGAAACAGTTCTGACAGGTGATAGTGTTGGATTTTATTTCACATGTGTCTGGAACACTTGGTTCAAAAATAATCTGTGAGACTTGGTAGATCTCAGGTGGCTTGCAAAAGTAGACAGCATTGACATTATTTGTGATGGGTGAGATAGAACTCCATAATGTGACTCGACCTGACGGTCCAGAGTGTGAACACATCTGATGGCTAGCATTTGAGTGAAACACCTGTAGTTCGATATCTCTACCAGCAGGATACCTTGTGTGATCTGACCCTGTGGAGAAGTTACTATATCTGGATCAGCCCCCAAGGTTATGACCTGACTGTTCATCCTCACAGCCTTGATAGTCAATTCCACACAAAGAGAACTTCAGTGAGCTGTGCAGTGGTATCTAGGTTCTGAGGTCCAGATGAAAAAGCAATACTTGTCACATAGATTAATCAGTACCACTGAGACCTCCGTGTATCTCCATGAACTCTCCTGATAGCTATCCCTATCATCACAGTAACTCATCACCCTAATTCTTCAGCTAAATGATAATGCTACTCCTAAAACTGTACCCTAACCTAGAATCTTTTTTACCTATAGTCCTATGACTACCCTCATTTTATAGCAATTTTTCCAACTGATTCAACATCCTTAGCTCAATATTTCTTTATTGTAACCCCAAACACAAACCTTTACTCAAACCATGTCTTCTACCTGAAACTCTCATACTATTTCTCAAAAAAGCAGGTAATCTCAATCTTCCCCTCTTAATCAAACCATAATTGTATACTCCCTGAAATCAGTTTTGACTATTGGTCCTAGACCACTGCATTTTCTGTACCTTTGGATATGTTCAAAGTTGATGTGATAGTTAGGGAAGTCAGTGGATTAAATAGTAGTGAAATACATGCTGAAAGGAAAGGTCATCTTTAGCGTGATTCCCTCCACATTGTTACTGTATCTGTTGGACTTAGAACTCAGTGAACTCTACACATTTTAAACAGCAGTGTCTGCGCTTCCCTTTAAACATAGTTAAATTGGCTGCCCTCTGAATAACATAATTAACTTGCCAACAAGCTCCTAGTATATGGTATAGAAATGCGTCCAGTTCCTCAAAGATAAATGCAACCTGTGGAATGCAGCACCTATTGTGTCTTCCACAAAGTAAGCCTATAAATCATGGCTTCAGGAATACCATGTGTAGCCTGACTACAGTAGTCCAAAATCCTGGTGTCAATCCTGTCAAAATAACTCTTTTTGATGGGTAGAAAATCTGGCTTTCCGATATTAATAAATCATCCCTAAGTACTTCTTGTCAAAAACTATTTTCATTGGCAAGGCTGTAACTGGATCCTAGAAAATGTCAAAGTACAGACTAGAAACTTTAACATGTCATTTGAGACAGGAAACAAATAAAATGGTCATTTACAGTCCGATTTCCATATTAATTTAAAATTCAATTCATTGGTGAAGTCAGATTTGTATTGAAAAGTAACTTTTAGAAAGGTATACCTCTCCCACCAAAGCCTTAGCTAAGCTAATTAGCTTTAGCTTGGTGCAGCTGGACTACCTATGCCTGCCTAATAATGAGTTATGAAAACTGCTCCCATACAAGAGACATTTGACTGGGTTGGGATGGTGTTTTTCTTTCCCTGGAAGGAAGGACAGCTGGGGTGGGCCTAGGAACTTCATTAACCTGTAAAAGACCAAGGTGAGGCTACTCTTTCACAGACAGATGATAAGTATACCTTAAACATGGGAAGCCATTGTTTCTCAGGCCAGCACAAGCCATGCTGGCTCAAAGCCCAGTAGGAAGGAAGCTGCCCACAAATTTGGAATGGAGATACAGGAAGGTTCTGTTTATTTTCCAGCCGGTACATCTGAGTGTACACAAGGGATCTGCACAAGGGAGGAAGGGTTCCCCATATTGAATTTTAGGAGCAACGTGCGTCGTGCCATTGTATGTAGTATGGCAAACAAAATACTGGAAATATGGGTAGGTTTACCCTTGGAAACTGTTACCCCATTGGTTAGGGGAGAGTAAGGAGCTACCCCACCCACTCGCCAGGCCCAACTATTAATTTGGCACCTCAAGGAACCCTTCTAAGAACATTTTCTGGGAGTGCAGAAGATCTGAAGAGGACCAGTCCATGTTTACTGTAACCTGTATCATGAGAGGCACTCTGTAGGCCTAGATATGCTCTGCTTTATATCGTTTATACTGAGTGGAAAGAAATTGACTCCAATGGACAGTGGGCTGAACTCCTGTGTTGCCATGGCACACACTAAGCTGATAAAATACTTTTCCTTGATTTCCATTTGCCAAGGCACAAGTGGACCTGGAAAGGATATTGTTCAAGGCCTGTGCTAGATCAAGCCCTAAAGTCTGATGGACCTTGCTTAAAGCCTGGAAGACACTTCAATGTTTTTAACTTAAAAAAATTGATTTCTAGCCTTCGGAGAACCAGGACCAACCACTAGACCCAACCTTACTTTGCTTGGCTCAAGAAACAGGTCTCTCGCACTTGAATATTCTCTGCAACAACAAATCCAGTTTACCCCCCCCCCCATGAGAAGGTATCCAGCCTCCTGAGCCTTCATCGGGCACAGCCTGCTGCTATGCTCCATTGGAAGAAAAGAGTAAGTATCCATAAGAGAACATTGACCAGTTGAAGGTGCTCAAAGTTCCCTGGTGAAAGCTAATACTCTAGGCTGAAATTCAGATGTTCCCACTGAGAAACCAACAGATTTTGTGGAACACCATTCAGTGACTTTGGTGCTTTAGGAGGACTTTGTAGGCTACAGCCTACAGCTTTGTCTCACTCCAGTATTTTGTCTTGTATTTTGCAAACTAAACCTAGAGGTAAAATCATTGTCTGGGCTCTCCCACTTGGCTTCTCCAAGCTCGGGATCCATCATAGTCTACTTCAAAGTGAGCAGAGGTCCATGTCTACCACAACCGTATACTTTAGCTGGTGCCTAGTGCTGTTTTGGTGCTACTTTCCCTTAATAATGTATTTATTATTAAGATTTATTTATAGATACTCAGTTATTAAAAGCCATTGTATTCAAAATCACTAAAGTAATTAATTCACATAAAATACTAGTCCTATAAAACCACTAGATTTTAAATGTTTACATAAAAACGAAAGATAGTTAATGTAGCGAGGCATATAGCATAAATATTAGGCAGAATGATTATCCAATGGCTGGCTTCAATTGGCTGTCATCCTCACATGCAACATTCTATGGGAGATCAGCTGAGGGAGCATTCCAATTGTATGCCCCACAAGTAAAAAAAAATATGAAACAAGTAGTTAGTCTGTAGTCAGTGACAAGCAGGGACTCGCTGACAGCTCTTCTGCATGTGAAGATCCTTCTTGTTATAAAAATGGGTTTTATCCAATATCTGTGTTACGTCTGCAGGGCAAGGCAGGTGATTCTTATATGTTCAATTGTCTCCCATTCATAACTATATAACCTGCATTGCTTTCTTTTCATATCTCCTGTTCCACTCATTGGATGATGTTGTTTTAGTGTCATTTTATTTACATAATTTTACTCCATTTTCTAGTGCAAGGTTTATTGTTTGCTGTTTTTACTTTATTACTATTTATGTACTCCTTAACTATTTTACACATTGCCCCAGGATAGGCCTGCCTTCTGTATGCCATACATACCAGGGGTTTGAGCTCAGGTTAAGTTTGGGGGGTTCACCTTGACAAGTTAGTGTTATTTTTCTTGGAGGGGGTAATTGCTCAACCCAAATAATAATGATCTTTCTTACACTTGTGGTCAGTCATATTTTAATGAGGTGTGCTTAAAAAATTGGTTATGTGTAAGGACATAACTTGCAAAATGTGGTGTAGTATTATATGAAATTATAACAAAATAATGCCAGATGATGTGGAATTCAGTGAGGATCACAAACCTACACTAGCCCTGTTTAGCATGAAAGTCACCCTAAAAAGTGACCAGAAAATAGTGCTAAATGCAACAGAATAGGAACAGAAGCAGCCAGCTGCAGTTCGCTCTCAGTGCCTGTGCTCTTGTTGAGAAAATGTTTACAGGGTATCCAAACGGGCATAATCAC
This sequence comes from Pleurodeles waltl, assembly GCF_031143425.1. NCBI lineage: Eukaryota > Metazoa > Chordata > Amphibia > Caudata > Salamandridae > Pleurodeles > Pleurodeles waltl. The sequence continues at coordinate 234,789,685 of NC_090438.1, read as the reverse complement.
ATAATTTTCAGACAGTTGCGTCACAAGAGTAATACAAAATTACATGCATAATTTGATGCAGCATAATTACACATAATTACAGCAAAACTATGCCAGATTACATTGAATTACACAAAGAATATAACTCTGCATTTAAAGCATTTCCTTTAGCACAAAAAAATACCCTTGCATCCAAAATTAGTCTGAGGTTGCACTTTAGGCTAAGAAATAGCCCATAAAGCAAATGAATGTGCTCTTGGGTGGGCATTTATGCCCCAAATTATTTTTAATTATGTGAACATGCAAAAACGTGTAATTGTTGATAATTTTGCATGACAAGAGTAATGCTAACTTAATTTGATTCCTCCACCATAATTAAAATTGTGTCCAGGCCTAGTTTTTTGTTGGGGAGGATGAGAGCCCTCAGCAGATAAATGTAAGCCAGGGTAAAATGTCCTTTTCACTGGCATAATGTAGTGTTGTGTTTGGAATTGTGCATTATGCTTGTTAAATGAAATGCCCAAAATTACATCAGTGTGCCCGGTAATGTAATTATGCCATGCTTGTGGCAACATTTTAGCACAGGAGACCAGGAGCATGGGAAAAATACAAACCACCACATAGCACGGGGCTATTGTTTTCAGCACTTATGTTTTTTTTTTGTTTCTTTTGTTTAGTGTGAAATGCATCCTCACATCCAAAATGGGCATAGCATTATTTTAAGAGAACATACAGTACAAAATCCCAGTTTTGCATTCTGGGCATTTATGCACAATTTTGTGAATTTGTTTCAGAATTTCACTAAACAATAAAGATGCAACTCTCCCCAAGCTCCAATAACCTTATTGACTGTCAATCCTGTAGTAAGCTGGGTCACACACGTTATCTAGGCCATTCTGCGAGTCCAAGGTATTACCTTTGCTCTGTGAGCAGTATTTCAAACCTCTAAAAGGGTGGGCACTGACAGGGACAGCTGCAGGCAGGATATTGCTTCTTAGTTTACTAGAGCATTAGTAAGTTACTGTCTTCATATCTTTATCAAAAATCCATATTCATCATTGAATTGGAGTTTTGTTAAATATAAAAAAGAGCAATTAAATTAACATTGTAGCTGGTACTAAGCAAAAGGTAAACAAACAGTATGTTGATTGTACTTAACAATTGCTTCTTAAGGAAGAAGCCACATGCCTGTACAATGAAACTAGCTTTTAAGGGCTAGTTCCTATAGGACCATTCTAATGATACTTTCTTTCATGTTCCTTGTTAAACACTGTGAACCCTACCTTGTGGGTAGCAAGGCTTACCTCGGGGTCACTTACTTAATGTTACATTTTGGGTACCCTGCTGTTAGAAAGAGTCGTCCGGTCTGCCTGCTGGTTTATCAGCTTTACCAGTCAGGCAACACAGAGTCCTGAAGCCATGTTTTCCTTGCCAGCCTACTGGATGGTAAAATATGTGCTGGAAGTTAACATTCACACCCTTGGTGTATTTTCTGCACCCAGTTCTAGGGCCTTATAGTAAAGTTAAATGTGCCAGTTAGGTTTAGTTCATTCTATTATGTTTTAGGTATCAGGGCACGCACACTGGAGTCTAAGCACAGAGGTTAAATAATACAGGACCATCAGTCCACAAAAATAGGTGTGACCATATGAAAGAGGCATTTTCTAACACTTGATAAACTTTCTGTATAGTCTCCTCTGACTGTGACTATCAGTTTCCTTATTGTTTATTATATTGGTAATTTTTGCAGGGAATATTGCTATCATTACTTCACTACAATAAGACTGCAGTGATGAGAACACTATAAATGTGAGAAAAATAATAGAAATATAATAACAATAATATGAATAACTAAAACATGGACAAGTGTATCCCTTTTTACAGAATTATAGACAATATAAGCCATTTAAAAATGGGATTCAAATTGAATTTACATTGCTATCTGTTGTGACAAATGGTTGTTTCAAATGTCTGAGTTGGGGGTGGTTTCGTTATCGGGGCCATCTTCTCTTACTACCGTCCAAACAGAGCAGCAGCACCAAAAGAAAGGAAGATATTTCCTGCCTGTTTGACAGAAGTCATAGTATTGCCACTCTGCTATACAAGAACATTTTAGCAGAATTTCCACAAATATATGCTATAATCAGGGCAAGGACACCCATTGCATTATGGGATTTCCTGCTTCATTTTCAGTTGGCAACTCAATAAGTATTCAGCTTCTTTTGCCACATTGTATGCAAATTGTGGGGCATATTTTTGAGACACTTGGGCCAGCATTGTACCATAGATTGTGACTTAATGGTGGCACAAGCTGTAAGTCTTATTTATAATATGACACATTTGCAAAAATGCATCATATTTTAAGGGTTAAGTGAGATGTAAGATGCGCTGAAAGCAGCTGCATCATACAACATTTAATATACGTAATTTTGGCGTTTCATCACAAAATCTGACACAACTGTAACACAGTGGAATTTAAGGATTTACAAATACATCACACATCTTTTGGAAGCACAACACATGACCAGAAAGTGCCAGAAAATGGCTTCATATCAGCAAACCAGGAGAAGAAAATGATGCACTTGCTGTGGTATAAAAAGATCAACCCCACAAAACAATTTGGGAAGCTCAACTATACCATGGAGGTTATCATACTGCAACTTGGAGTAGCTAGGAGAACACCACCACCACCATGTAGGCAGCAAAGGAAGAGAGAACATGTATACCGGCAGCACATATCTTTCTTTGAACTCAGGGAGGAGAAGGTCATACAATTTTATAGACTCAAGATGAGGACCATTGTAGAACTGCTGGAGAAGATTAGGCCAAGTCTCCAGCTACCAACAACAAGGCCCACCAACATCCCACCACATGTAAATCTTGTGTCTGTGCTCCAGACGTTGGCATCAGGTTCCTTTAAAGTTACCACAATCAGACTGACAGGACTCTCACAGGGAGAATGTTATGCCTTCCTCTCCTCTGTTTGGGACCCATCATTAAACTAACACTCCACTACCTTTTCTTTCCCCAAAACCCACAGAAACAACTGGCTCCAAACAAGGATTATATACCATAGCTAGATTTCCACATGTTCTTGGTGCAATAAATTGCACACTTGTGCAATTGGTGTCTCCTGCTGCAACATCCCACTTGAACAGAAACCGGATGTACACATAATCCATCAATGTCCAGGCTATTGTGGACCATCAGGGAATGTTCAACAGTGTGCTGGCTAACTAGCCTGGGGTGCACATGATGCCTTCTTCTTCCGTCTCAGCATCGTCAATGAGCGGTTTAAAAATGGGACATATGGGAATGGCCTACTCATTGGTAAGAATACCAAAAATATGCTTAATAGAAAGTAAGACGTTGTTATGTATAACATAAGAGCCATCTTTGTGTTTGTGAAATAATTTTGTGTCATATGTAGATAATGGGAACAGCAAATTACAACATGTAGACAGTGATGTTCTATTGTTTCATTCCCTCACTAACCCTGCAATGGAATTAGGGAAAAGCAACTGTGAAAAGTATTGGGTCACCTCACACTGTGTGAGTGGACAGAAACACATTTCTGCACTGGTTAACTAACCAATGCAATTGTCATGCAGTTCACAAGTGAATTCAATATGAGTAGAAAGGGTACATGTTAGCTAAGTATGAGATGTGTGTATGTTCAGTGGTGTACCTAGCTTTGGTAATTTGTAAAAGATCTAGTAACATAGTGGGTGTTGAACAAATTGTGTGTTCATATGCAAATGTATCACACCTGGCAGTAAATAAGCATGTTCACTAAAATAGCAGGAGCACTATTAGAATAAGTAGTTTTAAGTTCCATTTGTGTCATGCACTGAAAGTGTTTCTACAATTCATGTGGAAATGGCAAATCTAGGTAAATATGTAAAATTAAAAGTTTAAAAGTACAAAGCACACACATATCTCAGCTATTCTTACATTCTAGGTGCAGCAAATTGCCTACATTTCCTGCATCTTATTCCATTAATGTTACACTGGCACATTCAATTAATATGTTGTCAAACAAGTCATACATCAAAAAATAATTTAGCTTTCTGAATAATCTACAGAGCAAAATTACACAATACATGCCAAATCTGAAAATGCAGTGTATTGGTCTGAAGTAGAAAGTTACCTTTATCTACATCAGTTTGTTCAATATAGAAATGGCCTACTTAGCCACACCTATGTGTCAATGTAAGCATACAAAAATCATTAGCTGTTGTTTGACAAACAAAACATAGAACTATTCATGTCACTTGTTGGAAAATCAGTACATGTACTGAGCAAATAGCCATGCTAAATTGGGTGAATACATCAAATGTTGTGCTAGTGTTATGTAGGCAAGGACATTATAGGTGACAAAAGGACAAATGTATGTGTGAGTGTCAATCATGTTGGTACTCTCACAACCTACATAGAGCTGACTATATGCCAGAGACTCTAATCACAAGTTTGCAACTTTGCACATGTAGTGAGTGCAATGGCATGAACATTCCAAAGTATGTATCATAGAAATCTAATCTACTCCCTGAAAAGACAGTGCGCATGTGAAAGTGTTTTATGCCCTAGGACATGGACAAAATGTGTAATGACGCATAGAACTTGAGGATACATGTGTAAAACTACGATCAACAGTGTCTAACACATATGAGTAAAAAGTGTAAGAAATGTGTATGAGCTTGCCTGCATACAAAACACACATGGACAGTTATGTCTAAGTATCAATGTACAAATTAATTTACTGTGTATGTTTGTACTTTACAGGTGACCAAGGATATGGATTGCAGCCATTGGTCATGACACAATTCATCAATCCAATATCAGGCGGAAGACTGTCATACTCCCCCCCACAGTCTGTAAAATAATTCTGGTATGTGCAATATTGCACAATATTTGTGTAAAAACAAATGTCCGGGGGGGTCTATGATCCTTTTCCAGTTCAGGAAAAACTGGAAGAGGATGAATACAAAGATGGAGATGCCCTACACACAAATGCAGGTCAGCAGAGACATTCCCAAATTGTGGCATTTTTCTCTTACTCATTTTCACTTAATGGTAATACTGATGGAAATGTGTAAACTTATCAAACAATAAATCTTTTTTGGAACACACTCATTGTGGTATGTGTCTGTGCATGTCAATCTAAAAATCAATTCTCTCATATTGTCTCAACTAGGTGTGGCCCTCAAAATGTATTAATCATGTTGTCTGAGTTGCTTATCAACATGAGGCCATATCTCCAAATACTACGAAATCAAAGCAGCAAGCCAGTGTGATGTGGTGTACTGCATGAAGGGACAGGGCAGAACTACCATATTCCTACGTAATAATGGTCCATTCCTGGCCTCACACACTTAAGCAGTGCAGTGCATCACAGCAAGCCGTCTTGCTGTGTTCTGCAACAGCAAAATGAGTGTCATATGGTACTCATTGAATGATAGAATGTACATCTCCCAAACAGTAAGGGGCATATTTATACTCTGTCTGCTCCAACCCACATTCAGCGCAAACCGTGCCCCATATTTAAAACTTTGACGCCCGTGGACGTCAAAATCCTGCAGTGTGCGTCATTTTTTGGATGCAGCAACACACCTTGCGTTAATTATATGCAAGATAGGCGTTACCGTCCCAAAAATGACTTAATTGGCCGTGCGTCGTATTTATGTTTTTGGGCAAAAATGCTGCACGCCCGGGAGGCGGAGCCGGAAAATGACGCACAGCCCGATTTGCGTCAAAATGTAACGCCTGGGTCATGGCAGGCGTTAAAATGGGGCAAACACACCTGTACACACAGAAGCAACAGCAGAGCAGCAGAGCAGCAAAAGGGAGACATGGAGGTGCTTCTCATCCAGAGTGCACGCAGATGCAGAGCCCAGCAACAACAACAGCAGCTACCACAACACCAGCAGGGACCCCAAAGGCAGCGCAGAAGGCAGGAGAGGATATTCCGCACCAGAACAACCCTTCATGGCCTCAGGGAACATGACATCATCCAGAGGTACAGGTTGAACTGGCAGGCCATTCAGCAGCTGCTGCGCAACATTGAGCCACAGTTGGCACCCACGTTGTTGACACCTCGCACCATTCCAACAGAAACCAAGTTGCTTGCTGTACTTCACATGCTGGCAAGTGCCTCTTTTCAAACAACTGGTGTCCTGGTTGCCGGAATATCACAGCCATCATTCTCTGCCTTTTTGCCCAAAGTACTGGATGCCATCATTGGACTCACAGCCGCCACATCTGCTTCCCTAACACACTGCAGAAGCAGCAGGAAACAAAACAGGGGTTTTACCTCATTAGTGGCTTCCCACATGCAATTGACTTCACACATGCACTTCTTATGCCACCTGCTGCAACTGAACACCTCTACCGCAACAGGAAGCACACACATTCCATCAATGTGCAGGCCATTGTCGATCACCAAGGATTGATCACCAACATGGTGGCAAAATATCCTGGGAGTGTCCATGACTGTTGGACTTTTTGCTTATGCAGGGTCATCCCCAATCTTTTTGCCTCCTTCCTCCTATTTCTTCTGATCTGTTGCTGTTGGTTTTCTGAGCACTTTACCACTGCTAACCAGTGCTAAAATGCATATGCTCTCTATGTAAATTGTATTGTTGATTGGTTTATCCATGATTGGCATATTTGATTTATTAGTAAGTCCCTAGTAAAGTGCACTAGAGGTGCCAGGGCCTGTAAATCAAATGCTAGTGGGCCTGCAGCACTGGCTGTGCCACCCACATAAGTAGCTCTGTAATCATGTCTCAGACCTGCCACTGCAGTGTCTGTGTGTGCAGTTTTAACTGTAAATTCGACTTGGCAAGTGTACCCACTTGCCAGGCCTAAACCTTCCCTTTTCATACATGTCAGACACCCCTAAGGTAGGCCCTAGGTAGCCCAAGGGCAGGGTGTAGTTTATGGTTAAGGTAGGACATATAGTAATGTGTTTTATATGTCATGAAAGTGAAATATTGTTAAATTGGTTTTTCACTGTTGCAAGGCCTGTCCCTCTCATAGGTTAACATGGGGGTTACCTTTAAATCTGATTAAAGTGTAGATTCCCTTTGGGAGCGGATGGACAAGTGGAGTTTGGGGTCTCTGAGATCACAATGTAAAAAGACATCTTTTGGTAAAGTTGATTTTAAGATTGTGTGTTTGAAAATGCAACTTTTAGAAAGTGAGCATTTTCTTGCTTACACCATTTATGTGACTCTGCCTGTTTGTGTATTCCCTGTCTGGGTCAGTTTGACAGTTGGGCTGGTTGCACCTCACACTAGACAGTGACACAAAGGGAGCTGGGGTGTAGTCTGCATTTCCTGATGAGCCATCTGTGCTAGTTGGGAGGGGAGGAGTGGACACTTACACCTGAAAGGGCTGTGTCTGTCCTCACACAATGCCGTCTCCGACCCCCTGGTGAGTGTCTGGGGCCTGGCCTGGGAAAGGCAGGATTTCACATTCCAAAGAGACTTTACTTTGAAGTAGGCGTACTTCAAAGGAGAAATTGGGTATAAGAAGGGCACCCAAAACCACAGGCTTTAGAAATACTTCTGGAACCAAGAGGAACCTCTGCCTGGAGAAGAGCTGAATAGCTGAGGAAGAAGTGCTGCCCTGCCTGTGACTGTGCTTTGTGGAGCTTTCCTGCAGTGCTGCTTCTGCCAGAGTAAGAGGGCAAAGACTGGATTTTGTGTGCCTTCCATCTTGTGAAGAAATCTCCAAGGGCTTGATTTAGAGCTTGCCTTCTGTTGTTTGAAGTCTCAGGGACAGCAAAGACTTCTCTCTGCCAGCACCTGGAGTCTCTGGAGAGACTCCTGCTCTGACAAGTGGTGCCCTATCCAGTTCCTTGAAAGGAAAGCTGGTGGAAATCCAAGGAAATCGACTTCAGACGACTTCGGACCGACGCCGCTGCTGAATCCGGTGACGCCACCTGCACCCAACACCGTGACCTTCGCTGGAACGCGACGCTCTTCGCAGGCCCGACGTTCATCGCAGCATATGGCACACAACTAAGACACCATCACTCAATAAGAGGAAAACAAGCCTCATACATGAGGCAGTTGATGTGCTATTGCATTGGTAACAGGAATGTATGACCAGACCCTTGACGGCAGTAAAACCAACTGCATCCAATCTTTGCAAGGACTATCTGTGAATAGAGTTTCATATAAGCAGAACATAGACAGCACAAGTGCCACACATATGACAAGCATTGCGCACATGACATTCCATGTACATGTCAGCCCATTTCCTAACTCCTGACACACCCATGCTCCTGATCACAACCCACCTGTCTGAAGAGGTCCCTGGAATAGTAATATGTGTATCCCGATATTCCCTCCTCTACACACACAGACAAACAATAGTAATCCAGTGTGCTACACCCTTTCCTATGGTATACCATTGTCATAGTACATCTGACTGCATGGACGTCAGGTCAATTAATAAACTGGCTTGTAGTTACTAAGCCCTGTTAGCACCTCTAGATTGCTTCCCATGTGAAAGGTACTGTTGGCCATTTGAATGCAAATCTCACATACAGGACTTGTGAGAAACAGATGCAGCACACACCTGTGATTACCTCCATGCACAACACCCATCTGAACATGCACTGACCCTGCTGATGCCTGGAACAGCATAGAAGTTACTATTTTGTCAAATACACCGTTATGCATTGCTAATAATTAGGCCGTGTAACACAGCCCTTGGGTTCATGTGTCACCTTCAAAAACACAGGACATACACAGTTTTCCATGTCAACTGTCTTGTTATTCCTAAGACCAGTCTCAGTCAGACCACTGATTATGTAACTTGTGAAATTGCTGGATCCTGATTGACCCTGCATCCTTTCAGCCTGACTGGCACCTGTCTGTGCATTACCCTAAAGATTCCTTGTGGCTACATATGTACCACACTTGCTGTACCAAACCTCTCATTCCTCAGAGGGTATTTTGTCATGTGCTTCATCAATGCATACCCAAATACATTGTATAGCATCATCTGCCTTTTAATTGTACCATATTTGTTAAATTGTCTTTGAATACCAAAATCATGGCCCATCCCTTGTCTGGGGCTCATGTATGCATGAAGGACAAAGAGTGACAGTGTACCAGGGACATATGAAGGGATTGGGTACAGTGCCTCCAGCAGAACCAGCTACCTCTGAAAATGTCCATGAAAAGTCCACACATGTTAAGACCCTGACAGTTCACACACTGAATCACATTGCTTACAACATATTGATGGGCCGTGCATTGTGAAAAGCTGCGAGAATAATCAGCACAGAGGCTATGATGTTCCCAGATGCATTGGGAATTTTAGAGGCCAACCTGGGTACACATGTTGTCATGACACCTGCCGGAACATGACACCTGAGACATAATCTCACTCAGCACACCAAGGTTGCCCTGTTGACAGTCTCATAACACGTCTTCAGTGACAGGGTGGGACCATCTCCATGTAGGTTCACACGTCCTCATTGATTTTACTCACATTGATCTCCGAAGAATACTCAGTAGATACAGGAATAGCTGCCACTGACTCATGATGAGACCTGGATGTAACTGTGACAACATACACCCCTAAAAATATACAGGATCAACATTGGACCACACACATGAACAAGACACCTCTGTGCAATTGATCACTGGAAAAATGTGGACACGTGCTGCCTCGTCGGCTGGTCCACCACAGCCACTGGAGAGTTGTGGCTCAGTTATATGACCTCAACTGTGGCGTCATATTACATTTGTGGTTCACCTTTGGCTGTCTGAACCAATTACATGGTATCCACTTCATCTATGCATGTGCCTGACTCACTGTGGGATTCGTCAACAAGTGCCTAGGAAGCAGTTACCAAAAATCTAGGACATGGGATGGACAACTTGTGGACCATTGACATGAACAAGCGTCTGCCATCTATCTGGTGCATGCTTTGTCATTTGTGGTGTCTACGTTACCCAAAATCTTGGAAGTGCACACAACGGATGTTGCTACATGTATGACTAACGCATGTCCTCTCTCATTTCCACAATGACTTGCATCTAAGGTTTGGACACATTGACTTCACATTCATACAAGCATATGTGCAATAATGCATCTTGTGATGCACGCACACTGGGTCGACTAATACATTAGTAGCCACTGCACACACATTGAGCCATAGGCATTGAGGTATTGTGCTAATGTGCGTCACCTTGCTATCCTCTCCTGATGCCAAACATTCCCAAATTGTGCAATACATATATGTAGGTCACACATGTGGCCATCTAGTGCGTCAGCCAAGCGTCAAAATCCTGTTAAGGAAGTAGCGGGTCATGGTCCATTGCAGTATGATGTCTCACATGAAAACATACACCATCACCACCAAAGTGGGTGCAATCAGCCTATCTCAGTTGTGTCCCAAATGTAACATAGCATTAAAATGGAAAAAATCCCCAAAACCAGTTCATGCCCTGAAATGTTGACATTGTTATCGTTCTGCGTCAGAATTATTACTATTATTTGGATGCGGCCTAATTTTCACTCCTGTGTGTCGAAAAATATGACGCACAATCTGTATGCGTGAAAAAATATGATGCATAACGATAAAAACGGCGGCCATTTTATGCAGGAAGTGATGTAATAGGATATCCTGTTTACAGAATATGTACAGTGGGTGTACTTTCACTTTCACTTTGCAGTCTGTGAATCTTCTAGACTGTGTGGCTGTGTTCAGAGCGTTGTCCAGTGATTTTGTACTTTTGTGTCCTGTATGCTATCTTACTTGTTACTTTGTGAAATAAATATTGTTGTTGTATACTGTCTGAGTGTGTTTTCTTTACAATTGTCCTGTATTGTATTGTATTTGTTGTTTGTGGGAGTCTGTTGTGGGTAGTGCTAGTCTGGGGATAGTTGGGCTCTATTAGTTGTTAAGTTTACTTATTTTCTGTACCTCTACTTCCCCCCTTTTCTCCTTTCTTCTTCTTTATCCCCTATTCCCCTTTTCTGTGCTGAGATGTTGGGTAGGCCACGTCTTGGCAGGATGGGCGAGGAGGAGCTTGGGGGGTTTATATGGCTGGTGTGTCATTTCCTCCCACTCATGATCGAGGCAGGGGGCAGGGTGATACAGGGGTATCACACTGAGGCGCGACGAATCTGGTGGGAAAGGTGCTGCATCACTTGCAGTGTGTGTATGGGAGCCAGAGGAATGACCACCAGCTGAAGCACTGCTGGGCTGACATCATCACCAGGGAGCAAGATCTGATGGACCACCTGGGAATAGTGATTGGTGGCACTGTTGGTGAGCACAAATCATGTAAATCAGCACAATTAAAAGCTCTGTAGTGACGTCAGATGATTTGTACAATATCTGTCGGCTAAGTTGCTGACTGTGTGGAATGCTGCGGAAACATACAGGGTCATTGATGGACTATGTGAAGGACCACAATTGCTAGCTGTCATGAAGCATGTGTTCTGCAAATTTAGCGAATACTTTTGCTTAATGTAATTTGGTGCCGCCTTTGTGTCAGACAGCATCACAAAATAGGAGCCAATCATGTCTATGTAGGTCACATTTGCCAGTGAAGTATAGATTTACTAAAATATTGGCAACCTTTGTTGACGTAATAGCTAGACTGGCTTTAGAAACACTACTTGATGCACAAAATGAGTGCTGGCTTCACGTCAATTGATGATAGCAATGTGGCCCAGACATATGTCTCATGTGTGTCTAGTGAGTGTGTAAGGAAAGCGTTTTTGGTAGTTCTATGAGTGTTAGGGATTATTGTGGTCCTTCATCTTTTTGGATACATGTCAGATCTGGAGTAGAAAGCATCCGGAAAAGGTGTAAGGTGCCCTCAGCTAACATCTTACACTGGTATTTGGAGTTTGTTGTGCCACATTCCAATTAGGGATGGCAGTCCAAAGGTATGCACATGGGTTCATATCTCTATGTTTGGTGCAAATCACCATTGCTGGGCCACATCAAATGAAGAATCTGTAACAACATGAGGGCTTACAAAAGTCCCTGCCCCTCTGTACATTGTACCTATGTGTCATTAATGTGTCATGGACACATAGGCTGTTTGACTGGTAATGCAGTCCTCAAGTAACCAGGCTTTGGATGTCTCTCTTGGATGCACATGATGAGACAATTACACACCATTATCATTCCTGCTCACTAATGAAGGAGCATGTTTGCCACCACATGATAGTTAGGGCCACTGCATGTGTGCAGATATGTGTGTAATTGTCACAGGAGACCCATGCTATGTACATGTTAGCCGTGCTATATCAGATGCAGTATCATCATGTCTGAATGGCTTTCATTACTTATGTCATCTTACACATTGTTTTTGTCTTTGGAATTGTTGGTGAGTGCACAGATTTTGAGCACATTTCTTCCATCCATGCCTTACAGGTGGACCGGCACCCTACACTGTGGGAGAGGTGGCTTCATTTGAGGACCCCGACCACTCCAGTAAGTGTTGATTTGTCTGTTATGTGTTGTGTTTGCTGGTGATGTGTGGTGGACTCCTGTGTGGTGATCACATAGCAAGGTGTGATGCGCTGGCCACTCATTTTTCTTGCTGCATGAGTGGGATTTCAGTTTTTCACCATTTTTTAGTTGGCCAATGCTTATCCTATTGTATTATCTAGGGATTGTAGGTCATTCCTGTAGGCCCTGCAATGAGAACTGGGGTGGGTCATATGGATAACACTTGTATCAACAAGAGTCGCACTGGAACTCATCTCAGATTTAGTCTGCCTGTCAGACCCACATTCTCTCGGAGTGGGACTGCAAATCGCTTTCCAAGAGACTTCTGCTTCCCTATTGACCAAAGTACTTATTAAAATTCAGGTTCAACTTCCTAGCAGCATGTAGTTCCACATGTAGTGCTACAAGTATGTGGCACTTGAGTGAAAAGGCCTGGGTGTCCATGAAGTTTGGAATTGTTCATTGTTTCTCAACCCCCCCACCCTCAAACACAGGCATGGGTTTGTGAATAGGGTACCTAGGACTGATGCTACCAGTATGTTACACAGACATGTGAATAAGTGAATGTTTGGTCGGAACCTAGTATACACACTCAGGTATGGCACATGAGTACTATACTAGCAAGTCAAATTACAACTTGCAGATTATGTTGCTTTAGATTTCCATCCTGTACACTGACATCTGTAGCCCTGGCATTGGCGGGGGATGTGCAGCATGATTGTTAGCTGACAACTGGCAGAACTCAGATGCCAAAATCATGCCAGTTGTTACCCATCTTGTAGGGTTTGGATGTGCTATGTGTGATATGACCTTTGTAGGCCGCCCTGCCATGTACTTCCTCGAGGGCATTCAATGATCTGTATGATGATATGAGCTGTTACAAGTACAGTAGATGTACGGTCTGACTTACTTCTTGTGCCATTTCACACAATGCAGTTCCTAATGTAAATTGTTTGCCTTTGTCTTCAAAGCTGCGAACATGACACCCATCCAGGTCTGTGAGTTCCAGAGGCGGGCTATGAGGTACCAGCATATCCTGCTGGTAGAGTCGGGGTTCAGACGGATGGCCCGAAGATACCGGAATGAACGGGCCTCTGGAGCATGGAGGGCTTTCCCACAGGGTGGCCCTACATTGCCCACCACAGCTGCCACCAGCACAACCACCACTTCCACCCAGGTGGCACCACCCACAGCTGGGACTGCTGTCCCAATGTCTGCAGTTGCTCCAGGCCCCAGCAGTGGAACACCTTCAGGGCAGCCACAGGCATTGACTCTACATGCCCACACACATCCTCCACCGGTACCCAGACTGCCCCAGCTGCTACAGTTGACCCTGCAGCATTTCAGGCAATGGAAAGAAAAATGGACCGTGTGCTATGGAAAATCAGTCACCTGCAGCGGGATGTTCGACATATGAACAGGTGTGCGCAGTCCATAAAGCGGACCCTCCGGAGGGCCAACCTCTAGTCTTTTAATATGGACATGATTCCCTCCCCTCCCTCCTCTTTCCTTGTTCTTATTCTTAGTGGGCTTAGGAGGCTTAGTGTTAGGTTAGTATAGGCTGTTAGTTTATTTAGTTTTAGTGGGTGGGGGGTCCTGATACTTTCTATTTTTACTTTTTGAGTGTGTGGGTGGGTGGTGGGCTATGTTGGGGTTCTTGTGTGTTTACAATTTTTTTTTTTTTTTTTTAAACACAAAAAAATCTATATTTGTTTAGGATAGTATAGTATGTGTTTAGGTTAGTATCTGTTGTCCTCCATGTGTCCCGTCTCATAAGGGGGTGGGGGGGAGGGGTTTTGATGTTTAGAACATTTTGTTACATGAGATAAGTAAGTTTAGGTTACGTTAGTTAGGGACAGTTGTGGGTAATGAGTAGTTGGGGTAGATTAGGGTAGGTAAGTCTTTTCCCAGAGTTTCCTCTTCTGTGATTTCCGTTTAATAAATATATAGTGAACCCTTTACAGTATGTGTTAAATGCTTTATGATCAGGGCCTTGGCATTAGTGTACATTAATTTTTTTCTATTACATTTGTGTCCTATGCTACGAACAAATCCCAACTGAGCTGTAAGATTGGCAGCTACCCCAGAGCTACCTTGCAAAGATTCCACCATTCATTGCAACCACTAATCACAGTTAATATGGATCCCAAAGTGTTTTTGTCAATAAGTATTTTTTCAAAGTCACAAACAGTGCTTCCAGATTTGGTATTGGGGTTACTGTTTTAGGTGTGACTGCAGTGTGATGTTGAAGGACACCCTTATAAGGTGAGATGTTGTAAGCACTCTTGTAGTATGGTCTTCGTGACTCACAGACATCATTTGTGACACTGTTCAGCATAATTACTTATTTGGATTTAAACTCAGACACCTTAATTCATGCAGTTTTTTGAGTGTTTGCTTAGATTTGTGGGCACTGTTATATGTGTTAGTATTGCATGGTGACAACATTTTGCTGCCACTATTTGATGACTTAGATATCCCTTGAGGAAGCATTATTCTGTCCAACACAGCATGATGGTGTATGGTTTCTCACTTCATCAGATATTATCCTCAGGAAGGGAAGAGTATGATGCAATCCTGGCCAGTGTGCTAATTTATCTGACTTCATAATTTTGGGACAGTTGTATTGTCAAGCTATGTAATTTGACAGGAGTCACATTTCAGTTATCTACTGCACAGTTGATGTGTCACATTACACAGAGACAACGTTGTTTTGTAAGTGCTATTTATTGAAAAGTGCTGTAGTGCTATATGTACATTGTCCATGATTGTGAGTCCATTATAGTGACATCTTCCATTGTGATCCTACACAAGTGGTAAAGGAAAATGCTTTTGGCATGCTGGGGTGATGTGTCAGAAAGTGCAGAGGGACAGGATTTGCCAATGATTAAGTGAGAGACAATCGCTGGGCAGGATGACAACAGTGGTTTGCAGAACAGTCATTGAGTACAGTTGTTGTAAGACTGGCGTGTTACAAAGCGCTGGACCTTGGTAATAGTTGGCCATGTGCCAGGGATTAGTGCTTCCAGTTACTTTTCCGTGTGAAGGTGATCTGTTCCATGTCTTCTTCTTCTGATGTGTGTGTTGCCTACTCTGTCCTTGGTGGTAGTGGTTGTGAAGGGGCAACACAGTGTTAGAAGACATGGAGTCAGACATCCCGGTCACTGCTACCTGTGAAGGTCTTAAGGGCAGTACTGCTGCAAGGAGGATCTGCTGATTCTTAAGAATAGCAGCCACATCACAATGGGAGGCAGCCAGGTCGGCCCTGAGGGGGTCATGATTGCATTCGTGCATGCAGTGGAAGGTTTGGGGTGCGAGGTGTTGTGGCAACTCCCTTACTGCAGTGGTGAATTCCTTGACAGTTTCTTGTAGTCCTTGAAGGATGAATGTTAGGGCTTGCACAGCTGCTGCCTGATCTGCAGATGACATCATGCACGAACGCACCCCCTCTAGGCTTGCTGCCATAGTTTGCATCCCCACCCACACCTCCTTGGCCAGCTCCTGCTGTACTCCAACTACAGGTCTCTCAAAGCTGGTGCCTGTGTCGTCTGAGTCCTCAGCTGTATTGCAGCTGGCAGGTCTTACAATTGGGGTTGTGGGTGGATCCTCTGCAATGGCTGCTTGTTCTGTGCTCCTCCTTGGGACTGAAGGTGGGGTCTGGAGGGTTCCATGGACATCTTGGATGGTCTGCTGGGGAATGTTTGTCAACTCATCATCCATGTCATCAGGGTATTCCGGGACAGGCATATCCGCAGGAGATCCATCGTCCTCTGAAATGAAATGGGGTACAATTACTGTGTGTGTGTTGTGGCATTAGTGATGTGACATGCCTGCCTTGTGATGATTTCACATTTTGATCTTGTTTCCTGTTCATTGCTCCAGTCTTTCAGATGCGCACTCTCCCAGGCCTATGGCCCACCTGCATGTTACATGTATTGTATTAAGTTATTGGACTTGTCAGCATCATCTCCTCTAGTGTTGTTTTAGGCCAAATAACGAATTGCCACCTTCTTGTCATACTCAACCCTCCGTCTACATCCATTCTCATGGTGAGACCTTTCACTGGCTGTGGGTGCTCTGATGGCACTGGCACCACACTTAACAATATGGACCTGCCCCAGCCTCTGATCTTTCACATCCACTTATATGTAGTTGACATGTAGCGTATCCTATGCATAGCATTGTTATGGCACGATATGGATGTTGGCATTGGTAATGTGTACAGCTGATGTTAGGGAATGTGTGTTACATTAGATTGCCCTGATAGTCGTAGCAGTGTCCTATTTCCTCCTCTGACTGTGCAGGTGTATGTCAGTGACCAGTTACATGTGTACTCCCCCTCAATGCTGTTGTCTGAGCAGTATGACATTTGGGATGTTGCATTGTGACCCAGGCACAAGTTGGACCCTGACATATGCAGCATGGGTGTGACCTTATTGCTGTGTAGCTCCTAATGTGGATGACATTGGCTCATGTTTGCGACAACTATGGGCATTCACATTTGACAGGACTGGAGCCTTTGTCTTGTTTCAGGGGATTATTGAAGTTGTCATCCTCAACCCTCTAATTTAGGTGTGTATGATCCATGGGGATGTTACTGTCGTTGGCTACTTGAGCTGCACACAGAGCGCAGGCGGTAGTGGCTACTGTTGTCACTGTTACATTTCAGTTGTTGGTATGACTAGAGGTTGTTAATTGGGCCCTAGTTATTGTAGGGGGTATAGTGGCTGATGTGTGCCAGGATGTCAGTTTGACATTGTGCCCTTCCCTCCTGGCGTGGCTTTACCTTTGCTCCATCATTGGCATGGCAGCATGCCCCCATGGGACTGTTGTTGGTGTAGTGTTATGGTGTGTCCCAGATTCTCTCTGTGCAGGCCATGCCCCCATGCCATACCCCTTTACCCATGCCACTCCATGTATATGATGACTTCCATGCATTTTGTGGTCCGTATCCCCCCCGCTTACAGTTGACATTAGTGCATTATAATTCCCCATGTGACTTACCCTGCATATGTGTTGTCTCCTGGTAGTCTGCGCTGTCCTGTCCTTGAATCCCCGTGATGATCTCCTCAGGGATGACGGCTGCGACCATCTCCTCCATCTCCTCCATGTGGTCCAGGGCCTCCTGGTGTGCTGGACTCCCACCTCCAGTCTGCAGTGCTGCCTTCCTGTTGCTGGCCATCTTTTCCTTGGTCCTGCGCTTGCAGTCATGCTAGCGTTTCTTGCACTCGTTGACTGTTCTGCGTACTTCTGCCACGCTGATTATCTTGTCAACAATTTGTTGCCATATTGCCTCTCTCCTACTGATTGGCAACTTTGAGGTGAGAAACAGTTGGTGCTGGTGTTCTGTCACCTCTTTAACCAGAATGTCCTGCTCCTCTGCACTGAAGCAACACTTTCTTTTCTTCTTAAAAGTGTCCTGGTTCTTGTGTGGGTCCTTCTGACTGGTTCCTGGTCTGTTGTCCTCTTCCTGGGGTCTGTACAGGCATCTTGGCTCTCCTCTGCTGAAATGACTGTGTACGCGGGGAATTTTGCATCAAAAAATGCTGCATATCCGGATTGCGGTGTCATAAATCGACCCACAGTAATTTCCGCCGCGTTAATGTCGTTTTGCTTTACGACTTGACACTGTGGTGTGTGTCAAAAAAAATTACTTACACCTGTGGTTTGCGCCGTCGGGCGTGAAAGTATAAATTTTACACCTGCACGGCACACCTAAATGGCGTTAGCTGGCGGTAATATTTTTGACGCAAAACTGCGCGGCGCACTTTTGCGTCAAAAAGTATAAATATGGGCCTAATTATTTTAGGCAAACTCCTCATTGTAGTGTTTCACAGATTGACTAACATGCAGAATGTCAGAACTGTGCAAGAACAAATCTTGCAGATGCCATCCCCAATCATGAGTTACAGTTGTCATAGACAAAGGCTTAGGCCCTCATTACGACCCTGGCAGTCAGCATTCATTTTGGGAAAGGTACTGCCAACAGGCTGGCGGTACCTTTTCCCAAATTATGACATTGGCGGTTTGGCTTAAGCCAAACCGCCAATGTACCACTCCGTCTGCCAGGGTGGTAATGGCTGCTGGGCTGGAGACTTCGGTCTCCAGCCAGGCGGCGTCACAATCCCACCCTCGGGATTATGACTTTTACTACCGCCATGGTTTTCATGGCAAGCGTACCGCCACGAAAACCATGGCGGTAGGCTCTATCAGTGGCAGGGAACTCCTTCCCTGGCACTGATAGGGGTCTCCCCCACCTTGCTCCCCCTCCCAGAGTCCTCCCCACCCTCCCCCTCCCTCTCCTGCCCCCGCACATTTACACACCCACCCGTGCACACATACACACTCATACACACGCATACCCACATCCACACACGCATACCCACACACGGTAACAAACACCAACATACATTATTGCATACACACATTCACAACACGCAACATACACGTACACTTACATTCAGTCATTCGCGCACTCATTCAACGCGACTCACACCTGCATGCACGCATACAAAAACAGACACACACACACCCACACACACAGCACTCCCAAACACACACACACAACACCCCTCACCCCATCTCCTATTGGAGAACCTAACTTACCTGCTTGCTGGGGGTCCTCCAGTAGGAAACGGGAAACATTGCCAGGCTATATTATAGCTCATGATACGGTCAGCGGTGTTTTGCTGGCGTGGCGCTGCTGCTGACAGTGAGGCCACCCTACTGCCGTCCGCCTCCACGACTGTTGATGGTATTCCGCCAGTCTTCTGGCAGATTTCTGTCTACGGTCATAATGTAGGTTGGCAGCTGGTAGCCACGGCGGTAGGCGGTAGGCGGTCAACACCACCAATGTTGTAATAAGGGCCTTAGTCTCATGTGTAGATGTTAAAATGTCATGTGTAAAGAAGGCATTCATGCATGTGTGGGGATCCACAAAACACTACAGATGTGACACCTTCCATGGGCAGATTGATGTCAATACCACATCTGGCCACAGCTGACAAAATACACATTTACCATTCTTTGCATAGCAATGTATGCATAGCACTTGGGGCAGGCACTCTTTCCGTGTGGCTACCTGGTGCCTGGGATCCTTTCCCACCACGAGTTGCTGGGTACACTACAGGGCCCATGGACTGGGTGGCTGAGGTGCTTGCCTCGGTTTTACACACCCTGGCCAGATATGAAGGACGGGGGTGAGGGGTAGGGAAGAAGTCAATGGTGGAGAGGAAAAGCTTCTTAGGGACATTGGGGTGGGAAGAGGGAGACGGTCTGGGGTGGAGGAAGAGGGAGTGGTTGTAGGAGGAGTCTGTCTTCTGTGTTTGGGTGCAGGTGCATGGGCTGGATGCTGTTGTGAGGTGGATGGCTGTGGGGTGTCTGAGTGCTTGCATTTGTGTACTTTGGGAGGAGGGGCACAGACACAGTGGGAGAGGACACAGGGGACGTGTGCATGGCTACTGGGGTGGTGACTTCCAGTGAAGTGTGTGTTCTGATAGTTCTGCTGGTGATGGAGGTAGTGGATGAGGATGTAGTGCATGTAGGTGTGAATGTAGACGCAACCGTGCAGGAGGTGGAGGATGAGGAGGAGGGGGTCACAGTGGAGGCAGTGGATGTTGGTATGTTTGCTTCTGGATGGTGTTTGTGTGAGTGCCTGTGGGATGGTGTGTGGTGCCTGTATTTGCCTGTGCCACTCTTGTGTGTTGTCTTGTCTGTATGCTCGTCTGCCTGTGTGCTTGGGATAGGCTGGGGTTGAAGGGAATGGGATTATGTAGAGGAGGTTGTAGTGGGGAGGGTTGAAACAGGGACAATGGCTGCCATCCAAGAGGAGGCCATTGTCTGGATTGATCTCTGTTGGGCCGACAAGCCAGTGTGAATGCCCTCTAGAAATGCATTGGACTTTTGCATTTGGAATGCCAGCCCTAGGATGGCATTCATAATGGTTGACTGCCCAAAAGAGATGGATCTCAGTAGGACAATAGCCTCCTCACTCAGGGCAACAGGGCTAACTGGGACAGGGCCTGAGGTGCCTGGGACGAAGGAGATGCCCACCCTCCTGGGTGAGCGAGCACTGGCAACTTGCTGAGGGGCTCCAGGGAGGGCGGTCCCGGTACGGGGGTGGTAGCTGTACCTGTAGAAGGGTTGGGAACACAGGTGTCCGCCACCACAAGGGAGCTTCCATCAGAGGAGGTATCCGTAGCCAAACTGTCCCCTCCAGTCTCTGCCGTGGTGCCCTCTGTCCCACTGGTGCCCTCACCGTTGGTGGACTCTGTCTCCTGGGTCCTGTGGGATGCAGCTCCCTCCGTCGCCAGGGTCTCTGTTGCTCCGACAGATGATGCTAATGCACATAAGGACAGGATGACAGTACAAAAAGGGGAGGAAGAGACAAAGGATACACTGAGTCAATGGCTGCACCAACAACACCATTGATGTACACAACACCATCACGCACAGGGAACAGCCCTACGCACTATGAAATGCACTACCAGTAACATTGCTAGTCACCAGGGCATGGGGAGGGACACATACTGCCCACTGCAGCATACCTGGGACCCACACACCCCTGCCCAGCAGTTGATGCCTACTAGCAGGTTGGGGGAATGTCACATCAGAACCCTGCCTAACATGGGACCTACAATGCAATGTCAGCCCTGGCCTATGGGCACCCACAGGCACACTTCCCCCACCCAGATACCACCCCACCAGGCGGAAGTAGAAATGATGGACACTGTACTCACCCCCTTGTTGCTGCTGTGATGCCCCCAAATGCCCATCTAGCTCCGCATAGGCCACTGCCAGTATGCAGGCCATCTGGGGGTCAGGGTTCAACAGGCACCCATTCCTCAGTGGGAGGCCATCCCCACCGGGGCCTCCGCTGTCTTCCATCCCCAGAGTCTCAGGTCCTCCCAACGTTTCCGACAGTGGGTGCTCCTCCTGCCATAGACCCCCAGGATCCACACGTTCTTGGCGATGACACACCATATACCCTTCTTTTGATGGGAGCTGACCTGCAGATGCAATACACACAGGAAAACAGAATTAGACTAACAGTCCTGCCTGTTACACTTATGGCCCACCATACCCATTCGTATCACCGTTTCCACACACATGGCCCAGAACACAAGCTGTACGCTGCACAGGGGACATCCACCCACCCCCTCTACACGAGGCCTTCACACACACACCACTCCATGCATTCATGCCCCATGCATTGTTCTCACAGTGTACTCACCTGTTGGCCTGGAGGCCCATACAGCAGTCTGTACGGAGGTAGGACACCATCCACCAGTCGCTCCATCTCTGCAGAGGTGAAGGCAGGGGCCCTTTCCCCAGTCACATGGGCCATTGTAGGTTACAGACACAGGTCACAGCAGCACGTGCAGTGTAGGTCCTCTCCCGTTGAAGGTCAGGTATCAAGTGAGTAAACAAATGGCGGTGACGTCCGCAGCAGTGCATACCGTCACCACCGGCGTACATCACCATTGGCCACTGTACCCAATAGGGCCCAATAATAACCAATGAGGAGTTGCACAGCGGTTACCGACAGCCTCCTGCAATGGTGCACAACATCAGCGGAATTACCTCACTTCCACCTGTTCCTCCATACAGGACAGGCGGATGCCATTTCAGGGGGGTAGATCATGGATCATAACTGCATCACAGATCACAATTGTACATTCAAGACATATGCCACTAATACATTAAAATATCACATAATGCATTGAACCGTGATGGCTACAATGTACAGATTATGACCGGCTCCTCACTCTTTTGCCCCATAGATTGCTACTGCTGCAGATGAATAGGAGATGGAAACATCCCCCTATGTACAGACCCCTGGTGGACTTGGCAACAATGGAGGACAGGCACATTATCCTCACCTACAGACTGGACAGGGCCACAATAACAGAGCTGTGTGCCCAACTGGAGCCTGATCTGATATCTGTTATCCGTCATCCCACTGGGATCCCCCTCTTGTGCAAGTGCTATCAGTGCTCCATTTCTTGGCAACTGGTTCTTTCCAAGTGACAGTGGGCTTGGCAGCAGGAATGTCACAGCCAATGTTATCAGTAGTGCTGACCAGAGTGGTGTCTGCCCTGATTAAACACATTTGCAGCTACATTGTTTTCCCCCAGGTGGAGGATTTGGCCCCACTGAAGCATGACTTCTATGCAATGAGACATATCCCCAACATAATTGGGGAGATTGATGGAATACATATTGCATTTATCCTCCCCGGCAAAATTAACAAATCTTTAGAAATCAAAAAAGTTTTCACTCGATGAATGTACAGATGGTGTGCTTGGTGGCCAGTACATCTCCCATGTCAATGCTAAGTATCCCTGGTCGGTGCATGATGCTTTTATCCTGAGGAATAGCAGCATCCCAAATGTGAAGGCTCAACTACAGAGGTACAGGATGTGACTAATAGGTAAGCCCTGGTTCCCACCCAGTGGATGTTGACATTGACTGTCCGGAAGTCCCTGATGGGCCAGGTTGGTCATCCAGATCCAGGTGAGCAGAGTCGCTGTCATCACTGTGGGCCTCTTCTGTGGGGGTACTGGATGTTGCTGGCACCTCTTCTACAGTGACATAGACTGGGATACCTGTGAGGATGTACATGCAGTGTTATTATTTCTGTGTGTGACATATTGTGCATGGGTGGGTTGCCCTCTATGGTTGTTATTGCCCTGATAGCTTTTTCATGTGTGAGTTGTTATGTGATGTGGTGGGCTAGCTGATTCTCTCCAGTGTGCATGCTTTAGTGATAGGTATCCATGCAGGGCTCTGAGGGGTGTCCATGCATTGGTGGTGCATGCTGTGCTTGGCATTGGGATGGGTGGGTTGTGATGGTGGGGTGTGTGGGAAGTGGTGGAGTGATGGGAGAGAGGGTAAGTGTGGGGGTATGTGATGGCATGCAGGAAGAGGGTAGTAGTAGTATAGAGTTGACTTACAGAGTCCAGTCCTCCTGCTACTCCTGCCAGGCCCTCAGGATGCATGATTGCCAAGACTTGTTCCTCCCATGTTGTTAGGAGGTGGGGGTCAACCGCCAGTTCTTTGTACTGCGAGCTGGTATCTTGCTTCAATTGAATGCACCTTCCCCATAGGTCGTTCCACCTCTTCCTGATGTCATTCCTTGTTCTGGGGTGCTGTCCCACGGCGTTGACCCTGTCCACGATCCTCCACCATAGCTCCATCTTCCTAGCAATGGATATCTGCTGCACCTGTGATCCAAATAGCTGTGGCTCTACCCGGATGATTTCCTCCATTATGACCCTCAGCTCCTCCTCAGAGAATCTGGGGAGTCGTTGTGGTGCCATGGGTGTAGTGTGAGTAGTGTGGGTGAGGGTGTGTAGTGTGATGCGTTGGGATATGTGATGTAAGGTACGTGGCTGGTGTGTAGGTGATGGTGATGATGGTGATGTGGCTCTGGTTGTGTGAGTGCTCTTGCTGTCTCTCTCTGTTGGCAATGGTTTGTAGTGGTAAAGGGTTGTGGGTAGTGTGGGTGTGGGTGTGTGTGTTGTATAGTGGTATGGGTGTCAAGTGTGTGTAGTTTGAATTGACCAATGTGGTGTTGTTTTGTATGTGTGTGTGTATTTTGAGCACAGCGGTATGTACCGCCAATGGTTTCCTGCCATTGAATGTCCACCATGGTGATTCATGGGTCATAATGTTGTGGGGATTGTTCTGTTGGTGTAACGCTGTGGGTTTTGATACCACCAGTTTATCACTGACCTTTGGTGTGGCGCAGTTGTGTCTTTGGCTGAATAGTGACGGATTGGTGTGTGTGTCACAATATAGTGAATGGATATCCGCCGTGGCGGTGGTATGTTGGCGGCAGTCAGCATGGCGGTAAGTGGGATTTACCGCCAATGTCATAATGAGGGCCAGAGTTTGAAATGCCGAACAGTATGTACATGGGTAAATTGTTGTGTGCGGTACTGTGTGTTGTATGTGGGGTTGAAAGATAGTGTAGAACTAAACAGTGGTGTAGATTAACACATTTCGTCATGCTGTGCTGCACTGGGTGAGAGGAAAAGAGCAGGAGTGTGATGCATTTAAAATAATTTGGCACATCCCTGCTTTTTCCCTTGTGCGTGTGTCTTTATGCTGCCTAGCGCCAATGCAGACACACTTGCACAACGGTGCAAGGATGCTTGTTTTTATGCAGGATTGTTTTTGTGAATGAGGGGCCACCTTCCAGCAAATAACAAATCCTGAGAGGCATACTCCTCAATCAATGTGAATGCAGCAGACATTGATGGAGGAAGTAATGAGGATACATTTTTTTATCATTCCTTGTTACACCTCCCCTTGGAAGGTGTATCTCACTGGCCTATTGCCAGGCTTATCAAGTCTGTAACTCTAAAACCATGGGAGTAGCATGGGAGCACCCATGTAATGGCCATAGAATGCCTCATAGTTAGAGCAAAGCAATGCAGTGCATTGCTTTACTTGAGATTTAATAAGTCACTCAGGGCTACGCAAGGTGGCCTTGTGCGGCTTCATAAATATCTCATTTTAGTGTGGTTTTGCATGTAACATGTTGTGCAGTTCAAGTACCATGCAACTGGGGTCATACACATACTCCTGAGTGCAGACGTAGCTGGTTCACTACACTGCATGGAGGACCTTGTCTACCTTTGTGCGTAACACATGGCTACCTAGTCAACACATGAGGATTATTGGAATTATACCAGATGGAGTTTGACAGTCAAGCAAAGCTCAGTGGGGTATACACTGGAGCATAGGGGAAACAGTCTGTGTCTGTGCTTCCCTAACTGTGTGTTGCATCAGTGATGCATCACAATGAAGGGGTCTCACCACATGGCAGTGAGAGAGAGACGGGGCTGAATAGGGAATAAAAAAGAGTGGGGCATAGTCCCAGGATCAATCTTTCCATACACATCTGACTGTGGGGGACAGCCAGATGTGTATCATGGTAATGCATGGGAAAATGGTTGTGTGAACATTCCTCTATTGATTCCTGCCTTGCTGTGCTGCCATGCTGCCTGCTGGTCCCCTGGGTGGGTGATAAGAACTGCAAATGCATCACTTCAACCCAGACTGATTCCAAGGCCAATCTGCGTGGAATCCTGTCATGTACTCCCAGGAACATGTAAGACTTCCAACCACCCTTCTTCAGTACCTGGCATCTGTCACTCTTACCTGCCGAGTGGTGCCATCCCAGTCTTGGACCAACGGAAGAGGTCCTAAGATGTTTGATCCAGCAGAAGCTATGCCTCTACCACAGATCCAGTGAATCAGTCCTGTTACATGGTTGAGACCCTGCACATCACCCCTATTGCACAAGTCTGACCCAATGCATTGTACCAGCTGTGCGGGTCAGAACCCACGCATTGCAACAATAGCGTGGACCTGACTGTACTCCACTAGTGCTTCTGCGCAGTGCATCCATCACACAGTGTCCAATTGTGTAACAATGCATCAGAAAAATCAATGCAAATGTCTCAAATGGTCTGGACACACCCAGGAAATGATGTAATGGGTATGGCAAGCTACATACTAGGAAGAGTAAAAGTTAGTTTCACTTTTTCTTATATTCTATTAGATTGTGCTGGTTGTTGGTGGTGCTTTGAGAGTGTCTGGAGAATTTGTGTGAGTTTTGGACTAGTCGGTATGTCCCTGTTTTGTGTCAATGTGTACCTTTTGTGTGTGTTTATAGTAGATTCTATAAGTATTTGTCTTTATTGTATTGTATTGTATTGTAATAGTATTTATATAGCGCTTACTACCCCTGACGAGGCGTCAAAGCGCTTTTTGGTGAGTAGCACGCTACTCTGGAACCCAACAATAATTAGTGATGGATTAGTATCGGGAAATAAAGACTACAGTTTTAGTATTATTATGAGTTAATTTGAGCCGCGGATATGAGAGTTTGTTAGTTAGATTGACTGGAGTAATGGAGGGGTGGAGGAGGAAAGAAATCCAGAAGTGCTAATTGGGAGTATATCCTTCATTTACTCAACCCAAAGGCTTGGGATGAGTAAAGGGGGATGGAGAAGGGAAGAGTCTGTGGAAGGGTTAGGGAGAGCATAGTAGCAGGGTGAGATAAATGAGGGAGAATTTTGTAGGGTTGTGTAGGAGGTAATGGTAGTAGAGTGAGGTTTGGTGAGTTAGATGTGGAAGCGGAGGGAAGAGCTTAGGCAGAGTTATTTAGGAGATGAAAGTAGTAGAAAGGATTTGGGATGAGTCAGAGTGTGAATGGAGGATAGGTTGATAGAGACATGACATATGCTGATGGGTAGATAAGTGTGATAAGATGAGAGCAGGAATTCATAGATATCTAGTATAACAACCCACCCAGGAGCCATGCAATAACCCACGAACATGCCAAGCACAGAAACAACATATATACATACCTACATACATATATATATATACATGCACACATACACACACACATACAAACACACATGAATACACACACATATGCACATACAATACATAATTAGAACCATGGGTAAATATACTTAGTCAAACAGGTTTAAAGCGTGTGGGTGTATTTTATTGTTATAACATAGTAGTGATACATATTTTCTAAACAACTATACATAACTAAAAATATACACATAATCAGAAAAAAAATATTTATCACCATAGGCATATGCAGTCCATAGTTGTTTGAATATGGTGGTTAAGAAGGAAAGAGCCAACTCTTGAGTAGTTTTCTGAAGACAAGAAAGTTGTCTGTGGCTCTTATAATTGGGGGTAATTAATTCCATAGTTTGGCTGCTTGAACGGAGAAGGATCTACCACCTATAGTCTTTTTTTTGTATGGTGGTGTTCTAAGGTGGGGTGGCAATCTTGAGCAGAGGTTTCTTTGTTTGATGTATTTGGTTATTTTGTTTCTGATAAAAAGCAGTCATGTTCCATGTATAGCTTAGTGGGTGATACAAAGCAGCTTGAAAGTGCATCTTCTGGCAACGGGTAACCGGTTCTCTCAAGGCAGGGGAGATGTGGGCTTGCGGCTTTACATGTAATAGTAGCTTGGCTGCGGAATACTGGATACGTTGTAGGTTTTTCATAATAGATAGAGATGATCCATGGTAGAGGCCGTTGGCATAAACCAGTTTGGGTAGTACAAGCGAGATAGTAGCTTGAACCTTGTGTGGAAATTCGAGGTGGGGGAAGATGCGTCGTAAAGTCTTCAAGGTGATGAAGCTTGTTCATGCTAATTTGTCCACTTGGGCATTCATAATTAACTTGGAATCCATGGTGATTCGTAGGTTTTTAACTTCCTTGAATAATTGAGGAGGTGGTCCGAGATCGTCAGGCCAGACGCACAGAGGGTCATAATTGTTCCAGTCACCACATATGAGTATTTCTGTTTTGGAGGTATTTAGTTTGAGATGGCTCAAGGTCATCCACTGATCAACGGCTCTGAGGCAACTGAAGATTTCTGAGTTTTCAATGTTTTTGGGGCATTCTAATTTAAGTAGTATTTGTGTGTCATCTGCATAGTTGTAGCATGTGAGATGGAAATCATTTATCAGTTCTGGTAAAGATATCATGTAGATGTTGAAAAGCAAAGGTGAGATGATTGATTCTTGGGGGACCCCTGCTTTTGTGAGGTAGGGTTTGGACGAGAAGGGGGGCGAGTGGATGATATTATTTTTTGAAGATAGGAAGTAATCCAATCGAGAGCAATCCCTTCCATGCCGTACAAGTCCAGTCCTGATTGTGAGGGCCCTGGCACCAAGTGTGAGTACAAGTCCAATCCTGATTGTGAGGGGGATGAGAAGGGGGGCGAGTGGATGATATTAGATCTTTTTTGAAGATACGAAGTAATCCAGTCGAGAGCAATCCCTTGCATGCCGTACAAGTCCAGTCCTGATTGTGAGGGCCCTGGCACCGAGTGTGAGTACAAGTCCAATCCTGATTGTGAGGGCCCTGGCACTGAGTGTGAGTACAAGTCCATCCCTGAGTGTGAGGGCCCTGGCACCGAGTGTGGGTACAAGCCCACCCTCAACCACCAGTGTGCTCACAGACCACCCTTGACCACCAAAGGTGAAAGGTAAACACCCCTGTACACCCCAGTTTGTTCTGAGACCACACTAAACCACCAATGGTGAGAGGTAACCACCCCGTACACCCTAGTGTGGACACACAGACCACCCTAAACCACCAGTGTGTACACAAACTACCCTAGACCACCAGTGTGTGTACACAAACCACCCTAGACCACTACAAGTGAGAGCTTACCACCCCAGTATGTACCGAGACCACCCTAGACCATCACAGGAGAGAGGCAGCCACCCCTGTGCACCCCAGTGTGTACCGAGACCACCCTAGACCACTACAGGAGAGAGGCAGCCACCCCTGTACACCCCAGTGTGTACCAAGACCACCCTAGACCACTACGGGAGAGAGGCAGCCACCCCTGTAATCCCATTGTGTACGGAGACCACCCTCTGTGCAGTGCGGGGGGTTCAGCCATGGAGGCCACAAGTGCGTCATCAGGGCACACCTGGGTGGCAGGTAACACCCGAGGAGTGAGTGACCCTTGGCGGTGGGGGGGAGGGTTTAGACAGTAATAGAAGGGGACAAAGGTGTGGCCAGAAGGGGTTGGGTGGGTTATAACAAAGGGGGGCTGGGGGGCAGGATGGGTTATAACAGAGGGGGGCTGGGGGCAGGATGGGTTATAACAGAGGGAGGTCTGGGAGGCTTTTGATTAGCGCAGGAACTCCAAGGTTGGGGGTCGAGACATGTTCTTCAAAGGGGGTCCGGAGGGGGGGGTCGGTCCTGTGGTGTAAGTGAGGGGGGCAGGTAGAAGGGGCGAGGACACTATGGAGCTGAAGATATATTGGGGGGCTGCCCCGTGTTCTCAGGGGACACTCACCGTAGCCGGGCACCAGCAGTGCCAGGAGCAGCAGGGCCGTCCTGGGGTCCATGGTGAGGGGTCCCCTCAGCCTGTCGTCTCCGGGGTTCTCTTCTGAGCCCGTCCGACGGCCTGGCTTCTTTGAGAGGGTCTCTTCTGTCTGCCTTGGGGGTCTCCTTGGGAGTCTCTCTCCCTCTCCTCTCGCAGGGAGTCTCCTCGGGCCCTGGTGGTGTCTCTCCCGTCTCAGGTCTCTCTCGTGTACCCTCAGAGGGCCCTCTCCCAGGGTGTCTCTCTCTCCTTTCCCAGGCCCTGGAGGTGTCTCTCCCACCTAAGGTCTCTCTCGTGTACCCTCCGAGGGCCCTCTCCCAAGGTGTCTCTCTCAGGCCCTGGAGGTGTCTCTCCCGCCTCAGGTCTCCCTCGTGTACCCTCCGAGGGCCCTGTCCCAGGGTGTCTCTCTCTCTCTCTCTCTCTCTCTACTCCCTCAGGCCCTGAAGGGGTCTCTCCTGTCACAGGGCATCTCTCTCTTCTCCCAGGCCCTGGAGCTGTCTCTCCTGTATCAGGGGTGCTCTTCCCTCCCCTCAGGTCTCCCTCTTTCTCAGGGTCTCTTCCCTCCTCTCCCAGGGTGTCTCTTCCCTGCACGGTGCCCACCTCAGGTATACAAGATGGCAGAAGCTAGTCTGCCCACCAGCTTTTACAAGAAGCAGGATCACTTCACGTTAGCAAAATCGTCTTCTCGACTCATGAACCAGCTCCTTACCAAGAACACGGAAGCACGAATTGAGAATTTTGGTTTAAGTGTAGATGGCATTCCAGACCTGACGTCTAGCGATCCAAAGCAAAGAACACACGAGGAGCCAGGGATGTCTAGATTATGCACAACAATGAGAGCAGACAGTCAGCTGGCTACACATCATGAGTCACACTTCCCTCTAGTTCCAAGGAAGGCAGGTTCGGAAAACTGCAGTCAGAGTAACCATGATGTGCTTTTGGATGCCATCAACACACTTCTCTTCTGGGATGTCAGGCAGAGTCCCTTGACTCTGGCGAAGCTGTCTGTGAAGACCGAGGATAAACACCTACAGGGCAACGATAGGGGACAACATCTCTGCCCCAACCAGACCTGGAGAAACCTTTTAGCACTATGAACACTAGATGAGCACTGATCAGAGGTGTGGGGCTGCACCAGAAGGGTGAGTGGAGACAAGTAACAGCACATTTATTCCTATTTACTGTTAATTCCACTCTCGCTGCAACAAACGTTTACTGCTCCATAGAACAGTGCATAACCTGGGGTCTTATTAAGGAACTCTGATTTAATCAACCTTGGAAAAATGAGTGCTTTAATCAACCCCAGCAGGGCTCCAACTTATAATAGCAAGACAGCCACAGATGTGTAGTGCAATAATTGATCTCAGTAAGGTGTACTGCCAGCAAGCAGAGACAAATTACACAGCTACTGAAGGGGAGGGGACGCTTAATGGCGCATGCACTGCCCCCAAAGGGGGGAGGTCTCTTAGTGAGAGGTGAAACATGTAGAGAAGACCACAGTAAAACTGCTATCTGACTAAAAAGCAGATACACGGCCAGGCACCCTCACACGGAAACGTGTACTTTCACATTCATCACAACATCCTGCCCCTCACCTTGGAAAGTGCATAAACGGTGCAGTGACTGCAGTTTTAGAAGCACTTTGGTTGGCCCTCCTTGGCACAGGGCAGACTCACCAGCTCATTGGGGTGCACCAGGAGCAGGTAGATGTGGGGGTGCTTGTCAAAGACCTGGAATGAGCACCCAACTCTTTCCATCTTGCACAAGGCCTCCACACACAGCTCACTGATCCATTCATCCAGTTTATATTGTCTGGTGTTAATCAATTTAGGGGGTTTACTTATTAAGAGGAGGCATTTATTTAAGGGATGTTTGTTTGGGGCTAGTGGGTTTAGGATGGTTTGGGTCATGTCGAAAAAAGGTAGGTGTCCAAAAATGTAATGAGGGAGAGGTTGTGGACCTCATATAGTGACTAATGCATTACCTGACCAAAATGGTGGCCTCTGGGGTTAGGTTCAGCCAGGGCTACCCCCAAGTAACAGGAAGGAAAGCTGGGAGAGGGTGCATTGGCACATGCACCAGGTATTCATAGGTGATTGCTGGGCTGATGTTGTAGCCCATGAGGCAGATCTGGTGGACATCCTTGGATAAGAGATCAGAGACCCCATAGGTATGTATGCATATAGTTACTATATAATTTATGCAAAATTTTAATTTAAAGAGGCAGTTTTTTTAGTGGTGGTCTGATTTTGCAACATGCCATTTGCTTAAACTACAATGCAAGTGTTAACATGCAATTATTTAAGCAAAGTAAGGCCATTTTGTGTGTCTTGAAGTGTATACGATGTAATGCAACTCAGGACCAATTGCTGCATTGCTATACCCTGCCCCATGGGGATTGTTCTACGGGTTGTGGGTTGTTGTTTACATTGAACAAGCATGGATATAGGAGCATTCTCTTATTTAACATACAGGATCGACCAGGAAATTATCCAACAATTGGTGCATACACAGGTGACTGGTGAGGCAGAACTATATGTATAATCTCCATGTATGTTAAACTTTTTTGTGTGCTGCACTGTGCAGCACAAGCAGACAGATGAAAATGCCTCCAGAAAATGTTTTTGGACAGGATGGTGGCCCTTCAAGGACACTAAAATACAAACCTGCTCACAAGGCATGCACTATTGCACGATGTTGCAAGGTAGCATGCATTGCCTCTAGTCAGCACTTTGTTCACCAGTGCCATGAAAAGTCCGATGTGGTCCTTACAGTGTTACATACGTATATTTGTGTTTTCGCATTACTACACTATGGTCTACATAGGGCAATAGTTTCACCCTTGTGCCATGGTTCCAGTGGGCCTGAGATGATGATACCCTGCAGTACAGAAAACATCACATGCCTGAGGCATGCTTCAGGCATATGATGTTAGATACCTCTGACCTTCAACATCCAGCCAGTACTGCCATGCAAGGTGACTGGCGGTATCCCCAAATTCATACAATTTATAAAAGAGTGTTGAACATTTGAAATCCCTGGGTTGTGATAGTGTTTATTGTCTTATTTAGACCGTATGTGGCTGCACTATTTACAATGCAATGTTCAACTCTGTCTTGTAGGTGGACATGTCCCCTTAACCAAAAGAGAATTTGACAACTTCTAGGATCCCAACGCAACCAGCAAGTGTAATGAGTGTATGATTGTAACTCTGTAAGGTCTGTGTGTGATCTATGATAGGGACAACA
Organism: Pleurodeles waltl; assembly: GCF_031143425.1. Taxonomy (NCBI): domain Eukaryota; kingdom Metazoa; phylum Chordata; class Amphibia; order Caudata; family Salamandridae; genus Pleurodeles; species Pleurodeles waltl. The sequence goes on along the minus strand of NC_090438.1, from coordinate 234,757,074 downwards.
TTGTGATGTGCATGTGGATGTATCAGTCACTTGCAACCAAATTACAGTCAGTGTGCCAACACAACTGAACTTGTCAAGAGAAAATGTTGAATTGTCAAGTACGCATGTCAATGTGCATGTAGGGCAGTGTATGCAGGCCCACTGTACCCATGCATCTTTTGCAGCTGTGGTCATGCTTGTATGTCTACAATTTGGATAAATTTTGCACATGACCAATCATCTGGTGCCAAATCTGCAGTTGTTCAACCAACCAACCAATCAAAATTTGTCCTACAACAAATGGCACAAACATTGCAAACAATGTTTTAACAAATGTAGAATCAAAGTGGCCTGAGCTTTGCTAAGTTTTTCTGGTCACTGTTGTGTTGCTTATATACAACTGGTGCTGATGAGGTGGAAAAAAGATGCAGACAGCATTACCAAGTGTAAATATGAAAGTATCATAAAATCTGATTATTAGAAAATGTGTGTCAAAATTACACATATATTACTTCATCTTGTAGCATACTATGCTCATACTTGCTGCATACATTTAACTTCTGCTACAGACTACAGGTATGGGTAAACATTCCTGCCAATCAATACTTGAAATGTTTGGTGACACATAACTGTCCCTGTAGCTGTGTGTCAATTCAAAAGCCAAATTGTTAAATCATGTTGGACAGTGTCACCATAGTAGCCATAACAATCAAACAAGTTTTCCTATGAATGATGCTGTGGATGTTGTTGTGTTGGGGCACTATTTTTCCAAATCATGGATTTTACCCAAGACAGAGAATAAATGACATTGCAACATGTTTCTGTAAGGGTGTTAGTATATTTTAATACAAATTAATAAATCATAATTTGCTTAAACTGAGGTATGGCTGTTCTAATCCAGCGTCAGGGGTACCTGAGCCTTCTGTGGTGTACCCCATGTCCTACCCATGTCCTACCTATGTGAAATGGACTGACAGAACAATTACACTGATTCTCTCAAGGCTCTGGGGATGTAGGCCAGGTACTCTATTTAGCCATGGTGCTGTACAAATCATTACTACAATGCCTGACTGATGCAGATTGTGAGTGTAGATGTCCACATGGCAGGGTTCTGGTCAAGTGGTTAAACTGGATGTCAGGAGTCATATTTCAGTGCAATGTGCATATTTTGGAGCACATTGTGAAAATGTCATTGCTGTGAATCCTATGGAGCACCAGTAGGCATCATTGCATGAATAAAGTGTCACTGGCATGTTATGGCCACCTGAACCAATGCACTAGTCTGCAACTTGATTAGCACTCATAAGCCAAACTCATGCCCTGTATACCCCCAATGTTCCATTTCTGTGAAGCACTCATACAATGCAAGGAATGAAGTCATGTTGCTCTCATGCAGGAATGCACTGTATTACCAGCAAACAGAGCATTTCACTGGTAGAGTAAGTTAGACTGGCTAGCACCAATGTAGGCACCCTTGCATCATGCTGTAAGGGTCCCTGTATTATACCCAACAACGTTCTTGTACTGATGAGTACTCCAGCATGCACACACACACTCCTGAGATGCATTTTCTTATTTAAATTGTGAGCTGACAAATGCAGCACTGGGAGAATGAGTGTACAGAAAATTGTTTATGTAAAGATCATTATAGTTTTGCTATGCCAGAAGTTATCTGGCAGATTTCAATGTATTTGTCTGAGGGTAAATTGATTTGTCAGAGAGTAAATTGATGAAGTGTACTAAAGTTATGTCTTGCAGGAGGGAGCAAGCCATCGTCCATCCACGTATTGGCTATCTGACACTGAGGGTCTCATTATAAGTTTGTCTTTCTTCGGTTAGTGGTAATCCGACCGCTGCATAAGACTCACACAGCGAAGCCCACCAAAATCCAGCCAAGATTCCGAAACTGCCAGGACCCTTAAAGGCGGGAAAGAGGTGGTCCAACCACCAAAATGGCCAGTCCGCCAAAAAATATCCAATCCAATTACGACCCACAAATCACAAGAGCGTTTTTTCCATGGCATAAAACCAATGGCAGTTCAAACTGCGGTGGTCGGCGGTCACATTAGTAATACATCACACCATATTGGATAGTTTGAAAACCCCACACCTGGCACACATTCACATACCCAACACATCTACATACTGCACTATAAAACACACTGCTAGAAAGATGCCGCACAAAAATATTACTAACCATAGAATAGGTACCCCTACACACTTAACATAGCACTCATCCCACAACTGCATCCCACAACACTCAACACATACATTAGTACCCCACACATTTGATACCACCAGCCAAAATTTCACGTCACAGCACCCACACCGCATCAACAATTGTTTTTTCATGTCAATTTTTTTCTTCCTCACTGTCCCATCCACCACTACCATGTCGCCACAAAACCATCCCCATTTCACAGATCTATGAATTGAGGGTCATGGGGATTAAATAATCAGAGTAGAGCCACATCTATTTGAAGCACAAATGCAGCAAACAGCTATTGCCAAGAAAATGGAGCTGTGGCAAAGAATAGTCAACAGGGTAAATTCTGCAGGCAGCTATCCATGCACAAGGGAGGACATCAGGAAGAGGAGGAACAACCTAAGGGGGAAGGTATGATCCATGGCCGCCAGGCACCAGCTGGTGGTCCTCAAGACTGGCTGCGGACCCACCCCACTCTGTTCCCCCAATGTTCACATCATGGGAGGAGAAGGTCTGGACATACTGCATCCTGAGGGCTGGATAGGAATACCTGGGTGAGTTGAGCATGGTAAGTCACTACACCAATAATGTCATTAAGAAGTTTTGTACTGCATAAATGAGGGATTCTCGCGCTCCAATCAAGAATCCCTCAATAGACACACCAACAGAAATGCCTTCTGGTTTACCGCCGACCTCTACGAATCTAAGCAAATCTGCTGAAGACTCCAAAGAAAGTGGCACCAATATCAGACTCTCGACAACCACACAGCCTTCAAAAAAGGCATCCGCAGACACCACTAATTCATCCAAGCCACCAAAAGAACCGCCATCAAAGATCGAATCAACAACAGCGCACACATACACAAGGAGCTCTTCAATGTCGCGAAGGAGCTCTCCAACTCCAGCTCCTACTCCAATGACATCCCGCCATCCCAAGACCTCTGCGACTCCTAGCCTCCTACTTCCACCGCAAGATTGCAGACATCCATGACAGCTTCAGCACCCAGACCCCCCGGCAACCACCAACACCACAGATTCACCTCTGACCAACCTCCTGCTCTCCTAGACCCCCATCACGACAACAACACCATCGAAATCATGAACACCATCCACTCCGGCTCTCCATCTGACTCCTGCCCTCACCACATCCTCAACAAAGCAAGCTCAGTCATCACACCCCAACTACCGAAGATCATCAACAGCTCCTTTATGTCCTCCACCTTCCCGGAGAGCTGGAAACACGCTGAGATCAACACCCTCCTCAAAAAACCTGAGGCAGACCCAAAGGACCTCAAGAACTTCCAGCCTATCTCCCTGCTCTCCTTCCTGGCAAACGTCATAGAGAAGGCCGTCAACAGACAACTAACCTGCTCCCTAGAGGAGAACCGCACCCTGGACCCTTCCCAATCCGGATTCCGCAGCAACCACAGCACCAAAACTGCCCTCATCGCCGCCACAGATGACATCAAAACCATACTGGACAGTGGCAAAAATGTGGCCCTCATCCTCCTGGACCTCTCGGCTGCGTTTGATACGGTCTGCCACCACACTCTACGCTCACGTCTCAGCAATGCTGGAATCCACGACAGAGTCCTGGACTGGGTCATCTCCTTTCTCACCGGCAGAACCCAAAAAGTCTGCCTCCCCCAATACCACTCGGAAGCCACCAAAATCATCTGCGGCATTCCCCAGGGTTCATCCCTCAGCCCAACCCTCTTCAACGTCTACAAGGTCCCGCTCGCTAACATGGCCCGATCCCACAACCTCTACATCATCTCATATGCCGACGACACTCAGGTGATTCTCTCCTTCATCAAGGACTCCGCCAAGACCTACCTCCACGAAGGAATGAAGGCCATCACTGAATGGATGAAGATTAGCTGCCTCAAACTTAATTCCAACAAGACGGAAGTCCTCATCTTCGTCTCCACCCCCTCTGCATGGGATGACTCCTGGTGGCCTGCCATTCTCGGAACCGCTCCGACTCCCACCGACCACGCATGCAACCTAAGATTCATTTTGGACCCCTCACTATCCATGACCCAGCAATTCAATGCCATATCCTCCTCCTGCTTCAACACCCTTTTATGCTCCGAAGGTTCTACAAATGGACACCCACCAAAACCAGAAAAACAGTCACCCAAGCCTTCGTTAGCAGCAGCTGGACTACGGCAGTGCCCTCTATGCAGGAACCAAGGGCAAACTCCAGGAGAGGCTGCAACGCATCCAGATGCCTCCGCACACCTCATTCTGGACATCCCCCGCCACTGCCACATCACAGACCACCCCAAAAACCTGCAGTGGCTCCCAGTCAACAAGAGAATCACCTTCAAACTCCTCACCCACGATCACAAAGCACTGCACAACACTGGACCAGAATACCTCAACAGACTACTCTCCCTCTACACCCCAACCTGGAATCTCTGCTCCATCCACCTCACCCTTGCAACCGTCCCACGCATCCGCAGAACTTCAACCGGCGGTAAATCATTCTCGCACCTCGCCGCCAAAACGTGGAACACCCTTCCCACACACCTGCGCCAGACCGAAGACCTCCTTACCTTTAGGAAACTTCTCAAGACCTGGCTGTTTGAGCAGTAGCGCAATCACGAAAATGAGCAGGCAGGGACAAATCTACTCATTATTTTAAGCAACCAAATATTCACTATTGGTTACAAGGGTGAATTACTTTCCCAAATTTATTAGATTTATTCACAAACTACAGTATACAAATCATCATATTACTTATTCAATCACTATGGCACTAATATATATACATCAAATTTACATCTCACACATTGGTTACATCTACTCATAAAAAATAACACATAACATAAATACCCAAAAGGAGGGTTATGCCCATCAACAGTAGCAGCACCTCCCCCCCCCCACATTCTCCCCTCCTCAGCACTTTGAGACCCTCAGGGGTGAGTTTTGCGCTTTACAAATCCCTGATTGATTGATTACTGATCACTTTTAGACATATTAACAGGCAACACACTCACCACTCCTGTGTCCAAATGTCCACGTCTGCTGGCATACCACAGGTCAACTAAACTCACCTGGGGGTAGTACAGTGACTAACAGCACTGCAACACTCAGCAGGCACTGTGTCACCTGTAAGAAAACCATAACATTGTACTACACGTTAAATAGCCTTGCATGTGACACTAGCAATCAATTCAACCCACCTGACTTCTTCAATATTGTACACTCTACAGCAGTGGCCTCCAAACATTTTAATGCCGCCCCCCCCCCCCCAATTGAAAAATAAAAATCATTGGGCCCCCCTCAGAATTTTTTACAATTATTTTATAAAGATTGTAATGTTTGAATATGTCTAGACTTATTTAAACATTGCAGTTAAGTACTGATACCTTTTTAAAAATGCAATAACATGCTTCTGCTCAAAACAAAGGCCTGTTATCTGTATATTGCTTCTTTTGGCCAGAGACTGGCACCCCCCCCTTGGGATCACTTTCGGCCCCCCTAGGGGGGCCCGCCCCCCGTTTGAAGACCTTTGCTCTACAGCAATGAAATGAATGCTATGGCCATCTGCCAGTACGATTATAAGCATTACATAACTACAGCTGCGTCCCCTACCAAACTGGCATTTAAATCACTATCCATTCAATTTAAGGTACTCACCTGTGATGGCACCAATATAGGAAGCCAGATGTACTTGCAGTACACCCATATAGAGCCCCAGGTATAATGGTTACACCTATACTGTTGGCCAGCTCTGTTGCCATGGTACATTGTGCAGCTGTTAGTTTACTCAATGATGGTATACACCTAAATGGATCTGACTTTACATTGTCAAGTCATTAATCAGATAAGATATGAGTCAATGAATAACCTCCAAGACACTCTAACATCTTGTAGCAAGGTGTATGCAATTGGATATCTGTATGCCCCATATAGATCCAACCCAGATTTGGAAGCAGGTATCATTGTCATATCTGGGGATCATGGAAACGCTTTGTGTGCATGTCACATAGCATGTCTAGCATGTCTGGCATGTCTAGCAATCAAACTTTGATTTCACTTGTTGCATTACTTTCAGCAACTGTGTGTTTCACTTCTCTTGTAGGTAACGTTGCCATTGTCACCATTGAAAGGACACCTGAGACTGCAGCTATCCCTCTGGATGAAGGCCTCAGTGTGGAATACACCCCTGGATATGTGGTCAACAACTGTGAGCCTCCCCCTGCCCTTATTGACTCCTACCAGCCCTGTTGCCACATCACAACCAACCATTTGCCCCCAAAACTGTGTTCCAACGACAATGCCGACCATCTTGTGCCCCCCAGTACTGGTACCTGAATCTCCTGTCATGAACCCAGAAAAGTGGGACTGGGCATACTGTGCCAGGGGCATAGGCTCATGGGGATAGTGTGCCTGGGAGGGTTGGTGTGGGCCAGAACATGAAGGCTCCTAGGGATAGAACTGGCCAGAATACCATCTCATAAGTCTTGGGAGCTTACCAACAATCCAAAGGCGTGATGGGCCAGGTACTTATCATGATAGGGGAGATTAAGCAGCTGCAGAGGGACAACCACCAGGAAGTCATGCAGCAGTGGCAGGCCCAAAATGCCCACTTGGATCCATGACAGGGGTGCTGAGAGACATGAATGATGTAATATTTCCCGGAGTTGATTCTGATGACTGGGACGTGCAAACAGTTGATTCTATGATGACTAAATTGCAGTGTTTTATTGTATTTGAAAATGAGAATGTTTATCAATCCAAAGAAAATGGTGGTGACATGTTTTGCTATAAATATTCCACCATGCCATTCACAGGGCAAGTACCTCCAAACTATTTTTAATTACAGACAATGGGAACATTGACCAACTCCTCCACAAGGAAGTTCTAAAACATATTCTGAAAAATATACATATTTTTCTGGGCACAATGTTAAAAATGCTGAGTCATATTACTTCAAATTGGCATACATGGAAAATGTACATATATTGTTGACGAATACAAAATTCATTTATTTCAGATTCCTTTGCTTCCCTGTTGTCTATAGAAGGCTATGAATATTGGTTGAAGTCGATTGACTTAAAAAGTGGGTGGGAAACAAAACATTGGCAAATAAGGAGAAATTAAGCTTTGTTTGGAGCATGCAAGATACTTGTTCAAATGATGTTTTTAAATGAAACTCTACAACAGACAAGTTGTTTAGGCTGAGCAAAAATTAAGGATTTGATGCACCCAGTATTGCTGCCCCTGCAAAATTTTACAAATAGCAAAAGTATATAAATGCAACTGAAGATCAGCTTGATGAATGGGTTCAAAACGGCATGTTTAATGCTTCACTTTCACATCCTGGTGGGTGGTTATTGTGGCCAACAGATGCCAATGGGTGTCATAAACATTTTGTAAACTCCACAGGGAGTTTTAGAACAAGTAGGCCTGACCCTCGCTATGTGTCATCTGAACACGCAGGTATAGTAACAACATATAGTGCAGGGAAACTATGCCAGCAATGGCTGAAGAGTTCCTCACTAGATGCTGTTAGAGAACACCTCAGTCTCCTGTCTAATAATACTGACTTGTTAGGTCCTGTTAGGTCCCAGAAAACAACACAGAAAACACTTCTTATATGCAGTCTATAATAAAATCTGGAAGCTTTCTCAACAAGAAAGGCAAGTTAAGGCAAACAGATTAGGAAAACTTACAGAAGTAATTAGCTGTTGTAGATAATGGGATTAATACCCTGTCCGACTGAATATACACCTTAACCACTTCTATGCCTTGGACGAGATGATCTCGTCCAAGACTACAGTTCCCCTGTGCCTTGGACGAGATCATCTCGTCCAAGGCACAAGGGAACTTGGGGGAGCGCTAGCGCGCCCCCCCGTGCACCCCCCTACCCCCAAGCCGGGGATGGAAGGGGAACACCTTCCCCTTCCACTCCCGCCCCCCCCCCCCTGTGACGTCAGCGCGCGAGCGCGCGCTGATTTGTCACAGGGGCCTCCCCCATCACGCTGGAAGCTCTGCTTCCAGCGCGATTGAAAGAGAAATGCAAAAGCATTTCTCTTTCAATCACTGGGGGAGGCCCGGAGGGGCTTCAAAGGGAAGGAAAAGTATTTCCTTCCCTTTGAAGTCTCTCCGAGGGTTTCAAAAGCCGGATTGCTTGCAATCCGGCTTTTGAAACCCCACTAGACACCAGGGATTTTTTTTTTTTTTACTGAAATTTACATAAGGGAGCGACCCCTTGGGCAAAAGTCGCTTCCGTGTGGGGCATTTTTTCGGGAAGGCCTTTCTGCCCCCCCTGGGGGCAGATCGGCCTATTATTAGGCCGATCTGCCCCCAGGGGGGGCAGAAACCTCTAGGCACCAGGGACCATTATTTTTTTTTATTTTTTTTTTATGTTTCATTTTATTTTTTTAGGTGGGGAGCGACCCCTTAGGCAAGGGTCGCTCCCCTTGGGGGAAAATTATATTTAGGCCATTTCTGGCCCCCTTGGGGGCAGATTGGCCTATTTTGATGAGGCCAATCTGCCCCCAAGGGGGGCAGAAACCACTAGACACCAGGGAGTTTTTTCTTTGCGTGAATTTCACGCAAGGAGAGCGACCCCTTAAGCAAGGGTCGCTCCCTGGGGGGGCAAATTTATTTTAGGCCATTTCTGCCCCCCTTGGGGGCAGAGTGGCCGATTTTACTTTATTTTAGGGCATTTCTGCACCCCCCCCCCCGGGCCGGCTGAGCTACAGGCCAAACTCCACAGGTAGGCACCTTGCAAAAAACACCTCTGTTTTCTGTACAAAAAAATATGTTGTGTCCACGTTGTGTTTTGGGCCCTTTCCTTTCATGGGCGCTAGTCCTACCCACACAAGTGAGGTATCATTTTTATCGGGAGACTTGGGGGAACGCTGGGTGGAAGGAAATTTGTGGCTCCTCTCAGATTCCAGAACTTTCTGCCACAGAAATGTGAGGAACATGTGTTTTTTTAGCCAAATTTTGAGGTTTGTAAAGGATTCTGGGTAACAGAACCTGGTCCGAGCCCCGCAAGTCACCCCATCTTGGATTCCCCTAGGTCTCTAGTTTTTAGAAATGCACAGGTTTGGTAGGTTTCCCTAGGTGCCTGCTGAGCTAGAGGCCAAAATCTACAGGTAGGCACTTTGCAAAAAACACCTCTGTTTTCTTCCAAAAATTTGGAAGTGTCCATGTTGCGCTTTGGGGCATTTCCTGTCGCGGGCGCTAGACCTACCCACACAAGTGAGGTATCATTTTTATCGGGAGACTTGGGGGAACGCTGGGTGGAAGGAAATTTGTGGCTCCTCTCAGATTCCAGAACTTTCGGCCACAGAAATGTGAGGAACATGTGTTTTTTAAGCCAAATTTTGAGGTTTGCAAAGGATTCTGGGTAACAGAACCTGGTCCAAGCCCCGCAAGTCACCCCATCTTGGATTCCCCTAGGTCTCTAGTTTGCAGAAATGCACAGGTTTGGTAGGTTTCCCTAGGTGCCGGCTGAGCTAGAGGCCAAAATCTACAGGTAGGCACTTCGCAAAACACACCTCTGTTTTCTTCCAAAAATTTGGATGTGTCCACGTTGCGCTTTGGGGCGTTTCCTGTAGCGGGCGCTAGGCCTACCCACACAAGTGAGGTATCATTTTTATCGGGAGACTTGGGGGAACGCTGGGTGGAAAGAAATTTGTGGCTCCTCTCAGATTCCAGAACTTTCTGCCACAGAAATGTGAGGAACATGTGTTTTTTTAGCCAAATTTTGAGGTTCGCAAAGGATTCTGGGTAACAGAACCTGGTCCGAGCCCCGCAAGTCACCCAATCTTGAATTCCCCTACGTCTCTAGTTTTCAGAAATGCACAGGTTTGGTAGGTTTCCCTAGGTGCCGGCTGAGCTAGAGGCCAAAATCTACAGGTAGGCACTTCGCAAAAAACACCTCTGTTTTCTTCCAAAAATGTGGATGTGTCCACGTTGCGCTTTGGGGCGTTTCCTGTCGCGGGCGCTAGGCCTACCCACACAAGTGAGGTATAATTTTTATCGGGAGACTTGGGGGAACGCTGGGTGGAAGGAAATTTGTGGCTCCTCCCAGATTCCAGAACTTTCTGCCACAGAAATGTGAGGAACATGTGTTTTTTTTGCCAAATTTTGAGGTTGGCAAAGGATTCTGGGTAACAGAACCTGGTCTGAGCCCCGCAAGTCACCCCATCTTGGATTCCCCTAGGTCTCTAGTTTTCTGAAATGCAAAGGTTTAGTAGGTTTCCCTAGGTGCCGGCTGAGCTAGAGGGCAAAATCTACAGGTAGGCACTTCGCAAAAAACACCTCTGTTTTCTTCCAAAAATTTGGATGTGTCCACGTTGCGCTTTGGGGCGTTTCCTGTCGCGGGCGCTAGGCCTACCCACACAAGTGAGGTATCATTTTTATCGGGAGACTTGGGGGAACGCTGGGTGGAAGGAAATTTGTGGCTCCTCTCAGATTCCAGAACTTTCTGCCAAAGTAATGTGAGGAACATGTGTTTTTTTAGCCAAATTTTGAGGTTTGCAAAGGATTCTGGGTAACAGAACCTGGTCCGAGCCCCGCAAGTCACCCCTCCTTGGATTCCCCTAGGTCTCTAGATTTCAGAAATGCACAGGTTTGGTAGGTTTCCCTAGGTGCCGGCTGAGCTAAAGGCCAAAATCTACAGGTAGGCACTTTGCAAAAACCACCTCTGTTTTCCTTCAAAAATTTGGATGTGTCCACATTGCGCTTTGGGGCGTTTCCTGTCGCGGGCGCTAGGCCTACCCACACAAGTGAGGTATCATTTTTATCGAGAGACTTGGGGGAACATAGATTAGCAAAACAAGTGTTATTGCCCCTTGTCTTTCTCTACATTTTTTCCTTCCAAATATAGGAGAGTGTGTAAAAAAGACATCTATTTGAGAAATGCCCTGTAATTCACATGCTAGTATGGTCACCCCGGAATTCAGAGATGTGCAAATAACCACTGCTCCTCAACACCTTATCTTGTGCCCTTTTTGGAAATACAAAGGTTTTCTTGATAGCAATTTTTTACTCTTTATATTTCAGCAAATGCATTGCTGTATACCCGGTATAGAATGAAAATGCACTGGAGGGTGCAGCTCATTTATTGGCTCTGGGTTCCTTGGGTTCTTGATGAACCTACAAGCCCTATATATCCCCGCAACCAGAGGAGTCCAGCAGACGTAACGGTATATTGCTTTCGATAATCTGACATTGCAGGGAAAAGTTACAGAGTAAAATGTAGAGAAACATTTATGTTTTTTGCACCTCAATTTCAATATTTTTCTTTTTCAGTTGTTATTTTCTGTAGGAAACCCTCGTAGGATCTACACAAATGACCCCTTGCTGAATTCAGAATGTTGTCTACTTTTCAGAAATGTTTAGTTTTCTGGGATCCAGCATTGGTTTCATGCCCATTTCTGTCACTGACTGGAAGGAGGCTGAAAGCACAAAAAATTGCAAAAATGGGGTATGTCCCAGTAAAATGCCAAAATTGTGTTGAAAAATTGGGTTCTCTGATTCAAGTCTGTCTGTTCCTGAAAGCTGGGAAGCTTCTGAGTTTATCACCGCAAACCGTTTGTTGATGCCATTTTCAGGGGAAAAACCACAAGCCTTCTTCTGCAGCCACTTTTTCCAATTTCTTTGAAAAAAATGAATTTTTCCCTGTATTTTGGCCAATTTCTTGGCCTCCTTCAGGGGAACCCACAAAGTCTGGGTACCTCTAGAATCCCTAGGAAGTTGTAAAAACAGGACGCAAATTTGGCTTGGCTAGCTTATGTGGACAAAAAGTTATGAGGGCCTAAGCGCGAACTGACCCAAATAGGCAAAAAAAGTCCTGGCACAGGAGGGGGAAAAGCCCTGGCAGCGAAGGGGTTAAACAACATTGTTTCCTCTGCAATAGACATAGTACAGAGCAATATGTCCTCTTTACTCCATGGACAGAGTCAACTAAGATCCATTATGCAGTTAGGTTGGACACTACAAACACTGAAAGCAGGTCGCATTCCCTGCCAACACGTCAGGACGAGGGACATATTTTCCACATTTAATGTAACACGACAACAACAACTGATGGCTAAAAAAGAAGTAATTTATTTCATGTTAAATATTGAGAAATTAGGAAAGTTGCCATTTACTGTGGCTGAAATACCATCTGATGAGTTGTTAATACATGGGGTCATCAATCTGCCTATTTCAACACTCTGATTCACGTCCTGCTTAAAACACACTTTTGTGTGCAGATATGAAAGGCTAGGAGATACACAGTTACATCCATAAGGTGTGGGAGCCATCCTTCTTGTACAAATGTCTCAGTGGCATGAAAGAGGTCTTTCTTAGTGGTAGTGAATGTGAGACTTCCGTCAGCCATTTGATGTTTTTTAAACAGCTGTCCTTGCACGGGGCGTGTAACGCTTCGGCAGCAAACTTGGCTTTTTATCTGAAGGGAGTCCCAGTCCCCTTGATTAGACGTGCATTCCAGGTGCTCTCGAATGGCAGCTATGTGCTCCTTAATAGTGAGAGCTGTTGTGGGATGTGAGCCAGAATAGTTCATGTCGTTTCGGTCTCCAAAATTGTTACATGCTGCGGGAGTGTCCTTTTTTCTCCTACACTACAGAGGGAAGTACTTGAAATTTGGCCCTGTATCGCTACTTCAAATGTGAATTTTGACAAGTTGAGCAGACTCAAAGCTTTATTGTTTCAAAAACGTGTGGTGCATACATCTGCATGCAAGACCTATGCGCCTCAGGTAACAAGGTCATCCGCAGGGATACAGTCCCTTTTAAGTACTAATTTTCCGAGACACTTTGGTGAACTTGTGGGATGGATGTTTAATGCGTCCAGTACTATTGAAATTGAAAATTTCTTTAAGGCTCTTGGTTCCGGTTTCATTCACACCTTCTCATCTATATTTGGCTTAATACCATCAGCTATCCACTCAATATTCTCCAGTGTTTTCGGGGGATTTCTGATAACTTTGGCTGTAATAGGTTGTTTCTTGCTATTGCTACTTTTTATGCACAATGGCTGTCTTGTTACAACAAGGAGGACTGAAAGCACTTCCACCAGCGCAGCTGTGTTGTGAACGCATGATGCAGTACTTTGGAGCACCACTTCTGGAGCACAGCTCCTGGAGCAATTGGAGTGCGACTGGTATCTGTCATTCAGACTGGTTTTGCATTGTGTGCAGCCCGTGTTTCGGTGCCACTTGTGCCCTTTCGAATGTGCACTGAAAGTTTGTCTTTCTACGCAGCGCTTGCTTTCATTGGATGCTGATCTGTTGATGTTCTCGCTGAGGGCTCATTACCAGACATGCGTTTGCTATGGGAAGCTGTGAATGAGTTGCCCTTTGTGGATCAAGCAGCTCTAGACTCACTCTTGGGCACACCACTGAATGCTGCTGCCTCTGCTGGTGCTAAGGCTTTGGAACACGAATGTTCCTTGGTTTTCCTTGGTGATGAACTTCCCACTTTACCACCTGTCGAAGTGGAAAGATTTCTATTCTTCAATTATCCTGGATTCAATTGGCAATTTTAAAAATGACTCTGAAAGAGTATAAGCTGTGACAATGTGGTAAATGCAAAGGGCAAAAGATCTCCAAGGAACACATTGATGTCAATTCCCCAACATTGGTACACAGGTGTGCACATACTATTATGCATAGAGACAAATTACTCTCTTATGTTGTCTCCTCTGTACAGAAACATATGATAATGCACATGTTACTGTGTCATCTGTATACCACTATTCAGCTTTTCATACCATGCTGGCTGTTCCATTCTACCAGCAGGTCTATACTCTCAATATCATGATGGTAACGTGTCCAGGTCCCTGCTCTCAGTACATGCCAATGTCCCCTGATGTCTATGTGCAACATAGAGTCTGACAATTTGAAGTCATTCCTACTTCTCCAAAGATTTCTGATGACGGACAACATCATGTGAGGCTGTGATGTCCATCTGGCATTTCACATTCCATACATGCAAAACATATTCTGACTTGTTACAAGGTGAACCCTCTTGGTAAGTAAGGGATGTAAATAGGCCTCTGTAATGTGTCATCTAAATGGACATCCTACTTGTTCCTAACTATGGAGGTATTGCTAGACTCCTATTTAATCGCATTCATTGGTGTATTGGTGAATGTTAGCACCATGTTCATGTTCTGTAGGTTGGAACTAGCTACACAGCTATTTGTTTAGCCATAGTGTTGAACATGATAAACAGGCTAAGACATCTTATTCACAGTTAACATCTTAACTGGTTCTTGTCAACATCAGGTGTCCCTTGAAAGGTTCGGTCATGAATGCACATTGTCATGAGCTATAAACATACTTTCTGTTGCTCCTTTAAATATGTTTTGACTCAACGTTGGATGGAAACCTATTGTTTGCACAGACACCAATGTGGTGCAAGTGTGGGGGTTCACATACACATGTGAGTAGAATGGTACGTGTATTCTGGCATTTGGCTTGCATCATGGTGGGTGTAGCTGTCAGATGTAGTTTGTGTCACTGAGTTTTTCCCAAACAGATGGAAGGCTAGTCATGTCTGATGTGTGGATTGTGAAGTTGCCACTCAGGTATTAGCCTATTGATGGAATAATAGCCTGATACGTTTAACTTTATGTCACCTTCATGCACATGACAGGTGTCCATTGACTTGAACGAATAGATATACTACCTGTGGTTGTGTCTGGGTAAATGCTCTTAGTTTATTAGACCCTTATATGAGCGCTATACTTTGTTTTCAGGAGGACAATGACTTAGATGACTTGGTCCACAAAGTATGTATCATCCTTTCCTACATCGCTATTGGTACATGTGTAGGTGACATACGTTCTGACTCTTTCATCATCTAACATTTGGTTACGTCAATTGGACTAGTTGCATGTTTGGAAATTTCCATTGTGAAGATTGTGAACTCAGTGACATGTAGTGGGTATGGCTTGTATGCAACATGCTGTCTTGTGTTTGCTATACAATACAATGAGTTACCTTGCATGGTACATGACATCAGGGCAAATTGTTAGTATGTTAGTATGTGTCTTGTGTTTGCTATACAATACAATGAGTTACCTTGCATGGTACATGACATCAGGGAAAATTGTTAGTATGTGTTCAGTTTGTGTATGTTTTATGTTGAAATCAATGTCACTCCTATTTCCCATAGCGCTCTGCCACTCTCTTGGTGGTATGACTGCCACCGCCAACCTGGCGTTCCTCAGACCCCTAAACTCATAATGAGGCCCTGAGTAGGTAAAGTCAGCAATGCATGCTGCATTGTGTAAATCTAATGAGTCATGCAATGCAGAAGCACACTACCTGGACGTGCTTACCTTATCCACTTTCACGTATTTTTGTGATCAAGTTTCATCTCACTTGTATTATGCAATGCCAACACCAAAGTGTCCATATCTACCCTATATGTCCAATTTTTTTATCAACACAACATCATGAGTGAATCTGTTTTTTGTGATATGGTTGTAATAATATTTTAACTACATTTCCATATTGTACATCTCCACTGGACTGCTGTTTAGTCATCTTGGCTGGGTTGGGGTTGTTGCCATCCTTCCTAGTAGATGGTGCATTTTTAAAGTTATTGTTGTTCTGCTTAGTCATTTTTAATCTTCCGGCCATGCAATGCACTCCTGTGTGATGCAATGCTGATTTGCAGCACTTAAAAGTGTTTTTCCACACTCAAATAAGCTTTGTGTCACATCGGCGGCAGTTGCGGTACAACGTGCTGCCTCATTAACATGGCACGTCCATATCACAAGAAAATGCTGCAACACAGCACACGTTTTTTTTTGATGCAACGCTGCTTTAAAGCAGCGCGTTGAGCCAAAAGTCATATATATGCCCATATGTGTTTTGAAACGACATGTAACCATAATCAAATTACTTTCTTGAACCACGGACTATATAATGTTACCCACATTGAAGATGTTTTGTAAATTGCAATGACATCTTACAGATGTTTCTAATTTTGATACATAATTTAGAATAATGTAATTCTCCTGTTTTAATGCAGATGGCAAAGGGCATGGATTTTATTTTCTGATCATTTTATGTTGTACGTCACAGAAGCAAGCTCGAGATTTTCAAGGTGAAAAGGAAATCATTCACAAGCTGTTACCTGCCAATTAGAAGTCTGTCGGAGAAAACTGCTTGTGCAATTTCGTTTCTAAAAAACGAGTAGAGTAGTACTTTACCAGCAGAGTTGAGAGAAATGCTTTTTACCGAAGCAGAAAGTGATCCAGTTGTGCTCACACAATGTATTGTTAAGCAATAAATACATATGCTTTGCTTTGCATTTTGAGGTTCTCTGACAATATACAGTTTTATTCTCAAAATAATAAACACCGTGCTGGTTTCTATTACCTTTAAAACGAGAAAGGTTAATTCTTGGAAATCCATATTGCCTATGACAATGGGACATGAGTTAATATTTGAAACTAAAAAGCTGCAGAAACCCTAGAAACACACACAAATGCGTTTCACAATTACAATCGTGCAAGTATATTTCAGAACTATTCACATCAATGAAAGGGAGCCTTTTGGTTTCCTTTTGGGCAAGAGTAATAATTTTTTATTGTGAAAATCAATATATATATTAAAAAAAATATATAATTTATACGTATATAATTTATGCTTTTAAGCTAATATACTTATAAATAATTGTGTATGTCACTTTTATTGGTTATTAAAGCTTTTTAAATATAGTGTTTTCTTTATGGGCAATTTATTATCCGATAATATTAAATAAAACTTTGGAAATATTGTAATTACCTTTTATGTATGCAAATTAATCAAAGAATAATTCAAAATTAAGGAAATAGTGTTTTAACATTTTTTTGTTCTACATTTTCAGATTCAAAATAGGTAGTTAAAATATTTTTAAAATTAAATAATATATATATTTTTCTTATGTTTTTTTAACATTAATTTATTTTCATTTATACGTTTACTATATAAACTAACTTAATTCAATTGAACTTAATTTCCCATGGGGCTTTATTAAAGTCCATATCTCCATAGTTTTTTATGGGATTTTTTTTTTAGTACCAGTGCTTGGCTGTGTGGGTGCTGGGCTTACTACTACTCTCACAGTAGTAACTTAAACTCATAAATCCATATGGGGTATCCAGGGGTAGAGACATGTAAGGTACACATTTTGAGTAACTTTACTGTTGGATTTTAAAAACAGCCAAAAAGTAGTATATTTACTCAAAAGTGGAAATTACTTAAATGTTACCTTTTTGAATCACCCCTATGTAATTAGAATTTGAAATAACATAAATAAATACTTTTCAGGCTACTACAGAAGCTTTTAAATGAACACAAAACTCATTTAATAAATGACAGAAGAACTTTGGGTTGCTTCTTTTACTACACCAGAACTGTTGTCATCTACCGAGCTGCAGAACTCACAAAGCATTTTTCCAGCTATCCTGGCCACACAGGACTCATGCTTCTATCTATTGCCATAGAATGTTGTTGAATGAAATGCCACTGACCTATCCACTATTAAAAGAAATGTTTCTGACGTAAAAAAGAAAACGGACACATTTAAAACTAGTGAGCACCTGTGAACCACTTTGAATTTGCTGAATTTCTTTAAACATATCAGCCAGACCTGGCTTTTTTTTATAAAAACCTAGGCCGATCAGGCCCTGAGGTGGCAGTCGCAACTGCAGTGGGTTATGCTATCTTTAGATTAGACAGCGGTTATTTATTGTGATTCTGTCAGGTATGTTCACCTCAGCCCCTTCCTCAGATTTTGAACATTTTCTGTTCAACTTTGAGCTAACTAAAACTCATTTCTCTTAACATCTCCTTTTCTGTCTTTCACAAGGACCTAGAACGGCGTTCACCAGAGGCCATAGGTTCTCTTTTAGAAGCCTCTCTGTCGACATCAGATTTCACACTAACAGGTGATTTTAATTTTAATCTGTAGAATCTGTCTGACCCTGACACGGAAATTTTTGTCTTCTAGGAAAAGGTTTTGAACAGTTTGTGGCTTGTCCCACCCACTCAGCAGGTCACGCTCTGGATGGCATATTTCTGCCATGTTACATCCAGTCTTACGTCGTGTGACTTGGTCAGATTATAGCATATTATCATGGGAAATCAAGATAATGGGTAGTAATCCTCAAGACAAGGTTTTGGGAAAATCAGCCATATCACATGTGTTACACTTGGTCCAAGCATCAGATCTGCAGGTTATCCCTAGCGAGACACAGCAAGATGAAATTGATGACATCACCTCTTAAAGGTGACCAACTACTCTACTTGGCTAAGTAATGCAGTCAATAAACTGGCACCTGCCAAAATTAAGATTTTCAGGAGATGTAATCCATCAGCCCCCTGGTTTGGAGACTCCATTTGAGAAGTCAAACAAGAGTGCCACAGGCAGGAATGCATTTGGAGAAGAATTTATGATTCCTCTGTAAAAGGTAAATATAAAGCGTTAATCATGCAATACAAAAACTATTTATATCAGAAAAATCTGCCTATTCTATCAAAACAATGTAATCCCTCACTGTTCAAATAAAGCCTTGTTTCAAACTGTGGCCAAACCTTCCTCTCCAGCAACTAGAAACTTGATGGATTTTAATCAGACTTTTTGTGTTACTTTAGCACTGTTGTTTCAGAATAAAGTTGAAGTGATTTTTAATAAATTCTCTCTGAACACAGTGAATAACTTACCCAGCAAGGATGTTTGTGCTGGGACCAAGGATGGAACCTCTTTTACTGAATTTGAGTTATTGTCTGAGGAAAAGGTTAAACAAGCCACCTTAACTACTAAATCAGGATCCCCGTTGACCCGTGTCCTAATATGATCATTCAACTAGTGCCTGATTTAGTAGGCTCCCAGTTAACAAAGATTTTCGAAAAGGCTGGTTTCCTAATCAGTAGAAATCTGCATCAATTCTTCAGTTATTGAAGAAACCCTACATGAAACAGTTAGATGTAAATAATTACCAATCTATCTCAAGAATGGCTTTTCCGGCCAAGCTCATTGAAAAGTTTATGAACATGCAGTTGGCTGCCTTTCTTAACAATAATCATACGTTGGACGATACACAATTGGGTGTCGCAAAAGCCACAGTACATAACCTGCTCTAACAGTGGCCACAAAGGTAATCAATACACCAGTGGCTAAGGGTGGAAATGTTGGACTTATCCTTCTTGATCTATGCAGCATTTGATATGGTCAATCATACTTGGCAGTCTGCTGAGTCTTCACTTGGAAATCCTAGGAATGTCCATCAAGGCCAGGGTGGCCCAAGCTAAAAAGTGTGAGGAATGATACTATTAGCATTCCAGATTTGGAGGTGATGGATTGACGCTATGCAAGAAGATCTATAGATGGCACAATAGAACCCCCAAATGCTATTCTGACCATGGGTGACCATGGTGGAAAGATCACACAGTGCTGTCTTATTTCATGGAATGTTGCATGGTCTGTCACTAAGGCCCTCATTACAACCTGGGTGATAAATGCTGCCTACCGCCGTGCTGACGGCTGCCAACATAATGTGACAGCGGCTGTATACTGCTACCGGTATTATGACCCACACAGAGAAATCCGCCACTATACAGACAACCACACAACTCCGCCAGACCAAAGGTCAGTGATAAACTGGCGGTACCAAAACCCACACCGTTACGCCAACAGGAATATGCCCACAGTATCAGGTCCCACGAATCACTGCGGCGGTCTTTCAACCGCGGTAAACCATTGGCGGTACACACCACCCCCTCATAATACATACCCACCAACAAAACTCCACCACATTGGACAATTCAAACTACACACACCTGACTCACCATACACCCACCACACCCACACACCCACAACACAATAAAACACACACCCACATTACTCACAACCCTTTCAATGATAAAAAAGATAGCAAACAGATAATGGCCAAGTTGCAGGTGATTCAGTGGCTGCAGGAGGAAGAGTACCTGGGGATCATGGAGGACCTTGAACACATCCACACCATCCTGGTCACCATTGAAGGGCTGCTGGATGACATGGTCAACACCATGAGGGAGGCAGTGGCACAACAACGGGCCCCTGACACTAGCCACAGTGATGAACAACCCTACACCTCTGCCGGCGCAAGTAGACAGGAGGCCCGCCACTGGAACAACAGGCCACCAGCCCCACACCCCCTGCAGAAGGCGAACCACCCCACAAACGGTCCCTGAGATCCAGGCAGAAGCCAGAGAACAATGCCAAGACCCCCGCCAGGAAATAAGACTCTCCTGATTGTCATGCTTGTGTCCCACTTTGTCACCCTGTCCACCTTGAACTGTCATTGCTCTCCTTCCTATGGCCCCTTGAACAATGCACCTGTGATACCAAGAGTCTGGACTCTAACTGGGCATACCTCCACCATCACCCCAGCCCATTGCACACCCCCTTCTACTTATTAGCACTTAAATAAACACCCTTGGGAGAAATACAAATCTGGAGTCTATCAATTGATTGAAATATGTATTAATACACAAATCTGAAAACATTTCAATTCATAGGTACAGTTATATATACATTGGTATGACCTGTAGTGGGCAGCAGTAAACACACCAGGAGTCAGAGTGGGGCACAGAGATCTGAAAATAGAGATGCCAAAGGGAACAGTAAGTGGCCATAGACATAGGGAAATCATGCTGCCATGTCCAATGTCCAACAGAAAACGGAAATGATAAGTGAAGTTACAGTGTCTTACCTGTGTGTCACTGGAAGTACTGCTGTATGATAGTACTTCTGTTGCCCACATCATCATCATCTGCCTCCTCTTCCTCACTGTCCACAGGCGCCACCACTGTCACAAGACCATCTCCAGGCTCATCCTCCTGCAGAAAAAGCACCTGGAGTCTCAAGGCCAGGTTGTGCAACATGCAACATACAACGATGATCTGGCACATCTTCTTGGGTGAGTAGTACAGGGATCCACCTGTCAGATGGAGGCATCAGAACCTGGCCTTCAGGAGGCCGAAGGTTCTCTCAACTATCCTTCTTGTTCGCCCATGTGCCTCATTGTAACGTTCCTCTGCCCTTGTCCTGGCATTCCTCACTGGGGTCAGTAGCCATGAGAGGTTGGGCTAACCAGAGTCACCTGCAAATATCGAGGGATACCTGTTAGACCCACACCAACCCTTAGGGCCAACCGCATACCCAGACACCAACATATACTGGGTGGGGACCTTGGGCTCACCTATTAGCCACACCCAGTGCCTCTGGAGTTGTACCATCTCATGTGGGACGCTGCTATTCCTCAAGATAAAGGCATCATGCACAGACCCAGGATGCTTGGCATTCACATGGGAAATGTACTGGTCCCCCAAACACACCATCTGCACATTCAGAGAGTGATAGCTTTCTCTATTCCTGAACACTTGTTCATCTCTCCGGGGGTAGACAAATGCTACATGTGTACCATCAATAGCACCAATGATGCTAAAGATATGTCCCAGGGCATAAAAGTCAGCTTTCACTGTGGCCAAATCCTCCACCTGGGGGAGGCATCCCTGATGCCATGGCCACTGTTGTTTGGAAGGAACCACTTCCCAGGAAATGGAGCACTGAAAGGACCTGCACTAGAGGGAGGATACCTGTGGGCTGGCGGATAGCTGACATCAGGTCTGGACCCAATTGGGCACACAGTTCTTGGATTGTGGCATGATCAAGTCTGTAGGTTAGTATAATGTGTCTGTCCTCCATTGTCGCAAGGTCCACAAGGGGTCGTACACTGGAGGATGTCTCCATCTCATATTCATCCTCAGCGGTTGAAGCCTATGGAGGAAAACGGTGAGCAGAGGGTCATATTCACACATCTATTGCAATAACAATGCATTTCTTCATTTACAGAACCAGTATGTGAATCCTACAGTCAGTTGCTGTGACAGTGTCTGCTGTGACGCAGTTAGGTGCCATGGCCTGTGCCACCTGAAATGACGGCTGCCTGACCTGTGGGGAGGGACAAGTGGAAATGACGTAATTCCGCTGGCGTTGTGCGCCATTGCGGTAGGCGGTTGACAACTGCAGTGCAGCTTCGCATTGGTAATCATTGGGCCCTATGGGTTCCAGGAGCCAATGGCGATGTACGCCTGCGCTGACGGTATGCACCACCTACCTGACCTTCAACAGGAGAGGACCTACACTGCAAGTGCTGCTGTGACCTGTGTCTGGAAGCGACAATGGCTCATGTGTTTGGGGAAAGGGTCCCTGCCTTCAGGAGGAGTTGGAGAGACTGGTGGATGGGTTCCTACCCCAGTACACTTTACTCTACGGTCCTCCAGACAAACAGGTGAGTACACTGTGAGCATGATGCGTGGGCCATGAATGTATGGAGTGCTGTGTGTGTAAGCCACATTTAGGGGGGCTGAGGCGTCCTGGCCAGAGTGCTGCATGTATGGTGGTGAAGGTATGTGCATCAGGGGATGGGAGGCATATGGTGGGCCATGAGTTTGATGGTCTGGACGGGTAACTAATTCCCTTTACTGCTGTCTTTTTCCTTCATGTTAGCGCCCCTCAGAAAAAGGGCATTTGGCGTGCCATCGCCAAGGAGGTGCAGACCCTGGGTGTCTTTGACAGGCGGAGCACACACTGCCGCAAATGGTGGGAGGACATGCGCCACTGGGCAAGGAAGACAGCAGAGGCCTAGGGGTGGGGTGCCCGTTGTACCCTGACCCTCCTGATGTTCTGCATACTGGCGGTGGCCTATCCAGAGTTGGATGGTGTAGGAGGCTGCCTGGCTTATAGTGGGTACCAGATGGTACTTACACCTTGTGCCAGGTCCAGTTATCCCTTATTAGTAGATTGTAAGTGTTCTAGCAGCTTAGGCTGATAGAGGTAGCTATAGCAGAACAGCTTAGGCTGAACTAGGAGACATGCAAAGCTCCTACTATGCCACTTATATCATATAGCACTATATCATAAGAATCACAATACTCAGAGTTACTAAAAGTAAAGGTACTTTATTTTAGTGACAATGTGCAAAAATATCTCAGAGGATATAGGAGGTATGTAAACTACACAAAGTATACACACAAACCAAAATCTGGTAAGTAAACAGTTAGAAAAATAGTGCAAACACTGTAGAATACAACAGGATGCAATAGGTCTAGGGGCAACACAAACCATATACTACAAAAGTGGAATGCGAACAACTTAGGGACTCCAGACCTAGTGGAGTGTGTAGAGGGTCACTGGGAGTGTAAGAAAACACTAAGGGGCATATTTATACTCCGTTTGCGCCAAATTTGCGTTGTTTTATTCTACGCAAATTCGGCGCAAAACTAACGCCATATTTATACTTTGGCGTTAGACGCGTCTAGCGCCAAAGTATGAGTAAAGAGCGTCATTTTTTTGCGTGAACGCCTTCCTTGCGTTAATGAGATGCAAGGTAGGCGTTCCCGTCCAAAAACAGACGCACATAGCGGTGCGTGGTATTTATGCTCCAGGGAAAAAATCACTCACGAGCGGCAGGCGGCGCAAAGCACGAATAGGCGTTAAAATGGGGCAAACACACCTGTACTTAATCAGAACACACAGAACAAACAACAGAGCAGCAGAGCAGCAGAGCAGCAACAGGGAGACATGGAGGTGCTTTTTCTTCAACGTGCACGTAGACGCAGAGCCCTGCAGCAACAACAGCAGCCACAACAACAACAGCAGGGACCCCAAAGACAGCGCAGAAGGCAGGAGAGGATATTCCGCCCAAGAACAACCCTGCATGGCCTCAGGGAACGAGACATCATCCTGAGGTACCGGTTGAACTGGCAGGCCATTCAGCAGCTGCTGACAAATATTGAACAGCAATTGGCCCCCACTTTAGTGACTCCACGCACTATCCCAACCGAAACAAAGCTGCTTGCCGTACTTCACCTGCTGGCAAGTGGCTCGTTTCAGACAACTGGTGCCCTGGTTGGTGGAATCTCACAACCATCTTTCTCCGCATTCCTGCCTAAAGTACTGGATGCCATCATTGGACTGACACCCCGCCACATCTGCTTCCCTAACACAGTGCAGAAGCAGCAGGAAACAAAACAGGGGTTCTATGCCATCAGTGGCTTTCCGCACGTCCTTGGTGCAATCGACTGCACACACGTACGCCTTGTGCCACCTGCTGCGAGTGAACACCTCTACCGCAACAGGAAGCACACACATTCCATCAACGTGCAGGCCATAGTCGATCACCAAGGACTGATCAGCAACATTGTGGCTAAATATCCTGGGAGTGTACATGACGCATTCATCTTCCGTCACTGCACCATCAACCAACACTTCCAGGATGGACGGTATGGCAATGGACTACTTGTTGGTAAGGACAAAAATCTACTTATATACTCACTGCACAGAAACCCTCTAGGATAAACAACACATACACCACAATAGCAACACCTTGACAGGAACACACTGAGGTACTCACATCACTAGCCATGTGTCACAAGTCACCATTGAACCTCTCACACATTTGAATTTACTCCACAGCTTAGTGTGAAGACATTCATGACTGTGGTTGCCTAAATGTCACCTTGCAAATTGGAAGTCACACAATAACCTGTACACTAATACAATGCATAACTTTTAAGGGATGGGATGGCCTGGGTATGTTCATATGAACGTTTCTAATACCCTTTCATGTTTCAACTCTGCATGGAACTATCATCACACCCCCAGTGAGGACACACGGACACCTGTGTCACAAGTCACAATGCAAGGGAGGGCACACTGTACTTGAGAAACCAATACATCCTGCTGACAAACAGTTAAACAACAAACACTTGCTCAGCCAAGGAAAAAAAACAATGCCAAAGTTTCCACCAACAACCATAGGTTGTCACATTAGTACACAAAATAGTCACAGACAACACAACACAACTACTGCCATCAAAGATACGTACAACAGTGCCTCCTACATCTAATTGATACCATTCTGTGTTTCTCTTTCAGCTGATCAGGGGTATGGCATCCAGCCTTGGCTAATGACACCATATGGGAATCCAAATACTGCTGCTGAGCGGGCATACAATGACGCCCACAAGAGGACACGCAGCATTGTGGAGAGGACCTTTGGGATCCTAAAGTCAAGGTTCCGCTGCCTTGACATCACTGGCGGAAGCCTACTATACTCCCCAGAGATGGTCTGCAAGATCATACTCACTTGTGCCATATTACACAATATTTGTGTAAAAAGGAACATTCCCCTCCTTGAACCGGACCCAGACATGCCTGAGGATGATGATGAGGAGGATGCTGGCCTGCAACAGGAGGGGGAACAACCTAACACCGCAGCAGGAGTGCGTAGGCGCCAACAGCTTGTGAACAATTTTTTTACTTAAGTTATTATAATCACTTGTATTCCACACTTGTAAATAAACACAGATAACAAACACCACATCATGCTTTGGCCTATTCATTTCTGACCACCTTTAGTTTGAAATAGCTGAAGATGAATGTCGTCTCATTGATCAAGAATGCCATTAAAATTCATCACACCAAAAATAAACATCACAACTGTATGCACAGAGGGTAGGATGTGACATGTTACATTACCATACACAGAGCCCAACAAGAGTACAAATGTGACAATTACACATGCCGGATCCAAACAACTGAAACAGTCTCTCATCCAGCCCAAAATTGGAGATCATTTGAAAGTCACATTACACGTGTTCAGAGACAGGGTGGGACCATCCATGTGTACGTGAACATGTCATCAATGGCTTCTCTCAAGTGTATGATGTGAGCAATACACAATTGCAACAACATCAGCTGCCACTAACTCAGGAGGAGACCTTGAAGTTACAGTGACAACATACACACAGACAGGTCATACTGGATCCACATTCCCACACACATGTACACATATGTCATACAACCAACCTAATATTTGAAAGTAGACCATCACAGTTGTGTCCCAGTTTGAACCTAGCAAGAAGATTGTAACATGACACTAAACCAGTTTATGCAGAAAGGGACACAGACACGCAAAAAAATATTCGCGTTATCACATCGTGAACGCTGAGAGTCTTGCAAACTTAGTCATATGAAAATGGTATGCAACTTAGCTCCAAATCATCATTACTGCAAACGTCAAATGGGCTAATGAGATGAATGAATGGTCAACAGTCATTCATACCATATGGCCTTACATTAGCCCGCTGCTGCAGGTTTGCCATGATATGATAAATATACTCCATGGATACAGTAGCTATTCTGGATGGTCAAATCCTAGGGTGCTGGGGGCCTAAGTCCACCTCTACCACCCCCAAAACATACAAGAATCATGTACTTGTGAACTAAACACATGCATAAGGCACATGTGTGGCCTCCATGTCACAAGTCCTACACAAATATGAAACACAAAATCATAATGGGACATGGTCAGCCCCATAAAAACTGAAAGTGACTCTCCCACTCCCTGTTAGGACTACAGATAAAAGCATCCCCATCATAAAGGTGGGCACATTTTGGAGACAGAATACATAATGGTATCAAAAACATCATTTCAAAATAGCCATCAGCAATTACACCAAATATGTTGTCAAATATGGTCAATACATTAGTTAACGTGTCCCAAACATAACAGTGTGAAGGCCGTCTATACATAAAAGTACGGACATTTGTCATATACAAACACAAATGTGTCTCACATCGCACCGTTTGACCATGACAAATCACCTTTCCAAAGCTAAACACATGAAGACATTTGGATAAATTTGCTCCATATTCTACGCATACAGCATGGCCGTCATAATTTGTTCACGTACATGAGTGCACACAATGCAGAGTCAGATACAAATGTATCCAAAAGTGTCTTGATATTTCGCCTTCAAAATATTATTTACATCCACAATATTTTTGACTCTGCATCATGTGCACTACTGTACGTGTAAAAAAAAACACGGCCATGATGTATGCGTGGTGAATTTGACGCTACATGGACAATATGTTGGTCATTTCATGTACAGTATTAATTATTAATATTCATATCATATTTTTTCACTCCGCATCATGTGCACCACTCTACGTGTAAAAAAAACGACGCCCATGATGTATGCGTGGTGAAATTGACGCTACATGGACAATATGTTGGTCATTTTATGTACAGTATTAATTATTAATATTCATATCATATTTTTTCACTCCGCATCATGTGCACCACTGTACGTGTAAAAAAAACGACGCCCATGATGTATGCGTGGTGAAATTGACGCTACATGGACAATATGTTGGTCATTTTATGTACAGTATTAATTATTAATATTCATATCATATTTTTTCACTCCGCATCATGTGCACCACTGTACGTGTAAAAAAAACGACGCCCATGATGTATGCGTGGTGAAATTGACGCTACATGGACAATATGTTGGTCATTTCATGTACAGTATTAATTATTAATATTCATATCATATTTTTTCACTCCGCATCATGTGCACCACTGTACGTGTAAAAAAAACTACGCCCATGATGTATGCGTGGTGAAATTGACGCTACATGCACAATATATTGGTCATTTCATGTACAGTATTAATTATTAATATTCATATCATATTTTTTCACTCCGCATCATGTGCACTGTAATGCGTCATAAAAAAT
Source organism: Pleurodeles waltl (assembly GCF_031143425.1). Classification (NCBI taxonomy): domain Eukaryota; kingdom Metazoa; phylum Chordata; class Amphibia; order Caudata; family Salamandridae; genus Pleurodeles; species Pleurodeles waltl. Next base: position 234,729,273 of record NC_090438.1, on the reverse strand, counting down.
TGACGCACAACTGTGTATGCGTGAAAATATGACGCATAACGGGAAAATAAAAACGGCGGCCATTTTATGCAGGAAGTGATGTAATAGGATATCCTGTTTACAAAATCTGTACTGGGAGGTAACTTTCACTTTCACTTTGCAGTCTCAGATTTCTCTAGACTGTGTGGTTGTGTGAAAGGTGTTGTCCTGTGTTTTACTGCTCTAGTGTCCTGTGTGCCTTGTATTTTGTCTTAGTGTCAATCTATTATTGTTGTATCATATTGTCTCAGTCTGTTTAGTGTTATTTTGTCTATACCTGTGATAGTTTGTATTGTCTGTGGGAGTCTGTTGTGGGTAGCATAGTTTGGGGGGTTAGTTGGGCTATTTTTCTACTTCTCCTTTTTCTTTCACACCTCTACCTTTCCCCATTTCCCCCTTTATATTTTATATTTTGTTGGTACATTCTTATCCCTCTCAATATGTCAGACAGGCCTCGCCTGTCCAGGATGGGGGAAGACAAATTGGGGGGGTTCATATGGCTCGTAAGCCATTTCCTCCCACTAATGCTGGAAGCTGGGGGCCGTGTGATACAGGGGTATCACACGGAGGCCAGGAAAATCCGGTGGGAGAAGGTCCGCCATCACCTGGTCCGGGTCTATGGGAGTCTCAGGAATGTACACCAACTCAAGCACCGCTGGGCAGATCTGATCACCAGGGAACAGGACCTGCTGGACCACCTGGGACTCCAGATTGGTGGCCATGTTGGTGAGTAAAAAACAATTACATGGGAATGACAGAAACCGATGTGTGAACATGTGATGATTGTTAGCGAATCTGCAAAATAAGTAGCTTAGTATGTGTAATGCCAGGGAAACCTAGGCCCATGGTTATACACATTAATCCCCATTCTTGCAACACATGTACACGCAATGACAGCTTTATAAATTCAACATCTATTTGTATTATGCTAAGTCGCCCCCTCTCTGCGTCCCAAAATGTTTCAAATGCTGCGCTACAAAGGTATACATATGTGTTCTAATGTGTATTTGTTGCAGAATGTGTATGAAGACCTATGCTACCAGTCCGATGGATCATTTTTGCAACACATACCAGATGCCTGTAGCTGCATGTAATGTAGTGTTGCATTTGTGTCAGAAAAGCAACCCGTGAACGGCTCTATTTGTACTCCACTGGTCATAATGGCCAGTGAGTACGTCATGTAGAAACAACATACCTACATATGCAGACGCCATAGCTAGACAGAAAATCGGAAACACATGATGATGCTATACATGTGTGTTGCCGTCACGTCACATGAAGTTAGTCATGTTGTTCACACATATGTCACATGTGTGTCTGTTTGCTGTCTGTTGACCCTGTCCAAATAGCCTGTTTAATTGTGAGTGGTCATGCAGTCCTCATGGAACCAGTTTTGGAATGTCTCTCGGGGATGCACATGCTGAGATGTATGGATAACATTATTGTTGGGGCATACTAACGGAGGATTAACTTGGACGACACATGACTGTCCTGACCACTGCATGAGGGTAGTAGGGTGTGACACTGGAGCAGGAGACTCATCCAATGTTAATGTTGAATACAAAGTGATCCATGCAGGATGAGCATGTGTGAAAGTCTATCATTACCATGTCATTTTCACACAGTGTCATTGTAACAGAAATCTTTTGTCCGTTCACCCAGTCTGAGTATAATCTTTGTTTCATGCTTTACAGGTGGACCAGCCCCGTACACCGTGGGAGAGGTGGCCCATTTTGACGACCCCGATACCTACAGTGAGTGTCGCCTGAGTGCTATTTACATTGTTTGGTAATGACGCATGATGGATTACTGTGTGTTCAAGAGAATTCATGATTTGATGTGCTGGCCGTTCATTGGCTTTGTTCTTTTAGTGTGATATCAAATTTGAATAATGTTTCTGCAAAGCAATACGTAGTCATCTCTCAGATTGAGGGGCTGTAGCCCATTCAATTATGGCGGCAATTGGGACTGGTATGACTCATTTGGAATAGACTGGTCAATGTTAGACTTGGTCAGGGACTTGCCATGAACTGAGTCTGCATATCAGACTGACAGTCTCCCAGATAGCTTAGGCACATGGCATTGATGACAAGTGCTTCTTCCTAGTTAAGGATGGACTGTGTACACTGTAGGTTGGATCTTCCATGGGCATGTACTTCCACAAGGTGAACTCGAAGTGTGTGTGACTTGAGTGCAATGCCCTAGGTGTTCAGTTGAATCATGTGAATGGGTGTACTACCTCCCCTGTGTGTGTTGTTAAACATGCCTCACTAATAGTATGTTATGTTGGGCTAAGTCATAACATTTTGACATGTGTGGACCTGGGATGTGACAAGGTTGGGCTGACTACAACGTGTTGCTAGCCCTTCATAGGTGTTGTGTGTGAAGGCACATAATTGTTGAACTTTCTGTACACTCCTGGGTGTGCATTGAACATGGGATTGTTGGTTGTTCTTCCCACACCACCCACAAAGACTGGGATGTTACTGTGAAACAGGGTACCTAGGACTGTACAAACCAGTATGTTACACGTACTTAACACCTTTTGTGACTTGAGTTAGTACCTTGGGCCAGAGTGAGAAAAATGTCTACACGTTGCAAATGGCATAAATATCTGTGTGGGATTTGCAAACGTCTGTTTCCTAATCCAAAATGTCTTTGGTGGTCATGTACATATGAGTAAAATGCTTTTCAAAATTGATATAATGAAGTGTTTTACCAGACCTACTTGCAAATCACAGTGGTAGGCAATCCCATTTGCAACCGAGTACGTGGTTGCAAAGTGAGTAGCTGTTATCATCCACTTGAAGTGGATGGTAACCACCTTGCTGACCGGAAGGTGTCCTCATTGTAAAGCTTCAGCCTTTGTGAGTGGACTAAAAAAATCCTGCGCAAAAAAGCCAGTGGTCTAAGGGACCAATAATTACCGTGAAAATTTCCAAGTACAATTGTTGTGATTTAAAAATAATTGCAGCTCATTTTTCTTTCCGGTAAACGGCCTACACTTGGGGAGAAATAACTTGCTTAATTTAAAAACAGTCACGTCTATGGAGTTCTGCTGGTCCCAGCAGGCCACCATCCCCGTGAGTGCCCATGTTGCTAAGGTGGGGCAACTTGGAACCCACATCATTGATGTTCATGAGGTGGGTTTTAGGGACCCCATAGCGACTCGCAGACGGTGTCAGAGACAACGTTCTGCTTTGCAATTTGCTAGTTGATTTTCCTAAATTCCTACATCTGACACCTAGTGTGGACACATGATTCTGGGCCAGGGGTTCAATCTTAGCACACAACTAATTAAAAATGCTATTGAGTGAGGAGTGTGAGTGTAATCACATAGAATGACATATGTACTGAAGTCAGTATGCGGAAGAGCTGGTGCCATAATGTCAAATGCCTTAGGTATGATTTGGATGAGTAGTTTAGGGTGATGTCATCCATCATGTAGAGACATGGATATGCTAGGTGTGATATGACCTTAGGGATGCATGATTCACATGTACTTCCTCTGAGCATTTCCGTGAACTATATTGTAACAATTGCTGCATACAATATATTTCTAGTAATGGACAAATGAGCCATTGTGGGATTCAACCCACTGTAAATTCAATGCTCAATATTTCCCTTTTCTCTTCACAGCTTCAAACCTGAGTGCCGCAGAGCGCAACCATTTTGAGCGCAGGGCAATGAGGTACAGGCACATCCTGCAGGTGCAGTGTGGGTATCGGAGGATGGCCCGCAGATACAATTCCGATCAGGCCTCCGGGGCGTGGTATGCCACACCACAGGCTCCACCAACGGTGCCACCTACAACCACCAGGTCTGCCCAAGGGGACCCAGCGACGGACCAGCCATCTTCCTCAAGACCTGGACCCAGCCGTGTGTTGGGAGCAGGGCTGTCCCGTGGCCACTCCACTCCAGCGACAATCTCCACCTCCACCGGCACGCAGACCAGCAGTGACCCTCCAATTGACCCTGCAGCCTTCCAGGCATTGTCTAGGAAACTGGACAGGTTAATTCGAAAGGTGGACAACCTGACGGAGGACATGGCGGAGGTTACAAAGAAGGTGCGCTCAATCCGGCGCACACTTCAGAGGGCAAATCTTTAGTTATTTTGCCCTCCTGAACTTTTACCCCTCCCCTCTCCCCTCTTTCCTCTTTTCATACTGTTAGTTGGGTTTGGGGGGTTAGTTATAGGATAAGTATAGGTAATTAGCTTAGTTAGTGTTAGGTAAGAGGGTGGGGGGTCCTTATACTTTCTATCTAATATTTTTGTGTGGGTGGGTGGGTGGGGGGCAATGTTGGGATTCCTGTTTAATAAAAGAAAAAAAAGAAAAAATATATAAAAAATAAAAAATACAAAAAAATATATGTTTGTTTAGGATAGTATAGTATGTGTGTAGGTTAGTAAGTGTTGTCCTGCATGTGTCTTGTCTCTTAATGGTGGGTGGGGGGTTGATGTTTAGATAGTTTCGTTACATGTGTAGAGTAAGTTTAGCTTAGGTTAGTTAGGGACAGTTGTGGGTTAGTAGTAGTCAGGTTAGATTAGTGTAGGTTTACCTTTCCCTTAGTTGCCTCTTTTATTACTACTTTTAAATAAAAAATTTGTTAACCCTTTACCTGATGCGTTAGGTGCTACCTTTTCATGGCCTTGACATCAGTGTAGCAGAAATGTTAAGTATGACATTTGTGTTCCATGCTCCCTATCCCCAGGCTTATGAGGTTTAACATGCCAGCTACCCGTGTGCTAACTTGGTAAGTATCCACCATGTTGGAGAGCCACCATTGGTAGTGTGCATTGATCATCAAGGTTTGGGGTTGGTATGTATCCTACTTCACAAAGAGTGCTTCCAGACTTGTTATTGTAGGTAAATAGATAGGTCGGACAGCATTGTGAAGTTCAGGGAGAGCTTTATAGATGATGATTTGTTCACACTCTTGTCTTGTTGCTATCATTGCTGACCTACATCATGTGTGTACTGATTCAGCATGACTTTCCTTCATGGAAGTATACGCCGTAAGGGTGATTGATGCAGTGTAATTTGTTTATCATTCCTTTCATTCTACAGCATAATTTCAAATTTTAGTATTGCATGGTGCCTACATTTCTCAGCCACCATTAGTTGTGTAGAATAGCTATAGATGGTGCATCATTCTGTCCAACACAGCATGATTGTGTGTGCTTAGTCCCTTCATCAGTTATTTTCCTCAGTATAGTAAAGCTATGATGCAATCCTGGCCACTGCACATATGATTCAGTATACATGAAATCAGGACAGTAGTATAGAGAATCTACATGGTTTCCACACAGCCACTTTGGAGTTATCTACTGCACAGTTGACTTTTGAAATGACACAGAGACACAATAGGTGTGCAAGTGATATTTATTTATGAGTGGTGTTGTGCAAAATGTCCATTCACCATGTTTGCTGACTCCTTTCTGGTGCATTATTACATGGTGATCCTACAGAAGGGGTGTGGATGATGCTCCTGACATGCTGGGGTGATGTCACAGACAGTGCAGAGGAACATGAAATGCCAAATGGTAGGAGAGAAACATTCACTGGCAAGGTGGACAAGTCATATAGTGGATTGCCGAACAGTCATTGAGGTTAGTTGTAGTGAGACTGGCATGTGTCAAAACGTAGGACCTTGGTCAGAGTAGGGCATGGTGCAGGGACTAGGGCTTCCGGGTACTCTTGCGTGTGAATGTTATCTGTTCCATGTCTTCTTCTTCTGATGTGTGTGTTGCCTGGAGTGTCCTTGTTGTTGTTGGTTGTGAAGGGGCAACACACATCTCAGTGTTAGAAGACATGGAGGCAGACATCCCGGGGCTGATCCCTGTTGAGTAAGGAAGGGCAGTACTGCAGCAAGGAGGGCCTGCTGGTTTTTCAGAATGGCAGCCACATCCCGATGGTAGGCAGCCAGGTCGGCCCTGAGGGGTTCTATGTTGCATTCGTGCACACGTTGAGTGGCTTGCAGTTTGAGTTGTTGTGTCAACTGGATGACAGCTGTGCCAATTTCCTTCAGTGTTTTTGAAATGTCCTCCAAGAGAAATTTTCTGGCTTGCATTGCAGCTGCCTGATCAGCAGTTGACAACATGCACGAACGCACCCCCTCAAGGCTGGCTGCCATATTTTGCATCCCCACCCGCACCTCCTTGGCCAGCTCCCGCTGGACCCCAACAACAGTTCTTTCGAAGCTGGTGCCAGTGTCGTCAGAGTCCTCAGCTGTGTTGGAGCTGGCAGGTCTTACAATTGGGGTGGTGGGTGGTTCTACTGTGGTGGCTGCTTCTTCTGTGCTCCTCCTTGTGACTGAAGGTGGGGTTTGGAGGCTTTCAAGGACCATGTCAATGGTCTCTTGTGGGAGGTTGATGGTCTTGTCATCCATGTCATCAGGGAACTCATGGACAGGCAGATCAGCAGGAGATCCGTGTTCCTCTGCAATGAAACAGGGTACAATTAGTGTGTCTGTGTTGTGACAATTTTGCAGTAAGATGCAAGCCTTTGGATGCCTTAACATTGTACTCTGTGTTTGTCTAGGTATCTGCTGTCCGTCATAGGGCATTGTTGTAGGCCTATGGCCCACCTGTGTGTCACATGTTTGATATGGATCTTTCAGACATATCTGCCAGGTCGCCTCTAGGTGTTGCTTTGTAATTATTTAGGAATAGGCGTTTTTTTCTCCTACTCCTCACTCAGTGTTTCACTATTGTTATGGAGGGACATTTTGTAGGGTGGGCTCTCATTATCCAACATGTGATTCTTGGCTTTCTAGGCAGCAGGATAGCTAATGGTGTGGGGGACTAAATATGACCCACTTGAAAATAACTCTGTCACCCAGATATTCAATGTAGCTAAGACTAACTAGCAGTGCCTCTGGTCTCCCACATCAAAGGAATGTTTAGACATCCGAGCGCATGACATCTTTGGAACTTCTCAGGGAAGTGGTGGTCACTCAGGTCCTACACATTTGTATCTTTTCCGGTATGTTCCCATACACAAATGACAAAGACAGTATTAGTTTGATATGAAGTTTCATTGTACAACTGACTTGTAGGAATTTAGGTGTGAGCCCCAATTACACAAACAATACACACTGTTAGAATTGAAATAGTCCGCAGGAGAGTAATACATTAGTACACAGCTTTCATGGTGCCTAACTGTTTCTACTCTCCCCCTGCATGTTCTATGTATAGCACAGCTTGTTAAGTTTGGAGGTTGCCTGTCAGAATCACAGGGGAGACATCATCCCTCATATCAGAGGAATGGGCTAGGATCTGGTTGTGCATCAGCAGCAAGGCAGGCAGCATCTAGTTGTTATTTTCTGTTTGGAAACTCCCCCATGCGTGTCTTGGGACAAGGGAGTGAATGTAAAAGACATATGTCATGGTGATGACAACGTTTCCCTACGCAGGAATGCCAAACCTTGACCCCTACCACATCTATCAGCAACGTACCAGACGGTATCCTTGACTGGGGCACAGAGTGAATATGTTCTGGCAAACTCCAGTGCAGAAGTAGGCAAAACAGTGTGATTTGACTAATTGACAACACCTTAGGACTGACTATTTGCTACATTGACTGATAGGAAGGGCAATGAGAATCATTTAGTGCAAATTGCTCTGAGGCAGTTAGATGTGAGCAAATGAGTATAAGTACATTCAGGGTAAGATGCACAAAGGCCTCCAGCCTGAGGCTAATGCGCAAAGTATACGTTTCACTTGCCACACTACACTTTGACTGACTGTGGGTGTTGTGACTGCCCTGGCAGCACACTTGCCTCTCAGGCCCTGCCCCATACACTTTTTATTCACATTGCATGATCTGTACATGTAACGTGGCATTACCTATGCATGTCAATGTTAGGATGTGGTATGGATGTAAACATTCTTGATGTTTTGAGATGATGTTGGGTGATGTGTTTTGAATTGGATTGGCCTGTTTATCGTATGAAGGTCGTATTTGTTTGTCCGACTTTGCAGGTGTGTTTCAGTGACCAGTTGCCTGTGTCCCCTCCTCAATGTTGTTGTCTGAGCAGTATGACATTAGTGATGTAGCCTTGTTAGCCAGGCACATGAGGGACCCTGACGTATGCAGCATGTGTGTATCGTTAGTGCTGTGTGGCTCCTATTGCTGTTTACTTTGGCTTATGTATGTGTCAGTTATGGACATTCGGCATTTGAGTGTACTGGTACCTTTGTCTTATTTCTAGGAGTAATTGCAGATGTCACCCTCACCCCCTAATTTAGGTATGTATGTTCCAGGGTGGGGTTTCTGCCATTTGGTACTATAGCTGCACAGAGATGAGAGGTGTTATTGTCAACTGTGTTTGCAGTTAAGTTACATTTGTTGTATTTGCTACTGCATTACAGATAGGGACCTAGTTGATGTAGAATAGATTTTGCAATACAAGTGCCTGGATGTGGATTTGAGGTAGTGTCCTTCCCACCTGTCACTGCTTTCCCTTGGCTCTCTTGTTGTAATTACAGGATGTCCCCGTGGGACTGTTGTTGTTGCTGTATTTTGTCGTGCCCCAGCTTCGGTCAGTACTGGGCATGCCCCCCTGCCGTGCCCCTTTCCCCATGCCACTTCATATATGTGCTGACTTACATGCATTGTGTAGTAGGTATCCCCCCCCTGCTTACAGTCCCCATTATTGTATCATGATTCCCCATGCGACTTACCCTGCATGTGCGTAGTGTCGTGGTAGTCTGCGCTGTCCAGTCCTTGAATCCCTGTGACGATCTCCTCCGGGATGACGGCTGCAACCATCTCCTCCATGTGGTCCAGGGCCTCCTGTTGTGCTGGACTCCCCCCTCCAGTCTGCATTGCTGCCTTCCTGTTCCTGGCCATTTTCTCTTTGGTCCTACGTTTGCAGTCATGCCAGCGTTTCTTACACTCGGTGACTGTCCGGCGTTCTTCAGCCACACTGTTAATCTTGTCCACAATTTGTTTCCAGATGGCCTCTCTCCTACTGAGTGGCAATTTGGAGGTGATGAAAAGTTGGTGCTGGTGTTCCGTCACCTCTTTCACCAGGATTTCCTGCTCCTCTGCACTGAAGCGACACTTTCTTTTTTTTTTTTAAATGTCCTGGTTCCTGTATGCTTCCTCCTGGCTGGTTCCTGGTTTGCTCTCATCCTCCTGGGGTCTGTTGGGGCATCTAGGATCCATTTTGGGTCTCCTCTCCTGAAAGGGCAGTTTTCGCACAAAAATGTGACGCAATTGCGTGAAAAAAAACGGCGTTTTCACGATTGCGCTGTCGTAAATCGACCCACAGTGATGTGCGTCGCATTTACGTTGGTTTCCTTTACGACAGACCGACGCTGTCTGCGTCACGAAATAATGACTCCCACCTGTTGGTCGCGCTGCCGTACGTCAAAGTATAAATTTGACGCCCGCATGGCGCATCCAAATGGCGTTAGACGGCGCAAATTTTTTTGACGCAAAATTGCGTTCGCGCAATTTTGCGTCAAAAAGTATAAAAATGGCCCCAAGGGGCATATTTATACTCCGTTTGCACCAAATTTGCGTCATTTTATTCGACGCAAATTCGGCAGAAAACTAACGCCATATTTATACTTTGGCGTTAGACGCGTCTAGCGCCAAAGTATGAGTAAAGAGCGTCATTTTTTTGCGTGAACGCCTTCCTTGCGTTAATGAGATGCAAGGTAGGCGTTCCCGTCCAAAAACAGATGCACATAGCGGTGCGTGGTATTTATGCTCCAGGGCAAAAATCACTCCCGCGCGGCAGGCGGCGGAAAAAAATGGCGCAAAGCACGAATATCGTGAAATTTTAACGCCTGGGTCAGGGCAGGCGTTAAAATGGGGCAAACACACCTGTACTTAATCAGAACACACAGAACAAACAACAGAGCAGCAGAGCAGCAGAGCAGCAGAGCAGCAATAGGGAGACATGGAGGTGCTTTTTCTTCAACGTGCACGTAGACGCAGAGCCCTGCAGCAACAACAGCAGCCACAACAACAACAGCAGGGACCCCAAAGACAGCGCAGAAGGCAGGAGAGGATATTCCGCCCAAGAACAACCCTGCATGGCCTCAGGGAACGAGACATCATCCAGAGGTACCGGTTGAACTGGCAGGCCATTCAGCAGCTGCTGACAAATATTGAACAGCAATTGGCCCCCACTTTAGTGACTCCACGCACTATCCCAACCGAAACAAAGCTGCTTGCCGTACTTCACCTGCTGGCAAGTGGCTCGTTTCAGACAACTGGTGCCCTGGTTGGTGGAATCTCACAACCATCTTTCTCCGCATTCCTGCCTAAAGTACTGGATGCCATCATTGGACTGACACCCCGCCACATCTGCTTCCCTAACACAGTGCAGAAGCAGCAGGAAACAAAACAGGCGTTCTACGCCATCAGTGGCTTTCCGCATGTCCTTGGTGCAATCGACTGCACACACGTACGCCTTGTGCCACCTGCTGCGAGTGAACACCTCTACCGCAACAGGAAGCACACACATTCCATCAACGTGCAGGCCATAGTCGATCACCAAGGACTGATCAGCAACATTGTGGCTAAATATCCTGGGAGTGTACATGACGCATTCATCTTCCGTCACTGCACCATCAACCAACACTTCCAGGATGGACGATATGGCAATGGACTACTTGTTGGTAAGGACAAAAATCTACTTATATACTCACTGCACAGAAACCCTCAAGGATAAACAACACATACACCACAATAGCAACACCTAGACAGGAACACACTGAGGTACTCACATCACTAGTCATGTGTCACAAGTCACCATTGAACCTCTCACACATTTGAATTTACTCCACAGCTTAGTGTGAAGACATTCATGACTGTGGTTGCCTAAATGTCACCTTGCAAATTGGAAGTCTCACAATAACCTGTACACTAATACAATGCATAACTTTTAAGGGATGGGATGGCCTGGGTATGTTCATATGAACGTTTCTAATACCCTTTCATGTTTCAACTCTGCATGGAACTATCATCACACCCCCAGTGAGGACACACGGACACCTGTGTCACAAGTCACAATGCAAGGGAGGGCACACTGTACTTGAGAAACCAATACATCCTGCTGACAAACAGTTAGACAACAAACACTTGCTCAGCCAAGGAAAAAAAACAATGCCAAAGTCTCCACCAACAACCATAGGTTGTCACATTAGTACACAAAATAGTCACAGACAACACAACACAACTACTGCCATCAAAGATACGTACAACAGTGCCTCCTACATCTAATTGATACCATTCTGTGTTTCTCTTTCAGCTGATCAGGGGTATGGCATCCAGCCTTGGCTAATGACACCATATGGGAACCCAAATACTGCTGCTGAGCGGGCATACAATGACGCCCACAAGAGGACACGCAGCATTGTGGAGAGGACCTTTGGGATCCTAAAGTCAAGGTTCCGCTGCCTTGACATCACTGGCGGAAGCCTACTATACTCCCCAGAGATGGTCTGCAAGATCATACTCACTTGTGCCATATTACACAATATTTTTGTAAAAAGGAACATTCCCCTCCTTGAACCGGACCCAGACATGCCTGAGGATGATGATGAGGAGGATGCTGGCCTGCAACAGGAGGGGGAACAACCTAACACCGCAGCAGGAGTGCGTAGGCGCCAACAGCTTGTGAACAATTTTTTTACTTAAGTTATTATAATCACTTGTATTCCACACTTGTAAATAAACACAGATAACAAACACCACATCATGCTTTGGCCTATTCATTTCTGACCACCTTTAGTTTGAAATAGCTGAAGATGAATGTCGTCTCATTGATCAAGAATGCCATTAAAATTCATCACACCAAAAATAAACATCACAACTGTATGCACAGAGGGTAGGATGTGACATGTTACATTACCATACACAGAGCCCAACAAGAGTACAAATGTGACAATTACACATGCCGGATCCAAACAACAGAAACAGTCTCTCATCCAGCCCAAAATTGGAGATCATTTGAAAGTCACATCACACGTGTTCAGAGACAGGGTGGGACCATCCATGTGTACGTGAACATGTCATCAATGGCTTCTCTCAAGTGTATGATGTGAGCAATACACAATTGCAACAACATCAGCTGCCACTAACTCAGGAGGAGACCTTGAAGTTACAGTGACAACATACACACAGACAGGTCATACTGGATCCACATTCCCACACACATGTACACATATGTCATACAACCAACCTAATATTTGAAAGTAGACCATCACAGTTGTGTCCCAGTTTGAACCTAGCAGGAAGATTGTAACATGACACTAAACCAGTTTATGCAGAAAGGGACACAGACAAGCAAAAAATTATTCGCATTATCACATCGTGAACGCTGAGAGTCTTGCAAACTTAGTCATATGAAAATGGTATGCAACTTAGCTCCAAATCATCATTACTGCAAACGTCAAATGGGCTAATGAGATGAATGAATGGTCAACAGTCATTCATACCATATGGCCTTACATTAGCCCGCTGCTGCAGGTTTGCCATGATATGATAAAAATACTCCATGGATACAGTAGCTATTCTGGATGGTCAAATCCTAGGGTGCTGGGGGCCTAAGTCCACCTCTACCACCCCCAAAACATACAAGAATCATGTACTTGTGAACTAAACACATGCATAAGGCACATGTGTGGCCTCCATGTCACAAGTCCTACACAAATATAAAACACAAAATCATAATGGGACATGGTCAGCCCCATAAAAACTAAAAGTGACTCTCCCACTCCCTGTTAGGACTACAGATAAAAGCATCCCCATCATAAAGGTGGGCACATTTTGGAGACGGAATACATAATGGTATCAAAAACATCATTTCAAAATAGCCATCAGCAATTACACCAAATATGTTGTCAAATATGGTCAATACATTAGTTAACGTATCCCAAACATCACAGTGTGAAGGCCGTCTATATATAAAAGTACGGACATTTGTCATATACAAACACAAATGTGTCTCACATCGCACCGTTTGACCATGACAAATCACCTTTCCAAAGCTAAACACATGAAGACATTTGGATAAATTTGCTCCATATTCTACGCATACAGCATGGCCGTCATAATTTGTTCACGTACATGAGTGCACACAATTCAGAGTCAGATACAAATGTATCCAAAAGTGTCTTGATATTTCGCCTTAAAAATATTATTTACATCCACAATATTTTTGACTCTGCATCATGTGCACTACTGTACGTGTAAAAAAAAACACGCCCATGATGTATGCGTGGTGAATTTGACGCTACATGGACAATATGTTGGTCATTTCATGTACAGTATTAATTATTAATATTCATATCATATTTTTTCACTCCGCATCATGTGCACCACTGTACGTGTAAAAAAAACGACGCCCATGATGTATGCGTGGTGAAATTGACGCTACATGCACAATATATTGGTCATTTCATGTACAGTATTAATTATTAATATTCATAACATATTTTTTCACTCCGCATCATGTGCACCACTGTACGTGTAAAAAAAACGACGCCCATGATGTATGCGTGGTGAAATTGACGCTACATGCACAATATATTGGTCATTTCATGTACAGTATTAATTATTAATATTCATAACATATTTTTTCACTCCGCATCATGTGCACCACTGTACGTGTAAAAAAAACGACGCCCATGATGTATGCGTGGTGAAATTGACGCTACATGCACAATATATTGCTCATTTCATGTACAGTATTAATTATTAATATTCATATCATATTTTTTCACTCCGCATCATGTGCACTGTAATGCGTCATAAAAATTTGACGCACAACTGAGTATGCGTGAAAATATGACGCATAACGGGAAAATAAAAACGGCGGCCATTTTATGCAGGAAGTGATGTAATAGGATATCCTGTTTACAAAATCTGTACTGGGAGGTAACTTTCACTTTCACTTTGCAGTCTCAGATTTCTCTAGACTATGTGGTTGTGTGAAAGGTGTTGTCCTGTGTTTTACTGCTCTAGTGTCCTGTGTGCCTTGTATTTTGTCTTAGTGTCAATCTATTATTGTTGTATCACATTGTCTCAGTCTGTTTAGTGTTATTTTGTCTATACCTGTGATAGTTTGTATTGTCTGTGGGAGTCTGTTGTGGGTAGCATAGTTTGGGGGGTTAGTTGGGCTATTTTTCTACTTCTCCTTTTTCTTTCACACCTCTACCTTTCCCCATTTCCCCCTTTATATTTTATATTTTGTTGGTACATTCTTATCCCTCTCAATATGTCAGGTAGGCCTCGCCTGTCCAGGATGGGGGAAGACGAATTGGGGGGGTTCATATGGCTCGTAAGCCATTTCCTCCCACTAATGCTGGAAGCTGGGGGCCGTGTGATACAGGGGTATCACACGGAGGCCAGGAAAATCCGGTGGGAGAAGGTGCGCCATCACCTGGTCCGGGTCTATGGGAGTCTCAGGAATGTACACCAACTCAAGCACCGCTGGGCAGATCTGATCACCAGGGAACAGGACCTGCTGGACCACCTGGGACTCCAGATTGGTGGCCATGTTGGTGAGTAAAAAACAATTACATGGGAATGACAGAAATCGGTGTGTGAACATGTGATGATTGTTAGCGAATCTGCAAAATAAGTAGCTGAGTGTGTGTAATGCCAGGGAAACCTAGGCCCATGGTTATACACATTAATCCCCATTCTTGCAACACATGTACACGCAATGACAGCTTTATAAATTCAACATCTATTGTATTATGCTCTCTGCGTCCCAAAATGTTTCAAATGCTGCGCTACAAAGGTATACATATGTGTCCTAATGTGTATTTGTTGCAGAATGTATATGAAGACCTATGCTACCAGTCCGATGGATCATTTTTGCAACACATACCAGATGCCTGTAGCTGCATGTAATGTAGTGTTGCATTTGTGTCAGAAAAGCAACACGTGAACGGCTCTATTTGTACTCCACTGGTCATAATGGCCAGTGAGTACGTCATGTAGAAACAACATACCTACATATGCAGACGCCATAGCTAGACAGAAAATTGGAAACACATGATGATGCTATACATGTGTGTTGCCGTCACGTCACATGAAGTTAGTCATGTTGTTCACACATATGTCACATGTGTGTCTGTTTGCTGTCTGTTGACCCTGTCCAAATAGCCTGTTTAATTGTGAGTGGTCATGCAGTCCTCATGGAACCAGTTTTGGAATGTCTCTCGGGGATGCACATGCTGAGATGTATGGATAACATTATTGTTGGGGCATACTAATGGAGGATTAACTTGGACGACACATGACTGTCCTGACCACTGCATGAGTGTAGTAGGGTGTGACACTGGAGCAGGAGACTCATCCAATGTTAATGTTGAATACAAAGTGATCCATGCAGGATGAGCATGTGTGAAAGTCTATCATTACCATGTCATTTTCACACAGTGTCATTGTAACAGAAATCTTTTGTCCGTTCACCCAGTCTGAGTATAATCTTTGTTTCATGCTTTACAGGTGGACCAGCCCCGTACACCGTGGGAGAGGTGGCCCATTTTGACGACCCCGATACCTACATTGAGTGTCGCCTGAGTGCTATTTACATTGTTTGGTAATGACGCATGATGGATTACTGTGTGTTCAAGAGAATTCATGATTTGATGTGCTGGCCGTTCATTGGCTTTGTTCTTTTAGTGTGATATCAAATTTGAATAATGTTTCTGCAAAGCAATACGTAGTCATCTCTCAGATTGAGGGGCTGTAGCCCATTCAATTATGGCGGCAATTGGGAATGGTATGACTCATTTGGAATAGACTGGTCAATGTTAGACTTGGTCAGGGACTTGCCATGAACTGAGTCTGCATATCAGACTGACAGTCTCCCAGATAGCTTAGGCACATGGCATTGATGACAAGTGCTTCTTCCTAGTTGAGGATGGACTGTGTACACTGTAGGTTGGATCTTCCATGGGCATGTACTTCCACAAGGTGAACTCGAAGTGTGTGTGACTTGAGTGCAATGCCCTAGGTGTTCAGTTGAATCATGTGAATGGGTGTACTACCTCCCCTGTGTGTGTTGTTAAACATGCCTCACTAATAGTATGTTATGTTGGGCTAAGTCATAACATTTTGACATGTGTGGACCTGGGATGTGACAAGGTTGGGCTGACTACAACGTGTTGCTAGCCCTTCATAGGTGTTGTGTGTGAAGGTACATAATTGTTGAACTTTCTGTACACTCCTGGGTGTGCATTGAGCATGGGATTGTTGGTTGTTCTTCCCACACCACCCACAAAGACTGGGATGTTACTGTGAAACAGGGTACCTAGGACTGTAGCAACCAGTATGTTACACGTACTTAACACCTTTTGTGACTTGAGTTAGTACCTTGGGCCAGAGTGAGAAAAATGTCTACACGTTGCAAATGGCATAAATATCTGTGTGGGATTTGCAAACCTCTGTTTCCTAATCCAAAATGTCTTTGGTGGTCATGTACATATGAGTAAAATGCTTTTCAAAATTGATATAATGAAGAGTTTTACCAGACCTACTTGCAAATCACAGTGGTAGGCAATCCCATTTGCAACCGAGTACGTGGTTGCAAAGTGAGTAGCTGTTATCATCCACTTGAAGTGGATGGTAACCACCTTGCTGACTGGAAGGGGTCCTCATTGTAAAGCTTCAGCCTTTGTGAGTGGACTAAAAAAATCCTGCGCAAAAAAGCCAGTGGTCTAAGGGACCAATAATTACCGTGAAAATTTCCAAGTACAATTGTTGTGATTTAAAAATAATTGCAGCTCATTTTTCTTTCCGGTAAACGGCCTACACTTGGGGAGAAATAACTTGCTTAATTTAAAAACAGTCACGTCTATGGAGTTCTGCTGGTCCCAGCAGGCCACCATCCCCGTGAGTGCCCATGTTGCTAAGGTGGGGCAACTTGGAACCCACATCATTGATGTTCATGAGGTGGGTTTTAGGGACCCCATAGCGACTCGCAGACGGTGTCAGAGACACCGTTCTGCTTTGCAATTTGCTAGTGGATTTTCCTAAATTCCTACATCTGACACCTAGTGTGGACACATGATTCTGGGCCAGGGGTTCAATCTTAGCACACAACTAATTAAAAATGCTATTGAGTGAGGAGTGTGAGTGTAATCACATAGAATGACATATGTACTGAAGTCAGTATGCGGAAGAGCTGGTGCCATAATGTCAAATGCCTTAGGTATGATTTGGATGAGTAGTTTAGGGTGATGTCATCCATCATGTAGAGACATGGATATGCTAGGTGTGATATGACCTTAGGGATGCATGATTCACATGTACTTCCTCTGAGCATTTCCGTGAACTATGTTGTAACAATTGCTGCATACAATATATTTCTAGTAATGGACAAATGAGCCATTGTGGGATTCAACCCACTGTAAATTCAATGCTGAATATTTCCCTTTTCTCTTCACAGCTGCAAACCTGAGTGCCGCAGAGCGCAACCATTTTGAGCGCAGGGCAATGAGGTACAGGCACATCCTGCAGGTGCAGTGTGGGTATCGGAGGATGGCCCGCAGATACAATTCCGATCGGGCCTCCGGGGCGTGGTATGCCACACCACAGGCTCCACCAACGGTGCCACCTACAACCACCAGGTCTGCCCAAGGGGACCCAGCGACGGACCAGCCATCTTCCTCAAGACCTGGACCCAGCCGTGTGTTGGGAGCAGGGCTGTCCCGTGGCCACTCCACTCCAGCGACAATCTCCACCTCCACCGGCACGCAGACCAGCAGTGACCCTCCAATTGACCCTGCAGCCTTCCAGGCATTGTCTAGGAAACTAGACAGGTTAATTCGAAAGGTGGACAACCTGACGGAGGACATGGCGGAGGTTACAAAGAAGGTGCGCTCAATCCGGCGCACACTTCAGAGGGCAAATCTTTAGTTATTTTGCCCTCCTGAACTTTTACCCATCCCCTCTCCCCTCTTTCCTCTTTTCATACTGTTAGTTGGGTTTGGGGGGTTAGTTATAGGATAAGTATAGGTAATTAGCTTAGTTAGTGTTAGGTAAGAGGGTGGGGGGGTCCTTATACTTTCTATCTAATATTTTTGTGTGGGTGGGTGGGTGGGGGGCAATGTTGGGATTCCTGTTTAATTAAAAAAAATATATATATATATATAAAAAATAAAAAATACGAAAAAATATATGTTTGTTTAGGATAGTATAGTATGTGTGTAGGTTAGTAAGTGTTGTCCTGCATGTGTCTTGTCTCTTAATGGTGGGTGGGGGGTTGATGTTTAGATCATTTCGTTACATGTGTAGAGTAAGTTTAGCTTAGGTTATTTAGGGACAGTTGTGGGTTAGTAGTAGTCAGGTTAGATTAGTGTAGGTTTACCTTTCCCTTAGTTGCCTCTTTTATTACTACTTTTAAATAAAAAAATTGTTAACCCTTTACCTGATGCGTTAGGTGCTTCCTTTTCATGGCCTTGACATCAGTGTAGCAGAAATGTTAAGTATGACATTTGTGTTCCATGCTCCCTATCCCCAGGCTTATGAGGTTTAACATGCCAGCTACCCATGTGCTAACTTGGTAAGTATCCACCATGTTGGAGAGCCACCATTGGTAGTGTGCATTGATCATCAAGGTTTGGGGTTGGTATGTATCCTACTTCACAAAGAGTGCTTCCAGACTTGTTATTGTAGGTAAATAGATAGGTCGGACAGCATTGTGAAGTTCAGGGAGAGCTTTATAGATGATGATTTGTTCACACTCTTGTCTTGTTGCTATCATTGCTGACCTACATCATGTGTGTACTGATTCAGCATGACTTTCCTTCATGGAAGTATACGCCGTAAGGGTGATTGATGCAGTGTAATTTGTTTATCATTCCTTTCATTCTACAGCATAATTTCAAATTTTAGTATTGCATGGTGCCTACATTTCTCAGCCACCATTAGTTGTGTAGAATAGCTATAGATGGTGCATCATTCTGTCCAACACAGCATGATTGTGTGTGCTTAGTCCCTTCATCAGTTATTTTCCTCAGTATAGTAAAGCTATGATGCAATCCTGGCCACTGCACAGATGATTCAGTATACATGAAATCAGGACAGTAGTATAGAGAATCGACATGGTTTCCACACAGCCACTTTGGAGTTATCTACTGCACAGTTGAATTTTGAAATGACACAGAAACACAATAGGTGTGCAAGTGATATTTATTTATAAGTGGTGTTGTGCAAAATGTCCATTCACCATGTTTGCTGACTCCTTTCTGGTGCATTATTACATGGTGATCCTACAGAAGGGGTGTGGATGATGCTCCTGACATGCTGGGGTGATGTCACAGACAGTGCAGAGGAACATGAAATGCCAAATGGTAGGAGAGAAACATTCACTGGCAAGGTGGACAAGTCATACAGTGGATTGCGAACAGTCATTGAGGTTAGTTGTAGTGAGACTGGCATGTGTCAAAACGTAGGACCTTGGTCAGAGTAGGGCATGGTGCAGGGACTAGGGCTTCCGGGTACTCTTGCGTGTGAATGTTATCTGTTCCATGTCTTCTTCTTCTGATGTGTGTGTTGCCTGGTGTGTCCTTGTTGTTGTTGGTTGTGAAGGGGCAACACACACCTCAGTGTTAGAAGACATGGAGGCAGACATCCCGGGGGCTGATCCCTGTTGAGTAAGGAAGGGCAGTACTGCAGCAAGGAGGGCCTGCTGGTTTTTCAGAATGGCAGCCACATCCCGATGGTAGGCAGCCAGGTCGGCCCTGAGGGGTTCTATGTTGCATTCGTGCACACGTTGAGTGGCTTGCAGTTTGAGTTGTTGTGTCAACTGGATGACAGCTGTGCCAATTTCCTTCAGTGTTTTTGAAATATCTTCCAAGAGAAAATTTCTGGCTTGCATTGCAGCTGCCTGATCAGCAGTTGACAACATGCACGAACGCACCCCCTCAAGGCTGGCTGCCATATTTAGCATCCCCACCCGCACCTCCTTGGCCAGCTCCCGCTGGACCCCAACGACAGTTCTTTCGAAGCTGGTGCCAGTGTCGTCAGAGTCCTCAGCTGTGTTGGAGCTGGCAGGTCTTACAATTGGGGTGGCGGGTGGTTCTACTGTGGTGGCTGCTTCTTCTGTGCTCCTCCTTGTGACTGAAGGTGGGGTTTGGAGGCTTTCAAGGACCATGTCAATGGTCTCTTGTGGGAGGTTGATGGTCTCGTCATCCATGTCATCAGAGAACTCATGGACAGGCAGATCAGCAGGAGATCCGTGTTCCTCTGCAATGAAACAGGGTACAATTAGTGTGTCTGTGTTGTGACAATTTTGCAGTAAGATACAAGCCTTTGAATGCCTTAACATTGTACTCTGTGTTTGTCTAGGTATCTGCTGTCCGTCATAGGGCATTGTTGTAGGCCTATGGCCCACCTGTGTGTCACATGTTTGATATGGATCTTTCAGACATGTCTGCCTGGTCGCCTCTAGGTGTTGCTTTGTAATTATTTAGGAATAGGCGTTTTTTTCTCCTACTCCTCACTCGGTGTTTCACTATTGTTATGGAGGGACATTTTGTAGGGTGGGCTCTCATTATCCAACATGTGATTCTTGGCTTTCTAGGCAGCAGGATAGCTAATGGTGTGGGGGACTAAGTTTGACCCACTTGAAAATAACTCTGTCACCCAGATATTCAATGTAGCTAAGACTAACTAGCAGTGCCTCTGGTCTCCCACATCAAAGGAATGTTTAGACATCCGAGCGCATGACATCTTTGGAACTTCTCAGGGAAGTGGTGGTCACTCAGGTCCTACACATTTGTATCTTTTCCGGTATGTTCCCATACACAAAAGACAAAGACAGTATTAGTTTGATATGAAGTTTCATTGTACAACTGACTTGTAGGAATTTAGGTGTGAGCCCCAATTACACAAACAATACACACTGTTAGAATTGAAATAGTCCGCAGGAGAGTAATACATTAGTACACAGCTTTCATGGTGCCTAACTGTTTCTACTCTCCCCCTGCATGTTCTATGTATAGCACAGCTTGTTAAGTTTGGAGGTTGCCTGTCAGAATCACAGGGGAGACATCATCCCTCATATCAGAGGAATGGGCTAGGATCTGGTTGTGCATCAGCAGCAAGGCAGGCAGCATCTAGTTGTTATTTTCTGTTTGGAAACTCCCCCATGCGTGTCTTGGGACAAGGGAGTGAATGTAAAAGACATATGTCATGGTGATGACAAAGTTTCCCTACGCAGGAATGCCAAACCTTGACCCCTACCACATCTATCAGCAACGTACCAGACGGTATCCTTGACTGGGGCACAGAGTGAATATGTTCTGGCAAACTCCAGTGCAGAAGTAGGCAAAACAGTGTGATTTGACTAATTGACAACACCTTAGGACTGACTATTTGCTACATTAACTGATAGGAAGGGCAATGAGAATCATTTAGTGCAAATTGCTCTGAGGCAGTTAGATGTGAGCAAATGAGTATAAGTACATTCAGGGTAAGATGCACAAAGGCCTCCAGCCTGAGGCTAATGCGCAAAGTATACGTTTCACTTGCCACACTACACTTTGACTGACTGTGGGTGTTGTGACTGCCCTGGCAGCACACTTGCCTCTCAGGCCCTGCCCCATACACTTTTTATTCACATTGCATGATCTGTACATGTAACGTGGCATTACCTATGCATGTCAATGTTAGGATGTGGTATGGATGTAAACATTCTTGATGTTTTGAGATGATGTTGGGTGATGTGTTTTGAATTGGATTGGCCTGTTTATCGTATTAAGGTCGTATTTGTTTGTCCGACTTTGCAGGTGTGTTTCAGTGACCAGTTGCCTGTGTCCCCTCCTCAATGTTGTTGTCTGAGCAGTATGACATTAGTGATGTAGCCTTGTTAGCCAGGCACGTGAGGGACCCTGACGTATGCAGCATGTGTGTATCGTTAGTGCTGTGTGGCTCCTATTGCTGTTTACTTTGGCTTATGTATGTGTCAGTTATGGACATTCGGCATTTGAGTGTACTGGTACCTTTGTCTTATTTCTAGGAGTAATTGCAGATGTCACCCTCACCCCCTAATTTAGGTATGTATGTTCCAGGGTGGGGTTTCTGCCATTTGGTACTATAGCTGCACAGAGATGAGAGGTGTTATTGTCAACTGTGTTTGCAGTTAAGTTACAGTTGTTGTATTTGCTACTGCATTACAGATAGGGACCTAGTTGATGTAGAATAGATTTTGCGATATAAGTGCCTGGATGTGGATTTGAGGTAGTGTCCTTCCCACCTGTCACTGCTTTCCCTTGGCTCTCTTGTTGTAATTACAGGATGTCCCCGTGGGACTGTTGTTGTTGCTGTATTTTGTCGTGCCCCAGCTTCGGTCAGTACTGGGCATGCCCCCCTGCCGTGCCCCTTTCCCATGCCACTTCATATATGTGCTGACTTACATGCATTGTGTAGTAGGTATCCCCCCCCTGCTTACAGTCCCCATTATTGTATCATGATTCCCCATGCGACTTACCCTGCATGTGCGTAGTGTCGTGGTAGTCTGCGCTGTCCAGTCCTTGAATCCCTGTGACGATCTCCTCCGGGATGACGGCTGCGACCATCTCCTCCATGTGGTCCAGGGCCTCCTGTTGTGCTGGACTCCCCCCTCCAGTCTGCATTGCTGCCTTCCTGTTCCTGGCCATTTTCTCTTTGGTCCTACGTTTGCAGTCATGCCAGCGTTTCTTACACTCTGTGACTGTCCGGCATTCTTCAGCCACACTGTTAATCTTGTCCACAATTTGTTTCCAGATGGCCTCTCTCCTACTGAGTGGCAATTTGGAGGTGATGAAAAGTTGGTGCTGGTGTTCCGTCACCTCTTTCACCAGGATTTCCTGCTCCTCTGCACTGAAGCGACACTTTCTTTTTTTTTTTTAAATGTCCTGGTTCCTGTATGCTTCCTCCTGGCTGGTTCCTGGTCTGCTCTCATACTCCTGGGGTCTGTTGGGGCATCTAGGATCCATTTTGGGTCTCCTCTCCTGAAAGGGCAGTTTTCGCGCAAAAATGTGACGCAATTGCGTGAAAAAAAACGGCGTTTTCACGATTGCGCTGTCGTAAATCGACCCACAGTGATGTGCGTCGCATTTACGTTGGTTTCCTTTACGACAGACCGACGCTGTCTGCGTCACGAAATAATGACTCCCACCTGTTGGTTGCGCCGCCGTACGTCAAAGTATAAATTTGACGCCCGCATGGCGCATCCAAATGGCGTTAGACGGCGCAAATTTTTTTGACGCAAAATTGCGTTAGCGCAATTTTGCGTCAAAAAGTATAAATATGGCCCTAAGGGTGTCCAAAATACCCCACCCCAAGACCCTGAAAAGTAGGAGTAAAGTGACCCTACTTCCCCAGAAACACACTAAAGTCGTGATAGGGGATTCTGCAAAGACAACAACTAACTGCAAAGCACTGAAGATGGATTCCTGGACCTGAGGACCTGTAAAGGAAGGGGACCAAGTCCAAGAGTCACGAAAGTGTCCAGATGGGACAGGAACCCACTAAACCCCGGATGAAGGTGCAAAATGGCTGACTCTGGGTGGAAGAAGCTGAAGATTCTGCAACAACAGAAGATGCCAGGAACTTCTCCTTTGCACAGAAGATGTCCCATGGCGTGCTGGAGGATGCAGAGTTGTTTCTACGCAGAAAGACTGCAAACTAGCCTTGCTAGCTGCAAGGGTTGTGGTGAAAGAAAATGGGTGCTGTCCGGGCCCAGGAAGGTCCAGGAGGTCGCCCCTTGGAGGAGGAGACAGAGGGGATGCTCAGCAATGCAGAGAGCCCACACAGAAGCAGGCAGCACCCACAGAAGCACTTGAACAGGGGTTCAAGAAATCTGAGCACAGCAGTTGTCTCAACACTACAAAAGAGGGTCCCACGAAGTCGGTGTTCAACTCAGCGAGTTGAGCAGTGCAGGATGGAGTGTTGGGGACCTGGGACATACTGTGCATGAAGGATTCCTTGCAAAAGTGCACAGAAGCCCTAGCAGCTGCAGTTCACACAGTACACATGATTACTATCTGGCGTGGGGAGGCAAGGACTTACCTCCACGAAATTTGGACAGAAGGGCTACTGGACTGTCGGGGTCACTTGGATCCAGCTCCTGTGTTCCAGGGACCAGGCTCGTCGAGATAAGAAGGGATCGAGATGACCAGTGAAGCAGAAGCTTAGTGCCTGCGTTAGCAGGGGGATGATTCCGTCGGCCCATGGGAGATTTGTTCTTGGCTTCCAGTTCAGGGTGAAGGCAGACAGCCCTCAGAGCATGCACCACCAGGAAACAGTTGAGAAAGCCAGCAGGATTAGGCGCTACAATGTTGCTGGTAGTCGTCTTGCTACTTTGTTGCGGTTTTGCAGGTCACCTGGAGCAGTCAGCGGTCCATCCTTGGCAGAAGTCGAAGAGAGAGATGCAGACGAACTCTGGTGAGCTCTTGCATTCGGTATCTGACGAGAAACCCGCAGGAGAGACCATAAATAGCCCTCAGAGGAGGATTGGCCACCTAATCAGGTAAGCACCTATCAGGAGGGGTCTCTGATGTCACCTGCTGGCACTGGCCACTTAGAGGCCTCCATTGTGCCCTCAAACCTCTGCAGTCAAGATGGCAGAGGTCTGGGACACGCTGGAGGAGCTCTGGGCACCACCCCTGGGGTGGTGATGGACAGGGGAGTGGTCACTCCCCTTTCCTTTGTCCAGTTTCGCGCCAGAACAAGGGTTGGGGGATCCCTGAACCGGTGTAGACTGGCTTATGCAAAGAGGGCACCATCTGTGCCCTTCAAAGCATTTCCAGAGGCTGGGGGAGGCTACTCCTCCCCAGCCCTTAACAGCTATTTCCAAAGGGAGAGGGTGTAACACCCTCTCTCAGAGGAAATTCTTTGTTCTGCCTTCCTGGGACTGGGTTGCCCAGACCCCAGGAGGGCAGAAACCTGTCTGTGGGTTGGCAGCAGCGGTAGCTGCAGTGAAAACCCCAGGGAGCTACTTTTGCAGTACCTGGGGTCCATGCTAGAGCCCTGTGGATGCATGGGATTGGCACCCCAATACCAGATTTGGTATGGGGGGACAATTCCATGATCTTAGACATGTTACATGGCCATATTCGGAGTTACCATTGTGAAGCTACATATAGGTATTGACCTATATGTAGTGCACGCGTCTAATGGTGTCCCCGCACTCACAAAGTCCGGGGAAATTGCCCTGAACTATGTAGGGGCACCTTGGCTAGTGCCAGTGTGCCTTCACACTTAGTAACTTTGCACCTAACCTTCACTAGGTGAGGGTTAGACATATAGGGGACTTATAAGTTACTTAAGTGCAGTGTAAAATGGCTGTGAAATAACGTGGACGTTATTTCACTCAGGCTGCAGTGGCAGTCCTGTGTAAGAATTGTCTGAGCTCCCTATGGGTGGCAAAAGAAATGTTGCAGCCCATAGGGATCTCCTGGAACCCCACTACCCTGGGTACCAGGGTACCATATACTAGGGAATTATGAGGGCGTTCCAGTGAGCCAATCAGAATTGGTGAAAATGGTCACTAGCCTGCAGGGCCAATTTAAAAGAGAGAGCATAAGCACTGAGGTTCTGGTTAGCAGAGCCTCAGTGACACAGTTAGGCACCTCACAGGGAACACATTCAGGCCACAAACTATGAGCACTGGGGTCCTGGCAAGCAGGATCCCAGTGAGACAGGAAAACAAACTGACACACAAGTAAAAATGGGGGTAACATGCCAGGCAAGATGGTACTTTCCTCCAGATGGGCGCTTGACGGCATCACAGCAGCCACAAAGGGGTGAGTACAAATTCAGATTCATGACTTAGCGCACATCAAGGTTTTAGCTGGGTGGGGATGTGGACTGTGGGTGCCCCTAGGCCAGGGTAATAATGGCAGGGTAGGTCCCTCATTGGGCAGGCCCTGAAGCACTCCAACCCCAATAGTGTTAGTGGACATCTACTACTGGTCAGGGCCCTGTTTGTTTCAGATGTGCAGCTGATGGTGTTAGGCATAATACCCCATGGGCTGGTGACTAGCATTGTAACTGGTAGTGCATGGAATCATGCATAGGGCTGTTCCCTGTGAGTTGTGTACACCAATGGTAGACGTCAATTATGAAGACCAATCAAAATGTTATAAATTATCGTGGGGTGACAGTTTGAATTACCTAATGTATAATTTGATAGGTTAAAGATAGTGGGGTATAGCAAATGTCCAATAGAATTTTGGGGGAAGGTATTACGGGAAAGGGATAAAAACCCATGTCACAGAAGGGTCGAGAGAACTAGGTAGGGAATGCAATTGATTTTATCCAGGAACTCTGTCACTCTGTTAGGTGACTTTGAGACTTATTAAACCATCCACACCCATAGACTGTCCCTATACACTTCTCCTCCTTATGAGGGAAGTGTCCCCTGTCCTCAAGACAAAGTTTAGACTGATGGCGTTTTGACTGATGTCCTGAAGATGAAGACTGATCCTGTGTGCTGACCTAATCTTTGGAGGGTAATTATGACAATGCAATTTGTAATTTGTCTGTTTGCTTTTCCTTTGTAGGTACCAACTGCTCATTTTGATAGAGACCATAGTTACACAGTTCTAAATTGGTGTTTTAAATGTTTTTTGCATGAAGCCCAACATGCTGATGCTAATTAGTGGTTAGGACAGGAGTCCATTTCAACTGACGCAAATAGACAAATGACTGACGTTACGCTTTGCTGAACTGAGACATGTATGACATTCACTCTGTTCTGATCTATGTTCACGCCGTGCTATGTTCTTATGTTTATGATTCTTGCATTAATGAAATCTTATCACAGTTGCCATATTGTGACTATGCTCTTATGCTTCCTGGTATTGAGATTAACTCATCTGTTCGTAGATTGTAATCAATAGGGAATAAAATTCATAAAATTCAATCAAAGGTGTGGTTATTCATGGCTGAAAGGTCATGGTTGCGCTGACAATTTGATTAATGTCTTTATCTAAAGTAAAGTGCATTGTGGTGGTAAACATTGATGACATTATTGATTTATTGCTTGACATATTGATTAGTACGGTGTCTCACCACTGGGTCACAAGATTCATTGGCCTAAAACGAGTCTTAATGTGTATAAACTAACATAGAAGGACGAGTTAACACAACAATTGATTATATCTGTGTGTCCCCATCTTTAGGTGGTAGAGAAGCACTTTTAGTGACCATAGCCCCCTCACGGCTTTATTCAATTTCCCTGAGGTTTTATGCAAACCAGGATGGGGAGGGCCAGTTTCGGTGAGGGCAAAAGATCAAGGTAGGAGACTTAGTTGGAAACAAGTAAATATCCAGCAAGTAGTAGGAAGGGTGGTGGGTGACAACTTAAACTTATTTACAGGTATACTTCTGGCAGAAACTCCCAGTCCAGGGGAAGTTATGGATGCTATGCTTAGAGTGCACGTAGCTTTTAAAGATTGCTTGTTTGTAGCTGCTCAGTCCTCCTGTAAGTATAAGGTTGGATGGTTTAGTAAGCCCTGTTATGAGGCTAAGAAATCTCTGAGGAAGGCCTTAAATGAGCACCCTAGAGACAAGGAACATGTTAGAAATTAAAGGGCCCAGTATAAAACTGTCCTGAGGGCAAGAAAGTTAAAGCTCAAGGAGCTACCTTGGTGGGAATTGGAACGTGCAGTAGATCATAAGAATCTTGGCCTGTTTTGGAAGGTTGTAAACAGGGGACTTATTGAATCAGAAACTTCTAAGGGCCTGGGCTGTTATATTGCCCCCCTAGCTTGGTTGAGACATTTCTGTAGAATCTTTCAGGGGAGTTCTTTGGGAGATAAATTGGTTAAACAATACGATGATCATCCCAATTTAGCTATCAGGTTTACACTACAAGAAGTAAGGGAGGCGCTCCATGGCAGCGCCAGTAATACAGCTCCGGGCCTGGATACAATCCCAATGGATCTCTATAAATCTTGTCCCCAGCTATGGGTATCCATCTTGCTCAATGTCCTTAATGCAGCTGTTAGTGTGGGAATTCCTGCCACTTGGAGATTGGCTTATATTGTGTCCTGTGTATAAAAAAGGGGACCGAAATGATCCCAAATCTTATTGCCCAATTTCTCTTCTTGATTATTTGGCCAAAATTTTGGGCCAGATTATCTTAAGACGCATTGAAGTTTGGATGGCTGAAAATGTAATTTTGAGCTGGGTGCAATACGGTTTTAGGGAAGGGCTTGGTACCCTGGAACAGTGTCTAAACCTGCTGATGGTGATAGGGAAATACACACAAGCCAAGAAGGGCATTCTATACCTTGCTTTCATTGATCTTAGTTGTGCCTTTGATAAGGTCAATCAGAGTAAGTTGTAGGAGAGGCTATTCCGGTTGGGTATAGATCCCCAAATTGTGGAGCTGCTTTGGTACCTCCACCTAGGAACCAAGGCAAATGTGAGGGATGGGATAAACGGAGAATGCTCAGACGCTTTTTACCTTAATAGGGGTGTGCGTCAGGGGTGTGTACTGGCTCCTACCCTTTTTCTTCTGTACACAAATGGGTTGTTTGACTTTTTAGTTGAACGATGTAGGGATGCTCCCAAAATTAATGGTAAGAGTGTCCCGGTATTGATTTATGCGGATGATGCAGTGCTCATGGCCCGCACTATGAATGGCCTTCGTGAGCTAGTTAGAGCTTATGAAAGTTTTATGTCAGCTTTAGACCTAGAGATAAACAGCAATAAATCATACTTTATGGTGTATGGGAAACCACTGAGCACAGTGGTGGGGGCTGAAGATAATTGAGCAAGTAATCAGCAAGGTTCAGGAATTCCCCTATTTCGGGGTTAATTTTGATGACAAGGGCACCTGGAAATCTTGTATTTCCAGGAAAGGGGTTCTTTTTAATGCAACAGTTCGTGCTACATTTGAGTTTGCCACAAGGGAGGGGAATAAACCTATTAAGCCCTTGCTTGAAGTTTATAGGCGCAAATGTCTCCTAGTCTTTTTTGTTTGTCCTCATACACCTCTGACTTCCAATCAACTCCATATCACCCTACCCGGATCTCTCGTACATGGAGATGACAAATGCCAGGGAGCCTAGGTCTCTCTCACTCAAGCCTTGGCGCACGTCTGCATCCAAGGTAAGAGAGTGGTCTGGCCACTAATCATAGGACGTAAAGATATTAATACAACGGAATCGTATATTACTCTGCGGTGTCCCTCCATTCCCACAACCGTGCCCATATTTTGACTTTCTTTTCCTTATTTGATTTATTCGCCTCCACATCCAATTTAGATGTAACAACCAGGGCATCAAGCCAATCTATATAGGAAGGGGAATGAACTGATACCCATTTTTGGCAGATTTCCCTCTTGGCCAAAAGTATTGCATAGAACAGCACTGTCCTTATTACTCTACTACTTACTTCACCCTCAAATGCATTGTCGGACAAATGCATTGCTTAAGAATACTTGAGATCGTTTTGCATATTCTTTTCCAAAAACAGAATATCACCGTACATTAAAAAAACATATGGGTATCGGATGCGCTCAGTAAGCCGCATTTTGCACAATTGACTTCCTCCCTCCCTCTCATCTTAGATAGTTTACCAGCAGAGAAAAAAGCCCTATGCAAAGTATAAAGATGATTTCTCCTCAATGATACAGGTTTAATTGCCTTAAATACCATTCACATTGATGATCCTCACCATAGTTGTACCTGATCCGAAGGCATCACTCCCCCAAAGAGAGACAGGCAACTTAAAATCACCATCCAGGGCATCCAAGTTGCCCCAATTCCAACTTGAAACCTTCTGTAATCTCCAATGGTCCTTAATTAATCTATCCTCTAACTGGTTTCCAGACCCCAGACTAACTGTGACCCTTTGTGTCCAATTTCTTAGTTGAATATACTTCAACCTTGAGAAAGTCCCTTTTGTTCGCTCCGTAAGGTCTTCCCAGGATAACAAAGACCCCTCCCTAATTAAATCCCCCCAAAATTCAATCCCCGCATTCTTGAGAGTCAAAGCCAATAAATCCGTTAAACATTTGGGGGTTTCCGGGGAGTCCCAAACCAGAGCCCATTGACTATACCTATTTTTGCCACTTGCCGCAACTTAAACCAAACCTTAGCCTCATCCTGTTGTATCTTCAATCTCACTTTCTTGAAGAATTTAGGGTCGCTGGACTTGGATAAGAAATATTTCACTGTGCCTTTTTCCGTAGCCACCATAGAACTAAACATTTATATGACTGCTGAATGATCCAGGGAGGAAAATAACATTCTAACATTTTTAAGATGTAACGCCCATGCATAATAATGTATGTCTGGGTGAGTAAGACCCCACTTCTGTTTTCTTCTGCGCAGTTTCTTCCATGCAATCATGGGGCACTTTTGCGCCCAAATAAAGGAGTTTATTTTCTGTTGAAACATGGTCAAGAGTTTTTTATCCATGTGTAATGGAATATAGTTGCAGAGAAAGTTCAACTTCAGCAAAATTATCATTTTAACCAAATTGACCCTCCCAATAACTGTAAGTGGAAGCTGTAACCGACCTAACATTAACTTAGTGCACTCTGTTACAATAGACCTTATGTTTACCGCTGGTATGCGTTCCACATTCTGGACAACTGATAGTCCTAAATACCTCATTGAGTTAGTAGAACGTCAATTATCGGCCTTCAAGTTCCACGTCATTATCTCAGTCTTTTCAGGATTAACATTATAACCCAAGATCTTTCCAAATTCCTCTGCAATGTCCAATAGAGTAGGTAAAGCTGTAGATAAGTTCGAAGTATAGACTAAGAGGTCATCAGCAAACAAAGCAACTTTCTTCAACCACCCTTTACTACTAAAGGGGGAAATTCTAGGCTCCTGCCTAATCCTGCTAGCCAAGGGCTCTATATACAAGTCAAACAACAAGGGAGAAAGAGGACAATCCTGTCTAGTACCCCTTGTGATACTGAAGCTGTCAGTTAGCTTCTCATTTACCAGGACTGTGGCCACTGGTGCCTGATAGATGAATCGAATTGCACAGCAAAATTTGGCACCCAGATTATTACATTCAAGAACCATTTTTAGATAATTACAGTTGACTCTATCAAAGCCTTAATTGCGTCCAGAGCTATAATGTCTCCTAGTCTTGATGTATGGGGCTCCACTTTGGGGTTATATGGAAAATAGGGCCCCTGCGATAGAGGAAAATCACTTCTGCAGAAGGCTGTTAGGAGTTGGTCAAAATACCTCTGCCTTTTGTCTGCATGCTGAATTGGATCTAGATTTTATAGAAGATACCATCAAGATTTCTCCTTTCATGCTATGGATCTCTATTTGGACTAATGAGTTTGCCTCATTTAAAAGATATATCCTGCAGGACTGCATGGCATGTGATCATGCGAAGGATATTCCCTGGTTGATGTATATAGGAAAAGTAGCCTTTGCTCTGGGATGGCCAGATATGTTCGAGGCTCCGGGGGGTCTAACGCGTTCTGACAAATGGTGGGCTAAGGAAAATTCTTCAGATTCTTGTGGTCCAAGAAGGAGGAGGAGGAACTAAGGAAAAAATCAGGGAGGGATTTTATATTGTTAAAGATGGGGTTGGGTCTAGAGGCCTAAGGAACATCCAGAGGTTCCTATGTAAGGAACTTCCTAAGTTACTCTAAAGTGCAGTGCTGAGTATTCCATAAAACACATATTCTAACAAAGAAAGGGGGTCATAACTACAGAATTGGGAAATACATTGTTCCGATTTGAGGTATGACATGACAAACCTGGCCTGTTACTTGTCTTGCAGAGCAATATAAAACAGTAAACTCTTTTCCCTTGGGCTGTCCTAAAATCTGCCTAGATGCCATTACGGTAGAATGGGATGATAAATATCTAGTTAAGTTGCATCTCAATTTTATTGTGACTTCTGAAATGGATATGGAGGATCAGAACACCTATGAAAAAACTCATTGATTTAATTCTGACAATCAGTCATTGGTTAAAAGGATTTTCAGACAGCTTTGAAAAGTTGGATTAAGAATATGTGATAAATTGACTAGATATAATTTATAAGTATTAAGAATAATAGGCATGGGGTAATCACTGGGACATTACGTTAAATATAGGGGAGTATGTGCAGCTGCCACAAGTGATAAGGCTCAAATCTTACTTTTACTAGGAACCAAGTATCCCTTTAGAAGATGACTCTCTTAGGGTGGCAAGACAGAAGAGACTAAGGCTCACTCCTGGGGAGGTGGTGTGTGCTAGTGATGCAGTCTTCAAGCATGCATCAAACAACACTTAATAAATCCACTTCTCCTTCAAGAAACCCACAACACACCATCTCCCACAATGGATTCCCCTCCGCAGATGGAACAAAATCACCGAAGACCAGCTGATCCCCTCCCTCTCCCGGAACCCACCCATTGACACTGCCGACACCAACACAAAAGCCCGCAACTTCAGGCAATGGATCAACAACTGTGCCAACACTTTCGCCCGATGAAGAAACCCTCTAACAGACGCACCAACAGAAAGGCCTTTTAGTTCACTGCTGACCTCCAAGAATCCAAGCAAAAATGCCAGAGACTCGAGAAAAAGAGTCACCAAGAACAGACATCAGACAAACACACAGCCTTCAAGAACACCATCCGCAGACACCACCAACTCATCTGAACCGCCAAAAGAACCGCCTTCAAAGAACCCATCGACAACAATGCGCACAGCTACAGGGAGCTCTTCAACATCGTGAAGTAACTCTCCAACCCCGAATCCAACATCAACGACATCCCTCCATCACAAGACCTCTGCGACTCCCTAGACACCTTCTTCTACCGCAAGATTGCAGACATCCATGACAGCTTCAATACCAAGACCCCTCTCAACCACTGACACCCTGACTCACCGCCTACCAGCCTCCTGCTCTTCTGGACCCACATCAAGAATGACAACACCATCAAAACCATGAACTTCATCCACTGTGGCTCACCATCTGACCCCTACCCTCACCACGTCTTCAACAAAGCAAACTCTGTCATCTCACCCCAACTCTAGATCGTCAACAGTTCCTTCGAGACCACCACCTTCCCAGAGAGCTGGAAACACGCCGAGATCAACGCCCTCCTCAAGAAACCCAAGGCCGACCTAAAGGACCTCAAGAACTTCTGGCCCATCTCCCTGCTCCCCTTCGTGGCAAAAGTAATCGAGAACATTGTCAACAAACAACTGACCCGTTTCCTTGAGGAGAAAAACACTCTGGACCCATCTCAATCCAGATTCTGCAGCAACCACAGCACCGAAACCGCCCTCATTGCTGCCACGAACGATATCAGGACCATACTTGACAACGGCGACACCGCGGCCCTCATCCTCCTGGACCTCTCTGCCGCATTCAACACCGTCTGCCACCACACCCTACGCACATTCCTCAATGATGCAGGGATCCGCAACAGAGCCCTGGACTGGATCACCTCCTTCCTCACCAGCAGAACTCAGAGAGTCTGCCTCCCTCCAGTCCACTCTGAAGCCACCAAAATCATCTGCGGCGTACCCCGGGGATCGTCCCTCAGCCTGACCCTCTTTAATATCTACATAGTGCCGCTCGCAAACATTGCCCGATCTCACAACCTCAACGTTGTCTCACACGCCAATGACACCCAGCTGATCCTCTCCCTCACCAAGGATCCCGCCACCACCAAAATCAACCTCCACGAAGGAATGAAAGCCATCGCCGAATGGATGAAGAACAGCTGCCTGAAACTGAATTCTGACACAACTGAGGTGCTCATCCTCCACTCCACCCACTAAGTATGGGACGACTGCTGGTGGCCTGCCACACTGGGAACCGCATCAACACCCACCGACTACACACCTAACCTGGGATTCATCCTGGACTCATCACTATCAATGACCCAGCAAGTCAACGCTGTCTCTTCCTCCTGCCTCGAAACCCTCTGCATGCTTCAGAAGATTTACAAATGGATCCCCACTCAAACCAGGACGGTTACCCAATCCATCGTAGGTAGCAAACTGGACTACGGCAATGCCCTCTACGCAGGTACAATGGCCAAGCTCCAGAAAAGACTGCAATGCATACAGAATGCCTCTGCATGCCTCATCCTGGACATCCCCTGCCACAGCCACATCACAGCCCACCTGAGACACCTGCACTGGCTCTCCATCAACAAGAGAATCACATTCAAACTCCTCACCCATGATCATAAGGCACTACACAACAATGGACCAGAATACCTCAACAGACGGCTCTACTACACCCAGACCTGATGGCTTTGATCCGCTAACCTTGTTCTTGCCACCGTCCCACGCATCCACAGAGCGACCACCAGTCACAGATCGTTCTCCCACCTCGCTGCCAAGACATGGAACACTCTTCCAACTCACCTACGACAGACACAGGACCTACTTACCTTCAGGAGACAGCTCAAGACTTGGCTGTTCGATCAGTAGCAGCCCCTCCCCCCATCAACGCCTTGAGACCCTCAAGGGTGAGTAGTACACTTTACAAATGCTTTGATTGATTGATTGATTGATTGATCACAGAGTGCTTAGGGGTGCAATTGCATCAGCCCAGCCTACTGGAGTTCAAACATCTATAACTGCTTCCTAGAGCAATAAATAATGTGCGCACACCTCTCTTACAATGAGGTAGTTGAGCACAGAAAGCTGCACTTACTATGGTAGGTTTAGGTGTGTGCTGTTCCTGGTTGGCACGAGACTGGCAGGTGGAATCCCTCTGCCATGCTTGTTCTCATCCTAATTCATCTATCTTCTCTGATGGTGTACTCTGATACCCTCTCCACCTGTTCAGTGACTCCCATACTTCCTGGCTCCAGTCCTAAATGTCGACTGGCAGCACTGAGAAAAGTGGGGTAAACCTGGGAGGCACTGAGACACCAAGAGTGACCATCAGCATTCTGGTGTGCCCTGCTAGACACTGCCTGCAGCCACTGGGTTATTTTATTATGGAGAGTACCAACACGACCACTGGCTGGAACTGACATGAAGGGAGGACTGGTGACTTGCTTACCGGTGTTCATCTTGGAATGGAGAGCGTCTCTCAGTGCATGAAGTGGTCACAACATGCTTCTTCAGAATAGGAAGCAGGTACTTGTTTAACCTGACCATACCAAGATCACACCCGCTCATAGGGTAGCACAGGACCAAACCACCCATTTGTAATTTCTTTGTCTCCTTCGCTAGATTCTGTACTCTGCATCCACACAATATGCATATAATTCAATCACCTGCCCTTATGCACATGAGACATTCCCAGGTGACAGCAGTGCAATGGCACATGACCAGTGACTTTGAACTCTCTTGAGTATAACTTGTCTCCATTTTGGACTTCTGGATGGGCGCTACCCCTCCCATGGAGATTTATGCCACAAAATAAACATGTGCAACAGCTTATTTTTTCAGAAAAATTGCCATCCACCCACAGATGATCTCTCAGCCTTTAAGCATCTTGTCTATGCTAAAGTTCATGGATGCAGCTCTTGTCATCCTACGGAAAGACCTTGCGGACTTTAAGATAGCTATTGGTTCAGTGAATATGACTGTAAAAGCTACAACCATGAAAGTACAATCGTTTAGGAGAGAATTCACTGCCTTCAAGGCACAGCTTACCAAAATGGAGGTAGAGGTGCTGGATGGGGGTTGTGTGCTTTTACAACTTTGCAAAAAGGTTGTTGATCTTGAAGACTTCAGCCATAGAGTCAATGTACAGATTTCAGAAGTACCAGAAGAAGCTGGAAAGATGACTTAGAAGCTTTCTTAATTAAGTTCATCCCTACAATATTTAAATTTACCTATGACCCCGCCTTGGAATTTCACCACACCCACCACATGAGGACTTTACTGATCTCCTCCAGTAAAACAAAGATCTCTGACACAGCCCCAGTGACTCATACTGTGTGATGGGGGCACCTCTTCCATAACAAACATTCATAATATTGCATGCCAGGATGTTGTGTTATTTGTTCCAAACCTCAGATATATATGTTTGTAGAGTTGAGGCTCCCTGAGTTGAGGAAGATGGTACAATACCCCAAAAACCCATCTCTCAATGTACAGGAGTAGGGATCAAAGCTGTATTTGCCAATACCTTTGGCAGCAGTTGCTACATTATGCCATTCTTCATTAAATGACAGTGCATCTTATGCCAAGTTGAGATTAGCCATAATCTTGTGCGACTATAGTGTGTTGAGAACTTGATGCAACATGATGAGAAGGAGGAGATTAGGATGATGATGATCAATATGAAAACAAGCAGGCACAGAATCCTGCTCTACAGCCAGTGCAATATAGTGGTGGCTTGTCATATTTGGAAGTAATGGATGATAACTCCTAATTCAAGGGTAGCAAGAAAACTGTACTTATTTGAGTTAGGGTGATTGACTCTGGGAAACATTTGAAAAGCTGGGTTCAAATACTGCATTTTACACCTTAATCTTCACATGAATTTTAAAAAAAGGCCATAGACTCTGGATATCACTGAAAAATCATTCCAGCACTTTCATGGCATTCTAGTGTCACCCCATGTTTCACAGTAGTAAATTTGCCATGGGGTGCCCATATTCGTAAATATTACACCCAGCGTGCCATTGCCAGTTTTTTGCGATGTGTGCTCTGTTTATACTACAAATTACATAAACTATACTAGTAGCAGAATTGTTTCATTTATGCAACTCATATATCATGGTTGCTGTATATGTCAAAAAATGTCTTTAGCATGTCAGGACCCAATTGTTCTCATGGGTGTCTCCCATCCCTCCACATACCATCTTTGCCATCCATTAAACCAAGAATAACTGTTAATATGTGTAGAAAAACAACAGTATTATGTGGTGTGGGGGATTAGTCCTCACTGTGTAATACTCTCACAATCCCCCAAAGATGGTCCATGGATTCATGCTAGTAAATCCTTAGCAAAAACTGCTGGTAGTGCGGCAAAGAGCAGTCAGACTTTTCTTAGAGGAACATGTGTTAAGCATCTCACAGCACCAACATGCATGATAAGTAATTGAAATGACTCAAAAGAAATCCAATTTATAAAAATATAAATATAGCGTTTTATATCTTAATTTAGACACCAAAATTAACAGAACTATAACCAGATTTATAGACTTCAGAAGTCATGTGAAATGTTAGCAGTACTGGTATTTAAATGTTGAATTGAAGTCTATAGGAGAAATATCCCTGGTTGCAAAAATGCCCTTAGAAAGCCAGTTGCTTGTAACCCTTACAGAGGTCAGTTAGTGCAGTCCGTAGGACCAGATCACCTGGCCCATGGTGTCCGGGTGCAGAGTTGTCCTGGCTGTCCATGGTGCCAAATGTATCTTGCATTGAAGACAAGGCAGGGAGCCACTGGTTATAAAGGGCCACTTGGAGGTTGAGCTGCAGGGAACCCTTGCAGAGTCAAAGATGTTGGGGTCCTGGGACTAGAGGACAACAGTCACTTCAATTCTACCTGGTCAGGGGGCCCGGATTCAGAGTTCTCCTGGCTGTCAGTGGTGCTGAATGGGACTCATGCTGATTCTTGCTTTACCACCTACATGGCGGAGCTGGCAAGAGGATACTAAAATGTCAGCTGGGACTGGGATGCAGATGTCAAATGTAGGCTGCATGCTGTGCCCTGCTCTGGCAATGTTGAGTGTGAGGGTTACTTACCGGTCTGGCAGGCAACAAGCCTTGGCATCATTAAGGGGGCAGAGATCCTTTGGGAACTTCCCAGAGTCAGAGGGAGCAGTGTAGTGGTCTACAACATGAAGGCAGGTGGGACAATAACTCCCAGAAGACACAGGACTACCTGGTTTTCAATGATCCCATGCTGGGCCTGATGGTCAGTGAGACTTTGGATCCTGCAAATGTTTTTACCTGCAGTTTGCAGGGGACGGGTGCCACCAGGCCATGAGACTTTGATGGTGCTCCTGGCTTCCACAAGGGTCCCTCTAGTTGGAAATGATGAGCTTCAGGAAAAGAATCAATCATGCAGTTCCCAGTCTGTTGCCTCATGGACAGAGTATCCCTCTTTTGCCTTGGTGCAGTGGGCAGAATCCAGTTGTCTGTGATGCATAGCTTCTTTTTGTCCTTCTTTAAAGTTGGTTTGTCAGAGCTGAGGTAATAGTGTCAGGGGGATCCCTTAAATTCTGGATTTAGAGGAGTTAGATGTGTGGATACTTGTGGCCAATGGGCCGATACCCCTATAGCTAATCCACCCCTGAGGTGACCAATTCCAGTAGGACGGGTAACCTTTAGCTACCCAGAACGTCTATTCTTCACTCCTAAGAGATAGCAGAAACCACATTTTAATGCACAGACTGAGCAGCTCACTCTTCATGTGTAGTCAGCCTACTGAGAGTGTGCACAGTCCTGCACACCTAATTTCCTTCCTCTCCAGGAGCAAATGTGCCTGGGGGTAGGGTGAGGGCTGTTTCCACACTGAGGACAGTGCTGATGGCGATCAGGGGTGATGAAGCATTTGAAGCTCACTGCCCTGATGGCTTTATTCAGTAGCCCCGCTAAGGGGCAGGAGGAGGTGTGCCCTCCTTCCTGCCTCAGCCCCTTGTTCTGACCCTTGGGAATGCCCAGGCAGCATGGCAAGAGGTCATAACTCTGTCTTGGCAGCAGCAAGCATGGGAAAAAACATGGGTTGCTCAGCCAGAGCTCAAAGGAAATGCAAACACATAGACAGCTTCTAGTGTGCCACCTGGGTGCATGCCAGCTGTCCCTTGACACAAGATTCATGTTGGGAAGAGAGGTAAGTT
Organism: Pleurodeles waltl; assembly: GCF_031143425.1. Classification (NCBI taxonomy): domain Eukaryota; kingdom Metazoa; phylum Chordata; class Amphibia; order Caudata; family Salamandridae; genus Pleurodeles; species Pleurodeles waltl. Next base: position 234,690,537 of record NC_090438.1, on the reverse strand, counting down.
GTTTTACACCAAACTCAACATATCTAGGCGGTACCATAATTGAGCTAGTCTCATCTTATTCTATGGACCGATCTGCCCTTATAGTGCACATTAATAAAAAGGATGCTATAGAGACATAGAAGCTTGTGCGTATATGTCCGTACCTTAAACATAATGCACCCTGCCGCCTGGGTCATAGAGGCCTACATTAGAAGTGTTTGACATATATACATATATATATATATATATATATATATATATATATATATATATATATATATATATATATATATACATATATATATATATATATATATATATATATGTATAGCAGTGCATTGGACTGTGCTGCTCTTGGTGAGGGCACAGATGAACTTGAGCAGCTTGCACGCTCTGGGAGTCTTCAATGGCAGGTCTACCACCAATACTCTGGGAGGGTCACCGAGGGTGGCACAAACTTGTGCTGCAGCCCTGAGGACCCCATTACTACCTATACCCTGGGTACCTTAGGTATCATCTACTAGAAACTTATAAGGGAGTAAAGTCTTGCCAATCAGGTAATCACCAAGTTGACATAGCAATTTGGGGCGAGAAGACAGGCATACAGGCCTGGATGGCAGGCTTCCGGTGTACTAACAGAGACATACATCTCAGCACAGGGGAAAGAAATACAAAAATGGGAACTTCCTACACAGTACACATCAGCCTTCTGAGGTAGATGCGGAGCAGGACGTTGGTGTTGCATCATTAGGGTGCAGAGTTGCTACTTATGAGCCACCAAAATTGACCTTTACCTCTTCTCACTGCTGTTTTATTTAATTTAGTAGTGCTCATGAAAACACAGCTTTCTTGTTTTCATGTTCACTGCCAGAGCAGTCAGCCCTCTCAGCCTATCCATACTCCGAAAGACAAGAGCACTACTAAGGGGTGCAGAGGTGCTGAGCCACAAACCATTTGCAGAATGGCAATCTGTAGGTGGATGTTTGAAGTGCACATGAGTGAGTGGCATAATTCAACTGTAGTTCTCTCTCAAAGGCGCAATCATACATATTTAACTGACATACATTTGGGCAACTGGCAATGTAGTCAGGGGTGGCTCGTCCGCTATGGTGGAGGAGCGTCGACCCCACCAGCAGCAGCAGGAGCTGCAAACCTTTCAAAATGAAACAATAATAAACAGTGTTTATTGCCATTTTACTCTTAAAAGGATGGGCCATGGGGTGACGAGCAGTGAGGGGAGTGCACATAGCACGCCCTTCAGTGGGCATGTATGTTTGGCCTGCTGTCTAGTGACTGCCAAGCACCCATGCGCACAAGGGATCTCTCCAATCCAGCACTGTGCTGCCGAGTTGGAGAGAGCCGTCTCAGGCTCCAGTCTGCGTTGGGGCGCTGAGTGAGGGTGCTCCAGCCAATCAAAACACTGTTCTGAGCGTGTTTCCCCTTCCCCGCCCCACCACTTTGCCCAGTCGCAACTGAGTGCAGCACATGTTTTAATATGTGACCATCAGGGTTCACATCGGTGCTACCCTGTTCCCAAGAAAAATACTCATACAGCAGCAGGAGCAAGGTCCGTAGTCATGTCCAGGATTCTGGTGGGGCTTGGATTCCTGTTAGGCAGAATTTTCCTGGTGCCTCTGCTGCCTTGTTTTGATTTCCATTTTTACCATTTTTACCATGCCTTGTTCTCTGTCCAGTGCAGGATTTTTGCCCTGAAGTCACCAATATAGTCAAGGTAAGTTAAAAAAAAAAAGTAAAATTGTTCTGTCAAGTTGTTAGTATTTAAGATTGAATGTGAGTACGTGAAAGAGAAAGAGAGATTTGGTAAGTGTGAGTATGTTTGTGAGTGATACTGAGTGTGTGCTGCTGAAGTGGAAGTTAATGAAAGTATGCATGAGTGAATATCAGTAAGTGAGATAACTGAAGTCAGTGATGTAGGAGGCTGGCCTGGTTTGTAGTGTGTACCTTGGGTACTTACACCTTACACCAGGTCCAGTTATCCCTTATTAGTGAAATGCATTAGTGTTCTAGCAGATTAGACTGATAGAGGTAGCTATAGCAGAGCAGCTTAGGCTGAATTAAGAGACATGCATAGCTCCTGCAATACCACTTATAGTTACACAGTACTTATACACAAGTAAAGATAATACTCAGTGTTACCAAAAATAAAGGTATTTATTTGGGTGACACAATGCCAAAAATAACTTAGAGGCAATACTCCTTCTGGAGGTAAGTATTATACACAATATATACACTAGACACCAAACTGAGATAAGTAATTTGACATAGGATAGTGCATAAATTAGGAAATGCTATAGAATGCAATGGGAGAAAATAGGTCTAGGGGCAACACAAACTATATACTAAGAAAGTGGAATGCTAATCACGAATTCCCCCCCTAGACAAATGTAATGTGTGCAGAATTGCTGGGAGAGTAAGAATACAGTAAAGGTAAGTAAATTACCCCATCCCAGAGCCCAGAAAAGCAGGAGTAGAGTACTGCAAGTTTCCTTAGGACACACTACAAGTCGTGATTAGAGTTATTGCAAGAACCAACCAAGTCTGCAAACAACAAATGGTGGATTCCTGGACCTGAAGACCTGCAAATGAAGGAGACCAAGTTCAGAAGTCGAAAGAAGTTCCAGGAAGGACAGGAGCCCCTGCCAACCCAGAAAAGGGTGCAAAAGAAGAGTTCCCAGTTGGACGAAGATAGCAGAAATGCACCCTAGGAAGATGTCAGCGGGTTCCTGCGTGATGCAATGGATGACCCACGTCGTAAAGTTGGATGCAGGCTAGTTTTGGTGCTGGATTCCTCCAACAAGCTTTGGGTCCAGCAAAGTTGCATTTTACATCAAGTAGGCACTATCTGGACCCAGGAGGGACCTGGGGGCCTCAACTCTGCATGAGGAGTAAGAGGGGGCTCTCAGCACTTCAGAGAGCCCTCAGAGCACCAGATAGCACCCATGGGAGCCCCAGGACATGGGGACAAAGGAGGTGCAAAATGTGGTTGGTGCAGCACTACAAAGGAAGGTCCCACGCCGCCGGAGAACAACTTAGCAAGTTGAGCGTCGCAGGATCGAGTGCTGGGGACCTGGGCCAGGCTGTGAAGGAATTTTGTAAATAGTGCAGCAAGGCCTCAGGAGGTGAAGAAGACGCAGTGCACAGGGGTACTGTCGTTCTGGGGGAAGGCAAGGTCTTACCTCCTCCAAAATGGGACAGCAGGACCTCAGGACAGTATGTCGATAGGGTCCACCCTCTGTGTCCCAAGGAGCACGCTTGTCACCAGGAGAGGAGTCCAAGAGAACCTGTCGTCCACTGCTTCAGCCCCTGGGGGATTTCTTTGGTGGAAACTCTTGCAGCTGTTTGCTGGAGCTGAAGTTGCAGAGGAAAGTATCCCTTGTGGATACTTTGTTTCTGTTACAGTGGTTCCTGGAGCAGGCTGTGGTTGATCTGAGGTCAGAGGATGAAGTAGTAGTTGCAGAGGATTCCTCCTGGAAACTTGCAAGTAGAATCTGAAGAGAACCCACAGGAGAAACCCTAAATAGCCCTGAGAGGGGGATTGGCTACCTTATCAGATATGGACCTATCAGGAGGGGTCTCTGATGTCACCTGCTGGCACTGGCCACTCAGAGGCCAAAGCAAGATGGCTGAAGTCTGGGACACACTGGAGGAACTCTGGGCACCACCCCTGGGGTGGTGATGGACAAGGGAGCGGTCACTCCCCTTTCCTTTGTCCAGACTGGCTTATGCAAGGGGTGCACCATATTTGCCTCTGTGCCCTTCCAAGCATTTCCAGAGGCTGGTTTAGTCTACCCCTTCCCAGTCTGTAACACCTATTTCCAAAGGGAGAGGGTGTACCACCCTGCTCCCAAAGTGAATGCTTTGTTCTGCCTTCCTGGGACTGAGCTGTTCAGACCCCAGGAGGGCAGAACCCTGTCTGTTAGGTGGCAGCAGCTGTAGCTGCAGTGCAAGCCTCAGCGAGCTGGTTTGGCACTACTGGGGGTCCATAGTGGAGCCCCCAGGATGAATGGAATTGGCTCCCCAATACCAGATTTGGAATGGGGAGACAATTCCATAATCTTAGACAACTTACATGGCCATATTCGGGGTTACCATTGTGAAGCTACATATAGGTATTGACCTATATGTAATATACCCATGTAATGGCGTCTCCGCACTCCCAACGCCCCTGGAAATGGCCCTGAACTATGTGGGGGCACCTTTGCTAGTGCAAGGGTGACCTCATACTTAGTAACTTTGCACCTAACCTTCAGCAAGTGAAGGTAGACATATAGGTGGCTTATAAGTTACTTAAGTGCAGTGAAAATGGCTGTGAAATAATTTCTGCACTATTTCACGCAGGCTGCAATGGCAGTCCTGTGAAAGGGTTTGTCTGAGCTCCTTATGGGTGGCAAAAGAAATACTGCAGCCCATAAGGATCTCCTGGAACCCCAATGCCCTGGGTACCTAGGTACCATATACTAGGGACTTACAAGGAGGGGTCCGGTGTGAAATTGGTAAATGAAGTCACTAGCCTATAGTGACAAATTTAAAAGCAGAGAGAGCATAAGCGTTAAGCACTATACAACCACACATGCATTAGGCCATAAACTATGAGCACTGGGGTCCTGACCAGCAGGATCCCAATGAGACAGGCAAAAACATACTGACATACAGGTAAAAATGGGGGTAACATGCCAAGAAAGATGGCACTTTCCTACAAGTGAATAGTTCTTTATTTTTAGACGTAGTTAATTCATTCCTATTTGGATTTTATTGTTATCTTGGCACCTCTGCTCCTGACACCTGATTCGAATTACTTTCTATTTCCACCTGCACTCTATTAGGAGTTGTGTTTTCTCTGCCCATTTATCTTTCCTTTTCGAGTTTGATATAAACAGGCATCTGCTATCTTGGGAGAAGGCCGATCTTCCTGTGCTTTTCACTCAGGCCGCAGTCTTGTGTCATGACCGCTAAACAATATCAGGATGCTGCTGTCCCTCATTTAGAGTCGGTAGTGTCCCCTATCCTTAGAGCCCTGGGAGCACTTCAATACGCCCAATCTTGTCCCATACGGCAAACCACATTACCATAAATTATTTTGCAAATTCCTTGAATTCCTATAAACTGTTTCAGAAATTTGAAACGGGGAAGCACACAAGAGCACTAGTAAACTGTGTGACTAGGCAACTCACAGCAACACATCAGCAATTCAAAACTACTTTATTTAATGCTAGATCACCAGTGAAGCATTGCTTTTCTATACGTGACATAAACACAGATTCTAATCTTGACTGTCTATTCAGAAACCTGGTCAATAAAGTCTGCACATACAGGGGCATATTTATACTCCGTTTGCGCCGAATTTGCGCCGTTTTTTTCGACGCAAATTCGGCGCAAAACTAACGCCATATTTATACTTTGGCGTTAGACGCGTCTAGCGCCAAAGTATGAGGAAAGTGCGTAATTTTTTTGCGTGAACGCCTTCCTTGCGTTAATGAGATGCAAGGTAGGCGTTCCCGTCTAAAAAAATGACTGCGACGCAAATGCGTCGTATTTATACTCCCGGTCAAAAATCACGCCCGGGAGTGGGTGGGGCAAAAAACCCCGCATTTGCGCCGGATTTTAGCGCCTGGGTCAGGGCAGGCGTTAAGGGACCTGTGGGCTCAAAATGAGCCCACAGCTGCCCTCCCATGCCCCCAGGGACCCCCCCTGCCACCCTTGCCCACCCCAGGAGGACACCCAAGGATGGAGGGACCCATCCCAGGGACATTCAGGTAAGTTCAGGTAAGTATAATTTTTTATTTTTTTTATATTTTTTTGGGCATAGGGGGGCCTGATTTGTGCCCCCCTACATGCCTCAATGCCCAATGACCATGCCCAGGGGACATAAGTCCCCTGGGCATGGCCATTGGGCAAGGGGGCATGACTCCTGTCTTTACTAAGACAGGAGTCATGTAAATGGCGTCTGGGCGTCGTTAAAAATGGCGCAAATCGGGTGGAGGCGATTTTTTGGCGTCAACCTGACTTGCACCATTTTAAGACGCCCTAACGCCATTTTCCCCAACGCCGGCGCTGCCTGGTGTACGTGGTTTTTTTCCACGCACACCAGGCAGCGCCGGTCTGCTAGCGCCGGCTAACGCCATTCAATAAATACGGCGCCCGCATGGCGCTTCAGAATGGCGTTAGCCGGCGCAAAACTTTTTGACGCTAAACTGCGTTTGCGCAGTTTAGCGTCAAAAAGTATAAATACGGGCCACAATCTTTTTAGCTCCTCCCTCGGGCCTAAGCACCTGGCAGAGAACAGGAAAGAGGGGAGGATGGCCTTAGTTTACATGATTTGTTGTGGATTATAGGAATATCATTGTATGCAGATTAGCATCAAAAAGAGACTAGATTTAGCTTTTAAGCTTTCACCGCTCTGCTTTCGAACATATCTTGGTATACAGACTCCTAGGCCCCATGAAAGACTTCACCCATTCATTCTTTTAATTGACTGCGGCATGTCTTCTTAACAATACAAAAATACTATTTTTAGGGGAACTCAATATCTGTCTAGAAAACAAAGCTGGTTCAGACTCCAAAAATCATTGAACCCACTCAGGTTGCAGTTCACTTTTCAGATGCGATTCTGAGCCCCCAGGCCTTTGAATACATCCTTGGTTATTGAAAATGTGAGTCGATGAATCATAGCTTGATGAATGTCAATCTAGCGATCAGCTTGGAAGTCACCCTCTCCAGCGAGGCTCAAAATTAGATCCTGGAAGCAATTCAAAATATAAGTATGGTAAAATGGGTCTAACACATCTTTGCCATGCGTGAGAGAGAACCACCTGTCATATAATTCCAATGCCCTGTGAGAAGGGCCATCTGCTTCCCCAGACCTAGTGATCCCAATGACATATTTTAAACATAAGAGGATCATACCTTTGCTTCAACGAAGATATAAAAGATTAAAAAGGGAAAGAACAGAACTAGAACAAATATGGCAGAAAGACTATACGACCCAAGGCAAACAGGCATATTCACTCCTTCTACGTCAATATTACAAACCCGTAAAAAATATAAAGGCACCTTTTTTCAAAAACACATTGGTGAATCCAAACATCCTAATAATGAAGCCTTCAAATTGTTTAAAAAGATATCTTCCCAGTAGCAGACACCAACATCCTGAAAGAATTTGAGTCGCTTTGTGAGACATACCGAACATTCTTCACACAAAACGTATTGGCCTAGTAGGAAACATTCAGCCTGATTTAGGGAATAAGCAGGGCCGGCTTTACAGTTAGAGGTGCCTTGTATGACAATCTTTTTTGGCATCCCCCAGGACCTCCTTCTCTATATATTCCCTTAATGCCACCTTCCAACCCTGCCACTCATCTCTCCACATCCCCTCTGTCATATGCATTTCTTTTGTTTTAAAAACCTACACAAACCTGTGTAGGGTGTCAGACCTCTTTAAATCACACACACTTTATAGAGATGCAATACATCTTACGTGTGTAAATCAATCTATATGAAATGTTACACAAAAGAAGGCGAGTTACGGTTCTGTGATCTGCATGTATGCCTTCTTTGCAGCAGGCATATTAACCCTCTCTACTACTTTATGATGAGTCAAAACTGCCACTGGACAAAACTCTGATCTTTCTTCAGCAGAAACATTAATCACCGGTGTTAGCTTAACTTTTTTATTGTTGCCTAAAAACTGTTGGACAGACAAGAAAGCAGGTGCTTTTAAAAAAAAAAAGTTATTTCTGAACACAGAGCCTCTCCCATGGTCAGTGTCAGGTGTAGCTCCACTGGTCACACCACCCTAAAGCTAGCCCTAAGAATATGGCCATGAACCCTGCACATGAATTAGCAGAGTAGTGTTCGCTTCTAATAAAATACTTTATGCATCTTCACAAGATATCTGTCCCATCCAACAACTAAACAAAATTACTGACACTCTTTGCCATAGCTTACAAGAACATGCAATTCTTCCTTTTCCTCCGGAAAAATTCAATATAAATTGTAGACAGCAAGGGTGTCCCTCTTGTTAAAAAAAAATAAAAAAAAATTAAAAAAATGTTGCTTGATCCAACTATTTCAGCAAATGTTTGTCCTTTTTCCCTCTTTCCTCTTTTAACCAATATGATAGAAACAGAAGTTCAGTCAGCAATAAAATTATCTAGATTTGCATACATTGTTGCACAACGCACAATCAGCTTTTGGGAAAGGACTCTCATCATAGATGGTGTTAGTGTAAGCTCTTGAGTATCTCAGAACGATTTTGTACAGTGATGGAGTGGCTGGATGGATTCATGGAGTAGAGTGCTGGATCTTTTGGCAGCCTTTGAAACCATCTCCCATATCAACCCACTGTGTAAGCTCATGATGTCAGGTTTTCAGGGACAGTTCTAGATTGGTTCAATTCATTCTTTCATACCTGGAGAAAAACATCACTATGGGAAGTTTAACATTTTTACCCAACCCCATCATGTTAAAGGTCCCTACTGGCTTTCCACCTGAGTCCCACTCTCAATAACCTATGTATGACTACTCTGGCAACTCTCATTGAGTCCCTTGGAACTGTCTTTCACACCTATGCTGAAGACACTCACTTCATTACTAGGGCGGATGAAAGACCGTCTCATCATTGTCACCAAAGGGATGAACTATAATTCATTTGTCCTTAACTTCAATAAAATTTAAATATTTGTCCGTAGTTTCTCAGGTCATTGGACCTGTTGGCCCAATAAATTAGGGAGAGCCCTTTCTCTGTCTTTTCAAATTGATTCTTTAAGGCCACCATTACTAAACTATGCTTGACAGGTTTTGGTTTCTTAAGAATCACCAGAAAGATATTTTCTTTTATCACGACTACAGCCAGACAGGACCTGATTCAAGCCTTGATCCCTTCAAGGATAAATTATTACAACACTTTGCTGGTGGATATTCCCAGATATCTTACCCGAAAGATTCAAGCCTTACAAAATACTCCAGCCAAACTGGTTCAATGATTGGGCAAAACCTCCCCCATCTCACAAAAAAATACACTTATTACAATAGCTCCCATTCCAAAAAAGAGGTATGCTTGAGTCACCCTGCTTCTGCCATAAGTCACTTTACAGCATACATTCATATTTCTTGATGGAATCCCTTTTCTCTCTCTACTAGACAACCAGGACCTTGAGATTTCAAAAGACACATGATTTAAGGGTCACCCCTGACATCAGAACATCAGATCCAATCAACTAACTTCAAAGTTGGCAGGAAGCCATATGCACCTTCAGTTTCCCCTGGACTAATGGCATCAGTCCCCTGCAAACTGCAGGTAAAAGTGACCTCCAAATCCAAAGTTTCACAGGCCATCAGGCCTGCAGTAAAATCATCAAAAACCAATTAGTCCACTGTCTTCTGGGAGTCATAACCTAGCCTGCCTCTCAATTTCAGGCTGATACCTCAATCTCTCTGTGCCTGGTAACTGCCCAAAGGATTCTGGCATTCTTACCGCTGCTGAAGCTTTACGGTTGCCAGCCCAGTAACTAACGCCTTCACTCAACTCTACAGGTGCAGGGCACAGCTTGCAACCTGCATCTTACATCTACAACCCAGCCCCAGCTAAGATTTTGCATCTCTTTGTCAGCATCCTCATGCCAGTGTTAAAATCAGCACCAGTGCAAGTCCCGTTCAGCACCACAGACAGCCAGGACAACTCTGCACCCTGACCCCACGGACCTGGTAGAAATGAACTGACTGTTGTAGCCTGGTCCCAGAGCCTGCAATAGCTTAACCCTGAAAGGGGTCCCCTCACCTCGACCACCTAGTGGTCGTTTTCCACCAGTGGGAATCCTGCCATTGACTTCAATGTGAGTCCTGTTCAGCATCATGGACAGCCAGGACAACTCTGCACCTGGACTCCACTGGCTAGGTAAACCTGCTCTGATGGTTGTGATCTGATCTTAAGGACAGCACTAGCTTAAAGCCCCCAACGGTTCCATGCAACTCGTATCTTAAGTGCATTTTTGCAACATTTGCCATTTTCCCATTGACATCAATGCAATGTTTAAATGTATTTCTGCAGTGATTTTCTATTACTTCTAAAATGGATGTTTCTGGCCCTCTCGAACCTATGCTATTTGTTTTGGTTGTTGTAGGAGGCTGGACTGGCTTGTAGTGAGTACCAAGGGGTACTTACACCTTGCACCAGGCCCAGGTATCCCTTATTAGTGTATAGGGTGTCTAGCAGCTTAGGCTGATAGATAATGGTAGCTTAGCAGAGCAGCTTAGGCTGAACTAGGAGACGAGTGAAGCTCCTACAGTACCACTAGTGTCATATGCACAATATCATAAGAAAACACAATACACAGATATACTAAAAATAAAGGTACTTTATTTTTATGACAATATGCCAAAAGTATCTCAGTGAGTACCCTCAGTATGAGGATAGCAAATATACACAAGATATATGTACACAATACCAAAAATATGCAGTATAGTATTAGAAAACAATGCAAACAATGTATAGTTACAATAGGATGCAATGAGGACACATAGGGATAGGGGCAACACAAACCATATACTCCAAAAGTGGAATGCGAACCACGAATGGACCCCAAACCTATGTGACCTTGTAGAGGGTCGCTGGGACTGTAATAAAACAGTGAGGGTTAGAAAAATAGCCCACCCCAAGACCCTGAAAAGTGAGTGCAAAGTGCACTAAAGTTCCCCAAAGAGCACAGAAGTCGTGATAGGGGAATTCTGCAGGAAAGACACAAATCAGCAATGCAACAACAATGGATTTCCAAACGAGGGTACCTGTGGAACAAGGGGACCAAGTCCAAAAGTCACAAACAAGTCGGAGATGGGCAGATGCCCAGGAAATGCCAGCTGTGGGTGCAAAGAAGCTGCTACTGGACAGTAGAAGCTGAGGATTCTGCAGGAACAACAAAGGCTAGAAACTTCCCCTTTGGAGGATGGATGCCCCACGCCGTGGAGAGTCATGCAGAAGTGTTTTCCTGAAGAAAGACCGCAAACAAGCCTTGCTAGTTGCAAGTTGTGCGGTTAGGATTTTTGGATGCTGCTGTGGCCCAGGAGGGACCAGGATGTTGCCAATTGCATCAGGGGACAGAGGGGGCACCCAGCGAGACAAGGAGCCCTCTTAGAAGCAGGCAGCACAGGCAGAAGTGCCAGAACAGGCACTACAAAGAGGAGGGAAACAGTGCTCACCCGAAGTTACACAAAGGAGTCCCACGCCGCCGGAGGACAACTCAGGAGATCGTGCAATGCAGGTTAGAGTGCCGTGGACCCAGGCTTGGCTGTGCACAAAGGATTTCTGCCAGAAGTGCACAGAGGCCAGAGTAGCTTCAAAAGTCGCAGTTCCCAGCAATGCAGTCTGGCATGGGGAGGCAAGGACTTACCTCCACCAAACTTGGACTGAAGAGTCACTGGACTGTGGGAGTCACTTGGACAGAGTTGCTGGATTCAAGGGACCTCGCTCGTTGTGCTTAGAGGAGACCAAGGGGGCCGGTGATGCAGTTCTTTGGTGCCTGCGGTAGCAGGGGGAAGATTCCGTCGACCCACTGGAGATTTCTTCAGAGCTTCTAGTGCAGAGAGGAGGCAGACTACCCCCACAGCATGCACCACCAGGAAAACAGTCGAGAAGGCGGCAGGATCAGCGTTACAGAGTTGCAGTAGTCGTCTTCGCTACTTTGTTGCAGTTTTGCAGGCTTCCAGCGCAGTCAGCAGTCGATTACTTGGCAGAAGGTGAAGAGAGAGATGCAGAGGAACTCTGATGAGCTCTTGCATTCGTTATCTAAGGAATTCCCCAAAGCAGAGACCCTAAATAGCCAGAAAAGAGGGTTTGGCTACTTAGGAGAGAAGATAGGCTAGCAACACCTGAAGGAGCCTATCAGAAGGAATCTCTGACGTCACCTGCTGGCCCTGGCCACTCAGAGCAGTCCAGTGTGCCAGCAGCACCTCTGTTTCCAAGATGGCAGAGGTCTGGAGCACAATGGAGGAGCTCTGGGCACCTCCCAGGGGAGGTGCAGGTCAGGGGAGTGGTCACTCCCCTTTCCTTTGTTTAGTTTCACGCCAGAGCAGGGCTGAGGGGTCCCTGAACCGGTGTAGACTGGCTTACGCAGAAATGGGCACCATGTGTGCCCATGAAATCATTTCCAGAGGCTGGGGGAGGCTACTCCTCCCCTGCCTTCACACCATTTTCCAAAGGAAGAGGGTGTAACACCCTCTCTCTAAGGAAGTGCTTTGTTCTGCCTTCCTGGGACAAGCCTGTCTGGACCCCAGGAGGGCAGAAACCTGTCTGAGGGGTTGGTAGCAGCAGCAGCTGCAGTGAAACCCCTGAAAGGCAGTTTGGCAGTACCCGGGTCTGTGCTACAGACCCGTGGGATCATTGGATTGTGCCAAAAATGCCAGGATGGCATAGAGGGGGCAATTCCATGATCATAGACATGTTACATGGCCATATTCGGAGTTACCATTGTGAAGCTACACATAGGTAGTGACCTATATGTAGTGCACGCGTGTAATGGTGTCCCCGCACTCACAAAGTCCGGGGAATTGGCCCTGAACAATGTGGGGGCACCTTGGCTAGTGCCAGGGTGCCCACACACTAAGTAACATAGCACCCAACCTTTACCAGGTAAAGGTTAGACATATAGGTGACTTATAAGTTACTTAAGTGCAGTGTAAAAAGGCTGTGAAATAACGTGGACGTTATTTCACTCAGGCTGCAGTGGCAGGCCTGTGTAAGAATCGTCAGAGCTCCCTATGGATGGCAAAAGAAATGCTGCAGCCCATAGGGATCTCCTGGAACCCCAATACCCTGGGTACCTCAGTACCATATACTAGGGAATTATAAGGGTGTTCCAGTATGCCAATGTAAATTGGTAAAATTGGTCACTAGCCTATTAGTGACAATTTGAAAGAAATGAGAGAGCATAACCACTGAGGTTCTGATTAGCAGAGCCTCAGTGAGACAGTTAGTCATAACACAGGTAACACATACAGGGCACACTTATGAGCACTGGGGCCCTGGCTGGCAGGGTCCCAGTGACACATACAACTAAAACAACATATATACAGTGAAATATGGGGGTAACATGCCAGGCAAGATGGTACTTTCCTACAGTTGTTATATATAAAAATAAGCACTATTTTTATAAATTGGTGTTAGATCGTCTTTGAGTTGTGTCAGTTACTTATTGTCCATATTTGTGTTGTTAAATGCTTTACACCAGTGGCGTAACAAAACTGGAAGTCGTCAACCTGCACAGAACATGGAGGTCCCTCCCCCTCTGGACTCACTCAGTGCTATACTCACGGGGCCCCTGGAGCTTAGTCCCCACCCCGCACTGTGGGGGGCTGCTGGGACCTTTGTTATATCCCTGCCTTACACATGTTCTTCTAAGTAATGCCTGACTGCTCTTTGCCACAGTACCAGGACTTAGCTAAGGAATTACTAGTGTGAATCCAAGGACCATCTCTGGGTTATTGTGGGAGTATTACATGGGGAAGTTTAACTCCCACACCACATAGCACTCCACTTTCCTACATATTACATTATTGTGACTGTTACTTGTCTGGAAAATTCAGTTTCATCGGATAGCTCTATTTCTGAGTAATTGGTGTCAGCCATCACTGCAGTGAATGCAGCACTGAGAGACAATGCTTTAGTTTTGGTTTTGGTACACTTGATCTGTGAGTGATCTCAACATCTTCCTGCCCAGAAGAGTGTATTGCAGTTACAATGCATTGCACATGTTGGTAAAAAGAACATTTAACATTAGTGTTCTTTTTAGTGTTGAAATATTTCTCGCTTGCTACATTTTTAGCAGCCCCCCCTTCACAGATGTGTCTCTGTTTCATCCAGAAATAGATATTAAAATGTAAGAAGCGAGGCCGCCGGGAGGAGCATTACAATCCAACACAATCCATATCATCAAAACACAAAAACGTTGTAATGCTGTGAATTATTTGTCCTACCACCACCGCTGCTGTATATGTTAAATCAATGAAGAGGTTTTTTTAAAAACAAAACAAGTCATCAAAAGCAAAACACTAACAAATTAAGCAAACGCTTTAAGTTGGCCACAAACATGGCAAAGGAATATAAATATTATTTTCAATACTAAAATGTGCCATGATACTGATAATTGAGGCAAATAATCTGATGATATACACCTATGACACTCATAAATCCCTAGGCTAAAGAGAAGAGCATGATATCTGGTGTCCATCCTGGCCCATTAAACCCATATGACAGCCCTGTGCCCGCACCCACCAAGAATCACATGCATGAGTGCAGGGCAAGGATCCCACAAGTAAACAACCGCTAAGAACCCCTGCACCAATAGCACTGCAACAATTAGAATGAAGGTAAATTAAAAACATATATATGAATTGTAATATTTCTGTGAGCTCAAGGTCTCCATACGTCTCCCAGAGCAGCACAGGAATACGGAAACTGATTAGAATTAAAAATGCTTCTAAAATGTTACCTCCTAGCCAACTACCCCACAAAAGCATTTTACAGTTTGCAGAAAATATGCATTAATCAACCATCACATTTGACAAAAGATGAGTAGATTGGCAAGCAAGAAATCAGAGAACAAAGAGAAATGGCTGACTATGTATGTATGTAGCTCAACAAACCACTGAGAGGCGCCTAAATATAGAAATACTTCACATTTTTCATGCACTCGAGGTCCTGCACAGGTCTTTAGAAGCACCTCTGTAACAGCAACACTTAGAATGTGAAATAAGTTCCAAAACTAATTGAGAAAATAAATCAGGTTTTGCATTAGAAACAATTCCTCAGGCAGTATTGTGTGCAAAAAAACATCCATTCAAAATTATTCCTCAAATGGTACTTCATACAAAATAAATCCACTTTATATGTTGCTCATAATTTGTCCCAGGCACACAGAAATCAGTAATTACAATGCTCGCATTGTAAATGTTGCTAGAGCATTGTTTCTTCAGGGCTCTCCGAAGTCCTGCGTTATAGGTCACGTAATAGTGTAATAGAAGGAATTTCACATCACAAACATAATGAAGATGATGCACAGGTTTAGAGCCTGATTTATAATTAGGCCTTCTCTGCTAGGGTTATGGAGTAAATCACTGCATCGCCCTGAGGGAGGTTCTGACAATCTCATTTTGAAATGTCTACTGGACAGTGCTTAATATGTAAATAAAAACGTGCCCTCCTTTTAAACAGGGGGCTGCTGCAATTAAATGTGCGAACATGGAATACTGAGGCAGAGTAATCCTGAAGCCATCTCTGGTCTCTTCATGCCATTTACAGCCACTCCCTGCCCCTTCATCTCACTCTTGCGGCTTTCTCTTGCTCTGTCTTTCCCATGCGTATCTTTTGCACACAGTAAATAACTGAGGCAGAAAAATAAGTGCCGGTCCTCAAAAATAAGTGCTCCTCACCAGAAACAACAAGCACAAATTAAGCACTGCTGTTGGACATTGGTCATTGCATGCATTAATAAGAACCACCACAGGGGTGGATCCTGCTAATGTATAGTAGCAATTCCATGTGGTTCCATCAAACGTCATTTGTTTTATCTTTGAAAACAATCCCAAAGCAGGATTTCGATTTAGAAAATGAATGAAATACATTCACCCTCTTGCCATGAGAGTTATCTCTTATAGTGAGTGTAAAATTAATATGCTCTTTTTTGTCAGGGTATGTTTAAAGCTGTTTCATTAAAAACTGGATGAATATGGCTTTTTTGATTCAGTTTAAAAATGGTGACAAACGAATGATTTTAACTTGAAAGCCAAAGTGCAGAAATATTTCGGAACTGGAGGGACTAAACATAAGGTGACTGGTTTATCAATGATTTACACAGTTGCAAAGTTAAAAAGAGAGACACAAACTGGGGCAACGTTTTGAAACTAGTTATTATTCAGGGCAAACAGTGAAGATCTTGATTTGTGCTAGAAGGTATGACTAAACTAATGCAAGGTAGCCCTACTTTGAATCAAGGGGGCTTCCCAGGATGGTATGTGGGTGTTTTCATGCATCCATCCATAGTTTTTCATTAAAGTCCTATTTACTAAAACAGTTTGCAAAAAAAATTATGCTTCCTTGAGACAATCACAATGTTTGACACATAATTATTTTCCCCAAACCTTCCCATCCTTGAATGTGTGCTGTACTGTACAAACTTGAACAAGTACTAAACTAATTCCAAGCATACTATTTTGAACTGGAAAGCTACCTTTCAGTACAAAACATTTGCTAACCATCACACACATTCATTTGCATTATGGTGCAAGGGTGTGTGCATGGTGCAAGTCAGCCAAAATTGCACCAACGCCAAATAAGAGATAAAGAGCACCATATCTTAGTAAATATAGGGTCTGATTACGACCTTGGTGGATGGGATACTCCATCACAAATGTGACAGATGTACCGTCCGTAGTATTACAAGTTCGATTATAAGCTATGAAACTTGTAAAACAGCAGGCGGGATATCCCTTATGCCAAGGTCGTAATCAAGCCCATTATGCTGTTCTGGTCTCTCCCTTTCAATACAAAATTCCTATAGTACATGCACTAAATGTCCATAATTTGGTGCAATTCGGTGCATTGCTGTATTGTGTCAAATCTTAGAAAATCTGCCCCAGCGTTTGACAGAAACACAGGACGTTGTCAGAACAACATTTTGCCATTTTGCACTCCCATAGTCTATGCATGCACTTGCATTTACATAGCCGGATCAGCCTGACATATTGAGCCATATCATGTTGAGTTTGAACTGTAAGTGCTAATTTAAAACTGGCCTGTGTCACAGATTTGGGTTGAATGGTGTCCTGAATAATTGAAGAGCCGAAACAAAGTTATTTCACAACTTTAAACAGTGGTAAACAGTTGTTTGTCACTGTTAGAAATTGGGTCTCTAGTTCGCAGAGGTAAATTGACCTGTGCTCACCCCCTGGTAGCTTGGCACAGAACAGTCAGGCTCGATGTGTAAAGTATTTGTGCAACACTTAAATTAAAGTAAAATAGTGAAAGACAACACAAAAAGACTCAACACAAGGTTAGTAAAATGGAGATTTTATTTCTGATTAAAACAAGGCAAAAACGACATGCAATTTTGAAGATATCGGTGAAAATAGTGTATATGAGCGCAAAGCGCCAACTGGAGATATCTGGTCGCGCTAGACTGGGACAAACTGGCTCACGATTGAGCACGACCCAGTTACAGAAACCCACTTGGGCCCTCTGAACACACTACCTGAAATTCTGGTGCAGGGTCTGCACGGCATTGATTTGCAAGGTTTCGAGTTGTTTGGCGATGATTCCGGTAAGTTGAGCAGCAAGGCTTTGTGGGGCTTGGTATAATTTGCCTTGATCCTGGGGAGCTGCTCAGTGAGTCTTTCAGGGGCTTGGCATAGCTTTGCATTAATCCCAGAAAGTTGTGCAGCAAGGCTTTGCAGAGCTTGACATCACTGTGCGTCGGTTACGATGAGCTGGTAGCTGCGCAGCGAGGCCTTGTGATGCTTCTCGTTGCTTCACAGTGCAGGTCTGATGAAAACCAGAGAAGGCAGAGCATGTTAGGCCCACTTCCAAGAGTCAAGCCCTTGGGTGGTACCACTTGGCATGATAGACTCACGGATGGCAGAGTTGAACCAGTCTTTGATGTCCATGAGACTGAAAAAAGACCAGGAGCAAGCCAACAAACCCTTGGAGATTCTTAGGTTCAAGGGTGTGTAGAGGAAGTCCATTCCCTCTCACTGCAGGATAGAAGCAGCAGGGAGCAGGCTAACACAGAGAGCAAACAGCAAAGTGGCAGTCCCTCCTATAGCAGCAGCAGTAGACCAACACAGAAAAGCAAGAAGAAATGTGGCAGTCCCTCCTACAACAAAAGCAGTAGACCAATGCAGCAATGTAAATGCAGAGTGTCAGTCCCTCCTGGCAGCACAGCAGTCCTTCTTCCTGGCAGAGTCACCAGTAGAATCTGATTTGGTGGGGTTTGGGGGTCTAGTATTTATACTTTGGTGCCCAGGGTCTGGAAGGTTGAAGAAACTTCTAGGCCTTTCTTTGAAGTCCACAAGTTCCCTTTCCTGTCCTCACTGTCTCCAGACCCTCCACAGTGGGTTACGCAGGCCTTTGTGAGAGTAGAGGCACAACCCTTTTCAGAAGTGAAGCAGTGCTAAGCTGCACCCCCATCAAGCCATTTAATGGGCTTTTAAGGTACATTAAGCTCCCCTTTTGTGACTGTCTGAGAATGCACAAAACCCAGCTGTCATCTACCCCAAACTTGTATCCAGAGATAGGGAAAGGCACAGAATGGTTAAAGTATGACAATGCCAACTTTCTAAAAGTGGCGTTTTCAGACTTACCTTAGGGCTGACTTACATGTATTAAAAAAGAAGGTTTTGCCGTTCGAAATGGCAGTTTAAACTGCACAGAAAGGCTCAACAGTGGCAGCCCTGAAACATGTTTGAGAGGTTACTGTAGTGGATGGCACAATCAATGATGAAGGACCACGGGTAGAATTTAATTTACAGGCCCTGTGTACATATAGTGCACTTTACTAGGGACTTAGAAGTAAATTAAATATGCCAAACATTAAATATGCCAATTATACCATGTTTAGAGTAGAGAGCTCATCCACTTTAGCACTTTTTAGCAATGGTAAGGTGGCCAGAGTCCTAAAACCAACAAAAACACGATCAGAAAAATAGGAGGAGGAAGGGAAAAAGTTTGGGTATGACCATGCAGAAGGGGCCATTTCAAAAAGTCATGAAAACTTTTAAAGAGAAATACACAAAACCACGACATTGAACATCGAAAAAGTCAAAGTAGAAAACAACAGCCATAGTATAGCAAAATAACATATAATGTAGTAATTCAGCTCAAAAACCCAACAGCACAAAAACGACAGATCATCTGCTAATGAAAAATACAGAATTACAGTGAACCCTTGCTCCAATCAGAATTAGAACCCCATAATGCATTGCACCATAGAAACGTGTGGAAACACTATTTAATAAAGGAGTCTATTTTAATTATTTGCAATTAAAGGCTTTGCTCTCAAATACAAACAGGTCGTGTGTTATATATTGTATTACACTTTTCTTTTACTGTTCCAGCATGTTATGCTTTGGAGCAGTGAAGTACGGTATTGTGCGAGCAGTTGTTGTACGGAATACATGGGCTGCAAGATATTAACCTTTAGTCCAAGAATAGCTTTATTCTTCGTGCTTTATTGCTCACACTAATTAAAGGTAGGCAGTTAAAACGTTCTGCAGAATTGAAATAGCCATTTGTCTATGCTAATTAGATACTTTAGGACGTTTATCGAGGCATCCGCTTTCACACAAGCTGCTAGCTCATGATGACAGATCTAACTGTTCATATTTACTAGTGCTAGCATACAAGATAGCTCACGCTGAACAATTGACATTTTTGTTAAATGGTGAAAACCTCTATTAGTAATTTTTACTGTCAAGTCCTTGCCTGTGATGTTCATTAAAATATTTTACAGTATCACTGATTAACACTTTATGAGGGGAGCCATCTTCCAGGTTTAATTTGATAGGCCACATTACAGAAGAAAAATATACAAATAAAAATGACATTTGAGTTCTACCTTTTTGTTGTGAACTATTTTCAGCTGTAAAATGTTTGATCATGATTAAGCCAGAGACACGATATTTAATGTTTAATCATAGGCTGTAATCAATTATCTTTAATCATATCCAAGGCTGTTATTCTCAGCATTTTAAAATGCAGCCAATTTTCAGTGGGTGTATTGCTAAAGCAATGTGTCATGATCAATTAAAGCATTTCAAAGTTCTCAGCAGAACAAACATTTCTATTGGTAACAGTGCCCTCTACTGACTCAATATAAAAATAGGTTTGGGGAATAAATTCAGATCTTCGAGTTAATGTATTACTTTTCTTCATCTAACAAACAATGGAATATATGAGCATTTCAGAAGTGTAAAAAAAAGTGCTCACCTCAGTAAGCATTTACAAAACTGAAAAAAACAGTATGTGTCTGTAGGAAAGTACCATCTTGCCTGGCATGTTACCCCCATTTTCACTGTATGTATGTTTGTTTTTGCCCATGTGTCACTGGGATCCTGCCAGGCAGGACCCCAGTGCTCATAATGTATGCCCTGTATGTGTTCCCTGTGTGGTGCCTAACTGTATCACTGAGCCTCTGCTAATCAGAACTTCAGTGTTTATGCTCTCTCTGCTTTTCACAATTGTCACTGCAGGCTAGTGACTATTTTCACCAATTCTCATCAATTCTCATTGGCACACTGGAACATCTTTATAATTCCCTTGTATATGGTACCTAGGTACCCAGGGTATTGGGGTTCCAGGAGATCCCTATGGGCTGCAGCATTTCTTTTGCCACCCTTAGGGAGCTCAGACAATTCTAACACACGTCCACGTTATTCCACAGCCATTTTTCACTGCACATAAGTAACTTATAGGTCACCTATATGTCTAACCCTCACTTGGTGAAGTTTAGGTGCCAAGTTACTTAGTGTGTGGGCACCCTGCACTAGCCAAGGTGCCCCCACATTGTTCAGGGCAAATTCCCCGGACTTTGTGAGTGCAGGGACACCATTACAAGCGTGCACTACATATAGGTCACTACCTATATGTGGCGTCACAATGGTAACTCCGAACATGGCCATGTAACATGTCTAGGATCATGGAATTGTCACCTCAATACCATCCTGGTATTGGGGGGACAATTCCATGCCTCACGGGTCTCTAGCACAGAACCGAGGTACTGCCAAACTGCCTTTCTGGGGTTTCCACAGCAGCTGCTGCTGCTGCCAACCCCTCAGACAGGTTTCTGCCCCCCTGGGGTCTGGGCAGCCCAGTCCCAGGAAGGCAGAACAAAGGATTTCCTCTGAGACAGGGTGTTACACACTCTCCCTTTGGAAATAGGTATGAAGGGCTGGTGAGGAGTAGCCTCCCCCAGTCTCTGGAAATGCTATGATGGGATCCTTCCTTTACAGGTCCTCAGGTCCAGGAATCCATCTTCAGTGTTTTGTTGGTGCTTGTGGTTCTTGCAGAATCCCCTATCACAACTTTTCTGTCTTTTTGGGGTAGTAGGGTAACTTTACTCCTACTTTTTAGGGTCTTGGGGTGGGGTATTTTGGACACCCTTACTGTTTTCTAACTGTCCCAGCAACCCTCTACAATCTCTCATAGGCCTGGGGTCCATTTGTGATTTGCATTCGACTTTTGGAGTATATGGTTTGTGTTGCTCCTAGGCCTATGTCTACCTATTGCATCCTATTGAGATTCTACATTGTTTGCACTACTTTTCTTACTGTTACTTGCCTGTTTTGGGTTTGTGTACATATCATTTGTGTATATTACTTACCTCCTAAGTGATGGTATCCGCTGAGATACTTTTGGCATATTGTCACTAAAATAAAGTACCTTTATTTTTAGTAACTCTGAGTATTGTGTGTTCTTATGATATTGTGCTATATGATATAAGTGGTATAGTAGGAGCTTTGCATGTCTCCTAGTTCAGCCTAAGCTGCTTTGCCATAGCTACCTCTAACGGCCTAAGCTCCTAGAAACACCTCTATTCTACTAATAAGGGATAACTGGACGTGGCACAAGGTGTAAGTACCACAGGGTACCCACTATAAGCCAGGCCAGCCTCCTACAGTGGCCCTATGTCCACACAAGAAGAGATCATGAACTTCATAAGCGTGCATCCTTTAACTGTCTTTTAAACACCATGGGTCATTTTTAAGAAAAGTGGTGCTATACCTAATGCAGCACCACTTTTCTTGTGCCCGTTAGCACCCCCTGCGTGTATTTAAAATATGGCATACCATGGCACAGGGTAAGGGGGCGACAGCTTCATTTTATTTCACAAAATTGATGTACTCTGCAGGAGTAGTGCCAAAATGTCATGGAGCAGTGTTAACATTTTGTTGCTACTCCTGCAGAGTAGGTATGCCCCCTTTTCATGGCTGCTCTGAGCAGGCATTAAAAGTGCTGAAAAAAACTGATGCAAGGAAATCTCTTAGATTTCCTAATGCCATTTTTTTCACCCCCCCTCCAGATGGTGAACGCCTCCTCTGCATACATGATGCCTGGCTCAGGCATAATGTAGCTCAAAGGGTTACAAACTGCCAAATACGTAATTTACGTAACGTGCAAGGGACTGGAATGTGTTTTATATTAAAACAGCTGATGTTCTGAGAAAATGTCCCTACGTAAGGATATGAGTTTTCTATAAATGTCAGAGACTAAACTTGTACCACCGCAACCCATCTTGCTGCAGCCTTGGAAGAAGCACAGAGTGATCAAGAATGTCTTGTTTGATAACAGAGTGCCGACCTAGGCAAGAACAGTTAGATAGAAGGAAACAAAACAAGGCTGTAAAAGTGGCTACTGTAACAATAATAAAGTGAAGCCAAATAAAATATATCTAGGTTAAAGTGCACAGCGGCAGGCCTAGTATGTCAAAATAACATGCATGGAGCTATAACTAAAATGGCTACACAGCAACGTCTTAGCAATGGATATACTTGGATATTATTTTCTGTCAAACCGGATTGCCAAACAGTGAGAACTTTTGAAATGAATGCACATGATATTATTGGGTACAACTTCAGTTTGCTTGCAGATAATGAAGTTAAACCCACAGCGCTATAACAGGTAGAACAGTTTCATTATCTTCAAGCATACAAACAAAGTTTCAGTGTTTTGGAGGAGTCACAGTAATTGCCATAGGCATATGAATTCTGAACCTCATTCTTCATGTGGCAAAACAAATATACTTAAAGGTGCAACACATCCTGACTCTCAGAAACTCTCCACATCTGAGCCATGGAGGACATCGGGGTAAAAACAGCAAAAATTGGTTTTACCACAATTGTGGTTGTTACTCTTTTCTGCTATTTCAATGATTATATCTAGGGAAAGTAATCTCTTCAGGTCAGGCTTTAGCAAAGACCTTTTTTTAATTTGACTAATAATGTATGTATTATATACTTAGTTAAAGGAAGTTTCAGCCACCTCTCTTCATCCATTGGTCTGTTGTGTCCTTCACTTTTTGCATACCCCAACTAAAGCATACCCATGACACAATGAGTCAGCCTACTTCAGCCACTGATTAACTTTGCTTTAACAGATTACATGTCACTCTCTCACAATGATCACAAAGAAGTTCCCTTTAGTGACACTTTTTTGTTTTTTACTTTATGGTTACTTTATTGTCATTTGTATTTAGAGCCTGAGATGGAAGCAGAATGTTTTATATCAGATGTGAGCAGAGGCCACTTTCCACCCTTTATCAGTTCCTGTCTCATGCCGATGCTGTGGATTTCTCCATTTGGATGGTACTTTGGTAATTTGACTACTAGTATTTCACAACCTAAGGGAAACATTTGTAGCACTTGTAACACATTTTCATTTCTTTCTTTCTTTCCTTCTTTCTTGCTTTCTTTCATTTTTCTTTCTTTTATTTATTCTCTCTCTGTTTACTTAGTTTTTTCTTCCTTCTGTCTTTCATTCCTTCATTCTTTCTTTCCTTTCAAGTTTTCTATCCTATTTGTGCTTCTTTCTTTCTTTTTTTCCTATTTCCTCTCGTCCTTTCTTCTTTATTTCCCAGCTCCCTTGCTGCATTGGCTCTGGCAGTTCAAACCAGGGATTGACCTGCTCTATAGTGTACCTATCTGTGGTTGATCAACCCATGATGTGCAGGGCATTTGTCCGTGACCTGAACCAACCCCTTATATTTGTCACCATTGCTGAGGGAGGGGCAGATTTACTGAACCATAACTGGTGCATTTTATTGGTTTTTAGATGTGGTTTGTCAGTGGAATATATATCAACGTCAATGCAAACTTCCAAATAAAAAAAAAGAAGCAGCCTTGGAGGCAACTAAAAGTCCAATTGTGTTACTTCTAATCACATGAAAAACAGCATGCTGCAAAAAGAGTGGGATGCTACAATTAGAGTCTTGCTCATGGCAAACAAGTCTGTCAATATGCTCTACATATGTGCCTCACTCTTTAATTCTTAGTTTCTTTCTTCATTTTTCTCTTACAAACCGAGAATTTAATTCTCTATCTCAACTTGTTAAAATCATGACAATTTTGTGCATATATTCCTTTCTTAAATTGTGTCACAAATCAGCTATTTGTGTTGTTATTTGTATAATGTTTTGCATTAATTTAAGCACACATCTAAGTGAAATAAAACAGAGACATTATTTGTGATAGAAAACAATATGAAAGTGATGATTGCATCCCAGAGAGATCTAATTTGTAAATGTTTGACATTTATGAATGTAATGCATCGTGGGACTGGTAGTCCACTAATTAGTGCCAAATGAAACGCCTTACATGTAACAACCATGTTCAGTATCTTTTTTTGTTTCTGATTAATAGGTTTAAGTTGCTTTCCATTTTAAGTCTCAAATGATAAACTCTGGTTGTTTACATGAGTAAGTAACCTTGACACCGTAGCATTTCATTTAGAGCATATTCATCATGATCCAAAATACAATATGTCATTTTGGATTCAGTTAAAAAACCCTCTCTGTTACTTTGGGACGTATGGAGGCTCCAGCATTCACAAACGCACTATTGGGGTTGTGACTCAAAATAAATAGAAAAGGAAATTCAGTGCTCTACTGATATTTTAAGTCAATGGAAACACATATGAACTGGCCACATGCAGTGGGTTAAAACTGGCTGAAGAAAATTCCCTGCTGCCAAACTCTGCTGCACAAGGCCAAAGGCTATGTGCTATGGGGGTTGGCTGCCCACAGCATAGATGGGGCCCTGTAGTCAATTCCCGCTACGCAGAGCCAAATACCTTCAGAACACTCAGGATGCTCAAGAAGATATTTAAATGATTCCCCACCAACACTCACAGAAGCATCACCCAAGACCTTCTCACCAGCAAGCTGGACTATAGCAATACACTCTGTACTGAAATCAATGTTCAACTGACCAAATAACTCCAGACAATGCAAAAACTCAGTGACTAGACTGACCCTCAGCCCCCCCCCCCCCACAACAACATCACCCTACACCTCAAAGAGCACCACTGGCTCACAATCCACAAACAAGCACTCCTAAAACTCCTCACATACACACATAGAAAGCCTTACACACCATTGACCCCAAATCCCTCATGACCACATAAGCTTCCACAAACCTACAAGGCACCTCCTCTTAGATGAACTCCTACTCGCACCCGACTACATATACACAGAACTAGATTTGATGGCCATGCCAGTTCCTACATTGCTTCTAATACCAAGAATGGCCTTCCCCTAAACATCAGAGCCCCATTTTCAAATCCTGAACTTCACAGGAAACTGAAAACCTGGCTCTTCAGCTACAACAACCCTGGCTAGGGCCATATAGCTCATGTGTTAGGGTCAGAATGCCCTCCTGAGATGAGGTTGTGTATTGTACAAATACACATAACATATTGTTAAATTTGAGTTATTGTTTCCCTGGATGTTGAGAGAGTTTAGAAATATGATCCTAACAATATCCTGCAAATTTCAGTTCTGTTTTTTATTTTAATTCATAAACATAAATGCACTTTAAATGCAGTGTTATAGTTAAATGAAAATATCACTTAAAATAGAATGTTTTAAACAAAAAAAAATACTGAAATTGAGCAGGTATAGTTATTTCAAGTAACTATAACTCGCACCCTCACCATAAACAGTGTTGCTATGTTGATGTCATTAGGGATGTTATCAATACAGTGATGGGAACTTTCATAAGTAATGTAATATGTGAGGGTACAGGGCAAGGACACGTTATTGTTACATGGCTCAGATGGTCAGGATACCCTACCCTGCCCTTATATCTTATTTCAATGTTGTTTCTAGGACTCAGGGACTGAGAGCCTAATTTCAAGTTTGGCAGTCCACGGACCACCAAACTCACAGAGGCGGTCGAACCATCGCAATCCTCACAGTCCAACGACCAGATTATGATGCTGGTACTCAGACACCCAAGAGACCACCGCCTCTACCTCATCCCCGAAAGGTAGGTGGCGGTTTAAGTCCCTGTCAGCCATGGCAGTGCAGAGTTCGGCACTGCCCTGCTGATCACAATTGCCTTTTCTGCCAGCCTTTTCATGGTGGGGGCCCGCCATGAAAAAGCTGGTGGCAAGGCAGTGCTTGGGGCCACAGGGGTGCCCCTGCACTGCCCACAACCATTTCATGGGCATTGGAGTGGCCCCCCCAGCCAGCACCCTTATAATGCACACTGTCTGCTATTGCACATTCTCCCAGAGGAAGCCCAAGCCAATGCCACTGCACTGTTTCCACCGGGCTGACCGGCAGAAATGTTGTAATACAATGTTTCAGGTGGTCATCCTAGAAGAAACATCTTACTAAGGCGATGGTGAGGACGCCAGCTTGACGGCTGCCTCCTCACTGCTGTCCTGGAGTTGTGGCGGTTCAACTGCCTAACTCCTAATCAGGCCCTGAGTCCCTGAGTCTTATGATGGTGACTGCAACTTTTCCTTTGGACGACGACCAGCTATTAAAATGCCTGCTTGAGCTTGAAGTTTTAACTTCTTAAATGTTTCAAGTTTCTGCCAAAATTGGTGTACTTCAGTTAAGCTGTTTTTACTTTAGCTATGTCTAATTTCCCTATGGAAAATTGCAAGGGGAATGCACATTTTGGTATCCACCATTTTAGTGCCCCCTGTGTGACGGAACACTCCAAAACTTTCTAGGAAAAACCTAAGGTAGAAGAGACTTTTCGGGAAAGTCTTGTAATAATGCCAAAGTTATCAGTAAACCAAAAAAAAATATCATTTTCTATGGAAACATGATCCTGACTATAATTACCCAGTGGGTTCTGCTATAGGGTATTATATAAAATAATGTTTTGGTATCCTTATAACTTTAGCATTATTTGAGTCTTCATGAAACTTTCCAAACAAAAGCCTCATTCAACTCTGCACCTTCCTGCAAAATTGCAGGGTGATCCGGTAAGTGAGGGACGAAACAAAGTAGGGGGATTACATGTGATCACATTGGAAAATTAGACACAGCTGCAACACAAATGGCTGAACAGAATTGCACTAAATATGGCAGAAAGCTAGATCATGGTTGAGAGAGTGTGTGTTCTTTGATTTTGTGTAAATGCTACACACTTAAAAGTACCCACTAACCTTATTTTCTAGAGATCCAAATTGTCAAATAAATGGTAATTTCCCTCTGAGAATTAAATAAACTTTTGTTTTTTTATTTTAGGGCCCCCACCCACTCAGTTAATAGCATGCTTCATCATAGGGTTGCATCCTTGTCTCTGAAAACCAAGCGGGCTCAACCATGACCAAGGGAGCATTTATGAGACTGTTGTCTGTTGCGGTCTTCAGGAGAATCAAAAACTGTAAAAACAACAATGTACCTTTTTTAATAGTGTGTGTTTTTGGTTTGCAAAAAAGCCAAGTTTCTATGGAATTATGGCACTACACCTTTGTTTAGGCCAATATGTTTCAACCCCTATTGGAGAATGGACCTTATGCATCATGGGCTTCCATCACAATTCGGCATGTGCCTAGAAAGTATTTGGCCAGTTGCCTATTCTCAGCCATCAGTTGTCCTAGATCAGTAAGTCTAGACATGTGACATATAACATATAACATATAACATGCAGGGGCTACAGGACCTAGTGTTGAGTCTGGCACTCTTCATTCCCAATTCGAGATCCATCTGGTACCACATAGGAAGTAGGTGTCGTAGACTCCTGTTATAGTAACAAGACTTCTGGATTAGGGTTGGCAATACCACTGTTTTGTGGGTGACTGAGTCAGCCCCTCACCGTCTTGGCAACTGTCGGACCAACACTTTCAGCTAGCTAGGAGCACGTCACCAGAACCTGAAAGAAAAGGTGATTTGTGGCAGTCTGAACACAACACTCAGTGACTTCTCAGGGAAAGTTGTGGCCGACAAGTCTTGCCCCTTTCTCTCGTTAGCAAAAGTCTCAGACACTTATAGGCTAAGAAAGAGATTCAGTGTGGTTTTCAAAACATTTATTGAAAGAAGTGCATTCTACGATAACATATGTGTGCTGCAATTAATAGGGCAATGAGGCATAACAATATTAAAATGGTGGTGAACAGTGAGAAGAATATAAACAGTCCCAACATATTGGAATAATATGCATAAGTGACTTCTACCTAGCCCCTAACTCCTAACCGTTAGCCCAGTCTGTCCATAATTAGTTCATGAGAGGAGCACCCACCCCATTACCTGAAGGAAAGGGGTCTGCCTGTCATCTCCTGGGTTGACTGTGGAAGCAGGGCTGAGGTCAGCAATAAAATGTCATGTTGCGTGGAAGGGTTTCTGGCTGAAATGACTAACCTGTTGTCCCTTGGCCTACACAGAGTTTTTATAAGAAAACTGATTTGTGTTCCATGAAGAAGGTCCTCCCATGGGTAGGTGCCATCAGGTTAATTACAAATTCACAAACTTTTATGGTGACAATTGCAAGTTGGATTATCCTGTACTATGGCACGTCAACCTTCGAAAAAGGATACATGGTGAAATGTCATGCACAGAATAATAGTAACAATGCTTTCACAGAATCACAGAGTTACAGCTGACTCGAAAATAAAACATCCCCACTGAAAGCAAGCTAACTAAAAATGAAGCAGACAGTAAAATGGACCCAGGACAGAGGGGGACATGTCCCTCTAGTCAAACAATCAACAAAAGTGACGTATGGCCATTTGACACCGAACTATGCCCCCGTCTCCTCCTGGCTGCTTGCTATTAGGTGACACCTTGAAAGGGCTCAGTCTTCTTCCTTTGGGTCGGGCTGGCACCAAATCCAGTGGAGAGAAAGCTGCCCGCAGAACTGGTTTGAAGTGACAATACAGGAAGGGATTATTCATTATCCTGGCCCCTTCTCTGGGGGCAGACAGGCTTTGAATAAGGGAGATTGTTTTCCAATCTAGTATTTTGAGAGTGAGGGACACTGTGACATTGTTTGTGGTTGGGCTACAAAGGTGTGTAATGTTACGTGCAGGGTTATCCCTGAGAACTTTTACTCCATTGGTTAGGGAGGAGCCACTTTTTGATTCCAGTCATATATTTGGCACCCCAGGCACCCTATTGTGGGACCTTTGGAAGAACAGAAGAGGACTGGAACTGCTGTTTGTGACAGAGAAGTACTCTGAAGGACCAGGCCTGCTACTCTAGCACCAAGGACAAAATAGTATAGTCTAAGGGTCAGTTGGCCAATCTCCTATGTAGCTACATGCCCACACTAAGCTGCAAGAGGTATTTTCTTTCATGAAGGGCCCAGCTGCCCAGTACCATCCGGACATGACCTGGACCCTGCTAGTATCCTCAGCTGGAGTGAACCTGGACTTCCAAGTGCTGTTTAAAAAGACCTAAGATGCTTGGCTGTGTCTATATAGGTTTCTCTTACCACTCCCAAAAAAACTTAGACTTAGAACCTCTGAGGACCAGGAAGATCCACACTAGCCTCTCCACCCAAGACGTGAGCTTGCTGTGCTATGATAACAGGTTTCTCCTGCTCATAGTTTCCCCACAGCATCAAATGTGATTTAGCAGACCCACAGCAGGAATGTCTTTGGCCTCATGGAATTCAGGGATACATCTGTAGTATTAAACTGATGGAGTATTCAGAGCTCCAAAAAAGAGAATAAGTCCAAATGTATATGTACTACAAGAAGACTTCCCCTGAGCAAAATTGGAATTCCTCCCACTCTGTGCTTTTCCCACCAAAACTAACTGCTTCAGTGGTTCCTCATTGAATGCCTGTATGCCTCATCAGATACAGCTTGCTGCCTAGACCCACTGATAAAGTTTGACTTAAAATAAAAGAAACTATATCCCAAGTTAAAATCTCTGACCTGGTTGATCAGTGTTACTGTACCGGACCCAGGATCTATTGTTGTCAGCCTAATATTGCACCTAGGTCCCGGTCTACCAAGACCATTTACTTGGCTCAATGAAATTGTGTACTTGTTTACTTGTTTTCCTTCACAGCATTAAAACACATATTTAGGTATATTTATTGCTTAGTTTTTATTACTTTTTTGGTACTATGTAGACACTTTACTTATTGTCCTAACCAAAGCTTATCTGCCTATGCATTGCCTTAAGTTAAGCCTGCCTGCATTGTGCCATAGCTACCAGGGGACTGATGTGAGGTAAATGTAGTGGCTTTAAGAGCTATAATTATTTTTTGACATGGGCAATTGCCCACCCAAAATAATAATCCAGTTTGTTATTTCATACATATTTGCTGAAAAGACAAAAGGTTGAAGTGATGTTATGGTAATAGGATCTTCCTTTGTCTAAAAAAACAGAAATTCACTGAAAACAGCAATGTTTAAAGTGACATTATTGTTAGTTACATAAAAATACTTGAACTTTCACTGAAAAAACTAAGGTTAAAGTGAAACAATACTAAGGTCTTGAGACAAGATAAAACAAAACACCACTGATGTTTGCCAGTTATAGTTTAGTGATATTACTATGGCTTGCATCTTGTGCTTATGATCTCATACGTTGCATCACTCAAAAAATGTTAAATAATATTATTGATGACATTACCAATGAAGCTGTTCAGCCATTCTACATTGAGTGCATTCAGGCATCCACACAAAGTAAGGTGAACATTTATTAACTACTGCTTAAGAATTAGCTATCTATTTTGAAGCACATATGTGATATTAGAACCCAAATGTTTGAGATCTTTAACATGGTTTAAATACTTTTTTATGAAGACATGTATGATTCAGTTATCATTTCATGAATTTTCCCTTCTTATGTTTTATATGGGTATTGTAGGTACTTAAGATTAAAGTGCAGCTACATATGTACAATTATCAAAGGTGATTACAATGCCTTAAATGGAATTGCCCATTTGGGAAAGATCTTGATTTCCCAAACTGCTTCATGCCTATATTTGGTGATATCTGGACTTCTGATGTATACACGTGCCCACATGGGTTTTACTGCTTTGTACTATCCATAAAATGTAGCCCTTGATAGATTTTCAATTATGCCAAAATCATTAAAATAATTTTGTTAATTTATCATTAATCCATTACAGATAGTTTTGCAATTACTCCCACTTGCATAATTTGGAGAAATATTCTACCACAAGAGGACATTTAGCAAGCACAGCCAGCTGCCTGAGCTCATTGTTCTGCTGCATTTGTCACTATTTCTTAGCACAAAAATGCATACTTGCATCCATTTTGGAAATGAGGTTGCATTTTGTGCGTAGAAATTAGCACTACACCCTAGGTGTTAGTTGGGGAAAAATCCTACCCCGTTCTTAGCATATTTAGCAAATACAAGTGGGTACTCATGCTCGTTACACATGTTCAGTTTGTACTTATTACCATTTCCTAGCACAATCTTTCTCCTCACATCTAGTTTGGACTTGAGGAAGTATGTTTGATCTAAGAAAGAGCGCTTCACTCAGAATTATTATTTTCACAAACCCTACATGAAATTACAGGACCGTAGATACATTTGGTTCTTTTGAGAACAGTCTACTTTCTTACTACCCTTTGACTCAAATATATTTTCTTGATTTGCCATTTAAGTAATATCTTTAGATTCTTTTTTTAGAAAATTCTGGTTTAGTTTAAAATAAATGCCTTCAGCCCTAACACAAAAATCAAGCACTGTAGGAGCCCTGGAGCACCCCAATTTTACGAAGTTAGACAGTGGTAAATGGTTGATTGTAATGGGAATTTTGGAAGCACGTGCTTCTTTTGGCTGTAAATATAAACTTGTAGAAACATGTATTCAAATATCTAAAATAATCTTTAAAACATTAGAGAATACAAAACAAAAAGCAACATAACAACACAACTAAAACATAAAAGGGCACAGCACAACACAGCAATGTAGTCAAAGCAGAATGCAACAAGCAACTAAACTGCCAACTTCTCATTTAAATATTGCAGCACAAAAACACAGACGCAGAAACAACCAAACTCATCACAACTACCGGTTTTCATAATACATGTGTGAAAGCTGTTGCACTGCACACTGCCTTACCTACCACCCAGAACATGAAATAGTACCAGTCAAAAAGGTATTGTGATACAGCTATTGATTTCTAAAATATAGTGTCTGAAATCAACTTAACACAGATTAACCTGTTTTCCAAAGGTGAGAATAACCAAAGGTAAAAGAATGTTTTAGAGTGTTTTTTTCTGATTGGATCCAGTAGGAAATTTGTCTGACAACCTAAATTATTTTGCCATTACTGGGGCCTATTTTGCGTTTCTGGCTTTAGATCTCTATGCACCCTAACCCTTACAAACCATTAATAAAGTGTTTGTGCTTCCTTTTAAATATGGTCAAATTGGCATACTTCTAACTGTCATATGAGTCCCTAGTATAGGGTACAAAGTGTACCCATTGCATGGAGGTTAAATGCTGCAAGTGAACTGCAGCATCTTTTTTGACATCTACAACAGTAGCAGTGTAAACATGGCTTCCAGTCTACCACTGTGGCCAATTGGAGCAGTGCAAAAACTTAAATTGTCCTATTAAAAAACCCTTTATGTCTTCCTTTCATATTGTCAGGATCCTTCATTCCTGACATCAGGTGGGGCTACTTGAAGACCTTTTGTGAACCTGCTGCAATCATTAGTGCTACTTTGGAATCTGTGCTGCACATCAGTGCTCATTCAAAGACTTTGGCCCTCATTACAACCCTGGTGGTTAGTGGTAAAGTGGTGGTAATACCGCCAACAGGCTGGCGGTAACTACTGCCAAAATATGACCATGGCGGTGAGAACTCAGATAGACAGACACTCTACCACACCCACCTCCAGGGCGGAAACAACAGCCACCCAGCGGTAGCCACCTACAGCCAGGCACTAGCCAATGTTCCGCCCACCATATTAAGACACCGGAAACCGCCACCTTTTCCAGGGCAGTACCAACAACATCAAAATCCTGGTGGAAACACTGCACAGAAGGTAAAGGACTCACCTTTGGAGATACAGAGAAGAACCACACCACCATGGAGCCCGAGCTGCATGTCTTCCCAATGATTTTCTACGTCCTGCTCCACCATGAACACCAATGACGGTGAAGACAATGACAGTGAGTACAGCCGCCTAGCACACAGGGGAGGGGGGGGGCGAAAAAGAGAGTGACACACAGACGCACAACACACACCCCCACCCCCAACACCATACACATAATCAGCTTCAGTAATAAAACATATTTACCCCGTGCCCCTGATGAATAATGCAAGGACAACAGGAGTGTACTAAAATGAGTGTCATAAGATCAACACAGTAGAAATAAGAAAATGCAATGTAACTGTTACATACATATGTACAGTTCAAGGGACACTGGCCAGTCCTCATTGTGCATGGGCCAAAGGGCCAAGGCCCCACTTGTCACCTGCATCAACATGGAGCGAACACTGCAGGGGCATCAGATGGGAAATAGGCAGGCACCTCAGGGGGACGGGGAATGGGGGCTCCTCAGCCGGCAGATGAAAGAAGACCACTGGTTCCGGAGGGGGCAATATGCCCTGTGCTTGGTCCTGGGGAGTGCAAGACCACAGTCTCTCAAGTGGGTGACTTGCCCACATGCACTGGAGGGGGCAACATGCCCTGTGCTTGGTCCTGGGGAGTGCAAGGCCACAGTCTCTCAAGTGGGTGACTTGCCCACATGCTCTGGAGGGGCAACATGCCCTGTGCTTGGTCCTGGGGTAGTGATGGGCCACAGTCTGTAGAGTGGGTGTCTTTCCCACTGGTTCTGGAGGGGGCAGCATGCCCTGTGCTCTTGATCCTGGGGAGGCTGTGGTTGATGGGTGACTTACCCACAGGTTCTGGAGGGGGCAGTTTGCCCTTTGCTCTTGATCCCGTGGAGGCTGGGGTTGGTGGGTGTCTTACCCACTGGTTCTGGAAGGGCAGCGTGCTCTGTGCTCTTGATCCTGGTGAGGCTGGGGTTGGGGGGTGTAATACCCACTGGTTCTGGAGGGGGCAGTGTGCCCTGTGCTCTTGATCCTGTAGAGTGCAAGGTCACAGTGCCAATGACCCCAGGTCCCTGATTGTCTTGGGAGTGCCATGGGGTCCCTGTAGAGGTGAACACACTGCTGATTGACGTGTCCTGGGGACAGAGGTATGGGTACGCTGGGTGGGTGCTGTGGTGGTGTTCCCAGATGGGGGGAGGTTCTGTGGTTTTCTGTGACTGGCCTAGGTAACCGACTGTCCGGAGGTCCCTGATTGGCAAGGTTGGTCATCCAGATCCAGGCGACCAGAGTTGCTGTTATCACTGTGGGCCTCTTCAGTTGGGGGACTGGATAGTGCTGGCACCTCTTCTCCACTAACATTGGCTGAGATACCTGTGGGGATGTAAATGCTGTGTTATTGTTTCTGTGTGTGACATATTGTTCATCAGTGGGTTGCCCTCTTTGGTTGTATATGCCCTGGCAGCTTTAACTTGTGTAAGTTGGTATGTGGTGGGCTAGATGATTCTCTCTAGTGTGCATGCTTTGGTGATAGGTATCCACACAGGGCTGTGAGTGATGTCCATGCATTGGTGGTGCATGCAGGGCTTGCCATTTGGATGGGTGGGATATGATGCTGGGGAGTGTGGGAGGTGGTGGAATGATGGGAGTGAAGGTGAGGGTGGGGGTATGTGATAGCATGCAGGTATGGGGCTGATAGTAGTATAGAGTTGACTTACCAGAGTCTAATCCTCCTCCTACTCCAGCCAGACCCTCAGGATGCATGATTGTCTAGACTTGCTCCTCCCATGTTGTTAGTTGTGGGGGAGGAGGTGGGAGTCCACCGCCAGTTCTCTGGATAGCTTGCTGGTGTCTTTCTGCTATGGAACACACCTTCTCTATAGGTCGTTCCACCTCTTCCTAATGCCGTCCCTTGTTCTGGGGTGCTGTCCCGCGGTGTTGACCCTGTCCATGAGCCTCCACAATAGCACCATCTTCCCAGCAATGGATATCTGCTGCTCCTGTGCTCCAAATAGCTGTGGCACTACCCTGATGATTTCGTCCACCATGACGCTTTGCTCCTCCTCTGAGAATCGGGGGTGGCTTTGTGGGGCCTAGGTGTTGTGTGAGTTATGTAGATGAGGGTGTGTAGGGTGATGTGTTGGGGTGTGTGAATGGATATCAGCCGCCGCCACAGTATTTTGGCAGCAGTCAGCATGGCTGTAAGTGGGATTTACCGCCAATGTCATAATGAGGGCCTTTATTTATTGTCTTGGAAATCAGATCTACTCCAGATTCCATTCCAGGGGTTTACTTACCATCTTCTAATGGATGATGTTACTTGTATGCCTTTCCTGAGTTTGGGCACTCCAAAGGAGCTTTTTGGTAAATATTATTATATTTTTAACTCTGTAGAAAGAAGATCTGATCCTTGTTCCACACTGGAGTTTCATTCATGCCACTGGTTGCTTCCTGGAACTACAGTAGATTACTTCAGGCAGTGAGGTGGAAGAGGACTTTACCTGCTTCACCTGCACTAGCTCTCATATGTTCTGAGTTCCAATTTCCCAATATGGCTGTGAACCGGAAGGAGGGATTTAAAACTGACTTCTTGATTTCTGAAGCCCTGTTCGTAATTCATAGTCTTTGTTTTCTCTGTGTATCTTTACTGCCTTGTTTGTCCTGTTTCCTGTGTGTTCTTACCACTCTGGTGTTCTGTTCCATTTGAAATTCAGTCCACTGTCTTTGCAGTACAAACACATTTACAGTGTGACATCTGGCTTGTTCTCCATTCCAATCAGTTAAGGGAAAGATTCCCATTGTTGTGTACGGGTCTTTGGGTGTCTTATTTGTCTCAGTGTTGTCAGTCTCAGATCACCTTGCACTACAACAGCCTCTAAAACAGCAGGACCACTGTCACTTTTCTGCATAACTATTGAATAGGCTGGTATCTCTCCAAAGGCCATTCCCTAAGCTACTAACAGACCTCCTGTCAGCTACTACTACACCTCTTATTTTGGTCAAACAATTTTAAGCTGGGCTCTGTCTTCTGTATTTTGGCTTCCACACTTTTAATTCTTAAATGCTTCTATTTACTTTGCTGTGTCATCTTGCTAAATGTTACTTCTACATCACCCATCTCTGCCTTCGCTCTCTTATAGAAATCTTCCTTTTGAATTCCTAAGTATGCTGTGTAAACCACAAGGCAGGGTACATGGTGTGGGCATACAGAAATGTACTGGGAGGCAACTTTAAATATTATTTCTGCTTGTTAGGCTGTGACCCTTACCTGTCACATTGGTGGCCCCCGCAAGAGTGATGCTTGTCCACCTTATCTCTCCCTGCACAACTCTCATTATCAGACCTCACAATCAGGTGTGTGCCAGACAGTACAAGGGCACACACCCTGCACAATGAAGGGGCTTGGTGCTACTGGGAGTGGGCACACTGTGCAAGGGGCACAGCCACAGGAGGCTAAGGGCAGTAGGAGGGGATCAGTGGACCAATGGTCGGGCAGCCACAACAACTGGCTTCCCAGTATGCCCTCACCCAAATCCTGGGTGCATACCACCAAACCCAGGACACCATGGGCCAGATACTTGCCACAGTGAAGAAGACCCAAAGGCTGCAGAGTGAATACCATCAGAAGACCATGCAGCAGTGGCAGACCCACAATGTCACCATGGCCTCCAATACAATGGTGCTGAAGGAACTCACCACCATCCTGCGTGAGTCCAACTCATGCCAACAGGCTCCTTCTATTAGCCACAACCCATCTGAGCCTTCCACATCAGCGGAAGCTAATAGAATGGAGGTCCTGCCACAGGACCTGCAGGACACCAGCAACCCTACCTCTGTAGCCAACAAGCCCCCAAGCAAGCAAAGACATCCAACCAGACATCCTACCGTTACTGATGCCAAGACCAAGACACCGCAAAGAAGTGGCCCTCTCCTGAACATTCTCCCTTGTGTGTCACTGAGACATCCTGTTGACTGTCACAGTAAACTCTCTGTTCTCCCATGGCAGGCTGGAGAGATGGGTCAAGGGAGGCAACAGGTGAGGCAAGGACCAGAGTGCACCACAACAATGTCCTGGAAGTAAAACACGACAGAGACATCAATGAATATAGCCATCACATATACCAAATCAACACACATGCACTGTAACTACAGGAAGCCAAGGCTGAGATGGTCAAGTCCATAACAAACCCACTTTCCAAAAACATCCCACCCAAATGGTTTCTCCCTCACAGCAAACGGAGCCACGCATTAGGCAGTGCAAGCTGCCACGAACAGTGATGTAGCACTGCATCCCTATCCTGAATCCAAGGACAGAATGCATTACAGAGGAAACCACCGAGTGTAGCACATATAATGCACTGGATCCGGCAGTTCAGGGAACAGTGCTCCTGCACATAGATGTCACATGTGGAGTAACACAACAAATAGAGAGAATAGCACTGACCTGTTCACAGTAAGAGCCCAAATCATGGCCACATGTAACCCCTCCCAGAGTCAGACCACCAACATCTCCTGTTATTACACACAGCAGGTGGTAGCATGGCACAAGGTAGATGGTGTAACAGGACACATATCATACATATGAAACATACCTGTATCACAGTGGAAGGTGTGCTCTGGTGGCAGCTGCATCCTCATCATCTTCCTCATAATCACTCCCCATGTCCCCTTCATCAGCCACTGGTACAGCTGCCACCTCCTCTGCATCCAGCAATGAGATGTGAAGTCTTAGGGCCAGATTGTGTAGCATGCAGCAAGCAACAACGATCTGACTTATTTTCTGTGTGTGTACAGTAAGGCACCTCCGGAGATGTGCAGACACTGGACTCTGGCCTTCAGCAGGCCAAGGATCCACTCAACCACCTGTCTTGTCCTACCGTGGGCATCATTGTTACTGTGTCCTACAGCTGTAGTTGGATGCCTCACGGGTGTCAGTAGCCAGGGAAGGTAGGGATAGCCAGATTCACCTGTGTGCACAGAGGTAAAGCCCATGTCAAGACCAGGAGGGTATAGTACAGGTTGTAAAGAGTGTTCAGAGCAGAGGTGCACACATATGTCGGGATACATAACAATGAGCCATGCCCAGTCCCTCTGTAGCGGTGTCATCATGTGTGGTATGGTGCTGTTCCGCAGAATGTAGGAGTGATGCACAGATCCAGGAACCTGGCCGTCACTTGTATGATATATTGGTCAGCCAGATACACCACCTGTACATTGGTGGAATAGAAGTTCTTATGATTTCTATACACTTGTTCACTCCTCCTGGGCAGCACCATGGCAATGTGGGTGCCATCTATGACTCCCAATCCATGAGGGACATGTGCCAGATCATAGAAAGTATCATTTACAGTGGCCAAATCAGCATGATGTGGAAACCTGATGTAGCTGTGCATATGTGGTAGCAGGGCACATAGGACATCCCTCAGGACGTTGCTGAACATGGGCTGTGACATCCCTGCTGCCAAACCCACTGTCATCTGGAAGGACCCTGAGGCAAGGAAGTATAGGACTGACAACACCTGTACTATTGGAGGCATGGAATTGGGATGACAAATGGCAGGCAATAGTTCCGGCTCCAACTGGGTCACCAGCTCTATGATGGTCTGATAGTTCAGACGATAAGTCTGTATGATGTGTCCCTCTTCCAGGGTGGCAAGGTCGACTAGGGGCCTGTACACCAGAGCATTCCTCATCCTCAACCTTCCACCATACCTGCAAATAGGAGGCAGTAGAAATTATGATGTGGAGCATTGACTGTGTGGACGTAGTTGAGCTGTGCACAGTTCACAAAATCTCACCCATAAAGCACCTTAGATGCACCCTCAATATCTATTGGACATGTAAAATGGCAGCCGCCTGTCCTGCATGAACAGGACAAATGGAAGTGAGGTCATCCAGCAGGCATAATAAGTCATGGCGTTAGGCAGTCTAAACCGCTGTGCAACTCCTCATTGGTTAATATGGTTGCCTATGGGAGACAGGAGCCAATGGTGGTTGCCGTCAGCATTAAATGTGATGTCCGCGGTGGCTGTCACCGCCATTTCATGTGCTCTTGCACACTTGACTCCTGACAGTCGTGCACAGAAGACCTCCACTGTGTGTGCTCCTGTGTCCTGACTCTGGTAGCCACGATGCCACGTGTTGGTGAGGACATTGCATGTCTTAGCATGGCATCAGAAGATGATGTAGTTATTTTGTGTGAGTGTTTGCTGGCATTGACAGACTGCAGCCTGTCTCTTTCTCTCCCACTCACCCTCCCTCCCTATCCTCCTCTGTCTTAGTGTGCATCAGAATCATCTGGCGAAGGAGAAGGGGCACCGGTGAGTGGGGATGCTGCAGCCCACGGGACCCAGGTGGCTGATACTAGCAGAGCCGAGGTGACCAGTTGGACGGAGGGCAAGGGGAGTGCCACGGGGGAGACAGGATCGATGACTACATCTTCGTATTACTCCTCCGATAGATGCTCCCTGAATGTTTTGGACCCATCTGGGACCATCCCAGCTAGATCCTTTTCCTCCACCCGCCTCCTTGACAGCAGCTAGTGTCCCTTCTTCTTCTGTTCCCTCTCCAGCTACCTGTCCCCAAACCCACTTCCCTCTCCCCTTGCCCATCCAAGGCACGCTTACTGACCCACATGCATCCACATCAACAGACATGGTACGCAAGGACAGACACAAGCACCACAGACACCTCTACCACCATGCACACAAACCAAATTCAGATGCAGACATGCCAACATCACTCCCATTACCAACTCCCCACCACCTCCCCCTCACAGTCACAACACCACTCACACCAGCAGTCAGCACCTCATCAGTCCCAGATCCTGCCACATATGCCCTCACTTGCATGTCACCATAATATCAGAATCCCATACATGCACCCCATTCACCATATGCGCACACACCTTGACTATTAACACCCCCACATGCAGCACATCCACCCCAACATTCACTCACACATTCCTTCTGCCATTTCCCTGCATCTCCTCACCTCCTCCTCCCAGTACACCTAAATGTCCACATTCACCCACTCAACAGTCACCCAGCACACACATGGCATCCACACATGCAACTGCACCCAAGGCACCTCCATGTACACACCTCACATCCATATCCTCTTCCTCCACTCCCAAACGCTCCTTCCCTTGACCTACCTTGTGCCCCTAAGAAACATTTCC
The DNA here is from genome assembly GCF_031143425.1 of Pleurodeles waltl. Lineage (NCBI taxonomy): Eukaryota > Metazoa > Chordata > Amphibia > Caudata > Salamandridae > Pleurodeles > Pleurodeles waltl. Next base: position 234,650,375 of record NC_090438.1, on the reverse strand, counting down.
TGATTGAGTTTTCCCTGTTCGCCACCACTGTCCCAGTCCGTGTTACCCCAAGCACCCTGCAACACATCCCAGACACCACCCCTGTTCATCGCAATGCCCCTTCTCCACCTAAGACTTCGACTCCCACCAAGTCGACAGTTGCCCCTTCCAGACCCAAGGCCAAGCCCACTCCCTCCACTTCCAAAGCCAAGACCACTCCCTCCACTTTCGAACCCAAGCCCAATCCCCCTTCCCAGCTAAACCAGCACCATCCACGGGCAAGCTGAAAGACCTCCCTCCAAGCCCAGCCCAAAAGACCCCCCTCAAAGCCCAAATAACCCCCCACCCTCCACCACTCACCCCTGAGGTGCCTGCATGTCCCATTGATGCCCCTGCTCTGTGGAGGCTAGCACATTGCAGTAGGAGTCAAGTTGGGGCGTGCTACTGTGCCCAGTATGCTCAGGGCAGTACAGAACTTTGGGACTGGCCCTTGGAACCCTTTGTACATAGTTTTAATGCTATTTTTAGTTTAATGATATATATGCACCACCAGCGTTGGTGTAGATGGTAACAACCTTGCTGTGGCTGTCATTCAACGTGTGTGTTTGGTGAATGTTAGATTTTGTCTGTGTGTGTACTAATGTCCTTCCCTCCAGTGTGTGCTAGGCTGTTATACTTATGGTTGGTGTCTTGGTGGGCGTCGCTGGTCCTGGAGGTCAATGGCCAACAGGAGCAATGGGAAGACCTGCAATTTGCCTGCCATGGCGCCTGCAGACATGCCTGTGTTCCAGAAGGTGAATCTTCCCTCTTATGTTGTTTGTTTCCGCTATGTTTTTTGTGGCCTGGAGATGCCTGCCGCAGGCTGTGGCAGTCCATCCACACTGGCGGTTCGAATGGAAACCTGGCTGTTTTCTGCAGTTGCTTTCCCCTATTCGTATTGTGGCAGTGTTCACCACCGGGCCCGCAACAGTGCGACGGATACCTCATCTGAGGCAGTCACAGACCACCATACTCGTAATGAGGGCCTAAGTGTGACTTCTCTCACTCTCTTACCTTGCATGACTAGTTTCCTAATATTGAAGACTGAACTATCTTTCATGTATAATTGTAAGTATTTGCTATAATCCTAGTTTGGAACAAGATAATGTGAATAGGATAGCAGTCTTCCATTTCCTATGAGTCTAGCTCACTATAGCACTCACATCTTTCCCTGCCAGCCTCACAGCAATAGTGAGGAAGTCAAGGGAATAGGTGGAACAAACAACACTCCATCAGACTAATTGAAATGTTTTTTGCAATTTTGCATTACTATTTGACTTGTAATTATTATTGATAAGAATGTGATTATTCCTGCTTGTGTAATTGTATTATGGGGAAGAAATCCTACCCCGGGAGCACATTTAGTGAGCGTGCATGACTGGTCATGCTCGCCATTTATGATCTGCTGCATTTGGCACTGTTTCCTGGTACAACATGCATCCTCTCCTCCATTTTGGATGTGAGGGTGCATTTTGTGCTAAAGAAACTGCCCTAAATATCATGAGTAAGTTGGGGATAAATTCTACCCCATCAGCACATTTAGCGAGTGTGAGCAGCAGCTTGCACTCTCTATTTGTGTTCTATTGCAATTAGCACTATTTCTTAGCATAAAATGTATCTGCACATCCATTTTGGATGTGAGGGAGCCATTTTGCATTAAGAAATAACGCCAAATGCATAATTACTCTTCTCATGCTTAGTTTTGTGCAATTTCAGTGAATTCTTAGTAATTATGCATGATTATGATACACAGGATTACATGACCTATGCCCACCTCTAAAGCCAAGCTCTCTCCATGGAGTTACCGAGCTTCCATCCAAAAAGTGCTGCCCACCTTAACAATAGGCTCTAGACATCCAATATTTTCTCTGTATGCTTTCTATTTCTTGCCATTCCTTGCATTCTTTGCTTTGGGAAGGAGGGCCCGAAAAAATGGCCAGAGTTCGCAGCATCTCTGCTTCCAAAAGAAGGAAAGAACCTGGACAAGAATTCTGTAACAGTCTATGGGACTGCCAATATGGTGGGGGTGAGTCTGCTATCAAGGTGGAGGGATCACGCCCATCGTATTACAATGTTTCCACTGGGCTGACCGGCAGAAATGTCAAAATACAATGTTTCTGCTGGTCAACCACTATGGAAAGTCTGGCAGAAGAAATACTGATTCTACTTAAGAGACAAGATGGTGGCCGCATGAGCGGCTGTAAGAGACGGACGCTCTCCCAGCTCAACGACCTAGATGATTGAAAGGGTGCACTGCCCTCTGTGAAATGAGGGATTTTGTCAGCACCTCCAAGCACCTTCATGGTCTTGGCTTGTGCAATTTGGCAAAGCCAGGTGCATGCAGGTCATTGTGGACCGCAGTCCTGTGGAGGAGTACGGGTTTGCTGGCTCACAGCAGGCAATTGCAGAGGATGAAGATGGCTGTGCAGTGATTGGTCCTGTGGCAGCATCAGGCCAGAGAGCAAACTACAGCTCCTCAGCATGGCTCCAAAAGTTCCTCAGCTCTTAGAGGAGAGCTAGTGCTGCTGCTGGTACAGGCAAGTGGAGGTGGGCTCCTCTGTTAGGGGCTGTCGCTAGCACTGGGCAGCATCAGGCAACCACATCTAGGGGGTCTCGCATAGATGAGGGGCTGTTTCAGGCTGAGGGTACGTGTATGGTGGGTGGAGTTAAGGACACTGTTCAGCACAGAGGAGGACCATTAATAGCTGACATCTTTAAAGTGCCACGGCAAGCGAAATGCTCAGTGGTATTACCAGGGAACGGGGCACCCAAAATGACTTAATCTTTGCTGAAGGACAGACTGTCAGAAACGATCAAAGGTGGCGATTTCAATCTTGCCCCTGGAACTAATGTGGAACAATCAGTCCTGGACTCACGTGTGCAAGAGCAGGGTGGAGAATCACTTAATACATCCGGGGATGTCCCTGGGGAAGCTATTGGAGCAAGAGCATCTAAAGGAGGGGATTTTGGGCAGGCTGAGATAATAGAGAACTTTTTTTCATTATCAGATCAGTCGAGGGACACAGATGACTCTAGCTCATCACCAGAAGAAAATTCCAAAGGGAGCTAATCCACTTCTACTGCAGCCCTAAGTGAATGAAGAGCGCTGGCTCTGGGAAAACTGGCAAGGGGAAAGTGGAGAAGGGAAGAAAGTCCACAAGAGGGACAAGAGGGATGTTATGGGCTTATACAGCGGCTCAATCAATCAATCATTGAATTTATAAAGTAATCTACGTACCCGTGAGGGTTTCAAGGCTCTGGGGGGAGCAGCTGTTACTGATCGAAGAGCAAGGACTTGAGGCGTCTTCTGAAGGTGAGTAGGTCTTGGGTCTGTTGCACGTTGGTGGGGAGGGTGTTCCATGTCTTGGCGGTGAGGTATGAGAAGGATCTGCCGCCGGAGGTCTTTCGTTAGATCCTACGGAGCATGCAGAGTGTGTTGTGGCAGGAGGAGGAAACTGTGTTGACCTGTTTAGACATGGTGAGGGAGGAGTCGAGGATGAAGCCCAGATTGCGTGCGTGGTCGGTCGGTGTCGGTGGGGTTCCTAGTGAGGTAGGCCACCAGGAGTCGTCCCAGGCGGAGGGGGTGGGTCCGAGGATGAAGACCTCTGTCTTGTCTGAATTCAGTTTCAGACGGCTGCTTCTCATCCATTCGGCGATGGATTTCATTCCCTCGTGGAGGTTGGTTTTGGCGGTGAGCGGGTCCTTGGTGAGGGAGAGGATGAGCAGGATGTCGTCGGCGTAGGAGAGAATGTTGAGGTTGTGTTGTCGGGCCACTTGTGTGAGGGGGGCCATGTAGATGTTGAACAGTGTCGGGCTGAGGGATGATCCTTGGGGGACGCCGCAGATGATGTCGGTGGCTTCGGAGCGGAAGGGGGGGAGGCGGACTCTCTGGGTTCTGCCGGAGAGGAATGAGATGAACCAGTCAAGGGCTTTTTCTTGAATTCCGGTTTCATGGAGGCGTTTTTTCAGGGTGTGGTGGCAGACAGTGTAGATGGCGGCCGATAGGTCCAGGAGGATTTGGGCTGATGTTTTGCCGTTGTCCACTTGGCATCTGATGTTGTCTGTGGCGTCGAGAAGGGTAGTCTCAGTGCTGTGGTTTCATCTGAAGCTGGACTGGGAAGGGTCCAGGATGTTCGAGGTGGCTGGTTAGTTGTGTGTTGATGATTTTTTCAATGACCTTCGCTGGGAAAGGGAGTAGGGAGATCGGTCGGAAATTCTTGATGTCGTTGGGGTCTGCTTTGGGCTTCTTGAGGAGGGTGCGGATTTCGGCGTGCTTCCAACTTTCCGGGAATGTCGCTGTTTCGAAGGAGATGTTGATGATATTCCGTAGTTGGGGGGCGATGGTAGAGTTGGCTTTGTTGTATACGTGGTGGGGACAAGGGTCTGATGGAGATCCTGAGTGGATGGAGCTCATGATCTTGCGTGTCTCTGTGTCGTTGACTTTGGTCCAGGAGGTCAGGCGGTTTGCATAGGTGGAACTTTCGGCGGTGGGGTCTGGCGTGGGTGTGGGGTTGAAGCTGTCGTGGATGTCAGTGATCTTCCGGTGGAAAAAGGTGGACAGTGCGTCGCAGAATTCTTGGGATGGTGGGATGTCGTTGATGTTGGCGCTGGGGTTGGAGAGTTCTTTCACAATGCTGAAGAGCTCTTTGCTGTCGTGTGCGTTGTTGTCCAGGCGGTCTTTGAAGTGGGCACGTTTGGCTTGTCTGATGAGTTGGTGATGTCTGTGGGTGGCATCTTTGTCAAGTGTGCGTTCGAGGAGCCATTCCTTTTTTAGTTTCCGGCAGTCGCGCTTGGAGTGTAGGAGCTCGTCGGTGAACCAGGTGGCTTTTCTTCTGGCTTGATTGTCGGTGGGTTTCTTGAGTGGTGCGAGGTTGTTGACACAACCGTTGATCCACAGTGTGAGGTTGTGGGCGGCGGTGTCTGGGTCGGTGGGTTCTGGGCGAGGGTGTTGGTAAGCTGGTCTTCAGTAACTTTGCTCCAGCATCGGCGGGGTGGTTGTTGGGTGCGGTGGTGCTCGGTATGTTTCTTGTAAGTGAAGTGGATACAATGGTGGTCGGTCCAGTGGAGTTCGGTGGTATGGTTGAAGGTGACGTGGGCACTTGAGGAGAAGATAGGATCAAGCGTGTGGCCGGCGATGTGGGTGGGTGTGTTGACGAGTTGCCTGAGGCCGTGGTTGGTGAGGTTGTCGATCATAGTTGTGAAGTTGGTGTTGTTGTTGTTCTCCAGGTGGAAATTTAGGTCCCCAAGGAGGATGTAGTCTGTTGAGGTGAGTGCGTGGGTGCTGGTGAGGTCGTTGATGGATTTGCTGAATTGTGCTTGTGGTCCGGGAGGTCTGTAGATGAGTGTTCCTCTGAGAGTGGTGTTGGGGTCGGTGTGGACACTGAAGTGTAGGTGTTCGGCGGTCTTGAGTGTGTCGTTCTTGTGTGTGTAGACTTTTAGGGTGGTTTTGTGGGCAATGGCTATTCCCCCTCCGATTCCGTTGGTGCGATCCCTTCGGATGATCTTGTAGCCGTCCGGGATGGCGATTGCGATGTCGGGCGCCAAGGAGTCATTCCACCAGGTTTCGGTCAGGAAGCCTACGTCTGGGGCGGTGGAGTCGAGCAGGTCCTAGAACTCAATGGCATGCTTGCGTGCAGAGCAGGTGTTGAGGAGTATACAGTGGAGGTGGCTTGTTCCGGTCTTTGTAGGTTTCCTTGTTCTGTCGCAGGTGAATTTGCAGGCGCGGCAGGAGAAAGGTCCATTGGTGTTCCTCGGTGAAGACTGGAAGCATGCTGTGATGTGGCCAGGATTGAGGGCGTTAAGCTGGTCGGCCGTGTAGCGGCGTCTGGCGGTGCGGGGGTCACGCGGACCGGGGGGGTGGCGCTGGGCCCAGTCCAGATGCGGATCGGCGCAGACGGGCTTGCGTCTGGTGCGCCTCCAGCACGCCAGCGGTGCGGGCGTGCCAGCGGCACGGACGCGCAGCGACCGCCATTAAGTAGGGAGGGGGAGAGGAGCAGCTGGGAGCCGGGAGGGAGCGGCGAATGGGGGTGCAAGGGGGTCAGCCGCAGGGAGGCAGCGGCGGGGAAGCTGCTCAGAGAGAGCCGGCAAGGGGAGCGCACAAGGGGCAAAAGCGGGCAGAAAACCAGAAAAAAGGCACAAAAGGAAAACGGAATAATAAAAGGCACAATAAATCAAGGCACAGAAAAACAATTACGAAACTGCACAATGAACAAGTCTAGCGACGCTTACCAAAGCCCACTAAACACCAGGGATGAGGCGCAGGGGGATGCCTGCGGGTGGAGGAGGGCCTTGAACACGCGAACAGCCGCATGGGCGAGGGTCAAGAACACGGGCACAGCTAGGTGGTGCTGCGGACGTGGAGGAGCGATCTCCTCACCAAGGCAGGTCAGGGGTCACTCACCCTCGACGCGCAGTGACCGCCATTAAGACGGGAGAGGTGATGGAGGAGCAGCTGGGAGGCGGGAGGGAGCAGCGAATGGGGGCGCGAGGGGGGGCGGGCCGCAGGGAGGCATCGTCGAGGAAGCGGCTCAGAGAGAGCCGGCAAGGGGAGCACACAAGGGCAAAAGCGGGCAGAAAACCAGAAAAAGGCACAAAAGGAAAACGGAATAATAAAAGACACAATAAACCAAGGCACAGAAAAACAAATCAAAATTACGAAACGGCACAATGCACAAGTCTAGCGACGCTTACCAAAGCTCACTAGACACCAGGGATGAGGATCAAAGAAGGGGTGGAAGGCGTAGATATGCAAGCTTATGTAATTAAATTATTTAGAGGAACCTTTCCTGAGCTTGAGAACTTAAATTTGGGAGCTTGAGATACAGAAAGCCCACCGATTTCCACTTCTCTTGAAAAAGCAGTGATATGAAACTACCAAAGGTGAGCCCCAACCCAGGGCCATCATTGTATATTTTGGCAACTATTCACCTCGGCAAGCCATGTTCGAGAAGGCAAGTCCTGATTCAAAGAGAAATTTAGAGGTGATCTCCTTCATTTCTCTGCCTGATTATTGTCACATTACAGTGGAGAGAGGTTGGCGGCTGAGACAATTGATTAGCCCCTTTCAAGAGAGAGTGGCGGAAGCATATTTACTGAACCTTGCCCGTTTAAAGATTGTGCACAAATGCTCTGTATGAATGTTCTCATCGGAGATCAAAGCTAAAGAGTACATGGCAAAGCTGACTTCAGTTAGGGATGGCAGAAAAAAATTTGTACATCAGTATTCATCTATTGGGATTTTAGGAGGAAAAGGCCTACTCTTCAGTGACTGTACAGGATGTCAATTGGGATTAGGGACATAAGGGTGGGATATGGGTGTGCTGAGGGGGGCAACTATCATTCTTACAGACCTAGCATTCTGCTTGTCTCACTTGGATGGATTCGGGGGTGGGTTAGGGTGGGAATGGTTTGTCAGGGACTTAGGATAGGGAATGGGTTCAGATTTGAAGGAGAGGATGGGGTTGGCTGGGGGACAGCGGGGAATGGTGGGGTACACAAAAGATCAAAGACTTAGGGGGTCATTTTGACCTCGGCGGTCTTTTGTAAAGACCGCCGAGGGACCGCCGTGTGGAAGACCGCCAGTGGTGGCGGTTTGCCGCTCGGCCTATTATGACCGTTGGCAGCTCTCTGTCCATTTACGGATGGAGAGCCGACAACAGCCATACTGGCGGGAGGCGGGGAAGTGGAGGTTGCTCCACCTCCACCGCAGGCCAACAGAACACCGCCCAGCGAATCACGTCCTATGATTCGCCGTGGCGGTGTTCTGTTGGCGGTGTGGTGTCGGCGGAGCTGCCCCCATGGCTCCTGTCCCCTCCCGGAGGATCGTCAGACCAGGTAAGTCGATCGTCTGTGAGGGGAGGGGGGTGGAGGGGTGTTGTGTGTTGTGTGGGTGCATGGGGGTGTGCATGTGTGTATGTAGAGGGGGTGCGTGCGTGTATGTTTTTTATGTGGGTGTGCGTGTCTGACTGTGTGTGTGGATGTAGGCATGTATGTCGGCGTGTGTGCGTGTAAGTGTGTAGGTGGTGCCTGTGTGCGTGTCATGTGGGTATGGGTGATGTGATGCTGGGAGTCGGGGTGGGGAGGGGGGCCCTGCCACCTTTGGGGGGTGGCAGGGGTGGTGGGGGGGTAGGGGAGGGAGTCGGGGTGGGGGTGAGGGGTGGGGGAGACCCCTATCAGTGCCAGGGAAGGAATTCTCTGGCACTGATAGTGCTTACCACCATGGATTTCCTGGCGGGCGAAACGGAGAACCGGCGGATGACCATGGCGGTAACCGCCATGGTCATAATTCCATAAAGTAAGACCGCCAGCCTGTTAGCGGTCTTACCGCCGATTCTCCGCCTTCCGCCAGGGTCATAATGACCCACATGATCTATATGCAGCAGACACACATTACAGGTTCCAAGAAATATTTGTTGGAATTTCTCAGCTATCAATTATTGGCCTACCCTAAGCATGGGATGCTAACCTAGGGCATAGTGGTAGTAGCACACGATAGATTAATAGAATTAATCAAACAATCTACTGACAAATTAAGCCTTTGGGTGGTTCTAGAATGTATAATCAGCAGAATCAAGTTTACGTTATGCTCAGTTTATGGATCTAACCTGGATGATCCGGATATAATTGATTTTATCAACATTGAATTAGCGGCTTGGCTGATGCCTATCATTGTATGTGGGGATTTGAATATCCATATTAACAGCAATTTGCCTATTCAGAACTATGGCCCTCATTACAACATTGGCGGTAAAAGCCGCTTACCGCCGTGCAGAAGACTGCCAATACACTGCCGCGGCCGCGGAAATCCGCCACAGCTATTATGACCCACAGCACGGAATCCGCCAAAATTCAGACACCAGCACAAGTCCGCCACACCAAAGGTCAGTGATAAACTGGAGAAAACAAAACCTCCACTGTCACGCCAACAGAAATACGCCCACATTATCACGACACACGAATCCACGTCTTTCAACCCCAGTATTCCATTGGCGGTACACACCGCCGCGCTCAAAATACACGCACTTTTACAAAACACAGCCACATTGGACAATTTGAAATACACACACCTGATACACATACACACACCACTCCCACGCACCCAATACAATATAAAACACACCCCCACAAACCCTACAACAAAAACACTGAAAGAAGGCCAGAGAGAGACACAACAAACTACTACCAAGCATCCACAGGCACACCAGACCATCACCCACATAACTTCCACGCACCTCACACAACACACCACTACATATCAGCACACTTATCACCACACACACCACCCACACGTCACCCACACCACCCCAGGGCACGGCAAAGACACCCCAGGTTCTCGGAGGAGGAGCTCAGGGTCATGGTGGAGGAAATCGTCCGGGTAGAGCCACAGCTATTCGGATCACAGGTGCAGCACACCTCCATTGCAAGGAAGATAGAGCTATGGCGAAGAATAGTGGACAGGGTCAATGCAGTGGGACAGCACCCAAGAAATCGGGATGACATCAGGAAGAGGTGGAACGACCTACGGGGGAAGGTGCGTTCCGTGGTCTTAAGACACCACCTTGCGGTTCAGCAGACTGGCAGCGGACCCCCGCCTCCTCCCCCACAACTAACAACATGGGAGGAGCAGGGATCACCCCTCACCATTTTGCAACCCCCTCCAATATTGAGCACTTAAATAAACACCCTTGAAGCACAAAACAATCTGGAGTCAGTCTGTGATTTCGGAATAGTGTATTAGCAATTACTGTGGCAAAAAGCTCTTTCAATTGTAATGTCAACATACCTATGTCACACAGCTCTAGCCCATGAGGAATCAAAGCAGATGTCACACAGTGGGACCCACATCTGTGAAATCGTAAAGGAAAGTGACAACTCAGTGACCATACACTGGGTGAAAACGACAGACAGTAGAGAGGTAGTAGTGTTAAAGTACATGTAGTAGGCAGGTTTGTATTCTTACCTGTGTCTCACTGAAAATATTGCAGGATCACTGAGTTCCTGTTGTCCATGTCCTCTTCTTCTGCTTCCTCCTCTTCACTGTCCACAGGCTCCACAGCTGCCACAACACCTCCATCTGGACCATCCTCCTGCAGAAAAGGCACCTGTCGTCGCAAAGCTAAGTTGTGAAGCATACAGCAGGCCACGATGATCTGGCACACCTTCTTTGGTGAGTAGAATAGGGATCCACCTGTCATATGTAGGCACCTGAACCTGGCCTTCAGGATGCCGAAGGTCTCCTCTATTATCCGCTGTGTTCGCCCATGGGCCTCATTGTAGCGTTCCTCTGCCCTTGTCCTGGGATTCCTCACTGGGGTCAGTAGCCATGACAGGTTGGGGTAACCAGAGTCACCTGCAAATGGCGAGGGATAACTGTTATACACACACTAACATGTAGGGATAACTCTAGACCCAGACAACCATTCCCAATGTCTTGCTTCCAGGTGTTCACCTAATGGCCACACACGGTGCCTCTGTAGTTGACCCATCACATAAGGGATGCTGCTATGCCGCAGGATGTAGGCGTCATGCACTGAGCCAGGGAACTTGGCATTCACATGGGAGATGTACTGGTCTGCCAAACACACCATCTGCACATTCATGGAATGATAACTCTTCTGGTTTCTGTACACGTGTTCACTCCTGCGGGGGGTACCAAAGCCACATGTGTCCCATCAATGGCACCTATGATGTTGGGGATATGTCCCAGGGCATAGAAATCACCTTTCACTGTAGGCAAATCCTCCACCTGAGGGAAAACGATGTAGCTCCGCATGTGTTTCAGCAGGGCAGACAACACTCTGGACAACACGTTGGAAAACTTAGGCTGGGACATCCCTGATGCTATGGCCACTGTTGTTTGAAATGACCCACTTGCAAGGAAATGGAGCACTGACAGCACCTGCACTTGAGGGGGGATTCCTGTGGGATGGCGGATAGCTGACATCAGGTCTGGCTCCAGCTGGGTACACAGTTCCTGGATTGTGGTACGGTCAAGCCTGTATGTGATGATCACATGTCTTTCCTCCATTGTCGACAGGTCCACCAGCGGTCTGTACACCAGAAGATGCCACCATCTCCTCACATGTCCCAGCAGACGGTGCCTATGAAGGACAAAAGCGAGCACAGAGTCAACCAACTCAGAGGTACGTACCCACAGCTTATACAGAACACAAATCCTAATCCGAAAAGTGGCCTGTATGTGTGTTGAGTCTAGGCCTAGGTATGTGCGACGCAGTTAAAAATTAAGCCATGTGGGCCCCTGAAATGGCGGCTGCCTGACCTGTAAAGTGGAACAATGGGATGTAAGGTAACTGCGCTGGCATTGTACACCGTCGCAGTAGGTGGTAGAAGACCGCAGCGCAATGCTGCATTGGTTAACATTGGACCCTATCGGTCCCAGGAGCCAATGACGATGTATGCCGGTGGTGACGGTACGCTCTGCCGCGGACGTGACTGCCATTTTCTATCTGTTTAATCACTCGATACCTGATCTTCGACAGGAGAGGACCTACACTGCAAGTGCTGCTGTGACCTCGGTCTGGAAGAGACAATGGCTCGAGTGTCTGGGGAAAGGGCCCCTGCCTTCACATCGGAGGAGTTGTAGAAACTTATGGATGGGGTCCTCCCCAAGTACACGCTACTCTACGGCCCTCCAGACAAACAGGTAAGTACACTGGGAGCATGCTGTATAGGCTATGCCTGTGTGGAGTGGGGTGGATATAAGATGGGGGGGATCTTGCGGCGTGCATGAAACGACGGTGAGTGCATGTGCCACATGGCAAGGGTAGGGATGGGGGCCAATGACTGTGACAGTGCAGTTGGTAATAGGTTTCTCTTCCCCCTGTACAAATCATGTAGGTCAGCGCCCACCAGAAAAAAGATATTTGGCATGCCATCGCCAAGGACGTCCGGACCCTGGAGGTCTACCACAGACGGAGCACCCACTGCCGGAAAAGATGGGAGGACATTTGCCGCTGGAGCAAGAAGTCGGCGGAGGCTCAGCTGGGGATGGCCTCCCAATGTGGGAGGGGTGCCCGTCGCACCATGAACCCCCTGATGTTCAGGATCCTGGCGGTGGCATACCCGGAGTTGGATGGGCGCTTGAGTGCATTACAGCAGCCTGTGGGTTTCCCTAGGCCAGGGCGAGTTTCGTAGGCAAGGTCTCTCCGTAAGGCAGGCTATGTGGCACCCCACCCCACCTCTGTAGAGTGTCAAGTGCACCTAGTCATGCCCCTGTGTCATCCATGTGTGCAGATGTCGTCAATAACCTTGTAGGCCATTTCCCAGGGATTGAACAGTGGAGCCCAAGAGCGCAGCGTAGTGCAGGGGGATTCTGGGTCTGTCGTGTCCGCCAACGGTAGCGGTAATGCATGCACTGAACATGTTTTTCTTCTGTCGTCCCCCCCCTTTTTGTGGTCTCCCTGTTCTTGTATGCATTAGCATCATCAGGCAGAGGAGCAGTCTCACCGTAGCACGAGGGAGCTGCATCCCACATGGCCCTGGAGGGCGAGACAACGGACTCGGAGTTTACCAGTGGGACGGAGGGCGAGGGGAGCTCCATAGTGGGGACAGGAGCTGACACCAGCGTCACAGACTCATCCTCTGATGGGAGCTCCCTTGTGGTGGCGGCAACATTTGTGCCCCCCGCATCTACAGGTACAGCTGCCACCCCCCCACCAGCACCGCCCTCCCAGCAGCCCCTCAGGCTTTGCCCCGTGCCCGCTCCCCCAGGAGGATGAGCATCACCTTCGCCCCAGGCATCTCAGGCCCTGCCCCAGTCACCCCTGCTGCCCTCAGTGAGGAGGCTATTGACCTCCTCAGGACCCTCACTGTTGGGCAGTCTACCATCTTGAATGCCATCCAGGGTGTCGAAAGGCAGTTGCAACAAACCAATGCATTCCTGGAGGGCCTTCATTCTGGTCAGGCGGCCCTTCAGCAAGCTTTTCAGACTCTGACCTCAGCACTGATGGCAGCCCTTGTCCCTGTCTCTAGCCTCCCCCCTCCAACTTCCTCCCCCCAGACCCAATCCCCTGTACCCCAGCCTATCCCCAGCACACCTTCAGACCAGCATGCACACACGTCAACACACAAGGGAAGCTCAGGCAAACATAAGCACCACACATCCCACAGGCACTCACACAAGCATCACACACATGCAGACACACCAACATCCACTACCTCCACTGTGTCCCCCTCCTCCTCGTCTCCCTCTTCCCTCCCAGTCTCGTCTACACTCACACCTGCATGCACTACATCTACAGCCACTACTGCCATCACCAGCACACACACCACCACACCCCGCTCACGTGCAGTCACCACCCCCACTACCATTCACACGTCCCCTGTGTCCTCTCCCAGTGTGTCTGTGACGCCACCTCCCAAGATACACAAACGCAGGCACACACCCACCCAACAGCCACCCACCTCATGACAGCCTCCAGCCCATGCACCTTCACCCAAAGGCACCAAACGAACACCTCCTACAACCACAACCTCTTCCTCCACTCCCAAACCCCCTCCAGCTACCCGTCCCAGTGTATCCAAAAAACTTTTCCTGTCCAACGTTGACCTCTTTCCCACACCTCCCCCACCCCGTCCGTCTCCTAGGGCCCGACTCTCCAGGTCCCAACCTAGCACCTCAGCCACAACATCTCCGGGACCAGTGGTGCCTGTAGTCACCGGAATCTGGAGTGCACCGGCCACCAGGGCAGCCAGTGTGGCACGGAGCCACAGCACGGACAGTCACCCACATGTCAAGCATCAAAAGTTGGCCATTGCCCGGCGGGAGAGGGGGAAGACTCCAGCTACCAAAGCCGCTCCCAGGGGTCCCGGTGGGAGTGTGGAGTCAGCTGCGACACTTTCCAAGGGGGGAAGGGCCACAAGAAACCCGGCAAGTCTGGTAAGAGCAGCACGGCGGAGGAGACCGCCATCATCCCCGCTGCCCAGGAGGCCACCAACATCATCCTCGCTGCCCAGGAGGCCACCACCATCCTCCCCGCTGCCCAGGAGGCCACCGCAAGCACCTGCCCTGGTGCCCAGGAGGCCATCATCCCCGCTGCCCAGGAGGCCACTGCCAGCACCTGCCCTGCTGCCCACGAGGCCACCGCCAGCACAAGCCCCGCTGGGATAGAAAGGACCGCCAGCACAAGCCCGGCTGGGACAGAGAGAACCGCCAGCACAAGCCCCGCTGGGACAGAGAGGACTGCCAGCACAAGCCCCGCTGGGCTAGAGAGGACCGCCAGCACAAGCCCTGCTGGGGTAGAGAGGACCGCCAGCACAAGCCCCGCTGGGATAGAGAGGACCGCCAGCACAAGTCCCGCTGGGCTAGAGAGGACCGCCAGCACAAGCCCTGCTGGGACAGAGAGGACCGCCAGCACAAGCCCCGCGGGGCTAGAGAGGACCGCCAGCACAAGCCCCGCTGGGCTAGAGAGGACTGCCAGCACAAGCCCCGCTGGGACATAGAGGACCGCCAGCACAAGCCCCGCTGGAACAGAGAGGACCGCCAGCAGCTGAGTCACTGCAAAGGACCCCGCCGCCTCAAGCACCGCTGAACAGGGCACCGCTGCCTCAAGCACCGCTGAACAGGGCACTGCCACCTCAAGCACCGCTGAACAGGGCACCTCCGCTACAAGTACCGCTGAACAGGGCACTGCCTCCACAAGCACCACTGAACAGGGCACCGCCGCCTCAAACACCGCTGAACACGGCACCGCCGCCTCAAGCACCGCTGAACAGGGCACTGCTGAACAGGGCACCGCCGCCACAAGCACCGCTGGCCCATGAGCGCCAAGGGCACTGACGCTACTGAGTCCGTCACGAGCAGGATGAAGCACTCTGTGCACAGAGCCCCCTCTAGAACCAGTGGAGAGATACATCCACTACCTCTGTCCTTAGCAGGATGAAGCACTCTGGGCACCATGCCCCCTCCAGAACCAGTGGAGACTGTCATCCACTACCTCTGTCCTTAGCAGGATGAAGCACTCTGTGCAACATGCCCCCTCCAGAACCAGTGGAGACTGTCATCCACTTGAGAGACTGTGGCTTTGCACTCCCCAGGATTGAACAGTGGGCAAACCACCCACTGTAGAGACTTGAGAGACTGTGGCTTTGCACTCCCCAGGATGGAACAGTGGGCAACCCACCCATTGTATAGACTTGAGAGACTGTGGCTTTGCACTCCCCAGGATTGAGCAGTGGCCATGTGGCCCTCTCGTGGATTTGGCGTCGTGCACTCAACCGGCTGAGGTGCCCCCCCCTTTCCCTCCCCCTGAGGTGCCTGTTTTCTTGCTCTCAGATACCCCTGCAGTGTTCTCTCCGTCATGGTAGGGGATCTTTTGTGGGCCTCGCCCATACCGTGTGGGCCCAGTGTTCCACGGACTTCATTGGAGCACTACCTGGACTACTAAGCTTGGTATATATTTTGTTTATGGTGTATATATATATTTTTGCGTACTTGATTTTAATATATTACGATGGTTACACTCATTTACTTTTGTCTATGCATGCTTCCGGGGGGGTTTGGGGGGTGTAACTATAATGTATAAATATGTATTAGTGTATGTGTTGTAGTAGGTGAGGGTGGGGGTGTTGCGTGTGTGTGTCCCTTTTTTTTCTCTTCCCCCTCCCCTGTGTCGTAGGTGCAGTACTCACCGTTGTCTTCGCTGCCGGCGTTCGTGCTCCTGGTAGAGGAGCAAAAAGATGAGGGCTGGCAGGATGTGCAGCTCGGGTTCCATGGCGTCCAGAATCCTCGTGGGGTGTGTAGAGCCGAGCGTTTTCCCTTCGAAGTCCTGTTTCCGACGTGTTTTTGTCCGAGGTGAATCCGCCCCAGAAAAGGTGGCGGATTGGTAGGTTGTGATACTGTGGACGGTACTTTGTCTTCCACATGTCTGTTGGCGGTGACCGGCAAGCTGTACCGCCGTGGCGGTCGGAGTGTTAAAGTGGCTGTCTTTGTTGCCGGTTTCCGCCACAGTCGTAATTCCAATTTTTTAACCGCCAGCCTGTTGGCGGTATTACCGCCGCTTTAATACCGTCTGACAGGGTTGTAATGACCACCTATGTGTGGTATGAAGGAAGGAAACCCAGAGTATTCCAGGCTGTGCAGACCCTTGTATCAAGTCAAGGTCTGGTAGATGTTTGGCAGCATTGTTAAGCTCCTGACTCAGGATTTACTTTTTTCTCTTTCCCCCACAAGAAACATGTCAGGTTATATTATTTTTTATTTTAGTATCAACTTCACTGCTGGAGGGATTAATGATGGAAAAACATCCAGGAATTATGTCTGACCATAACCCCTTGGTAATAGAAATGAAGTCAGCGTGCAAAGAACAATATCCTAAGACATGGTCATTTGATAGGGGCCTGCAGTTGGTCAGAAATTGGGGGACTGCCTCCAGCAGTGTAGTGTGGGATGCCCTTACGGCAGGAATAAGAGATGAAACACTCAGCTTTTGCTTAAAGAAGGAGAAGGTGCATTCTCAACAAATGATTGTATCACAGAAGGAGATGGTAAGACTGGAGTATCAGATAGTGGAGGCGGTAAGACTTGATTTGCCTGTGATTGAGATTTTAAACAAAATATCAGTGGTGAAGGCTAGACTTGCCCAATCTTATTGGGAGAGGGTCGCGGGAAAGTTTCAGGCACATCGACAGGAGTGTTATGAATTAGGTGAAAGGGTCAGTAAATTATTGGCCTTCAGAACAAGGCAAAATATGATGCATGGTTCCATTAGCGACTTAAATGGACACATAGTGAGAGGTATTTCAGCATCTCTCAAGGTGTTCAGTGAATTTTATCAGAACTTGTATCTGCAAGATGCAATTATAGCAGAATATGAGGTAAATCAATATCTGGACAAAGTCTCTGGTGGGCATTTGCATAAAGATGAAAGGCTGCATCTAGGGGCTCCGGTGACTACTGATGAGATTGCAGTAACACTGAACTCACTAGCCAGTGGAAAGGCCCCAGGACTGGATAATTTCCCCTTAGAATGTTTTTGAGACACGCTTTTTGCACTTTTTAAGGATGTCCAATGTGGTTCTCAGCCCCCGGCTTCAAGGCTGACAACAAATATTATTGTTTTTTAGAAAAAAGAGAAAGATCCTCTTCTACCTTGCTCCCATCGGTCCATCTCTTTAATTAATGGAGACGCTAAACTTTATACGAAGGTTCTTGCCACTAGATTGAGTACGGTGATAGGTGAATTGGAATCTCCTTGGCAGCATGGTTTTATCCCTGGGAGGGAGACTATTGATCACGTTAGGAGCATTATAGATTTATTGGATGCAGCGCAGGTCGCTAGAGCTGCTATGTCACAGATTTTACTGGAAGTTGAAAAAGCTTTTGACTGGGTAAACTGGCCTTTTTTATGGGCAGTGCTTTGCAGAAACAGGGCTGTTCAGGGCTTATATAGGAATCCTACTGCAAGACTATATATAGCGGGGTCAGAATCTGACATCATGTCAATCTCAAGGGGCACAAAGCAGGGGTGCCAGGCAGGGGTGTCCTTGTTCACCTCCGCTTTCTGCACCATACATTGACCCTGTCATAAGAACACTGTTAAAGAATAAGATAATTACTCCAATTGAAATTCCAGTGCGGGGGTGTTGGTACTCACACCTGATCCAGAGATAACAATAGCTGAGATAGAGAAAGAAATGGAAAGATTTGGCAACGTGTCGGGATATTGGTTAATCAAGGCCACGTGTCAGATAATGACCAATGAATGGATAAGCTTGGAGGATGAACAAAAGACTGAGCAAGTTAAATAACTGGGGGTCAAGTTGACAGCTAGGTTGGACACTAAAGTGGATAATAATCTTGTTAGCTAAGACCAAGAGATAATTATGTATTTCAATAGCAGGGCACTGTAATATTATTAAAATGCTCTTCCTTCCTAGGGTTTTGTATTTCTTTAGGACTATTCCACTGGAATTTGGACAAAACTGGTTTAAGTAAATGTAAGAATTAGGCAGTAGTTTCATATGGTCTTTTGTTAAAGCTCGTCGAGCTTTTAAGTATTTAGGGCCGTATTTATACTTTTTGGCGCACAACTGCGCCAACTCAGTTGTGCGTCAAAATATTTAACGCCGGCTAACGCCATTCCAAAGCGCCATGCGGGCGCCTTATTTATGGAATGACGTTAGCCGGCGGACCTGACTGGTGTGCGTCAAAAAAAATGACCCACACCAGGCAGCGCCGGCGTAGGGGAAAATGGAGCTTGGCCTTCAAAGAATGGGGCAAGTCGGTCTGAGGCAAAAAATCTGCCTCAACCCGATTTGCGCCATTTTTTTTTTACTCCCACCCTTCCATTGACATGACTCCTGTCTTAGCAAAGACAGGAGTCATGCCCCCTTGCCCAATGGCCATGCCCAGGGGACTTCTGTCCCCTGGGCATGGTCATTGGGCATAGTGGCATGTAGGGGGGCACAAATCAGGCCCCCCTATGCCACTAAAAAAAAAAAAAAAAAAAAAACTTACCTGAACTTACCTTAAGTTCCCTGGGATGGGTCCCTCCATCCTTGGGCGTCCTCCTGGGGTGGGCAAGGGTGGCAGGGGGTGTCCCTGGGGGCATGGGAGGGCACCTCTGGGCTCCTTCTGAGCCCACAGGTCCCTTAACGCCTGCCCTGACCAGGCGCTAATAAATGACGCTAAATCGGCTGGACGTCATTTTTTTTGACCCGCCCACTCCCGGGCGTCATTTTTGCCCGGGAGTATAAATACGGCACACATGCCTCGGAGTCATTTTTTAGACGGGAACGCCTACCTTCCATATCATTAACGCAAGGAAGGTGTCCACGCTAAAAAATGACGCAAACTCCAAGATCTTTGGCGCTAGACGGGTCTAACGCCAAAGTATAAATATGGAGTTAGTTTTGCGTCGGATTTGCGTAAAAAAAAAAACGACGCAATTCCGGCGCAAACAGAGTATAAATATGCCCCTTAGTGATTCCAAGGGAGAGGAGAGGATGGGCTGTCCCAACTTCAGATTATACTACTGGGATGCCACCTAGCAACGTATTCAAACATTAATCATACCCGATTACTCAAGTAATTTGGTAGGGGAAGCCCTCCTTTATATATAGAATGATCTGCGGAAATGTTGCTGACACTGTTTTTCTGAGAATAGTGGAGTCAAACTATTTTAAAAAGGTTACATTTAAGTAGGGGCTGCATTTAATTTATGGAGCCAGGTTAAGCAACAGTATCAATTGGTCAGTTTAGCTATTGTCCGTCACTATGCAACACCCCAATTCTGCCTGGGATTTTTTGTGACAAATACTCTAAAAAATGGGCACAAGGAAAGGCTAAAAAAAATTGTGATTTTTTCTGGGAATCAAATGAAATCCTTCACTGAACTGAAAGAAGAATCATCTCTCGATAGTAAAAAATTATTTTCATTTTTGCAGATTAGAGATTTCTTGTTAACTGTTTCTAGGGAGAGCTTTTGTGGGGAGAAGGTCAAACTGATGGAGCTGTTTGAGAACTCAGCGAAGTGTATTATCAGAAATATCTATCCGCTTCCACTGGATTCTATGCAAGATGATCTATGCAAGATGATCTGGAGAAGCAAGCAGAGAACTGGAGACAACACTTTGGTTCCTGTAAAACCTCGGCCCGTATTTATACTTTTTTTAGCGCCGCATTTGCGTCGTTTTTTGACGCAAAAACGGCGCAAACTTGCAAAATACCATTGTATTTTGTAGGTTTGCGCCGTTAGCCGTCAAAAAGCGGCGCAAATGCGGCGCTAAAAAAAGTATAAATACGGGCCCTCGTTTTTAGCTTCCTTCGAAATGGGTCAGCGTGTATTAGTTGCTGCGGGGCCACAGGCACAGCATTACACGATGCTATTCAATTTATAATATACAGCCGTCAAAATATCTTAATAGGGAGGGACAGCTGGGTTCACTTGTCCATGGTGTTACAGATCAAAAGCAGACTTATGCCAGGTGTTTTTTAGCTGTGACAGGCTTGTAGTATTTTAACTGATATAATCAAGTTTTTGGAAGCTGTACTGCATCAGGAAGTATGTTTAACCCGACGAAGAGGTAGGCACGGGTCAATCTCAATGCTTCGTGTTCGTAGCTGTAGCTGCAATGAGGAGCTGTATTGCGTCAGATTGGCTAAAGTCTGATCCTCCAAATTAATATCAGTGGTTGGCCTGAATACTTTCAATGTTCTATTTGGAGAGTAGCCTGTATGTGACTAAGAGTAAGGTTGGCAGAAACAGGGGAATGCAAATATGGGCTCCACTGTCACAATGGCTATTGAAATAGTAGTTGGTAGTTTGTTGAAGGTAATGAATTTGAAATCTGTTTATATGTAATGGTTGTTTTTTTATGGACCAAAATTATAAACTTTTTTATGTATCTTATTGTGCGCTATTTCAAATAAAAAGTATTTGAAAACAAACAAACAAACAAAGGCAGAAAGTGGAGTTGTGATCAGACCGTGATTTTGACTGCTAAAAACCCCTTGGGTTCCCAGCAGAGGCGGTGATCTCCTGGAGGTCTGACCACCAGGATCATAATCTGGTGGTCGTCCCACCAGGATTGCAGTTGTCCAGCCACCACCTCAGAAAGGCTGATACCAGAGATAGGAAACATTATGTGTCCCCATTTCAGGCAGCAAAGAACATGCCCTTGCTATGAGGAAAACACTTTGCTGCTGCTACAACCTGAAGAGGAGAAAACGTCTTTCTTTAGCTGAAAGCCTGTATCTATCTATTCAGTGTGTTACTCAGAGAAGCTTTGTAACACAATGACTGCCAAGATCAGAGGTATGTAAGTGATGCATAGTCTGCATAAGATCACAGTGCCTATGTCACATTGCTTTATGGAGAAGATAAGCTGTTTGAGCGACTGCAAAAGGAATGTGTCCTACCTGATTTCTTTTGTCATCTTCTGCTGATCAAGTGTGAGGGACACTGATTCCTCTGGAAAGGCAAATGCGCTTATTGTTCTATCCAAAACACATGCTCCCAAGAACCATGCTCATTAAAATTGCTACCATCACTTTGTATCCCTCAGTGTTGCTGATATTTACACCCACCCACCAAATACCATCATTATCACAAGGTACGTGAGCATTCCTCGTGACAGCCTGACTACTCTATCAGCATTTACAATGTTTTGTAAACTCCATGCAAAAAGTATCTGAACCCTGCCGGAGTTATTAAGAGTTTCCCATGAGGTAATCAGGCAAAAACCTAATATTCCGCCCACCCGCCACACTAGTGGGAAACAGGCTACAGCATTGTGCCCGGCTTGTAATCAAGCCAGGGTCTATGCTGTAGCCCGCAGGGTGCACCACATGTAGGAGGCTAGCGTGGCTTATAGTGGGTATCTTGTGGTACTTACACCTTGTGCCAGGTCCAGTTATCCCTTATTAGTGGGTTAGAGTTGTTCTAGCAGCTTAGGCTGATAGAGGTAGCTATAGCAGAGCAGCTTAGGCTAAACTAGGAGACATGCAAAGCTCCTACTATACCACTTATATCACTTAGCACTACATCATAAGAAAACACAATACTCAGACTTACCAAAAATAAAGGTACTTTAATTTAGTGACAATATGCCAAAAGTATCTCAGAGGATATACTCCCTTAGGAAGTAAGTATTATACACCAAATATACACACAAACCAAAATCAGGTAAGTAAACAGTTAGAAAAGTAGTGCAAACACTGTAGAACACAATATAATGCAATAGGAGACAATAGGCCTAGGGGCAACACAAACCATATACTCCAAAAGTGGAATGCGAACCACAAATGGACCCCAGGCCTAGTGTATTGTGTAGAGGGTTGCTGAGAGTGTAAGAAAACACTAAGGGTGTCCAAGATACCCCACCCCAAGACCCTGAAAAGTAGGAGTAAAGTTACCCTACGACCCCAGAAAGACAGTAAAGTCGAGATAGGGGATTCTGCAAAGACAACAACTGTCTGCAAAGCACTGAAGACGGAATCCTGGACCTGAGGACCTGTAAACGAAGGGAACCAAGTCCAAGAGTCACGCAAGTGTCCAGGGGGGGCAGGAGCCCACTAAACCCCGGATGAAGGTGCAAGAGGGCTGCCTATGAGTGGAAGAAGCCAAAGATTCTGCAACAACAGAAGGTGCCAGGAACTTCTCCTTTGGTCAGAAGATGTCCCACCTGCTTGTTGAAGGACACAGAGTTGTTTCCACACAGAAAGACCACCAACAAGCCTTGCTAGCTGCAAGAGTCGCGGTTGAGGGTTTTGGGTGCTGCCAGGGCCCAGGAAGGACCAAGAGGTCGCCCCTTGGAAGAGGAGACAGAGGGGGTGCTCAGCAACACAGAGAGCCCATGCAGAAGCAGGCAGCACCCACATAAGCACCTGAACAGGCATTCAGAAGATCTGAGCACAATGGTCAACTCAGCACAACAAAAGAGGGTCCCACGAAGTCGGAGTCCAACTCAGTGAGTTGGGCAATGCAGGAAAGAGTGCTGGGCTGTGCACAAAGGAAGTCTTGCAAAAGTGCACAGAAGCCCGAGCAGCTGCAGTTCACGCAGTACACAGGATTACTGTCTGGCGTGGGGAGGCAAGGACTTACCTCCACCAAATTTGTACAGAAGGGCCACTGGACTGTCGGGGACACTTGGATCCAGCTCCTGTGTTCCAGGGACCATGCTCGTTAAGATGAGAGGGGACCCAGAGGACCGGTGATGCAGAAGTTTGGTGCCTGCATTGACAGGGGAAAGATTCCGTCGACCCACAGGAGATTTCTTCTTGGCTTCCAGTGCAGGTTGAAGGCAGACAGCCCTCAGAGCATGCACCACCAGGAAACAGTTGAGAAAGCCGGCAGGATGAGGTGCTACAATGTTGCTGGTAGTCTTCTTGCTACTTTGTTGAGGTTTTGCAGGCATCCTGGAGCAGTCAGAGGTCGATCCCTGGCAGAAGTCGAAGAGGGAAGTGCAGAGGAACTCTGGTGAGCTCTTGCATTCATTATCTGGTGAGATACTCACAGGAGAGACCCTAAATAGCCCTCAGAGGAGGATTGGCTACAGAAAAAGGTAAGCACCTATCAGTAGGGGTCTCTGATGTCACCTGCTGGCACTGGCCACTCAGAGATGTCCATTGTGCCCTCACACCTCTGCATCCAAGATGGCAGAGTTCTGGGACACACTGGAGGAGCTCTGGGCACCTCTCCTGGGAGGTGCTGGTCAGGGGAGAGGTCACTCCCCTTTCCTTTGTCCAGTTTCGCGCCAGAGCAGGGCTGGGGGATCCCTGAACCGGTGTAGACTGGCTTATGAAAGGAGGGCACCATCTGTGCCCTTGAAAGCATTTCCAGAGGCCAGAAGTGGCTACTCCTCTCAGGCTCTTCACACTTATTTCTAAAGGGAGAGGGTGTAACACCCTCTCTCTGAGGAAATCCTTTGTTCTGCTTTCTTGGGACTGGGCTGCCCAGGCCCCAGGGGGGCAGAAATCTGTCTGAGAGTTGGCAGCATCGGTAGCTGCAGAGAAAACCCCGGAAAGTTAGTTTGGCAGTACCTGGGCTCTATGCTGGAGCCCCGGGGATGCATTGAATTGTCCCCCCAATACCAGAATGGTATTGTGGTGACAATTCCATGATCCTAGATATGTTACATGGCCATGTTTGGAGTTACCATGGTGACGCTACATATAGGTATTGACCTATTTGTAGTACACACGTGTAATGGTGTCCCTGCATTCACAAATTCCGGGGAACCCCAATACCCTGGGTACCTAGGTACCATATACTAGGGAATTATAAGGGTGTTCCAGTGTGCCAATCAGAATTTGTAAAATTAGTCACTAGCCTGCAGTGCCAATTTTAAAAGCAGAGAGTGCATAAACACTGAGGTTCTGGATAGCAGAGCCTCAGTGATACAGTTAGGCACCACACAGGGAACACATACAGGGCACACTTTATGAGCACTGGGGTCCTGGCTGGCAGGATCCCTGTGACACAGGCAAAAACAAGCATACATACAGTAAAAATGGGGGTAACATGCCAGGCAAGATGGTACTTTCCTACACCAGAATCCTTGCAATGTTCACTGTCTGCAAAGCAGATAGTGAACATTGCGACGGTGCTGGGGAGGGGTCGTCTGCACTGCCCATGACAGCCTTTTTGTGGCGGACTGCCACACTTGTAACAAGGCCCAGAGTGTTTTGGTTGCCTAACTAGAAGGATTACATCTCATAGAATGCTCCTGGTGTTTCTTGCCACTGACAATTTAGAATAAATTAAAAACTACTTTTTGACTGCTTCTTACACTGATAAATTATATGAAGTAATTTGTTCGAACAACCTGTAAATTGCTAAGCAAATACAATTCTATGGTTTTCATAAAGATAACACCGCCTGACCAATGACTTATTTTGAGTGATGTATACGCTCCTTTAATTTTTCCCCTTCACTGTTTTGCATTGACTTGTAGTTAATCAGTCTTCATTTCCCTGTCTCTACTTTAATTCATGTTACTGTACAGCCATTGTCATTGTCTGTTAAATTTAAAGCTCCTAAATGCCTATAGGTGCCTGTGAACTAAGTAAGTATACCAAATAAACAAATAAATATAAAAAAGTAAGGCCCAGATTTATACTCTATTTGTGCTGAATTTGTGTCATTTTTTTGGACGCAAATTCAGTGCAAACCTAACTGCATAGTTATACTTTGGCGCTAGACCCATCTAGCGCCAAAGTTTTGCAGTTAGCATTATGTTTTGCTTGCGGGAAATTATCTTGCAACAATGAGATGCAAACGTTCCTGTGTAAAAAAATGACAATATGGCCTTAGTGCCATATTTATCCCACTGTGCTAAAATCACAACTGGGGGAAGGGGGCCTTAAATAATGGCGCTAAGCTTGCCTGGGTCAGGGGAGGCGTTAGGGGACCTTTGGGCCTATTTCCATGGTCAGAGGCCATGGAATGGGCCCACAGGTGCCCTTCCCTAGCCCCGGGGACACACCAACCA
The DNA here is from genome assembly GCF_031143425.1 of Pleurodeles waltl. Taxonomy (NCBI): domain Eukaryota; kingdom Metazoa; phylum Chordata; class Amphibia; order Caudata; family Salamandridae; genus Pleurodeles; species Pleurodeles waltl. Next base: position 234,625,406 of record NC_090438.1, on the reverse strand, counting down.
CACCAGACGGAAACCAGTGGATGGGGGAATATGATGCCTGGCCGCCATCTTGGAATGACTCTAGCAGGAGGTAAACCTTTTCATGCAAAAATGCGCTAGCGTAGTTCTGGGTGAAAAAGTATAACTCTGGGCCTCCGTATGCTATGCTCAGAGTTTAAAAGTAATAATTGAATGATTGATCTTGCTATCCTCTAAAACTCAAAGGCCTCTATGGAAGTGATTGGCTATTGATTGAACTCACAATATAATATGGCTTCTGTGAAAACATTAATTAATTATGTGTTAAATAATGTAGAAACCTACAATTAATAAAAACACATTATTTCTCTAGAGGAGAGACCATGATAACTCCCTGTTGAGTGGCTTTGGGGGCTGTTATTATGATGATGAAATCTATGTTTACCAAGGATCTTAATTTCACAAAGACATGTAGGAACCCAAATATATTTCACCTGTCCCTGTAAAATATGTTTTTTATACCTAAATACCGTTGAATAAAAGGTATAGGAAAATGTCTAAGACTGTAAAATGTATCACAGATGAGGGAGGCAAACTGTTCAAATATTATGTTTATACTTAATTAGGTGGTAAGGTCCTAGAGGTGCGTATATATTATGTGTGTGTGTGTGTGGGTGTGTAGGCATGTATAGCCCACTCTGTGAGGACTGGTTTGGTCCTCCTAGCATTGGAAAACACTGTCAGTTCAAGACAAACACTATCCTTGTGAGGACGGTGCATTATGAGGACTGGTCCCCATAGTGTTTTTGAGTACTTTCGAGCAAGTGTTTCAAAAAACTAAAAGTGCAATTATATTTGTCTTGGTCTGCTTTATAACCTTCCCTACTACAGTCAATGAACGGTCCTCATAATTATTGGTATGTCATGTTGTGTGTGTGTTGTGTAAAAACTAAAGGTTAAACGGATGTTATCATTAGGGGAAAATATCAGTTAAGTTAAATTACCTTGTGCTCTGAAGTAACTATCAATTGGTCCCCCTCTATACAAATGTTGTCATCAATTATTTTAATTCAGATGTTGCAGTGATGTTATTAATGATGACATCGTACATGTCATAAGTGATGAAGCAAGGCAGGTAATTAGCAGTGCATGACAAGGGCACAAGTGCATGTGTTGTATTTACCTGAGATAACTATAACTGGTGAACTTTAGAGGTAGTGTTAATTTAAAGTGGTACATTTTAACTGACATTTTCACCTAATTATAGTGTGCCTTTATCCTTTGCTTTTTCAGGGAATGTCTGAGGTTTTTTAAAATGGAAAGTAAAATATTATTACCATACTAAACTAAAGCCCACAAGGTACAAACACTGCATTTTCTTTTTGTTGGGGGAGGGTATCCAGGGCCATTGCAGACCCGCTGACTACCCTGCTAGCACACCTTCTGGGTGCCTGTAGGAGCTGGCAATTATTTTGATTTATTTTTTAATATGGGGAGGGAATCCCTTACCCGGGGCAAATTATATTTTTTTATGGAGAGGGGGACATGCTGCCACACTCCTCAAGTCTCAAAAAGGCCCAGCAGACCCTAACCTCATGGCTGACATCATTAAAATAATCCTATCTAGTACTGTCCCTGGGGACCCCAGCTCCCAGGGTCTAAAGTAGGTGCCACACAAAACTTTGACTGTTGGGAGCTGTGGGGGGGACACAACGGGAGCCAGCTTTCCTTTCTCCCAATGGGAGCTTTTTTTCTATGTTTCCACTGGGAGGAAGTAATAAGGAGCAGATTTGTGGAAAGTGGCAAAGCACCAACTGCAGCGCCACTTTCCCTGCACCCCTTAGCACCCCCTACCACCGCCATATGTGCCCCATATTTAAATTATGGCACACCATGGTGCAGGGTAGGGGGCAATAGCGTCATTTCTCATGACGCTATTGATGTACTCTGCAGGAGTGGCACCAAAATATTAGTGCAACTCCTACATAGTACATAGGGCCACATTCTTAAGAATGGAAGCCCACTGTTAATGCCTGCTCTTGAGCAGGCATTAAAAGTTCAGTAAATAATGTTGCAAGGAAATCTCATAGATTTCTTTACACAATTTTTCTGGCTCCCTTAGTGGGGGAACACCCCATTTGCATACATTAAGCCTGGCGCAGGCATAATGTAGCGCAAAGGGTTACGGAGTGGCATGCATGCATTGCGCCACCGTGTGACTACAGCGTGGGGATTTCGGCCTTGTTGGGCCACATTAACATAAACAAATAATGACATTAATGTGGCACAAGGTGGTGCTAGGGCATTACAAATATGCCCCTAACTCTTTCCCTACCTGCAAGAATGTGGGTAGGGTTAGAAATGTGTGCACCAACCAGACAGGAACATTTCTGCAGTTCTCAGCAGGTGGAGGCATACAAGTATTCTCTGCCCATGCTCACACAGATAGAGACACAGGGGGTCATTCTGACCCTGGACCGCCATGGCGGAGGGCGGCGGAAGCACTGCCAACAGGCTGGCGGTGCTTCCTGGGCGATTCTGACTGCGGCGGTAAAGCCGCGGTCAGAAAAGGGGAGCCGGCGGTTTCCCGCTGGCCCAGGGTATCCGCCATGGCGGTGCTGCTTGCAGCACCCCTATGGGGATTCCGACCGCCTTCCCGCCAGCCTGTTTCTGGCGGTGTCCACCGCCAGAACCAGGATGGCGGGAACGGGTGCCGTGGGGCCCCTGGCGGCCCCTGCACTGGCCATGCCACTGGCATTGGCAGTGCAGGGGCCCCCTAACAGGGCTCCACAAAGATTTTCACTGTCTGTTTTGCAGACAGTGAAAATCGCGACGGGTGCAACTGCACCCGTCGCACCCCTGCAACTCCGCCGGCTCCATTCCGAGCCGGCTTCATTGTTGAAGGGGCTTTCCCGCTGGGCCGGCCGGCGGTCTTCTGGCGGTCGCCCGCCGGCCCCGCGGGAAAGCCAGAATGGCCGGCGCGGTCTTTTGACCGCAGAGCTGTCTTTCGGCGGGAACCGCTTGGCGGGTGGCGACTGCCGACCGCCGCAGTCAGAATGACCGCCACAGTGTACCAGGTTGGGCTATCTGGGACCAAACCAATGAGCGGGCCACAAGGGACTGGATCCTTGGGGCCTTTCTAGCTGCATGCCTCCTTCCCTTAATTTTAATTGCTGCCCCATGGGATGGGATCCCAGACACTCGCATGGCTTGGGGAGATGCACAACCCCCTTTCCTCCCTGGGACATGCCCCACCCTGAGGGTGATGTTTTAAGCATGGGAGCAACTTTTTCACTAAGGTTTACTGCAGACAATGGATCTACCACAATTTCATTGTAAAAATGAAAAAAAGTGTTGTGGGGCCTGGAGAGTCCCTTTGCCCCCCACCCCCAACAGACAAGGTGGCAAGGTATCCACAACAGTTGAATGCCACAAGCTGTATCATGACCTGTGATACAGCCTGGTGCTGTTCTGCTGGTGGGGCGCTGCTGGCGGCAGCAGTGCCCCTTCATGTTCCCTGCTGGTAGACCTCCCTGACCAAGGTAAGTCAGGCTTCTGACAGGGGAGGGGGTAAGGGAGTGGAGGGTATTGTGTGTGTGTGTGTCTGAGTGTATGCATGAATGTGTGAGTGTGTGTGTAAATGCGTCTGAGTGTGTTGTGTTGTTTGCATGGTTGTATGCGTGTGTCAGTATGATCGTTGTAAGAATGTGTGTGAGTGTGTCTGGAAATATGCATGTATGAATATGTGTATGCCAGTGTGAGTATGAATGTGTGTATGCCAGTGTGTGTATGAATGCATGTATGCCAGTGTGAGTGATTGGGTGTATGCGTGGTGCGTGTCTGCGGGTGTGTGCGTGTATGGGGGTGGAGGGAGTGTGAGGATCGGAGGGGGTGGGTGTGTGTTACGATCAGAGGGGGTGGGAGTCTGTGAGGATCGGAGGGGTGAGGTTAGATGGAGGGGGTGTCAGGTATATGTTGGGGGTAGGGGAGCTGCCTACTCACACGGTAGGGCCTTCCGCCATGGTTTCCGTGACATTGCTAATGCCACAAAAACCATGGTGGTAGGCAGGCTCATAGGCGGTCATCATGAACATGGCGGGAACGTCCGCCGTAGCGGCGGTGAACAGAATCCTGCCGGCGGCGGCGAATGGAAACCCACCATATAATAATCGAAAAACCCAACCCGGCCAAAAATTCCAAGACCACCACTCCCAGCCAGGACCCTGTCAGCGGAAATCCTGGCCCACCCCAGTCCGCCACCACAAAGCACACCCATATCCCACCCTCCAAATAATGATGCACAAATCACCTCGGCGGACAGTGGAGGCCGGACGACCATTGGTGGCTGCGACCACCACGGGCAGCAAGTGGGCCCAACAGCAACCAGTGCACACATTGGCTAGGATTAGCACCCACACACCTGACACACATCCAGAACACCATAAAACACCCCCAGACACACCCCCACAATCCCTTGCAACGAAACCAGGACCAGAAGACGGAGAGCACCAGAGCCAGACAGAGAACGCCAGCAGACAGGACACGCATAGCGACCCACACAGGAGCACCCAAACCCCGTCCCCAGTCCCGACACCATCCACCACCCTCACCATGTCCCCCCCAGAAATCCACACTTCACCGAAAGGGAGCTAAGGACCATGGTGGACGAGAGTCTAAAAGTGGAGCCACAAATATTCGGGTCCGAGGTGCAGCACACACCCATCGCCCGGAAAATTGAGCTGTGGCAGACCATTGTGAACAGGGTGAATGCAGTGGGACACCATCCACGCACCAGGGATGACATCCGCAAAAGATGGAACGACCTGCGGGGGAAGGTCTGAGCCATGGCATCCAGGCACCACATCTCAGTGCAGAAGACTGGGGGAGGACTGCCATCCACCCGACTACACAGTCTTGGAGGAGAAAGTACTCACCATTCTGCACCCAGAGGACTCACTGGACTCACTTGAGGAATGGACTCGGGTAAGTCATCTACAATTACCCCATATACACCAGACCTGTAATGCATGCACCACCCCACCCCACCCACACCCACCTAGACCCCACCCCATCCTGCCATTACCCACCACATTCACCACCCTGCATCCCCCACAACTCACTACCAGGCCCACATCACTCCTGCTGTGCATAGCCACCCACCCCTGCATGTACCCACAATAGAATAATTACCCCCACCATAATGTAACCCCACCACTGCCACTAAATGCAATGTCCATGTCACAAAGGCACCCTGGAAGGCCACTGAAAGGCACACCAGCACAAAATTGCACAGTCAGTACACCTCAAACCCTCATGCCTATGTAACATACATTTCTATGTCCCCCAACAGGCACCACCACCCATGCAACCCTAATGGAGGGGACAAGGAGTGCCACAGTACTCCAGGGAGACAGAGGCACATCACAGGGCACTGGTGAAGGATCCCTGGACACTGATGAGCAGGCAGGCCCCTCACACAGCCCTGGATGCTCACCATGCAGCAGTCCCACCCAGGAAAACATTGTCACCCCTAAAACCCAGTCAAGACCAGCAGTCCAGGGGAGGTGTACCCACACCAGTGGACCCAGGGCACAAACAGGTGGAACACAGCTACAGAGGCCACAGTCTCCCACCCCCAACATGCAAGAAGACGAGGTCTCCAGTACAAGTGGCATGTCAAGACCTGCGCAGGGGACACAGGCACAGGGGGCCAGTGCAAGATCAAGTGCCCCAGTGGGTCAGGATAGATGCAGCAGCCCAGGACGTCATTGCAGAGGTATTGGGGGCCTACTAACATACCCAAGACAGGTTGGCACAGATTGTATCCACCCTGGAGCAAAGTCAGAGGATGCAGCTGGAACAACACCAACAGGCCATGGAGCAGTGGAAAGAACACAATGCCACAATGGCCACCATTGCTGGAGCACTGCTGCAGTTGGTAAACAAACACTCAGACACCCCACAACAGCCCTGGACAACCAGCAACAGATGACCCAAGCAGCTGAAACAGCACAGAAAATACCTTCCCAGAAATCACAAGGCCCAACCATGCCACCCCAAGAAGCTCCACTGCAGGCGCCCAAACGTAGTCTCAGGCCAAGATATGGCACTCGAAACCCAGCTAAGAACAAGCCACCCTCCAACAATTGGCACTGCTACTACTGCCAAGCAACCATCCCACCCATTCACCAACTGCACTTTGCTGAGCGCTGAATAAAGTACTAAACTGCAAATAGGACCCACCTATGACATCAAACAGTCCAGCTACCAAGTCGATTTTGAGGACACCCAACCATTAAGACTTCCATCACTGTACATAGCACATTTGAGTGTATTATACCTATAAACAACATATTTCACCTGTAACACTGTCCCCTGTCTTCAATTTTTAACAAAGTGGAGAATGGATGTAACTGGCAGGGAACAACTTTATTGTCAATTTGTGCATGGTGGTGGTAATGTGTGTTTCAAATTAATCAAGAAGGGAATGCATATATTGTCTGTCAGTACCATGCTGAAGAGGTCCATGTCTCGTCTATCATGACCAATTCCCCTTAGATGACATGGCACACTTACACTTTCAGTCACTAACCACATTTACAGGCTGAAGTCCCACAAAGTTATTGGAAGTATTGTTGTATCAGTTGATTCCTGAAATTGACGTCTTCCCCTTCCTCATCCTCACCATCACTCTCCTCACCTCTCTGAGGTAACTGATCAGGGTCTATAGCACCCTCCACTTCCAAAAGGGGGATTGAATGTCTCACTGCCACGTTGTGCAGCATGCAGCAGGCCACAACTATTCTACACACCTTATCAGGCCCATAGGCCAGGGAACCCCCAGAGATATGTAGGCACCGGAATCTAGCCTTCAGGAGACCTATAGTACGCTCTATCACCCTCCTACTACGTCCATGGGCCTCATTGTATTTCCTCTCTGCATCCGTCCTGGGATTCCTCACTGGTGTCAGGAGCCAACGCAAGTTTGGATAGCCAGAATCACCTAGAGAAATGGTCAATACAGAGTCATCATTGTAATGTCCCTAGCCAGACAGGCTGTTTTTCTGCAATGTGTCAGTTAGTGACAGACAAACTTACCTATGATCCACCTTCTGTCCTCTTGCAGTTGTTCTATCTTCTGTGGCACACTACTGTTCCTCAAAACAAATAAATCATGGACAGAACCTGTCATTCACATGGGATATGTACTGGTCTGCAGTACATACCAATTGGATGTTCACAGAGTGAAAGTTTCTGTACACCTGTTCACTCACTCTTGGGGGGATGATGGGTATGTGGGTGCCATCAATGGCACCTATAACATGGGGAATGTTTGCAAAGGCATAGAAGTCAGACTTGATGGCAGGGAAGTCAGCACTCTGGGGAATCACACATAGGATTGCAGATGTTGTACAAGTGCATTCAGAAATCTTGTCAGTACCTGGCTGAACATTGGCTGTGGGAAACCAGATCCCATGCCCACTGTCACTTGAAAAGAGCCTGTGGCCAGGAAATGGAGTGCGGAGAGCACCTGCAACTCAGTTGGAATGGCATGTTTATTACAATTTCCGGGAGTCGTGCAGGATCCAGAAATGCACCTAGGTCCTGAATAGTTGCACGTGTGAGTCTGTAGGTGATTATGATCTGACGCTCCACCATGGTCCCCTAATCCACAAGTGGTCTGTACACTGATGGTGCCCTTCCTCGCCACAAGGATCGGTACCTGTGAGGGCTAAGAAAAAGGAGTCACATGCACACATACACTGGCATATTTGCTACACACATTCACTGCATTCTTCATAGTAGTGTCTACAATAACTGCAACCTGACAGATGTACATGTACATCACTAAGAGGGAACGGAGTAGATCATGTGTGATTATATACTCAATGGATAGAGCCCTAGGTGATTCATATGGCTAGTAGGCCCAGCATTGTGAGTATTATGAATTTCAAGATGCATAGGTGATGACAAAATGTCTGCCCAATGTAGTTCTGCCCCTTCGTTGTGGAAGTGACCTAAGACCGCTAGCGGTTGACGTCACAGGGTACGGCGGTGTTGAACGCTGTTCGCACCCTCACTGGATAACATGGATGCCAATGGGGAATCCTGGCGTGTCATGATCGCCGGCGGCAGTGATGGTGCATACCGCCGTGAAATGTACGTGCATTCGTCATCGTTTGATCACTTGACTCCCTGATCCTGTGCAGACAAGTACTCCACTCTGTGAACTGCTGTGGCCTGCCTCTGGCTATGGATGTTCCACTTGGTGCAGGGGAAAGGGCCCCGGCCTTCACCCAGGAAGAGCTGGAGAAACTGGTGGAAGGGGTTTTGCCCCTGTACAGCAGACTCTACAGCTGGCCAGAGGTACAGGTGAGTCCGGGTTTGGGGGGCACTGCGTGAGTGATGGATGGAGTGGATTGCTCAGATGTGTGCTCCTGTGAGCCAGGATGGGGCTTGGTGCATGGAATGCTGCATGCCACTGTCCTGCATGTCTGGGAGTACTGTCTGTCCTATGTCTGACAATCTGCCAGCTGTTGCCATCGTGCAGGTGCCTGACCTCTGTGTTCCATTTCTGTGTCTCCCTACTAGGTCAGTGCCCACCAAAGGAGGGCACATTGGCATGCCATCGCAAAGGAAGTATGGACCCTGGGGGTCTACAACCGGCGGAGCAACCACTGTCAAAGAGGTGGGAGGACTTGCGGCGCTGGGCGCGGAAGATCACTGAGGCCCAGCTGGGGAAGTCCTCCCAACGTGGAAGGGGTGCCCGTCGGGCACTGACCCACCTCATGCGAAGGATCCTGGCAGTGGAGTACCCGGACCTGGATGGGCACTTGAAGGCTGCACAGCAGTCACAAGGGGGTGAGTACTCACAGCCCATACTTCAGCCTGGAAGGATGAGTGTGTGTGGGATAGGGCTCATGGTGCTTAGAGCAGGGGTTTTGACTTGTGTCCAGCTACTGTCTGTTCTCCAAAGGGTGTAGGGGTGTCCCTGTCAGGTTTCACCTACCTCAGCTCCAATACAATTACAGGATATGGGTGTAGGTCAGTATACTGCTCAGTAGTCAGGGCCATGGTCATGGGCCTAGTGCAGGGTGCTGCCTGTTTGGTGTGTCTGCTGGGTAGGTGTATGTCTGGCCATTGTGTATCACCATTCAGCTACTTACAAGTGTCTCTTCTGTTTTGTCTCCCCATCCCTGTTCTCTTGTGATTATCTGGTACAGCATCAACATCAGGCGAGGGAGCAGAGGCACCGCCAAGTGGGGAGGCAGCGGCCCACGGATCCTCTGATGCAGAGACAACGGACACCCAGTGGACCAGTGGGTGGGAAGGTGAGGGGACTTCCACGGGGGAGGCTAATACTACAGGAGGTAGTGACTCTGAATGCTCCTCCGATGGGGGTCGTCCGGTGGTGGCGGACACTAGTGGACAAACCACCACCGTGAGATCTTCTGCCACCCCGTACCATCAGCGCCCTCCCTTCTGCTCCCCACTGAGTTGCCCGTGCCCACCCTCCCAGAAAGGTGGGCGTCTCCTTCGCCCCAGGCACCTCCTCCCCTGCCCCAGTCAGCCCTGCTGCCCTCACAGAGGAGGCTATTGACCTCCTGAGAACCATCTCTGTAGGGCAGACAACCATTGTCAATGCGATCCAGGGGCTAGCATCAGATGAGGAGCAGACAAATGCCTATCTGGATGTCATTCATGGTGCCGTGTCTGCCCTACAGAGATCTTTTCAGGCTCTAGCCTCCTCTTTGATGGCAGCCAGTTTCCCTGGCCATTCCGTCCCCTCCCAACCTCCTCTACCCCTTCCAGCACCCCACTCATTCACTCATCCAAAGCACACAATCAGACCCGCTTACAGGCACATCAACACACAAGAAGCACACTTCCAAACACAAGCACCACACATCCCACCACAAACATTCACACAGCCAACAGACACCTGCACACAAAACAACGTCCACTTCCCCCAGTGTTTCCCAGCTCTTCCGCCTCCCTGTCTGTCCCCTCTACATCCACACCCTCATGCACTGCACCTTCACTCACTGTTACTGCTCCTCTTCCTGCACTCACCACAATAGCAGACAGCCATACATACACCCCATACACCACACCTGCACTCACCACCTCCACTGTTGTTGACACATGCAGCACACTCACCTGACTTGCAGACAACCACCCAACATACATCCACACTAGCTGTTTGTCTTCTCCCAATGTGTCCACCCCCCCACCTCCCAAAACAATCAAACGCACCAAGACACCCAACCATCAGACATCCACCACACCACAGCATACTGAGCCGTCACCAGCACCCACTACATGCAAACCTACACCCCACACATCACCTCCCTCTGCCTCCACTCCCATGCCCTCATCCACGCCCACCCCAATTGCTCCCAAAAAACTTTTCCTTTCCCTTGCTGACCTGTTCGAACCCACTGGCCCGCCCCGTCTTGTCCCAAAACGTGCCCACCTCCTTGCCCTTTCTGCTCCTTCTACATCGCAGCCCACCCCGGTCCAGCCTTCCCATTCCCGTGCCCCTTCTCCGGTGAAGAAGAAGGCCCGCTCAGAGCCTAAGGCATCCTGCCCCGCCTGAGCCAAACAGCCCCCACCCCTTCAAAGGAGAAGCCCACCCCCCTCCAACCTCCTCACGCAAGTCTAAGTCCCACCCCCATCTAATAAATCACCCCCACCTCCCTCTGCCCCCCTTCCATGAGGTGCCTGGATCGCCTTATGGTGCCCTGTTCAGTGGAGTACCCAGCACTTGTGGGAGTCAGGTGTGGCCAGTTGTGGCCAAGGACAATTGACTTTTGATGGACTGGCCATTGGCCCTGTTGGCACCATTTAGCTCACTGAGCTACATAATAAAGTTTTGATGTGGCCCGTGTTTGGGCTGTACGCAGTTCCATCCTGGTGTTTGTTTAAATTATTTATGGGTATGAGGCTATTTTATGTACTATGGCCAAGTTGCAGTGGCCTCGGTTGGGTATGTTCCTCTTGGTGTGGGGTGTCTGACTTGTGCTGCTTGGAAGGGTTGGGGTTGGGGAGGCGTTGCGGGGTGGGTGGAGTGGGTGGCTATGTAAGTTTGCCCTTTCCTCCCTTGTGTCGTAGGTTGCGGTACTTACCGTCGTCATCTTCATCGGCGGTCTCGGTCATGTAGATTTATGGCAAGGACCAAGGCTGGCATGATCTGCAGCTCTCGGTCCATGGCTACCGCTGCACGTTTTGTGGAACTCCGGTGAGTGTTTCCTTCTATTTGTTTCTTTTCCCCCTGGCTTTGTGTGGCGGTGGTTCCCGCCCCGGAACTGGCGGCGGAATGGTGGTTCATAATTTGGTGGGTGGGTTGGGCCTTTCCGACGGCTTGTGGGCAGACTCTGCCATCGTCAGCGGGACTCCTTTCCTGGCAGTGGGTGGTGCGCGGGATGCGTGAGTTTCGGTTGTTTCATTATTTGGCAGTCCGGACCTCTCCTCTGTTGGCGGTTTCTACCGCCACCACTGACGGTGTGGATTGGACCGCCATGTTCATAATGAGGGCCATAATGCCGTAGACAGTACTATGCCAGCCACCGGACTGGAGATTGAGATCTCTAGCCCGGCTGCTGATACCGCCATGGCGGTATGACTGGAGAAGTGGCGGGTTGGTTGCAGCCAACCTGCCAATGTCATAATTTGTCGTTATGTGCCACCAGCATGTTGGCGGTAGTACCACTACATTTCCACTCACCACTCTGGTCATAATAACCCCCTCAGTGTTTAAAGTAGAGTTGTATTCTGGCCCCCTACGTCTTTAATCAATTCACAGCAGACCTAAAACCAAAACTGGATTATGTCAATTCACATCCCCCACACCTGGCTTCCCTCCAACTGATGCACTTTGCCTACACAGATGACATGGTGTTTTTATGAGCCTAACAAAGGTGGACCTTCAAAGATTGTTTAAGGAGTAAAGGAATTATGCAAAAATAAATACATTAGAAATAAATGTGACAAAAACTAACCATGTCATTGGGTTGAAAGGTGGTCTCTCTTAAAATCTGGCTGGATGTTCATCAATTGAAAGAGGTTAAATCTTACAAATAATTGGGCATTTATATTGCCAGTCGATTTAATTTTCAGCATCATAAACAGTATTTGCTAAAAAAGGGGCAAGCCCTGGTCATAGCCGTCGGCACACTATCAAATAAGCTGGAAGGACTGTCTTGAAACCATTGCTAACCGTAATAGCAGCAAAAATGTTGACTGCACTGTCCTATGCAAGTATTGTATTACAAGGCAAAGATGGTGCCCTACTGAACAAACTTCAGGCTTTTGCCTACAAGAAGTTGTTTCAACTCACCCAAAGTGCATCACCTGCACAGGTGAGTTTGTAATTCAGCTTGATCAATGAAAATCTAGAGAGAATGTATGCATACATAAAAGCTGCTATAAAATCAAACAAAATAAAGACCAATCTAAATTAAGCAGTGCAGTATGGTTGGTGCTAGTCAATTATCATAAGTCAACATATAATCAATATCTCCTAAAGGCACTACTGGACTCAAATGTAACAGAGCTATGGAACATGCGACTCCCTTTGCTTTCCTTCGGAAACTATTAAATAAAGCCGGAAAACAACATTCCCTGCTAGAGGATAAAAAGTACGCTTCGCAACTGTTCGCATGCAGGGATAGTCCTCAAAATAAATAAAGCTTGCAAACAGCAGAGTACTTGACCCTGACCTTCCCAGCATAAATGAAGAGAAAAGTGATGTCTATTCAGTTTGGTCACCTTCCAACATTGGCAGAGCAACCATCATGGAGATATAGTGGTGATGTCTCATGTAGACTTTGAGGTTATAAGTGTGCCCACTTCAATAAGTCCCAGGTAATGCTGTTAAAAAAAGGTTTTAAGACCTGTGGTATTAGGACGTGTAGGGGGGAATTATAAGAAGCTAATCCTTAATGAAATTTCTGCTTTTACATGTGCAAGCAATTTCGAATTCAAGCACCTGCACTTTATAGTTGGGCAGCTACTCTCTGTTTTCTACATTTCAGCCTGATTATGACACTGCATAGATATTGCAAAAGGAATTATGCTGGTTATTTCACGCTATACACAATAGGTCAACGGAGGTATTATGCAGATTATTAAATGCAGCATTTTTATAGCAGGATAAATATTTACATTTGCATAAATTTATGTTGGGGTAGTTATATTATGCGAAAAAAATGATGGCAGTTATTTACCCCTTACTTTTATAGACCAGCACAAACAGCTGATTTTAGTATGTCATATTATAACATTCCTCTGGTGCAGCACATTTGTAATATTTAATGAGTGGTTACCTGTTTAACATCCTGTCCCTTAGGGCCTAGAGTTAGAATTGGTCAGGAACTTACATTTTGTATTTTAGTTCTGTAATCAGAGCCTCAGACTTTCTTGTTTGGGTGTACTTTGATAAGGAGTTTGTCTGATGATTTTGACGATCCTTCAAATTTCCATTGGGGAGGTTGCCGCCACACTAGGTATTACTGCCATGGAAAGGTGGCAGAGAACAAGGTCGTTATCCGCAGGGCAGGGCAGGTTGATTAGGATCTCCACCACCAACAGACCGCCGGGATCCAAGATCCGGGCAGAGCTGGCAGTCGGACTACCAGGGTTGTTATGGGGCTGTCCGATCACACCATAGGCGGAGATCCAGACCGCCACCATGAGTGTGGCGGTCGTAAGACCACCACACAAGCAATGAGGCCCTAAGTGTATGTTGAGCCTTGTTTGTCAGGAAATAAGCCATAAATTATAGGTATTATTGTGTTAACAGAAGATTGCACACAGTATTTTGGGATGAATAGATGGAGAATGGAATTAAAAGTACCATCCATCAGACAAAGTTTACTGCTTATAAGTGTACCTGTGTTATAAATATTTGTTAAAGTTAATATATGTTAATATATGTTTCAGAGCATGATTGGTATAAAAAAGCAGGGAGGGTGTACATTTCAGAGCAGGTTTTAGAAGTTTTAATATGGGGATTCCTCTCCTCTTTCTGTTTTTGTACAATTCTAATTACATTTGGGATTGTTAGCTTTCTACAAGTTACGTTCATATGGGTGCTCAGAATTACATCCCTTAAAACGGAGCCACAGGTTTCATTGCAGGTGACCCCAAGTGGTTTGTACATTTTGTTCAATCTCTAACTATGTGGCAGAGGCAAAGGCATTATACCTTGCAGCCCTCTCATCAATATCAGTAAGTGTAACTGCTCTGTCTTTACATTGGGTTAATCCACCTTTAATTCAAATATATCCACCATATTTTAAAAGGTCGCCCCCAAAGGGGGAGAAACACTTTTGGGCAGATCTGCCTTTTTTTTGGCCCATCTGCCCCTCAAGGGGGCGGAATCCGCTAGGCACCAGGGATTTTCTTTTTGTGTGTTTTTTTTTTTTTGTGTTGGGGGCGGCCCCTTGGTCAAGGGCTGCTCCCCCAAGGGGGAATAATATTTTACGCCATTCTGCAGATAGGCTCATTATTTTTAAGCTGATTTACCCCGGGGGTAGAAGCCAGGATGGCACTAGGGATGTGTTGTTATTTGTTTTCTTTTGTGTGGGTGGCAACCCTTTGGGCAAGGGTAACCCCCAAAGGGGGAGAAACACTTTTAGGCTGTTCTACCCTCCTTAGGGGCAGATCAGCCTTTTTGTTTGGCCCATCTGCCTCCAAAGGGGGCAGAATCCACTAGGAACCAGGGATTTTCTTTGTAAGTGTGTGTTTTTTGCGCGGGGACATTATATTTTCTGCCGTTTCTGCCAGCTCATTATTTTTAAGCTGATCTGCCCCTGGGGGGTGGGGCTAGAAGCCACAATGGCACCAGGGATGTTGTGCAGTTCGTTTTTTTTGTGTTGGGGGCAACCCCTTGTGCAACGGCCTCTCCCAAAGGGGGAGAAACACTATTGGGCAATTCTGTCCCCTATGGGGGCAGATCAGCCTTTTTCTTTAGGCCCATTTGCCCCCAGGGGGGCAGAATCCACTTTGCACTAGGGATCTTGCATGTGTGATTTGTGTTGGGGGGTGACCCCTTGGACAAAGGATTCAACACAGTACTGGTGGCCATTTCTGCCACCTTAGGGGCAGATCAGCTTATTTTTTTTTTCATGCTCATCTGCCCCGGAGACCAATAGACACCAGGGAAAATGTCTAAATGTTTGTTGGCGGGTTTTTTCCCAACTGGCGCAGTATTTTCATTTGTGATTATAACAGTTTATTTCTCTTTTTTGTTCTAGTTCAAAGCTTTTGCTTCTTTTGCTGTGGCTCGTTTTGGCAGTGGTTGACCTGTGGTTTGCGTAGTTGCATGTTTTAGGTAAGTAAATTTACTCCAAAGGAGTATTGTTGCAATGCATGAATGGCATGTTTGTAGGTGGAGTACTAAATGCAGGATTGTGTGTGAAATTGTTTCCTTAGATTTGTGCACAATTATATTTTTGTTCTTGGGTTTGACATTTTTGATGGTGTTGATAAGGAAGATTGTATTGTATTGTATTGTAATCGTATTTATATAGCGCTTACTATCCCTGACGAGGCGTCGAATCGCTTTTCGGTGAGTAGCTTGCTACTCTGGAACCGAACAAGAATTAGTGATGGATTAGTATCAGGAAATAATGAGTACAGTTTTAGTATTATTATGAGTTAATTTGAGCCGCGGATATGAGAGTTTGTTAGTTAGATTGACTGGAGTAATGGAGGGGTGGAGGAGAAAAGAAATCCAGAAGTGTTAATTGGGAGTATATCCTTAATTTACTCAACCCAAAGGCTTGGGATGAGTAAAGGGGGATGGAGGAGGGAAGAGTATGTGGAAGGGTTAGGGAGAGCATAGTAGCAGGGTGAGATTAATGTGGGAGAATTTAGTAGGGTTGTGTGGGAGGTCACGGTAGTAGATTAAGGTTTGGTGAGTTAGATGTGGAAGCGGAGGGAAGAGCTTAGGCAAAGTTATTTAGGAGATGAAAGTAGTAGAAAGGATTTGGGATGAGTCAGAGTGAGAATGGAGGATAGGTTGATAGAGACATGACATATGATGATGGGTAGATAAGTGTGATAAGATGAGAGAAGGAATTCATAGATATCTAGTATAACAACCCACCGAGGAGCCATGCAATGACCCAAGAACATGCCAAGCATAGAAACAACATATACACATACATACCTACATATATATATATGTACATACACACACATATGTATACACACACATATGCACATACAATACATAATTAGAACCATGGTTAAAATATACTTAGTCAAACAGGTTTAAAGAGTGTGTGTGTATTTTATTGTTATGACATTTTACCGATACATATTTTCTAAAGAAACTATACATAACCAGAAATATACACATAATCAGAAAAAAATACTTATCAACATAGGCATATGCAGTCCATAGTTGTTTGAATATGGTGGTTATGAAATAAAGAGCCAACTCTTGAGTAGTTTTCTGAAGACAAGAAAGTTATCTGTGGCTCTTATAGTTGGGGGTAATGAATTCCATATTTTGGCTGCTTGAACGGAGAAGGATATACCACCTATAATCTTTTTCTTGTATGGTGGTGTTCTAAGGCAGGGTGCCAATCTTGATCAGAGGTTTCTTTGTTGGATGTAGTTGGTTATTTCGTTTCTGATAAAAAGCGGTCCTGTTCCATGTATAGCTTTGTGGGTAATACAAAGCAGCTTGAAAGTGCATCTTCTGGCAACGGGTAACCAGTGTAGTGCTCTCAAGGCAGGGGAGATGTGGGTTTGCTGCTTTACATGTAATAGTAGCCTGGCTGCAGAATTCTGCATAAGTTGTAGTTTTTTCATAACAGATAGAGATGATCCATGGTAGAGGCCATTTGCATAATCCAGTTTGGATAGTACAAGCGAGATAGTAGCTTGCACCTTGTGTGGAAATCCGAGGTTGGGGAAGATGCGTTGTCAAGTCTTCAAGGTGATGAAGCTTGTTCGTGCTAATTTGTCCACTTGGGCATTCTTAGTTAACTTGGAATCCATGGTGATTCCTAGGATTTTAACTTCCTTGGATAATTGAGGAGGTGGTCCGAGATCGTCAGGCCAGACGCACAGAGGGTCATACATTTTCCAGTCCAGACATATGAATATTTCTGTTTTGAAGGTATTTAGTTTGAGATGGCTCCAGGTCATCCACTGATCAACGGCTCTGAGGCAACTGAAGATTTGTGAGTTTTCAATGTTTTTGGGGCATTCTAATTTAAGTAGTATTTGTGTGTCATCTGCATAGTTGTAGCATGTGAGATGGAAATCATTGATCAGTTCTGGTAAAGATATCATGTAGATTTTGAAAAGCAAAGGTGAGATGATTGACCCTTGGTGGACCCCTGCTTTTGTGAGGTAGGGTTCGGACGAGAAGGGGGGCAAGTGGATGATATTAGATCTTTTTTGAAGATAGGAAGTAACCCAGTCGAGAGCAATCCCTTGTATGCCAGCTTCGTGGAGTCTTTGAATTAGGGTGTCATGGTTAACCGTATCAAAGGCAGCTGAGAGGTCCAAGAGAAGTAGTGCAGCAACTCCATTTCGGTCCACTGTGTTTTTAAGATCATCCCAGATTGCTATGAGTGCCGATTCAGTGCTTCTTCCTGGGCGGAATCCAGTGTGGAAGTCTGAAAGTACAGAATTGTCTTCAATGAATTGTGACATCTGGGCGAATGCTTCTCTTTCTAACAATTTGCCCAGGAAAAGTCCATTTGTGATTGGTCTGTAGTTGTTGGGGTCTGGCGGGTCTAGGTTTGTTTTCTTTAACAAAGGTCGTATGTATGCCTTTTTCAGGTCTACAGGAAAAGTTCCTAAAGTTATAGAGTTGTTCATGATTCTTCTTACAGGTGTGGCAGCAGAAGTAGATAGAAGAATGTTCTTAAATATTTGTGGTGGGCAAGGGTCAGAAGGGCAACCAGAAGGTCTGCTTGCTTTGACCAAATCCATAAATTCATCCTGGGATATTTGTTTGAAGGCCTGTAGAGGTTGGGTTGGTTTATTCTTAGAGGGTATTTTAGGAAAGGGGTTGGTGCTGATGTTTTTCTTCTGTTTTAAATAGGGGTCCAATGTGTCTGCCTTGGTTGTGTAGTGAGTTGCCAATTTGTTTGTGAAATCTTGAGTAGTGGGATGACTTCCTTCCATGCATGTAGGTTTTCAAAATTCATTGAGAATTTTATAAAATTCCTTGGTTGTAGATTGAGCATTTTGAATTCTGTCTGAGTAGTACCTTTTTTTTAGTTTTTTGATTGATGATTTGTGTATCCTGTTAAGTTTGTGTAGCTGCAGTTTGTCTTGACTGTTGTTTGTTTTGAGCCAGGTCCTCTGCAACTTTCTGATTTGTTGTTGTATCTTTTTAAGTTCTGTGTTTCTCCAAGGTGTTGGTTTTCTTTTGTTGTGTTTAGTTTTTCTGAGTGGTATTAGAATATCAAAGGCTTTCTATAGCCACTCATAACTTTTTGGCACAGAATTAATTGTATCTAGATCTGTGTTGGCTGTTAGTTGTGTTTCTAAGTCATCCAAATTGAGTTGCCACATGGTCGATAGGTCTATGCATGTAAGTAGATGTGGGGTGTGTTGATTTGTGGAGTTGTATGTCGGAAAGTTATCAAATGGTGGTCTGACCAAGTGATTGGCATGATGCTATGAATAGTAACTAGTTCAGGCTTAGCAAAAATGACATCTAGGATGTGACCAGCGAGGTGTGTGGGATTGGGTACAATCTGATGTAGGTTCAATGCGACTAGGCCAGTGGTGATAGCTTTTGGAGGGGGCATATTGGGTTTGTCAAACCAAATGTTTAGATCCCCATGAATGCATAGGTTGGAGTATAGTGTAATAGGGTTTGAGACTATGTCTAGAAAAGTATCTGGGAATGCTGAGTTGTTAGGTGGAGGTCTGTAAAGGAGGAGAAAGTTACAGGAGGAAGTTGGAGTAGGGTGGCATCTGGTAAGGAGGGCTTCACAACCTTGTATGGAGATGTTGTCTGTTTTACTGAGGTTCAATGCCTGTTTGAATATAATGGCTAGTCCACCTCCTCTCTTGCCTATACGGTTTTGTGTGATGGTTTGATAGCCTGGAGGAACGGCTTTGTGCAACACTGGGGCCATGTCATCTCCCAACCAGGATTCAGTTATGAATAGTAAGTCAGGTTGTGTGTCTGTGAGCAGGTCGTAGATGTGGTGCTTGTTTTTTTAGAGTGATCGAGCATTTATGAGCTGGCAGTTTAGAAAAGGTGTGTTAGTGGTAGTGTTGTTTTGTTTAGGAGAAGGGTAAGTAGTATAATGTGAGCTTGAAGCAGGAGTGTTGCTAGTTGTGGCTCACCATAGTCTTGCTTTTCAATATAGTGTTCTTCTTCCAGCAGGTTAAGGAGGCATTTTGTTGGGTCTGTGTGTGTGGGTGGTGGACTTGGTGGCTGAGAGAGCCATGAGGAGTGTACTGCTTTTTGTAGGGTAGTTTTATTATGTAATAGACAAGGGGATGCGAGGTTGCTATGAGTGGCATGTTTTTTATTTTGTTTGCGTTTGTTTAGTGTGGATGGAGTATGGGTTAGGGGTGGTGGAGGAGCATGTGGATCATGATGTAAGGCTCTAAATTGTGCAATGGAGGAGAGGCGAGTGAATGAAAGTGGATGGGTTGGGGTGCTTGTGGTAGGTGTTTGTGAAGAGTGAGAAAGAAGGGGTGGAGATAGGATGGAATTTGTATTATTTGTGTAGTCCTGAGGGTGGGAGTGGGTATGTAAGTTTGTGTTGCTTTGTTGTGCTGATGTTTGTGGTCGGTATTGTTTTTATTGTTTTTGTGGAATAGTGAGAGGGGATATTGGTGTAGTTGTTTTTGGTGAGGGATTTGTATGTTAGTTCTGGTGAGTGGAATTTGAGTGTAAGATGGGGTGTTGATGTGTTTTGGAGATGAATGTACGAGGTGTGTAAGAGGTGATGGATGTTTTTCAGGGGAGTTAGTGTTAGTTGTGATGACTGGAAGAGGTAATATGTGTGGTGGTGTGAAATGTGGGGATTGTATGGTTGAGTGTTATTGGTGAAGAGAGAGGAAGAGTGTTTGTAGATGGTGTGTTTGAAGGCAGGGATGTCACTGGCTTCTTATTGGTCTACTAGTCCCTTGATGGCAACGGCTATATTTCCTGCAATGAAGACTCACAATCGGTATTTGCTTCTTTTTCAGATGCTGCATTTTGTTGACAATGCTTTAGCCTTGCCACAAGATCACCCCGATTGTGATAGTCTTTTTTAAGATTAGGCCTGTCCTTGATCATTTTGTAGATCGGATTTCAGAGGTCTATGTGCCAGGCAAAGAAAGTAGTGTGGACTAGTCTGTGGTCCTGTTCAAGGGTCATTTGGTTTTTAGGCAGCACATTCCTAGCAAGAGGGCCTGGTATGAAATTAAATTGTATTTGCTGTCTGAAAGTAGTAAAGGATATGTTTATAATTTCTGAGTCTACACTGGTAGGGATTTCAGTATTGACCCCCCTGGTTGTCTGCCCACTTTTGGAGTTAGTGAGAAAATTGTGTGGGAACTTGGTGGTTGACTGTTTAACAAAGGTCATAATTTGTATGTAGATAACTTCTACACTGGAGTTCAGTTGTTCAGGGAGTTCTTCAGAGTGGACACTGTTGCTTGTAACACAATCTGCTCTAACCGGAAAGGCTATCCATGGGAGCTTGTCTGTAAAAAACTTGAGAGGGGACATTGCAGTGCCTTGAGGAATGATGAGCTACTAGCTCTGAAATTTGTAGACAGGAGGGATGTTTACATGCTAACTACCATCCGTGATGAGAGTACTTCACCTGTAGCTGTTTGGTGTCAAGTTGCTGAAGTGTGCAAACCTGTGTGTATTTTAGATTACAATAAGCACATTGGTGGTGTTGATAGAGTAGATCAGAGGTTGGAACCCTACACTGATGTTCATAAGTCTTACGCATGGTATAAAAAGTTGGCTATTCATTTGTTCAATATAGCAACTTTTAATGTTTTTTTGTGTGTTTAAGGATTGTTCCCCTGAGTCAAGGATGAAATTTGTTAAATTTCAGGAGTCAGTGGTAAAGAACCCTTGTTATGGTGGAACCATGCAAAAGTTCCTAGAGTAGCAGTTGTGGAGGATGTGGATAGATTGAAAGATCGCCACTTTCCTGATCAGACTCCTCCCACTCCGAAAAAAGACTTTCCTGCTAAGAAATGTAAAGTCTGTGCCCGAAGAGGTATCCGGAGGGAAAACCCGATGTACGGCCCGGACTGTCCTTCAAAGCCTGGGCTGTGTGTGGTAGGCCGTTTAAGGAGTTACCCCACACAGAAGAATTACTGGGAACGACAGTGAGCGTAAACTGCCATTTTATATTTTCATATGTTCAGTTTCACTGTCATGTATTCAGTTAGAGCTTTTATGTTTGTAGTTGTGTACTTTTTTATAATTAGTTTTGGTTTCTTTTTTGTTTAAAAACAAAACAAAAAATTGATGTGCGTGGAGTGGTGCTTGGCTGGCGGTGTGCGGGAAGTGGTGCTTGGCTGGTGGTGTGCGTGGAGTGGCACTTGGCTGGCAGTGTGCGTGGAGTGGCGCTTGGCTGGCAGTGTGTGTGGAGTGGTGCTTGGCTGGTGGTGTGTGTGGAGTGGCACTTGGCTGGTGGTGTGCGTGGAGTGATGTTTGGCTGGAAGTGTGCGTGGAGTGGTGCTTAACTGGTGGTGTGTGTGGAGTGGCGCTTGGCTGGCGGTGTGTGTGGAGTGGCCCTTGGCTGACGGTGTGCATGGAGTGGTGCTTGGCTGGCATTGTGCATGGAGTGGCACTTGGCTGGCGGTGCAAGTCCACACACTCTCATCAGCAGGTGTGATTGCTCTGGACACATCAAAATCATCTATTAGGCATGTGGGCGTATGAAAGTGATGGAGCCTGGAGTGGTGGTGTCTTCCGATACGAGTGTTGTAATGTGCTGCACCCATTTCTGGCGGCGTGAATAGTCTTGTACATGTCATGTATGAAAGGTGTGTGAATGGACTGTAAAGTGGTTGGTGACTTGTTGCGGCTTTTACAGCTCACGAACTGTGAGTCATTGGTTCAGTTTATTGGCCTTTCTGTTATTAACAGTGCATTTCATTTTTGTGAAATCTCTTGTTAATAAAATTTGATCTACTGAACCATCACTCACCCTTGTGCCAAATCCAACCAGTATGTGTGATAAAAATGACAAAACCTGCTCCGCTGTAATCAGGCGTATCAGCACACCTCTGACACGTTAGATGTCTCGGGTGGGACCCCAATGATGAAGCATGCTACCAACTTGGTTGGTGGGTGAGGGGTCCTTTTAAAATAAGCTAAATGTGTTTCTTTTCACAATTTTAGTGTTTGGAACATCACAGACATACGTGGACACATCAAAATCATCTATTACAAAACTACCTGTGTTTTGTGGGGCACTTACATTTTTGGTCCTGTGTGCGGCCTTCATCTAGGAAAACCTACCAAACCCAGACATTTTTTAAAACTAGACACTCTAAGGAGTCCAGTGAGGTGTGGCTTGTGTGGATCCCCCAATAGTTACTGAGACTCCTCTGCAAACCTTAAAATGTTGATAAAAAAGCATATTTTCCTCACTTTTCTTTGTAGGATTACCGCTCTGGCACAAATTTCCTACCACCCAGCATTCCCCCCCACTTTCCCAAGTAAAATGATACCTCACTTGTGTGGGTCCCCAAAGAAAAGTCAGCCTACAAATGTATAAAAGAAATATATGTGGGCGTCAACTTGCTGTCCTATCCCCTCAATCTCTACAGGTCTTTTTCTGTTGCAGGCACTTGGGCCACCCACACAACTGAGGCATAATTTTTATAGAGAGACTTGGATTCCTCTAGGTGTCTAGTTTTAAAACATGCACAGGTTTGGTAGGTTTCCCTAGGTGCTGACTGAGCTAGAGGCCAAAATCCACTGCAAGGCACTTTTAAAAAACAGCTCTGATTTCTTTCGGAAAATATGATGTGTCCATGCTGTGTTTTGGGGCATTTCCTGTTGCGGACACTAGGCCTACCCACACAAGTGAGGTAACATTTTTATCAGGAGACTTGGGTGAACGCTGGGCAGGAGAAAATTTGTGGCTCCTCTCAGATTCCAGACTTTTCTGTCACCGAAATCTGACGAAAAAGTGTTTTTTTGGCCAAATGTTAAGGTTTGCAAAGGATTCTGGGTAACAGAACTGGGTGAGAGCCCCACAAGTCACCCCATCTTGGATTTCCCTAGGTGTCTAGTTTTTAAAAAAATGCACACGTTTTGGAGGTTTCTCTAGGTGCCGGCTGAGCTAGAGGACAAAAACCACTGCTTGGCACTTTGCAAAAACAGCTCTGTTTTCCTTTGGAAAATGTGATGTGTCAATGTTGTGCTTTGGGGCATTTCCTGTCGTGGGCACTAGGCCTACCCACACAAGTGAGGTACCATTCTTATTGGGAGACTTGGGGGAACACTGGGTAGGAGGAAATGTGTGGCTCCTCTCAGATTCCAGAACTCTCTGTCACCAAAATCTGAGGAAAAAGAGTTTTTGGGTGAAATATTGAGGTTTGCAAAATATTCTGGGTAACAGAACTTGGTGAGAGCCCCACAAGTCACCTCATCTTGGATTTCCCTAGGTGTCTAGTTTTAAAAAAAATGCACACGTTTTGGAGGTTTCTCTAGGTGCCGGCTGAGCTAGAGGACACAAACCACTGCTAGGCACTTTGCAAAAACAGCTCTGTTTTCCTTTGGAAAATGTGATGTGTCAATGTTGTGCTTTGGGGCATTTCCTGTCGTGGGCACTAGGCCTACCCACACAAGTGAGGTACCATTCTTATTGGGAGACTTGGGGGAACACTGGGTAGGAGGAAATGTGTGGCTCCTCTCAGATTCCAGAACTCTCTGTCACCAAAATCTGAGGAAAAAGAGTTTTTGGGTGAAATATTGAGGTTTGCAAAATATTCTGGGTAACAGAACTTGGTGAGAGCCCCACAAGTCACCTCATCTTGGATTTTCCTAGGTATCTAGTTTTTAAAAATGCACAGGTTTGGTAGGTTTCTATAAGTGCCGGCTGAGCTAGAGGCCACAATCCACAGATAGGCACTTTGCAAACAACAACTCTGGTTTCCTTGGGAAAATGTGATGTGTCCACGTTGTCTTTTGGGCCATTTCCTGTTGCGGGCACTAGGCCTACCCATACAAGTGAGGTACCATTCTTATTGGGAGACGTGGGGGAACGTTGGGTAGGAGGAAATTTGTGGCTCCTCTCAGATTCCAGAACTTAATGTCACCGAAATCTGAGGAAAAAGTATTTTTTTGGCAACATTTTGAGGTTTGGAAAGGATTCAGGGTAACAGAACTTGGTGAGAGCCCCACACGTCACCCCATCTTGGATTCCCATAGATGTCTAGTTTTTTAAAATGCACAGGTTTTGTAGGTTTCCCTAGGTGCCAAAACCCACAGCTAGGCACTTTGCAAAAAACAGCACTGATTTATTTTGGAAAATGTGATGTGACCATGTTGCGTTTCCTATCGTGGGCATTAGGCCTAACCACGCAACTGAGGTAACATTTTTAGTGTTACTGCCCCCTGAGTTTCTCTACATTTTTTCCTTCCAAATGTAAGACGGTGTGAAAAAAGACATCTATTTGAGAAATTCCCTGTAATTCACATGCTAGTATGGGGTCCTCAGCATTCAGAGATGTGCAAATAACCACTGCTTCTCAACACCATATCTTGTGCCCATTTTGGAAATACAAAGGTTTTCTTGATACCTATTTTCCACTCTTTATATTTCAGCAAATAATTTGCTACATACCCGGTATAGAATGAAAACCCATTGCAAGGTGCATCTCATTTATTGGCTTTGGGGTACCTATGGTTCTTGATGAACGTACACACCTTATATATCCCAGCAACCAGATGAGTCCAGCAGAAGTCACGGTATATTGCTTTAAAAAAATCTGACATCGCAATAAAAAGTTACAGAGTAAAACGTGAAGAAAAATTGCTGTTGTTTACACTTAATTTCAATATTTATTTATTTCAGCTGTTATTTTCTGCAAGAAAACCTTTTGGATCTACACAAATGACTCCGTGGTGAATTCATAATTTTTTCTACTTTTTAGAAATGTTTTGCTTTCTGGGATCAAGCATTGGTTTCACCCCCATTTAAAAAAATAGTGAAAATGGGGTATGTCCCAGTAAAATGCCAAAATTGTGTTGAAAAATGTGTTTTTCTGATTTAAGTCTGCCTATTCCTGAAAGCTGGGAAGCTGGTGATGTTAGCACTGTAAACCCTTTGTTGATGCCATTTTCAGTGAACAAAACCACAAGCCATCTTCTGCAGCCCTTTTTTCCCATTTAAAAAAAATAATAATGTTGCTGTATTTTTGCTAATTCCTTGGTCTCCTTCAGGGGAAACCACAAACTCTGGGTACCTCTAGAATCCCTAGGATGTTGGAAAAAAAAGACGCAAATTTGGCATGAGTAGCCTATGTGGGCAAAAAGTTATAAGGGCTTTATCTGAAACTGCCCCAAATTGCCCAAAAAAGGCCTGCCACCTGTGGGGAAAAGGCCTGGGAGCGAAGGAGTTAAAGAATATAACTGAAGAAAATCGTTACCTTTGGACTGTTACATTGGCTTTTGCAGGAGACAGCTTCACTTTTTCAGAGGTTGATATTTGTTAAAAAAAAAAAAATTAATAGGTTGATTTGTGTTAGGAGAAAGAAAATGGTGTTGTTTGCGGTGCTGGAAAGACTAAAATGTTTTGTTATTATTTCAATGATTCAGAAAATACAAAATGGCTGCCTTCGATATGTCATTTTGGATCGTTAATGGGATTCTTGACTTGTTTTGGAGGCAGTTGATGTTTTTGGGTTGACAATCTGCTTTTAACATCTAAAAATACAAAAACAATGTAATGTGTTTTTGACATCTATTTTAGTCTTCACCAGTCTGTCAATTTTTCTGTGTTTTTTACTTTTTTTAAATGAATGTGGGTTTGCTTCAGGATAACGGGATCTGCAACTACTTTCTTTGAAATTTTACTTGATTTGAAACCTCAAATCTGAAGAAAAAAAAGTATTTTGGTTTTATGTTTAATTAATTTTTTGCCGCATTTAGGGACAGATGTAGGAACCATTTTGCATGTCACAAACTGTGAAAAACGCAGTTTGCGCCATGCAAACCGGCCATTGTGATGCTGATTCACATTTTGCGAGTCGGTACCGACTCGCAAAATTTGAATCCGACTCGCAAATAGGAAGGGGTGTTCCCTTCCTATTTGCGACTCGCACCACGATGCAGAATTGCTTTGTGACCGTGAAAGCGGTCGCAAAGCAAATCACAGTTAACACCCACTTGAGGTGGGTGGTAACTCATTCGCAAACGGGAAGGGGTCGCCATGGGACCCCTTCCCCTTTGTGAATGTCGCTAAAAATAATTTTTCAGGGCAGGCAGTGGTCCAATGGACCACTGCCTACTCTGAAAAAATGAAACCAAATGGTTTCATTATTTTTTTGTATTGCAACTCGTTTTCCTTTAAGGAAAACGGGCTGCAATTCAAAAAAAAAAAACTGCTTTATTACAAAAGCAGTCACAGACATGAAGGTCTGCTGTCTCCAGCAGGCCACCATCCCTGTGAGTGCAGGGACTCGCTATGGGGTTGCAAAATACGACCCACCTCATTAATATTCATGAGGTGAGTCTTTGCGACCCCATAGCGAGTCGCAGAAGGTGCTGAGACACCTTTCTGCATTCAATTTTGCGAGTTGCACATTGCGAGTCGGTCAAATGCCCATAATTCCACTTTTATTTCTTGGTCATTGTCCAGCCCTGTCCTCTGGTTGGTCCTCACTACACTTTAAAATAGTAAAGTACTTAATCTGCCCCACTTTCAGTACCCACCTCCTTCCCTGGGTTAGCTTTCACTGGAGTTTGGAATTGTAATTCTTACCCGGTCATTGTCCAGCGCATTCCTTGATTTGGCTGCCAATGTAGTACAGCATAGTAAATCTGCTCCCTTTCGATTACCAGCACTATACCTGAATTGGCCCTCAGTGGATTTAGAAAAATAAATCTGCCACTCTTTCACTGTCCATTTTATTCCCCAAGTTGGCCAAGTTGAATAGTAAATCTGCTCCTGTTTCAGTGGCCTGCACCTTCCGTGTGTTCACTCTAATTGGAGTTCAGAATAATAAATATATCCCCTGTTCAGTGTCCACCACCTTCTCAAGTTGACCCTGGCTGGAGTTTCAAACAGTAAATTGTTCTGCTTTTTAGTGTCCAGGGATCTTCCATAAGGTAGTGTGTATGGGAGTTGAAATAGCAAAACTGCCTGGTTCAGTGTCCAGTACTTTCCATGAGGTGTCACAGATTGGAGTAGGAACAGTACATTTGCTCCCTCCACTGTTCAGCACCTTTAATTAGGAGGTGTAAATAGTCATTTTTACAACACAATAACATTTGTTTACATTTAAGTATTACATTTTAAATTAGGCTTACTACTTACAAAATCTATTTGACTTCCAGGAGATTAAATATTCTTAGAGGCAATGTTAATTTCTCTGTCACAATGTGTTTGAATGTCTACAAAAATATTTTTGGAGGTAAAAGTTATAATATATCTGGGGAGAATATGTGTGTATTTTTTAGAATTAGATTATCAATGCTCATTTTTTCAGAAAGGTAGCAGTGTATATCTGTTGTAGCTCTTGTAGGCTCTCTTTACTCTAGTGTGTGTGGTCATCTCACAGGTCAGTGTTCGACTGATCACAAGAATGTAGACAGCTCTCTTTTTTGGATAGAATTGAGGACAAATTGTAACATAAACCAATATGTGTTTGTTTCCTTGTACGTTTTTATATAAATATGAGACTGAACCTATAAGTTAAGTGGTCTATGACATTTTACAAGTTTAATCTAAATTCTCAGGTACAGAGGTCATCAATCTTGGTAGCAACATATTTCTAATATTTAATTAAAAAGATCTGTATGAATAATATTGTTAAAGATATCTTACCATTTGCCTTACTCAATAGTTGCTTTACTGGTAACATTATTATATAAAAAGTTGTTTTCAGTAGAAAAACATGTGTGGTAAAGCATGCCCGCTAAATTGGAGGAGCATTGGGGCAGTCCTCATGGATATGGTGATGTTGTTCCAGAACCAGGGTGCTTAGTTTGATTACCTGTGTCATTGAAGAGAGGAAGGCAAGCATTGATTTGAAAAAATGTGATTCTGTTAGTTAAAGGAAAGGAGTCTGGTGCTGTCTAGTCTGTTTAGGAGAAATAGTAAGCAGCAGTCCTTGCACTGAAGGAGAAAATTTTGTCCTTGGATGAAAAGAATGCCATATTGGCCCGTGAGAGGAGCAAGAGGTAGATGGGCCTGAGTCCAGGAGAGCATCAGAGTCCCAAGAAGATGATGACAGCAATACTGAGGTACCCACCAAGCTATGGATTGGGGGGGTGATATAAACATGCAGCATAAAAAAAGAGTTGGAGAGCTAACCTATAGAAGGACATAGAAATTCAAAGCTGGGACTCCCTTTTTAACTTCCTTAAAGGCAACAGAGCAAGTTCAGTACAAACCCATGAAGGACCCATTTTTTTCAAGTTTGGTCGCACAAGAGTATAGTTTAAAGTTTAGCGATGACAAAAGCAGCTGTATCGGTTATTTTGGGTTGGTTGAAGGTCAGCAAGATAACTAAGAACGATGGGTTGTATATTTTGTTTATGTAGGAGCACATTCCTAGTCACTGTTTCACATGGTTGTGCCACTACTTCATTGATTCTAAGCTCACTGATCCCAAGTAAATTGGAAAAGAGGTTGATCTCTGGGTTAGCAGTAGATTACTCAAGAGGTTACGGGAGTGACCACAAGAAGGATGGGTCAGGCCTCCCGAAAAATGTTAAAAAGAAAAGAAAACCCCCTGGGGTCCGACCCTTCTGGCAAGGAGAAAGTATCCCAGTCCATCTCAGTGAAGCAGGGAGCCAATAACCTGTGGGGGAAGAGACATTTGAGAGGCAGGAGTTTTGACCTTTGTCAGGGCACAAAAACTGAGATTACTCATGCCCAGGACGGTAATCACTAGTGGGTACTTTGATGAGGTGGTTAGCATAAAACTAGGGGGAGGTGATACTATCAGGAGATAGTAAAGCATGGGTTTTATGTTTTGCACCCTAAAAATAATCTCATGTTAACTTACATTTTAGTGAATACACATATACAGCAACCCATGTATGTAATTTCTCTGTAGCAAAGAGTGTGGTGCCAATTTACACTCATCTTTATTTTGGAATAGTCCTATTATTAATCTACATCAGTACCTGTCCTAGGGGTATTTTTCATTTTATTTTTGCTCTTTCATTATTATTAGTAATCATTGGAGTGCTTTAAATGAGCACCGGTTACATTACACAAGCTCACATTTGTTTTTCTTTTTGTAGGCACTGGGAGGTTAAGTGATTTGCCCAGAATCACAGGATGTTGAGCCAGATTCAAGATTTGGAGCTGGTTCCTTAGTTCTAATGTTAGCACCTTTGGCTTTAATGCCACATCCTCTCCCTTCATATATAAAATCAAGGTGACAAATCTACTCTCTTAAAAGTCCATACTTCTTTAACAATAACACTTAAAATGCTGTTATCATAGAAAACAATGCATTTTACCAATTCAGATCTTTCCGAATCCTTCTTAGTTTTCTTTTGGTATTATAATCTGTGCATTTGCTGCTGAAATAATGACCTCATTCAGCTAATATCTGAAATGCTAACAATGCAATACATGCATTTATGTTTATTATAGCAGTCATAAGAACAATAATGATTAACTTTCTGAGCCACAATCTGTTTTGGAAAAGAAAGTTAACAATTGGCTTCTGATCAGATATTAGTCTACTGCAATGATGAGAGCAGTATTCAAGACAATGAAGTGGCTCATGGCCTATAATAGCTAGTCCTGACCTTCGTCTCCAATATTCAATTTTCTCCCTTTTTAATTGAGGACACTCTAACCCTAGAGTGTTTAATGTGCTAACAGCATTACAGTTCTTCTGTCTGGGGTTTTATCAATTGTTTAAAACCTCTTTTACCTTATTATTGGCCAGTGACTGCAGGTCAGATTCACAACTGTTACAGCCCTCAGCCCTCAGAAGTAAGCTTTAAATTATTCAATATATGTGAGTCTGCAATCTGTGTATTAGAAACCTGTCTCTAATATCTTTAAAATCGGGGCCTTCTGATGCACTCAGTCACCTGATATCAGGAAATGGCATAGCCACTGAACTGTAATAACTTATTAAATTTGAGTTCTCACAATAAAATGCCTTCTGCCAGAGCCAGCAGCTGTGAATATAGGTAGGTCACATCACAGAGCATAATTACATAACAAAACATTGCTTTTCTTTCTTCTGTTTCTTTCTCCTGTTTTCTACCTGCACAGTGATGATCAGAAAGGAAATATTTATGGCAACATGTTTAATGTTTCACTACTTAGGCAACTATAGAAGACTTAAGGTCTCAATATGAGGTTAGCTGTCCACCGCGGAACTGCAGAAACTCACTCAGAAGAGCTGGATTACAGTAAATGGTACAAGTACATTGATATGTATGCTGATATGCACTATGTTGTCTTTTGAATATACTGCCATAATATCGTATTGTTTTTTACTTTGTATAAGTTAGGGACTAATGGGAAAGTGAGAAGGAATGAGAGAGGAGGCAAACAAACAAAAAGAGGGAGGCATAAAAAATAGAGTGAAAGGAAAAGTGAATTATTAATTGGAATGGAAGAGAACCTATCATATGTATTAAAAATACCATCCAGTTAGGGTTCAGTCATAGATGTCTGTAATTTAGAACTGCGCTCAACCTATGGCACCTGTGGCAGACTTAAGTAAAGAAAATAAGTAAAGCATTTAGAAGTACCAAAACAGTTAAAAAGTCAAAAACACAAAACAATGAAAATCCCATTCCAGTTTAGAAAGTAGACTAACATTTAAAATCTAAAGAAATCAGATGGGTAAAACGGAGATATATGTTTTAGAAGACTGAAGGTAAGAAAGTGCCAACTAAAAGTAAAACACTATTGATAGTCTGTGGACGAGGATGACTTGGACTTTGGCACATTGCAGCTTCAGTCAGCTACATTAAGCAGGTTTGTCTCGTCAGAGATTTTACCTTGGGGCCTATGGCCCGATTTATATATTGACAGTATGTAAACTCTATCGGAATGGCAACAAAGTATACATACCACCAATATGAAGGTCTGCCCGTCTGATTTAAATGCAGTTGGACCTTAAGGGGCATGTTTACAAGCTCCTTGCACCACTGGAGCATCACTTTTAGCAACGCTCCAGTGGTGCTGTGCACAGCTCCATATGAGGCAGTGCTAAACCACTTTTTGTGGCTTAATGCCGCCTTGTCAACATGGGCCCTCAATGCAGTTTTCTGCAGCATAGGGGCATGCAAAGGTGTTGCTCTGGGCGTTCCATAGCAACACCTATTGCTTTTGACAATACACCATGTTTACAAGGAACTGTAAATCTGAGGCAGCGGCAACAATAATGCAACCCCAAGACATTCTTACGCACGTATAAAAGTCCCAAATCACCAATGTAGATTGTTTATGTGCAGGAATGGACACCTTCCTGCACATAACCAATCATTTCCTTCAATGCAGACACCTTTGCTCTATTGTGCAAGGATGCCTGCATTGGCACTGGAAGCTAAATGCTAAACCAGCACTAGGGGAAACACAGGGGTGTGCTGTATTTTTGTAAATATGGCACATCTCAACGTCTCGAACGTTAGGATGTTGCATCCCAACGTTCGAAATGTTGGGATGGCACACGTTTACAAACATACGTTCGAACTGACGCAGCGCGGCACTGTCAACTTTGGTGCAGTACGAGTTCCATGTAAATATGCCCCTAAGTTTGGCCCCGTCAGAGACTACTCTGCCGCTGTCGTGGCCAAACCTCTCTAACAGCCCTAGGGAGTAAGAGCAAATAAACAAATGGCTACATGTCCGGCCGCCCAATTTGAATGGGCAAACATGTTGTCATTTATTACTGTTTCCTATCACCAGGTAAAACCTGGTGGTAAGGAACAGCAAAATAATTATAATGCTCCCCCCAACATGGAAGAAGACTTTCATGGTGAGAGGAGTATTATATTTTTTCATTTTCACAAAGAAAATCTCATTTCAGGAAAATGTTATACTATATGCTACAGGGTGGCACCCTGCTGATGCATCTCTGTATCAGAGTGTAAAATGTATTGATAGATACCACCATCACAGCAGTTCCTGGCAATACTTTTAAAAATTACTTCCTGCCTGGTGGTCATTTACAAATCTGGTGGGCGGTCCTTCCACCAGGGCAACTGAGTAATTCACTTTGTTGCCTTGGTGAACCCACGGGCCACCTGTCAAGATTTAAATCAGGCCCATAGTTTCTGAAATGTAATTCGAAATCCTCTAGCATTCGAGGAAGTCTTCTTAATGCTGTTGGTTTTGGTGGAAAAAGCTCAAAGTGTTAAAAGAAAAATCTCTCAATCAAGAAAGTCTTCTTGTCAGCCTGATACTTTTGGTGCATTCATCCAGCGGCGATTTCTTCATTCTAACTTAGGCACTTTTTTGGAAACTCCTCCAGTGGGTCACAGCTGCAGGCAGTATCCAATGATGCATTTCACAAGGCTAGATAACTTACCAGAGTTGTGCTGTGAGAGAACCTTGTTATTTCAACCCAGCGATGTAACGCCTTGGACAGATCAGCTCAGGTGATTGGTCTTAGAACTCTGGTGGCTGAAAGTAAAAAAAATGTCAAACTCTCAAATCTTTGTTGTTAGGAGACTACCAGTAGCACGGAATGATGGGTCTCAGGACCTCATGAATGTTACTCCAGTGCTCAAATCTAGACCCAGTTGCTAGGGCCAACCGGACACTTTAGGAAAATCACCTCTTGCTTAAAGCCACACAGAAGGTCAGGCAACTGACCCTTGGAATAACGTTTTAACCAGGGTACAAATGGGAGAAGGTCCAATAAGGTAACTATAAATCCCTACATATACCACTTTTAAATACCATGCACTTTAACTTTTAGCTACACGGCCTACATATCAGTGATATTAGTATTTCAAAGTGTGTTTTTTCCCAGTCAAAAAGAGTTATTTTGAAAGGTGGGTTGCATGTTTTAACTGCAGGTATCAGGCTACACTGGGAGGCCTGAAACCATGGAAAGAAGGGGGAAAGATGGGTGTGAAAAGAGAGATCCCACAAAAAAGAAAGAGGGTTAGGTATTGACACAAAGGCAGAAAAAGAGAGGTGGAGAAAAGACGGTAGGTTTTTATAAAGAATGAGCAAAATATAGGAGAAGACCTAGAAAAAAAAGAGAAATTAATTGATTAATATAAGACAATGAACAAAGAGAAACTCTAACATGGACTATTTTTTTATGTTTTACTAAGTCCTTGTGTTGTTACTTAACGTGAGAATGATTTGAACAACATAAACTTTTCCATTAATAGGAATATATTCTTGAAACCAGATTAAGGGGGTCATTCTGACTTCGGCGGGCGGCGGAGGCCGCCCGCCAAAGTTCCCCCGACAGAATACCGCAGCGCGGTCAAAAGACCGCCGCGGTAATTCTGAGTTTCCCACTGGGCCGGCGGGCGACCACCAGAAGGCCGCCCGCCCGCCCAGTGGGAAACCCCCTTCCACGAGGATGCCGGCTCCGGACGGAGCCGGCGGAGTGGAAAGGGTGCGACGGGTGCAGTTGCACCCGTCGCGATTTTCAGTGTCTGCTATGCAGACATTGAAAATCTTTGTGGGGCCCTGTTAGGGGGCCCCTGCAGTGCCCATGCCATTGGCATGGGCACTGCAGGGGCCCCCAGGGGCCCAACAACACCCGTTCCCACCAGCAAGGTTCTGGCGGTCAAAACCGCCAGAACCAAGCTGGCGGAAAGGGGGTCGGAATCCCCATGGCGGCGCTGCCTGCAGCGCCTCCATGGAGGATTCCTCAGGCCAGGGGAAAACCGGCGGGAAACCGCCGGTTTCCCTTTTCTGACCGCGGCTTTACCGCCGCGGTCAGAATTGGCCTGGATGCACCATCAGCCTGTTGGCGGTGCATTAGCTGAACTTTCTCACTGAGCTTCTATTTCCCAAAATGAAGGCAGTCACATAATTTGATCTGTGTGGTAGTTACCTCTTGGCTTCATAAATCATGATATGCTTTCAGTAGCTCTGTTAGGAGTGAATATCTCAGCACCGCTGACGTTAAATGCCGTCACTGTTGTGAAAATATTAGGTGAAGCCCAGGTCACAACTCACCACACTAACCACTAGCAACTTTACCTGTTCATTTGCAACAATGCACTTTTCCGAGCAACCTTTCTACTTTCTCCTAATCACCCTCACACAGTTAGCATTTACATTTTTTCTATCAGCCCTCCTCCAATCAGACATATACTTTTTTGGCCTCCAACTTTTAATGTTTTCCTCTTGCTTATTTTTCACTTCCTGCTAACTAGCTGCTCGTGTGGTTCTCATCTGTTTACCATGGATTCCAAGAATACGTTGGTGTGGTTGTCGGGTACTAATTAAATCTACTGCCTTCAGATGTTTTATAAAAACAGTGATATCGACAATCTTTCAGGCTTTTCTAATGCGGACATTTCTTTAGTTTTTCCCAGCAGGATAAAGTGTTGTAATCACCTAGAAGAGCTCCTGATGCTCTCCTCATTTACT
Source organism: Pleurodeles waltl (assembly GCF_031143425.1). Classification (NCBI taxonomy): domain Eukaryota; kingdom Metazoa; phylum Chordata; class Amphibia; order Caudata; family Salamandridae; genus Pleurodeles; species Pleurodeles waltl. The sequence continues at coordinate 234,590,706 of NC_090438.1, read as the reverse complement.
CTAGTGAGAATATTTAATGTCTTTTTACTGGGACAGTAGCATGAAAGATACTCTTAAACAGTTACTGGCTCTTTATCCTTCAACCACCATTATCTACTCTAAGCTCGCCCAGAGGCAAACATGGATGTGGAGCACCCAGTATTGTCTCAGTTCGAAAATAATAAAGCTATTTCTGCTTTTTATATGCCAATTTTCATTCCATCAATCTATCACAACTATTGTTTTGGTATTGTTTGGTATGAGTTGTCCTCAATAATGGCATTGGCTTTACTCATTTGGGTAAGCTCCTATTGCTGACTAACTTTCAAAATTGCTGTCAAGCACTCATTTTATAAACTGCTCAATAGATAATTGAACTAAAATGTCTCTACTTAGAGACAACCTCCTCACCTTATGTTTTTATCTTTGTCACCTTCTTTCGTTTAGTTTTTCATGACTAGTTTATGGGTTGTGATTCATATTCCATTCAAGAATTTAACTTTCATTGTTGGCCTTGAAATGGGATACCCAAACCATTAGTCGTAAACCAGTAGAATCAGTATGAATGGTGACTCATTTTGCTAATGTGTTTTTGTTTTTGCCTACCATTATTACTTTATGTCCTTTCTCTCTCCCTGGCTTTGTTTCATGAATGTCCACTCTTGCCTCATGTGTTTTCAGGATTTTCTTCTCAATGCATAAGCATGGATTTAATATTGATTCACAACCTTTGTCCATGTGCATATCTTTCATTTTATGCCTATCCAACATTGTCACCACCCCAGTGGAAGAGAGTGCTTTGGCTGGTTCACCAAAATTAACAACTCAAACAAAACCAGTGCTACTTATGCAAGATTAATGACATTTGAAGACCCATGTGTATTTTTAAGCTATTCTTTTACTATTATGCTACTGTTCTCTAAAAATGTCTGATAAGTGATATTAAGCATGTGTTTATGAAGTTCTATATTTTGTTCCAATGAGATGTAGCCAGCTACCTTAATGGGATTTTAGTTTTCTGTATTTTCTCTTATTGTATATGTCAGTTATTTAATATGGGAATTATGCGTTATTTGATGAATGAAGTAATGCAACTATGGGCCTCATTTAGATACTGGCAGACGGATTACTCCATCGCAATCGTGACGGATATCCTGTCTACCGAAATCCCATTATCTCCTATGAGATTTAGAATTCAGCAGACAGGATATCTGTCACCATTTTCACAGAGTAATCTGTCCGCCAATACCTAAATCAGGCCCTATGTTTATATGTGCACCTCTCAGTGTCATTTTTCACCTTTGAGTGTGTGAATATATGCATGAGGCAATTAATTTATGCAGGTTTATTTTGTTATCTGCATCTCTGCATTGATGGGTATCTCAGTCTGAGTGAAGGCATTGAGTGATTTATTCGGAGAACAATGTACCCTATACATCAACTCTTTCATATTAATCATATTGCATAACAGTTACTCTCCATTTTTCTTAGTTTACTTCCTTTTTAATTTTTGCATTTTACAATCTTTGTATTGTTGCTTTGCTTCATTTTTTGAATAGTTCCTTTTATGTATTTGTGCATAATTGTGCATCTCTAAGTACCTGAGTGTCCACCTGACTCAATAACAATGAGGCAATCAGTTATACTAATTTGTTTGTGCTATTTTATGTACTGGATTAAATTTATTTAATGTATTGTTTATCTTTGTGTTATTATTGTTTCCTGCTTTACAATATATTTAAAGCATTACTTGCACAAAATAATACTCGATTTACTTTTTTTAGCAATATTTCCTAAAATGTCCTCAGACATATGAACTGGTCAGTCATCTGTGCCTAGTTGAACTCCTTCCTAAGTGGCTGCCAGGCCGACTCTGTTCCTGTTAGAAATGGGGTCTTTGGTTGGCAGTTAGGTTACCCCCTGTCCAAGCAAGGACCCTCACTCCAGTCAGGGTAATTCACACACAATCCAAATTATCCTGTGCCCACCCTCTGGTAGCTTGGCACTGAGCAGTCAGGCTTAACTTAGAAGGCAATGTGTAAAGTATTTCTGCAATAAATCATACAATACCACAATATAGCACCTCAAAAATACACCACACAGTGTTTAAAAAAAAATATAATATTTATCTGGATAAATGTAGGTCAAAACAATCAAAGATGCAATAAGTAAATGCAGCGATATCACTGAAAAAGTGATATAAAGGCAGTCACTCTGACTTTGGCGGGCGGCGGAGACCGCCCGCCAAAGTCCCGCCGTCAGAATACCGCTGCGCGGTCAGAAGACTGCCGCGGTAATTCTGAGTTTCCCGCTGGGCTGGCGGGCGACCGCCAGAAGGCCGCCTGCCAGCCCAGCGGGAAACCCCCTTCCATGAGGATGCCGGCTCCAAATGGAGCCGGCGGAGTGGAAGGGGTGCGACGGGTGCAGTTGCACCCGTCGCGATTTTCAGTGTCTGCTTGGCAGACACTGAAAATATTGGTGGGGCCCTGTTAGGGCCCTCCTGCAGTGCCTATGCCGTTGGCATGGGCACTGCAGGGGCCCCCAGGGGCCCCACAACACCCGTTACCGCCAGCCAGGTTCTGGCGGTCAAAACCGCCAGAACCAGGCTGGCGGTAAGGGGGTCGGAATCCCAAGCAGCGCCGCCATGGAGGATTCCCTTGGGCAGCGGGAAACCGGCGGGACACCGCCAATTTCCCGTTTCTGACCGCGGCTGTACCGCCGCGGTCAGAATGCCCATGGGAGCACCGCCAGCCTGTTGGCGGTGCTCCCGCGGTCGTTGGCCCTGGCGGTCCATGACCGCCAGGGTCAGAATGACCCCCAAAGTGTCTTAATTCTTTGCAAAACAAATAAATGTCTCATAAGAACAATAAAGGGCTCTTACAAGCACAAAGAACGTGGTTCGCATTCAAAATCTCTGCAAGGGACTGCAGAGGAGGTGATGCGTGGAAAACTGGGAGGTGTGTGTCAGTTTCGCCCCTTCGCACACCGAATTGCGTTGTTATTTTCCACGCAGGGGGCGGCTTTGTATCGATTTCCGGTGCGCAAATTTGGTTCCTCTCTGGGTTGCAGGGTTTTCTGGCACCCCGGGGACTGTGCGTGGAATCCTGGGCTTGCGGAGCAAAGTCACAAGTGCTGCATCGATCCTGTGGACATTTAGTGGAAATTTCTCCTGCACAGCAGGTGCTGCGTCGATTCCTCTCTGGAAGTCGGGCTGCGTCATCCCGTGTTGGTTATGCGTCAATCAGGTGGCCCGTGCATCAATGTTCCGGTCACAACGCAGGTGCTGTGTTGATCTTTTCCTTGCAAAGTCGGGCTGCGTCATTTCGGTTCAGCGTGTAGTGAATTTCTCACCACGGGGCAGGCTGTGCGTCATTTTTAGCAGGCTGTGTGTCGAATTTTCACCGCACTAGGAGTCCAGTTGCAGGAGTGAAGTCTTTTTGGTCCTGAGACTTCAGGGAACAGGAGGCAATAGCAAGGCAGCAGTCCTTGTCAGAAAAGCAGTCACAGTGAGTCCTTTGGGCAGCCAGGCAATTCTTCTTGGCAGGCCTGGTTCAGGGATTCTTCACCAGCAAGTTTCTCGTCCAGACGTGTCTGTGAGGTAGAGTGTCTACCCTAAGAAGTATCTAAAGTCTGTGGTTTTGGGTCCTCTTCTTATACCCATTTTGGCCTTTGAAGTAGGCTTACTTCAACGGAGAGTCTCACTTGACTATGAAATCCTGCCTTGCCCAGGCAAGGCCTTACACACACACCAGGGGGTTGAAGTGTGCATTGTGTGAGGGCAGGCATAAAACCAACTTTACTATAAGATGTATTTTTAAATTGTCCCAAACTCAACATGTCTATGTGCTCCCAAAGGGAATCTATGCTATAATCATGTTTAAAGGCAGTTCCCAGGTTAACCTAGGAGAGAGATAGGCCCTGCAACAGTGAACACCGAATTTGGCAGTATTTCACTGTCAGGACATATAAAACACAATAGTATATGTCCTACCTTAACCATACACTGCACCCTGCCCATGGGGCTATCTAGAGCCTACCTTAGGGGTGTCTTACATGTAGGAAAAGGGAAGGGTTAGGCCTGGCAAGTAGGTACACTTGGCAAGCCAAATTTACAGTTGAAAACTGCACACACAGACACTGCAGTGGCAGGTCTGAGACATGATTACATGGCTACTCATGTGGGTGGCACAGCCAGTGCTGCAGGCCCACTAGTAGCAATTGATGCGCAGGCCCTGGGCACCTCTAGTGCACTTTACTAGGAACTTACTAGTAAATCAAATATGCCATTCATGGATAAACCAATTAACAGTACAATTATCACAGAGAGCATATGCACGTTTGCACTGGTTATCAGTGGTAAAGTGCTCAGAGTTCTAAAGCCAACAAAAACAGGTCAGGAAAAATAGGAGGAAGGAGGCAAAATGTTTGGGGATGACTCTGTAAAAAGGGCCAGGTCCAACAGTTCCCATAGCACCCTTTAGTCTGCATGGACACAAATGACAGGTGGAGGTAATTTCTGGAGGGGAGGAGAAAGAATAGGAATAGGCTAGACTGTTTCTCCCACACAGGACAGATTTGATCTTGCATGAGGGCTCATTACATGCTGGCACCCAAAATCAAAGCTTTGCATGCAAGTGAGCACCGCCAGACACATTTGTATAAGTGAGGGTTGGCTAGCAAATATTTATTCCCCTTTTGACTTTGGCCAATAAACTGGTACAAATCCATACAAGTACTGCATCTGCTACCACAAGCCAGTTTATTATTCTAGCAGATATGTCAGTAGTGACACTGTCTTGGAAAAAAAGGTAATGTTACCCCAAGATGTAGTAGTGCACCTGTCTCCAGCCATGCAGAGCACATAGTACAGAGTGATGGAGTTTGTGTCTTCTAGAGAGATATACTTGAAATATAAAATGGCAGTGGTTCCTTCAGTTACATCGACCAGTGCACATTTAGCTGCAGCTCAAGATCTGCTTGCAGTATTGTTAATTTTATAATCCATAGTTTTTTTTTTCAAATATAAGTCATTTAAAAAATATATACACATTGCCTTTCTAATAGATTCTCAATTATTTACATTCTGAGCCTTAATTATACACTGGCGGATGGTCTGCTCTTTGCTGCAGTGGCTGAGGGCATCTCTTTTGCTTCTCCAACCAGAATGCTGCTCACCAAATTGCAGGTTTACAGCTGGCATTGCACTGATCTACATGCCTTCTCACCATGGTTTCTGTGAAGTGTTAACACGTTCAGAGCATGTCCACCATGTTTCTGACAGTTGTTCTCCAAATTATTTTTGTTTTTCTGAGACAAACCCCTAGAGTCTTTATCTTTAAATTAAAAAAAACTAAAGGCCCATAGACCTTGGGACAGTGAGGGGTCATTATTTTATTCCTCTTAGATAGAAAAAAGGAAATTAATTTTTGGTCCTTTGAGTGTTCCCTCTGAGTCCATCCCTAAAACCACAGGAGGTCAAGGTGTTCTTACCTTCACCCCTTATGCTACTTTTTAAAAAACATTTTCTTGACACAGGAACCAAGTGTGAATGTGTAGAAAACCTCATGTGGCCACTCAGAGAGCTCTATTTAGTAGGACTAGGCGTCCAGAAATATGTAACTAGTTAAAACCTTCAAACCAAACTTGAGCATCAATATATAAATACACACACGCACAGACACAATCAAGCATACACACACCCCACGCATTCACACACACACACACAAACACACATACACACCTGTGTATATTAACCAGTTATCACAGAATAGTTAAAGTTAGGATTGCTTTTCCATAGACAAGCCATTATTTGGTTTGCTAGTAACTTTGGCACCATTTGACAACCGTCATTTAAGTAAGTAAAAAATCTATATTTATAATAGTTAATTAAAGCCATTACAAAAAGAGATAAGACCTTTAAAAACAGCTAATTATCTAATACCAGTATGTGGATACAAGTTTACACAACCATAAAAAATAATGAAACAAGTAACTTAGCAAATTATAAGCAGTTAGACATGACCCATTTAGTCATTCAGGTCCCCTGCATCGGTCAAGTGGCATAGTGCTTAAACAAAATGCATGGTTCTATCAAATCTATAAATTGGATAGGGTTAATTTATGCTCTCATCCAGATGGATTTACAGTCCCGTTATTATGAAACAATACATATATTTTGAACTTAGCTATGTCTATGTCTCAGTGGGTAAACCAGCATTCCTAAATATGTCATAAAACAGGTTAGGAGTCTCTTTATTAATTGTTACGTTTATTATTCCAATAATTGATCACTGACGACCTGTACAATAATCATCACCGACCTCTCCTTCAAAGATTTATCGTTCAGTTGCTTGACTGTCAGTGGCATACATTTCGAAAAGCAGGCTCACAGTTGCAGAAATTTACCAGATTGGCAGGTGGCAACTCTATCTTTACATGTCCTCAGATGTAAATTGTAGAACAAATGGTCGCAACCATTAAGGGCTCACATGCAGACTATAAGCAGTAAAGACTGCGCTCCACAAAGTCGGTAAGAGTGTTCTGTTGTGCCCTTTATGCACCCAAAATGATATTCTTTCAGTGGGATCATGCATCTCCTTAGACATAGTAAACTTTGCTTTATAGGCATATTTAGAGGGAAAAACCCTGAAACTCCAGTTTCATTACACCAGGGAACGAGAAATCCTGTTTGTACCAAAACAAAAACAGCTTATGGTCCATGTATCTACATGTCATTTTAGCTTGTTTTGTTTTGAAAAGAGCCCCGACATGAGATATGGTGACATGTCACTATCCCAGATTTCCTCTGCTGCTAAAGTGTTGACCCAAATGTGAAGTATTGGTGACACTTCAAATGTTTGCTTGAAATTGACTGCCAAATCAGATGTTTCATTACACCAATATCAGCATTCATTTACTTTTGAAATAAAACTACAAAGCAAGTTTTTATTATTAAATTGTGTCTAGACAGACTGAATTTCAAGTGCAGGCATCAGTTGCGGCTCGTACTGATTAAAAGGAGCGGGACAGGGCGGTGCGCATGCACGCGGGTGGAAGAAGAATTCATTTCCTCTGCCTCCTCCCATCTCGCTGCAGTCAGGCATAGGCTCCCAGCCTGCCCTGCGCCATTCCTTAGAGCAGCAGTAGGATTGGCTGGGAGCGCCCAGTCAGGACACTCCCAGGCACACTGGGAAACTGTGCATGCTCTCTCCAGCCTGGCAACTGTGAGAGAGCCGAATGGGCATGTATGTTTGGCCGGCCCAAGACGGCCGGCAAAACACACATGCACTCTGAGGTGTGCACTTCCACTCATTGCTCATCACCCCCGTGGCCCGCACCTTTTCCCAAAAAAACAATCATAAACTCAGTTTAGGATCGTTTTTTGGGAAAAGATTTGCAGCTGCTGCTTCTGGCGGAGGAGCAGGAGGGGGACACGCTCCTCCACCCTTATGGAGGAGCCGCCGCAGGCAGGCATTCTGATGATGAATGGTTAGGCAGTGAAAAGACTGAATGGAAACACCATTTCTGGGCATGATTTAGCCAAACCTCTAGATAATCTTTAAAAATGAAAGCCTGGTTCATTAAGGTTTGCATTAATCTTGAATGAAACCAGTGGCTCATTCAATCTGCGGATCAATTTGAAAAACGTGACTGCAGAGCCAGCTTGTTTCTGGTCGATCAGATGATCAATGTGGTTGCCAAGGCCACTGAAATTTACACCCAGATACTTGATGGTTGATGCTATTTCTAATTGTTTTGATGCCCAAATAATATGGCCCCTTTCTGATTTTCCTCCTATTGATTAATAACATTTGAGTTTTTCAATGTTGTTCATATGATGATATGCATTCAGGGCTTTCAAAGAATCCTGTAAGCTAACTTGTGTGTCATCAAAGTTAACTGTATCCTCAGCATACTGAAGAAGGTGTATATTAGCCCATGGTAATTGTTGGTGAAACATCCTCACACTTGCTAGATGGTTATTAATATCTGCAAGGTACAGATTGAAGCGGAAAGAAGACAGGATGCCCCCTTGTTTAACCCCCGTTGGAATCAAGATTTTGTTTGTGTTACCCAAAATGTTCTGATCCGCATTCTTATCCATATTTTGGCACAGAGACTAATAATAGCATTTATTAAAGAATCAAGGATCTGTACACTTACTTAGTTTGAGCCACGGCCCCCTTTCTTCACATAATCAAAAGCTGTTGTGAAATCAATAGAGGCAGTGAACTTCTTCTTTGTCATGTATAAAAGCCATGCCAAGGCCATAAGGTTGTCTTCCATCCTTCATCCACCATGGAAACCTATCTGGTTCAGGGAGATTATTTTTTCTTTTCGATGCCCGTTATTCCAACTTTTGAAGTAGGATCTGGGCATATGCCTCACAGCCTACATCCAACAGTGCTGTTAGAACGTGGTTGGCAGGGTTGTCACAAGATTCCTTTTTATGTATAAGGACCAGGGCCAAACCCTGCCAGCTGTTTGAAAGGCTATTGCACATCAACATTACAAAAACAACAAGTAAATCATTTCAGCCCTTGTTTGCTTGCTGCTTTGAACCTGCTAGCTAGAAGGCTATTTGGTGCTAGAGCTCCTGCCGACCACGTGGACCAAATGCTGTTATGTACTTCTTCAGATGTTGGTATTTGAGAATCAAGAACCGGGGCACTTAACTACCCAGAGAGATTAGAAAGACCTGATGGTTCCACAGGCTGGTTTGCCTCATATAATTTTGCAATTTAGGTAGACTAAGTTGCTGCCGAGATATTACTAAACTATTGTTGATTCTTAGGGTTCATTATTCCATAAGCCAGCACCCAGAAGTATGTGGGATTTGTCTGCTTTATATTATTTTATCAACTGTTTTTTTTTCATGGAGCTCGTCAAATTTCCAACTCTTCTTTCTATCTTTTCACTACGCTAACCTTAATTCTGCCTGCATTGATTAATTAGATCTGTCTCTTGCAATGATCCTGGTCCCGATGTTCACTTTTCTTTTTAATCGAATGATCTCCTTATCATCATTGTTGGAGAACGTGGCTTCCAGCCTGGATTCATCAAAGGGCGTCCCAGTAGTTTGGTACCTTTCTAATATTGCATTTATCGTAATAGTTCAAGTGCTATTGAGACTCCATTTTCCTTGTTCAGATTGTCTAGTGAGCTTTTCATTTTGGCGATGTCTTCCTCCTGAGGCTCTAATGGGCATCTAATTTTACTGATAATTGTTATTTCCATTTGATTACTTAGTTGCTGTATGGGGTCCATCAAACAAGAATTAACCAATAATTTGCATCTTTGCATTGCATGATCACTGTTGCTGGTGTGAAAAAGTTGGAAAATGTTGGTCCTCAAAAAAATGTGCAGCTGTGATCCAAATATATTTCCATATTGAGTCTTTATTTTTCAAAATGCTCGTGTATGAAGCAGACTGATCAGTTTTAAGTGTACCATTCACAGCGCAGAACTCAAAATTGTTCAGTGGTTATCCCTCACTTCCATATAATTGTTCTTAACTATAAGAGGGATTCCAATCGCAGAGTTCTCTACTTCTTGCCAGGGGTTTTTCTATGCTTGTGCCAGCAACTTTGAATTAGACTCCTGGAAGCAACCACAACTCATTAGGTTGGGTCAATGAGTTGTTTTGCACTACCTCCACTAAAGATTTGTGTTGAACTTTTTTCTTTGTAGGGTGTAGGTTTATCTAAACATTGCTGATAATTATTGTTGGTTGTACCAAAAGAAGCTTGGTGTTGGGATATCATTTAATAATGACAGCCAGGGAGCAGCAAGGCAGCAGGGCAACAGCAAAGCAGCAGTCCTTGTCAGAAAAGCAGTCCCAGTGGGTCCCTCTGGGCAGCCAGGCAGTTCTTCTTGGCAGGTCTGATTCAGGGATTCTTCACCAGCAGGTTTCTTGTCCAGAAGTGTCTGTGAGGTAGAGGCCCGTATTTATACTTTTTTTGCGCCGCATTTGCGTAGTTTTTTGACGCAAAAACGGCGCAAACTTGCAAAATACCATTGTATTTTGTAGGTTTGCGCCGTTTTGCGTCAAAAAGCGGCGCAAATGCGGCGCTCAAAAAAGTATAAATACGGGCCAGAGTGTCTACCACAAGACGTGTCTAAAGTCTGTGGTTTTGGGTCCTCTTCTTAAACCCATTTTGGCCTTTGAAGAAGGTTTACTTCAAAGGAGACTCTCACTTGACTCTGAAATCCTGCCTTGCCCAGGCAAGGCCTCAGACACACACCAGGGGGTTGGAGTCTGCATTGTGTGAGGACAGGCACAGCCCTTTCAGGTACAAGAGACTACTCCTCCCCTCCCTCCAGCACAGATGGCTCCTCAGAATATGCAGGCTACACCCCAGTCCTCTTTGGGTCACTGTCTGGAGAGAGGTGCAAACAGCCCAACTGTCAAACTAACCCAGACAGGGAATCCTTTCAGGACATATAAAACACAATAGTATATGTCCTACCTTAACCATACACTGCACCCTGCCCTTGGGGCTACCTAGAGTCTACCTTAGGGGTGTCTTACATGTAGGAAAAGGGGAGGGTTAGGCCTGGCAAGTGGGTACACTTGGCAAGTCAAATTTACAGTTTAAAACTGCATACACAGACACTGCAGCGGCAGGTCTGAGACATGATTACAGGGCTACTCGTGTGGGTGGCACAACCAGTGCTGCAGGCCCACTAATAGCAATTGATGTACAGGCCCTGGGCACCTCTAGTGCACTTTACTAAGGTCTTACTAGTAAATCAAATATGCCATTCATGGATAAACCAATTAACAGTACAATTAACACAGAGAGCATATGCACTTTCGCACTGGTTAGCAGTGGTAAAGTGCTCAGAGTTCTAAAGCCAACAAAAACAGGTCAGGAAAAATAGGAGGAAGGTGGCAAAAGGTTTGGGGATGACCCTGTAAAAAGGGCCAGGTCCAACAGTTCCCATAGCACCCTTTACTCTGCATGGTCACAAACTACAGATGAAGGTAATTTCTGGAGGGGAGGAGAAAGAATAGGAATAGGCTAGACTGCTTCTCCCCTACAGGACAGATTTGATCTTGCATGAGGGCTCATTACATGCTAGCACCCAAAATCAAAGCTTTGCATGCATGGATAATTCAAAGTAAGCACCTCCAGACACATTTGTATAAGTGAGGGTTGGCTAGCAAATATTTATTCCCCATTTGACTTTGGCCAATAAACTGGTACAAATCCATACAAGTACTGCATCTGCCACCACAAGCCAGTTTATTATTCTAGCAGATATGTCAGTAGTGACACTGTCTTGGAAAAAAAGGTCATGTTACCCCAAGATGTAGTAGTGCATCTGTCTCCAGCCACGCAGAGCACATAGTACAGAGTGATGGAGTTTGTGTCTTCTAGAGAGATATACTTGAAATATAAAATGACAGTGGTTCCTGCAGTTACATCGACCAGTGCACATTTAGCTGCAGCTCAAGAACTACTTGCAGTATTGTTCATTTTATAATCCATAGTTTTTTTTCAAATTATAAATCATTTAAAACATATATACACATTGTCTTTCTAATAGGTTCTCATTTATTTAAATTCTGAGCCTTAATTATACACTGGCGGATGGTCTGCTCTTTGCTGCAGTGGCTGATGGCATCTCTTTTGCTTCTCCAACCAGAATGCTGCTCACCAAATTGCAGGTTTACAGCTGGCCTTGCACTGATCTACATCCCTTCTCACCATGGTTTCTGTGAAGTGGTAACACGTTCAGAGCATGTACTCCATATTTCTGACAGTTGTTCTCCAATTTTTATGTTTTTTCAGAGACAAGCCCCTAAAGCCGAAGTCTTTATCTTTAAATAAATAAAAAAAACTAAAGGCCCATAAATCTTGGGACAGTGAGGGGTCATTATTTTTTATTCCTCGGAGATAGAAAAAAGGAAATACATTTTTGGTCCTTTGGGTGGTCCCTCTGAGTCCTTCTCTAAAACCACAGGAGGTCAGGTTGTTCTTACCTTCCCCCCTTATGCTACTTTTTAAAAAATATTTTCAGGACACAGGAACCAAGTGTGAATGTGTAAAAAACCTCCTGTGGCCACTCAGAGAGCTCTATTTAGTAGGACTAGCCGTCCAGAAATATGTAACTATTTAAAACCATCAAACCAAACTTGAGCATCAATATATAAATACACACACGCACAGACACAATCAAGCATACAGACACACTGCGCACGCACACACACACACAAACACCTGTGTATATTAACCAGTTGTCGCAGAATAGTTATAATTAGGATTGCTTTTCCATAGACAAGCCATTATTTGGTTTGCTAATAACTTTGGCACCGTTTGACAATCGTCATTTAAGTAAGTAAAAAATCTTTATTTATAATAGTTAATTAAAGCCGTTACAAAAAGAGATAAGAACTTGAAAAAACAGCAAATTATCTAATACCATTATGTGGATACAAGTTTACCCAAACATAAAAAATAATGAAACAAGTAACTTAGCAAATTATAAGCAGTTAGACATGACCCAATTAATCAGTCAGGTCCCATGCATCGGTCAAGTGGCAAATTGCTTAAACAAAATGGTTCTATCAATTCTATAAATTGGATAGGGTTCATTTATGCTCTCATCCAGATGGATTTACAGTCCCGTTATTATGAAACGATACATATATTTTGAACTTAGCTATGTCTATGTCTCAATGGGTAAACCAGTAGTCCTAAATATGTCATAAAAACAGGTTAGGCGTCTCTTTATTAATTATTACGTTTATTATTCCAATCATAGATCAATGACTACCTGTACAATAATCATCACCGACCTCTCCTTCAAAGATTTATTGTTCAGTTGCTTGACTGTCAGTGGCATACATTTCGAAAAGCAGGCTCATAGTTGCAGAAATGTATCAGATTGGCAGGTGGCAACTGCATCTTTACATGTCCTCAGATTTAAATTGTAGAAAAAATGGTCGCAACCATTAAGGGCTCACATGCAGACTATAAGCAGTAAAGACTGCGCTCCACAAAGTCGGTAAGAGTGTTCTGTTGTGCCCTCTATGCACTCAAAATGATATTCTTTCAGTGGGACCGTGCATCTCCTTAGACAAAGCAAACTTTGCTGTGTAGGCATATTTAGATGGAAAAACCCTGAAACTCCAGTTTTATTACACCAGGGAACGAGAAATCCTGTTTGTACCAAAACAAAAACAGCTTATGGCCCTTTTATCTGCATGCCATTTTAGCTTGTTTTTTTTTAAAAGAGCCTTGACATGAGATTTGGTGACATGTCACTATCCCAGATTTCCTCTGCTGCTAAAGTGTTGACCCAAATGTGAGGTATTGGTGACACTTCAAATGTTTGCTTGAAATTGACTGCCAAATCAGACGTTTCATTGCACCAATTCATTGCCCTTTGAAATTAAACTACAAAGCAAGTTTTTAAAATTAAGGGCCGTATTTATACTCTGGTTGCGCCGAATTTGCGTCGTTTTTTTCGACGCAAATTCGACGCTAAACTAACGCCAACTAACGCCATATTTATACTATGGCGTTAGACGCTTCGGGCGCCAAAGTGCCCGGAGTGTGCGTCATTTTTTAGCGTGAACCCCTTCCTTGCGTTAATGATATGCAAGGGAGGCGTTCCCGTCTTAAAAAATGACTCCCAGGCCTTTACGTGGTATTTATACTCCCGGGCAAAAATTACGCCCGGGAGTGGGCGTGGCCAAAAACGGCGCATTTGCGCCGCTTTTTAACGCCTGGGTCAGGCATGGCGTTAAGGGACAAGTGGGCTCAAAATGAGCCCACTGTGCCCTCCTCTGCCCCCAGGGACCCCCCCTGCCACCCTTGCCCACCCCAGGAGGACACCCAAGGACGGAGGGACCCATCCCATGGACATTAAGGTAAGTTCAGGTAAGTTTTTTTTTTTTTTTTTTTGTGGCATAGGGGGGCCTGATTTGTGCCCCCCTACATGCCACTATGCCCAATGACCATGCCCAGGGGACAGAAGTCCCCTGGGCATGGCCATTGGGCAAGGGGGCATGACTCCTATCTTTACAATGATAGGAGTCATGTTGATGGGGGATGGGCGTCGTTAAAAAATGGCGCAAGTCGGGTTAAGACGATTTTTTCGACGCAACCTGACTTGCCCCATTTTAAGACGCCCATACGCCATTTTCCCCCTACGCCGGCGCTGTCTGGTGTACGTGGTTTTTTTCCACGCACACCAGGCAGCGCCGGTCTGGTAGCGCCGGCTAACGCCATTCAATAAATACGGCGCCCGCATGGCGCTTCAGAATGGCATTAGACGGCGCTAAATTTTTTGATGCTAAACTGCGTTAGCGCAGTTTTGCGTCAAAAAGTATAAATATGGCCCCAAATTGTGTCTAGAAAGACTGAATTTCAAGTGCAGGCATCAGTCGCGGCTCGCCCTAATTAAAAGGAGTGGGACAGGGCGGTGCACATGCACACGGGTGGAGGAAGAATTCATTTCCTCTGCCTCCTCCTATCTCGCTGCAGTCAGGCACAGGCTCCCAGCCTGCCCTGCGCCATTCCTTAGAGCAGCAGTAGGATTGGCTGGGAGCGTCCAGCCAGGCCACTACCAGGCAGACTGGGAACCTGTGCATGCTCTCTCCAGCCCAGCAACTGTGAGAGAGCCCACTGGGCATGTGTGTTTGGCCGGCCCAAGACAGCCGGCTAAACACACATGCGCTCTGAGTTGTGCACTCCCACTCATTGTTCATCATCCCGTGCCCTCACCTTTTCCCAAAAAAACAATCATAAACTCAGTTTATGATCGTTTTTTGGGAAAAGATTTGCAGCTGCTGCTTCTGGCGGGGGAGCTGGGGACACACGCTCCTCCACCCTTATGGAGGAGCTGCCCCTGGCAGGCATGCTGAAGATGAATGGTTAAGCAGCAAAAAGACTGAATGGAAACACCATTTCTGTGCACGATTCAGCCACATCTCTAGATAATCTTTAAAAATGAAAGCCCGGTTCATTAAGGCTTGCATTAATCTTGAGTTTATAACGCAGCATAGGGCTGAAACCAGTGGCTCATTCAATCTGAGGATCAATTTGAAAAACGTGACTGCAGAGCCAGCTTGTTTCTGGTCGATCAGATGACCAATGTGGTTGCCATGGCACTGAAATTTACACCCGGATACTTGATGGTTGATGCTGTTTCCAATTGTTTTGATGCCCAAATAATATGGCCCCTTTCTGATTTTCCCCCTAATGATTAATAACATTTTAGTTTTTCAATGTTGTCCATATGATGATATGCATTCAGGGCTTTCAAAGAATCCTGTAAGCTAACTTGTGTGCCATCAAAGTTAATTGTATCCTCGGCATACTGAAGAAGGTGTATATTAGCCCATGGTAATTGTTGGTGAAACATCCTCACACTTGCTAGATGGTTATGAATATCTGCAAGGTACAGATTGAAGAGGAAAGAAGACAGGATGCACCCTTGTTTAACCCCCGTTGAAATCAAGATTTTGTTTGTGTTACCCAAAATGTTCTGATTCGCATTCTTATCCATCTTTTGGCACAGAGACTAATAATGGCATTTATTAAAGGATCAAGGATCTGTACACTTATTTAGTTTGAGCCACGGCCTCCTCTGTTCACATAATCAAACGCTGTTGTGAAATCAATAGAGGCAGGGAACTTCTTCATTGCCATGTCTAAAAGCCATGCCAAGGCCATAAGGTTGTCTTCCATCCTTCATCCACCATGGAAACCTATCTGGATCAGGGAAATAATTTTTTCTTTTCGATGCCCGTTATCCCAACTTTTGAAGTAGGATCTGGGCATATGCCTCACAGGCTACATCCAACAGTGCTATCAGAACGTGGTTGGCAGGGTTGTCACAAGATTCCTTTTTATGTATAAGGACCAGGGCCAAACCCTGCCAGCTGTTTGAAAGGCTATTGCACATCAACATTACAAAAATAACAAGTAAATCATCTCAGCCCTTGTTTGCTTGCTGCTTTGAACCTGCTAGCTAGAAGGCTATTTGGTGCTAGAGCTCCTGCTGACCACGTGGACCAAATGCTGTTATGTACTTCTTCAGATGTTGGTATTTGAGAATCAAGAACCGGGGCACATAACTACCCAGAGAGATTAGAAAGACCTGGTGGTTCCACAGGCTGGTTTGCCTCATATAATTTTGCAATTTAGGTCGACTAAGTTGCTGCCGAGATATTACTAAACTATTGTTGATTCTTAGGGTTCATTATCCCATAAGCCAGCACCCAGAAGTATGTGGGATTTTTCTGCTTTATATTATTTTATCAACTGTTTTTTTTTTCCATGGAGCTCGTCTAATTTCCAACTCTTCTTTCTATATTCTCACTACGCTAACCTTAATTCTGCCTGCATTGATTAATTAGATCTGTCTCTTGCAATGATCCTGGTCCCGATGTTCACTTTTCTTTTTAATCGAATGATCTCCTTGTCATCATTGTTGGAGAATGTGGCTTCCAGCCTGGATTCATCAAAGGGCGTCCCAGTAGTTTGGTACCTTTCTAATATTGCATTTATCGTAATAGTTCAAGTGCTATTGAGACTCCATTTTCCTTGTTCAGATTGCCTAGTGAGGCTCTAATGGCCATCTAATTTTACTGATAATTGTTATTTCCTTTTGATTACTTAGTTGCTGTATGGGGTCCATCAAACAAGAATTAACCAATAAGTTGCATCTTCTCATTGTATGATCACTGTTGCTGGTGTGTAAAACTTGGAAAATGTTTGTCCTAAAAAAAATGTGCAGCTGTGATCCAAATATATTCCCATATTGAGTCTTTATTTTTCAAAATGCTCATATATGAAGCAGACTGATCAGTTTTAAGTGTACCATTCACAGCGCAGAACTCAAAATTGTTCAGTGGTTATCCCTCACTTCCACATAATTGTTCTTAACTATAAGAGGGATTACAATCGCAGAGTCCTCTACTTCTTGCCAGGGGTTTTTCAATATGTTTATGCCAGCAAATTTGAATTACTCTCCTGGAAGCAACCACAACTCATCAGGTCAATGAGTCATTTTGCACTACCTCCACTAAAGATTTTTGTTGAACCTTTTTCTTTGTAGGGTGTGGGTTTACCTAAACATTGCCGATAGTTATTGTTGGTTGTGCCAATACAAGCGTGGTGTCGGGATATCATTTAATAATGGTAAGATCACCTTCTCCTCTGTGTAGTATGGGGACATCGACTCCCAGGCTCTGTTGTATGTATATTGCCATACCACCGAAGGGAGGCCCCTTTTTCTGGTGGCCTTGCTGGAGTGTAATATTGATCATGATTCCACCACTGGTTCTCTGATAGCTGCCAGATTTTGTGAAAACATGCTATATAATTTTGCGCCAGATTGTTCAATACATTAGGTATTTTAAACAAATTGTTCAAGCCTCTTGTATTCCAATATGTAATAGTTTTAATTTTGATTTCGATCACCAGTTCATAGAGAACTTACTATATTAGAGGTGTTGATCATTATTGAGTTGCAAGGAACTGGTATTAGTATTATGCTTGTGTTCTGAAAGCGTCCCTTAAAAGGGAATGACAATTAATTCAGGACCGTTATCATTCAGGAGAATACATCTATCCTGACTCTTATATTGTAAGGCATTCCTTTGACCCTTTTGCATTGGTAACTTCCCTCTCTGGGCCAGTCATGAGAACTCTTCTGGATATTGAGTGATTGGAAGGGCCCTTATCTGAATGCCCAATGCTTCAAGGGCTGCCTTATAAGATAGGGTTTGGATTTAATCTCACTACTAGATACAGCAAGATTCATATGTTCATTAACTTCTCAGGTTTTTCCCATGCTGGAAGCCACTGAGTCAATATCTGACAAGGAGATTTTCCAGGCCAGAGAACTGATTTAACAAATTCTCTCTATTTAGAGTAGTATGTTTTTCTTGTGATGGATATACAGGGCACAAATTTTGAAGACTAGGCTGTTCTTTCATCAATTAACGCACAATTTCATGATGGCCACTGGAAGAGCAGTATTGGTCCACAGGCAGCTGCACAGGTATTAGTACTTAGAGTGTAAGGCGCGCAGGCCTCTCTGCCAAGCTTGCACCAAAACTTGAAGCGATAACTACAGTCATTGTCCTCTCAATTGTTCATCCAGCCAACCGGGTAAACACACTTACAACAGCTCTTATATCTCTGCACAGCAGTATACTAAATTAACTAGTAACATGTCAAATTTATATGACAGAGCTATGCCTCGGAAGGAGGAGTGTGAATAACAGTAACTTGAATTGCACCCACTTGTTTTTGGGACTACAATTGGTGTTGCTTTCATGGACAGTTTGCGATGTTTTAGCGCCACCTGCTTCCTCATTAATGAAATACTATTAAACGCTGCAGTTTCCCCATAGTCTACTTATGGCACCTCATTAAGTGGTAATTCTCTAAACACCTACTTTCCTCATTGTGCATTTATATATATTTATCATCTGAATATCCATATTTTGAGTTTACTGACAAAAGAGAAGGGCAAAATATTACATGACATTTATCACATCATTTCCAAAATTGAGAATAAACGTCATGAGGATGACCCGGATTAGCACTTCATAGGATGGCCTAGAAGGCTGGATGCATGTGGTGAATGTTTAAATGAAAATGTGCTCCGAGAAATCAAAAGGAGACATCAATAACATAAACAAGCACATTAATTGCCACTTGCACATGAGATTTACTCAATTTAAATGTTTGAGATTTTGCTAGTATGTTAACCAGTAAAACAAATGTACAATCCTCTAGGGTCTGAGCATATAGACTGAGGACTGGACAGTAGCGTCCTGTGTGCAGAGTTAAAAAAAACAGTAGCATCAGTCTAATAAAATTGGGATGATCACCCAAAAAGAGGCACTTTCTGATACACAGTATAGCGTTAACCCCATTCCTTGGTTAAACAAACAGAATTGAATAAACATTTAAACTGCAAAAAAAACTAAACTATCATATCAATGTCTACCTACAAATAATTAAATGCTATTAACTTCAAGTCACACAAAAAAAAATATATATATATTTTAACACAAAAAATAAGTCCATTACTGGTTTTGGGCCACTTTATA
The DNA here is from genome assembly GCF_031143425.1 of Pleurodeles waltl. Classification (NCBI taxonomy): domain Eukaryota; kingdom Metazoa; phylum Chordata; class Amphibia; order Caudata; family Salamandridae; genus Pleurodeles; species Pleurodeles waltl. The sequence goes on along the minus strand of NC_090438.1, from coordinate 234,571,643 downwards.
CAATATCTCCTGGCACCTGTGTAAAATTATACTGATATTGGGGGTATTGAGTGTTCAGGCTTCTATTATGATGCTCAAAGTTTGGAAGTCTTGATGAGTTTTGGTTAAGAAGCCTCTATAACCTCCTTAGTCCTCAATGTCTTGCATAGTATTGTCCATAGTCTGGTGCTAGTGTTGCCATTGGTGGTGCTGGGAGCGTTGGTGTGTTTGAGCAACTACTTTCCCTTGAGAGCTTATACATATTAGAAAATTGCCTAAATTGAAGATCACAAACTGAAGATGTCTTTATGTGCTTTCTTTTATAGTTCTCGATTGCTTTTCATTGGATTTCAATCATGTAAAAATCAGTGGAGTGAGTGAGTTAAAGTCCCTAAAAGAAAGATTTAGGAAAAAGAAATGCCTTTAATTTTTTTCTGACAATCATAAAGATAGACTCCATTCTAAGTCTTATAGTGTTCTAAAGCTTGGGTGGGAGATGGGATAAGGACCGACCTCTGCTCCTAGCTCTTTTGATTCTGGGGACAAAAAGCACTTTGGGATTGCTTGATCTCAAATCCCTATTGGCGCAGTATGGTATAGCTACATGCTGAATAATAGATGGATCCTAGTTGATCTTTGCAAATTTAAGTTGCATAGTGCCTTAAATGTTACTCTGCAGCTCATAGGGAGCCAGTGAACATTTTTTAGCACAACACCTACTGACTGCGTTTTAGAATGCCTAGCAACATTTGGACAGTGTCAGTCTGTATGATTTGAAGCTTTTTTATCACTACCTTTAGACTACCTAAGTAAAGGGCATTGCCATAGGCCAGGCGAGAAAGGGTCAAATGTATAATCACAATCCTATGTGTCCCTGCTGGGTGCCACCTTAGACCCTTTCTCAAAGCTCTCAGAAGGCCAAAGCAGCTTCCAGCCGCCTTTTCGCTTGGGAGGCCATGGTTAGCTGTTTATCCAGTACCATCCATAAGCTCTTTACTCCCGCTTTAGGGAATGGCCATTCTCCCATGGAAGGTGGCCTGATGGCCTGATCCTAGAGTATTGAATTATGCCTTAGAACCAGGACATCAGTTTTTTCCCCGTTTGTAGGAGGCTGGACTGGCTTGTAGTGGGTACCAAGAGGTACTTCCACCTTGCACCAGGCCCAGGTATCCCTTACTAGTGTAGAGGGGTGTCTAGCAGCTTAGGCTGATAGAAAAGGTAGCTTAGCATAGCAGCTTTGGCTGAACTAGGAGACGAGTGAAGCTCCTACAGTACCACTAGTGTCATATGCACAATATCATAAGAAAACACAATACACAGATATACTAAAAATAAAGGTACTTTATTTTTATGACAATATGCCAAAGTATCTCAGTGAGTACCCTCAGTATGAGGATAGCAAATATACACAAGATATATGTACACAATACCAAAATATGCAGTAATAGCAATAGAAAACAGTGCAAACAATGTATAGTCACAATAGAATGCAATGGGGGCACATAGGGATAGGGGCAACACAAACCATATACTCTAGAAGTGGAATGCGAACCACGAATGGACCCCAAACCTATGTGACCTTGTAGAGGGTCGATGGGACTGTAAGAAAACAGTGAGTGTTAGAAAAATAGCCCACCCCAAGACCCTGAAAAGTGGGTGCAAAGTGCACCTAAGTTCCCCAAAGAGCACAGAAATCGTGATAGGGGAATTCTGCAAGGAAGACCAACACCAGCAATGCAACAACGATGGATTTCCTGACGAGAGTACCTGTGGAACAAGGGGACCAAGTCCAAAAGTCACGATCAAGTCGGGAGTGGGCAGATGCCCAGGAAATGCCAGCTGTGGGTGCAAAGAAGCTGCCACCGATGGTAGAAGCTGTGGATTCTGCAAGAACAACAAGGGCTAGAAACTTCCCCTTTGGAGAATGCATGTCCCACGTCGTGAAGAGTCATGCAGAGGTGTTTCCGTGCAGAAAGACCGCAAACAAGCCTTGCTAGCTGCAAGGGTTGCAGTTAGGGTTTTTGGATGCTGCTGTGGCCCAGGAGGGACCAGGATTTCGCCAATTGCGTGAGGAGACAGAAGGGGTGTCCAGCAAGACAAAGAGCCCACTCAGAAGCAAGCAACACCCACAGAAGTGCCAGAACAGGCACTACGAAGTGGAGTGAACCGGAGCTCACCCGAAGTCACAAAGGAGGGTCCCACGACGCCGGAGAAAAACTCAGGAGGTCGTGCACTGCAGGTTAGAGTGCCGGGGACCCAGGCTTGGCTGTGCACAAAGGAATTCCAGGAAGAGTGCACAGGAGCCGGAGCAGCTGCAAAACACGCGGTTCCCAGCAATGCAGTCTAGCGTGGGGAGGCAAGGACTTACCTCCACCAAACTTGGACTGAGGAGTCATTGGACTGTGGGAGTCACTTGGAAAGAGTTGCTAAGTTCAAGGGACCTCACCCGTCGTGCTGAGAGGAGACCCAGAGGACCGGTGATGCAGTTCTTTGGTGCCTGCGGTTGCAGGGGGAAGATTCTGTCGACCCACGGGAGATTTCTTCGGAGCTTCTGGTGCAGAGAGGAGGCAGACTACCCCCACAGCATGCACCACCAGGAAAACAGTCGAGAAGGCGGCAGGATCAGCGTTACAAGGTCGCAGTAGTCGTCTTTGCTACTTTGTTGCAGTTTTGCAGGCTTCCAGCGCGGTCAGCAGTCGATTCCTTGGCAGAAGGTGAAGAGAGAGAAGCAGAGGAACTCTGATGAGCTCTTGCATTCGTTATCTAAGGAATTCCCCAAAGCAGAGACCCTAAATAGCCAGAAAAGGAGGTTTGGTACTTAGGAGAGAGGATAGGCTAGCAACACCTGAAGGAGCCTATCAGAAGGAGTCTCTGACGTCACCTGCTGGCACTGGCCACTCAGAGCAGTCCAGTGTGCCAGCAGCACCTCTGTTTCCAAGATGGCAGAGGTCTGGAGCACACTGGAGGAGCTCTGGGCACCTCCCAGGGGAGGTGCAGGTCAGGGGAGTGGTCACTCCCCTTTCCTTTGTCCAGTTTCGCGCCAGAGCAGGGCTGAGGGATCCCTGAACCGGTGCAGACTGGCTTATGCAGAGATGGGCACCATCTGTGCCCATCAAAGCATTTCCAGAGGCTGGGGGAGGCTACTCCTCCCCAGCCCTGACACCTTTTTCCAAAGGGAGAGGGTGTGACACCCTCTCTCTGAGGAAGTCCTTTGTTCTGCCTTCCTGGGCCAGGCCTGGCTGGACCCCAGGAGGGCAGAAACCTGTCTGAGGGGTTGGCAGCAGCAGCAGCTGCAGTGAAACCCCGGGAAAGGTAGTTTGGCAGTACCCGGGTCTGAGCTAGAGACTCGGGGGATCATGGAATTGTCTTTGGCATTGGGGTGACAATTCCATGATCTTAGACATGTTACATGGCCATGTTCGGAGTTACCATTGTGACGCTATACATATGTCGTGACATATGTATAGTGCATGCGTGTACTGGTGTCCCCGCACTCACAAAGTCCGGGAAATTTGCCCTGAACAATGTGGGGGCACCTTGGCTAGTGCCAGGCGCCCACACACTAAGTAACTTAGCACCCAACCTTTACCAGGTAAAGGTTAGACATATAGGTGACTTATAAGTTACTTAAGTGCAGTGGTAAATGGCTGTGAAATAACGTGGACGTGATTTCACTCAGGCTGCACTGGCAGGCCTGTGTAAGAATTGTCAGATCTCCCTATGGGTGGCACAAGAAATGCTGCAGCCCATAGGGATCTCCTGGAACCCCAATACCCTGTGTACCTCAGTACCATATACTAGGGAATTATAGGGGTGTTCCAGTATGCCAATGTAAATTGGTGAAATTGGTCACTAGCCTGTTAGTGACAATTTGGAAAGAAAATGAGAGAGCATAACCACTGAGGTTCTGGCTAGCAGAGCCTCAGTGAGACAGTTAGTCATAACACAGGTAACACATACAGGGCACACTTATGAGCACTGGGGCCCTGGCTGGCAGTGTCCCAGTGACACATACAACTAAAAAAACATATATACAGTGAAATATGGGGGTAACATGCCAGGCAAGATGGTACTTTCCTACACCGTTCAGCATCAGACAACTGACTTTCAACCACTCAGGCACATTCTCTACACATCTATTTAGACTTAGGGAAGTGGAGACTATGCATGGTGACAGTGTGACAATCAGCTGCATGTTGTCCACATATGATACCATCTTGAAACAAAAGGAGCAGATGTTATCTGCTAGAGGGGGGAATATATATTAAACAGTGTGGAACTTCACACTTCAGTTCGCTAAACTGAAAGCTACAATTTTCCAGAAATGAGGCAAGCCACCTTTGGACATTCTCTGTGATGCCTACATCTTCCAGTCGCTCCAAAAGAATGGGATAGGACGGTGCATTGAAGGCAGCACTTAGGTCTAGGATGATTAGTGCTTCTGATTGCCCTGGTCTATAATCAAGGAAAATAGACATTAGACCTAGATGTAATTTATGCAGCATGGCTATATGTCAAATTACAAATGGTATATTCTACTTATGTGTATGTAGTGAACTAAGTATGTGTGACATAGTGAGTGACAATGCAATGTGAGTGAATAGAAGTATATGTAGCAATGCAAAAGTGGCGATTCATGTATTACATACCTTATTCGTGTACTTACATGTTGTTCTTTAGAGTATGCTGGGCCAGACTTGGATACCAATTCCTCTATGGAGTAGGGACAATCCTGGCCTGTCCCTGACAAGGAGGACACAACGTCACATTGCCTTGCTGCAGTGGATGATGATATTATAGGTGCTGTGGTCCTAGGTTGGTCTAGGGCTCCCACAACATGAATGTCATATGTGTAGACCTATTACTAGTAGAAAAGATGTGCAATACAGACATATTCCAGTTTGTAAAGTGACTCCAGATGGCCAGATTCCTGTTACACAGCCACTGTGTCAGTTATGAGTGGGTATTTACTAGGGAAAACCTACCCTGCATACATTATCATCTGTGTGGCACAGCCAGTTCCAGCGCAGGTATTTTTTTATGCAGGCCGTCAAAAACTGACACAATGTACCTGATGTATTGTTTTGTAAATATGGGGCAATATGGAGCAGAGACTACACCACTGATGTGTGAAAAAATGATGTAACGGCAGAGCAAGCTCCCCTATATCTCTTTCCAACACTGCCAGAGGAAACTTCAAATTATTTTCAGTTTGTGGACTCTGGTCAGAGCCCTGTGTGACAGCCTTTATAATACTATGAGGCATCAGGGAAGAATGTACGAGGCATGGTCTGTGCACTATGTCCCCTATGTGAAACTCAAGGTAAAAGTATCTTTTCACAGATATCACATTCTAAACATTTTTCCATCAAGGCGGCATGTAATACCTTGACAAATGCTCCCCACAAATAAATGAGTAGGGGCTTATCACACGTATCTGGTTGTAAAATTGTCTGCCCCTTTTTGTGGTGAATAAAAAACGCAGATTAAGTTCCAGACTGGGCTATGAAGTAGAATAATGAATATGCATTGATGCACATACTGACGGGGTAGTTCTTGCAGTGTTATGCTTTCTTACTGTAAAAGTAAATAATGAGACGATTATATAATAACATTATGCGTTAGACCTTTAGACATGCAAAAGTAAATGTAACAACTTGGGGTGGAAGGCAGCAACTCATGTTTTTTTGCTGTGTAGCATGAACGCTTGAGAGAAAAACTGCTCCATTTCTACTCAGATATGGGGCCAGATTGACTAAAATGTGTCTCAGTGTGGTGCTGCAACAAAATTTGCAGTGCCAAACTGCTTCACTTTAGAAACATAGGGATGTGCCGTATTCACTGATATACAGCGCACCCCTGTGTTTTCCCTGTGCCAGCGCTAAATTTAGTTGCCAATGCATGCACCCTTGCACCATACTGCAAGGGTGTTCTCATCGAAGGGATTGATTGTTTATGTGCAGGAAGTTGTTCCTTCCTGCACATAAATAATCTACAATGGCGATATGGCATTTCTATGTGTGCTGTAGAACGCAGCACACATGGAAGTAGCAAATCATCATTTTTTAATGATTGTTTATGTGTTGGAAGGGACACCTTCATTCACATAAACAATCATTCATGACTGCTCTTTCGATGCTACAGAATGCAGCACACATGGAAAAAGCAAAAACGAGGAAGAATAATAGTATTCTTCCTCATTGTGCCATGCTAACGGCACCTCTGGGGTGGCGTTAGCTTTGGCGCTGCCACATATTTACACCTTCTTGTAAATATGGGGAAGCTTCAAACATAATGGGTATTGCAGTGGAACACAAAATGTGGCTTAGTGCCACCTTGTAAATGTGGCACTAGGGCCTTGTAAATCTGGTTCATGGTGCTGTTTTTTTGTCATCCTTCACTAGCAGATTTTTGGCTTCCATGCGCCAGTACAGACGTATTGAAATACTTTTACCATACTGCACTGTACGGCATGTGTGTGTGCATTCTCTTAAACAAAGCTTTTGCACTTGAAGGGGACACTGCTAGTACAAACCTTGTGCTTTAATACTCTTCTCACGTGTGTCTTTTCAATGCAGCACATATGCAAAGTATGCAAAGTGGAGAGAATTCAGAACAATTAAACATCACGATGCATGCCTGAAATATGGTAAATAGTTTGCGAATAAGACTTTTAAAAAGATTTTACTGCCAACAGATGTCCAAGAAAATATCGTGGTGGGTGTTCTGGGAAGGCCATGCACCACATACCGATGGGCCCCTTGACGTAAAAGAGAGAAAATTAGTACATAGTGCTAATGTGCATTATTTTAGAAGAGTGTCAAAGGCGAAACATGAATTGGCACTTATGAACGAATGGACAGCAAAACTTCGTGCTCAACTTGTGTCATTTTAATGAGCCAAACCCCGTGATAATCGTTTTAAACTGTGGCTGATTTTTTCACCTGATTTTTGTTTCAATGATTCAAACTTTTACAATAATTGTAAAATGTACACTGCGCTTACGCTTTATCACTGATGCTGCTTATTTCAGTCTCGTCATATGGAGCAGCGATCAATTATAAAATAAACAATATTAGTATATGTTTGACACAAATATTAAAATATATAAAATATTTTTGTAAAGATAAACTATTACATACATATATTCTTAGCCTTATAATAAATATACATTTAACTAACCTAAGCTGAAAATAAAACTTTTTTTAATGATACATTTTTTAGACATACACATACTAACTTCTCCTTTGATTCCTATTCCCAGTTGGTGAAGTAGGTCTCCTTTTGGGACTTGCATTATTGTTCGGTCACCTTTGACACATCTATTTGAAATATCTTTATTGAGATTTTCAGTGAATCTTTAAGATCAATAGTGAACACAAACATCGCATTTTAATGATTTGATCTCCAGGACAGCCTATACATTAATCAGTAACTCATAGAGATTGTGAGGCATCAGGGCACTGAGAACATGATGAATATAGAGTAAATAACAAGGCTTATCAAACGTGTTCACCTCATCTCTGGTTGGGGTGATAACGACATCTTCCTCCAAAATGTCTACATCTTAGTATGTTCTCAACCAACCCCACATCTTCTGGAACTTCCGGGGACAACCCGTACTACGGTATGTCACCTTTTCCGGTGCCATGTAGCGGGCCATCCCCCACTGCCATTCCCGCAGTGAGGGCACTTCTTTCACTACCTAATTCTTAGGTCTGTCCTTCTTGGCTACTACTAGGGCTATGGAGCAGAAAAGGAGTTTGAAGCACAGGATGTCTATTTCGTTTGGGATTATTGACCCTTCCTGAGCGCCATATTTATCCCCCTGTGCTAATCACACATGGGGGAATAAATATGGCGGTATATCTGCTCTGAGACCCTTTGCAATGTCTTCGTCTTTCAGCTCCCAGGCATTGATCTTCCATTTGGCGTTGCACCTGTCGAAGAGTAACTCCATCTGGATCAACAACAGTTATGGTCAGTGTAGGAAAGTAGCCTCTCCCTAGCATGATTACCCTCAATTTTGGCCTGTTTGTCAGTGTGTTTGATTGTGTCTACTGGAATCCTGCTAATCAGGACCCAAGTAGTTATGTTCTCTCCCTTAAATTATGGTTATTACATACTGGTAACCCAGTAATTAACCCAAATTGGCATACTGGTCCCCCCTTGTATGTCCCTAGTATATGGTACCTAGGTACCCAGGGCATTAGTGTTCCAGGCGATCCCTATGGCTGCAGCATTTCTTTTGCCACCCATAGTGAGCCCATACAAAGGCAGGACTGCTATTGCACCCTGTGTGAAAAGGGGCATGCACCCTTTCACTGCCATTTACACTGCACCAGTTCACTCATAAGTCACCCCTATTGCAGGCCTTCCAGCCCTGAAGGCACGGTGCGGAGTACTTGTGTGTGAGGGCACTCCTGCACTAGCAGAGGTGTCCCCACGTTGTCCAGGACCATTATCCCAGACCTCGTGAGTGCGTGGATGCTATTTTATGCGTGTACTGGTCATAGGTTGCTACCTATGTCCAGCTCCACAATGGTAATTACGAATATGACCATGTTTGGTATCAAACATGTTGGAATCATACCCCATGGCTTTTGCAAGCATTGGTTGTATGATTCCATGCACTCTGGGTGCTCCTCAGAGGACCCCCAGTACTGCCATTACAGCCTACTAAGGATTTCCAGGTAGCCCCAGCTGCTGCCACCTCTCAGACAGGTTTCTGCCCTCCTGTTGCTTGAGCATCTCAAGCCCAGGAAGGAAGAACAAAGGATTTCCTTTGGAAGAGGGGTGTTATAACCTCGAGGGGCAGCCTCCCCAAGCCTCTGCAAATGCTTTGAAGGGCACAAATGGTGCCCTCTTTGCATAATGCAGTCTACACCGGTTCAGGGACCCCCAGTCCCTGCTCTGGCGTGAAACTGGACAAAGGAAAGGGGAGGTGCTCAGATCTCCTCCATAGGGTCCCTGGGTTTTGTCATCTTGGATCAATATTGGAAGGGCACTCTGGGAGGATCTGAGTGGCCAGTCCCAGCAGGGTACATCAGAGCATTCCCCTCACAGGTGCTTACTTGTGTAGCTGACCAATCCCCCTTTCAAAGCTATTTAGGGTCTCTCTCTCTCGGGTGGTTCTTCAGATTCAGATTGTAAGACTCCAGCAGGAATCCTCTGCATACTTTACTTCACCTTCTTACCGAAGAAACTGCATCTGGACCCTCCAAGAACTCTACAAACTGCAAGAAAGAAGCAAAGATGACTTCTGCAACATTGTACCTTCAGCTCCGGCCAGCAACTTCATCAGTTTCCAGGTCATGCATCCTCCAAGGACTGTCTGTCTTCAGCCTGCACCAGAGGAACAGAAGGAATCTCCTGTGGAGTGATGGAGTCACTTCCCTGCTTCAGCAGGCACCCCTCTGCAGCAATAACCTGTGATTTGGGTTCCCTCTCCAGATGACAAGTGTAGATCCACCCACATGGGTGGTAGACTAAAGTGACCCCAACAGTCCCAACATCCAGCTGTCCAACTTTGGCGGAGGTAAGAGATTGCCTACCCTAGCAAGACAGTACCCCCATGCACCTCGTGACCTGCAGTTGCCAAGGCTTGTGTGCGACCTTCCACAAAGTTCTTCGTGTACAGCATAGCTTAGATCCCCTGCACTCTCTCATGTGATGCACAGCTTCCTAAGTTGTTCTCTGGCATTGTGGGATCCCTTTGTGTCATGCTGTGTGTGCCTCCATTTGCACGTTCTATGTCCACAGGCTGTGGGACTCCTGTGCATGCTGCCTAGTCTTCTGAGAGCCCCCTCTGTCTCCTCCTCCTGAGCAGAAGCCACCAGGTCTCTCCTGGTCCCAGGCAGAACCATTTTCCTCCATCCACCAGATTTGCGTGTGCCAAGGTTTGTTGGCGGAATCCAATGACACAAACCAGACTGCAGTAATCCATCCTGTATGGGCCATCTTCTTCACTAACCAGGAATGTGCACCTGTCTTTTGGGGTGCATAACTGACTTTGTCTTCTTACCTGTGGTTCTTCTTTTGCAGCTTCATCAGGGGTTAGCATGGGCTCCTGTTCTGCCTGGACTCTTCAGTGCTTATTGGACTTGGTCCCCTTCTTCCACAGGTCTTTAGGTCCAGAAATCCATTGTTGGTGTCTTGCAGTCTCCTCTGATTCTTGCATAATCTTCTATCATGACTTCTTGTGTGTTTCAGGAAACTTACTCCAGTTTTCCTGGGCTCTGGGGTGGGGTCTATTACTTACCTTTGGTATTTTCTTCCACTCCCAGCACCCCTCTACACACTACACTTGTCTAGGTGGGAAAACGACTTTCACATTTCACTGTTTTGGTATATAATTTATGTTCCCACTAAGGCCCATTGCAATCTATTGTGATTTTTACTATTTGCACTGTTTTCTAACTGTTTACTTACCTGTTTTTGGATTCTAGTGTATATAATGTGGATAATACTTACCTTCTAAGGGAGACTAGGGCCAGATGTAGCAATATACGAATCTGTGAATCGGAAATTGCGAGTCAGTGCGACTCGCAATTTCTGATTTGCAAATTCATATGCAGAATGGTGTCCCCTTGGGTTTCCCTGCACTCACAGGGATGGTGGTCTGCCGGAGACAGCAGACCTCCATGTCTGTGACTGCTTTTTCAATAAAGCAATTTTCTTTTTCTGTAATGCAGCCCATTTTCCTTAAAGGAAAACGAGTTGCATTACAAAAGAAAAAATGAATCTATTTGGTTTCATTTTTTCAGAGTAGGCAGTGGTCCATTGGACCACTGCCTGCTCTGAAAAAATATTTTGGGTGATATTCACAAAGGGGAAGGGGTCCCACAGGGACCCCTTACCTTTTGCGAATGAGTTAGCACCCACTTCAAGTGGGTGCTAACTGCGAATTGCTTTGCGACCGCTTTTGCGGTCACAAAGCAATTCTGCATCGCGGTGCGAGTCGCAAATAGGAAGGGAACACCCCTTCTTATTTGTGAGTCGCATTCCCATTTTGCGAGTCAGTACCGAATCTCAAAATCGGAATGTGCATCGCGATGGCCGTTTTGCATGGCACAAACAGCGATTTTCGCAGTTTGCGCCATGCAAAACGGTTCGTACATCTAGCCCATAGTCTCTAAGGTGTTTTTGGCATTTGTGTCACCAAAAAAAGTACCTTTATTTTTGTAACACTGAGTATTTTCCTTCATGTGTGTAAGTACTGTGTGACTACAGTGGTATTGCAAGAGCTTTACATGTCTCCTAGTTCAGCCTTGGCTGATCAGCTACAGCTACCCCTAGACAGCCTGGCTGCTAGACACTTACTACATTTCACTAATAAGGGATAACTGGACCTGGTATAAGGTGTAAGTACCTTTGGTACCCACTACAAACCAGGCCAGCCTCCTACACTGATTGAGGGAAGAAGCAAAGGTAAGATTACTGACCTTTACTGTTGCACGCATCACACACACACACCCAGGAGCAATTTTGTGACTGACTACGCAGGCTAGGGTTTTAGAGTGACAGTTTAGCCAGTAGCAGAGATGCGGTCTCGTTGGATGGCTGCTGCTCAAGCTCTAAATCGGGTTATAGAGGGCAGTTCTGACGTAGGATCAGAGAATGAGACAGTAGATACTGAGACAGTATCTGAGGGATAGGACAATGTCACAGACTCTGGGAATTATTTTTCCGACAACTCTTCTTCCAGTGATTCTGAGGGAGGTGATAAGGACAGTCCTGCTGTTCCTTCACAAGCAAAGTCTGTCCAGCGGGACAATAGCTGGGTAGCACAACCCAGAGAGCAGGTCATGCGGTGGCAAGTACAGAGTGCTCTCTTGGGAGCTCCCCAATTTAGTTTAGCCCCAAATTCCACCGCCCAAGTCCTAATATGGAGACATCAAAATTATCTATCACAAAACATCCTGGTTTTGTAGGGGAGGCACCTGCGTTTTTGGTCCCGGGCTCCATTGCCATATAGGGAACCTACCAAACTCAGATGTTTCTGGGAATTAGGCACCCCAAGGGAAGTCCACTGAGGTGTGACTTGTGTGGATTACCCAAAGTATTCATGTCCAGAATATCCTACAAATATGAAATGTTGAATAAAAACTCTGCTTTGTCTTGCATTTCTGTCACGCAAACTACAGGAATATGCTGGGATCTACAAAATTCCTACCACCCAGTAGTTCACCACCTTTCCTGATAAAAACAACATCCCACTTGAGTGCCTGTAACTAGTGCCTGTGTCAGAAATGAATCACCCCAGGGTCAACATTTGCTCTCATGTAAGGACTAACATTGACCATTGTACAATCCATTCCTGACACAGGCACTAGGCCTACCCACACAAGTGAGATGCCATTTTCATCAAGAGACTTGAGGGTATGGGGGGAAGGACATTTGTGGCTCCTCTCAGATTCCAGAACTTTCTGTCACTGAAATGTGAAGAAAAAGTAGTTTTTTTGGCAAAAGTTTACGGTTTGCAGAGGATTCTGGGTAGGAGAACGTGATGAGAGCCCCACAAGTCACCCCATTCTGAATTCCCGTAGATGTCTAGTTTTAAAAAATGTATGGGTTTGCTAGGTTTCCCTTGGTGCCGGCTGAGCTAGAGGCAAAAGACCACAGCTAGGCACTTTGCAAAAACATGTCCGTTTTTGGGGGGAAAATGTGAGGTGTCCACGTTGTGTTTTGGTGCATTTCCTGTCACGGGCAATAGGCCTACCCACACAAGTGAGGCACCATTTTTATTTGGAGATTTAGGGGAATGTTGGGTGGAAGGAAGTTTGTGGCTCCTTTCAGATTCCAGAACTTTGCAGCACTGAAATCTGAGGGAAACATGTTTTTTTGCCAAATTTTGAGGTTTGAAAGTATTCTGGGCAACAGAACCTTGTGAGAGCCCCACAAGTCACCCCATTCTGGGTCTCCACAGGTGTGTAGTTTCCAAAAATATATAGGTTTGCTAGGTTTCCCAAGGTGCCAGCTGAGTTAGAGGCCAAAATCCACAGCTAGGCACTTTCCAAAAAACACGTCAGAGTTCAATGTAAAAATGTGATGTGTCCATGTTGCCTTTCCTGTTGCGGGCAGTAGGCCTACCCAGACAAGGGAAGTGCAATTTTTATCAGGACACCGGGATGAACACAGAATAGAAGTGTGTAAAAAAGAAGTCTATTTGAGAAATGCCCTGTAATTTACATGTTAGTATGGGGACCCAGGAATTCAGAGATGTGCAAATAACCACTTCTTATCAACAACTTATCTTGTGCCCATTTTGGAAATACAAAGGTTTCCTTGATACCTATTTTTCACTCTTTATATTTCATCAAATGAATTTCCGTCTACACGGTATACAATGAAAATCCATTGCAAGGTGCAGCTCATTTATTGGCTCTAGATATATAGGATTTTTTTGATGAACCTACATGCCCTATATATCCTTGCAACCAGAAGAGTCAAGCAGACATAACAATATATTACTTTAAAAAATCTGCCATATCTGGAAAACATTATAGAAGAAAACGTTAACAGAAATGGCTCTTTTTTTCCACCTCAATTGTTTTATTTTTTTATTTCAGCTTTTACTTTCTGTAGAAAAACCTTGAAGGATCTACACAAATGGCCCCTTGCTGAATTCAGAATTGTATCTACTTTTCAGAAATGTTAGCTGTCTGGGATCAAGCATTGGTTTTACACCCATTTCTGTCACTAACTGGAAGGAGACTGAAAGCACAAAAAATAGTAAAAATGGGGTTGTCCCAGTAAAATGCCAAAAGTGTATTAAATAATGTGGTTTTCTGATTCAAGTCTGCCTTTTCCTGGAAGATGGAAAGATGGTGATTTTAGCACCGCAGACCCTTTGTTGATGCATTTTTCAGAGAAAAAAAACACATGCTTTCTTCTGCAGCCTGTTTTTTTATTTTTCTGAAAAAAACAAAATTTTACCTGTTTTTTTGGCCAATTTCTTGGTCTCCTCTAGGGAAACCCATAAACACTGGGTACCTTTAAAATTCCTATGATGTTGAATAAAAGGATGTAAATTTGGCATGGATAGCTTATGTGGAAAAACAGTTATGAAGGCCTAAGCGCAAACTACCCCAAATAGCCATAAAAGGGCTCCGCACTGGGGGTGGCCCAGCAGCTAAGGGGTTAAACAATTCTGTGACTCTGCCTGTTTGTCGATTCCCTGTCTGGGTTGGACTGATAGTTGGGCTGTTTGTGAATCTCCTCTAGACAGTGACACAAAGGGAGCTGGGGTGTAGCTTGCATATCCTGCTAAGCCATGTGGGCTAGAGTGGAGGGAGAAGTGGTCATTCCTCCCTGTGCCTGCCCTCACATAATACAGTCTCCAATCCCCTGATATGTGTTTGGGCCAGGCCTGGCCAAGGGAGGATCTTGTAAACAACCGAGACTTTTCTTTGAAGTTGGGAAACTTCAAAAGCTGAAAGGGGTATAAGTATTGGACCCAAAACCCGAGACTTTAGATTACTTCAATATCACTTCAAGGATTAAAGGATTCAAGAGGAACTTCTGCCAGGAGAAGAGCTGAAGGAGAGTGCTGCCCCTGCCTATGACTGTTCTTTGTTGGGCTATCCTGCAGTGTATGCTTCTGCCTGAGAAAGGGGTCAAAGATTTGAAAGGATTTTGTGGTATATTCCTCCTTGAGAGGTATCGCCAAGGGCTTGGACTGAGCTTGCCCCCTGTTCTGAAGTCTCAGGGCCATCAAAGGCTTTCTCTGCAAGCACCTGGACTCTCTGCTGAGACTCCTTCCCTGCCAAGTGGTGACCTACTCCGTCCCTGGGCCCTTGAAAGGAGAAGATGGTGGAAAACCAAGAAAAACCAAGTGTACCAAAATGCGACATTGCCTGCACCTTAAGCCATGGTTCTCACTGGAATGCAACAACCCCACAGGCCCATCACCACAGCAGCCCCACCGAAGTCCACGACTCCGTGAGTCCTGTAGTGCCATGTCACCAACGTCTGTGACACCCGTCTTCACCGCACCACACCATGACCACCAGATATTGACGCCTCTGGAAGTGCTCAGATCCAGCACTACGCACCCACGCTGCCTCACCTCCACCACTCCGCAGCCAGGCCCCAACGCCTCTTCGTGACACCTCCACTCCTTCGCTTAACAACACCAGACCCGATGCCGCATCGGATCCAGCCACGCCATGATCCCCGACTGTGCGCCAGCTTGTTCACTCATTTTCACAAGATACTTTCCCTGGGGGTCCGTGTGACTCCGTGACCAGCGCTATTAGTGTCAGATTGTTGGGAATGACTCCGTCATGGAGCTGTGATATCACCAATTTGAAGCATTTGTGTTTCTAAGCATTATACTGAAGTTTAATCTTTTAAAAATCATAACTTTTCTTGGTTATGTTGGATTTTTGTTGTTTTGGTCTTGTTGTGCTCAGATACATATTGGCTATTTTTGAAACCTGGTGCTGAGTCATTTTGTAGTGTTTCCAATGTATTACTGTGTGTGTTGGTAAAAACACTTTACACATTGTCTCTGGGTTATGCCTTTCTGCTTGTATCAGGCTACCAAGTGTGTTTCTCCTTTGCCCTGACTAGAGTGAGGGTCCTTGCTTGGTCAGGAGGTAATCGGACTGCCAACCAAGGACCCCATTTCTAACAGTAACTAGACCTTATGTCCTGATAGTACTTGCAACTCAACAAAAATGAAGTGCATCTTGGGTAAAGGGCAATTAGACTTGGTATTCACTAGTGTCTTTCCCAGCCCATTCACATATAAACATAATAAAAAAGGAGCCAGGATGCACCCTCTATGTCTCATTTTAAAACTATCTGAGTATGGTAGTTCAGTTGAATATATGATCTTGGCCTGAGTGTCTGAGTGGAGATTGCACACAAATAATAATGTTTGGTTCCACGCCCATATCTAACTAAGTTTTCCATAAATTAGCCCTGTTTACCAGGTCAAAAGCAAATGTTAAATCCATAAATACAAGATATAAAGGGACAGATTTAAGAAAACTGGTGCTGCACCTAGTGCCGCACCACTTTCCTCACTACCGCTAGCCCCCCACTACCACCACCATTAGTGCGCCATATTTAAAATACAGCACACCATGGCAAAGGGTAGGGTGCAATAGCATCTGCGTTTTGGACGCTATTAATGTACTGTTCAGGGTTAGATCCAAAATGTTGAGGCTAACCCTAAACAGTATATTTGGCCCCATTTTAAATAATGGTGTGCCCCCTTTTAACGCCTGCTCTGAGAAGGCATTAAAAATGAAGAAAAAAATCATGCAAATCAATATTTAAGGTTTCTTTGCACCTTTTTTGCCCCCCGTCCCTAACCTGGCGCAGGCATAATGTGGCGCAAGGGGTTACAAAGTGGCACAATGCTTGCATTGCACCACTTTGTATATCTGGTGCAGAGTTTTTGCCATAATATTGCCACATTAGCATCAAAAAATGACTCTAATGTGGCGATATTATGGCACCAGGGGCTCTTAAATCTGCCCCATAGTCTCAGACTGGGAAATTGTATATTTGCTAGTTACCAGGAAAGGATTTAAGCACTGATCTATCATTGACTTACACTGCTGAAACCCATGCTGACACCCAAGACTGCATCCTCTCCAGTAGCATCCTCCCGAAAAACCTCTGATTACAGAGACGATAAGGGAGATAGGCCTATAACATTCCGGTCTACTATTGTTCCCTTTCTTGAATACCGGGACAATGGTGGATAAGGAGCAAGAAGATAGAGGACCCATCCTGACAGGCACATTCAGCACCAGTGTTAATATCGGTGCTCAAACCTCAACATACAAAACAAGCAGGTCAGGTAGGATTCCATTGGGTTCTATGGTCCTGGGGTCCTGGGGCCCTGTTCCTAGTTAGACTCTTGATACCCATAACTACCTCATCTAAGTTGAAAACCAAGTTCGACTTCCCGTACTCCACCTCAGCCTTCATTTCAACCTCACCCTGTATAGACCACTTAAATATAGTCTCATAAAAGTCTACCCAGGCCTGGGCTGGTATATGACGACATATAATCGTTCTCCTGAGCAAAACTGGGCTGATTCACTACGCCCCAGAACACAGCACTATGTTTAATTGTACTGACTTGTACCAAGTCTTCCCATGCCCTACTCCTAATGACTTCTTTCCTCCTTTTAAGCTGCTCTTGATAAAAATGACCATGTGTCCTCACCAACTCCAGGTCCCTAGGAGTAGCTTTAAGGGCTAATTTTAGATTATGCAGTGCCTCCGAATAGCTAGACTCAAACAACTTTGGTAAGTTATTAAGTGGCCCACAACATTTAGAGATAAGACAATCCTTAACCTTATCTGTTACAATGGCAATGCACCCAAAAGATCATTGTCTGGAAAAGTGGGCTCCAGGCAAACAGCCAACTGTGGACTAAAGATGTCATAAAGGAGTCTGGGCCCACTATGGACCACCTAACCCTTCTCCCCTGATCCTGAGGTTGTAACCGAATCACCACTTGCTGAGGTGAAACTTAATTTATCGCTGATCTGGGGCCCCTCAACTTCAACTCAAGAGGGTTATGGTCACTATAGAAATGCCTTACAATTTCAAAGCTACTAATTGAGGGAAGTAACGTCACAGAAATAAAAACATAATCAATGATAGAAGCACTACCCTTCCCCTGATAAATTGGCACTAGTACGCCATCAAGAGGAATTGTTAGCTTGCCAAATGCATACACCAAATTAAAATCATTTAGCAGGGTCATAATCTTAATTCCTTCCTGTGTGTGTTCTAAATGAAGCCCCTCCAACAAACAGCAATTCAATGCAATCTTACTAGTGACAACCTGTTTGACACAGTTCAAAGCACCCAGATTCCATACCCCACATGGGTAAATATTAAAATGTCCCCTTCATCTGCCATCTTAATGCACTTAAAAATACAGATAGGTAGTGAACAGAGGAGTAATTCTGAGACCAGGCTTTTGCATTGTAGAAATTTACCAATACCAAATTCCAAGACCCAGTGAATGTAAGCTTAAGGGCCTGTGCTGTTCATGTACTTAATTTCACTATGTATGGACTGATTCTGTTTATAACCAAATCGGACCAGCAAAAACCAGAGCAAAGAAAGGTGGCCCAGCCCAGCCTTTGACAGCCACAGATGGGCACTAACAGGCCCATTCTTGTCCCGGTGTTCGCATGGGTGCATCCAGCATGTGGCCCATGCAGTGGGGCTGGCAAGGTTCTTTTATGCACCTCCGGGTGCAAGCAGTGATGCGGTGCAGCTCCTGCCACGATGCCTAGTGGGATTGGGAGTTTCAGGCTTCCCCAGTCCTGTCTGTCAAGCTTCTGTGCAGACAGTTAAAATTTAGCAGAGGGGGTAGGTGGAAGATCTACTCTGGTGGGGCCGCCGTATGTTGGTTCACCTTTGTCAGACCTTCGTCCTTCAAGTTTCCCCCAGCCATCCGCCATCCCAGGCTCCACACAAAGTCACCAGCAGGGGGTAGAGAATAGGCTTTGTAGTTCCACTAGCCCTCTCTGTCTCAGGGGGAGGAGCCACAGGTCACATCAGACATGGTGGTCAGCGCCAACTACCAGGGTTTGAAGCAGTCAGGCTGCACACCACTGTAGTCTCCTTTTCAACATATCAGGCTGATCTTTGTTTGGACCTATGGTGGCCCAGTGCCACCCATATGATGCATGGTAGCCAGTTGCATTTCTTCCCACATGGGGCTCTCACCGTCTATCCGCTGCCATACTGCACAGGCATCGATCTCAATGGGCTGTCTTGTTGTGGCCCTCGCCTCTGGCAGTAGGCTGGTCTACTGCAGCCACCAAGGAATGTCTGTGACGGGACCTTCCTCAATGGTGCTGGAGAATCAGGAATCATCGTGTTCTCTGTGCTTCAGTATTCAGAGCCCTTTTCCATCCTGTGTCAGAATGGTGACCACCGATGCTGTAGGATTTTGCAGGATAACTAGGAACTTATCGAGGAGCTCATTCAAAGAGTGCCTGCCTTATTGGTCTCCCAGGCCACCCCCTCATCTTTTTCACATCTTAATAAATGGTGGAAGACTCTCTCCATTTTTTCCTGTGCTTTTATAATGTGTTTCCTTGACCCATCTTTTCTCCTGCACCAAGCATTCTTGGTAGGCAATGAACAACAAGCAAAATTCATATTTCAGCTTCCTTTTCCTCAAAATAGGCCAAACACATCCTCTGCCTACCCATACATGCCTCATCTCAAACAATTCTATACCCTATAAAAACCTCAAGTAAACTAAATACACACTAAACAATTAATTAACAGACAGTCAGAAAACAAGAATATACAGTTTCACTATCAAGAAGAAGTTAAGTGAAGTTACCAAGGTAGTCGACAGTACAAATTAGTGCACAATACAAACAAGGAAATCAACACATTCTAAAGACAAATGCTTCAAACTCCACCAAAATCACAATTACAGCCTACTAAGTCATAAAACACCTTAACACACTTTAGCTATTGATGCTCTTTAAAGAAAATGTGGACAACCCCCTTTGCATTATTTTTAGATTTTTAGTAACTGTTTAGAAAAAAGTTATTTTTACAAAGTTACCTCTTACCTGCCTAAACCTCCAGTTGGCTAATTAGCATTAGCAGATCTGCCAGTGCTTGATCTTAAATAGGTGTGAAAACAGGTTCCAAAGAAGGAAAGAATGGCCTGGGTGTGGGGAGATATTTTTTCTTCCTTCAGGAAGATCGATTAGGGTACATCCGAACACTGCATTAACTTGTAAAGGGCGTGCCTTTTCATAAGTAAATGTAATAGGAACTGCACATTTGTTCCCCAAGTTGGATGGACCTCAAACCCAGTAGAAGGTAAGATTAGAAGAAGACTACAACCTGCCTGATGTAACCTAAGAGGAACATTGAATGAGTGAACCTGGTCCTTCTGTGCCCAGGCCAAAATGTGGACTCAAGTGATCAGTAGGTTGACCTCTTGATTGGCTAAGGACACCACAAACTGAAAAAGCATGTTTTCTCAGAAGACCAGTTGCCTAGTCACAACTGGAGGTACACTGTACCCTGCACATGGCCTTTGCTTGACAAAGCCCAAAGTTCTAAGAGTCCCCCTAAAGCATGGAAGACTTAGGTGAAGACCTCAGGAAAAAAGGTGACTTACCACGGCAAAGATGTGGGACTCAAAGAAATACTGACTTCCAGCCTCCAGAGAACTGGGACCATAATCACAAAATAAAATAAAATGATGGACGAAGTGTTGAAACTTTTCAAACACTCACCCCCAGATCTGGGTCTAATCCATTGTTCTTTTGCTCACCACATCACACCTGTTTTGGCTTACCCATATGCAAATCAGTCTCATCCGTGCTCCCTATGGGAACAGGCCAGCCCGAAAGGCCAAGCCAGATCCTCCTTGGACCAGAAAAAAGCATACTGGGACCAAATAATAATCCAGTTTCTTACACAGACCAGTTAGAATATGTATCATTGTTGTGCCAAGGTACACTAATTTACAGAAGGGGGATGTGTAATGGTTGGTACATGTGTGCTCATTTAAAACCACTGATGTGATTAAAAGAACACTATGCAGCTGATTTAGAGTTCAGCAGATTACATCATCACAAAGGTGATGGATATCCCATCCGCTATATTACAAGCACCATTGGATGCAATGCACTTGTAGTGTGGCATACAGGATATCCATAAAGTTTATGATGGAGCAATCCATTCACTGAGCTCTAAATCATGCCCTTAATCAGCAAATGTATACACATGGATTGCCACAGTACATTTACAACTCCTCAAGGTTTAACATTAAAGAGATGCTTCCGTTTCTCTGTGTGTTGTAACCTTTGGACGTGTGTTACATTGTAAAACATACACATAAAGAGGCAAAATGTTCAAGCATAACACTCAGGTGGACAAATGACTGTCTCATCTGATTTGCTTGTTATATTAGAACGTCGATCAAACTTCTGACTTTAATTCCTCTACCTTGACCAGATGTATGAAACAGGAGGTCCCAGAGGCAAGGGGAAAAGAGTTTACTGTGTCTTACCTCCACAATTGATGATCCCACCCCTATTTCTAACCAGATCCAACCCTACCACTTAGTTCAGTGTGGAACTAAAGGGATTAAGAAGGGAATGCAAAAAATAGAAACAAGATTGCTGAAGGACTATGAGCCAAAACACCAATCAAAATATTCAGCCCTTCCCCATTCCTTCCATAAATCTATAAAAAAAAGTCAAAGGCAATGTTTTTGCAGAAGCAGATATTGTGATCCAAACGGGTGCCTATGCGTCCGTAAATGGGCCAGCTGCATTTCAACATCCCGCCTGGGCCGGCGGGCGGAAACAGAGTTTCCGCCTGCCAGCCCAGCGGGGATGTAGGCCGTATCATTGCAGCCGGCTCCTAATAGAGCCGGCGTCAATGTGGCGGTGTGGTGGGTGCAGCAGCACCCGTCACGCTTTAGATAGTGGAAATCGCGATGGGGCTGTGCCTGGGGGCCCCTGCACTGCCCATGCCAAGTCCCCACGAGTCCCCTTACTGCCAACCTTAGACACTGCCATTGAAAGGCTGGTGTTAAGGGGAGTCACAATCCCCAGGGCAGCGCTGCTGGCATCGCTGCCCTGGTGGATTGCGAACACCGGGCCTGCCATGGCGGTAAACCGCCGGTCCCGGCGGTGTGACCGCGGCGGTATCGCCACGGTCAAAATGTGGCATTTCGTACCACCAGCCTGTTGGAGGTATGAATGCCACTTTAACCCTGGTGGTCAGTCACCACCAGGGTTAAAATGAGGACCTTAGTCATTGATATTCCACAGTCAACTGAGGCCAATAATGTCACAACCGGGCGCTCTCTTAAGTCTACATGGTGAATTATTTCACTGATCTCAGAATTGCTTGCTTTAAATATCTTTGGTGCAGTTGTCTTGTTTTGGGAACTAACTTATTCCTAATCTATCAATTCAACAATATTGCCCTTTTTAACCCAAAAGTGCAATGCATCTCTTTTCTCTGCCTCAGTACTGGAGACATATAAGTTATTGTGTTTGCTCAATACACTTTCCCGGGCTCCAAAAACTCAATAACTAGAAACATTTTTACTTTCATCCCAGCCTTTAGAAGAAAAGATCTGTTCTATGCCCTGACGCTCTTTAGGATGGACTATTGTAACACTCTACTTGTGAGAAAACCAATCTGGAACAGTTGTAATAAGATATGGCTGCTAGATTGATTCTGGGCTTAAAGAAAACAACCTCAATCTCAAATGAGCATAAGAAACTACATTGGCTCCTGTTAGAAATGGTGTCTCTGGTTAACAGTCAGGTTACCCCCTGTCAAAGCAAGGACCCTCAATCTAGTCAGGGTAAAGGAGAATCACCCTGAGTTAACCCCCACTCACTCCCTTGGTAGCTTGGCACGAGCAGGCAGGCTTAACTTCAGAAGCAAGGTGTAAAGTATTTGTACCAACACACACAGTAACTCAGTGAAAACACTACAAAATGACACAACACAGGTTTAGAAAAAAAAATTAATACTTATCTAAACAAAACAAGACCCAAACAACAGAAATCCAACATATACAAGTTAAGTTATGTATATAAAAATCCTTTAGAAAACAATGAAAACGTTGTTGGAGTACAAAAGTACCTGAGTAGCGTCAAAATAAAGCCGCACAGGCGAGTGTGTGTCGGAAAAGGCCAGTGATGCTTCGATTTCTCACTCACAAGTAAGAATGTGCATTGTTCCTCCTCCCATTGCGTCGGCGGGCATCGTTTCTTCTCCCCCGCAAGAGAGCGATGTGTCGATCTGCATGGGCACCTCGGGTCCGGGTGAGCTTTGCATTGATTTTCCGTGCCCAATGATGATGCGTTGAAATCTGGTTGCACGGTGTCAAGAGACCGTGTTGCATGGGGGCTTGCTTCATTAACAGCAGCTGCTGCGGGTGTCGTGTGTCATCTCTCCAGCCATGTTACATTGATCTTCCAGCCGCGATGCAGGTGCAGCGTTGATGTTAGCTGACAGGCCAGCGGCACTACGTTTTTCAGCCACAAAGCGGGTGGTGCATTGAAGGTTTCCCCACACAGCGCTCTTTGCATGGATTCTGTCCTTTTCCACCAGTTGCACCTTTCAAGGGCCCAGAGACAGGTTAGGGTACCACTTGGCAGGCAGGACTCTCAGCAGAAGGCCCAAGTGCTGGCAGAGAGAAGTCTTTGATGTCCCTGAGACTTCAACAACAAGCTCAGTTCAAGCCCTTTGAGATTCTTCACCAGCGGGAAGTCACACAAAAGTCAGTCTTTGTCCTCTCTCAGGCAGAAGCAGCTACTGCGGGCCAACCCAGCAAAGCACAGTCACAGGCAAAGGGGCAGTACTCCTCCTCCAGCTTCCAGCTCTTTTCCGTGGCAGAGGTTCCTCTTTGTTCTGAAAGTAATCTGATTTTCAGGGGTTTTAGGTGCTCTTCTTATACCTCTTTCTGCCTTTGAAGTAGGCCTACTTCAAAGGGAAGTCTCTGTTGTTTTCAAGATCCTTGACTAGGTCAGGCCCCAGATATGCACCAGGACGGTTGAAGACTGCATTGTGTGAGGGCAGGCACAGCCCTTTAACCCCTTCGCTGCCAGGCCTTTTCCCCCTCCTGTGCCGAGCCTTTTTTTGCCTATTTGGGGCAGTTCGCGCTTAGGCCCTCATAACTTTTTGTCCACATAAGCTAACCAAGCCAAATTTGCGTCCTTTTTTTCCAACATCCTAGGGATTCTAGAGGTACCCAGACTTTGTGGGTTCCCCTGAAGGAGGCCAAGAAATTGGCTAAAATACAGTGAAAATTTAGTTTTTTTAAAAAAAATTGGAAAAAGTGGCTGCAGAAGAAGGCTTGTGGTTTTTCCCCTGAAAATGGCATCAACAAAGGGTTTGCGGTGCTAAACTCAGCAGCTTCCCAGCTTTCAGGAACAGGCAGACTTGAATCAGAAAACCCAATTTTTCAACACAATTTTGGCATTTTACTGGGGCATACCCCATTTGTGCAATTTTTTGTGCTTTCAGCCTCCTTCCAGTCAGTGACCGGAATGGTCATGAAACCAATGCTGGATCCCAGAAACCTAAACATTTCTGAAAAGTAGACAAAATTCTGAATTCAGCAAGGGGTCATTTGTGTAGATCCTACAAGGGTTTCCTACAGAAAATAACAGCTGAAAAAGAAAAATATTGAAATTGAGGTGAAAAAAACATCAATTTTTCTCTACTTTTTACTCTGTAACTTTTCCCTGCAATGTCAGATTATCGAAAGCAATATACCGTTACGTCTGCTGGACTCCTCTGGTTGCGGGGATATATAGGGTTTGTAGGTTCATCAAGAACCCGAGGAACCCAGAGCCAATAAATGAGCTGCACCCTGCAGTGCGTTTTCATTCTATACCGGGTATACAGTAATTCATTTGCTGAAATATAAGGAGTAAAAAATAGCTATCAAGAAAACCTTTGCATTTCCAAAAAGGGCACAAGATAAGGTGTTGAGGAGCAGTGGTTATTTGCACATCTCTGAATTCCGGGGTGACCATAGTAGCATGTGAATTACTTGGAATTTCTCAAATAGATGTCTTTTTTACACACACCCCTATATTTGGAAGGAATAAATGTAGAGAAAGACAAGGGGCAATAACACTTGTTTTGCTATTCTATGTTCCCCCAAGTCTCCCGATAAAAATGATACCTCACTTGTGTGGGTAGGCCTAGCGCCCGCGACAGGATATGCCCCAAAACACAACGTGGACATGTCACAGAAAACAGAGCTGTTTTTAGCAAAGTGACTACCTGTAGATTTTGGCCTCTAGCTCAGCCGCCACCTAGGGAAACCTACCAAACCTATGCATTTCTGAAAACTAGAGACCTAGGGGAATCCAAGGAGGGGTGACTTGTGTGGCTCGGACCAGGTTCTGTTACCCAGAATCCTTTGCAAACCTCAAAATTTGGCTAAAAAAACACATGTTCCTCACATTTCTGTGGCAGAAAGTTCTGGAATCTGAGAGGAGCCACAAATTTCCTTCCACCCAGCGTTCCCCCACGTCTCCCGATAAAAATGATACCTCACTTGTGTGGGTAGGCCTAGCGCCCGCGACAGGATATGCCCCAAAACACAACGTGGACATATCACAGAAAACAGAGCTGTTTTTAGCAAAGTGACTACCTGTAGATTTTGGCCTCTAGCTCAGCCGCCACCTAGGGAAACCTACCAAACCTGTGCATTTCTGAAAACTAGAGACCTAGGGGGATCCAAGGAGGGGTGACTTGCGGGGCTCGGACCAGGTTCTGTTACCCAGAATCCTTTGCAAACCTCAAAATTTGGCTAAAAAAACACATGTTCCTCACATTTCTGTGGCAGAAAGTTCTGGAATCTGAGAGGAGCCACAAATTTCCTTCCACCCAGCGTTCCCCCACGTCTCCCGATAAAAATGATACCTCACTTGTGTGGGTAGGCCTAGCGCCCGCGACAGGATATGCCCCAAAACACAACGTGGACATATCACAGAAAACAGAGCTGTTTTTAGCAAAGTGACTACCTGTAGATTTTGGCCTCTAGCTCAGCCGCCACCTAGGGAAACCTACCAAACCTGTGCATTTCTGAAAACTAGAGACCTAGGGGGATCCAAGGAGGGGTGACTTGCGGGGCTCGGACCAGGTTCTGTTACCCAGAATCCTTTGCAAACCTCAAAATTTGGCTAAAAAAACACATGTTCCTCACATTTCTGTGGCAGAAAGTTCTGGAATCTGAGAGGAGCCACAAATTTCCTTCCACCCAGCGTTCCCCCACGTCTCCCGATAAAAATGATACCTCACTTGTGTGGGTAGGCCTAGCGCCCGCGACAGGATATGCCCCAAAACACAACGTGGACATATCACAGAAAACAGAGCTGTTTTTAGCAAAGTGACTACCTGTAGATTTTGGCCTCTAGCTCAGCCGCCACCTAGGGAAACCTACCAAACCTATGCATTTCTGAAAACTAGAGACCTAGGGGAATCCAAGGAGGGGTGACTTGTGTGGCTCGGACCAGGTTCTGTTACCCAGAATCCTTTGCAAACCTCAAAATTTGGCAAAAAAAACACATGTTCCTCACATTTCTGTGGCAGAAAGTTCTGGAATCTGAGAGGAGCCACAAATTTCCTTCCACCCAGCGTTCCCCCACGTCTCCCGATAAAAATGATACCTCACTTGTGTGGGTAGGCCTAGCGCCCGCGACAGGATATGCCCCAAAACACAACGTGGACATATCACAGAAAACAGAGCTGTTTTTAGCAAAGTGACTACCTGTAGATTTTGGCCTCTAGCTCAGCCGCCACCTAGGGAAACCTACCAAACCTGTGCATTTCTGAAAACTAGAGACCTAGGGGAATCCAAGGAGGGGTGAATTGCGGGGCTCGGACCAGGTTCTGTTACCCAGAATCCTTTGCAAACCTCAAAATTTGGCTAAAAAAACACATGTCCCTCACATTTCTGTGGCAGAAAGTTCTGGAATCTGAGAGGAGCTACAAATTTCCTTCCACCCAGCGTTCCCCCAAGTCTCCCGATAAAAATGATACCTCACTTGCGTGGGTAGGCCTAGCGCCGGCGACAGGAAACACCCCAAAGCGCAACGTGGACACATCCTAAATTTTGGAAAAAAACAGAGGTGTTTTTTGCGAAGTGCCTACCTGTAGATTGTGGCCTCTAGCTCAGCCGGCACCTAGGGAAACCTACCAAACCTGTGCATTTCTGAAAACTAGAGACCTAGGGGAATCCAAGGAGGGGTGACTTGCGGGGCTCGGACCAGGTTCTGTTACCCAGAATCCTTTGCAAACCTCAAAATTTGGCTAAAAAAACACATGTCCCTCACATTTCTGTGGCAGAAAGTTCTGGAATCTGAGAGGAGCTACAAATTTCCTTCCACCCAGCGTTCCCCCACATCTCCCGATAAAAATGATACCTCACTTGTGTGGGTAGGCCTAGCGCCCGTGACAGGATATGCCCCAAAACACAACGTGGACATATCACAGAAAAGAGAGCTGTTTTTAGCAAAGTGACTACCTGTAGATTTTGGCCTCTAGCTCAGCCTCCACCTAGGGAAACCTACCAAACCTATGCATTTCTGAAAACTAGAGACCTAGGGGAATCCAAGGAGGGGTGACTTGTGTGGCTCGGACCAGGTTCTGTTACCCAGAATCCTTTGCAAACCTCAAAATTTGGCTAAAAAAACACATGTTCCTCACATTTCTGTGGCAGAAAGTTCTGGAATCTGAGAGGAGCCACAAATTTCCTTCCACCCAGCGTTCCCCCACGTCTCCCGATAAAAATGATACCTCACTTGTGTGGGTAGGCCTAGCGCTCGCGACAGGAAACGGACCAAAACACAACGTGGACACATCAAATTTTTTCATGGAAAACAGTGCTTACCTGTGGATTTTGGCCTCTAGCTCAGCCGGCACCTGGAGAAACCTAGCAAACCAGCGCATTTTTGAAAACTAGAGACCTAGGGGAATCCAAGATGGGGTGATTTGCGGGGCTCTGACCAGGTTCTGTTACCCAGAATCCTTTGCAAACATCAAAATTTGGCCCAAAAACACTTTTTCCTCTCATTTCGGTGACAGAAAGTTCTGGAATCTGAGAGGAGCCACAAATTTCCTTCCACCCAGCGTTCCCCTAAGTCTCTCCATAAAAATGGTACCTCACTTGTGTGGGTAGGCCTAGCGCCCACAAAAGGAAATGGCCCAAAACACAACGTGGACACAACATATTTTTTCACAAAAAACAGAGGTGTTTTTTGCAAAGTGCCTACCTGTGGATTTTGACCTCTAGCTCAGCCGGCCCGGGGGGGGGGGAAATGCCCTAAAATAAATTTGACCCCCCCCCTGCCCAGGAGCGACCCTTGCCTACGGGGTCGCTCCCCCTGCGTGACATTGGCGTCAAACAACAAATCCCCGGTGCCTAGTGGTTTCTGCCCCCTTGGGGGCAGATTGCCCTAAAATTGACCAATCTGCCCCCAAGGGGGGCAGAAATGGTCTAAACACACTTTGCCCTCCAGGGGAGCGACCCTTGTCTGATGGGTCGCTCCCCATCTCTAAAAAAACAAACAAACAAACAAAAAAACACAAAAAACAAATTTGTCCTGGCGCCTACAGGTTTCTGCCCCCCCTGGGGGCAGATCGGCCTAATAATAGGCCGATCTTCCCCCAGGGGGGTCAGAAATGGCCTAAAATAAATTTGCCCCCCGAACCTCCACCCCCCCCGGGAGCGACCCTTGCCTACAGGGTCGCTCCCCCTGCGTGACATTGGCGCCAAAAAACAAATCCCCGGTGCCTAGTGGTTTCTGCCCCCTTGGGGGTAGATTGACATAAAATCGACCAATCTGCCCCCAGGGGGGCAGAAATGCTCTAAATACAGTTTGCCCCCCAGGGGAGCAACCCTTGTCTGATGGGTCGCTCCCCATCTCTAAAAAAAAACACTCAAAAAAAATGTGCCCTGGCGCCTACAGGTTTCTGCCCCCCCTGGGGGCAGATCGGCCTAATAATAGGCCGATCTTCCCCCAGGGGGGGCAGAAATGGCCTAAAATAAATTTGCATCCCCAAAAGGAGCGACCCTTGCCTACGGGGTCGCTCCCCCTGCGTGACATTGGCGCCAAAAAACAAATCCCCGGTGCCTAGTGGTTTCTGCCCCCTTGCGGGCAGGTTGACCTAAAATCGACCCATCTGCCCCCAAGGGGGGGCAGAAATGCTCTAAATACAGTTTGCCCCCCAGGGGAGCGACCCTTGTCTGATGGGTCACTCCCCATCTCTAAAAAAACAAACAAACAAAAAATAAAATAAAAATTTGCCCTGGCAACAAGAGGTTTCTGCCCCCCCTGGGGGCAGATCGGCCTAATAATAGGCCGATCTGCCCCCAGGGGGGGCAGAAATGGCCTAAAATAAATTTGCCCCCCCAACCACCACCCCCCCACCAGCAGCGACCCTTGCCTACGGGGTCGCTCCCCCTGCGTGACATTGGCGCCAAAAAACAAATCCCCGGTGCCTAGTGGTTTCTGACCCCTTGGGGGCAGATTGACATAAAATCGACCAATCTGCCCCCAAGGGGGGCAGAAATGGTCTAAACACAGTTTGCCCCCCAGGGGAGCAACCCTTGTCTGATGGGTCGCTCCCCATCTCTAAAAAAACAAACAAACAAAAAAAAAAACATTTGCCCTGGCGCCTAGAGGTTTCTGCCCCCCCTGGGGGTAGATCGGCCTAATACCAATAGGCCGATCTGCCCCCAGGGGGGGAAGAGATGGCCTAAAATAATTTTGTCCCCCCCACCCCCCCCCCGGGGAGCGACCCTTGCCTACAAGGTCGCTCCCCTTGCGTGACGGCGCAAAAAAAAGATCCCTGGTGCCTTGTGGTTTCTGCCCCCCTTTGGGGCAGATTGACCTAAAATCGGCCGATCTGCCCCCAAAGCGGGCAGAACTGGCCTAAATACATTTTGCCCCTCCAGGGGAGCGACCCTTGTCCAAGGGGTCGCTCCCCATCTGTAAAACGAAAAAACAAAAAAATCCCTGGTGCCTAGTGGTTTCTGCCCCCCTTGGGGGCAGATCAGCCGAATCAAAATAGGCTGATCTACCCCCCAGGGGGGCAGAAATGGCCTAAAATAACCCCCCACCCCCCAGGGAGCGACCCTTGCCTAAGGGGTCGCTCCCCTTGCGTGAAATTCGCACCAAAAAAAAACCTCCCTGGTGTCTAATGGTTTCTGCCCCCCTTGGGGGCAGATTGGCATCATCAAAATAGGCCAATCTGCCCCCAAGGGGGGCAGAAATGGCCTAAATATATATTGCCCCGTAGGGGAGCGACCCTTGCCTAAGGGATCGCTCCCCACAAAAAAAAAGAAGATCACCACAAAAAAAAAAAAAAAAAAAACCCTGGTGCCTAGAGGTTTCTGCCCCCCCTGGGGGCAGATCGGCCTAATAATAGGCCAATCTGCCCCCAGGGGGGGGCAGAAAAGGCCTTCCCAAAAAAATGCCCCCCCTGGGAGCGACCCTTGCCCAAGGGGTCGCTCCCGTTGCGTGAAATTCGCGCGCAAAAAAAAACTCCCTGGTGTCTAATGGTTTCTGCCCCCCTTGGGGGCAGATTGGCCTCATCAAAATAGGCCAATCTGCCCCCAAGGGGGGCAGAAATGGCCTAAATATAATTTGCCCCCCAGGGGAGCGACCCTTGCCTAAGGGGTCGCTCCCCACCTACAAAAAAAGAAAACATCACAAAAAAAACAAACAAAAAAAAAAAAGGTCCCTGGTGCCTAGAGGTTTCTGCCCCCCCTGGGGGCAGATCGGCCTAATAATAGGCCAATCTGCCCCCAGGGGGGGCAGAAAAGGCCTTCCTAAAAAAATGCCCCCCTGGGAGCGACCCTTGCCCAAGGGGTCGCTCCCTTTTGCCAATTTCATTGAGAAAAAAAAAATCCCTGGTGTCTAGTGGGGTTTCAAAAGCCGGATTGCAAGCAATCCGGCTTTTGAAACCTGTGAGAGACTTCAAAGGGAAGGAAATACATTTCCTTCCCTTTTGAAGCCTCTCGGGGCCTCCCCCAGTGATTGAAAGAGAAATGCAAAAGCATTTCTTTTTCAATCGCGCTGGAAGCTCTGCTTCCAGCGAGATGGGGGAGACCCTGTGACTAATCAGCGCGCGCTCGCGCGCTGACGTCACAGGGGGGGTTGGGGGGGTCGGGGTGGAAGGGGAAGGGCTTCCCCTTCCATCCCTGACTTTGGGGGGGTGGGGGGAAGCACAAAGAGGGAGCGAGAGCGCTCCCTCTGGGCTGTGTGCCGAGGACGTAGTGGTTACGTCCTCGGCACAGCAGCACTGTGCTGCAGGACGTAACCACTACGTCCGCGGCACAGAAGGGGTTAAGGTGTAAGTAACCACTTCTCCCCTCCCATCAGCCCAGATTGCCCACCCGGATATGCAGGCTACTCCCCATCTCCCCTTGTGTCACTGTCTAGAGGAGAGGTGCAAACAGCCTAACTGTCAAACTGACATACACTGCACCCTGCCCATGGGGCTACCTAGGGCATACCTTAGGGGTAGATTAGGACTGGAAAGTGGGAATACTTGCCAAGTCGAATTGGCAGTTTCAAACTGCACTCACATATCCTGCAGTGGCATGTCTGGGCCATGTTTACAGGGCTTCTTATGTGGGTGGAACAACCAGTGCCGTAGGCCCACTAGTAGCATTTTACTTACAGGCCCTGGGCACTTCTAATGCACCTTACTAGGGAGTTACTAGTAATTAAAACATTCCAATCATGGATAAGCCAATGTAAACATATAATTTAGATAGGGAACACTTACACTTTAGCACTGGTCAGCAGTGGCAAAGTGTCCAGAGCAAACAAAACAACAAAAACGGAGTCCAGCACATAGAAACAACCTGGGAAGTAGAGGCACAAAGTTAGGGGAGACGATGTCAATGATGCCAAGTCTAACAGCTCCCAGTACACAAAAGATGATTATTTAAGGTCTTGTGCTAAGCTTTTTTTGGGCTATTGGTGGTAGTTCTCACTTAGGCGTCTATAGCATGTTGCCACATCAGCTATCCATGCCAAATTTGAATCCTTTTTTCTAACATGCTGGGCATTCTAAAGATATCCAGGGTTTGTGGACTCTCCTACAGGGGACCAAGAAAAATGCCAAACTAAAGCTACATTCTGAGTTTTTAGGAAATATAGGAAAAAATAGCTGTGAATAAAAGTGCCTTTTTTCATAAAAATTGCATTAACTAACAGTTTGATGTTGTTGGAAAGTGGATTATTGGTAAAGGGGGGGTAAGTACCAACACTAAGAAACAGGTCACTAACCCCACTAGGTCCAGTCAGGTCTCAATGAATTGATCCCAGCTCGACCTTGGTAGCTTGTCAATGAGCAACACGATTTAAGTTAGGAGACAGGTGTGTAACACATTAAAAAACTACAAAACAGTAAATAAGTAAAACACAAAACACAATAAAAATCCAACACCAATCATAAAAATAGAGTACATTTTTATCTTTAAAATGACACCAAAATGATTATATAAGATGGATTGGGGGAACCAGAGATATGAATTTTCAAAGAATTATTGTTGTTTAGTGCATAGAAAACTAAAAGCACGAATCTGGTCATCTGGTCACACTCGTCGAGGGCAAAGTCAAAATGTGAGGCTGACCTCAATGGAGCCCTGCTTGGCTACAACAAGCAGGAGGCCTTGGTCAAAAGTTTACCTTTGGACTCAGGCCCTCATTACAACCCTGGTGATCCGAAGTCCACCAGGGCCGCGGTCTCACTGACATTATGAGTGTGGCGGTTTGGCCTCTGCCAAAATGCCACATCCCTGCTGGAACCGCCAGGGCGGTAGGACAGCCGGGCTGGTGGACAGCACCTCTGGGCCACCTGTCCACTGAAGACTGCCAGGGGTATAATGAGCCTGCTTTCTGCCAGGGTTTCCGCAGCCATAGCACCTCCACAAAAACCCTGGTGAAAAGGTTGCCGGCAAATGGAAATTCCATTCCTGTCGCTGGCATATGACTCCCTCAACCCCCACTGCAATTACAATACCCCCACCCCCTTCCATGTCAGCACCCCCACCCGTCTCCATGACACCCCTCCCCACCCCTTCCATGTCAGCCCCACTCCCTTTCTATGTCAGCTCCCATCTCACCTTATCCCACCATCTCCGCATACACACACATGCACACACACACACCCGTACGCACCCCGCATACACTCATTCACCAACACATTCATACATGCATTCACCGACACGCATACATACACACATTCACCAACATTTACAAACATGCATTCGCCAACACGCATACATACACTCATTCACTTGCACCAACAGACACGCATACACTCAAACATTCCAACACACACTCACTTCAACAATCACACATGCATTCATACACACATTCAAACACGCTTTCAAACATGTATTCAAACATGCAAACACATACTCGTACACTCTTACAATCACACACGCAGACATACACCCACTCACACATGCACACACCTCCACCCTCCCACACCCTACCCTGTCGGACTATCGACTTACCTTGTTCGGTGAGGAGGTCGTCCCCCAGGGGACAGGAACAGAAGCTTTCACCGCCAGCAGTGCCCTGCATCAGAACACCACCACGCTGTATTAGTACTCAGAATATGGCAGGGGGAGTCCTTTTGGCATGGCGGTGAATGTGGTGGAAGTGCCTCTGCACCGCCGATTCAAATTGTGGCAGAAATCCTTCTCTACTCATAATATGGCAGTCAGAAGACCGCCAGCACTGGCAGTCTTCTGGCACACGCGGCTTCGGTGGTCTGTTACACAGACCGGCAAAGTCATAATGAGGGCCTTAGTCTTTTTCTTGAAGGATTTCTTCAGTGGGACAAAGTCACTAACCGGATCCGAACTCTCTGGAACACATGTCGCAGGAGACCTCGGTGACAAAGTCTACCTTCAGGCTTAGTCGATTTTTTGGGGCATAAATCTTCGTCTGGGCCAAAGTTGAAATTGGATCCAACATCCCTGGAGCCCTCCGCGCAGGAAGTCACAGTCAACTCTTTACATTTTGAAGCTTTTTCTCTCTGATGTCGGACGACCCTCCAAAGTAAGCCAATTTTGACTCAATGCCACCGGATTGCCTTTCCAGGAGCATCCAGTGAAATCCTGGAAGTCTGGGGTTCCAGAATGTTTCAGTGGAAAGAACCTGCAAGTCAATCCGGGTTGACTCATGACATCAGTTCGGTCCCTTTCCGAAGCTTTTTTCCAAACGTTCTCCAAACTTCTAGATCTTCTTCCAGAAGGCCTTAGAAGGTCCTTTGGGAGTCCATAACTCACCCAAGGTTCCAGAAAGCTGAGTTGCTCATTGAGGGTTAAGACTCCCAGAATTCATCTGGTTCAAATCCAAACATGACCACTAGCCATGGGTCAGCTGGTTGATTCCTTCAGGTTTTGATGCAGGGGACTCTGGTTAGCTATTTTCACCTGTAGCAAACATGGGGTCCCTTCTTGAACCAGTTGAGGACAGGCAAAGTCATTATAGTAGTGAAGCCCAAGTGTGCAGCTGGTGCAGTCCTTCAGAGTGCAGTGCCCAGGTATAGGTCAGTGGTGCAGCAGGGCAGTCCTTTGTCTTCTGTAGGTGTTCCTTATAGGGATCTGAGGTGTGGGTGCAGTTCCACCATATTTATCCTTGCTCCTGGAGTGGAAAGCCGGGGGGGGGCAGTGTCCAATCGCTTGCAGGCCACCACCCTCTTGGATGACCACTTCCGGGAAGTGCAGCAAAAATCAATACCAAGGACCAACATTCTTTAAAAATCCAGTGTGACGTAATCTGCATTTTCAATCAATCAATCAATCAATCAAACAATCAAAATGCTTGTAAAGTGCGAATAGTCACCTTCTAGGGTCTCAAGGCGCCTGGGGTAGCAGTAAGTGAGAGGTCTTCGATGAACAGAGAGTACCAGGTGAAGAGCCAAGTTTTGAGGTCCTTTTGGAGGTTAGGTCTAGCTGAGTTCAGCCACTGGTGTGTCTAAGTTCCATTTACATACTCCTCTCCAGGCCTCTCCTAATATAATTAGTGGGGCACCTGGCTGTCTGGGTTTGCAGGAAATGGGGAAGGTCCTGAGCTGCTCCAAATGTCCTTCCCTCCTTTAAAGCCCAGTTTGGCTGCTCTCCCCATCCTGTTTTACCATCTGCTGAGGCAGATCTCCTCCCCCATGAACTTCCTTTATCAGGCTGCCAGAGGCTGTCCAATCAGAGAAGGGCACTACAGAGCTGACGTTGGGAACTTTCAGTTAGAGTTTTAAAACTCTTTCCCTGAAGTAGCTATTCAATTCAACAATGGCAATTAGTTGGATTTAATCTAACAATAGGTTTGATACCAAACATGACATATTTAGCTCATTTTGAGACTTTATTAACTAAAATAAAGTCTTCCCATTTCAGCCTGTGGGGCCCATTCATTATGATAAGTGAACAATGAATTTGGCTATTTTTCCTCACCAGGGCTTATAAAACATGTGTATAAGGTCCCTGCTTATAGTTACACTGCACCAAAACTCTGTGGGCACCTAGGGCACACCTTAGGGGTGACTTACATGTAGAAATAAGATAGTTTAAGACTTTGGAAGTACTTTTAATTCCAAAGTCGAATTTGAAAGTAACTTTATTTTAAAAGCAGCCAGCAAGTTAGGCCTGCCTTTATAATGACACTGGACAACTCACAGTGCACCTATGGGTGTTCCTCCTATGTTGGACATATAGGTAGGTTGATACTGCCAATTATAATTAGCCTAGTTTGCACAGTCATTTCAATCGGAACATCGGCCCTTGGACTGTTTAGCAATGTCCATGGCACCATCAGAGTCAGGAAAACACCAGCAGAAAGTGAAAACTGTGATACAAAGTTACAGGGCTTTCTGAAGCCCAGTTTCCTCACAGATGTGCTAACATCACCATCTTCTCAGCTTTCAGGAACATTCAAGGGTGCATCTGTATAGATCCCTCAAGGTTTTCCCAAATAAACTGTTTAAATAAATTAATATTGAAAATGAGCAGACACAAAACAGCCATTTGTGAGAATGTTTTCATTGATAACATTTTGTCATGATGAACAATTACAAAAAGCAATGTATCATTATGTTTGCTAGACCCTCTTACTTGTGTGGATATATAGGGTCTGTAGTTTCTCCACAAACTTGATGTATCCAAAGCCAAAAATAGAGCTGCATCGTACAATGGTTTTTCATTGTGTACTTAGTATAGACTAGTTCATACGGTAAGATATGAAGAGTGAAAAATACGTATCAAGCTAACCTATATATTTCAGACACGGACACACAATATGGAATTTAGGATCGATGTTTTTTTATACAGCTTTGAATTTTTGCATATGATTTGTGGGTATTTTCAAAATGTCTTTTTTCTTACACACTGGCTTACATTTGAAGTAAAAAATGCATCAAAATATTTTTTGTAAAAATATATATCCTACTATTATAGATCCCACAAGTCTTCTGATGAAATGGTACCCAATTTGTGTGAGTAGGCCAAAAGCCCGCAACAGAAAATGGCCCAAAGCCTAACATGGATACATCATATTTTCCACTCAACACTGACTCCTTTTTAGTAAAGTGGGTAGGTATAGATTTTGGGCCCTAGTTCAGTTGGCATCTAGGTAAACCGAGTATACCTGTATATTTTGTAAAACAAGGGACCTAGGGGAATATATGATGGGGTGACTTGCGTGTCTCTCACCAAGTTCGAATACCGAGAATACCTTGCAAATCTCAAACTTTGACTAATAAAAATGCATTTTTCTCACATTTCTCACATTTCTGTGATGGAAAGTCCTGGATGTGCAGGGAGCACCAAACTTCCTTCTGCCCAGCCTTTCCCTAACTCTTCTGATAAAACTGATACCTCAATTGTGTAGGTAGGCCTATGGTCCATGGCAGGAAATGATGGATGGAATGCTGAAGAAATACAAACATGCTCCCCCAGTCACAGATCTGGGTTTAATTCATCATTTGTTTTTGATCCCCACGTCACCCCAGATTGGACTTAGCCATATGCAAATCAGTCTTGATCCTGCTCTCCATGGGAACATGGCAGCAATAGCTTGTACATGGCTTAACTGTTTGCCTGTAATCTGCTGGATGGTCCCCTCAGATTACAATCAGCGTCCCAGGGAAAGATGCCAACTCTTAGGTAATCAAACACTGGGAACTGCTGCCTAGCACAGATACAGTGTTTTAAATATAATTTACAAAAACATCTGCCCTTTGTAGTTAATAATATAAAATTCATACCCAAAAGCGGTATTTGCACACAATACTTATGTAAGCCTATTCTTTTCATAGTGATATTCTGACATACAAAACATTTACAATTGTATATAGATGTTCTATTTTTCTTCTCTTCAAATGACTGTTTTTCATTAATAAAAGTATGCAATTCCTACACAGCACTTTCTGAAAGTTCAAAATGGCTAAGTTGTGCCTTTTGTAAAGCAAAATATCAGTTTTCAAATGTAGGTGCTTAAGAAACGGGCTCTCTTTCAGATACTTTTCATTTAAAAAACTGTTTCATAAAACTGGAGAAACTGAAGATGTCTTTAGAAAATGGAGCAATCTTAACACTGTAATTTTCTGTTCCTTGAGATGCCAAAGAAATAATTTGCAGTTCAGAAATATATTTCAGAAAACATATGAGTCAGCAGGTTAACAGTTTAACAGTGCAATACCCATCCTGACATGTCAAAGGTATTTGGCATCATATTGCACTATGACAAGCTTCCCCTAACAAATTCTACAACATATCTTCAAACCTAAATTACTGAAATGCATGTGACTATAGAAAAGTGTTCAAATTTCAATAACCGTGCATTCTCAGTTACCTAATATTACTCTAAAATACATTTGAAACTGAGTTTCATATTTTACTTTTGTAGTTTGTTTTCTGCATGCCTCTTTGAAATTACCAAATATACGTAACTTTTTCATAAGCCAAACATTGCTCTGTTTGATCTATTATTATAAGCATTGACTTCACAATTGAACAGTATGTTACACAAATTATGGGAGGTCAGGTATTTGCATTTTTATGTGGGGAAGTTCATACCTCCCCCTCCCCGTTTGTATCTCTCCCTATAGACATATCAAAGCAACACATTTTTCAATAGTTGTTAGAAATGGGGTCTCTAGCTGGCAGTAGGTTCCACAATCCTAGTAATGGTAAGTCACACACAATCCAAATGATCCTGTGCCCACCCTCTGGTAGCTTGGCACTGAGAAGTCAGTCTTAACTTAGAAGGCAATGTGTAAAGTATTTGTTCAATAAATCATACAGTTACATAGTGAAAGCACCACAAAAACACACCAAACTGAAAAATATATGTTATTTAGCTGGTTGAAATAACGTCAAAAACTATTAAGATTCAATAAGTACAAGTTGAGATATCACTTTTGCAAGTTTAAAAAGAGCCTTAAATCATTAAAATGTAAAAGTTGTCTCTTGATCACACAAAGTAGCTGGTTTGCCTAAAAAATAACATGCACAGAGACCGCATAGGAGGAGATGCATGGAAAAACAGGGTGTGCGTTGGGTTTTCCAACACGGCACAGACAATGCGTCCTTTCTTTCCACGCTGCAAGTGGCTTTGCAAGTGGGTTTGCAAGTGGCTTTGCTTCATTTTTAAGCGCACAGTTTTGGTTCCTCACTGAGGTGAGGGGATCTTTTGATGACCAGGGACGATGAGGGGACGATGAGGGGAAATCCTGGGTGCACTGGAAGAAGTCACAGGTGCTGCGTTGATCCGGTATGGCAATGTGTCTACATTTCTGTCACAGGCACTGCATTGATTTTCCTCAGGAATCGTCTTTGTTCCGGTTTGGCTCTGTGGTGATTTTCTCATCACAAGGCAGGCTGTGCATCGTTTCTGGCAGGCTGCGCATTGATTTTGGGTGCACAAGGAGTTTCCTGAAGTTGTTAGCCCTCAGACTTTAGAAACCAGGAGGCAAGTTCAATTCAAGCCCCTGGAGAGTACTTCTCAGGGCAGCAGGGCAGCAGTCCTTTTCAGCAAAGCAGTCCAGATGGGTCCTTTGGGCAGCCAGGCAGTTCCTCTTGACAGGTTGAAGGTTCAGGTCAAGAAGTGTCTGAGTTGGTGGGGTCAGGGACCCAGGTTTTATACCCCAAAATGCCTTTGAAGTGGGGAAGACTTCATAGAGTGGTTTTGAAGTGACAAGTTCCCCTTTCAGTACAGGTCTGTCTGCTAGGGTCCCAGTAGGGGGTTTGGCAGATTCATTATGTGAGGGCAGGCTACTAGCCTTTGATATGTAAGTGTCAGGTCCTCCACCCTTCCAGCCCAGGAAGACCCATTCAGTATACAGATGAGTGCAGGTGTGACTGAGTGTCCTGTGTTCATGGTTGTCTAGGTGAAATGCACAAGGAAGCTGTCAACCAGCCCAGCCCAGATGTTGATTGGAGACTGGCTGCGAGGCACAGATGGATTTTCAGCGCAGAGAAATGCTCACTTTCTAAAAGTGCCATTTCTAAAATAATAATATAAAATCCAACTTCACCAATAAGAAGGATTTTCTATTACAATTCTGGCCATACTAAGAATGTCCTGGTTACCCCTTTCTGATCAGAATCTACCCTCAAATAGTATATGAGAGTAGTCCGAATGCCATCCTATGAAAGGGGCAGGCCTTTCCAGTAGTGGAAAGGGAATTTTGGAGTTTTCCACTACCAGGACATACAAAACACACATGTACAGGTCCTGCCTTTTACCTACATAGCACCCTGCCCTGTGGGTTACCTAGGGCCTACCTTAGGGGTAACTTATATGTAGAATAAGTGGTGTTTAAGGCTTGGCAAGTACTTTTAAATGCCAAGTTGAAGTGGCAATGAAACTGCACACACAGGCGTCGCAATGGCAGTCCTGAGACATGGTTGAGGGGCTACTTATATAGGTGGCACAACCAGTGCTGCAGGCCCACTAGTAGAATTCTATTTACCAGTCCTGGGGTAAGTCAAATATGCCAGTTGGGAATGAACCAATGTTATCATGTTCAAGGGAGAGAACATATGCACTTTAGC
This sequence comes from Pleurodeles waltl, assembly GCF_031143425.1. Classification (NCBI taxonomy): domain Eukaryota; kingdom Metazoa; phylum Chordata; class Amphibia; order Caudata; family Salamandridae; genus Pleurodeles; species Pleurodeles waltl. Next base: position 234,532,071 of record NC_090438.1, on the reverse strand, counting down.
ACTGGTTAGCAGTAGTAAAGTGTGCAGAGTCCTACAACCAGCAAAAACAGTGTCAGAAATGTGGAGGGAGGCAGGCAAAAAGTTGGGGGATGACCACCCTAAGGTTGTCAGGTGTAACAATAGTCTTAAACCAAAACCCAGATATAGTGTGTCATTCTTATTTTCTTTGTTGTCCATACATTTGCTACAAACATACTTCATGCACTGTATTTTTCCAAATTATTTGGAAGGCATGTACCATATTTTCTACTTGGAGTCAAATATTATAGCCTCAATTTTTATTTACTGAATCATTACTTACTAAAAATCAAATGAATACTCAAATCACTGCATTGATGGATATGTGATAGTACATTTCCACAAATAAAGAATATCAATAGACCCAAATGTTTTTCCAACTCTTAGGCCTATATGGATCTAAAACTGGGATATTAATGCAACATTTTTTATTTAATTGTTACTAGAAATGTTCCCAGCAACCAGAGGTGATTTATGTGGTTTATGCCTATTCCGTCTCACATTCCATTTGATGTTTTATTAGCCTTTTAATAGTAAACCTAGAAATGGGGTCTCACTCACTCAGTAATGGGGAAATGTTAATTTCACCTGTATCTTTGATTTATATGGAACTAAACCTGGGATATAAATGTCACTTTTTTCTTTAGTTAAGTTTGTTTGATATATTCCATGTAACCACTGGTGCTTTATTTAGCTCATGCCTATTCTCTGTCAGTTCCTATTTAAATTTTTGTTGACATTATAATCTAGAAATGGGATCATACTCTCTGTGTAATAAGTAGGTGTTAAATTGGCCTGAATTATTCAAGGGCCCAAAATGCGTTTTATACAGATGCTCAATTATAAGAGCTCACATGTTATCAATATTTACTCCTTCATACAAATTCAATGCCTCCACTTTGTCAAACATGAAAATTATATCACTAGTATCATTTACTGGCTCTTTGGTAGCCTGATTTACAAAGTCATAGACAACTTTACAGTCACAAGTTTACGCTGATAACCTGACAAGTTTCCCTTTTAATTGTTTTAGGTGCAATATGTTTCTATTTATTCAACTTTAAACAGGTAACTGAAACTGCCCAAGTAACAGGAGAGCTTTGTTAGGCCTCAGTAGATGTCAGCAAGTCACTTTACATGACAATCACATCACTTGGATTGAAACTATGAGTCAATCCAAGGACTAGGCTCCTTATTGGCTGTAATATTCAATCACCAACTCTTTAATGAAACAATTCGGTTTATTTTTTTACAGGGCTATGGTGTCCATTTTGCCTGAGTGCACCTCATTTCTGCACACTGTTGTGCATTTGTCTGTCCACTCTAAACACTAATCATCTCATGGTCCTCTTCAAATAAGAAAGAGAGTTTAATTCCCTTGTATGAGTTTTTGTGCATTCGTTGAACTTTGCATTATTAACAGCAAGCAGAATAATAATCTACACTCAAATTCACATGTATATATTTATATAACGATATTGCCTTTGAATTGACTTGGCTATAACCTGTAAAATTCAGGATAATGTTGCTTATGATAACTAAGCCGTAGTTAGGCCTCACCACCATATTGTTCAAAGTGAATGGCTCCTATGCACATTCACTCTTTAATGTTTCTGCTGTGCACAGTAAAGCAAAATAATCTTTGTTATTACCATTGACATTGTTATCAAAGAAATCTTTTTAACATGGACTCAATAATGTTGCAACATATATGCCTTCTTCTGCCTGTATTGGTCTTGTTGACAATGGCTCACTGTTGTTTTCTAACTAGTTTGTTCTGTCATTTCTGGATGACATTAGCACATAGTGGTTGAATCAATATTCATGAAGTGGGATAGTGTTTAGGTGGTAGGTAGCATGGCACTCTAATTTACTGTGCCCTGATTTGTTGAAACCACTAGAGGTGTTTCTTACTGATTTTGCTGCTCTTTGGGACTTAAAACATTTCTGCTGGGCTGGAGACTTCGGTCTCAGGACCCTGCATACCGCCATGGATTTCGGGTGGTTTGGAACTGCCATGAAATCCATGGCGGTAAGCACTATCAGTGCCAGGGAATTCCTTCCCTGGCACCGATAGGGGTCTCCCCCATCCCCCTCCCCCACCCCTTAGTCCTCCCGCACACCCCCGCCACCCCCTAAAGGTGGCAGGACCCCCTCCCCACCCCCACCCCCAACATGCATATACACACACACCCTCCCCACCCCTAACATGCACATACACACACACCCTCCCCAACATGCACATTCACACACCCCTACACGCACACATACACTACAACAACACATACCCACACACATACAAACAGACATGCACACCTACCGACCCGCACACATTTCCCATAAACACAACACCACCCCGCATGCAAACACGCACTCACACACCTCCTCTACATACTCACATGCACACCCCCATGCATGCACACAACACACAACACCCAACCACCCCCCTCCCCTAACGGACGATCAACTTACCTTGTCCGTTGATCCTCCGGGAGGGGACGGGTTCCATGGGGGCTGCTCCGCCGCCAGCACCCCGTCACCAGAACACCGCTATGCCGAATCATGGAACATGATTCGATGGGCGGTGTTCTGATGACTGGCAGTGGAGGTGGAGCAGCCTCCACTTCCCCGCCAACCGCCAGTATGGCTGCTGGCTGCTCTCCATCCGAAAAAGGATGGACGGCTGCCAGCAGTCATAATACGCTGCACAGAAAACCGCCTGCACTGGCGGTCTTCAGCGCGGCGGTACCTAGGTCGAAATGAGGGCCTTTATTTTTATACATTAGAAAGTCACCCACAAAGTGTGCATGCAAATCCATAATGCAGGTTGCCCAATATATAAAAGGTGGCACACCATGTATTTAAAAGTCACCCCACAGGAATACAATACCTAAACACCATTTATCACAATGAAGATCCAGCAACATTTTCATTGGAAAAGCCTCATGATTGGTGATATAGGATTTTTGATAACTTAAGTGGAAAGGTAACCTTAGACAAATGTACTTTATGAAGTCTGATCAACAACTGGATTGAAACTAGTTCTGCTACTTGTCATACCCTAACACCTGAAATACAAATCTATGGCTGGGAGGGTTTACAACCCTGACTTAGAAAGAAAAGGCCTTACGATGACACAGGAACAAGAGAGTGTGGTAAGTGCTGACCACTTAGCTAGTCAGACATGCTATAGGTAATGGAGAGAGTAATTCTAGAGTAATGCAAAGAGTAAATGCTATGAAAGAATGTTTTGAAATATTAGGTGGCAGAATATCAATATTCACTGGCTAGTGTACAGGATACATTTGGCATTTCAACCACATCCTCTTCATAACATCCCTGTACCTCGAAGACTCGTCTTGAAGAAAGCCCTGCTGGAAGAAGGCTTCCTACTCCAATTGGAAGAAGGGGAGTTATTTAAGAATTTGAGAAGTCTTAAGTGGCTTCTAGGGACATAAACTGCTCTTTAATAGTCAAGAGGTTACTGTCCTATTTGCCTGCTTCACAGACACAAAAGGCAGAAGAATTCTTGAATTTAAGAAGGCCTAGCTGATCATATTGAACTAGACCCTGCAGGAGATCTAGCTGGAGAGATACATGGTCCAGAGACGCTGCCCTAAGGAGCTGGCAGATCTAGGACTGACCAAAATTATCTCTTCCAACATTCTACCTCCAGACAACCAGAACAATAAACTGACTTACTTTGAGCTTTTTTGCTTGCTGAGAACAGAGTAAAAAAAACCTTGCAAAATACACTTCTGTCCTCATAGAGCTCTGCCTGGTACAAGCTTCCAGACGTGTCCAAATGGTACATTTTGTCTTCCAAAGAGTGAATAATTCAACAAGTGAAAAACCTTTGATTCGGGTGAGGAGACAAATGTATCCGACTGATGAAGTACCCTCAGCCAAAGGCCAACAGCTTTCCCTGAAGCTCATTGAAGACAGATTTAAGAAACATGGCACTGCATCCAATAAGGCACCACTTTTCTTGCACCCCTTAGCATCCCCCTAACTCCACCATGTGCGCTTCATATTTAATATACAGTGCACCATGGCAGTAGTTAGGGAACTAGTGTCAAAATGTTTGTCACTAGTTTGGCCATTTGCAGGATTAGCATTAAAAGTTTTGACACAAATCCTGCAAAGCACTGAGCCCGTTATAAATAATGGTGTGCCTCCTTTTAGCACCTGCTTTGTGCAGGCATTAAAAATGCCACACAAAATGGTGAAAAGAAACCTTTAGGATTTCCTTGCACCATTTTTACATCCCTCCTAATGGGGAATGCCCCACTTGCATACATTATGCCTGGGGCAGGCATATTGTGGCGTAAGGGGTTAAAAGGTGGTGCAATGCATGCATTGTGCCACTTTGTAAATATGACACATCGTTTTGTCCACTATATTGCCACATTAGCGAAAGAAATATGGGCCCTCATTTCAACCTTGGCGGGCGGCGGTTGAAACTGCTGGACGGCCGCCAATGCAGCCGCACTCCAGCGGGGCCTATCTCGGCCGCAACACGGGAGCCGGCTCCAAATGGAGCCGGCGGAATTGCGGCTGTGCGACAGTGAAAAGCTGCATGGGGCAGTGGCAGGGGGCCCCTGCACTGCCCATGCCAGTGGCATGGGCAGTGCAGGGGCCCCCAGGGGCCCCGCAACTCCCTTTTCCACCAGCCTTTTCATGGCGGTTCAAAGTGCCATGAAAAGGCTGGCGGGAGGGGGAATCATAATCCCCTGGGCAGCCTGCAAGCAGCGCTGCCCTGGGGGATTTAAACTGCCGGGAAAAAAGTGGCAGGAAACCGCCGGTCCCGGCGGTGCAACCGCAGCGCTTCCGCCGCGGTCATAATTCCCAAGGAAGCACCGCCAGCCTGTTGGGGGTGCTTCCGCCAAAACAGCCCTGGCGGTCAAAGACCGCAAGGGTTGTAATGACCCCCATGATGTTAATGTGCCCATATATATCACTTGGCCCTCTTAAATCAGGGCCATACAACTTTAACAAATCCTCTTCAGAAAGAGATGTAAACCTTTCCCTCCTGGAACACTTTGACTTCTATTCCAAGTCCTAAGATAAAGCCTTTGCCAATTATAACCCATATTGTGCATCCAACTTCCAGTCCATTAACATCGGCCTGAAACTGCACCTTGCTGGGTCGACCATGAACTGTTTTTGTCAGTGGTGCTGTACCTTTTCCAAGAGTCCTTTATCATTAAAACTTTAGAGATTCTTTTCCTTGGCTGTCTTCATTTGATTCTTATGATTTGTGTTTCTTTTAACTCCTCACATTTTTATCTCTTATTCAAAATTGGTTTGGGAAGTTGTTTGTTTTCTGAGCTTTATTTTAAAATTGTTGGTACATGTTTAATTTAATTGACGTCTCTGGAGATTAATGTTGAGGGGTTAAGATAGATTCTCTCTGAGCTGTGTTATGACCTAAGCAGATTGTGTTTATTAGGTTGGTAGTAGTCACCTGTTTAAAGTTAGCAGCCTAATTTCTGACATCAGTGATAGTGTTTGGTCTGTGATTTGGGACACATATTTGGCCATCATCATAAAAAAAAAGGCAAATCATAAATCAGAGAGAGATATGAGTCCTTCAGAAAAACATTTGTAACTGATTTCAGTGGATCAGATCTAGAAAGGTGCAATATGGGAAATCAAGTGAAATGTTCAGTGTAAAAAATGATCAAACATGAATTGAATGTCATGAACAATTGGGCTATGGCAGAGTTAATTAATGTAATCTATAAGGTAGAAGGAATGCCTTTTGACTACTCTATTTTCCATGAAAGCAACATATTTCACACATACTGCAGTGAGAATAAGTAGGTACAATTCCTGAAATTAAGTGGCCAATTTAATTTCCACAGTGGTATTTTTCATGCTAGTATAACTAGACATCTTTATCTGTCATTTGTGAATGATTAAATCTCAAGGACTTTGTGAACATCTTAAACCATTTTTTGGCCAGATTAAAATTTTATGAGGAACGTACACTGATTGTAGGGTTTTGAAAGAAAGCTTACATTGTTATTTGGTAAAATAGTATGTCACTAACAATGTGTTTAGTGTAAAGGATGTGTTAGTGTAATATCAGACAGTAGACACCAATACCCTATTGTGCTGTATTTACTGGTGAGGAATCTACCATTTATTTTGAGATTCCCTCTGGTAAACCAAGATTGTTTGTGTACTCATTGTAACCACACTCCATTCAACACAAGTCAAACTGTATTGCTTATTTCCCCTCATAAACTTTGGCAGGTATGACAGCCAAACTTTCCCTGGTGAATGGTTGAAATAATTACCTTACTAAATGGAGCTCTAACAAAGCTGCACATTGCAAAATGACCAGAAGAACATAGACACTATATATGAGAAACCATATTGAATTCATTGGAAGAAATGGGACAATTATATTGGACACAATAGAAAATTGGGCACCCCCGCTCCGAATGATCTTTGAAATAAAGACCTAATGGTCTCTACAAACTATAGAGTAAAGACTGTGATGTAAAAAATATAGGGGATCATTACAACCCGGCAGTAAAAACTGGCTACCGCCATGGCGACGGGTGCCAAAAGACCGTTGCTGCGGCTACCAGACTTCAGCCATATTTTGACCACAGCCAGATTTCTGCCAGAATGATGTTGTGGTCATGCCGGCAGAAGGCAGTAAGGTGGCACTGCTGCCAGCAGCTGCGCCACGCCAGTAGACTGCCGCAGACCGTATCATGACCCATGATACTGCCTTGTGGTGTTCTGCTGGCAGACACTGCTGCTGGCAGCAGCGCCCTGTCCCGTCTCCTACCGGGGACCCCTGATATCAGGTAAGTCGGGTGCTCCGGCATGAGAGGGGGTGGGGGTGTTGTATGTGTTCGGGGGGTGTCAGTGTATGTCTGTGCGTGCGTGTATGCGGGTGTGTGATGGGTGTTGTATGTGTGTGCATGTTTAGGGGTGTGAGTGCGTGTACGTTGTGTTGTATGAATGCGTGTGTGTTTGAATGTATGTCAGTGTGTGTGGATGTGTGTGTGAATTGATGTATGTATGTGTGGATGAATGTGGGTATGAGTGTGTGTATGCATGTGTTCCTGTGTGCATGAAGGTGTATATATGTAGTGAAGGGGTCTAGGGGATTAGGGGGTAATCTGGCGAGGAGGAGGGGGACAGGGAAGACCTCTGTCAGTGACAGGGAAGGAATTCCCCATCACTGATAGTGCCTATAGCTATGACGGTAGGTGGGGTCATAATCCCGCAAGCGGGCAAGTGACGGCTACCAGGCTGGAGAGTGAAGTCTCGAGCCCAGCAGTCGTTACTGTACCGTGGTGTGGTACATTGGCAGTTTGGCTTTAGCCAAACCGCCAATGTCTTAATATGGAGAAAAGTACCACCAGGCTGTTGCCACTACTTTTCACCATATTGTCGCCGTCCACCGGGGTCATCATAATGATCCGCATAATCTCCAAATAATCATTGTTTGATCTGAAGGCATGCCTCTCTAGAAAGAACATCTTAAGCCTTTGTGTTCATGAAAAATTGGCAAACTGACACTAACAACAAACCAAGAAGTCCTTTGTATGCAATTAGACAGTCGCAGAGGATCTGTGTCAAATGTTCTGCGCTTCAGATGCCCTGCAAGTTCACAATTTGTGCTATTACTCCAATAGATAGTCCTGAGATGATGAAAAAAGGTCAATATGTAAAGAACCAAAGTCAGAGTGGTTGCTATATTGTCAGGAAAATTAGGCCTAGGAAACACTACCTAAAAATGATTCTCAGCAGCTTTTCCAGAGTGGTGCACATTTTAATGCTTACTTACATTCAGAAACATGAGATCTGGGGATGATCTTGATGAATGAGTATACTTTATGAATGTATTATCTAAAAGAGTTTTACCTAAATCTTCAACCATTTCTGAATAAGTCAGTCTATTAAAGCTTTAATTCTGCATTTTTGAGACTAGGTTTCTTTGCTTGGACCAAATCTACACTAATGATATCATGATCAGAATTTGAGGCCATTATTGGGTTGCTCTGTAATGGGACATACAAAGAAAACAGTGTCTGTGTTGTCATCTATAAACATAATAGTCACTTAATTCCTTTCCAGTTTTTCCATCTATGTGGGTAAGGTTGGGAAAATGCCTGGCAGCCAAAATCAGAATGAACTGAACATAAACACTTAAAGAAGGCTACATTTCAACAAAGTTTAAGACATTTTCTTCTTTAAAAATACCTGTTTCCAATGTTTTAAGAGGTAGGTCAGACGTATTTCTGGCGTAGCAAAAACATGTGCAGCATTCCCTGAAAGATCTGATTAGAAATAGCCTTTGAAAGACTTCAGCTATTGTTTTCATTGAAAAAGCAACAGGCATATACAGGCAATTCCATATAGGAATATAAATACAGTTTGAATGCATTTTCTTCTCTTATCAAACTATTTAAATATTGCCATTTTGTACATTATTTCTTTGAATGTGGATATTGAATTCAAATTTAAATTCCCCATGGAAAAAAGTGAGATGAAGATTAAAAGCAATTGAAAATAATGAAATGATAAGAGATGCATAGGATCGCTAACTAATTGTTCATGGGACTAAAGAGGTAAGAGCATTCTGCCACTCTAATACACAAAAACACTATGGAACCTCTCACCATCAAAAAGAGAAATGCTTGAATAGAATGTTTCACTGAAAGAAGAATGGGAGAGTTAGAGCCCCCATGCCTGAGCATGTCTGTGGTTTATGAAAAATAAATGCAGTTAAATAAACAATAATAAGAGTATGGTGGTACGCTGCTGAAAATAGTGGTATCAAAGGTTAAACACCCATTGATCAACAAAAATAAGACCAAAGAAACTCAGAAGTGAAAATTGATATATGCTTTATCTGTGGCCACCATTCAGCAGTGAAAAATACTAGCTACAGTTAATTACCTTTTTGTACAGTCTAAAGTAAGTTTGTTGAATAAGTGTCCATGCTCACTGTTGTTTTGTACCCAGTGGTTGTTGGGTTTTGTAATAATGTTAATTCTTTCTAAGGGGTGGGGGAGGGGGATGGGGGAGACCCCTATCGGTGCCAGGGAAGGAATTCCCTGGCACTGATAGTGCCTACCGCCATGGATTTCATGGCAGTTCCAAACCACCCGAAATCCATGGCGGTATGCAGGGTCCTGAGACCGAAGTCTCCAGCCCAGCGGTCGTCACCGCCCTGGCGGTCGGAGTGGAGAAGTGGCGGATGACCATGGCGGTCATAATTCAATTTTTTTCTGCCGGCCTGTTGGCGGTATTACCACCACTTCTCCCAAGCCCGCCAGGGTCGTAATAAGGCCCAAAGTATTCATCCTGGCTAATGTCCTTTTCCTTACCGTGTATTACTGCAGTGTCTTTAAGCTACAGCATGTAGGCAAAATGTGGGTGGTGTATACACGCAGTGCAGCCCACACATGACATCTATCTTTCCATGCTGTAGCATGTTTTTTGTAACATCTAAAATGAATTATTAAGAACTTAAACTGTCTAATAGGTTTTCCAAATGAGCAGCACATGCTTTGATACTTTTTACCAAGTTTAAATTGCACAGAGGTCTAAAGTGAGCATAACCAGATAGGATAAAATGAGGGGGCTGAAACAAAAATGATGCAATTCGTTGCAACTAGTAAAAGTCACTCCATTTTGATGTTCCCAAATTTTGATCTCCCAGAGTTTCTTATAGACAGGAAACACAAACTAGAAAAACCAACTTATAAATACTGACCTCACTGAGGGAATCACATGGCAATATCATTTTGTCGGATGACATATACATAGTTAATGTTTTGATAACATTAGCTTCAGGAGGTGATTCTTACACAACTATTAATACTCATTGAATCACTATTTATCTGGAATCTTGTTAATGGAAAAGCACAGATAGTTAATAGTGAATAGTATAAATAACTCACTACAAATCCTAATGATTAGCACTTTGGATAATAATTGTTAGATCTGTCAACTTTAGGGTGGTCTAGGTATCCAGTTCATGTTTGACATCGATGAATTTGTAATGGAAAATCATGTTCAGTGGTAAAATTGGATTTTTAATTACAAATGTGAAAATGCCACTTTAAAAAAAGTTGTGGTGCTAAAGATGCCCAGGTTCCCAAAATCTAAAACTGCAGACTTGGAAAATGTTTGGCCAAAAACTGCTCTAAGAATGGGGCGGAGACAGGTACCAACCTGCTCGCCTATCTTCCCAGGATGGGTAGCTGGGCAGATTGACTTTGCAGGTTCTCAAGCTACGTTCTTCTCAGCAGCACAAAATCCTGTTCAAGTGTGCTTCACCAAAGTGGTATCCAAGCCCCTGGAATTGTCTTCAGCTATAGTGTTCTGCCCCATACCGCTGGAGATTTTTGACTTCCAAAGCCAACTGCCAAACTCGCGGGTATGAAGAAGCTGTCAGCATATTACGATGTTCCGACCTAGCTGACTGGACGGAACATAATATTACAATGTTCCCACCGGTCAGTCCGGCGCGAACAGTGCTATGGTATTCATCTTGGCTCTCTTAAGGGAGCCGAGGCAAATATTGTAGCACTTCATCAGCCTCAGAAAGCAAAAGCAGACAGTGCACATTCTGAGGGTGCTGGACAGGGGGGACCCTACACTGTCCACAACATGGTCATGGGCAGTCCAGAAGCCTCCGTGTGCCCCCCTGCATTGTGTTTTCACCAGCTTTTTCATAGCAGGGTCCCCACCATGCAAAAGCTGGTGGAAACTAGACTAATTATCTAGTTAACTCAGCACCACTGTGGCTGACCAAAACTCCGCCCACCTCCTGCTCATCGGGAACCATGCTCCTGGCGGGAATGGTAGTCCCTTGGTGGTCCGACCACCACTGCCATAATGTGGTTGTTGGACTGCTACCACAGCATTGGCGGTCCTAGGACAACCAATGTTATAATGAGCGTGCATATCTGAATATCTGAATATAGAAATGTTCACTGTGGCTTCAACATAAAGCTCCCGTGCTATGATACTCCCTCCACCGCCACCGCCTCCAACCTTGCCCTGCTAAACTTTACCTTCTCACAACATTATTCTCAAAATTTCTTCTAAATCTGAAGGTAAGTTCTGACCAGGCTTAACCCAGTCCTTATATCTGAACCTCACTTCATGCATGTCGGACATATTTTATTACTATGACCCAGTCTTGTGCAACTAGATATCTGTGGTTGGCACTTTGACCTTTTAAGCACTCGTTTTACTAAAAGCTTTAAAATCTTTACTCTGCCTCCACTGATTGGATTTTTGTTGTTATGGTGTCAAATAATTTACTAAAAGTCACTCCACTTTCCTAAAGAGTGTACACTTTTTCTTGTGTTGTGTTTCCACTTTATTACTGTTTGTGTGCTGCATACATTATTTATAAATTGCGTATAAGCCTGACTGTTTTTGTGCCAAGCTACCCATGATTAAGCACACATACCTCTAATGAGTTTTTTTGGTGCACCCAGCAAGGCATAGTGGCTATTGCTTGACCAGGGCTCACATTCCTCACAGTCCAGCTAATCAACAACCCAATTTTCCGCAATAACTGTAAGCAAGTGTATTAGTATTTGGGCTGAGAGAATAATCCCCCCTCAAGGAATAATTGCACTTTTGAAAGGGTGAGCCCTAAAAGTTACTAACTTAACCTGAGCTGATCCCATTGGTAGCTATGGAACAGTGTAGATAGGTTTAACTTAGGACAATGTGAAAGGTTTGCATGCAGTACCAAAATAGTAATATAGTGAAAACATCAAATAATCTAAAATTGGATTAGAAATATAGGGTAGAATTTATTGCACAACGTGGAACCAAAATGACAAAACCCCAATAAGTACAACTGGAGATCTGAACAATTAAATTTATAAGGAGAAATAGCATCAAAAGCCACAAAGAACCTATGATAGTCAATGGTAGAGGTAGATTGGAATCTAGGTGCAAGTTGAGGCTGACCTCTTGGAGCCCTATTCTGATACAGCAAGGGAATTTGCCAAGATGAACAAATCTAGACGTCAAGAATTTCAAAATATACTCTAATAACTTCATTAAGGGATGTTCACACTTTTTTGAAGAGAAGCATTGACATTTCTTCTATGCCCAATGTAAAAAAGGGACTATGTCACTTTTTGAGAAGAAATGTCCTTCTTAAGGGGGCTACCACTGGAATTGCAGCCACCTACTTGGAACTGAAAGCCGGACACTTGAAGCCAGTTGAGCCTGCTGGAGCTATGGAACTTTAGAGATTTCCTGCTGAAAATGTTTAAGTCCAAATACAAAATGAGACTTTTGGAGTTGTTGGGAGCCTTTACCAAGATGAAAGTGAAATTCAGTACAATGCCATGGGACTGCTGGTCAGATACTTTTTCTGGTATGCCCCTGAAGCTGCTCAAAGAAAAGATTTCAAAAGTTTCCAAACCTTCTTCTAATCCCAAAAAAACCACAATAGTACCTCAGAGGGAGAAAGGCAGTTTGAAACTCTCAAGATGTCAAGATGCGGCCAACAGCAAAATCTTTTCCAGGTCCAGTTGCCACTACTCAGCTGGTTGCTTCAAGGAACAAGGACTCTTGAAGCTTGTTGTGTCCCTGTAGCCATACAGGAGGTCAGCCAACTGACCCTTGACATCCCCTTCTTTGTCCTTGGTACAGAAGGGAACAGGTTTAGTCCTTCAGGGCTCCTTTCAGGTAACAGACAGCAGATGAAGTCCTCTTCTGATATTCTGCAGGTCCAATTAGTGTTCTATGGATGGTTCTTGGGAATGTCACATTTATGCCTGACACTAGCTGTTGCGGATCACTCCTGGGTACTTCCTAACCAATGAAGTAGAAAGTCTCAGGGATCACTCTACCACTTTTATACTGTTCCTCTCTGACCTAAGACAAACATTTCCACAGTGTCTTCAATCACAAAATTTGTGCTGTGAAAATCTTTCCTCAATTCCCATGGGCACATCCAGAGATGTGATAAGAGTAACAAGCCGTCCCCCTTTATAGTCATTCAGGGCCAGTTCTGGGATTGCTTTCCTTCTATTGGATGTAATGCAAGTCTTTAATGGGGACATATGCTGGACCTTTCCAAGTCCCACCTAACATTTGCTTGTGACTGGACAGGCACTTTGAAGTTAATGAAGTTCGGGGTCCATTCTAATTTGTCTTTCTTCAAGGGGAAGAAAAAACCTCTCCCCACCTATTCCATTGTCTCTGCCTCTTTTGCTGCCCATTCAAGCCAAGTACAGACTCAGAAGTGGCTGGTAAGCTAACACAAATGAGCCTCAATCAGCTTCGGGAAGGTAACTTTCTAAAGGTTACAGTTTCATTGTATTTAATAAACATTCAACTGCATGCATTTGAATTCTATGAAATATAAAAATAAGTCTTTGAATGAAGTCTGTAGCTGGCACAGGTTAAAGTTGTTAGATTTAAGCATATAATCTATGTTTTGACTATTTCCTACCTACAAGCTACAGCCTGAACAGTTTACAGACTTAACAGTGACAATGTCATTTTGGAACATGTTATTTCTAAAGTCACACATGTTCAACTCTTAAATGTTATGCGCCATAACTTGTGTGAAGTAAGGTGTGCTCAGGGGTGACATATTGACCTATTTAACTATTTTAATAAAGTTTTCCAACACACCATGCATGAAGCCATGTTTTTACTTCTGTTGTTGTGGAGGTGTTGCATAGGTTCCCATTATCCTAATGAGACTACTGGATATAGGTGGCAGAATCACCTGAATTGCATGGTACTGAGTACAATCCCACACAATGTGACACCAGTCAGCCTAATCCTGGTTTTCGGGTCAACTAGCAGTGCCTCATCTCCACCCAAAAGTGGGGATGATTCTGGCAACTGCACAAATGGCAGAGAGGACTCCTCAAGGGAACCGTGGTCGATCAGATCTCATCCCTTTCTCTCAGTTACATTAGTCTCACACAGGGAAAGACAAACAGAAGCAGAGTATAGTTTATTAAGGTTTATTGAAGAAAATACATCTTAGATAAAATGACATGTATTGAAATAACTAGGATAATAAAATACATTAAAAGCAAAAATGTGACAAAGAGAGTGAAACACAAAAACAGACCCACCATACTGTCACTAGTTATAATGTATATGTCCATTTCCTAATTAGGCTATGTTAGAGCACAGCGCGATAAGCCCTAATGCACATTTCAGGTTTCCGCCCTGGGGGGACATCATCCCCATACCTGAGAAGACACTGTCCCCATGTAGGCCAGGGATTCGGCTGTCTAAGCAAGCAGCTGTAGCAAAGACGTTCAGCAATCAGCATGCAGTTATGGTCATCTGGCCGGAATCTCCCTCTAACGTGTAAGGGACAAAGAAGTGTTTTTATAATACAATAGCTGATGTTCTGAGAAATGTCCCACGTAATGATGTGTATGTTTCTGTGAATGTCGGAGACACTGCATACCCCTTTTTTGCCAGCAACCCTATCTGACAGCAGCCTTGAGGAAAGCACAAACTGAAATGCATGCAGTGCTAAGAATGTAATGCTTTCCTAGGCGAAATAACAACTAGTTAGAGAAAATAACACCGCAAATGTGGCTATTGCTAGAAAAAAAAAGTGATGCTGAATAAAATGTAGCTGAGCTAAAGTGCAAAACGGCAGGCCTACTTTGTTACAATAACGTATCAAAAACATGGTTAAAATAGAGGGTATAAGAGGTGTAGCAGTCCACGTGTGGCATTTATCTTCCAGGCCCTGTGTACATTCTTTAAACCCTATAATGGAGACATAGAAGCAAAGTAACTAAGTTAATTATTTAAGACCCAAATTATCAAATTCTAAGTTTAGGACAATAGGGTCAAGCAAAGGGCAAGCAAGCTGTGGTGACCTGCAGATTTCCTACAATAATATACATGTTTCCTTTAAAGCATTTTCAAAGAACTACAGTATAACTTCAAGCATTATTTAAAATGGTTTTGAAAAGCAGAACTTTTGACTTTTCATAAAGCATATTTTTGTTTCCAGGATTATATTTTCCTTATGTGTAGAAGATCCATTCTACCGCAACCAACCAGAACATTGTGTGGCTCAATGTCTCTAAAACAATGACAATCATAGTAGCTCCCTCAGACCATCCCCAACATAACTAATGGTCTCTTTTTCAAAACGTTATTGTCTACTTTCATTTCCCACTCAAATTGTTATTTAAACTGGCAAGAGACAAACAGCTAGGGGTTGGAAGAATAGTGAAACCCCCTCCTACTACAGTGTGGATGCAGGAGGTCCATAAAAAGACAGGATATGAGAGCACTCTGCTAAACTTGGGGGCACAAAGAGGGCTGCACACACCAGAACATCTTCAAGCCTTGAACATAATTCTATCACATTTTGGGGAAAGACACAAAACTGTCTCTGGATAATAGTAAGTAATGATACCCCAGGAGCTTCTGGATGGTAATAAAATAAGTAGAGAGTCACAGGGAAACCCCATAGCAGTGAGAAGGGAATGGATGGGGAGTGATGATTATCTAATCTAAGAGTTAATATCAAGACAAAACCTTGAACCTGAGTGTTGTTAATAAACTTGGGATAAGGAAACAAACTAGTTTATGGCTATATTTATAACATTGATGACTCATTGGTGCTGGGGTTTGGTTTCTCTTTTGTTATTCTGAATGTTTAATTGTATATGTGCTTTAAAATATCTGCTGCCAACACATAGCTGGCACTTCTGCATATAGGTTGACCTTGGTAGCAGCCAAATGACTGCGTGTTCTTATTCAATGCTAACAAAATGAATATAAGAGATATCAGCTTACACTTTCAGAAAGGTAAACTTAGACATTGGTCTAAACCTAAACCAAGCTTCTAAGGTTATGACATTTAGAATACACAAAGGGCATTTACGAGTATTATCTTTAGGTCCGTCCTCAGGGCATTGTGCTGTTGTTGTTTCTTCTCTATATTGATCCCTTTATAACACTATTGTAGGAAAGCAATTTAATAAGGCCTGCTGTGGTAGAGCTAGCAGAGTCTAAATTACTGGCACATTTGGACAAGATAACGGTGGTTACAGCTGTTCTCCCAATCGCTCTTGCGGAAATAGAGAAAGCCACTACATATTTTGGGACATTCTTGTGCTACAGATGAAATGAGGGAAAAACTCAGATGATTTGCTCCAAAGAAACATGATTTGACAATCAACGTGTGGTGGAAGAGGCAATGTATTTAGGGATCAGAATATCAGCAGCTTTGGATCACCTAGTTGAAGCAAATCTAGCCCCACAGCTGTGTAGTATCAAGCAGGATTTTATGAGAATCAACCACTTTCACCTCTCACTGAGGGGGAGGTGCAATGTGTAAAAAATGACAATTCTACTGAAGACGCTATGTGCTATTTAGGGCTGTTCCCTTGGAGATTAATAGATTCTGGCTAGCAAAACCTAAAAGTGTCTCCTCTAACTTTCTGTGGTAATTTAAGAAACCTAGAAGAGAAGCTAAGTATATGGTCTACCTGATAGCTAGAAGGGGCTGGGGGTACCAACCTTTATGTTCTACTACTGTTCCTGTATGCTTTAGTGTATGGGGATTCCTGTCATGGGTGGGGCATAAGCACCAGCAATTTATGAGTTGATTTTTGGGCCAGAGGCCAAAGTTTTCTATTTGAAGACTCACAAACCCAGTTTTTACAAGAAGATGAAATTTAAGATTATAAAAGGAGTACTCACGGTAGAGACAGATGCCAAGGACAGTTGGAGTCACCAAATTCAATTGGCATATACCATTATGGGGTTCACCCGCACTCTCAGCCATCTTCCACGATGGATTTTGTAGGAAAAGGGCATGGAATTGTATTACCACATTGGGCGATCTCTATGAGGAGGGACAGTTGTGCTTGATTAGTGATTTGAAGGAGACTTTTCATTCAAGCAGGGTTTATTTTAATTGTTTACAGATTATAAACTGGGAAAGAGTCTGTTTTCAGTCTGCCATGTCCCCCTGATAAAAGTTAGCATTGAGGAGGCCAGGTTTGGAGTAATGTCTGATTGATTGATTCAAGGGGGGATTCAGGATCAGTGTAGAGGGGGCAATGCTTCAGGAGTCATTAGCTATCTGTGGGAAGCTCCTTCTGACAGCTGGGTTAAAGAGTGAACACTTTAAAACAATACTTGGTCTGTACAACAGTCCGTAAATGGAGCAGGAGACCAGACGGTAATTTTCATCTCTACAGTGCAGAACATGCAGAGATTGTGCACATGCTTTTCTCTTCCCCTGTATTTAACTCTTTTACATGGGAGACTGGGAAGTTTCTTGGCTCCATTATAGGTGAACAGTTAAATTACCGATGCGATGATGATATGAGAGGTTAAGGACAGTGTGGAGGGCCAGTGCCCTGTGGATTAAGAGGCGTATCTGCTATTTGTTGCTCTGTTTGTTGCATAGTTGTGACAGTTGTGCATTGCATCAGGGTTGCTAAGTCCAGAGTCATCTACCTTAGCAGAGTGGGGTGTTCGGTTCCTAGCAACACAGAATGTGGAGATTAATTTATATGGGTGTAAGGGGTGAAAATCGCAGAGATGGGGACCTAGGATCTGGTCGTCTGCAGCTAAGTGGATCGACAATATGAGTTATTTGCATATTCACTTGAACTTTATAGCTGTTCTGTACCTTAGGTGTGCCCAGTAAAACACGTGTCTTGAATGGTGAACTGCTTTATTAACATAGTATACATCAGCTGATTTATTTTTTTAACTTTCTATCTTCAGCTTGTGCTGATTTTTATATATTAAGCAGAGCTGATTATTGTGTTCTTTTTGATGTGAATATGCATTACTGGCTGCTTGGGTTATCTCACTTAATTGCTATTTGCACTAATTTGCACTGAATTTGTATCTCTGCTTGCTCCTATAGTATATCACATCAATGGGACAATGGGATACTTGAAATTTTGGTCTTTCTGATTTTAGCTTGTGCTATCATTGATATGTTGAATTGAGTCATCTTTTAGGTTTCATGTTAACATGCCTAATTGAACTACTATATTACTGCACTTCATTGCTATTTGCAACCAATTTATACTGTATTTATACCTCTGTTTGCTGCTATAGTGGATTGTGTTAATGGGATAATTTCCACTCCCTCTCTTTTTTAAATGCAAATAAAAACAAGCTTTTGTTTAAAAAAAAAAAGGAACACTATGGTGAGTTTTATGTCTCTGTCTCCTCACAAAAAATATTAAAAACTTGTTAATGTAGAGCACAATCTTGATAATTTGTATTTTTTTCTTTAACATTAATGACGATGTTATAGTAATTTCACAGCCCACTCCTTTGCAACATCAATCTTCTCATAATGAAACATAATGATTTGATTGCAAGGTGCACCATGTTTACTGTGTATTTTTTCAATGCTCACTGATCATTTATTGATGAGTTTGAAAGAGGGCTTGTTGTACCTAATCATAATATTTATATGGGAAATAATGAACTTTTCATGCACACTATGTTCAGTGTTGCCTTTTGATGAGGGGTTCCTGGATATTGAATTTGTGTTTTCTTCGGTACCCTTTAATGTGCTGCTAATATTGATGTATACAATACTTAAGTTCTAATATTGTGGTTTTTCAGGACCTAAAATCTAGAGACAGCTGTATAAGGGTCCTAAAACACACTCATGATGAGCAGCTGCTACTGATTTCAAAGCTTTTTATGGACTCTATACTTCTCATTTTACGTGTGAGACAATATCTCTCTTTTGTATGTTCATGCATGTTTTTGTCGACTGCATTTTGAGCTTTGTTCATGTGGACACTGCTGTCTAGTCTCCAATGTAAGAGAACTGACCCATAAAAACATGACTGAATTGGCTGTCTCCTAACTGGCATATTTCAATTTCCAATTTCCAATACTCAAATGGCACTGAACACTAAATGCCAGCTGTGGACTGCAAAACATGCTGTGGCCTGACTTGCTGACTTCTTTGAAATTAAAGTGGCATGCAAATTTGACTTTGAAATTAAAAGTGCTTCCAAAGTCTTAAACTATAATCAGGCCCCTTATGAAATATGTTTTATAAGCCCTGGTAAGGAAAAGTAGCCACATTTGTTTTTCCCTACTTGTAGTGAATAGGCTACATAGGCTAAAATGGGGAGACTTTATTTTAATAAATAAAGTCCCCAAAGGAGCTAGATATGGCAAGTTTTAAACCGGTTGTCGTAATAAATGCAACCACTTGCCATTTTTGGATTTAATATAACTAGTTCAGGGAAAGAGTTCTAGAACTCTTTCTAAAAGTTGCCAGTTTCAGCTCTCTAGTGTCCTTCTCTGATTGGCCAGCCTCTGTCAGCCTGGCCAGGGTGCCTTGATGAGGTGTGAAGTGGCTTGAACTGAACACAAAGGGAGTGCCTAGAGGAGGATATCTGCCTCAGCAGATGGTGAAGGAGGATGGTGGAAGAGCAGCCACACTAGTCTTCAAAGGAGGGAAGGACATTTTGAGAAGCTCTAGACTTCCCCATTATCTGCAAACCCAGACAACCAGGTGCCGTCTTGATTAGATTAGGAGAGGGGTCTGTTAAGGATTTTTAGACACACCATTGGGTGGGTTCCACCAGACCTAACTTCCAAAATTCAGTTTCTGCCATTTTGGATTTTTAAGGAATGCTACTCCCTGGAATAGATTTTTGCCACACTTTCCAGGAAGTAGTCATCCAAGAGGTTAATTGGCTACCTGTGATTGGACAATTGCCCCCTGCTCTTCACCCCAGGAGCAAAGATAAATTTGGCAGAGCTGCACACATACCTCAGATCCCTACAAGGAACAATGACAGAAGAAGAATGACTGCACTGCTGGACCCCTGACCTGCACCTGGACACTGCACTCTGAAGGACTGCATTACTAAAAGGACTTTGTCATGTTCAAGAAGGGACTCCCTGCTTGCTACAGGTGAAAAATTCTATTATTTTCACCTGTCCTTCTTATCTTTCTCTGCTGGTGCCCATTTTCAGAAGCATCTGGCAGTTCCTCCACTCAGCTAACATATTGGAAATATACTGCAATTTTTACTTTGCTAAGCCATTTTTGGCTGCCATTTTTGTTTGCAGTCAAGTCGTTGGGTTAGTAGGCATCCAATTGGGTGCGCAACTTAAAACATCCCTTCGCACTGGCTGCGCAGCGGACGCGCGCAGCGGCCGTGCCGCTGCCGTGCCAAAGGCAAGCCTAGAGCCCAGTCATGCTGCCGGCCTGACCTTGGAAAGGTTATTCTACTCCTGTCAACAGCTGCTAGCCTATAATAACATTCCCATAAGCTCAGCACACTTAATTTTTTTTCCAGACTCTGCAAATTTGTCTTGCCACAGCTGTTCCTTGACTCTGTCGCCTGACCTGCCATCCCTTCCTATTAGCAGTCCCAGTCACTTAGGTAGACTGTTTTTTCTTAATTGCCACTCTCTGCCCACTCACTGTCTGCACATTTTTTCTCTTTTAGAAGACCATCACCCTGACGCCCTATTTTTGACAGAAACATGGCTCAATGAAGACACCTCTTTTGAAATCCTCAAGGCACTTCCCCCTAACTATTCAGTTACTCATTTAGACAGACCTCAGGCTAGTGGAGGTGGTAATTGCCATCATCTATAAGAAAACCATTAAATGCTCCACTACCACGGCTTTTTCGCTATATCTTAATGCTACATCTATCTTTTCTGGAATACTTGTCTACCGCACTCCTGGCCCCTACACAAGCTTTCTACAGGCTCTACCTGACTCTGTAGCAAGTATTCTGTGTAAAACACCCTACTTGACCATACTTGGGGATTTTAATATCCAGATTGATAACACGCACTGTCCCTCCGGCAAAACACTCCTATCCACTCTAGCAGCATTAGATCTTAATCAGCACATTACAGGCCTACCCATTATAAAGGCCACTCCATTGACCAATTTTGAATCTGTAGAGTCCTTTAACAATTGGAGTCCTCTCTAGACTCCACTCTGCCAAATAAGACAATGATAAAAAGGACTAAACACAAGCTCAATTCCTGTTTTTCGCCTCAATTGTTAGAACTAAAAAAAGAATGTAAGAAGCTGGAAAGAATTTGGAGAAAAGACTATAGTATTTTCTCCAAGAAAATCTATAGAGTAGTCATTAGAAATTACCATGACAATATTAAATTAGCTCAATCCTCATTCCATAGCACCAGAATAAACAACCGGTAAACTCTCAGAAAGAGATCTCTCACATTTTTAAAGAACTTACCCATATATCCTCTGATGAGTCACCTATAGAGGCTTCTATTGAGCACAGTAATTAACTGGCAGTCTTCTTTCATATAGACTCTTCTTTTCCAAATATAACTAACCATGAAGCCATTAGTGATCAGTTTGCCAATCCCCAGTCCCCATCGATTTCATTTGCAGTTTTTCAGCCTTTAACAGAAACATTGGTTACAAATCTCCTCTATAATATTAAGTCTTGATCCCGCCCCTCCCACTATTATGGAGTTGGCCTCCGACACTATTGTCCCCCCTGACAAGTATTCTTAATTACCTTCTAACCTCAGGATCTCTGCCACAATCCCTTATATGTGCTGTCATTAATCCTCTTTTGAAAAAGCCCAAACTTGACCCTACCTTGTTCAGGAACTACAGGTCTATCGGTCTCCTTCCAATCCTAGCCAAAATTATGGAAAAGCACGTCAACAAGCAATTGACATGTTTTCTCGAGGATCATGGACTCTTAGACTCTACTCAAATGGGATTCAGACGTCAGTACAGTACAGAATCAGCCCTTCTGGCAGTTACTGAAACCACCCGTCAACTGTTAGATCATGGAGGGCACGCAGCCATTATTCTACTTTTTCTCAGTGCCACTTTTGACACTGTAGATCACAATACCCTCCTTCATAGACTCTCCAATATAGGGATTGAAGGCACAGCATTAGCTTGTTTTTTTTCATTCCTGAATGGTAGAAACTTTCAAGTCCTTGATCGTTCTTTTCTGTCTGACATATTTCCCCTTACTTGTGGGGTCCCACAGGGCTCCTCTTAGAGCCTTACTCTCTTTAATATCTATCTTTCTTCCCTAGCTAAAGTTGTCAAACCATATGACCTTTCGGTGGTCACATATGCTGACGATACCCAACTAGTAGTATCTCTGTCCAATGCCAAGGATCCTTTCATGACAAATCTTTTGCTTTGCCTCGCTGACGTTGGCAAATGGATGAATATGTCTAAACTGAAAGTTAATGACGGAAAGTCAGAGGTGATGACTGTAGGCAATAGTGCACCTTCTAATCTTTCGGCATTATACCCAGAGGTTTTTAGCCACTTTCCACCCCCCCAAGGATCATATAAAGATCCTTGGCTTCTGGCTGGATTGTCATCTCACAGTGGAGCAGCAATCTAAAAAGATTTCTTCATCCTGTTTTGGCCTCCTTAGAACCCTAAGGAAAATCTTTAAGCTGTTACCCCCGGCCAGAAGAATTCTTATCCAGGCCATGATACTCTCTCGACTGGATTATGGTAACTCCCTTTTTGTCCGTTCCCCTGACTATGTAGTGAAGAAACTCCAGGTTGTACAAAATGCGGCCACAAGACTACTCATGAATCTACCTAGACATCAACCAGCCCAATCAGCCTTAGCTTCCCTTCATTGGCTACCAATAAAACAGAGGATTTGCTTTAAGGCCCTATGGATGATACATAAAGCTCTTCACAATAAAGGCCTCCACTTTCTCAGACAAAGCATCTCTCCTTATATCCCTACAAGAACTCTGAGATCCTACACCACCCAGCTAGTTCACATATCACGGTTTAAGAGGTCTTCATAGGGAGGCAACTTCTTCTAAGTAAAGGCAGTGCACCTTTGGAACTCCTTACAGCTAGAACTCTGGCAAGAAACCTTGGAACTACCGTTCTGGAAAAAATTAAAAACTTTCCTTTATCTGACCTAACTTTCTTATATTTTATATAGTATTATTTCCTGTGTTGGAGTTGACACTTCCTTTTTAGCGCTTGGAGGCCTTCGGATAGCTATGCACTTTATAAATTTGTTAAACTAAACTAAACTAAACTAAAAATAGCTAACCAGAGTCCCCTGCATCAACTCTAAAGAAAATGACCAGCTGACCAGTGGCTAGTTGTCATTTTTGGATTTGAACCAGATGCATTGTGGGAGTTTGAGTCCTAAACCTCAAGGAGCAACTCAAAGCTTCTGGAACCTTGGGGTAAGCTGTGAACTCCTAAAAGACCTTCAAAGACCTTCTGGAATGTTTGGAGACTTTTGGTGAACTTTTTGAAGTAAAAGCTCCATAAAGAGACCCACCCACCTTGGTGAGTCAAGCCGGCTTACCTCAACCCCAACCCGCCCTGACTTGCAGGTTTGTTCCACTGAAAAGCCCTGGAGCCCCAGACTTCAAGGTTTTTCACCAGGCTCCTGGAAAGGTGATCCGCCGACCTTGGATTGAAATCAGCTTGCTGTGGAGGGTTGACCCCCGTCGGAAGGAAAAAGCTCCAAAAAAGTGACAAAGTCTGAGCAGCATTCCACACAGTGTATTGAAGGATGGCTTGAGAGACGTCAGATCAAGATTCAGCTTTGGCCAGGTGAATATTTCCATCCAGAAAAATTATCTAAGTCTAAAGGTAGAATTTGTCAACGAGTTTTCCTGTGACACGTATCTGAAGAGGGCTGCAGGGACGT
The DNA here is from genome assembly GCF_031143425.1 of Pleurodeles waltl. Lineage (NCBI taxonomy): Eukaryota > Metazoa > Chordata > Amphibia > Caudata > Salamandridae > Pleurodeles > Pleurodeles waltl. The sequence continues at coordinate 234,508,366 of NC_090438.1, read as the reverse complement.
CGGATCGGATTGGTGGCTTCGTCCCGCTGAAAAAAAAAATTCAAGAAAAAGGCTTAGGGGGTCATTACAACTTCCCCAGATGGAAAAGCCCATCCACTGAAGTTCTTATGGGCAGGTTGCCGCCAGTGCGCCTGCCTTCCTGCGGCCTGGTGGAATCGATGTTCCCGCCCACGATCCAAGTGGGAAATGACTGACAGCATTTTCTCTGGCTCTTAATAGAGCCGGGTTCAATGCTGTTGTGTGTAGCGTGCACCAGCACCCGTTGTGATGTACACTGTCTGCTTTCTGACAGGGCTGGCCAGAGGTACCCTCGCACTCAATAAGAGGGGAAGCTATTCCTAGCACCAGTTTGATACAGTTGAGGAAGCTGGGACTGCTTGTTTTCCTACACACACGCTTGCCTAGGACACCAGTTACTTCTAGGAGCAGAAGGATTCTGCCCTGATGGAGATATCCCATAATGGTCTACGTTGGGATTGTTTACAGTAAGAAAAACAGGATGTATTGCAAATGTGGGAGGATTTGCCCTTACAAACCTTTTCTGATTGGTTAGGGAGTGTTCAGAAGTTACATCACCTACTGTCTAGTGAAATCTACACCGGCCCAGTGGCATCTCACCCCCAGCTTATCAGATCTGTATCTGTGGAAGTATGGAAGAGAAATAGACCTGTCACTACGGCCTTTGTGGCCTGGACATGTTCCCATTTCTCATAACTAAGATGTGGAATCATTTGGCTGACCTGCTGTTTGTCAATACAAGCACAACAAGTTGAAAGGGGTCCATTTCTTTAAAATTCAGTTGACCAATAGCAACTAGACCTGGGCTCAACCCTGCTATTGGCTTCTGCTCTAGCTAGTGTTGGTCCCTAAACACTGTGCAGAGTTTCTGAGAGCCTTCTCAGAAACTTCTCCAGAAACTATGACAAGTTGGGGACTATTTTTTGGTCCTCTTCAACTTTTTGATGGTCAGTGGAACTTTGTGGCAAAGGTGTCTAGTTTGAGAGGTGTTCATCAGATACTGCACCCTGTCTTGCCCTACTGGAAGATTTTGACCTCCAAAAATAAAAACAATAAAAAAGGCAGAAAACTTGACCATGTGAAGGCATGACATGTGACCGACTGATGAAAGGACTTAGATGGGCCCAAAATTAGAATTGTCACTTTCTGAGGTTTTCCCACCAAAACCAATTGCTTCAACCTTGCCACATGGAGGATTTGTATTTAAATGAAAATGAATGAGTCTGAAGTTTAAAAAATGGATCTAGATAATCCGCTTGGGTTACCAAACCTCCACTCCACTGCAGTCTGCCTGTAATTGTGCTTAGGTCGTGGTCATCCACACACCGTGACTTCTTATTGGAACCTTACTTTTTCTTGGAAATTGTTTGTCGTAAGTCTTTAAAAAATAATATGCCCAGTTTCCATTGTTGGAATTTAGGGCCAGATGTAGGTACGTTGCAAATTGCGAGTTGCAATTTGCGAGTCCGAGCGACTCGCAAATTGCAACTCGCAATTTGCTATGCAGAACGGTGTCTCAGACACCTTCTGCAAATCGCAATGGGGTCGCAAAGACCCACCTCATTAATATTAATGAGGTGGGTCACAGTTTGCGATCCCATTGTGAGTCTGGGCACTCACGGGGATGGTGGCCTGCTGGAGACAGCAGACCTCCATGTCCGTGACTGCTTTTCAATAAAGCATTTTTTTTTTCCATCTGCAGCCCGTTTTCCTTAAAGGAAAACGAGCTGCACTTGGAAAAAAATACCGAAACCTTTTGTTTCGTTTTTTTTCAGAACAGGCAGTGGTCCATAGGACCACTGCCTGCTCTGAAAAACTATTTTTGTGTTCATTCACAAAGGGGAAGGGGTCCCATGGGGACCCCTTCCCGTTTGCGAATGAGTTACCATCCACTTCAAGTGGATGGCAACTGCGAGTTCAGCGGTCGCAAATCAACTTGCATCGTGTTGCGAGTCGCAAATAGGAAGGGAACACCCCTTCCTATTTGCGAGTCGGAAACGCATTTTGCGAGTCGGATCCAACTAGCAAAATGCGTTTCTGCATTGCGTAGAGGCTTTTGCGCCTCGCAAATGGCGTTTTTCGCCGTGTGCGAGGCGCAAAAGCCTTGCTACATCTGGCCCTTAGTCATTTTCCTATTAAAGTTTCTTCTATTTTTTTGACGTTGGCTTTGGGATTATTCTTGTGTTGTGTTTTGACTTTTAATTGGTTTGTTACTTTTAAATATTGTATGCACTTTTCTTTGAGTTTTGCATTACTTCTTTGTGTCCTAAGTACTTGAGGTTCAGCCAAGGCTTATTTATTGTTCTAACAATGGAGCAGATAGGATATTTGACTTATTACTCGGGAAGGACACACATCCTCCCCAACTTCAATCTCCCTTCACTTTGACAATGTGCCACTTTTCCAGTATTTAACAGTGAATATGATTTTCACACTGCTGTATAAATAGGAATTGTTGATGCACAGGTTAATCATTCCTGGCCTGCTACCCCAGGGAATTATTCATGGGATTTTGGCACGAGGAGATGGACAGTTTTTATCAGGCCCTTACATAATGTGCAAACAGAAAATATAGCAGACTTGCTGGTGACCTATAAAGGGTTCATATATGGGCCCTCTGACAAAAACTAAAGATCAGTAAAAATACAAAATGTATTTTATACTTATTTATTACAAACAATCCAAGTTCTTCAGGTGAAGCACATAGAGATGTTGCCATTACAGCATTATTTAAAGTGAATTAAAATAAATATTTTTTAAAAATCATATACATTAGTTGGTGAAAAATGGCCGTTACTATTCACACATGGAAATGTAAATCTGCACTTCCAGCAATGCTTTCCACGGGTGCAAATGTATCATCGTTTCTAAATTAAAAAACAAAAACATCAACAACAGTCCTCCTGAAAAAGTGGTCACATGTTCCTGGCATTACGAACTATTAATTAATATTTATAATTGTTCGAAAGGTTGATATTTACCATATGATTGATTGGACACATTTTAAAATGAAATACTGTGGAAAGGAATTTCGGTGTGCCACTGCATATTATTTATTTTTGTAAATGTTTCTTCACAAGAAAACATATTTGGCCATTACGAGAAACCCCTTCTCCTACACCAAATTTAGAGGTAATCTATCCCCCATTCCATCCTGAAATTGAAGTTACTCCACCACTTTGATAGAATTAACCTCTGATCTGATCCTTTCCAGGGTGAGAATAGAGCAGATAGTTTGTGAATGGCCTCAAAAGCGCAAGTTCATGCGCGTTAACAAACTTGTGAAGCAAATTATGGTTTGAGCCCACCCACTTATCCTTCCGTGTTGGCCATTTCTGCGTAGTTCTACACATTATCAGAAGAGTTTTACATAGTACTAAAATCATCTATAGCTCACATATATTCTTGTGTGGATCGTTGTCATGCGAAAAATGAGCTTTTTTTAGATATAAATGTAGATTTATGGCTCTAAATGGCTCTGTGATTAGGACCAGTGGATGTATGTTCTAATAAATATATTAGAATATTTAGAAGATAGCAGTGAAATGGAAACCCTTGCTTCCAGATATATGCTCAGGATTTGGTTGTAAGTATTACAGATGGACAGCAACTTACATCCTAGCAGGCTTTAAAATCATATTGATGATTAATTATGAATACATTTATATTATATTATATTATATTATATTATATACACCATGGAGTCGGTAAGAATATACTTTTTTTAGCAAATGGAAGGCTTATAATGAACTTGAGTTTAATGCCACAGTAGGACTAAAAAGACATAACTAGTTGATGTCTTGAGAGTAGTGTTGAAGTTTACTGAGGGGGCACACTTCCTTGTATTGTTTACTAGCTATTGCGTTTACTTGACAATCAGGCTAAAACCCTGAAGAGTGTTGTGTATCACTGAAAAGGAGCAGCCACGTTTGGAGTGTGCCCCGTTTTACAGTTTTATTCTGTGGCTACTTCGTCTTTCATCGATTACAAGATAAATTGTATTAATATTTTTATTTTTTGGTTCATTTTGAAATCATTTCAAATAACCAAATTAATAGAGGGTGGAACTGTGATAATTGTCTTGTGATGTACGTTTCTCTCTCAACCTGCACCAGCTCACTGAAAATAGGCCTGTACTGCTCAGTAATGTCTACCTAGCAACTCAAGGAAGGCTGGAAAGTCAAATTTAGTCATAGTTAGTAGGAAACTTAAGCACTCTCACATTTGATATTACTTCAAAAACATCCCTCGAGGGGCGTTGGGTCCGAATCGCACAGGAACGTACGTGTAGTAGTAAAGTTACGAGATTCCGACATAAGTACATAGACTCCGCACTCGTAAAGTCCCTTTGTGAAACCCCCAGAGAGTTTGAAGCCCTAATAAACATTTAATGGTATCAGGTGTATTTTTTAATGGGATGTCAGCTATGACTTGGGCCACTGGTGTGTGCCAGATGATATCAGGCGTTATGTCTAGTACGTTCTGCTGAGGTGGGGTAGGATGTGAATATAAACTAAAATGAATGTGTATTTTTGCAGCAAATGTTTAGCAAGCTATTCGGTGTGGAGCCCCGTTGAGGTCATGATGTTATCAGGACTTGGGTGCTATGCATGTAGTGGAAAGTATTTTTTATAATTTGATAAGAACGTGCAGTTGAGATGAAACATGCATAGACATGGGTAACAGTTACAGCCATGTTTTGCTCGTTCGTCCTAGTAGTTCAGTCTAGAGAGTAGTGTTGTGTTAAATTATGTGTAGGTCCAGTATAAGCATTGCAACAATTTTTCGTAAGGAAAGCCACCAGCAGCAATATGTGCAAAATCCTTACAGCTAATCTCATACAGCTGCAACATTTTGTGAATAGTAATGTTCATCTAGGAATCAAATGTTATCAAAAGGAATCATCCCGATATCGCTTGCATTTGCTCAACCATCTGAACTATTCTTTTGTTTCTGGAGGAATTAGAACACACTGTATCCGGGGCCAAAATTTTAGAAAGAATTTAAAACGTATCCAGGATGAAATATGTTACACCTTTTCCCGCTCACCAACTGGCACACAGGCAATCAAACACCCCAATTAGTAACACAGGCCTCCTCTCAAAAGAAGAAACATTTGACTTCCGTTCAGCCATGAACTGAACATCAGTTTAATGTCACACAAGCAGTAAATAGCAGGACACGAAAGTCCTCCTGGGCTCAAACCTTATCTATCTATCTATCTATCTATCTATCTATCTATCTATCTATCTATCTATCTATCTATCTATCTATCTATCTATCTATCTATCTATCTATCTATCACATATATACACACACACACAGCCGGAATTACACCAAATTTGCTTTGGTATGCAGATTGTGCTTTTTTTGGTGTAAATCAACTCAGTAGTTTTTGAGATATTAAAGGGAAAAAACCTTTGTATATCTAGGGCCGTAGATCCTCCATGAAGACTTTGCAAATACTAAGAGCTAGTGAATGGAGCTGCAGAGCTCTGATTGGCTGGCAACACCCCAAACCAGGAAGTGTTGATAGCCATCTTGGCATTCGACTTCAGCTGTCACCAGAAAAAAAGTGAAATAGGAAGAAAAGGTAGGGGCACTCTGACCCCTTAGCTCTAGTGCTGGGGTCCCACAGAGACCCTGCCAGAGCAAAAAACTGTTTGTGTTTTTTAATTTGTAATTTACCATGTTTAGTGGGGTTGCTGTGAATTTGTTGAAAAAATTGTGTTTTAAAGCCACCGGTCTGGAGGCATGTTTAAAATAAGGAGGGAGTGCACACAGGGTCCCTCTCCTAGGCTCATGTAGGGGGGCAACACAGCCTCGCTGTGCCCTGGGGACCACTACCACCATGGGGCAAAATGTGTTTATTGTTACAGGGGTAGAGTCCTGTGGACCCCCAAACCCCAGGGACCTCCTTGGGGCTAAACTAGTGATGTACTGGGGGGGCACACTGCCACCCCCCCACAGCCCCAGGGACCACTACCACCCCAGGTATAAATTAAAACAATGAGAGGAGACTGTTGTGGATCCCAGGGGACCAACAACTCCCCACGGCAATAGATGTGCGAGGGGTCCATGTGGCCCCCCTCGAGGAGCTAATGATGACCCTGGGGATTGCCACCTCCCAGGGCTGGCTCCTGCTATAGGCCATGGTGCCCACTCCTGGGACACAGCTGTATGCTTTTGCTTGGTGGGAGCTGCCAGGCCCTGCAGCCAACCCCTGCTGTGCACATCCTTCAGCCATGCATGGCTTGGGGTTTCGTGGACAGGGGTTGGAGGTTGGCTGCAGGTTGAAAAAAACTAAGGTTACAGGGATTTTATAGTTAGGAAATAAAACCAAAAAAACAAAAAACAACAGTTCACTTAGAAAACAAAGGTTACAGGGACGTTATAGTTAGGGTCCCATTTAAATATACAAAACTATAGAAATTCACCTATTATGGTTATAGTTATCTTAAGTAACCATAACTCGTGCCCGAAGGTAACTATAACTCACACCCTTGCCGTGCACTGCTAATTACCACACAAATTACGGCACTCATGATTACTTTGATAACATCATTGATAATATCAATGTAATATTTGCAGTAAAATTTTGATGAAAAAACTGCATCTTGAGTACTCAGACACTCACACACCCACTGACAGAGACAAGCCCTGTGGCCAACCCCGATTCCGTGTGGCCAAAGGGCTTGCATGGTTGGGATATAAGGGCTTGGCGGCAGGGGTGATTGGATTAATGTAAAGTGATTAAAATTACTTTACATTAAAAAAACATAGAAATTCACTGAAGAAAAACGAAGAGTATAGGGACATTATAGTTAAGTTTTGAATTTACTTATGCAAAACCATAAAAATTCAGCAGTTATAGGTAGTTATTTCAAGTAACTATAACTCCTGCCCTAAGTTAACTTTAACTTGTGCCTTCGCTGTGCGCAGCTAATTACTCCACCTAGTATATCATTGATGACATCTTTGGCATCTTTGATGTTACTTTTGCAGCATTTGCAATTAAATTATTGATAAGAAAACTGTGCATGGTGAGGGCACGAGTTATAGTTACCTTTGGGTGCCAATTACATTTTTTACGAGTAAATTCCAAACCTAATTCTATCTATCTATCTATCTATCTATCTATCTATCTATCTATCTATCTATCTATCTATCTATCTATCTATCTATCTATCTATATTATTTTTATTTTTTCACTCAAAATACCTAAGGTTACAGGGACATTACAGTTAGGAAATAGAAATAAAGATACAGAAATTCACTTAAAAAATCAACGGTAACAGGGATGTTATAGTTAGGCTCCCATTTGAAAATGTACAAATCCATAGAAATCACCTCCTATGACCTCTTGGTCAGTATCTGTTGCCCTCACCAGTTCATCTCCTCTGGCTGCTGCTGCCTCTGCTTGGAATAAACTGAGAGCCTGCCTGACTCTCAGTTCGAGTTCCACCTCCTATCGCAGGCTCGTGCCTGCACCTCAACCCTGATGGCCTAGTGGCATTTTCCCTATGCCGCTGCTGCCCTGAGGCCCTGCCCCTTTCCCCCCATAAAGTGCCCTTCTGCGTCCCAGCTGACCAAACCCCGACCTCCGTCCACTTCTTTTTAGCAGCCACAGCTCTGTTAGAGGGTGAGTCCTCTGGCCTCCTGGTCAGCGTCAGTTGCCCTCCCCATTTCAGTTACTCTGGCTGCTGCTGCCACTGCTTGGGACGAATTGAGAGCCTGCCTGACTCTCAGTTCGAGGCCCACCTCCACCCATAGGCTATTGCCTGCACCTCATCCCTGGTGGCCTAATAGCTATCTGTAAATAAGTATCTTCTCTCTCTCTTTACTCCTGCCTTTTACTTCTGCCTTTACTTCTATTTTTCACTTCTGTTTTTTTCTGTCTCTTTCTCTTCTTCTCCCTCTTGCGTTTTCCCTGTGATGCTGCTGCCCCTGTGACCCTGTCCCCGTCTCTCTCCAAAGCCCTTTTCCCACCCACATGCCTCCCAGCTGACGGGCCCCTCCACCCCTTCTCCTTCTTAATGGTGGCCGCAGCGCTGTGAGAGGGCAACACGTCTGACCTCCTGGTCAGCGTCTCTTTCCCTTTTTTTTCCTGTTACATTTTCCTCAGGCTGCTGCTGACCCTGTGACCCTGCCACATTCCCCCTGTGAAAATCTTTTCCTGCCTTCCCGCCTCAAGCCGGCCAGACCCCTCGCCTCCTTCCCCTTCTTAATGGTGGCGCAGCATGCCCGCGCCACTGGCGTGCCAAAGGAAAGCCCGTCTGCACCCATCTACGCCTGGACCACACCAAGAGGGTCATTATGACCTCGGCGGTCTTTTCGCAAGACCGCCGAGGTACCGCCGCGCTGAAGACCGCCAGTGGTGGCGGTCTTCGGCGCCGCGTATTATCACCACTGGCAGGCCGCCGTCCTTTTTCGTAAGGAAAGCCGCCAGCAGCCATACTGGCGGATGGCGGGAAAGTGGAGGTTGCTCAACCTCCACCGCCATGTCAACAGACACCGCCCACTGAATCACGTCCCATGATTCGGTGTGGCGGTGTTCTGGTGACGGTGTTCTGGTGGCGGAGCTGCCCCCATGGATCCCATCCCCTCCCGGAGGATCAATGGACAAGGTAAATTGATCGTCCGTTAGGGAAGGGGGTGGGGGGATGTTGTGCGCGTGCATGGGGTGTGCGTGTGAGAGTGTAGAGGGGATGAGTGAGTGCGTGTATGCGTGCAGGGGTGCTGTGTTTATTGGAAATGTGTGTGGGTCGAACAGTGTGCATATCTGTTTGTATGTGTGCGGGTATGTGTTATCGGGGTGTATGTGTGCGCATAGGGGTGTGTATATGTGCATGTTGGAGGTGTGTGCGTGTAGGGGTGTGTATATGTGCATGTTCGGGGTCGGGTGGGGAGGGGGGTTGTGCCACTTTTGTGGGGTGGCAGGGGGGTGGTGGGTGTGGGGGGAGGATTCGTGGGGGGCAGCGGGGGGTGGGGGAGACCCCTATCAGTGCCAGGGAAGGAATTCCCTGGCACTGATAGTGCCTACCGCCATGGATCTCAATGGCAGTTCCCAACCACCCGAGATCCATGGCGGTATGCAGGGTCCTGACACCGTCGGCGGTCTAGTGACGACGACCGGGCTGGAGACGGCAATCTCCAGCCCAGCGGTCTGCACCGCCATGGTGGTCGGAATGGTGAAGTGGCGGATGACCGCGGCGGTAACCGCTGCGGTGATAATTCCATACTTTTTTTCCGCCGGCCTGTTTGCGGTCTTACCGCCGCTTTACCACTGACCGCCAGGGCTGTAATGACCACCCAAGTGCCATGGACCATGGTTTTCACCCCTTCTGCAGCTTCGACGCCAGCACTCTACATGCCCTCAACCCATCTGCCTGCCACCAAACCAACCCAAAGAACAACCATGGACCTTTTTCTTGCTGCACCTGCTCCAGAACCCTCCAAGTACCACCCCATGATCCCGCACCAAGCTCAGACATCCAAATCAAGTGCATACTCCTTAACACATGCTCCCTGGCCAAGCATGTGGTAGAAGTCTGGGGCCTCGTTGCCTCAATAGCCCCAGATGTCACCTTCTTTATGGAGACCTGGATCACCCCCACTGCTGCCCCAGACATTGACACGGCCATCCCAGACAACTACAAAATCATCCACAAGGACAGTGCCAACCGGCCTGGAGCAGGCATTGCCATAATCTACTAAACTATCCTCCACCTGACTATCACCATTGAGTCACAATCTCTATCAACTCATGAGCACCTACATTTGAAGACCCAGACCAACCTCCATAAGTGGCGCCCTCATCTACAGGCCACTCAGACCGCGACCCCAGTTCTGCGAAGACATCGCCGACCTTGTTGCCCCCCAAGCACTCACCTCCACCGACTACGGGGCAAAAAAACTAAAGTCCCATTCAAATTGGATGGGGGCATGGGCATCCCTGATGTCTAGTGTCATTTCTATTACCTACTCATGGGGTGGATCTGGGTAAGTATTCCCATTCACGGGGAACGAGATGTAGTTACCTGTAGCTACCTTAGGGCAAGAAATATAGGGGGTCATTCCAACCCTGGCGGTCAATGACCGCCGGGTTGGAGGACCGCGGGAGCACCGCCGACAAGCCGGCGGTGCTCCCAAGGGCATTCCGACCGCGGCGGTAAAGCCGCGGTCGGACCGGCAACACTGGCGGTCTCCCGCCAGTGTACCGCCGCCCTTTGGAATCCTCCAAGGCGGCGCAGCTAGCTGCGCCGCCGAGGGGATTCCGACCCCCCCTACCGCCATCCAGTTCCCGGCGGTCCGCCCGCCGGGAACCGGATGGCGGTAGGGGGGGGTCGCGGGGCCCCTGGGGGCCCCTGCAGTGCCCATGCCACTGGCATGGGCACAGCAGGGGCCCCCGAAAGAGGGCCCCTACAAGTATTTCACTGTCTGCTTGGCAGACAGTGAAATACGCGACGGGTGCAACAGCACCCGTCGCACCTTCCCACTCCGCCGGCTCGATTACGAGCCGGCATCCTCGTGGGAAGGGAGTTTTTCCCTGGGCTGGCGGGCGGTCTTTTGGCGACCGCCCGCCAGCCCAGGGAAAAACTTAGAATACCCTCCGCGGTCTTTCGACCGCGGAGCGGTATTTCGGAGGGGGGAAGTCTGGCGGGCGGCCTCCGCCGCCCGCCAGACTTGGAATCACCCCCATAGTTACTTGAGGTAACTCTAACTATAACTGGTGGATTTCTATGGTTTTGTAAGTTTAAAATGCGAGCCTAACTATAAAGTACCTCTAACATTTGGTGTTTTAAGGATATATATATATATATACATATATATATATATATAGATATATAGATATATAGATATATAGATATATTGTTAGAGGATATTATATATATATTTATAGTGAGTCATTACAAGTGCTGCACACAGGCAGGGCATGCAATGCAACCCACCCACACTCATATGTACCTTTGCTAAAAACCTGACTAGTGTCCTTATTTTGTTAAACCCAGAACTTTATTTGATAATGTGTTTTGGAATGGCTTTTAGCTACAGTCAAATGTAACCTTAAGATCTACACTGTTACACTAGTAACTTAAGGGGCTCTCAATTTGTTTTCAAGAGTCAACTCACTTGTTCACTTGTTTCTGTTTTATAAGGGCAATGACTGTTGAAAAACCCAGATCAGGGAAAGTAATCTGTTAAGATCAAATCTTTTAATGAATAAATTGAATCATATTGGCTCATTGAAGGGAATCTCTACTTTCACCACCTATTTTCTCAAATTGACAGAATATGATACACCGTTAAGTGGGGGCTGGTCCTATGGGATTTCTTAGCTTAGTGTTTTTTCCCTGTGATATCACTAATGACCGTGAGGGAGTCCTGACCAGATCTATTTCTTCTAAGTATCCTAAAATCGGCTGCATGAGTGACAGGGTAAGACACCATTCTCCTTGCCAATTTAAATATTTCACCCAGACTGAAAAATTACTGTCTTAATAAATCACTTTTCAAGTATATTTTTCAAGTAACTGAAGCAATAAAAACAACAAACTATTTATAGCTATGAATTATATTGCTAAGGTCTCAAATCACACTATAGATCAATTTTCAGATACAGAGAGAGAAGAGGCATTAAATATTCCTAGCCTCATTTTCTGAGATCATGTACAGTAGATAACATTGGAAAACACTAATAGAAGTGGAATAATGGGTCACTTATCACTTATCACTTATTGTGCCACGCATTCCAGTCATAGTCTCTCAAAATCTAGCTCTGTAAATGAATATGTTACTGTTTCTTTGATCGTCTTTATTTTGCTATCTGAATTAGAGATTGTAAACCCATCCTAATAGTGATCATAACATAATAACATTCTATGATAGTATTGTTACAAGGGAAACCTTACCTTGAAATATGGTGAGAGGAAAAGTCCACCTTAATACATCAAATGGGAAGGTATGTTGGGCAGCCTCCAATAAAAACATAAGGGAGAGGGTGTGGCCATGGAAGCAACCATGATGACTGCCTAGCATCGAGATCAGCGACTAGAACAGCCGAACCCCTCGCAGCAAGGGCCTACATTGTGGCTGATGAGCAGATGGCAAGCTCCAGATGAGCTGATGGGCTGCTGGTGCAGCTTAGAGTGCTGCAGGCTGGATTCTTGCACAGTTTATGCAGCATTACAGGCCACACTCAGAGTCTCACCAACACCACAACGAGCCTTGGAGGCCTGGCAGTGACATGTGTTGTTGATGAACCTAAGGTTGTAGCAGTTGGTACCCAGCATCAACCACTTGCGCTAGCTGTGGTCTGGAAGATGCCTCTTAGGGCCTTTGTGGCACATACATTGATGCCAGATAAGGCCTCTTCCTACTTCAGAGTTAAAAGGCACAGAGGAGTGGGAAGGCGTATAATATGTCAGTAGGCCTAGGAGGGCCTTAATTGGTCTATACTCTGCTGCCACATCTCCCCACTCTAACTCCTCAGAGTTTCACTTCCATCAGCTTCTTGCTATCTCTGTTTTGGTGCCCACTGGGTCAGGGAGGTGCTGTGGGGCAGAACTGGCCCCCTGTCACAGAGGTTCTCCAATCATCACTCCTTACAATTGCTGGCCATTATGGACAGAGCAAATTGCTGTTTAACTGCCACCAGGCAGCCGGGCAGGCACAACACCACAAGGCATGAAAGAGGGGTAGTATCATAGGCCAGAGAAAACACATGTTACATTTGAAGCTTAAGACCGGCCAATATTGTTTCCATGTTCATTAATCTAAGCAGGATTACTAAGCGGCTGGACAGGAACGACGCAAGGTTGTACAGTGTTGAAGAGGGGATTTCTGACCTCAATGATGGTGTCATCTACGTGATCAATAAGGCTGGCAGGATGGAAAGGCTAATTGCTGCGCTGGTGTCCAAAAATGAAGGTTTGGAGGACATATTATGGCACAACAAAATTTACATTGTTGACATACCTGAAACTGCAAAGCTGGAGAATTCTTGCTTTCAGAAATCTTTTGGATTGTCCAGCTTCTCAAAGTCTTCCTGGTGGAGCAGGTGCATAGGTCTTTAGGACCCCACCCATACCCTGGGTCTCTGCCAAAGCCCCTGATTGCCTGCCTCCTTAACTAACACAATCATGACACTACCTTGTGCTTGGCCCGTAAACATGGCCTGCTACACTACCAGGAGTCAATAATATTGTTTACACAAACCACAGCTGCATGTTTCAAAGGGCATGTATCAAATTTGCAGAGGTTGACAATCTGCTCCAGGATGGGGGAGCCCAATGTAGCTTATTATATGCAGGCCTAGTGAAGGTGGATGCATATGGCTATACCCATGTGTTCACCAACACTGCAGATACCTGAGGGCACTTTTGCTTTTCATAGGGCTAGCCTCCCCCTGAATCAGCAAATTGACTGATTGCCCAACTGCTCCCACTGGAGAGGTTTGTGGCCATGCTAGGACATTCGTTTGGAGGCTATTGTGCATGTATAGAGCCTGTCACTCTGGTCTGCCTCACTTGTTGCTTTTCTGCTTTTTCTTTTTTGACACCTGCTGCTCATGATTCTTGTTTTGCCTTTGATGATACTCTACTGGTGGGTAATGTCAATGGAGTGTTGCCACCACGTGGGTGGGCTGTATATCACCATTATTATTGTTTTTGAAAAGTTGGTTGATGGATACCACTGAAAGTTGAGGCTACAGTATGGATGGGGGCCTGCAAGAACAAATGTTAGATGTTTTATTCCACATTCCGGTACATCTACACTTGGATTGCATGAGAAGGTAATATGCTTCAAATCATGTTTTGATGTTAGACACTATGGGGGTGATTCCGATAGAGGCGAGCGGCGGTAGCCGCCCGCCTCGCGGGAACCGCCATATGGCCGCTCCGCGGTCGAAAGACCGCGGAGGCCATTCAGGCTTTCCCGCTGGGCTGGCGGGTGACCGCCAGTAGGCTGCCCGCCAGCCCAGCGGGAAACCCCTCCCCACGAGGAAGCCGGCTCCGAATGGAGCCGGCGGAGTGGGTATGTGCGACGGGTGCAGTTTGCACCCGTCGCGTATTTCAGTGTCTGCATTGCAGACACTGGAATACACAGTGGGGCCCTCTTACGGGGGCCCCTGCAGTGCCCATGCCATGGGCATGGGCACTGCAGGGGCCCCCAGGGGCCCTGCGGCACCCCCTACCGCCATCCTGTTCCTGGCAGGAGACCCGCCAGGAACAGGATGGCGGGAGGGGGTGTCAGAATCCCCATGGCGGCGGAGCGCGCTCCGCCGCCATGGAGGTTTCTGCAGGGCAGCGGGAAACCGGCGGGAGACCGCCGGTTTCCCGCATCTGACCGCGGCCGAACCGCCGCGGTCAGAATGCCCTGCGGGGCACCGCCGGTCTGTCGGCGGTGCTCCCGCCGACCCTGGCCCCGGCGGTCTGAGACCGCCGGGGTCAGAATGACCCCCTATGTTTCACTCTGAGACGTGCAACACTTCACCACTCTAGATTGTTCCACTTCCTCACATGGAATGTTATTGGCATCCACAATCCCCATAAGTGTAAACACATATTGATTTATCTTTACTGACATGGGAAGGATGTTACCTGCCTGCAAAAACACACCTCCCCTCCATAGGACCTATGACGTATGCTTCCAAATGGGGACAATATTGGTACTTTGCCTCCTATAGTTCATTTGCTTGATGTGTTTTCCCACAGGTCCATCATAAAATTGTTGTACCAATAGTTAACCGACAAGGCTTCTATCATATTCTTGTTAGCTTCATAGAAGGCCACAGTGTAGCCATTGTTAACATTTATACACCCAATACTGACATGCCCACTTTTTTCTGTGACTTTCTACTAATCCACACACCAGCATTTAACACATGCATGGATTGCCCCTAAACCCCATTCCATAGTGTTTCTGCTGGATGTCTTGGGCAGATATGGTTTATTGGATATTTGATGCGCTCTTCGTGATACAAGATTGGAATTTAACTATTGCTCTGCCCTGCACAGGACATTATCCCATTTAGCCTATTAGTTCATTTCGAAAATTGAAGCTCCATGTGTTTCTGATATAACTCACCTGCCACACACACTTTCAGACCACTCTCCAGTCAAGCTAGCCTTCGCGCTTCTGACCTCTCAGTGGTCCCGACCATGCTAGTGCTTTACTCGTAGCACATGACATGACCTGGTTTTCTGCTCCCAGGTTAGGGAGGGGATACATGAGTATTTCCGGCTTTATGAGTGTTCGGTCTTCTACCTGGCATCCCTGTGGTAAGCTTTTAAGGTCAATATAATGAAAGGGGGTGCAAAAAGACACCTGGGGCCAGATAAAGAAGCCAGAACAGGCCCAAAAGCAGTTAGCTTTTTCTGCCCGCAGTTAGATCAGGTCTTTTACCTTCTGGACCAGCATCATCTCCTTAACCCTTATAAAGAACTAGCATTTAGAAAAATAAAATATTTGGGAAAGTACGCCTTAGCTCGATGGTAGGTGAGGGTTAACTACCTGGCATCTCTGCTTAGAGAGGAAAGACACAAAAGTCATGCACCCCAGCTACACACACCGACCAGGAAGACTTTGATTTCTAACAAGGACATCACCCTTGAATTTGTTTGATATTATAGCCAGTTATACACCTTGTGTTTGACAATGGCTGTACCCAATATTTGCTTCTATATAGACAACATTGTAATATTGTGGCTTGACGATGATCTCTGTCAATTTTTGACCACAATTAATGAATAAGTTCTAGTTGCCATTGAAAATCTGTCAGACCACAAAGCCCAGGATGGTGATGGCCTCAGTGGAGAATTTTATGAAGCCTATCAAAAGATGTTAACCTACCATTTACTTGAGGTCTATGCCTTGGCTTTTGACAAAGTAATCTTACCACAGTCCCATCGGGAAGCTGTAACCATGCTGCTGCTTAAGTATGGCAATGACCCCACGGTTTGCTCCTTGTACAGAGCACTATTGGTCATGAATATTGATAATAAGATACTTCCAAAGTGATAGCAGCTAGATTATCTTTTGTAGTGGAAAAGCTGACTTTAGCAGCTCAGTCTGGTTTTCTGTCTCATCAGTCAACAGCTACTAACCTTTGCACATCTTTCTCAATTCCGAACCAGCTCAGCCCTTCACTAGAAGCCACAACTGTGCTATTTGATTCGATCTTTGGTTCTATATAGTGCTAGAATGCCCCTGGGGCATCTTGGCACTGCTGCTGTCACAGGTAGAAGCAGTGGCAAAAAAAGAAGGAGAGTAACATTAGTGACTAAAGAGCCATGTTTTAAAAGATTTCCTGCAGGACAATAGATCTGGGCAGTTCTTTAGATGCATGAGGAGAGAGTTCCACAATTTAGCTATCCTCATAAAGAACTCCTACCTCCCCGTGAGGCACTGTGGGCCGTAGGTAGCACTAGCACTTGGCTACAGTGGATCTGTGCTTCCGGGATGGGTTGTACTAGATAAATCTGTCCTGAAGATAGCCTGGGCCGATGGTGTGCAGTGCCTTGAAAGCTACCCAAAGAGCTTTATATTCTATTCTCATAGCTAGTGGAAGCCAATGTAGCCCAATCAAGTCCTGGACACAGACTGATATTTTAGAACTCCCAACAGGAGCTGGGCCGATGCATTATGTAGCATCTGAAGTTTATGGAGAATGGTTTGTCCGAATGCCCATAACGGGCATTGTCTGAGCCATAATTGGATAGAGCAAGAGTGGTGACCTGAGGAAATGAAGGGGCAGATTTTCCTAATAATTACCAAGGTAACAAATACTGATGAAACATGGGTATTAAACCTAATCTTTATAATTAAGTTTATTTTCTAAGATAATTCTCAGGTTGTTCATATTCCTCATTGGTGAAGAAAGTGCCACAATTTCCCAAGGCTACCAACTTGGTGACCAAAATGAGTTGTCCTTTCCTGGGATAAGAACCTCCATTTTCCCAGAGTTAAGTTTTAAAGAGTTCATCCTCATCCAGCTGCCTATGTGAGACATACTGGAACTAAATTTGAGGCAGTGTCTTCCAGATTACTGAATGCTGAGACCACTATTTGGGTATTCTGAGGCAGTCCTCCTTTTGGCCCTGATCACCCTAAACTCTTTGACAGATACTGGTGGTTAGTGACTCTGACTGTGCCCTGGGCACTGCTAACCATCCCCAGGGCCAGTGCTCTGTGTAAAATGGTATATACAAATTAGGCATAATTGTAATTGGCTCTGACAAACTGTTTATAAGTACCTAGTATATGGTGGGAGATGTACGTTTAGGGACCCCAGTGTAGTTAGGACACCCCTCGGTGCCCTGTTGTGGTCTCTGATATCATTGTAGTAGTGGGCGTGCCTTGCTGGCTGCTTTAAAAATAAATGTAACTCCAAATTTGACTTTGGAATTAAAAGTACTTCCAAAGTCTCGAACTACCTTATTTTAACATATAGGTCACCCCAAGGTCTGCCCTCGGTGCTCCAGGGGTTGGGTGCAATGTAAATCTAAGCAGGGACTTTATAGAAGGTGTTTTATTTACCCTGGTGAGGAAGAAAAAGCCAAGTTCATCTGTGTCCATTGTAGTGCATTAACTCCGTGGGCTAACATTGGGAGGCTTTATTTAAGAATAATAAAGTCTCATTTTCACTAGAAAAGAGCTAAATATGTCAGGTTTGATATAAAAATTAAAAATTAGAATAAATCCAACAGGATGTATTATATCTAGTCAGAGAAAAATGTTTAGAGCTCCTTCTGAAAGTAACCAAAATCAGCCCTTTAGTGCCTGAGCAAAGCTACCTTTGTTGTGTAGACCCTCATTATTCTAACGAAAGTACTGGATTTGAGCGGCAGAATAATTTGCACTGTGGGGGACTGAGTCTGAACCCACTGCAGGTGACACCTGTCGGCCTAATCCGGGTTTTGCTCCGGCTAACTAGCAGTGCCTTATCTCTACCCGAGAGCAGGGATGACTGGGCAGCCGAGCGCATGACACAATTGACTCCTCAGGAAATCGTGGTCACTCAGATCGCATCGTTTCTCTCATTTACATTAGTCTCACATATACAAGGACAATCAGAGCCAGTATATGTTTCAATAAGGCTTTAATAAAGCAACTGCGTCTTAGATAATAAAGCATGTACTACAATAACCAGGATAGTAAAACATGACAGGAATAAAATTGTGACAAGGAGAGTGAAGCTTAAAATTAATGCTACCATCTTGTCATTAAAATCGTTAAAATAATTCCTACCTAGGCTATATTAGAGCACAATATGTTAAGCCCTATTTCTGCCCTTCAGTTCCCCTGGGAAGACATCATCTTTCATACCTGAGCAAGAGGCATGTAGTCTACATAAGCAGCTGTAGTGAAGTGTTCAGAAATCAGCATACAGTCGGGGTCATCTGGCTATAATCTCCCTCTAACGTGATTGGGACATTGGGGTGTTTTATAATAAAATAGCTGATGTTCCAAGAAAGGTGCTGGCCTAGACAAGGAACAGTTAGATAGAGAGAAATAAAACAAGACCATAAATCTGGCTATTGTTAAAATAATAAACAAAGCGGAGTAAAATATATCTAGTGCACAGCAGCAGGCCTAGTTCGGCCTAGGCCTAGTTCGCTAAAATAACGTGTGTGAAGCTATTAAAATGGCTATACAACACCTTAATGAGGTGTAAAGTGGCCTGGGCTGGAACAAAGGAACCATCTGGTAAGAAGAGATCTGCTGCAGCAGATGGAAGAGCAGGACTGGGGTAGAGTGGCCAAACTGGTTTTCAAAGGAGGGAAAGCTACCTTAGACATAAACTAGACCTGCCCCATTTCCTGTTTCCCCAGCCAGATGAGAGCCCCAGTAATTAGATTAGGAGAGGGGCTGGAAGGGGTGTGTTAGAAAAACTTAGCCATACCAGTGGAAGGGCTCACCCAGATATAAAATCCAAGGAGAGATTTTCTCAATCTTGAATTTGTAAAGAATGCTGCTTTCTGGGATTTATTTTTGCCATACTTTGCAGAAAGTGGTCACCTCAGCAGGTGGCACCCTGCACTTCATTGCTCAGGGGTGCCCACCTGCTTGCCAACTCAGGAGCAAGGATATATATATGTGAGAGCTGCCCAGAAAATCATATCCCTGCTTGGAAGAAGATACTGGAGAAGAAGGACTGCCCTAAGGAACCTCTGGTCTGCACCTGAAGGACTGTACCCACAAGGACTGCATCTGCTGCACATTCTGTGCTTCACCAAGAAAATAACTTTGCCTTGCTTCTGCAACTCCAGGAGCAGACTCCCTGTAAGCTAGAAGTACAATGGAGCTGAACAGAGTCGCCTGCATCAAGTCCCGCAAGAAGAGCCCAGCCAACTACTATCTAATGGCCATTTGGGGATTCAGACCAGGTGCATTCTGAGAACTGTAGTCCAAACTCCCAAGGAGCAACCCAGAGCTTCTGTAACCGTGGATCAAGTTTTGGACCCTTCACAGAACCAAAAAGGACTTCTGGAAGAATATTTAGAATTTTGGAGCAACTTTGCAAATAAGCTCTATAAGTAGACCAATCCAATGCCGTGAGTCAAGCTGGCGACCTTTACCCACAACCCAACCTAAATTTCAGGTTCATCCCCCTGAAAGCTCTGGAGTGGCAGACTTCTAGGATTTGACAGGGGTCTCAATGAAAGGCAATCTGATGACATTGCTTCATAATTGGCTTGCTGGAGAGGACCACACGATATTGAGGAAGAAAATCTCCAGAAACATTTTTAAGTGTGAAGTTAAAACTTTGACCAAAGACTCCCGCTCAGTGTATCTGAGCAGTGATCCATCAATGTGGGCCTCAACTTTTGACTTTGCCCAGGTGAAGCACGATTGACGTGTTTTGTTTTTAGGCACTAGAAAGTTGTTTTTTTTACATTTAATCTTTAAAAATTAATATCTCCAGTTCCCTACATTAGATGTTTGTCATTTTGGTGTCAATTTAAAGATAAGAATATTTCCCATCTTTATACATTGGTGCTAGATATTTATTGTGTGTTGTGTTTTATTTATTTACTGTTTTGTTGATATTAAGGGCCAGATGTAGCAAAGGATTTTACCCATTCTGTGTCTATGGGAAAAAGCTTTCGTACATATGGCCCCAAGTGCTTTGCACAGCTGGCTCCTAAATTAAGCCTAACTCTTGTGGGCCAAGCTACCAAGGGTTGAGCAAGGATGAATTTAGAGAAAACTTGACAGGACCTAGTTTGGGATTGTGGCCTGTTAATAAGTGGAGGTAACTACCTCCCCTTATTAATAATCCTCTTTCCAACATGTATCATTGGCATGTGACACCACTGAAAATCCAAATGATTTGATGAGCCAGTGGGATGACATAAAGATTGACAAGAGTACGGCTCTGCAAGGAGTCCTGTGACATACCACGTGGCAGGCAAAATTGGTCAGAAATAAAAACACCCATGGCCACCATTAGGAACGTTTTATCCAGTTGACAGCAAGACCACTTATTCCTTACCATCAGGATGGTATGATTGACAGTATCAAAGGCTGCCAAAAGGTCCAGTAATATTAGTGCGGCCTTGTCACCGCCATCAAAATGGACCTCAGCTCCTCTCATGAGGACACAAGCAGTGTCTCCTTACTGTGTTCCCTTGTAATATTCATATTGTGCACAGTCCAGCATGCTGGATGCCATGAGTTCAGTATTCAATGCCTTCTCCAGTAGCTTAGGTTTTGATGCCAAAAAAAGCATTTGAGTCACTATAACAGGCTACCGTAGGATTCTTTCAATTATTCCAGCTGTTATAGACTCAGCCTGTGGATAGGGTGCAGCACAATGGACTTACATTGGACCTCTTCACTATATATTGCACCACCAAGCTAGGATGTCCCCTTTCTCCCTTACTGTTTGTCCTGGGCATGGACCCCCAAGTGAGGATTCTGTGGGAGTGACACCTCCATCAGGGGTTCACCTCCCCCACTGGCTAGCTTTAGTAATCCATGTATGCCAATGACATTCTATTATTTGTCAAAAACCCAGCAACAAACATATTCCGATGGTCCATGAAATACTTTGTTTTGGAGGTTACTCTGGATTATTAATCGACTGCTCCAAATGCAAGTTATTTCCTCTTATGAAGTTCACCTCCCCTGTGAACCTGGAATTCCCAATCTGTTTGAAGATGGACGACATTAGATATCGGGGCTGGTTCTCCATAATAATAGGGACACGATTATCTGTCACAACTATGGCCCACTCATGGAGCGGTTGGAGATACAGATAGATTTCTGAATCAGGCTATTCTTGTCCCTTGGCAGGAGGACTGCGGTCCTGAAAATGGTGGTGCTCTTCTATATCTCTTTGTGACTATATCAATCCCATTAATTTTTTCAGACCCAAAGTAGCGCATTGCTCAAAATGGTGTTGGGCAGCAAACAGTCTAGGATTAGGTGGGATATTCTCACTCTCTCATATATAAAGGGGAGATCGGAAGTACCCCACTTTGCATTGTACTATTTAGTAACACAGGCTCAATATGTGTAGAACTAGTGTCATCGGATGTGTCTCCCTTCCCTTAGATCAGAGCATGCATAGGCAAATGGTGTCTCACTTGTGATCCTCCTTCCCTAGGGTAGCCTTGTGGACCACAGGGAAAAAAGTCTGTTGCCAAGACCTGTTGAGCATGAAGGCAATTAGCCCAGAAGCTCAATCACCCATTTCTCTACTTTCCATCCATACCATTACTGAGGAATCCTGTGTTGCCACTCACCATGGAAACACTGCTATGCAATACTTTATCACAGTGGGGGGGTGCATGACGTGGGTACCTTTTACACTCAGAGAACATTTGTATCTGCAGACCCTATAACATTCCCACACATACTGACTTCATTAGATTGATTTCTCTATGCTACGCTAAGCTTCATGCTCCAAGAATGAATTCCTGATTTCCCAGAGCAACTGGTGAACTTTACCCCACCGACACTTCTGATACAGTCTACAGACGCAACCCAGTGAGTCTACAGACTTTACCTTAACTGTGCATCACTTAAACCATCCCTCACAGATTGTGCTAGACGTGCTTGGGAGAGGGACATTGGTGCTCTTCTGAGATAGATGCAGTAGCATTACTGCTGCATGCTGACCAAACTTGTTTCATTAAATCGTCATCACAAACTTTTATACTTTAAAGATTTAAACCATTGCCATTCCATCCCAGAGCAATGGGTTGTGATTGACAACACATAACTCCATAATGGCCGTAGGTGCGGCAATATTCATGTGGATTTTATATATCTAGCCTGACATGCCCAGCAATACATACTTTCAGGACGGAGGTGAAAGACACAATGTTAGATATACTAAAATCACCATCACCCCATCCTCTCATGACTATTTTGAGGTACATCATAAACATATCAAGGTGAATATGCAGGTTGACCACGCCAGAGCTTCCAGGGCCAGGGGCCAAGACAATTACCTATTACCATCATAAAGTTGGAGGAAGATTGGTGGTTTAGTTACTAGGCACCTCTTCAAAACTGGACAAGTGTCTACCACATAGACAGGTAGTATTAGTCTCCCTTTACACAAGAAAGGTTCAATGAACTCACCAAGTACTGTAGGCATATAGAGCTGATTGACACCATTGGAAAAATAATCATCAAGAGTGTTTTAATTAATTTACAAAGCTGGGTAGATGATAATAAACAGTGGAGTAAGCTATTTTTAAAGTGAATAGTCCACCTCAGGATAACATTACAGTGTTGTACATGACTTTAGAAACATTTGTATTTAAATTATGAGAAATTGAGTTCCTGGTTGCCTGGGGTGTGCTCACAGGTAACGTAACAAACACAATTTTTGTCAGGGTAAGGCACAAGCCAACCCCAATTTAACCTGTGCTCAACCCCCCAGAAAGCATGGCACAGAGAAGCCAGACAACTTAGAGGCAATGTGTAAATTATCTGTCCAACACTTCAAACAGTAAAACATTGAAACCACCACACATAAAATCCCACACCAGTTTAGAAAAATAGAGCTTAATGTAATAACTAAAACTAAAAAAAGCCACACAGTAGAACCAGAGCAATGAATTTTAATGAATTAAGTGAAAAATAGCACCTAAAAGCACAAAATGCCAAACGTGGCTATCTAGTCAAACTGGACAGGGTAATTCTAAAAGTTCAGGCCGACCTTGAAAGAGCACCGAGGAGATACAGTCCCAGATTAATTCCACTGAAGATTTACCTTCTCAGAGTTTGTGCCTAGAGTCCTGTTCATGTTGGAGAGGGCTGCAAGGAGCAAGGAGAGCATCACAGCAGGCTGTTGGCATGGTAAAAAGAGCAGACTGGGTGTCGTGGACATGTGGGCTGAAGTTTGCACTGCCTGTCCCCTGTGGGTGGTCGATGCTGTTCTGTGAAGAGACAGGCTGCCGTCAGCATGCACTGGTTTTTGGTCTGAAAGCCACAGTCTCAATACAAACTGGCCTAATCGCAGATGCTAAGAGGCCAAAACCTTGATTTAAGCTTACTGAGCCACACCAAGGCTCCAGGACGTAAGGGGCACCAATTGAAGGTCAGGAACGCACTGGTGCGTGGTCCAAGAGCTGGGAGGAAATCCCTTTAGGTCTCCGAGGCTCAGATGCAGAGGTCAACAGATGTGCGCTTGGAGTTACTTTGGGGTCCTGGGTTCAAGATGAAGTCACAGCTCTAGTTCTTATTCCCTAGGCAAGAGGCCAGCAGGTCAGCACAGCAGGGAAGCAGTTCCTTTAGGGCAGCAGAGTTGCAAACTATATAGCAGGTCAGCAGTCCTTCTTCCTCGCAGAGTATCCACATGTCCAAACTTGTACTGAAGATTTGGTGTCTGAAGTCAAGGGCACAGTTGTGCCTTTGAAGTGGGTAGACACTTCTAGAGGTATGTGTGAGAATGTAGCCTCTTTTTGTAGCATAGTTACACCCATTTTTGGCCTATTTGTCAGTGTGTTCGACTGTATCACTGGGATCCTGCTAGCCAAGACCCCAATGCTTATGGTTTGTGGCATGTGTGCCAGTATGTTTGGCTATTTTCTCAGTATGCTTGATTGTGTCACTGGAGCCCTCCTAACCAGAACTCCAGTGCTCCTGCTCTCTCTGTTTCTAAATTTGTCACTATAGTCTAGTGACTCCATATTCCACTCCCAATTGGCATGCTGGACCCCCCTTCAAAGTCCCTAGTATGTGGTACCTAGGTACCCAGGACATTGGGGTTTCAGGAGATCCTTTTGGACTGCAGCATTTCTTTGCCACCCATAAGGAGCTCATACAAACACTTCTTCAGGACTGCCATTGCAGCCTTAGTGAAATAGTGTAAGCACTATTTGACAGCCATTTTCACTGCACCAGGTAACTTATAAGTCACTTATATGTCTAACCTTCAGCTCCTGAAGGCTAGGTGCATGGTTACTGAGTGTGAGGGCACCTCTGTACTAGCAGAGGTGCCCCTATTTTGACCAGGACCAATTCAACGGACTTTGTGAGTGCAGGAGTGCCATTCTAATTGTGCACTACATATAAGTCAATACATATATGTAGCTTCACTAAGGTAACCCCGAATATGGCCATGTGAGGTGTCTAAGATTGAGAAATTGCACTCCCAATCAGTTTCTGGTATGGGGGACCAATTACATGCACTGTGGGGGCTCCACCCAGGACCCTGAGTACTGCCAAACAAGCTCTCTGAGGTTTCCACTGCAGCCCCATCTGCTGCCACCTCACAGACAGGCTTCGGCCCTCCTGGGGCATGGGCAGCCCAATCCCAGGAAGGCAGGACAAAGCATTTCCTTTGAGACTGGGGTGTTACTCCCTCTCCCTTTGGAAATAGGTGTTACAGGCTTGGGAGTGGTATCCTCCCAGAGCCTCTGGAAGTGCTTTGAAGGGCACAAACAGTGCCCTCCTTGCATGATCCAGTCTACACTGGTTCAGGGGCCCCCAGTCCCTGCTCTGACATGAAACTGGACAAAGGAAAGGGGAGTGACCACTCCCCTGTCCATCACCACCCCAGGGGTGGTGCCCAGAGCTCCTGCAGAGTGTCCCTGGGTTCTGCCATCTTGTTTTCAGGATGGTCAGGGTACTCTGGGAGTATCTGAGTGGCCAGTGCCAGCTGGTGATGTCAGGAACCCCTCCTGATAGCTGCTTACCTGGTTAGATGACCAATCCCCCACCCAGGGATATTTAGTGTCTCTCCTCTGGGTGTTTCCTCAGATTCAATTTTGCAAGAATCCAGCAGGACTCCACTGCAACCTCTGCTTCACCTTCTACTGTTGTATCAACCGCAGAACTGATCCAGGAACTCTACAACTGCAACAACATATCTAAGAAGGCTACTGCAACTCTGTAACTTCAGCTCCTGCCAGCAACTGCAACAGTTTCCAGATTGTGCATGATCCAAGGACTGCCTGTCTTCATTCTGCACCAGAAGGACCAAAGAAATCTCCTGTGCAGTGACAGAGTCACTTCCCTGTTTCAGCAGGCACCTCTCTGGAGCGATGACCGGTATTCTGGGTCACCTCTCCTGATGACGAGCGAGGATCCTGGAACACAGGTGGTGGATAGAAGTGAAGCTGACTGTTCAAAGGTCCAGCTGTCCAAATTTGGTGGAGGTAAAAGCTTGCCTCCCCAAGCCAGACAGTACCCCTGTGCACCATCCAGCTCCTAGGGCTTCTGTGAGCTTCTCCAAGCAATCCTTTGTGCATAGTGTTGCCCAGTTCCCCGGCACTCTATCCTGCAAAGCTGCAAAGCTCAGCTCCCTGAGTTGTTCTCTGGCGGCGTGGGATCCCTTTCTGTAGTGCTGTGATGACTGCAATTTGCAACTCCTTTTTCCCCATGTCCTGGGAATCCTGTGGGTGCTGCTTGTTTTTCTGAGGGCTCTCTGAAGTGCTGAGAGTCCCCTCTGTCTCCTCCTTCTGAGTTTGGACCCCCAGGTCCCTCCTGGGTCCAAGTAGCACCTTTTCCCGCCAACCACATCTTTTGCGTGAAGCAAGGCTTGCTGGTCAAATCCAGTGACAAAAACCAGCCTGCATTCTTCTACTTGATGTGGGACATCTCTTTCACCACGCATGAACCCACAGCTGTCTTCTTTGGTGCATCTCTGACTTTTTCTACTAACCGTAAAATCAACTTTTGCACCTTCATCCGGGTTGGCAGAGGCTCCTGCTCTTACTGGACTCTTCATCTGTTCTTAGACTTGGTGTCCTCTCTTCACAGGTCTTCAGGTCCAGGAATCCATCATTTGTGTCTTGCAGTCTTCCTTGGATTGTTCATAATCCTTTACCATGACTCCTAGTGTGTTCTGAGGAAACTTGCTGCATTTTACTCCTGTTTTCCTGGACTCTGGTGTGGGTACATTACTTACATTTGGTGTTTTCTTACACTCCTAGCACCCCCCTACACACTACTCTTGCCTGGGGGGAACCAACTTCCTCATTCCACTATTTTAGTATATGGTTTGTGTTGCTCCTAGGCCCGTTCTAGTCTATGGTGATTTCCACTATTTGCACTATTTCATGACTGTGTACTTACCTAATTTTGGTTACTAGTGTATATTTTATGTGTATTACTTACCTCCTAAGTAAGTATAGCCTCTAAGATATTTTTGGCATTGTGTCCCAAAAAGAAAGAAGTACCCTTATTTTTGGTAACACTGAGTATTGTCTTTCTTGTGTGTGTGTGTACTGTGTGACTACAGTGGTATTGAAAGAGCTTTGGATGTCTCCTAGTTCAACCTTGGCTGTTCTGCCTACAGCTACCTCTAGACAGCCTGGCTTCTAGACACTGCCTACATTTCACTAATAAGGGATAACTGGACCTGGTATAAGGTGTAAGTACCTTAGGTACCCACTACAAACCAGGCCAGCCTCCTACATTGGTGGTGCAGCGGTGGGATAAGTACTTGCAAAAGTTAGATAAAATATATCCTCTTCTTTTCTCAAACTTTATCCTAACTTTTTCTATCACTATGTCTTCTATTAAAGCCACCCCTAGGGTTATCAAGACAACTTATGAGAACCTTAACTTTAACCGTCTGAGGGGACTGTGATTGGAAAGAAGCTTAGGGATTGGGAAGAACCCCAATAAGGATTCCCTCTTAAATCTCCGCTTGCAAGATGATCAGGAGGGTTCTGATAGTCATGTAGAACCAGAGGGGGATTCCAACCAGGTAGATTCAGGATCCTGAAGATCCAGGGGACGGTCCTTCCACAGATCTTTCCACTAACAAACCTCCTAGTATGGTTGATAGTGGGAAGGGGTCACACATAGGTAGTGCACCCTTCACACCTAGAAGCCAGGTCACTAGGATTACATAAGTTATGGAAAGATAAGCCTCTGCTCATTCCCATGTTATCTCTGTAGGAGTCTGGCCTGGCTTATAGTGGGTACCAATGGTACTTACACCTTGTGCCAGGTCCACTTGTCCCTTATTGGTAAAGTGTAGTAGTGTTCTAGCAGCTTAGGCTGATAGAGGTAGCTTTAGCAGAGCAGCCAAGGCTGAACTAGGAGACATGCAAAGCTCATGCAATACCACGTATATCCTATAGGTACTATATCATAAGAAAGACAATACTCTTAGTTACTAAAAATAAAGGTACTTTATTTTAGTGACAATGTGCCAAAAATATCTCAGAGGATATACTTCCTTAGGAGATAAGTAACATACACAAAATTACCAACCAACCAACCAAATCAGGTAAGAAAAACAGTCAGAAAGTAGTGCAAACACTGTAGAACACTATAGGATGCAATAGGCCTAGGGCCAACACAATCCATATACTAGGAAAGTGGAATGTGAACCACGAATGGAACCTTAGGCTAGTGTAGAGTGTAGAGGGTCATGGGAGTGTAAGAAAACACTAAGGGTGTAAAAGATACCCCTTCCCAAGATTCTGGAAAGTAGGAGTAAAGGGCTACTATTTCCCTAGTGTTAGACTTTTCATCCTTGGCGCGGTCTCCCTTAACATTTTGCCTCTGATCCCCAGGTTGTTGATGTGTGCTGGACTCTGATTTTCCTGTTTTTGTTACTCTGGGCACTTTACCACTGCTAACCAGTGCTAAAGTGCAAGTGCTCCTGTTTAAAACGTGTATGTAACTGGTTCTCCATGACTGGCATATTTGTTTTACTGTTAAGTCCCTAGTAAAGTGCACTAGAGGTGCCCAGGGCCTGTAAATCAAATGTTACTAGTGGGCCTGCAGCACTGGTTGTGCCACCCACACAAGTAACCCTGTAATCATGTCTCAGACCTGCCACTGCAGTGTCTGTATGTGTATTTTTACACTGTAAATTCGACTTGGCAAGTGTACCCACTTGCCAGGCCTAAACCTTCCCTTTTCTTACATGTGAGACACCCCTAAGGTGGGCCCTAGGTAGCCCCAAGGGCAGGGTGCAGTGTATGGATAAGGTAGGACATACAGTAATGTGGTTTATATGTCCTGACAGTGAAATACTGCCAACTTTGTTTTTCACTGTTGCAAGGCCTGTCTATCTCATAGGATAATATGGGGGCTACCTTTAAAAATGATTAAAGTGTAGATTCCCCTAGAGAGTAGATGGACATGTGGAGTTTGGGGTCCCTGAACTCACAATTTAAAAATACATCTTTTAGTAAAGTTGATTTTAAGATTGTTTGAAAATGCCACTTTTGGAAAGTGAGCATTTTCTTGCTTAAACCACTCTGTGACTCTGCCTTGTTTGTGGATTCCCTGTCTGGGTCAGTTTGACAGTTGGGTTGTTTTTCACCTCACACTAGACAGTGACACAAAGGGAGCTGGGGTGTAACCTGCATTTCCTGATTAGCCATCTCTGCTAGGAGGGAGGGACGGAGTGGTCACTATCATCTGAAAGGACTGTGCCTGCCTCTGACAATGCAGACTCCAACCCCCTGGTGTGAGTCTGAGGCCTTGCCTGGGCAAGGCAGGATTTCACATGTAGGTGTGAGTCCCCTTTGAAGAAAGGTGACTTCAAAGACTAAAATGGGTATAAGAAGGGCACCCAAATCTACAGACTTTAGAAACACTTCTGGAACCAAGAGGAACCTCTGCCTGGAGAAGAGCTGATAGCTGAGGAAGAAGTGGTGTCCTGCCTGTGACTGTGCTTTGTGGAGCTTTCCTGCAGTGCTGCTTCTGCCAGAGTAAGAGGTCAAAGACTGGACTTTGTGTGCCTTCCATCTTGTGAAGAAATCTCCAAGGGCTTGATTTAGAACTTGCCTCCTGTTGTTTGAAGTCTCAGGGACAGCAAAGACTTCTCTCTGCCAGCATCTGGAGTCTCTGGAGAGACTCCTGCTCTGACAAGTGGTGCCCTATCCAGTCCCTGGGCCCCTGAAAGGAAAGCTGGTGGAAATCCAAGGAAATCGCCTTCAGACGACTGCGGACCGACGCCGCTGCTGAATCCGGTAACGCCGCCTGCACCCGACGCCGTGACCTTCGCTGGAACGCGACGCTCTTCGCAGGCCCGATGCCGCTGCAGCCCCGCTGAAGTCTGTGACTCCGTGGAAGTCGCCGCACCACGTTGTGACCGATGCCGCTCGAAGTGCGTGGACTCAACGTTTCGCACAGACGCCGCGATCCCCGACTTCGCGCATCGGCTTGTTTTCACTCTTCACCAAAGGTACTGTACTTGGGGGTCTACACGACACCGTGTCCGGCGCCACTGGTGTCGGCTTGTTGGGAACTACGCTGTGTTAACATCTCATCGAAGCATTTTTGTTTCTAAGCGCTATTTTTAAGTTTAATCTCTAAAAAAATCATAACTTGACTTGTGTATGACGGATTTTTGTCGTTTTGGTCTTGTTTTGTTTAGATAAATATTTCCTATTTTTCTAAACCGGTGTTGTGTCATTTTGTAGTGTTTTCATTAAGTTACTGTGTGTGTTGGTACAAATACTTTATACCCAGCACTCTGAAGTTAAGCCTACTGCTCTGCCAAGCTACCAAGGGGGTAAATAGGGGTTAGCTGAGGGTGATTCTCTTTTACCCTGACTAGAGTGAGGGTCCTTGCTTGAACAGGGGGTAACTTGACTGTCAACCAAAGACCTAATTTCTAACATTGGTAATCAGCGGTTGGGATTTGGACTTGTATTTGTACTTGACATACAGTAATTAATTGTACACTACTGTTTGAGTTCAGACCACTACGTGACCACATACTACTAGTCTTGTGATTTTAGTTTTTTTCTATTTGGACTGTTTTTGATCTGCATTCAGTTTCTTTTTTCGCTGATCCTGTGATTTACTTTTCTGGAACTTCATTTGGGAACTTGTTTTCTGCATTTGGAACTTTGCACTCTTTTTAACCTTTCATCATGTCTCTACTTGGAGATGCATCAGTTGAAGCTGTTTTTGACCTGAAGTAATTGGATAGTTATTACAAGGCTCAGCTAAAGCAGTTTTGTAAAAATTGTGGTTGTCCCATTAAGAGCTCTTCCAAGAAGGATGAGCTGAAAAAGGTGCTGATGGCCTGGGTGACAACCAGAAGCACTGGAGGGCACACTGAGGATGAGGAGGAGGATGAGGATGAGGAGGGAGAGCAATCAGTACATAATGGTATAGTGGGGGGACCTGTTATTCCCAGGGAAAGAGTCTCTAGGGCAAGTAGCAGTGTATCCTCCAAAGGTCTGACACCTGAAGAGTTACAGGACAGACAGGCTGAGAGGGAGTACCAATTGGAGCTGAAAAAACTCAGTCTAGAGATGGAACATAGAAGGCTGGCCATTGAGGAAAGGAAGTTAGCAATGGCTCATGAGCTCAGTTTAAAAGAGATAGATCAGAGGAGTCAGCCCAGTAGGGATGGTGGCAGCAATCCTACAGTGCAGCCTGAGAGAAGGGTACACATCCCGAAAGACGTTGTGAGGGATTATAAGAGGGAGGATGATATCTACTTGTGATTCAAGGGTTATGAGTCAGCTCTCCACATGAACCTGGTCCCTGAAGCTCAATGGGGGGCAGCCCTGTGGAAGCATTTTGAGGCAGAGGGGACGGACACACTGACAGCCTTAGGGGATGCTCAGAGTTTCACCTACCCTGTCATGAAGGAGGCCTTACTCACCAGGTATGGTCTCACCTCTGAGCAGTACAAGGAGAAGTTTAGATCCTACAATAGAAAGGAATCCCAAACATGGTTGGAATGTGTTGATTCTTTTTGCAGGTCACTGGATGGTTGGGTGAAGGGCAGTAAGGTAAACACGTATGAGGGGCTTTATAATTTAAATGCTTGGGAGCACTTGGACAGTTTATGTTTTCCAGAGCTGCGCTAGCACCTCATTGACTGCAAGCTGACTGACCCCAGGAAGCTTGCGCAGGAAGTGGACCGCTGGGAGAGCACCAGGGTCCAGAAGAGGTATGGGGGAGACCATGCCAAGGGTGGGCAGGGTCCCTCTCAGAAGAAAGGGGGGTAAGGGCAAACAGGGGGAGTTCTCTAAAGGGCCCCAAACTGATTCCCAGGGTGAGGATTTCCAACCCTCCAGTGAAAAGAAGCCATGGTTGTCCAAAGGGAAGCCAGTGGCAGGTGGTCCCCCACGTAAGTGTTATGCATGTGACCAGGTGGGTCATGTGAGGGGAGACCCCAAATGCCCCAAAAGTACACCAGCACCCACTGGTGGACCGTCCTAGGGTTTAGCCAGTGTAGCGC
The DNA here is from genome assembly GCF_031143425.1 of Pleurodeles waltl. NCBI lineage: Eukaryota > Metazoa > Chordata > Amphibia > Caudata > Salamandridae > Pleurodeles > Pleurodeles waltl. Next base: position 234,476,706 of record NC_090438.1, on the reverse strand, counting down.
TTGGGGAGGAGTTGGTTTCAGGTGGGTGGGAACCAGCAGAAATGACCCTTGTCTCACTAGGGGACAGTGAGATGGTCCAGAGAAACCTAGTGCCTGATAATACTAAGAAGTACAGGCAATGGGTGACCATCAATGGACAGAGGGTGGAGGCTCTGAGAGACACAGGAGCCAGTGTGACTACAGTGAGGAGTCACCTGGTGTCTGAAGAGCAGATTGATCCCTGGGTACTTCACCAAGTAGTTGCGGTAGACAACTCTGAGCGCCTCTGCAGAGTGGCGCAGGTTCCCTTTGAATGGGAGGGGGGGTCACAGGTTCCTGGAAAGTAACTGTGAGTCCAACCATGCCTGTTGATTGTTTGCTAGGCAACGACCTGGAGGATTCCCCTTGGAAGGAGGTGGAACACAGGTCTCACTTGGAGATGTTGGGTCTGCCTGGGTGGGTATGCGTATCCACCCGGTCTATGGCAGCCAATCAGGGTAGTCAAGAACCCCTGGCGCCTGAAACAGTGGCGCAGGGGACCGCCAAGAAGAGGAAGGGCAGGGGGCGTGGGAAACCGGCCCCAGAAGTTCCCATGGTCTGGGAGGAGGCAGAGCCTGAGGGTGATGCCCCGGAGCCTGCAGGGGAACAGGTGGCTGAACTGGGGGAGGTCCCTGAGCTGTCGCAGTGGCAGCAGGAAAGGGGTCCCACCAGGGAAGCATGCTGTGCAGCACAGAAGTCATGCCCTACTCTGGAGGGTTTGCTGCAGCAGGCAGCAGACCAGGCGGCTGGCAAGGAGCCAGAATCACACCGGATTTATTGGGAGGATGACCTCCTGTATAGCGAGCCTAAGGTTCCTGAGCCTGGGTCAGCCCGTGTGCTGGTGGTGCCCCAGTGCCTCAGGGCCTTCCTTCTGGGGTTGGCTCATGATGCGCCTTTCGTTGGACATTTGGGGCAGGACAAGACCTTTGAGAGGCTTGTCACCCACTTTTACTGGCCCCTAATGCGCAGGCACTCAGATGCACATTGCAGGTCTTGTCAGACTTGTCAGGCAAGTGGCAAGAGTGGGAGGAAATGTAAAGCTCCCCTCCAGCCTTTGCCTGTTGTCAGTACTCCCTTTGAACGGGTAGGAATTGACATTGTGGGGCCTCTGGATCCCAAGACAGCCATGGGCAACAGGTTCATCCTGGTCTTGGTGGACCATGCCACACGGTACCCAGAAGCCATTCCTCTAAGGACGGTCACTGCCCCCGTGGTGGGATGTACCTTGATGGGAGTTTTTACCCGCATGGGGTTCCCCAAGGAAGTGGTATCTGATAGAGGTACAAACTTCATATCCACTTATATGAAGTCTCTGTGGAAGGTGTGTGGGGTAAACCTACAAGTTCACCACCCTTTACCACCCCCAAAGTAATGGTCTGGTTGAGAGATTCAACCGCACCTTGAAAGGCATGATTCAGGGCCTGTCAGAGCCCTTGAGGCGTTAGTGGGACGTCCTCTTGCCATACCTTCTGTTCGCTTACAGGGAGGTGCCTCAAAAGGGACTTGGCTTTAGCCCCTTTGAGCTCATCTATGGTCGCCCTGTGAGGGGACCGCGCAGTCTGGTGAAGGAGGATTTGGAGAAAGCTCCTAGTAAACCACCCCAGGATGTATTTAGCTACATGCTGGCACTAAGAAACCAGACTGCCCGCTTCAGGAGTCTCGCTCAGGAGAACCTGGAAGCAAGCCAGGAGGATATGAAACGGTGGTACGACCAGAATGCCACTCTGGTTGAGTTTCAGCCTGGACAAAAAGTGTGGGTCATGGCACCAGTGGAGCCTAGGGCTCTCCAAGATAAGTGGACTGGGCCTTTTGAGGTGGTGGAAAGAAAGAGCGAGGTCACCTATCTGGTAGACGTGCAATCCCCCAGGAACCCTATGAGGGTCCAACATGTCAACCGCCTCAAACCACACTTTGAGCGAACTGAGCTATCCATGCTACTAGCGACAGATGACGGGGTGGAGGAAGAGAGTTAGCCTCTTCCTGACCTCCTGTCTGCAGGAGAGAAAGATGGGTGTGTGGAGGGAGTGATCCTCTCCCCCTCCCTGACTGAGGAACAGCAGAGGGACTGTCGCCACGTGTTGGGACAGTTCGCCTCACTGTTTTCCCTGATCCCAGGAGTCACACACCTGTGCACCCATGATGTGGACATTGGGGACAGTACATCTGTTAAACATAAGGTTTACAGGGTGACTGACAGGGTTAGGGCTTGCATTAAGGAGGAAGTCTCCAAAATGTTAACCCTAGGGGTTATTGAGCACTCCAGCAGTCCTTGGGCCAGTCCAGGGGTATTGGTCCCAAAGGCTGCTGCTCCTGGTGCCACTCCAGAACTTAGGTTCTGTGTGGACTACCGGGGTCTCAATGCGGTCAGCAAGACTGACGCACACCCCATCACCCGAGCTGATGAGCTCATTTATCGGTTAGGAACTGTCCAGTACCTCAGTACATTTGATTTAACATCTGGGTACTGGCAGATTACCTTAACTGAGGGGGCAAAGGAGAGGTCAGCATTCTCTACCCCAGATGGGCACTTCCCCTTCAACGTGATGCCCTTTGGAATGAAGAATGCCCCTGCCACCTTTCAGAGGTTCGTCAACCAGGTGTTGGCAGTACTGGATGAGTTCAGTGCTGCCTACCTGGATGACATTGCTGTGTTTAGTTCCACATGGGAGGAACACCTGAAACACCTCTGGAGAGTGTTAGAGGCCCTGCAGAAGGCAGGCCTCACTATTAAGGTGAGCAAGTGCCAAATAGGGCAGGGTTCTGTGGTGTACTTAGGACACCAAGTGGGGAGTGGCCAGGTGGCACCCCTACAGCCTAAGATTGACACGATTCTGGCTTGGGAGCCTCCCAAGACCCAGACTGAGAGCCTTTTTAGGTCTCACAGGAAATTACAGGAGGTTTGTTAAGGGATATGGTACCATTGTTACCCCCTTAACTGAGTTGACTTCTAAGAAGCAACCCAAGAAAGTGATCTGGACAGAGGCTTGCCAGAATGCTTTTGATGCCCGGAAGGCTGCCATGTGCACAGCACCTGTGCTGCAGGCACCTGACTACTCCAAGGAGTTCATTGTGCAAACCGACGCCTCAGAGCATGGTATTGGAGTAGTACTCTCACAGCTTAATGAAGAGGGCCTAGATCAACCCGTAGCCTTCATTAGCAGGAGGTTACTACCCAGGGAACGTAGGTGGAGTGCCATAGAACGCGAAGCATTTGCTGTGGTTTGGGCACTGAAGAAGCTAAGACCCTACTTGTTTGGCACTCACTTCCGAGTTCAGACCGACCACAGGCCCCTCAGATGGTTAATGCAGATGAGGGGTGAGAATCCAAAACTGTTGAGGTGGTCCATTTCCCTACAGGGGATGGACTTTATGGTGGAACACCGTCCTGGTACAGACCATGCCAATGCTGATGGTCTGTCCAGGTTCTTCTGCCTTAGTGATGAGAACCCCCATGAGGTTGGGTAGTTGCTCCCCACTTTTAGCTGAGGGGGACACGTGTTAGACTTTTCATCCTTGGCGTGGTCTCCCTTAACTTTTTGCCTCTGTTCCACAGGTTTTTGATGTGTGCTGGACTCTGATATGTCCTGATAGTGAAATACTGCTAACTTCGTTTTTCACTGTTGCAAGGCCTGTCTCTCTCATAGGATAATATGGGGGCTACCTTTAAAAATGATTAAAGTGTAGATTCCCCTAGAGAGTAGATGGACATGTGGAGTTTGGGGTCCCTGAACTCACAATTTAAAAATACATCTTTTAGTAAAGTTGATTTTAAGATTATGCGTTTGAAAATGCGACTTTTAGAAAGTGAGCATTTTCTTGCTTAAACCATTCTGTGACTCTGCCTTGTTTGTGGATTCCCTGTCTGGGTCAGTTTGACAGTTGGGTTGTTTTTCACCACGCACTAGACAGTGACACAAAGGGAGTTGGGGTGTAACCTGCATTTCCTGATTAGCCATCTCTGCTAGGACTGTGCCTGCCTCTGACAATGCAGACTCCAACCCCCTGGTGTGTGTCTGACACCTTGCCTGGGCAAGGCAGGATTTCACAAGTAGGTGTGAGTCCCCTTTGAAGAAAGGTGACTTCAAAGACTAAAATGGGTATAAGAAGGGCACCCAAATCTACAGACTTTAGAAACACTTCTGGAACCAAGAGGAACCTCTGCCTGGAGAAGAGCTGATAGCTGAGGAAGAAGTGCTGCCCTGCCTGTGACTGTGCTTTGTGGAGCTTTCCTGCAGTGCTGCTTCTGCCAGAGTAAGAGGGCAAAGACTGGACTTTGTGTGCCTTCCATCTTGTGAAGAAATCTCCAAGGGCTTGATTTAGGACTTGCCTCATGTTGTTTGAAGTCTCAGGGACAGCAAAGACTTCTCTCTGCCAGCACCTGGAGTCTCTGGAGAGACTCCTGCTCTGACAAGTGGTGCCCTATCCAGTCCCTGGGCCCTTGAAAGGACAGCTGGTGGAAATCCAAGGAAATCAACTTCAGACGACTCCGGACTGATGCCACTGCTGAATCCGGTAATGCCGCCTGCACCCGAAGGTGTGACCTTCGCTGGAACGCGACGCTCTTCGCAGGCCCGACGCCGCTGCAGCCCCGCTGAAGTCCGCGACTCCGTGGAAGTCGCCGCACCACGTTGTGACCGACGCCACTCGAAGTGCGTGGATTCAACGTTTCGCACAGACGCCGCGATCCCCGACTTCGCGCATCTGCTTGTTTTCACTCTTCACCAAAGGTACTGTACTTGGGGGTCTACACGACTCTGTGTCCGGCACCACTGGTGTCGGCTTGTTGGGAACGACGCCGTGTTAACATCTCATCGAAGCATTTTTGTTTCTAAGCACTATTTTTGAGTTTAATCTTTAAAAAAATCATAACTTGACTTGTGTATGTCGGATTTTTGTCGTTTTGGTCTTGTTTTGTTTATATACATATTTCCTATTTTTCTAAACCAGTGTTGTGTCATTTTGTAGTGTTTTCATTAAGTTACTGTGTGTGTTGGTACAATACTTTACACCTAGAACTCTGAAGTTAAGCCTACTGCTCTGCCAAGCTACCAAGGGGGTAAGCAGGGGTTAGCTGAGGGTGATTCTCTTTTACCCTGACTAGAGTGAGGGTCCTTGCTTGAACAGGGGGTAACCTGACTGTCAACCAAAGACCCCATTTCTAACACCCAGAAACACACTAAAGTTGTGATAAAGGATTTTGCAAGGACCACAACAAACTGCAAAGTACTGAAGATGGATTCATGGACCTGAGGACCTGCAAAGGAAGGAGACCAAGTCCAAGAGTTGCAAAAGTGTCCGGGGTGCAAGAGCCCACTAAACTCTGTATGAAGGTGCAAATTGTCTGCCTCCGGTTGGAAGAAGATGAAGATTCTCCAACAACAAAAGGAGGTAGAAAGATCTTCTTCATGCAGAAGATGTTCCACGGCGTGCTGGAGGAAGCAGAGATGTTTCCTTGACAAAATACCACAAACAAGCCTTGCTACCTGCAAGAGTCACTGTTGGAGAAAAAGGGTGCTGCCCGGGCCCAGGAAGGACCAGGATGTTGCCACTTGGGAGAGGAGACAGAGGGAGCCCTCAGCAATGTAGAGAGTCCATGCACAAGCAGGAGGCACCCACAGAATACCTTGAACATAGGTTCAAGAAGTCTGAATATGGCAGTCATCTCAACACTGCAAAAGGAGGTCCCACAACACCAGAGATCAACTCAGGGAGCTGAGCATTGCAGGACAGAGTGCTGGGGACCTAGATTCCGCTGTACATGCAGGATTTTCGTGGAAATGTGCACAGTAGTCCTTGTAGCTGCAGTTCACACGGTTCACAGGTTTACTGTCAGGAGTGAAGAGGCAATTACTTACCTCCTCCAAATTTGGACAGTTGGACCACTAGACAGTCTGTGTCACTTGGGTCCACCACCTGTGTTATAGGGGCCATGCTCGTCAAGAAGAGAGGGGTCCCAGAGTACCGGTGAAGCTGAAGTTTGGTGCCTGCTGAAGCAGGAGGAAGATTCCGTTGACCCACTGGAGATTTCTTCATGTCTTCCACTGCAGGGTGAAGGCAGGCTGCCCCCAGAATATGCACCACCAGGAAACAGTCGAGAAAGCTGGCAGGATTATGCGCTACAATGTCTCTGGTAGTCTTCTGGTTACTTTGTTGCAGTTGTGCAGCCGTCCTCGAGGAGTCAGCGGTCGATCCTTGGCAGAAGTCGAAGAGAGAAGTGCAGAGGAGTCCTGCTGGAGTCTTGCAAGTCATTATCTGAGGAAAAGCCCACTGGAGAGACCCTAAATAGCCCTCAGAGGAGGATTGGCCACCTAGTGAGGTAAGCACCTATCAGGAGGGGTCTCTGACGTCACCTGCTGGCACTGGCCACTCAGAGGCCTTCAGAGTGCCATCATAACTCTGGAAACAAGATGGCAGAGGTCTGGGACATACTGGAGGAGCTCTGGGCACCACCCCTGGGGTGGTGATGGACAGGGGAGTGGCCACTCCCCTTTTGTCTGTCCAGTTTCACGCCAGAGAAGGGACTGGGGGTTCCCTAAACCAGTGTAGACTGGCTTATGCAAGGAGGGCACCATCTGTGCCCTTCAAAGCATTTCCAGATGCTGGGAGAGGCTACCTCTCCCCAGCCCTTAACACTTATTTCAAAAGATGTAACACCCTCTCCCAGAGGAAATGCTTTGTTCAGCCTTCCTGGGACTGGGCTGCCCAGACCCCAGGAGGGCAGAACTCTGTTTCTGGGGTGGCAGCAGCGGTAGCTGCAGAGAAAACCCAACAGAGCTGGTTTGACAGTCCTGGGGTCCATAGTGGAGCCCCAGGGATACATGGAATTGGGTCCCCAAAACCATATTTGGAATGGGGGGACAATTCCATGATCTTAGGCATGTTACATGGCCATATTCGGAGTTATCATTGTTAAGGTCCATATAGGTATTGACCTATATGTAGTGCACACGTATAATGGTGTCCCCGCGCTCACAAAGTTCGTGGAAATGGCACTGAACTATGTGGGGGCACCTTTGCTAGTGCAAGGGTGCCCTCCCACTTAATAACTTTGCACCTAACCTTCAGCAAGTGAAGGTTAGACATATAGGTGACTTATAAGTTACTTAAGTACAGTGAAAATGGCAGTGAAATAACATGTGCGTTATTTTACTCAGGCTGCAATGGCAGTCCTGTGTAAAGGTTTGTCTGAGCTCCCTATCGGTGGCAAAAGAAATGCTACAGCCCATAGGGATCTCCTGGAACCCCAATACCCTGGGTACTTAGGCACCATATACTAGGGAATTATAAGGGTGTTCCAGTATGCCAATTGAAATTGGTAAAAGTGGTCACTAGCCTATAGTGACAATTTTAAAGGTAGAGAGAGCATAAGCCCTGAGGTTCTGATTAGCAGAGCCTCAGTGACACAGTTAGGCACTACACAGGCATACATATTAGGCCATAAACTACGAGCCCTGGGGACCTGACCATCAGGATCCCAGTGAGACAGGCAAAAACATACTGACATATGGGTCTTAGTCTATGAACACTGGGGTCCTGGCTAGCAGGATCCCAGGGACACAGCAAAAACACACTGACACACACTCACAAACAGGCTAAAAGTGGGGTTAACCATGCTAGAAAGAGACTACTTTCTCACACTACTGCTATGTCATTTCCCTCTTTCCCCTCATTATCATTTGCAGGGTCATCACCGTTTTAGTTCGTCCTCTGCTGCAGCCTTCAGGCTTCCTCAAAAGCAGTTAGGGAATCTTACAGGTCCTGCTTGGTGGACCATATTTTGACAGCTGGCCCTCTATCCTTACAGAACCTCCTCAGCCTAGCCCTGCTGAGGGCTTCAATTGGGAGGGCCATCTCATTGTAGTCTGCTGGGAAGTTGGAATCCATTTCCAATCCATTAAGGTATCACAGGTTCAACACAAAGAGTCCCAAGTTTATGAAGGAAAGGCAGGACCCACATTTAGTAAAATGAGCAATGGAGAGAAAAAGGAGAAAACAAGTTGTAATGGTCTTTAGATGTGGATGATAGTGTTTAGTCACTGCTCAAACACAAGTCCCATCCTCACCTGAACACCAGTGTTAGAAATTGGGTCTCTTGTTAGCAGAGGTATGCACTGTGTCCAAGTAGGGACCACAATCCTAATTAGGGTAAGTCATAACACAACATAAATTATCATGTGCTCATCCTTTGGTAACTTGGCACAAAGCAGGCAGGCTTAACTTTGAAGACAATGTGCAGAGTATTTGTGCAATAACTCATACAGCAACACAGTGAAAACTCCACACCAGTTTAGAAAAATAGATATTATTTATCCAATAAACCAAGACCAAAATGACAAAAATCCAATATGGAAAAGTCAAGATATCCCTTTTTGGAGGTTTTAAGTAAGTTTTAGTCAATAGTAATCAATGGATCAATCTTTTTAGCACAAAGTAACTGGGATGAAGAAGAGGGTATTAGAGGAGGTGATGAGTCAGAAAGTAAAGTGATGCGTCAATTTTTCTCGCACAGCGGAGGTGATGAGTGGATTATTTCATCTCAGGCAAGGTGATGCGTTGATTTCGGGGTGAGCAGCTTTGGCTTCTTAATGCAGTGCAAGGATACTTTGACACCCAGGGATGATTCATGGAAAATTCAAAACACACTGCGATGATGAAAGAGGTGCTGCGTTGATTAGTTAGGGGCTGCATCGATTTTTCCACAGCGAGAGAGGTGCTGTGTCGATTCTGCAGGCATTGCATCGATTTTGCATGTGTTGCATTGATTTTTCTAGTGCAGTGAACTTTCTCTCCCTGGTGAAGTCTTTGATGGCCCTGAGACTTCTAAAGAGGAGGCGACCTCAGTCCCGGCCCTTAGAGATCACTTGTGGGGGCAGGCAAATTCCTCCCAGCAGAGTCTGAGAGCAGCAGTGCAAAAAGTAGGAGAGCAGTCCTTCCCGAAAAGCAGCCCAGATGAGTCCTTTGGACAGCACAGGAGTCCTTCTGACAGAGTCCAGTTGTAGGCCCTAAAGTGTATGATTTGAGGGGGTAAAAGACCAAGCATATATACCCACATGTGCATTTGAAAGGGAGGAGACTTATAAGAGTGGTTTTGAAGTGCACCAGTTCCCTTTTCAACACAGTCCTGTCTGATCTGTGGAGGGTTATCAGTCCTTTTTGTGGGGTCAGGCCACTAGCCTTTGAAGTGTAAGTGAGAACCCCTCTACCCTTCCTTCCACGAAAGACCCATCAGTATGCAGATGAATTCAGATGCAGATGAGTGTCCCATGTTTTTATCTGTCTGGTAGAATGGACAAGGGGAGCTGTCAACCAGCACAGACCAGATGTGGATTGAAGAAAGGCTGTAAGGCACAGCGAGGGGTAGAGCAGTAAGTACAGAGAAATGTCTGCTTTCTAAAAGTGGCATTTCTAAATAGTAGTTTTAAATCCAGCTTCACCAGTAAGAAGGATTTCTCCCTGCCATTCCAACTATACCAAACATGACAATACCACTCATTTCAGATTAGAAATTACAACTGAAGTGTATATAAGGACATTTCCGGTGCTGGCCTATGAGAGGAGAAGGCTTCACAGTATGAGCAATGACTTTAGGAGCTTTTCACTACCAGGATATGTAAAACTTACACGTACATATCCTGCCTTTTACTTGCATAGCACCCTGCCCTATGAGCTACTTGGAGCCTACCTTAGGGGTGACCTATATGTAATAACTGGCGAGTTTAAGGCTGGCAAGTAGTTTTAAATGCCAAGTCAAAGTGGCAGTAAACGGCACACAGGCCCTGCAACAGCAGGCCCAATATATGATTAAAAGGCTACTTCTGCGAGTGGCACAATCAGGGCTGCAGGCTAACTAGTAGCATTTTATTTACAGGCCCTGGGCACATGTAGTGCAATTTACTAGGGATTTACATGTAAATTAAATATGCCAATTGGATATTAGCCAATGTTACCATGCTTTAGGGAGGGAGCACATGTAATTTAGCACTGGTTAGCAGTGTTAAAGGGCCCAGAGTCCTAAAGCCAAAAAAAACGAGGTCAGAAAAAGAGGTAGAAGTAGGCAAAAAGTGTGGGTTGACCATTCAGAGAGGACCTTTTTCCAACACTATCCTAATAACTAACTTACACTATGCCTATCAACTATGATTGCAAATAACAAATGTAAAATAGGGAAGGTAATGTTAAAAGGCAAAGTCTAAAGAAGTTGGGAAACCTGCACCATGGCCTCGACCTAAGTGTTCATATCACACTCCTGCCCTAAGCCATTCAACCTCTTTCCTATCATCCTCAATTCCATTGGTATGCAGTAATGGAAGACAGAGTTCCTGCTACTTCTGGGCTTCCTGCCCTGTGTGGTTGGGGGCTGTGTGGCTGCAGCTGTAGACACTGTGACCTGTGGTTGTGGTGGCTACTTTCGGCTTTGGACATCCATGGTTGGTTCTGTGGCTGATGTAGTGGCTGCATTCTCCAATTTACCATGAATTGTCAACTACCCCAATGACTTGACTCATTCATAAACCTTACCCATATTTAGAGAAGTTTCAGATGATGCAGTAATGGTGCCTGCACATCTCAAATGTTTTGGCATCTTCATCAGTCATTTTATCAAAGGTGTTAACATAAAAACAGTCTTAGCTCAAGCTATACATGTACATGATGTATGTGAAAATAGGCTGACATTGTTGTATAATCATATGTACCTGTTGTAGGAGTCTGGCCTGGTTTATAGTCGATACCTAAGGTACTTACACCTTATACCAGGTCCAGTTATCCCTTATAAGTTAAATGTAGGCAGTGTCTAGAATCCAGGCTGTCTAGTCGCTGTAGGCAGAGCAGCCAAAGCTGAACTTGGAGACATGCAAAGCTCTTGCAATACCACTGTAGACACACAGTACTTACACACATGAAAGACAATACTCAGGCGCATATTTATACTTTTTGACGCAAACGCAACCGATGGGGGTTGTGCGTCAAAGAATGGTGCAAGACAGGTTAGAGAAAAAAATCCTGTCATTAACCTGACTTGCGCCATTTTTTAGCTCACAACCCCCATTGAAATGACTCCTGTCTTAGCAAAGACAGGAATCATGCCCCCCTGCCCAATAGCCATGCCCAGGGGACTTCTGTCACCTGGGCATCGCCATTGGGCACAGTGGCATGTAGGGGGCCCAAGATAGGCCCCCCTATGCCACTTAAAAAAAAGAAAATTACTTACCTCTACTTACATGTACTTACCTGGGATGGGTCCCCCCATCCATGGGTGTCCTCCAGGGGTGGGTGAGGGTGGCAGTGGGTGTCCCTGGGGGCAGGGAAGTGTACCTGTGGACTGCTTCCTTGGTCGGAGACCATGGAAATGAGCCCACAGGTCCTTTAACGCCTGCCCTGACCCAGGTGTTAAAAAACAGCGCACATTAGGATGGGCGCCATTATTTAAGGCCTGCCCCCTCCTGTGCATCAAAATGATGCAGGAGGATAAATAAGACGCAGATACCTTAAAGTCAGTTTTTGCATGGAACGCCTACCTTGCATATCATTAGAGCAAGGTAGCTTTTCACATCCAAAAAATGACGCAAACTCCATAACTTTTCGCCAAAGTATAAATATGGAGTTAAGTTTGCACCGAATTGGCATAAAAAAATGATGCAGATCCGGTGCAAACAGAGTATAAATATGCCCCTCAGTGTTACCAAAAATAAAGGTACTTTATTTTAGTGACACAATGCCAAATATATTTGAGAGGCTATACTCCCTTAGGAGGTATGTATTATACAGAAAGTAGACACTAGTACCCAAAATTCAGTAGGTAAACATTCATAAAATAATGCAAATAGTGAAAATCACCATAGATTACAATGGGCATAGGGGGAACACAAACCATATACTAAAATAGTGGGATGCAAATGTCAGTTTCCCACTTAGTCAAGAGTAATGTGTAGAGGGCCGCTGGGAATGTAAGAAAACAACGTAGGTAAGTAAAGTCCCCCGACCCAGAGCCCAGGAAATCAGGAGTGAAGTACCGTAAGTTTCCTCAGAACACACTAGAAGTTGTGATAAAGAATAATGAGAAAACCAAGCAAGACTGCAAGACGCCAAAGATGGATTCCTGGACCTGAAGACCTGCGGAAAGAAGTGCCCAAGTCCAAGAACAGCTAAAGAGTCCAGGAAGAACAGGAGTCCCTGTTAACCCAGATGAAGGTGCAAAAGTGAAACCTTAGTTTGGAAGAAAAAGTCAGAGATGCACCAAAGAAGACAGCTGTAGGTTCTTGCTTGGAGCAAGAAATGGTCCACATTCAGTAGATGAATGCAGGCTGGTTTTCATCGTTCGATTCGGCCAACATGCCTTGGCTCATGCAAGAGACGCATTTGGTGGAAAAAGGTGCTTCCCGGCCCCAGACAGCGGGGGGTCTCAGCACTTCAGAGAGCCCTCAGAAGGCCAGGTAGACTCAATTGCAGTTGTTGCAGTACTACACAAAGGGATCACATGCCGCTGGAGAATACGTCAGGGAGCTGAGCATCGTAGGATGGAGCACTGGGGACCTGGGCTAGGACGTGCATGAAGGATTCCCTGGAGAAGCACACAGATGCCCTAGGAGCTGCAAAAGACGTGGTGCACAGGGGTACTGTCTGGCACGGGGAGGCAAGCTCTTACCTCCACCAAATGTTGACAGTTGGACCTTCGGACAGTCAGGGTTGCTTCGGTCCACCACCTGTATTCCAGGATCCACTCTCGTTTCCAGGAGATGGGACCCAGGGTACTGATCATCACTGAAGAGAGGTGTCTGCTGAAGCAGGGAAGTGACTCCATCACTCCACGGGAGATTCCTTTGGTTCTTCTGGTGCAGGATGAAGATAGGCAGTCCTCAGAGAATGCACGGCCTGGAAACTGTTGCAGTTGCTGGCAGGAGCTGGAATTACAGAGTTGCAGTAGCCGTCTTGGATATTTTGTTGCAAGTTGTAGAGTTCCTGGAGCGGTTCTGCGGTTGATCCGATGGTAGAAGGTGAAGCAAAGGATGCAGAGGAGTAATGCTGGAGTCTTGCACCCTGAATCTGAGGAAACACCCAGAGGAGAGACCATAAATAGGCCTGAGAGGGGGATTGGTCATCTAACCAGGTAAGCACCTATCAGGAGGGGTCTCTGACATCACCTGCTGGCACTTGCCACTCAAATGCTCCAAGAGTTACCTGACCATGCTGAAAACAAGATGGCAGAACCCTGGCACAATCTGGAGGAGCTCTGTGCACCACCCCTGGGGTGGTGATGGACAGGGGAGAGGTCACTTACCTTTCCTTTGTCCAGTTTCATGCCAATGCAGGGACAGGGGGCCTCTGAACCGGTGGAGACAGGATTATTCAAGGAGGGCACCATCTGTGCCCTTCAAAGCATTTCCAGAGGATCTGGGAGGATACCCATCCCAAGCCTGTAACACCTATTTCCAAAGGGAGAGGGTGTAACACCCCTATCTCAAAGGAAATGCTTTATTCTACCTTTCTGGGATTGAGCTGCTCAAGCCCCAGGAGGCAGAAGCCTGTTTGTGAGGTGACAGAAGATGGGGCTGCAGTGGAAACCTCAGAAGACTGGTATGGCAGTACTGGGGGCTGTGGTGGGGCCCCTATAGTGCATGGGATTGTGCACTGTATGTACCTAGGGCCTGTGGATTGAACACCCCAAACACAGGGCACTCAGCCTCACTTGCATACATCTGCATTTTGAATGGGTCTTCCTGGGCTGGGGGGGTGGAGGTCCTGCTCTGACACAAAGGACTGTCACACCCCCTACTGGGACCCTGGCAGACAGGATTGAACTGAAAGGGGACCTGGTGCACTTCTAAGCCACTCATTGAAGTCTCCCTCATTTGAAAGGCACATTTGGGTATAAAACAGGCCCTCTGCCCTACCACCTCAGACACTTGCTGGAGAAGAAACCTGAACCAGAATCTGCATCCTGCCAAGAAGAACTGCCTGGCTGCTCAAAGGACTCACCTGACAGCTTTCTACAAAGGACTGCTGCCTTGCTGTTGGCCTGCTGCCTTGCTGAACTCTTGTCTTGCTGCAAAAGTACTCTTCAAGGGCTTGGATAGAGCTTGCCCCCTGTTCCCTGAAGTCTCAGGATCAAAAAGACTTCACTTTTTCAACTGGACTCCTCGTGCGCTGAAAAATTAAATGCACAGCTTGGTCCGCGGTGAAAAATTCACTGCACGCCAATCTGGAAAGATGCCACTCGACGCCTGCGGTGCGACCAGAACTTCGACGCACGGCCTCGCCTGGAAAACGGCGCCCGACTTCCAGAGAGGAAATCAACGCCTGCCGTGAGGAAGAAAATTCCACGCACAGCCCACCGGAACGACGCGCAGCCGGATAACAAGCAAGGAATCCACGCACAGACCATGGGACATCTGGTAATCCCGCGATCCAAAGAAGGAGACAGTCCGTGTGTCGGAAAACGACGCACATCTTCCCTGAGTGAAAAATAACTACGCAAGTCAGTGTGTGAAGGGGCGAAACCGACGCACACACCATTTTACTTCCAAGAGAACGACGCACGTCTCCCCGCGTGGAAAATAATGACGCAAGTCCATGTGTGAAGGGGCGAAACCGACGCACACAACATTTTTCCACGCATCTCCTCCTCTGCGGCCCTCTGCAGAGATTTTCCACTCCAAACCAGGTACTTTGTGCTTGAAAGATACTTTGTTTGCTTTTTAAAGACTTAAGACACTTTATTTCACTTTTCAGTGATATCTTTACAGATTCATATTGCATCTTTTATCGTTTTGACCGGCAAATATCCAGATAAATAATATATATTTTTCTAAACACTGTGTGGTGTATTTTTGTGGTGCTATATTGTGTTATTTTATGATTTATTGCACAAGTACTTTACACATTGCCTTCTAAGTTAAGCCTGACTACTCAGTGCCAAGCTACCAGAGGGTGGGCACAGGATAATTTGGATTGTGTGTGACTTACCCTGACTAGAGTGAGGGTCCTTGCTTGGACATGAGGTAACCTGACTGCCAACCAAAGACCCCATTTCTAACAATACATATATCTTAATATTACAATTATATGGGACTCACCTAGTCAGCTAGCAGGCCTGAGCTGGTTGGGTGATGGAGGTCAGGGATATCCATCCTGCAGCACACATGGAACATTTTACATAAAAGGAGTTTGAACATACTTTCTTGCTTAGCCATCAACAGTGGTGCTCTGGCAAGTTGGAAGCATCCCCTGGTCATTTGTGTATGTTACATAGGGAATGTTCATAATTCCATGGATTTTGATCAGCCTCCCATGCCACCAAGTCAGCCCAATGATGTTTAAGTTATATGACCGTCTGATCCAGGTCAAATGTCTTATTGTGATGGCAGTGCTCACTCTCCCACCTATCCTTTTTGTTCTTTGGTGGGTAGCCCTGACTGACCCTACCCCAGAGCCCAGTCATAGTACACCACCTAACTTTCCATCTGAAAAACTCCTCCCCCTGCCTGACATGTCCTCATCCTTCCCAGACCCAGTAAACCCCTAAATAGCATCTTATGACTAGAACTACCCCTAAAACTTAAACCCAAATTGACAAACTCCCAAATTTACAGTGACAACTATATAAACAAAACAATATTAACTGACATAAAGGTATTGCAGACACACAAGACAGGGACAGATCACACACTGACAAGACCAAAATATTTCTGCGGACACAGACACTCTCAGAAGCACCTCCAACACCCACCACAAAGTAACAGAGAATAAGAGAAAGTAACTTCACACTTCCTAGTGTGCAGCCTGCCATACCCACGGCATCATTTTCTATGTGTATCTCACCCTTTGTCAACATTTGTGTTATTTTTTATGATGCATTGCTACTGAAATGTCTATTGGGTGATAAATGCACGGCCCATTGCCACTTCTGCATTCACTTCCACACATTAGCATTGATGCAGATTATGACCTGTGTGACTGGTGCAACACACCCAGCAACAGGGCCAATCTGTGGCTTCTTACCCACTCAAATGGGACAATGTGTAGTATGTACTGTAGGCATGGCCACTGGAATTATGCAGCAGCAGAGGGTCAAATTACATGGCAGGATTGAGTAAATCATGCGACAAGAAATGTCAAATTATGCAGCATAATGCAACACTTTTTGTAATAGCATTACTTCATTATTTTTGAATTTGTTAACACTATGTTGTATAGCCATTTTAGTAATGTAACAGTTCTGTGATGACAACGCATCTGCCAGTGCCACCTCCTTGGGAATAGGGGATTCACCAATAACATCTACCGCCTGGATTCTTAAAGTTGGGGATCTAGTGCGTGAAAAGATTGGCTTGAAAAAGGAGTTCGGTCCTTCCTATTATGCACCATTTCCAGTCCGGGGAATACATGGTACCATTCTACCACCGCTGTCTGGTTCTATCGCTTTGTCTCCATCGACAATGTCAAACTACACCAAATGGCTGATCCTGCAGAGCAGATCTAGAGTACTCCTGGGTAGTACCCGAATCCCTCTCAATACAGACCAGGATGTTCCTCTACAGGTTTTAAGCAGCAACTATGACACCTCTCCAAGCCTAGTGGGGGTTGAAAAGGATCTGTCATTAGTCCCATTAACTTCTTCTGTGACAAGTAATGTTAACAACGTTGAGCGATTCTACTCAAATTCTATACCAATGAATGGTATAATCTACTATGAACCACTGAAGGAGACTTCTGTCAACTCTCCCTTTCCAAACTTGGCTCCAGTTTTTGCACAAACTGCTTCTGGATATTTTGCGACGTCAATGAAACTTTCATCGACTCAACTGCCTCTTCTGCAACAGAACTGTCAAGAGCATGTCAGTTGATACTTTGTCTCACCATTAACTATTTCATTCTTCTATGGAACTATCTGTGGCTCTTATAGACTGTACATGCCTTCCTTCTTTGGATTGGGTGTGCAATCTGCTTTTTCTTATAATAATACATGGTCATCACCTTCCTGAACGCTCTACAGTTATACTGGTGGATGTGGTCCTAAAACCACATTTTTCCTCCTGCAAAGTATGCAGAGACTTGTACCTAGTGAACATTTCAGCCATACCAATTCCTGATGGGACTGTTAGGGATAAAGTATTCTTTGATATATATGGCCCGGCATAGGTCATCCAAATGTCAACTGTCCATGAATGATGTAATAACACCATGAGTGGTTTCTGATGAGTGGGATGTAAAAACAGTTAATTCTATGATGTCTGATTTAGAATATTTTACTGTATTTAAAAGTGAAGGTGTTTATCAATCAAACGAAAATTATGGAGATATGTGCAGTTACAATTATTATGGACATCAATACCTTCACAGAGCA
The DNA here is from genome assembly GCF_031143425.1 of Pleurodeles waltl. NCBI lineage: Eukaryota > Metazoa > Chordata > Amphibia > Caudata > Salamandridae > Pleurodeles > Pleurodeles waltl. The sequence continues at coordinate 234,459,347 of NC_090438.1, read as the reverse complement.
TGTACCCCAAAGACTATTTTTAATTATACACGATGGGAGCACTGTCCAACTCCACCAGTGGGGAGTTCCAAAACATATTCTGAAAAGTCTGCATATTTTTCAGGGCACAATGTTAAAAATGCTGAGTCATATTTTTTTTATTTTTGTGGGGAACTAAAAATTGGCAAATTAGGGGAAAGGAAGTTTTCTTCGGAGCATGCCTGATACCTGTTCAAATGATATTTTAAATGAAACAGTACAACAAACAAGTTGTTTAGGCTTGGCAAAACTAAAGGACTTGAATGCGCCCAGTATCCCTGCCCCCGCTAAATTTTATAAATGGCAAAAATACATTAATGCAACTGAAGATGAGCTCAATGAATGGGTCCAGAATGGAACATTTAACACATCACTTTCATGTCCTGGTGGGTGGTTATTGTGGCTGGTGACACAAATGGTTGTCATGCATGTTTGTAAACTCCACGGGGTGGGTGTTAGAACGAATAGGCCAGACCCTGCTTCATGAGAGCATATGGGTATAGTAACAACATACAGTGTAGGGAAATTATGCCAGCAATGGTGCTGTTAAAGAACACCTCACTCGCCTGTCTAATTATACATATTTGTAGGATTTCCTGTTAGGCCACAGAAGACAACATAGAAAGCACTTCTTTTATGCAGTATACAATGACATTTGGAAACTTTCCCAACAAGAAGCTGCTTCCCTGGTTCAGGTAAATAGACCAGGAAAACTTACAGAAAGCATTAGCCGTTGTAGGTAATGGGATGAACACCTTGTCTGATGGCATATACACTTTAAATAACATTGGGCCAGATGTACCAAGAAGGCCTTTTGCGAGTCGGAAATAGCGATTTTTAAGAAAACGCTATTTCTGATTCGCAAAATGCAATGTATCACATTTGCTATTCGGTAATAGCGATTTCTTAAAAATCGTAAATGCTATTGTCGAATCGAAAAATTGCGATAACAGCCCCATTCGCACCTGTGGGCCTGTAGGCCCATATCTGCAAATTTTTTGCATTTACAAAATTGCGATTTCTTAACTGAAAATCGCAGTTTCGGAAATGCAAAACCCCAGGGTGCTGGGGCCTAAGGCTCCCTCTTCTGCACACCAAAATAATATTTTACAACATGTAACGTGCACCCATGCCAAAAGGGCATGTGTGTATACATGTAAATTTTAAAAATGCATTTTAAATGCATTTTTAAAATTTGCACATGGTTACCACCAGGTTCAACCTAGTGGTAAATAGCGATTCCTAAATGCCCAATTCGCATTAAGGAATTGCTTCTTACATGTGCTTTAGAAATCGCAAATAAGGAATCCTTATTTGCGATTTCTTATTTAGAGAGCACACAATTTGCAACTCTCGAAACAGGGTCGCAATTTTAAGGAATCGCTATTTTAGCAATTCCTTAAAATTGCTTTCAGAATGCCTTTAATACATTCTGAAATGGCTTTTTGCATTCACAAACGGGCATTCGCACCGTTTGCGAATGCAAAAAGCTTTCATACATCTGGCCCGTTGTTTCTTCTGCAACAGACAGAGTGCAATGGGACATGTCATCCCTACAACACGAACAGAGCCAACTAAGGTTCATTATGCAGTTAGGTTGGACACTACAAACACTGAAAGCTGGTTGTGTTCCGTGGCAACACGTTAAAGCACGTGACATATTTTCAACATTTAATTTAATGCGACAACAGCAAATAATAGTTTGAAGGAGGTGACTTATGTCATACTGAACATTGAGAAATTAGAAAAGTTGCCTTTTACTGTGGCAGAAATATCATCTGCCAAATGGTAAATACATGGGGTTATTAACATGGCTATTTCAACACTTCAATTTACATCCTGCTTGAAACACATTCCAATAGGCAGATATGAGAGGGTAGGAGATAGTTACATCCATGAGGTGTGGGAGCTTCCCTTTTCCTTTTCATACAAATGTTTCAATGGCATAAAAGAGGTCTTTCTTAGCGGCAGTGAATGCGAGACTTCTGTGAGCCATTCAATGGTTTGTAAGCAGCTATCCTTGCTCAGGGCGTGCAATGCTTCAGCAGTGAATTTAGCCTGTTATCTAAAGGCAGTTCCATTTCCCTTGATTAGACCTGTGCTCCACGTGCTCTCAAATGGAAGCTATGTGCTCCTTAACAGTGAGAGCTGTTGTGGAAAGAGGGCCGGAAGGCTTGTGTTGTTTTGGTCTCCCAAATTGTTACCTGTTGCAGGAATGTCCTTTTTCCTTTTACAAAACAGATGAAAGTAGCAGATATTTGGCCTCATATTGCAACTTCTAATGTGAATTTTTACAAGTTGAGCAGACTCAAGGCTTTATTGTTTAAAAAACATGTGGCTTTTACATCTGTGTGCAAAACCTATGCACTTCAAGTAGCGAGGTCATCTGCAGAAATTCAGTACCTTTTGAGTACAAACATTCCCAGTCACTTTGGTGAACTTGTGGGATGAACTTTTAACACTTCCAGTATGGCTGTGATGGCGCATTTCTTTAAGGCTGTTGGTTCAGGTTTCCTTCACACCTTGTCCTCTATATTTGGCTTAATACCTTCAGCCATACACTCAATATTTTCAAGTATTTACAGGGGATTTCCATTTACTTAGGCTATAATAGGTGGCATTTTGTTGTTGATATTTTTTTATTCGCAATGGCTGTCCCTTCACAACAAGGAGGACTTAACGTGCTTGCACCAGCACAGTGTGTCTTGATTGCATATAGCAGTACTGCGGAACACCGCTCCAAGAGGAGCAGGTCTGTTATTCTGACCGGTTTTTGATGGTGTGCAGCCCATGTTCATTGAATGCTGATCTGTTGATGTTCTTGCTATAGGCTCATTAGCAGACATGGGTGTTGAGGGTGCGTTTGCTATGGGAAGCTGTCAATGAGTTGCCCTTTGTGGATCATGCGGCTCTTGACTCAACATTTGGCACAACATAAAATGCTGCTGCCTCTGCAGCTCAGACTTTGGAACATCAGTGCTCCTTGGTTTTCCTTGGCAACGATTTGGCTACCTTACCACCTGCCGAAGTGGAATATTTCCTGGCTTCAATTGTCCTGGATGTAATTGGCGATTTTAAAAATTACACTGACTTTTAAAATTCGGTTTTATTAGCGCCACTGTTGACATTCTAAATTGCCCCTTTTAATATTTGAAATGCTCAAATGTCTTTTAACTTGTCATTATTAACATTCATGTATGTATGTCCTACTTATACCTTTTTAGTGCTTTTATGTTTTTAATGATAGTCTTTTTACAACCTTTGAACCAGCAAGGGAAAGGTGTTGTACAACCATTTTAGTAATGTTTTTTAGACTTGGGGCCATATTTATACTTTTTGACGCAAAACTGCGCTAACGCAGTTTTGCGCCAAAAAAATAAGCGCCGGCTAACGCCATTCTGAAGCGCCATGCGGGCGCCGTATTTATTGAATGGCGTTAGCCGGCGTTAGCCGACCGGCGCTGCCAGGTGTGCGTGAAAAAAAACGACGTACACCAGGCAGCGCCGGCGTAGGGAAAAATGGCGTTTGGGCGTCCCAAAATGGGGCAAGTCAGGCTGAGGCAAAAAAATCTTAACCCGATTTGCGCCATTTTTTTGGGGCGCCCAGACGCCATTAACATGACTCCTGTCTTAGCAAAGACAGGAGTCATGCCCCCTTGCCCAATGGCCATGCCCAGGTGACTTATGTCCCCTGGGCATGGTCACTGGGCATAGTGGCATGTAGGGGGGTACAAATCAGGCCCCCCTATGCCACAAAAAAAATGTAAAAAAATACTTACCACAACCTACCTTTTCTTCCCTGGGATGGGTCCCTCCATCCTTGGGTGTCCTCCTGGGGTGGGCAAGGGTGGCAGGGGGTGTCCCTGGGGGCAGAGGAGGGCACCTCTGGGCTCATTCTGAGCCCACAGGTCCCTTAACGCCTACCCTGACCCAGGTGTTAAAAAGAGGCGCAAATGCAGGTTTTTTTGCCCCGCCCACTCCCGGGCGTCATTTTTGCCCGGGAGTATAAATACCACGCACATGCCTGGGAGTCATTTTTTAAGACGGGAACGCCTACCTTGCATCTCATTAACGCAAGGAAGGTGTTCACGCCAAACAATGACGCTAACTCCAAGAACTTTGGCGCTAGACGCGTCTAACGCCAAAGTATAAATATGGAGTTAGATTTGCGTCAAATTTGCGTCGAAAAAAACGATGCAAATTCGGCGCAAACGGAGTATAAATATGCCCCTTGGTATTTTAGCAACTTGGCCTGCTGCTTGTGCCCTTTAGGTCAGTTTCATTTTATTCAGCTTAATTTTATTATTTTTTGCGTAGGCCATATTTGTGGTGCTGTATTATTTTCTTTATCTAGTTGTTCTTTTGACTAGGAAAGCATTGCATTTCTAGCAAGACATTCTATTCACTTTGTGCTTTCTTTAAGGCTGCAGCGAGATAGAGTTGCTGGCAAAGTGATAAACTGCATCTCCAACATTCACAGAAACATACACATTCTTACGTGGGGCCATTTTCTTAGAACATCAACTGTTTTATTATACTTCTCTTTCCCACACACAGGACCATGATTGTATGCTGATTGCTGATTGCCTTTGCTACACCTACTTACTTAGACTTCCGGATCCCTGGCTTACATGGGATGGTGTCTCTCTAGACAACAGGCTTCCTTGTTCAGGTATGGGGGATGATGATTTCCCAGGGGGGACTCCTGAAGGGCAGATTAGTGCTTATCACGCTGTGTTCAAACATAGCTTAGGTAGGAACCACATATACTACCCATAGTGACAGTATGGTGGGGCTTTTCCTGTGTTTCACTCTCCTTGTCACCATTTTGCTTCTAGTGTGTTTGATCATCCTAGTTATTGCAATTCATGCAATTTTATCTAAGATGCAGCTAATTCAATAAATCTTATTGAACTATTTTCTGCCTCTGTTTGTCTTTACATGTGTGAGACTAATGCAACAGAGAGAAAAGGATGATATCTGATCCACCACGATTTCCCCGAGAAGTCGTTTCTGTCATGCACCTGGTTGCCACAAATCACCCCTGCTCTTGGGCAAGGTGTGGCACTGCTATTTGGCCAGAAACTGGTTTAGGCCAACATTTTTCACATGGTGTGGGATCGAACTCAGTTTACCACAATTCAAGTGATCCTGCCGCCCGAATCCAGCAGCCTCATTAGGATTATGAAAGCCTACGTGACAACTATCTGGGTATTGGTTGCATTTCAGTACCAGTTTAACACCAAAATATAGCAACAAGGAAAAGAAAGGTGACCAGTCCAGCTTTTCAAAGGGCCTTCCACTGCACACAAGCACAGGTTGCTGCATTTTTAGTAACTTTTGAACTGTTTGAGATAAAAACAAACTTTCTTTTTCTTAAATTCTGTATATTATGCGGCTGATGATGGATTATGGGGCAAATGCACTAAATCTATAATCATGTGAAAATTGCCACTGATGCACAAACACATAATTCCAGTAGCTCTGACTGTAGGAACTGTGTAATGCCAAATTACACACCTTTGGCACACTTCCATTTGTCCAGAATTGGGGTGCCACCACTTGGGAGGTCTGTGTGACAGAAGGCAGTGTACAGGTGGTAAATCTGGGTGGTTGTAAGTCCGACATGTCCCTGTCACTTCATGACAGGCTGTCAGGAAGACTGCCTATGGACTCAGTCTGGGGTCAAGGGATGCATTTGCATTTCTCATCAAGCAGGCAGGGAAACAGAATGCAGCTTGTCAGCACAGCAAGGTAGGACTAATGAGCTGCATTATCACACATCAGTTGTCACTGCCGTTACGAGGGTACACACCTGGATGCCCTCCCCAGTCAAATGTGCATGTGAAGATTTCTTCTGGGGCCTATTACCCACTCTAATGTATTTCCTATCCTGCCCAATCTCTTCATAATTGCAATGTCTTAGGAATCCTTTCATGTGATGTGTTACGCATGCAGCACACTGAGATAAGCACAGATACAGGGTGGCGTACCCAAAGCACAGCACATGTGCCACGCAGCATGCAGATTTAGTAGACTTTCATAATCTTTGAGCTGTAAATCCAATATTGTACATGCATTTGTAAGGCAGTTATGTATTATGTATAAAGCTAATCAAAGTCCTCTAGGTAATGTAGTGTCTGCATTCAAAGCAATATATGTGATCCAATATGTGCGGCACTTGTACAACACAGCATGGTACATGTTCAACACACATCAATTATATTTTTTGACCCACCTAAGGCCACCCTGTGTAGCCCTGAAAAGTGCAAGAATCATGAGTGACACAATTCATTACACATCACTGCATTGCACCAGAGAGAGGGGTTTAATGAGATTTGCATGAGGGTAGCCATTCACATCACATGGTTTTAGACTAATTCCCAGACTTATCAAAACAATGGAACCTGGGAATGCACAGGAAGTACAGCCATCCCAGGAGTGGCATTACAATGGTATGAACCTTTCGTACTCCTCATTACTTCATCTTTCAATATGTGCTGCCTTGTGCGTTACATATAGAGGGTGGAATCTGGCTCATAGGATATTTTGTTTAGCAGGAAGCTGAACCTTTATGCACAAATACATTCCAGCATGCAGCACAGGCACCCTTGTTCCAAAGCGCAAGGGTGCCTGTGTTAGCTCTAGGAATACAATAACGTACAGGTGCAGGGTAAAAGTCAGGAATGATTTCTCTTCTACTAGATACAGCACATTTCTTCTCTTTTGCTTTCACACTTAGCCATGAACTAAGGTGACTATCTGTGCTGCACTGTGTGGCCATGCTCATCAGATGACCTTCTGTTTACAGTTAATCTATCTTCCAATTCTATTTGTCATTGCAAATGTTGGCCATCCCTGATAATTTGGGCACTTCTACATGGTTATTTTCATGCTTAGGCAGTAGATTACTGCAATAGGTGTTTTGATCCACTCCATGTTATGTGCACTCACTACTTCCAGGTTGTGAACGTGCCAACATGATTGACACTCAGATGTAAATATGTCCTTTGGATAGTCTCATGTTATTTGCCTACATAACATTGACAATGACATGACCTTTAAATTGTTCACTTACTTTAGCATGGGAATTAGCTGAGAACATTTAGTGCATTTTCAGCATACAACATAGATAGTTTGTTGCCAGGCTTCAGCTAAAGCTTTTTGTCAGACAAGTTGTCATGCTGCACCTAAATTGGCACATAGGTATTGCAATGTGGGCCATTTTCTTGTACAACACACTGATGTTGCAACAGGTAGCTTTCTACTACAGACCTCGACACAATACTTTATTTTTTCACATGTATGTGTATGTGTGTATTGGTGAATAGGTCCACGATGGCCTGGATGTTGATAGAGTAGGAGTGCTTCTGGCTCCTGTACAGATGGGATGTTTAGGCAAGGGGAACCAATTGCACATGTGTGCAATCCATAGCATCTAACACATGGGGATATCCCACAATAGCATAGAAGCTCTGCTTTGTGTTAAGCTGTTGTTGATGGGTCTTGGGGAAGAGGAGGTACAGGGGTGTGAACCTGATGTTGACATCCTGGGCAGAGGGTAGGAATTAAAATGATGCCTGTGATATTCCTGCCACTCTGGCTGTTGTGACCTGGAAGGAAACAGATGCCAGCATACGGACCACAACCATCAGTTTGACCTGTGAAGGAATGTTAGAGGGCCTGGAAGTTGGTGGCTGGAGACTTAGCCCAATCTTGTTAAGCAATTCAATGATGGACTTCCTCCTGAGTCTGTAGAATTTGATGACCGCATCACCCCTGAGGTCAATGGGGGAGATGGGCTGCTGGAATGCACGCTCCCTCCTCTTTCACTGCCTACAGAGTGTTGGTGGTGTTTATAGTCTCCTTGTGACTCCTAGCTACAGCATCACAACCTCCATGGCATAGTTGAGGTTGCCAAAAGTGCTTTTTAATGTTCTGGTTTTTAAACCACAGCCACTGTGTCATTTCCAACATCTGGGTTGCTGATGCGCAGATATTTTTGGTGCATTCCGGGCTTTGCACACCGCATCCAAACTATGCGTCATGCATTGCCAAGCCCATAAATATCACTGCATTAGATCTGCATTAGATTATGCGGGAGAACTTCTACCTTGCATATTTTAATCTGTGCATGGTGCAGCTAGTCTTGTCTGATGTAAGCCTTTAAAACTACACATTTGAAAAAGGGCAACATCTTTTAAATATGGAGTACTGTTTGCACCACCATTGCATCAAAATTTGTGGTGCAACAGATGCAAAAGCTTCTGATAAATATGCCCCTGCCAGCCTTACATTATCTAAAGAAATAAGTTCACAGTTTAGGCCTGGACAGCATTTAAATCACATTGGTGAAGTTTGCAAAATCCCTGAGGACCATATGTACAAACACATTTTCCCATAGACATAGAATGGATAAAACCCTTTGGTACATCTAGCCCTAAATGTTCTGTTAGGTGATTTGAAGTTTCTCAGAATTTTTAATTATGCTTTTTGTACAACGTTTTTAAGAGAGCTCATACTTCTCCTAAAACTGTCTTGTGTGATATGAGGCAGAGACTGACTCTCACATAACATTTCCACATTTTCTACTCAAAACAGTCTCTTGCATAGTATCTCACAAGACACATTCACAACATATAAGTAGTCACTTAAACAAAGTAATGTGAGATACTAGCAAACCACCTTTTTTTGTAAAAGTATAATTAAAAAACAATTGGATTTTTTGAAAAATTCACAAAAAAAAATGTCTCACAACCCTAGCCTTTAGTATAAATGGATCAGGATTGAAATGCCCAAAATGCAATGATATGCTCAAGTGCAAAGTCGGACAGGCTGTACCAGGCATGTGATATGTTTTTTCCAGTAGGTTTAAAGGGTGGAGGGCTGCTTTTGTTACTGGGGGCTGCTTTTGTTGCAGTGCAGTAGATTTAGGAGCTCTACAGACTTCCTTGTATATTTACAGATTTCAGGCAACAATAAAAATGCAAAATTAACTCTGGTGATTAATGTACCTGCTGGAGAGAGGATCAGGGTTTTGTCTAGTGGCAGTTTTGACTCATCTAAGGTAGCACTGACGGTTAATATGCTTGCTGCAACAAATGTGTACTATTTAGATCACAGAACACTATTTTAGGTGCAAAGCTCAGTGGAATACTGCTTTTGACACAGAGGTCCTTCTGTTACTGTGCAGTTCAAAAGTTTCATTCATAATCTAGCACAGTGCTGCCATTAAGCAGCTAGCACACAAACCATATGGTACAAGTTAGAAATGTACGCTCTCCTCAGTCTTTGATTATCCTAATTTTGCTAAAAAAGGTTTGTTTGGGTAGAAATAAATTTGTATTAGTAAAGTCAACCTTAACCACTGTCCTACGTTCTGACTCCCAAGTTTATTTTTTCCCAGACTAAGCATTCTTGAAAAATAACCTACCATTATGGATGACATGTGAATCCTACACCTTGTAGTCCCCATTTTCTAGACACTGATTTACACATGTATTATTTGTTGTCTCAATTTAAGGGTGATGTAAAGTGCTCCAACAACCTACACTGGCAAGAAAGGCACTATAAACAAATGAAATACATGTGTGAGAGTGGCTGAGGAGAGATGAGAGGTACTGTTAGAGTGTAAAGTTAAGGAAATCATTAAATGACCCAAATAAAATGTTTTGCATCCTGGCGTGCTGTAAGGTCATCATTTACTATGCTTTAAAAATAATATATCATGGAAAATGTGTTGTGGAGCACACCGTTTTTTAAATTTTTCCATAATTTTCTTGGAGAGGGGGTAGAACCCTCCAAGGCCCCTTTGTAGTGGTCAGGCTCACTTGTTAAGCACCCTATGGGGGCTGGTTTGACAACATTTTCCAGGGAGCTTTGTCGGTCCGTGTTTAGGTGTGATGCATAATGTTGAGTCATTTGGCAGATAGCTGTTGCATGACCTCTGCCCATTGACATTATTCAGTATTGGTATTAGTGGCATAACGCAAATTGATGGGGCTGCACCTCAAAGATCGCAGAAGCCTTTGTACTACCTCTGGATGATATATTTCTGTCACAGTGCTTAATTTGTGCTTGTTGTTTCCGTTGCTGAGCACCGGCACTTATTTCTGAGGGCCGGCGCTTAGTTTTGTGTCTCAAGCACTTACTGCGAGCAAAAGACACGAGGAAGAGAAAAAAGAAGAAGAGGCAGAAAGGGGAGAAGCAGGAAACTGCAGGAGTGAACTGAAGGGGCGGGGAGTGGTTGTTCATGTATTGAAGAGGCCCGAGATGGCTTCAGGATTCCGCTGCCTCAGTATTATGTGCTGGCACTTTTAAATGCAGCAGCCACGTGTTTAGAAGAAGAGTTTTTAGCACCGGCGCCTTTTTATTTACAAATTGAGCACTGTTCTGTCAGCATATATAGAATGCTCGTTGAACATAAAGTCGGAAAAGATACTCACGGATATGAATAGGTTCTTTTTTTTCAGTGTTACTGTATCTGCCAACAACATGAAAAAAGATTGTAAGCCTTCGTTTTCATCTCGTGTAAGCTCTCTTTTAAACAGATTCAAGTGGTTTCATAAAAGAGTCATTCATTCCTATCTGCCTAGTCAGTGAAAGAAGTGACTAAGCACGTCTGCCTTCACTAAACTCGTATTCATAGTCACATTGAGACATCTCTTTGTTCAATTTTGCTCCTAATTTTCTTAGCGTGTTTGATCATGGTAACTAACAATGTCAGCTTTACAGATGACGTTCATATCTTAGTGTTTAAATATCTTACGCACCATTTTTGTTTCTAAATTCATCCCTTATGAGTGAGTTTTCATCTGCAAATAACGCGATTGGTTTGTGTTTATGCTGTTCATTCACGTCAACCTTTATAAAAACACATTACAAAAGTTTAATCAATGAAGTGAGCATTATAAATGCCCTTTTTCTTTACTATGAACACAAACAATATCTTACTCCTATGATTAATTGAATCAGAGCTATTGGTCCATAAAGACCCAGTATTATAGAATGAAGCTATCGTGCGACCTCACCCAGCAGCAATGTACGCTGCATGTTCGTGGGGCGATGATGTTGGATGTTTTAAAGAGGCTCCTCTTTGAAGCAGTTACAATTGAAGTAAGAAAAACAGAAAAGAAAAACCGGCACAGAAGTGAAATAATCAAAATATGAGTATGTCAAGTTCTGCGCCCTGATGATAATTGGGTACAGATGTTTGGAATGATTAGAATAGTTAAAGTTGATTGCAAATCGGAATGTAATGAACATTTCCTAGAGCTTTTGGAGGTGCCTGGAGGAGTTGATCTCAGGTCATCAAGCACAATTTCAGAAAATATTAAACACGCAGACAAAATCTATTATTCTTTATCGAATCTGTCACTAAATAATATTGAAATTCACAATTTACTATTGCAGTATAGAGGTTTTACGAAAATATTTAGAACACTGTCATACAAACACATTCACCGCTTCATTAAGCAATGAGCTAACTATGACTCACAAAGTACATTACTCAAGACACGTTAAATGGCATCTTTGAAGACATCATACAATCCTTGTGAAATCATCCTATAGAGGGTTTGCAAACTTGAAGTTCTTTAAAACTCTACATCTGTGGAGACTTTCCTATTCACTTTAATGGTTTTACATACATACATCTTTCATGTTAACAGGGATTCATTTGACACTGAAAAGACACCTCTTGTCAAGCCCTATGGCAACCCTCTCTATGTTCGTAAAATATACTACTTACATTGCTGACATGTGTTCAATGGCATACAACTTAGACCAATGCCTACGAAATTAAAGTTGGATGAACTACCTCTATCTGGGACACCACTTCATTTTACACTGTTCAACAATTTAGTCTATACTACTATGGAGGTATCAGTGATGCCATCAATGATGTAATTTAACAAGTCATGAGTGAAGCATATGTGAGGGTATAAGAAGTGCATGGCTAGAGCATAAGTTATAGTTAGCTCAATAAACTATAATTGTGTGTTTCATTTTATTTTTGTTTTTCAAACGTTTATTTTAATCTTGAGAATACATGTGTTTATATTTATGAAGCATCACATTTTTCTCACCAAAACTGTACTGCATCTTTAAGTGTTTATGGGATATTAGTTCTCCTATAAACATGGTTATAATCGTGATTTGTAATTAGGACCTTTTCTATATAAAACTGAGAAGTCTGTGGAATTTGCTGCAAATTGTCAACATATAAGAAAGGTAGAAACACAACACAGGTGCTACGGGCCTAAAGGTAGGCAAGGAACTTCGCAAGTTGGTTAGCCAAGTAGTATCATATTTAAGATGGGGAGGGTCATTCACATCTCTGAGCCTTAGAGCCAGTGGAACCACTGTATTTATGATGGCTAGGGACACAGAGAATGTGCAGATGTAAGAAAATGCCCTTTTTGGCATTATCACCCCCATGTTTTGGACTGATGCTGCTGTTTTTTTTAAACTTTGTGCTCTAGGACTCTGCTACCAGGCCTCAGGATTGCAGCACATATTGTTTCTATCACTAAAGTGACAATGCAAACCATGAATTCAGGCCTGCCACCAGTAGTCTGGCTGTGTAGGTTTAAACTGCAAATCTGACATGTCAAAATAACCCCTTTTGACAGTGCTAAGCCCTTTTTAGGTTGAGCATAGCAGCGTGCAAGCACTGCTTTTCTGATGTATTGGTATGCATCTGGGCTTTTAACCACGCACACCCATCACTATCACGCGTTCATGGGCTTGCCTTTTAAAAATCCTTTATTTTTGTTAGTAAATGCTTTACGTTTGTCCCTCCTTGGGGCAGTTTAGTTACCGCCTTGGACATCGCCCTGTTCCATGGCTAATTGCACTTTCGCTATACATTTGTGAGCAAACTTTATTTTTCCTTTTGTATGTTCCTTCACACTGATGCTGTGGTGCTTCGAATCGGCTCACTAATGTGAAACTGTATTATTTTTCATTTTCAGTTTATGTGGCAAGAAAAGTCTGGTTAGGAGTTTATAGCGCTAATAGCTCTAACTCGAGCAAATGTGAGACCCATTGCATTGCAAATGCTTGTTTTTAAATATTAATAGTTCACCCCTAAGTTAGCCTCAAGTTCCAATAAGGCAGTGTGCTTGATATGTTAGAGTAGAGTCTAAAGTAAAACCTGCCTTATATTGGAAAGGCCTAAAAACAGTTTTCACTGTAGCAGGGTTAGCTGGTCCATAGGAAATATTTGAAGTCATTGTGAAAATTAAATAATATTATCTCAGCCTACAAACAGGTGTAATGTTTCTTCTGAGACTTTCTAAAATATTACAAATCTGTTTCATTGGTAAAGTCAGATTTGTGACAAATATTTTGCAAAAGGTACTTTTCAAAAGTTACTTGTATCCTGCCTATAGAAGCCAATTTGCCTGAGCTTCAAACTGTTAACCACGAGCTGAATGACTCCTTGGTTAGGTGTGAAGTATCTCTCAGAGCTAAGGATGAAGACTTTGGTGTGAGGTGTCCTGTTCCTCTAAGAGGATGGCCATCTGGACATTGACCAGGAATTGATTTATATTCAAATGAGCCTGCCCTGTTACAAGCAGATGTAACACACAGCTGGGCCTGCCCCCTCCATTGCCGAATTGCCTGCCAGGAGTCAATCCCAGTTATAGAAGAACTGCCTCAAGAACATGTTTTGGGTGACAGTAGCAGTGGGCATGCTCATTTTCCTGGCCATACCTCTAGGGTGGGCACAGGAAGCCTCCAAAGGGGAAGAAGGGCCTTGCCATCTTGGTTTTAGGTAGAGAGGACACAGTAAGTTTGTTTGAAGAAAGGCACAAAGGAATTGCTGCAAAGGTGGGTAGGGTTACCTCCAGGAACATGTTTCCAAGAGAGTGGCCAGGAACCTACCCCACCAATAGGCTAGTGGCACCAATGAATGTGGCACCACTGGACACCCTCTTCAGAACACTAATGGACCTCTGAAGGACAGAAGAAAGACTACACCAGCTGTTGTATCCTACGTGGAGAGCTGTAAGGGGCTAGACCTGCTCCAACTTGTAGTCAGGACTAAGACATGAACTCTAAGGGTCAGTTGGCTGACCTTCTGTTAAGCAACAGGGGCACAAAAGCTAAAAAGAAGCCAACTTTTCTGAAGAGCCCAGCTGACCAGCTTCAACTGGAGACGCACTGCACCCTGCGCGCAGATCCTGGTGGAGAGAGTCCTGACCCCCAAGTGCTATTCCTGAGGTCCTAGAGGCCTTGCATGGTGTTAGAGTGCACTTCTCCTTCTTAAACTGCATAAGGTAGAACTTAGAAGCTTTTTGTCAGCTTTTCCTCTGAAGAATAGGCAGGAGACCAGGATCACCGTTAAGCCAAAGCCGCCAGCATTGAATTGTTGGTTAGATCCAAATTTCTGATCTGCCCCGCTGTAAGGAGATCTGACTTCCAAAAATGTTTCTTAGTCCTAATCTAGAGAGCTTTACTGAGTCAAAGCCAATTGATGTCCAGACCTTCATGGGCATGGGCACCGGACTTCACCATCTCAGAGATTTGTAGACGACTGCACGGAGACCCACCTCTTCAGCAATCCACTGTTGTGAAACCCAAACTTATACAGCTTGCAGTTTGCTCCCTCCGATAACAAGTTGACCACTACTTCTTTCCAAATGAAAAATGTCTAATTAAAAATTCAAACCTTCTACCAGGATGAGCCTGTGTCCTGTATTTGACTGCCAATCTCTCACAGATGTTTATTAGTTCTAACATGAATAGTTGCCAGTGGTTGGTGCTTTGTGTGGTTTGATGTTATTGTCACTTACAACATTTAAAAATGTATTTCTTCATTTTCCCTAATTGTATTATTGTTGATTTGATGCCATTTTGTATGTTAAAATGTTCTCTATTTCTGTAAATTGAAGTGGTATTTTTTTGTGTGCTGCTTTTGACTTTTTAACTGTTGTGGTACTTCACAATGGTTTACAAATTTTCTAAAATTAAGCCTATCTGCTCTGCTCCATAGCTACAAGGGTTTGAGTTCAAGTTTAAATCACTAAAAACTTTACTTACCTAACAAAAATAGTGTAATTATTACTTGTGGTGGACTACCATCCAACCCAATAAATAATTAACTTTCTCACAACAGTGTTAGTAAAGGATAGGATATTTGGTAATCTCAGGAAAAAACAGAATGCCTACATGGTTTGGGTGTGGTTTTAAATTGGGACAAAATCAATCATGGCTGGTTTTACATGAAACATTCGCCGTTTTTGGTTAGTGCAGGCAGGGTAAAAGGAATACAATGTTATTCTTGAGGCAGCAGTCTTGCTTAAAACAATTAATTACATGACTGAAACCAGCAGGATTTGAGCTATAGTGAGTATTGCAGTGAAAGCAGGAGTGGGTTAGGTATTATTATTACTGCCCATTCACAACATTTTGGCATGGATCTTTGACGATCTAAAGCTACATCACTGCTTTTGATCATTCCTCCTTTAACTGTTCCCACTCAGACAGTACAATAAACTACTGATTTATTAGGCATTGCTAGGAGCCTGACAATTAGTAGCCCTAATTTGTGCATTACATCTAATTTATTGCTGCACAGCTCTGCCTCAGTGGCCCTTGAGGAGATGAACATGATATGAATTTACAAGTTGGGCTGCTGCTGCATTTAGTTCAGGATGCTTGTCACATTCAATTTAAGTTCACTGTGGCTACAACAATGAAATAATGGGACTTATAAAAGAAGAATAAGAGGTCTGCAGATTTTAGCCACTTGCACTGCAGCAGGCATTGTGGTAAAAATAAAAAAATAAGGTACTCTACTAGATAGACATTACTGCAACAGTGATTGCCATTATATCATATATAACAGAAATAATGTAATATCAAACAATGTTTAAATTCACTGCAGTTGAATTGTTGAAGCAGATAACGTGTCATTAAAGGTAAAAAGGGATGTTGGCAGGTATAACACAAGAAAAACAGCTGAAAGATGGGAAAAAGGAAAGTTGTATTCGGTTTCTGGCAGCATAAAACCATAAAAGCAACATATTATACAGAAACATCAATTAAAAATGTATTTTTGTGTTAAAAGATAACAAATCATTAAATAACGATCATTATAAAAATCTATTTATAAAAGTAGATCAAACTATAATTAGGAGCCCACTATAATAGATATTTCTTTAGAGCTAAAATAAATGATGCTTTGCATCCTTTAGACAGTTTCAAAGTCCATGTAGGATAAAGGGTTTCTTCTACAAGCATCTTTATAAGGAATTTAACTATATGATAATTTATATGGGCATCCTTTAGCTCGAGTAGATACTGAAAAGCATCATGATAGTTATACAAACTTTATTTTAAAAAAATGGTTAGAAGTATTGCCTCCTATGTGCCAGATACATTTTACGAAAAAGTGCTATGTGCTGAGCAATTTGTTTAGATTAGTCATTGCAGGGACATTTTTGAGTCAGTGGGCCTCAACCTTCAAGCAAAAAAATAGGGTGATAGCATTTCTAGTTATTCATTGTGCTCTTCTTGTATGTAGACACAATTAATGAATTAGACCAAGATGAAGGTATAAAACTTGCACCAGAGGCATTTAAAACCTTAGTCGAGAGGGGAGATCATTAAGCAGGAACAGACTTGTAGGTGCCCATCGGGACACAGTCAGGTCCTGGGTCCTTTCCCATTATGCTCTTGGTAAGAGCCCTTAGGACCTCCTCCAAGTTGAAAATCACAGGGGTTGATAGAAATGCCGGTGGGGTCCTTGGCTTTTATGTAGAGCCGCATGTACGAACACATTTTCCCATAGACACAAAATGGGTAAAAGGCTTTGATACATCTGGCCCCTAGTCCTTTAGCGGAAGAGAAGGCTGAGGAAAAATGATTCTCCTACTTTGCCACTGATATTGAGGATTCATGGTTTGGCCTGATGCCTTTAGAGAATAATGGGGCATTTATCATTTTCCAGAAGAGTGTACTATTCTTAGGTCCTCATTTACGAGGCCCTTGCACCACCGAGCATCACTTTTAGTGATGCTCTGGTGGCGAAATGCCCTTCCCTATATTTACAATGCAGTAACTTTTGTGGCTTAACATTGCCTTGTAAATACGGCCCCTTCACACCCGTTTCTTAGTGTGGAAGAGATGTGCAATGGGTGTTGTTGTGGGCGTTCCAGCACAACATCCATTGCATTTTGATGTTGCCCCAGAATCACGAGAAATCGTAAACCTGGAGAAGTGCCAAAAACTAACGCCACTCCAGGGGTGGCAATAGAATGGAGCAACAAGAAGAAATATTTATATTTCTCCTAGTTCTTGCCTTTTCTATGTGTGCTGCATTCTGCAGCACACATAAAACAGCAAAATGCCATTGATCATTGTTTTTGTGCAGGAAGGGACATCTTTGTTCATATGAACAATCATTCCCATCAACACAGGCACCCTTGCACTAGGGTGCAAGGGATCCTGCATGGGGACTGGGCAGCTAATTTTAGCACCAGGGCTAAGGTAAAGATAGGGGTGCTCTCTATTGTCGTAAATACGGTGCATCTCTGCGTTTCTGACATGACGCAGCACAGCACTGCCATTTGTTCTTGCAGCACCACACTGCGCCACTTCCTGGTAAATGAGAACTTTAGTCCCTGCCTTTCGCACTAATTTTTTCCATGCTTCTGCTTGCAACTCTTTTTTCCTATCTAATGATACCTTCTTATATCTCACTCTGCCAACTCGAATATCAGATAAATCCCTATGGTTTGAGTTTAGTAAATTAATCAGATTATTACGGGCCTGAGTGCAAGACTGGTTAAACCAGCCTTTATCCTCCATCCCTCTTCTCCTTATAGTCAATAATTGACTTTTGGAGTTAGAGATGGATATATGGGCTTACCTTGTTTCCTTAAAGGTTTTCTCAGGAGTCAAGCCAACCATAAATTAATCTATTTTATTAGCCACAAAATGGCTTAGAAAACTAGAGGGATCCACACCGGCTCATTTTATTCCATTCAGCCCTTCTGGGAAAATATTAGCTATTCTGCCTGTGTCAGTGATTGAATGCAACTTGATTTGTAGTGTTAGAGTTACTGGAATATGATCGCTAATACAGTTCGCTCAAACCTGGTTGTCATGAGGTGCAATTATTTCACTCCCTGAGGTGAGAATATGATCATCCTCTATGATGTTACAAACTCTTCCAGTAAAGGTTGGTGGTTGAATTTCCCAGTTAGGACTATGGATATCTGCAATGTCTAGGTTGTTTGAGCAATAACTGATTTAACCCCTCAGGTGTCCTGGGTGGAATGGTTACGTCCTGGTGAGCACTGCTCGGTGTGCAGGACGTAACTGTTATGTCCAAGTAAGGGCCCTCGGGCCTGTCACCCCCCTCCCCTCAGGCAGGGATGGAAGGAGAATTGCTTCCCCTTCCACCCCCTGATCCTCCCGTGGTGTCTGATGACGTCAGCACGTGATCGTGAGCTGACCTCATCAGAGGCCTACCACGATCAGAGGAGAAATGCAAAAGCATTCTGCCACAGCTTGGCACTTTGCAAAAACAGCTCTGTTTTCTTTGTGATGTGTCCATGTTGTGTTTTGAGGCATTTCCTGTCGCGAGCACTAGACCTACCCACACATGTATGGTACCATTTTTATCTGGAGACTTGGGGGAACGCTGGTTGGAAGGAAATTTATGGGTCCTCTCAGATTCCATAACTTTCTGTCACCGAAATGTGAGGAAGAATTTGGTTTTTTGGACAAATTTTGAGGTTTGCAAAGGAGTCTGGGTTACAGAACCTGGTGAGAGCCCCACAAGTCACCCTATCTTGGATTCCCCTAGGTGTCTAGTTTAAAAAAATGCACAGGTTTAGTAGGTTTCCTTAGGTGCTGGCAGAGCTAGAGGCCAACATCCACAGCTGGGCACTTTCCCAAAAACACATCAATTTTATATGTAAAAATGTGATGTGTACATGTTGCATCTCCTGTCGCGGGCGTTAGCCCTACCTATGCAAGTGGGGTACAATTTTGATCGAGAAACTTGGGGGAACACTGGGTGGAAGAAAATTTGTGGCTCCTCTCAGATTCAAGAACTTTCTGTCAACGAAATGTGAGGAAAAAGTGGTTTTGGCCAAATTTTGAGCTTTGCAAAGGATTCTGGGTAACAGAACCTGGTGACAGCCCCACACGTGACACCATCTTGGATTCTCCTAGGTATCTAGTTTTCAAAAATTCACAGGTTTGGTAGGTTTCCCTAGGTGCTGGCTGAGCTAGAGATCAAAATCCACAGCGAGGCACTTTCCCAAAAACAAGTTGTTTTTCAATGTAAAAATGTGATGTGTCCATGTTGCGTTTCATGTCGTGGGTGTTAGCCCTACCCACGGAAGTGGGGTGCCATTTGTATTAGGAGACTTAGGGAAACACAGAATAGTAGAACAAGTGTTCTTGCCCCTTGTCTTTCTCTATATTTTTTCCTTTCAAATGTAAGAAAGTGTGCAAAAAAGACGTCTATATGAGAAATGCCCTGTAATTTACATGCTAGTATGGGGACCTCAGAATTCAGAGATGTACAAATAACCACTGCTTCTCAACACCTTATCTTGTGCCCATTTTGGAAATACAAAGGTTTTCTTGATACCTATATGTCACTCTTCATATTTCACCTAATAAAGTGCTGTATACCCGGTATAGAATGAAAAGCCATTGCCAGGTGCAGCTCATTTATTGGCTCTAGGTAATTAGGGTTCTTGATAAGCCCTATATATCTCCACAACCAGAAGAGTCCAGCAGACGTAACAGTATATTGCTTTCCTAAATCTGATATCGCAGGAAAAAGTTACAGAATAAAACGTGGAGAAAAATTTCTATTTTTTTCAGCTCAATTTCAATATTTTTTATTTCAGCTGTTATTGTCTGTAGAAAAACTTTGTAGGAACTACACAAATGACCTCTTGCTGGATTCAGAATTGTGTCTTTCTTTAGAAATGTTTAGCTCTCTGGGATCCAGCATTAGTTTTATACCCATTTCTGTCACTTACTGGAAGGAGGCTGAAAGCACAAAAAATAGTAAGAACAGAGTATGTCCCAGTAAAATGCCAAAATTGTGTTGAAAAATGTGGTTTCCTGATTCAAGCCTGCCTGTTCCTGAAAGCTGGGAAGATCTAATTTTAACACCATAAACCCTTTGTTGATGCCATTTTCAGGGAGAAAATCACAAACCTTCTTCTGCAGCCCTTTTTTCCCTTTTATTTTTAAAAAAATGAACTTTTTGCTGTTTATGTTAAATTTCTTGGTCTCCTTCAGGGAAACCCACAAACTCTGGATAACTCTAGAATCCCTAGGATTTTGGGAAAAAAGAACGCAAATTTGGCATGGGTAGCTTATGTGGACAAAACGTTATGAGGACCTAAGCGTGAACTGCCACAAATAGCCCAAAAAAAGGCCTGGCACCTGAGAGGGGGAAAAGGCCTGGCAGCGAAGGGGTTAAAGCGTATCCATATTAACAATGTTTAAAGTGATCAGTATCATTGCCCTTGGTGTCTGTAAGGCTACACACACCTATTTGGAAGGAGAGTGACAGTTTGTAACATTAAAATCAATAGCCCATAATATATTGCAGTCTTTAGAATAATGATCAATAAAATTGTCAAAATCTGTTTCAAATGTCTTAACGACATGGACCTTTGATATGCCAAATATATTACTGTAGAAATTTATAACTATAATATCCGGGTTGCCAGCTGAGGTGAGTAACACAAATTGATAATAGGGTGACAATAGAAATGTTTTGGTTACTCTTACTCTCTCAGGCAGCTTCTTTTTTCTCTGACTCCAAAATGTTTTGCATTCTCCAGCTTAAAGTGCTAAAGTAGGATTAGCATTCCAATGAAAATCAGGATTTGTGTTGCATAGTATATCAAAGTAACACAAAGTTGCTCTATACACTGCTTTGCATTACTTTGGCATCAAAGAGATGTTCTATGGGTGGTGCATGTCTGTTCCTATAAAATTAATCATGTGTTATTACTGAAATCCATGTCTGCAAATATTGGTGGATGGATTTAAATCAAAATCCTACACCTCCTTGAGGCACATTTAAGGAGGAGAAATACTTTAATTTCTTCTTGTTTTTTTTCAATTTGCATTTGGTACAAACTGGTAAAAGCCTCAAAGCATAGTTTTTTTTACCGGAAGGAGTCCCATCCTGTACAAAACATTTGCCTCCGAGAACGCACGCACTCCCTTGCAGTACCGCTCAATGGTTTGTAGGCTTGAGAATGACTGCTAAGGTGTACCAGAGCTGTAGGAGAGAATAAATGCACCATATCTTAATAGATACTGCTAATCTTTTCTCTCTCTTTGGTGCAAGGCAGCACAGCAACTTTGGTGCTGCACTGTCTGGTGTTAAAGAATAGTAAACAATGGCCACAGTGTCTACAAAGACCTCTCAGGCATCAAGGGCGAAATTCTATTTTATTATTATTGATTCCAGTCAGCTCTGCTTTGCAAAGTAACAGCCAAAAGCAATGGTTGATGACTTTGGGGTGAACTGAATGACACCTTAGATTAATCTCACTTAGGCCCATATTTATACTTTTTTTGCACCGCATTTGCGTTATTTTTTGACACAACAGAGGCACAAACTTACAAAATACAATTATATTT
The DNA here is from genome assembly GCF_031143425.1 of Pleurodeles waltl. Classification (NCBI taxonomy): domain Eukaryota; kingdom Metazoa; phylum Chordata; class Amphibia; order Caudata; family Salamandridae; genus Pleurodeles; species Pleurodeles waltl. The sequence continues at coordinate 234,437,685 of NC_090438.1, read as the reverse complement.
TGTAGGTTTGCACCGCTTTTGCATCACAAAATGACGCAAATGGGGAGCAAAAAAAGTATAAATATGGGCCTTACTTTTCTATTCATGTGGAGTCACTTTCACCACAGATTAACTTCATCTCCCTCTCTCTAAAGTGCTGGTCCAGTTATTCACATCAGTTAATGAGGGTTATTGCTACTTTCAAGGCCACAAATAGCCCTGCTGTTTTGCTGTGTTTAGTCCTATTAGACTGAGAATGGACTTCTTTTTCAAATGGGTACAATGATATGGACCCTTTCCACGAGTCCATTGTGTGTGATTGCTTTTGAAGTGAGTATCTGGCCTCCTCAGTCAGATAGGAGATTGCACACAAAAAGCGAACTGAAGATGACGTGTGAACAGTATGAAATTTGCATGTTTTTTTTGCAACCCCTTTCAGCGAGGCTATATTACATTTTTTAAACATAGATAAGCAGTACATTTAATATACATTTTAAAATTCTCTCGAAAGTCTAAAACACGAATAAACATATATGTTTTATTCAGAGTCTTCATCAATTAATTTATAGAAATTAGTGAATGAAATATGTACACACTCATGTCACGCTTTTAAAATCAAGCCTTTGCAGGCGGCTGCGACTCAATTTAGAGTGGCTCTTTCCTTTTCCTAATCCCTAAATGGCACATTGAGATGACGTTTTTGTCAGTGGTGTTGTGGGTCGCTGCCTGAAGTTGAAAAAGCCATGTAAAAAAAGTAGCAAGATTATGTCAAAGCTATGGATATTGCAGAAAAGTCTACCCTGCCAAGCATATAGCGTTTATACAAACCATTCCAAGAAAATCTTAGCACGTTCAAGGAAATGACTAATTCTGTAACAGACGCAGCCGAGCCCAACAGTACTGCGAAGTGTGAGACAGATACTGGCATTGATGCAACCCCATTATCAAGTAATCATAATCTCCAGCATATTACTTAATTCCCAACCCAACTCTGCATTTTTACATCGCCTCTTTTAAACTGGTAGGTAAAAGGACACCTCACATAGGGGCTCTAGGCATCAAAGCTGCAAACCTTCCCAGAGAGCATTGTACTGACTCTTGTGTGAAAAGATATCTATATGCTCCCAAAACATCGCCAGTTGATCCATGGTTCATCATGATATCTCTAGCGCTAATGACATGCAAGGTAGGCGTTCCTGTGCAAAAAATGACTCTAAGGCATGTGCGCCTTATTTATCCTCCAGCGTTAAAATGACACACAGGCGGAGGCGGGCCTTAAAACATGGCACCCAGCCGGATTTGTGCCGCTTTTTAACACCTGGGTCAGGGCAGGCGTTAGGGGACCTGTGGGCTCATTTCCTTGGTGGCAGACCATGGAAACAGTCCTCAGGTGCCCATCCCTGCACCCAGGGACACCCCCTGCCACCCTTGCCCACCCCTGGAGGACACCCATGGATGGGGTGACCCATCTATGGTGAGTGCAGGTAAGTGCAGGTAGTTTTTTTTTTTTTAAGTGGCATGGGGGGGCCTAACGTGGGCGCCCCTACATGCCACTTTGCCCAATGGCCATGCCCAGGGGACATAAGTCCCCTGGGCATGGCCATTGGGCAGGGGGGCATGACTCCTGTCTTTGCTAAGGAAGGAGTCATTTCCATGGGGGTTGTGCGTTAAAAAATGGCACTAGTCAGGTTAGGGACAATATTTTTGACTGTGACCTGACTTGCACCATTCTTTGGCGCACAACCCGCAGTCTTCCCTTCGCCTCCGCTGCCCGGTTACTGTCATTTAGTTTGACGCTAACCAGGCCTCAGCACCAGCTACCGTAATTCCATAAATTAGGCACCCGGCTGGCGGTTGGAATGGAGTTAGCTTTTTTACGCAAATCTGCGCTAGTGCTGATTTGCGTCAAAAAGTATAAATATGGGCCTAACTGTCTTGGGCTTTATGGGAGAGGCCACAATTACAGACACTTTGGAGGTGGTGAGGAAGTAAAATTAGGTCTTTGCCTTCGTTGTCAACATTTTAGGAAAATGTGTGGCAAAGCAAGGGCAATAAAAAGATGACAACCAACTACTCAGAGGAAGTATGTATATTGAAAGATGCCGACTGTAGAATGCAATTGCTCTCGCAAAATTAGCTGTAAATGTCAAAGATGCTGATGGTGAAAAAACACATAAACAAGGATGGCTCAAGAAAAGGCCAAAGGGCAACGGTTTGAACTATTCACCAAGAAATTGATTAATTTGCAGCTCCAAGATAGAAGACCGTGGGGTGTATTTAGAAACCCCTAGTGCCTCCTTGGGCTGTACTAGCATCATTTTTTAATGCAAAAATGGCATTAGGGAAGCCTTTCTCCGTGCATTATATACAAAGTGGCAGAATGCTTGCATTACACCACTTTGTAAACTCTTGCACAACATTATGCCTGCACCAGGCATAATGTTTGCAAGGGGGGCATTCTCACGCAGGGAGGCCCAGAAAAATGGTGCAGTGAAAACTACAACATTTCACTGCAACATTTTTTCAGTCATTTTGAACACCTGGTCAGAGTAGGCGTTAAAATGACATACTCATTTTAATCAATGGGCATCCCTGTGCTTTGCTGCACTGCCATCATCATTGTTGATGCTAGTGCAGCAAAGCGCCACAATAGCGTAAAAGATTTTGACGCTATTGTACTAATGTCCGCCATGATGCAGGATATTGTAAATACTGCACAACCATGGTGTTATTAGGTGGGACAGGAACGGTACAAAGAAAAGTGGTGCATCAGGACCGATACACAACTTTCTTGTAAATATGCCCCTGTGTTTGTTCTTTTCAGTCTTAAAGTCTATGTCAAGATGTGGCAATAATAGTGAACATGTTAAACTAGGGAAATAAAGCTGACTTTCTCAAAGCTGTAAGAATGAAGAGGCCAAGAGTTTAGGGTAAAGTAAAAGTTCTTACTCTTGATTTTCAAGCGAGCAGTACTGCAGCCAAGAAGCACATCTCATGCTGTATATTTGATGTAGATAAGAGATTGCTAAACAAAATTAAAAAAAAAAACATCCAAATCTACAGCTTATGGGTCTGCTAGGTCATTTGTATACATTTATAGCTTAAATTAATGCAAGGAAAACAGGAACTAAGTGGGTGTACATTTTAGGACTATTTCATGCTATTTGGGAAGAGAGTAGGAAATTTTGGATGCTTTGATTTCAGAGGATAATGTCCTGAAATGGTGTTAACACTGCAGTGAAAGTCAGCAGAGGCAACCACAAATCACAAACGAGAGGGGCATGCAAAGCAGGGAACTGGGGGTGGAGGGGAAAATAAATAAATATTTAAAAAAGGAAAAACATACCTTTCCGATGATGGCCGCCTCACTCCTGTTCCCTCTCAAAGGTCCTACCCTTCCAATCCTTGTGCTCCTTCCGTACTAAACCTAGCATCAGAGCAGCACTGGAATTGGTCTCGATGGCTTGGTCTACCACTCAGACATTGCATGGGATTCAGTGCAGTTTCTCCAATACGGTTGTGTAACAAACCCAGGTTGGAAAACATAAGTGCCCATGTGTGCCGCCCAGCCAAACACACATGGGCACTTAAGTGCATTCCACTGTATTTACAATACAGAGCTCCATGACGCATGTTTTCACAGATGTGTCAGAAATTCCGACGCATCTGTTGGCACTGAATTCAAGCATTGCTGGAGTAGTTTTGTTAAACTGACACAACTCCAGCAATGCGAGGAGCCTCCCATAGGAAAAAGGCCTGTATAATTTTTAAGTCTGCTCTGAGCAGGCTGTAAAATTTTGAGGCAGTGAAGTCACAGAAGGACACAGTGAAATGTTGTAAATTTCACTGCATCGATCCTGTGTTGCTTTTCCCGTGGGAACACCTACCCTGCATATATTATACCTGGCGCAGGTATAATGTGACCCAGGGCTGTACAAATTGATGCATTGGGCCCAATGCTCAGTTTGTGAATATGGAGTAGTGTAGTGCACTGCTAGCTCCACTGCTGTATAAAAAAAAATGATGCAGTGGTGGGCCCTAGTTATTTAATATATAGAATGGGGCATACTCAGAATAAAGAAAAAGTCTGGGTCCACAGCACGGTATTACAAAAACCTGTTTGTCACTGTAGTGTAATAGCTATAGTTTCTTGAACAGGGTTAATAATGAATCACAGACAATTTATTTTAACTTGCCCTGGGAAAATATTAAACCATGTAAAGTTATTTTCATATATTATACACTCATTTGTGAAAGTAGATTTTTGATGTAGTTAGAAAAAAATAACTTTACAAAAGTGTGCTTTGTGCTGTCTCAGTGTCAACCGATTTAGAACTGTTTTGCCTTGCAGTCCTGTTCCAAGAACTAAATACACTTTCCTTGCTGGCTGTTATTACCACCCTTCCTGGAGGACAATATGTGGCAAAAATTAGCAATCGACGACGGGCAGAAATAGAAGGTAACACAAAGGACAGCTTGCACAGCTCTTCCTTTTGAAGTAGCTCATAAATAGAATCTCACAAACTAAAGCAACTCCAGAACAACCCTGTACTTTCCGGTCTATGGTAGAGGTAGAAAAGAAAACAAGTTGTGGTCCAAGCAAAGGGGAGGAAATTGCATCAGTTTTCTGCAGTTTGAAAAGGCTGGGCAATTTTGGTTAAGGGATTTTGAGAAGGTCTAAGTGAAAGGAAAAGTAGTCAGGACTGGATTGGGGAATACTTCAGTCTGTGGCTAGTACATCAGATAAGCATGATACCTCACCATCACCCCCAAAGAGCATTTCTGGACCTAGGAAAAACATTTTGGAGAAAACTCTGCGAAGACCCATGGACACTTGACTCTTATTAACACCTGGGCACAGGGACTGCTCTGCAAATGTTAAGTGGTTGGACTCCTGTTACATGCAACAGAAACATAAAAAAGCAGAAGGACTCCTGTCTTCAAGAATGCATAGTTGTTCCTCTGGATTGGACCCAGCGGGAGCCCTGGGTGGTATGAAATCTAGAGTTTAGATTGCTGCCATGAGGAATGTAGCCTGCAAAAGTCACCAGGACAAAGAGAAGCAACAGAAACAGCCCCAAGAAAACCACATGGAACTAGAAGCAATAGACATACACTAGACAGTAGTTCTTAGTAGGATGGGTAATAACGGACACATATTCTCATTGTTTAAACCAAATAATTGATCAATTACACAAAATGACATCAGCTGTGACACTTTTTTTAGTATCATGATAATTGTTTAGTGTCCAAGTGATCACACAGTGGATAAAAGTGAAAGAAATATCCGGTCTTGTATACTATTAGTAAACCAATGCCACAAATAATGTATCTTTCTGTTGCTGTTTCTTCATTTAGAGAGAAGGGGAAATAATTTACATTAATTTATAGATTTAGTCCAATTGTTAAAAAAGGGTTGATGGCATTTAGACCCAGGGTGAGTTATAGGGCCATTATAAGAACAAAACAGTTGTCGATCTGTGCAGTATTTTGATCTGTGTGTGTTTTGTATAGTTGTTGATGAAAAGACAGTTACTTGCTGCTTTGTGACCCATGTTGGTCTCTACTTGAGGTTATGTAGGCTGTCTTCTCCTGTAACAGCACCTACATCATGCACACTTGGCAGAGGAATCTATCTGGTTAGTTAATTAATATGCCTTCAGGTGTATGCCAAATTATGGCATTTATTAGCTGCTTGTCAATGGTGGTGTTGAGGAGCCGCAGGATGGATTCAAAGTGGCCTTGGCATGAACTGCTTCTGATGTTGAGCAGAAAACATAATGGGATCTACAGTGGTCAGGCCCTCCCACGAAGTACCCTTGTTAGATTTGCGGGCAGGTTGGTCGTGGTGCCTCAATGGTTCTCAAGGCAAAAAGTTTGTAGACCCAGGGTTTTGGGTTTAGGCAGAAGGAGTACACTCTGACACCAGCCAAGAGTTCCCCTGTCGATCAGGATTAACATTTGTGGGTCAGGACTCACTCCATCAGAAGCCACTATCAGGGACATTGCAAATCCAAAAGAAGCTGGTCAGCTAAGCTCCTTCATAAAAGTGTGTTCCTTGCAGCTGTATGTTCTGTAGATTAACAAAAGGTCAGTCAATTGACCCTCCTAGTTTATTTCTTTATCCTGAGTACAACTGTGAGCATTCCCAGCCCTTAAGGTTCTTCACACTGGTCTCAGCAGCAGGTTCAGGTCTTTTTCTCTATTCCTCAGTTCAGTAGGGTTCTAAAGAAGGTCCACAGGTGTGTCAAATATATTCCTGGCACTAGTTTGTGGGAAGGGGTGACTGCTGGCTTATCTCTAATTGATAGGATAGAGTTTACAGGGTTAATCCTCCCTACTTTGCAGCAGTTCTTGTGTTCCCTACTGCAAATACAACCAGAGTGCCCCTCTCTTCCTAAATCTGACATACCAGAACCCCTTTCCCCCATGGAGAGTTCTTCTGTTCACCTTGGAGGTGTGGCCTGGCAAATTAGCAATACCCCTCTGTGATCACTCTAAAATGGTTCTATGGGCAGTTCCTCTTACAGTGAGATTGGGGTTGAATGGCTAGGGATACAAAACTGGGGCAGGCCCAGCTGTGAGCTACTTCTGTCAGTGAGACAGGATAAGCATCTTTAAAGATATGCAAATGGCTGGGACAGTGCCCAGTCCATCGTTTCAAGTAAAAGTCAACCTCTCCCCATATCCATGTTTTTATCTCAGTCCTGGGAGTCAATTCATACCTCATCAAGGACATATTCAGCCGCTGGATGACAGCTAGAACAGGAAAATTGGGTTCTAAAGGCTTTAGGCAGGTTAAGGCAGATCACATTTGGCTTTGAAGTACCTTTTGTAAAATATTTAGTGCAAACCAGCTTTACAAATAAATTGCATTTGTAATAGATATTTTAAAAGCTTCAAGAATCATCTTTATCCGGTTCCTAGTAGGAGATAACAATGCCTATTTTCATGATATATCCAAATGCTTTGCTATGTAACAGCCTAACCTGCTATAGTGAAAATAGTCTTTAGGACATTTTCACTGTAAAGACATGATTAACATTAACCTTTTCCATGTCCGCTTTGTGGATATCATGCACCCTGTCTGATGGGTGTATGTGGCCTATGAATAATTTAAGGACAGTTTGGGCCTGTCAGAATGAGTTAAAATGACCAGTAAAATGTGCTATGTAAACCTGCACAGCTGAGTTACTGGTGGCAGGCCTGCAACCATACTTTGCATTGCAATTGGTTAGAGGACCCACACATGAAAGGGGACACTCCATTTACCTAGTATTCAGTAACACTTCTGCTTTAACCTGTAAACGACCCATTCCTCTGGCCTGGTTGGACCATTATCTAACCTTGCTTGAATTAGCTATAGATAAAGTGGAAAACAGTCTTAGGCCGACGGCACAGGTTGGGAGACAGTGGAGTAAGCTCAATATCAACTAATTTATAGGCACCCTGGAAATTCGTAAATCCCGGTCCATGGACAGGGTGGATTACGAAGCGAAGGCCTTCAATGATTGGATCACTAATAGCCTAGATACGGTTCTTCCTCGTGGGACAAAAAATGGCCAGCGCAGGAAAGTCAGTGCCCTGTGGTTTACACCCCACCTGCATATCCTCAAAAAGGAGTGTAAAAAGCTAGAGAGGAGTTAGAGAAAATCATATGACATGGTGGACAGGGCCGCGTATAGTAAGGCTCTCAGAAAGTATAATACCGAAGATTGAAGATGCCGCGGGCTCTCCTAAAGAAGTGTTCCAGGTTTTAAAAGAAATTTTCCAAGTACCCTTGGAAGATAATCCGACGGAAGCTTCTACAGAGCACAGTAATATGCTAGCCAACTTTTTTCAGCAAAATATCCTGGACATCTACTCAAATTTTGCCAATAGTAGCTCAAGGTCAGAAGAGTGGGAGAGACCCATTAACAACGGACTAGCTTCTATTCTTAATTTTACACCTCTCTTCCAGGCCCAGGTTATAGCGCTTCTTGCTTCTCTTAAGTCAGGATCCCCTTTGGATCCTGACCCCCATATGCTTGCTCAAGGGGTGGAAGCTATAGTGCCAGTCCTAACAGAAATGCAGAACGCACCAATAACTATAGGTTTAGTGCCGAGCCCATGGAAGAATGGGATAGTCAAGCCTCTGCTTAAGAAACCCACTCTGGATCCAGCAGTGCTTAAGAATTATAGGCCTATCTCCTTATAACCAACCCCTGTCAAAATATTAGACAAACACATTAATATGCAACTGTCCACCTTCCTAGAAGAAAACAGCCTCCTTCACCCCACCCATATGGGTTTTAGACCAGGGCACAGCACAGAAACAGCGCTTATCGCTGTTATGGAAGAAGCCAGGAAGTGTGTTGATTAGGGACTAACCACAGTGATCATCATGCTGGACCTGAGTGCAGCGTTTGACACTGTAGACCATCAAGTGTTGGTCCGGAGGATGAGGAATATTGGAATCAAGGGACAAGCGCTAGCATGGCTCACATCCTTCTTAGAAGGGAGATCATTAAAGGTCCTTGACCGATCCCATCTTTCGGACAAACTTCAGTGTAATTGCGGAGTGCCACAGGGCTCATCACTGAGTCTGACATTTTTTATATATATATGGCCCCTCTAGCCACTCTGGTAGAGTCGTTCGGACTAGTGCTGGTGTCCTACGCAGATGACACTCAATTGGTTGTCTCCTTTTCTTCGAAGGTAGCTTCAGAAGAGGCCATACTTTCCACCTGTTTACAAGCGGTTTCAGGTTGGATGGCTGACAGTAAGCTGCAGCTAAATGAGGAAAAAATGGAAATGATGATTCTGGGCCTGGAACCAAGACCAGGCACTCTGCCTAGGATCCCATTGGCGCTGGGGGAACTCCCTCCTCCTAAGAAGCAAATCAAGAGTTTGGGGATTTGGCTGGACCATTTTCTAAGGCTCGACATACATGCTAGGCACTTATCGTCGACATGTTTTGGCCTACTTAGACTCCTGAGGAAGGTCTTTATTATCCTCCCCACCTTGGCAAGAAGGCTTATTGTGCAGGCCACCATTTTATCTAGACTAGATTACGGTAATGGACTATTCCTTGGCTCTCCATCCTATGTAAAGAAGAAACTACAGAGGGTGCAAAATGCGGCTGCCCATCTGCTGTTAGATATCCCAAAATGGACCTCTGTAAAATCTGGTCTAGCCTCCTTACACTGGCTACCTGTGGAGCAGCATATAGAATTTAAGGTTTGTGTTATATACACAGGGCCCTTTATGACAAAGGTCCCCCACTCTTGAAGAACCTTGCTGCCTTCTACAAGCCGAATAGAGATCTTAGATCCGCCTCAACAGCCCTGGCTACTCCACCCAAAGTAAATAAAGCTAGATGAGGTGGTGCCACAATGGCATTTTTGGGAGCCAAGTTGTGGAATTCCCTGCCTCTTAGCTTGCGGCTGATGAAAACACAATTTTCATAAGGCACTGAATACGTGGTTGTTTTAGATCTGGCGATTGTAATGCCGACCCCTGGTCATGGTCCGTTAGCACTGGGAAACCCTAGGGTAGCCATGCGTTCTACAAATGGTATAACATAACATAACATAACAGTTTAGTGGAGGTTCAATATGTTCTGCAGTCTACTAATAACATTTAGCTTACAGGACTTGGGTGTTCTTAGTACCATATACTAGGGACTTATAAGTAAGTTAAATTAAATGTACAAATTAGATGTATAGCCAATTCTAACATGTTTTTTGGTCACAGCACATGCATTATGGCTTGGTCAGCAGGGTCCCAGTGCACAGAGTTAAACAACCAGCAACATCAGTCCAACACAAATTGGGATGATCATGTCAAACATTTTGACACTACTGCACCAAAGCACTGCAATAATGATCAGTGTAAAATGAGTGAGGGACCTTCAAGATATTCTCCCCACCTTGAACTGATTGCTCCTTGGCATGTATGATTATTTGAATTTATATTTACTAGTCTTCTTTTTTACCATCAGAGACAAGATGTGATCAAAATTGTTGCTATTGAGGGGCATGGCTTGAACGGAGAAAGGCATCCTTGCCTGACTCCGTCTCTCCTGGCCATGTGGATCAATTTTGAACATTTCTACCGCTCCAAGATCGCAAGACGTTTAAACAACGACTGGATTCTGATATCAGATGGACCCCTGCGAGACATGAGAAAAACAGAGAGAAGGTCAGATCTGTATTAAACACTTTTAATCTTGTTTTTTCCTCTCATTAAAGACAATATGCACGTCCTAAAATGGCGGCGGCCCACTTTCTAATCAAGCGCGTTGCTCAACTGCATCTCTTGGTTGGATTACTGAATAAAGTTTGCACACCTTGCACTTAATCTCATTAGAAAATGGATACGTCTAGTTACTTACTATGAAAGTCATATTGCCTTCGTGAAGAAAACAAATAGATCCTCTGAAACACAACATGCCTGACCTTAAAATGGCACCCATGCAGAAACTATACACATTTTTCTTCCCTACTATGATCAAAATATCTGTGAAATAACTGTGAATAAAAAACGTACTACTGCTCACAATGTATAAACTTAATGATGCAAACATTCCAGTGAACTCGACATTTGATGAACGTTTAGCATGTTGAAATAGGCCTAACATCACAGTATAGTCGCACAAACTTATAACTTGGGAGCTCTCTAGGCCCAGCCTTGTTGTTGAGGTAACACGAGGTCAGACAATCCTGGTGATTGTGTCACCTGTCCAAAAATGAGTACTCAGTCTGTGTTTTCTACTCCCACAAAACCTCATGTTAAACACTCCAAAGCAGAGCTAACCTTACCAGACTGATCGAAGTAAGGCTGATATAAACAGTACAAAGGATATGATTTTCCAAGAACTGTCAGAAGTGCATGACCCAGCTAAATCTACAAAAAGAAACACAGACTCTATGCAGCTTGAACTAACAGCTATCAGGGCGGATAGCAACACTGTTAACAACAAACTGTTAGAAGCAGAACAAAGAATCAGTGACCTGGAAGATGTCAAGAACAAATCTACAATCACAAAAACTATGAAAAAAGATATTGCTGATTTGGAAGACTGGAATAGGAGAGATAAATTGAGAATTTTGGGGATTCCTGAAGGATCTGAAGATAATGAGGGCCCCCAATCTGTGTGTTTCCTTTCTTGAATCATGTTTACACGCCTCCAATTTGACAAAAAATTTGAACTGGAAAGGGCACATAGGGTTCCAACATTCAAACATTCTCATGGGCCACTGACTAAACCCAAACCTCTGCGTTTACAACATGCCGAAACAGTCTTGTTCTACATGCGTCAAAATAACCATATTAACTGGAACGGATCAAAAATCTACATCTCACAGGACTACTCCACAACAACAGTAGATACAAGACAAGATTTCTTGGCTCTACGTGACAGGCTCAAAGGTATGAAAATTCAAGTTTCTTTTGCAGGTCCGGCAAAGTTCAGAATCACCATGGATGGAAAGCACCAAATCTTCAATGCTCAAGTGCTTTAAAAAGTCTCCTAGATGAACAAGCAGGACAAGAAATGGAAATGAGGCGTGGCGGAAACATGGCGGCCGTCTGAGGAGCCGGTTGCGGAGGACGCCGCTCCTGAAAAGATAATGCGATGTTAATATAATCCTTACCGGGGGCTCGCAGGGTTCGGGAAGCGTAACTGAAGCGTGACTGAAGGGATTCTTCTTTTTTCCCATTTTTTCGATCCGGCGGGGCTGCAACAGACGAAGGAGCTGGCGGGGAGTCAGCACTCTTGGGAGCACCGAGCTGTTCCGTTGCTGAGTGCTTCCCTGAAACTCAACCTGGCAGAGAGGCAGCGGCTCGTGTTTCCCTCTGGGGAATCAAGGCAGAGCCAGCACAAATGTGGATATTGGTGGAAGCAAGAAGAACAGGTGTTTCAGGACTGTTCAGCAGGCTGAGGACTTCGGGACTTTTGAGTCTGGTAGGAAAGCATGAAATACTGGAAGGTTTTTTTCAGGTTTATGTTATAAATGCTGTAGAAACTTTGTTAGAACTTATGGTGGACAGGGTAAAGGGGCAGGTGGGGTTCGGGAAAGAAGGGGGGAAGGTGGCATTTAAAAATTGTGTTGGTCAAGTAGCGTATTCCCTCCGTAGTGCTAAGAAAAGTAAGAAAAAAGTTCAAATTGAAAGTCTGGTCCCCCTGCCTCAGAAATCGTCTTTTGTGAGAAGTAAAGCAGAGCAAGATAATAGTTATGTTAGGAGGCATCTGGATGCGAAGAGCATTGGTGGGCTGACTTACAGGAGAGCTCGTGTCACCCCTTCAGTTAGGTCTTATTTTTTATTATTGCCAGGCGCTCCCAGGGTGTTAGCCAGAGGGACGAATACGCAAGAGCTGGACAAAATGAACAGATTAGAGTTTGCCGCTAGTCCAGAGGGTAGAGGCTCAGACCTCCGGGTGGATGGGGGGATGTGTGTTATAGCACCCTCTTCCTGTGAATTCCATAGAGAGGCAAGCAGAAGTGAATGTAGTGCAGGTTTCACAACCTGTCGGAGAGGATCATGGGCAATCAATTGTGAATATGTTAAAAGCATTATCTATGGAACTGAAGAGTGGTTTTGAGACATCTAATGCTAATCAGGTGGAGAAAAAGGGTCTCTGTGAAGATCTGGGAAAGAAAATTGATGATATGGCAGGTCGTACTGACGCTTTGGAGGAGGAAGTGGGGGAGTTAAGAGTGGCAGTGGAAGAAAATAAGGAGCAGATAAGATATTTAAAAGAAGGAGAAACAGGGGTGATGGCTAAAATGGAATCCCTGGCAAATAATTTGAGGAGGAATAATTTGAGGTTTCTTGGGGTCCCAGAGGGGCTGGAAGAAGGTGACTTAAAAGGGTTTATGGCGTGCCTGATAAAACAAGAGGTGAATGTGTAAATATCAGAGGAAGACATTGTTAAAGACATTCAAAAGATGTACCGGGTTCCGGCTAAAAGTGCCTCCCAACAGGGTCAGACCAAGGAAAATCTTAGTTTATTTTCAGACATACTCCTTGAAGGAACATATTCTCGCTCAGGCGCTAAAAAAGAAATCGTTGATGGGATCACCTTTTGAAATTAGGTCAGACCTTGTGGCTGTGACTTTGAATAAACAGTGGGAGCTGGGAAAAATGATAGATATTCTGAGAAAACTGGGGGCTACAACTCAGTTGAGATTTCCTGCATCTCTAAAAGTTATGGTAAATAATAAGATGTGTAATTTTACATACTGGAAGGAGGTGGATGAGTTGATTATGAAAATTGAGAAAGAGGGCAGGAATGAGGCAGGTCTAACCTAAGATTGGAATGTTCCCCTGGTAGGGAGGTATTGTGGGTAAGGTCCTAACTTAGGAGCGGTGATCCTCCTCTGACCTTGGTCAGGTCAATGTTTGGGTGGGTTCCTAGGGGAGGAGGGAGATTGGGGGGCGCTGGAGAAGGGTGGAGGGGAGCACTGGGTGGGGTGTATAATTGTGGTTAAAAAGATTATTTTTGGTATAAGTAGTTTGGGGGAAAGGGAGGGAGGGGTGGTGATCGTGAGCACTGGGTGGGGAGTATATTATGGGATTAAAAGGTCCTCAATGTGGTAGCTGGACCTGGGGGTGAGGGAGGGATGAGGGGGTGGGGTGGAAGAAGGTAGGCGGTTTTGATGTCAGAAAATGGCAATGAAGAACTTGAGACTCCTGTCCTGTAATGTAAATGGTCTCAGGGTAAAGAGTAGGCAGAAGAGGTTGGTACAATATTTGAGAGATGTCCCGTTCGTCGTCTTGATTTTACAAGAGACTTTCCAGGGAGGAATGTTTTGAAGTTTTTAAGACATGCGGGTGGGTCCAGCAGATAGCCAGCTCAAATTGTTTGAGTGGTAGTAAAGGAGTGGCTGTTCTAATTAAGAAACATTCCAGCATTACTTTTCTGGAAGGCCCTATAGGTAACTCGGGGAGGTGGGTGGTGGGGAAGCTGTTTGCTTTTGAATATCGCTTTACTTTGGTAGGATATTACGGTCCTAACAGGGATAATGTAGGCCCTTTAAGGAAACTCTCAGATTCTCTTTTACAATATTTAGATCCAATTATATGGGCAGGTGATTTCAATGTTGTTTTGAATTACGAATTAGATAGATCAGCGGGTAGTAGGTCCAAAGTAAACGAGAAAATGCAGGGTCAGATTCGGGTAATGATGTCCCAATGGGGGTTATATGATGTTTGGAGAGATAAAAGGGGGTCAGAGAGAGGTTATACTTATTATAATAAGAAGTATCGGAATCAGTCCAGAGTTGACTATTTTCTGTTGGATATGGGTTTGAGGGACTTGGTTGAATCAGTTGTACATATTGGAGCCCATTTATCAGATCACTCGGCGGTTAGTTTAGTTCTTAGGTTGCCAACAAAAAGGAGGGAACATAGGTGGACTCTAGATAGAACCTTGCTTTTCGAGGATGAGGTGGTTACGAAATAGAGGATGGATTTAGAGGAATGTTTTAGGATAAACTTGGGTTCAGCCCCCTTGGCGATAGTTTGGAATACATTTAAGGCCTTTTTGAGGGGATGTCTGATTAGGATTGCTGCACATAGGAGGAAATTATATTATGAAGAAATAAGTAGGTTGGAGACTCAAATACGACAATGTGAGCAGGGAATGTTAAGTAAGGAGCAGGGTGAAGTGTTGGACAACTTTGTTAAGCAACGTCAGACAGCTAGTTTGGAGTTGACAGCTCTTTTGAATCGCAAGGTTAGATTGAGATGTGAAGCTAATAGGGTGTTGCATTTCGAGTATAGTGAGAACAGCAGTAAATTGTTGGCTTGGAAGATAAAATCAGATAGGGTCAGGGGTCGGGTGACAGAAATTCGGGATGAGGGCTCAGGTGAGGTTAGTAAAGGTGCTTTGCAGGTGGAAGAGGATTTTTAAAATTTCTTTAAGGACTTATATACGGAGATTTGAAGCCGTCGGAGGAGAAATTGAAGGAGCAGCTTGGGGAATGAAAGTTACCGACTGTGGATGAGGAGGAGAGAAGGATGGTTAATGAACCGGTACTGCTCAGTGAGGTAGAAAGGGTCATCTCAGCTGCTAAATTGGGGAAGGTAGCAGGACCAGATGGGTTACTAATGGAAGTTTATCGAGCTCTGGGTAGCAGCATTTGAAAAATCCTGAAGCAATTATGTAACAAGATTATGGGGTGAGATGAGAATCTTCCTCCTTCTTGGAAAGAGGCGATTATTACGCTAATTCTAAAGCCCGGTAAGTAACCTAGGAAGTGTGATTCATACAGCCCAATATCACTGTTAAACTGTGACTATAAAATCTTTCCTAAACTCCTGGCTGATAGATTAGCGATGGTGATGGGGAAACTCCTACACACAGACCAGAGAGGGTTTGTGAAAGGTAGGCATATGCATGAATTGACACAGGGATTGGTAGGGTCGATTGATTTAGCTATATCATTGCATGTGCCTTTGGCGGTGGCAATGGTGGATGCAACAAAAGCATTCAATAGGGTTAATTGGAGTTACTTGATGACAGTTTGTGAATCATATAAAATCGGAGGCCAATTTATTAGAATATTGAAGAAAATATATCAGGACCCAAGCGCAAGAATTTTGGTTAACGGTACACTCACTCCTTCAGTAAAGATAGAAAGAGGGACGAGACAGGGGTGCCCATTATCCCCTCTATTATTTGATCTTTATATTGAACCATTAGCCTGTAGAATTAAGAGGAGATAAGAGAATACCACCTTTCCGGTGTGGAGATCTGGTTAAGAGGGTCTCTTTATATGCGGATGATCTAATGATTTATACAGCGAACCTAAGCGAGGCTAAACTAGTTCTACAAGTGGTAACGGAGGATTTTGGGGGGATCTCTGGTTATGCGGTTAACAATCAAAAGACCAAAATTATGGCATGGAACATGGAACTAAATGATGAGGTAGCAAATGTAAAAAAGAAGTCAAATATTTGGGGATTACGGTGACACAGGATATATGTAAAATGGCAGAAATTTACCTTGCTCGGGTTATGAGGGAGGTGGACCTTTTACTGAGGAAATGGCTAAATCTTCCACTAACTATAATAGGTCAGATTAATGTGGTAAAAATTGTGATAGTCCCTAAATTAACTTTTATTTTCAATGCATTGCCATTAATGTTTAACAAGGTTGCTTTAAAGAAATTGCAGGGGAAAATGTGTAGTTTTATTTGGGCATCAAAAGGTGTTTGTATATCATGGAAAAAGCTCAGGAGAAAGAAAGAAAAAGGTGGTCTGGCAGCTCCTGATAAACAGTACTATACATGGGCATAGCTGTGTAACAAATTTAAGACAAAGTTTTGTTGCATGTCATTGTTCTGAGCTGGGGCAGGTGTTAACTGTTATGATGGAAGGCCAGGAGGTTTAGAGAAGTTTTTTGTATAAGTTTGGGGATCCGAAGTTATTTAAAAAAATTCGATTTAAGATATGTGATTGGGCAGTGTTGTGGTATGAGGTGGGAAGATTACGAAGTTGTCATATTATAATGAATATGTGCTGATTTGGGATTCTCCTGGATGCCAGGAGTGGACTAAAGACACCCGTGGCTATTCCCCTGAGGGAGGCAGGTTTGTTGCAATGGAAACATCTTTGTTATAATGGTGAACCTAGAGACTTCGATAATCTTAATATTGAGGTAGGAGGAGGGCTGTCTAAGTTCAAATACCTTCAGATGAAGTCCTGGGCTGCGACTGTAACAGAGGAAGTGGGAAGTACTAATGGACTGGTGGACCAGCTGCAGCTAGATGCCTCGATGAAGAAGGAGGTGGCAAAATGGTATTGGCTGATGTTGGATATTGTGGATGGGGAATTTAACATCCGGGAAGAAATCTGGAGGGAGTGCTTGCCGGAGCTGCAGCTTAAAGACCTTTGGCAAGTATCTACTACACTTTTGTATAACACTGTTAAACCTGCTGCGTTAAGGAGAAATCATCTATTCTCTATCCACAGAGCCTTCTGGACTCCCAAAAAATTGTCCAGGCTGAGGCAAGATAACGTGGTGAGGTGTAAGAAGTGTGATTCTGCATCAGCTGATGATTTGCATATGTTTATTGACTGCCCTTTACTTCGTACGTTTTGGCAAGAGGTGGGGGATGCAGTTAATGACATTCTTCCCCCAAGCCCAAAGGTAAGACCGTCGATTGTGATGTTTGGCTGCTCATATGAGACGCGGAAGATGGGTAGAGATGGAGCTAAACTGTTGTTTTATATGACGCTTGTGGCGAGAAGGGAGATTTGTAGGAAATGGATCAGCCCTGTCCCCCCTACTTTTATTGAATGGAAAAATTCTCTAATTTACTATTATAAGTTTGACTGTTTTAAAGATTCTAAGAGGATCAGATTTTGGAATCTGCTGAAGCAATGGTTGGGAAGTGGTGAGGTGTGATCCTATGATTATATCCTTCCCTCTACTTTCCACACTAGAGTTTTGGATGGAAGTTCTGTCCCGGACAGAGGTGACGAGGTCAGAGTACGGAGGAGTGCCGTTGGGTAGGAACCTTTGCTGCCACTCCCCCCCTCACCCCCCTATTGGTCATGTGAAGGAAATTTGGAAGATATATGAAGATCAAAAAAAAAAAAAAGAAATGGAAATATCTAAAACTTTGTAAAACTTTGTCAAACAAAAGGAAAACCTGACTCTTGTCCCTTAAAGTGCTCCTATCCCACTGATTCTGAGGACTATTGAATGATCTTTAGCACTCTGCTGGCCCCCTTTTTATTTATAATGCTTCCACCTAATAAGGATATACCTTTCCAGGATTGAGTTTAAGGTCTTCTTGTTGCATCGCCTAACTCTCTTTTTCTACCCACCAAACGTAGATTGTTACAATAATAGGGATAGTTACAGAGCTAATAGGTGAGATTTAATCACCTTCTAGACTTCCTCATTGCATTACTTGACAAGGTTAGATTATACTTACTAATTGCTTACTAAATTCATAATCTTGTTAACTCACAGTATACAATCATACATATCCTGATTTGTTTGCTTAAGACTTGGATTGTATAACCTGCTGAACAGGTTACATGTGACATCTATCACTTAGCCATTTCCTGCATGTTATACTAAATCACTTACACCATATGTGTTATTCGTGTACCAACTTTTCAGTAGATTTCCACGGTACAGTTACAGTCATATATATGTGACCTTCCCTCTGGACATTAACTATAATAGCGGCATACAATGGGGGCATTACAATGTATACTCCACATTACCTCGAGGGATGTTCGCTCTTCTTTGTTGCCCACTCCATGGCGTTTGTGGAAAGTTGGGGGTTGGGTGGTGGGACATAGGGGTGGGAAGGGTGTTATTATTATTTCTTCTTTTTTCATTTTTACTCTTCATCTTTTTCCATTCTTTTCTTTTCCTCCTTTCTCTCCTTCATACCTATTTGATGGAAATCTTAGGATTGTTATGAGTGTGACAGTCATACTAGACTTAAATTACTACATACAATATAGCATTTCTAAGACTTCATACTTCTGAAAATACCCTTCTTCTATTGAAGTAATTGTAAATCTTATTTCCTCTAACGATGTTACCTTCACTTCAGGTCCTCTATTAACCCTATTTTTGATGCACATCACTATGCACCTTTATCATACAACGCACAATTATAGCTAATTCTAATATGATAGGCAACATCAACATTGTATCTTTGAACATAGAGGGTATTAACCACCCTATAAAATGAAGAAAAATAATGGTCTATATGTACAAAACCAATGGAGATATTATCCTACTCCAAGAGAGAAGGATTCCAGAGACAGAAACTCTCCAGATCAAACACAATTGGATTAGCGATGTACAATGTTCTCTGGCAATCCACAAACAAAATGGTGTAATCACACTGATCTCCAAAAAAGCCAATTTAATTACTGAATCCTATATCCCTGATGTGGAAGGAAGATGGATCAGAACAACTCTAAGGAAAGGTAAGACTAGATTACATGTTTTTAATATATATGGTCCAAACATCGATGACTGTGATTTCTGGAATTCACTTTCAGGAAAATTAGGTCAGCTATCTACAAATGACCTGCTAATTGTAGCTGAAGACTTCAACCTCCCATTAGATGCCACACTAGACAGACAATCAACATGTAACTATCGTCCGTCTAAATCACACAGGATCCTGAAAGATATTTGCAAAAATATGACCCTAAAGATACATGGAGACTTCAATACCCTGATTCGAGAGATTATACCTTTTTCTCTGCTCCTCATAATTCCTACACAAGAATAGATTATATCCTCATCTCGGGTTCCCATATTCACCTTATTGACCAAACAAATATTTCACCAATAATAATTTCCGACCACGCATGCATCAATACACTACTAACTGGGACCAACTCTAGAACCCGTATCAAAAGATGACCTTTCAATAATGAGGTTTTAAATGACCAAGAGAATATAAAGAAAATTGAAAGTTCAGTTTCCGACTTTCTCATGAATAACTCACAAACTCTTTGGGACGCTCTTAAAGCAACCATAAGAGGTACATTAATAGAAATTAAAACAAGAATCAACAAGGTGAAAAATGAATCCCTCCTGAAAGTGGAGAACGAGATTAGTCAATTAGAATCCTCCCATATAAAACACTGGACCAAACTTACCACGAAGAAATATGAATATATAATAGAATAATCAGTGAACGAGCAGGTGTATATATCAATAAATTTATTGGCCAATAGGCCCAAAATGGTTTCCTGAAAGAATGCGATTCCACATCAGGAATAGATATTTATGGGGCAGTCAAATTAGCACCTTACGCAGATGACATCTTAATCCTTTCTAAGGACCCTCACTCATCCATAGAGACCCTTATGGACATAATCAAACATTACTCACGAGTCTCTGGATGCAAACTAAATAGAGACAAATCTGAGGAGAAATGTTTGAATCCGTTAGGTTCTAAAACTTTAATAGGAGACTCAGGACTAATCTGGCAGTCAAATTACATAAAGTACTTAGGAATCAACTTTAGTTCTGAATTAATCAAGACTCTAAGCCATAACGAGCATCTAACGCATCGGGTGGCCTTAACCTTCCTAATTGTAGAAACTACCAATCAGCCCCTTTTGATAAACAAAGAGCTCATTGGTTTTCACTCCCAGAAAACTATACCCCACTATGGCTAGAAGTGGAAAAAGCAATTTTGGGAAACTTAGACCCGGCAACGCTACTAACATCTACTGATAAGCACATACCATACACTAAATATATCTTTAAGAATACCAAAAACGCCTTACTCCTAACTGACAATACAATGCAAAAATGTCTTCATCCTTATTGACAATAAAATGCAATCTAACTTGAAATCCTCCAATCTTGCTTCTCTTTGAGACAATCCAAATATTAAGTATAAAGGTCAGACTATTCACTGGCAATCCTTGGCCTTGGACAAACTCTTTGCTTCCAATAATCCTCCAGGAACAAACCTACAGCTCTCACCACAAAAGAACTCCATGTTTATTTAAATCTCAACCCTTATAATATATACAGTAACCTGTAACTAACAGCAACACCATGCTAAATCTCATCCTATTTCTTCTCCCGCTCTCTTTACTTTCCTAGCTCTTTTATTTTATCCCTTCTCTCCCTCAGTGCACTCCCCTTAGTGTCCGTCATCCTACATGTCTGCCTCTTCAAAAAAGGAAAGGATAATAAAATAGATTTATTATCCTTTCCTTTTTAAAGGCTTTGTAGTGGTTGCTGCTGGCACGGGGTGGGGTTGAGTGGCGACACTCCTACGCCATAGCAGAGGAGCCACCACTGACAAAAGTGCAAGTTTACCTTTGCCAATCAGACCTTCGGAATGCAGTATATAGTAACTGACACTTGTAGCCCTCATTTTCTTCTCACCCACTGAAATTGAAAAAATCACTCAATGTATTTGGGATGACTGTTTTTATCTTGCGCACTTCTCTCACAACCTCCACATCGGAGCTCATCATTGTCAACTAGAACCACAGAAATAATCACAACTTCTGAATAGACAATGGGGGTCATTACGACCCTGGCGGAAGGTGGAGAACCGGCGGTAAGACCGCCAACAGGCTGGCGGTCTTACCTTGTGGAATTATGACCATGGCGGTTACCGCCATGGTCATCTGCCGGTTGTCCGTTCCGCCCGCCAGGGCTGATACGACCGCCGGGCTGGAGACCTGGGTCTCCAGCCCGGCGGCCGTCACTATACCGCCGGCGGTATTTTGACCCGGCTTACCGCCGTGGATTTCCAGCGGTTTGAACCGCCATGAAATCCATGGCGGATAGCACTATCAGTGCCAGGGAATTCCTTCCCTGGCACTGATAGGGTTCTCCCCCACCCCTCACCCCAACCCCGACTCCCTCCTCTTCACCCCCCACCACCCCTGCCACCCCCCAAAGGTGGCAGGGCCCCCCTCTCCACCCCAACCCCCAACATCACATAACACACACACACCCGACACGCATGCAGGCACCACCAACACACACACGCACACACCCCGAGATACATGCCAACATCCACACACACAGTCCGACACGCACACCCACATTCAAACATACACGCACACATCCATACAGACATACCCATAGACATACACGCACTCATTCCCAAACATGCATCACCCCCACAAGCATACACGCACTCACACACCCCCTCTACATACTCAGACGCACACACCCATGCACGCACACAACACACAACACCCCCCCACCCCCCTCCACTAACAGACAATCAACTTACCTGGTCTGTCGATCCTCCGGGAGGGGACGGAAGCCATGGGGGCAGCTCCGCCGACACCACACCGTCAACAGAACACTGCCACGGCGAATCACAGGATGTGATTCGCTGGGAGGTGTTCTGTTGGCGTGGCGGTGGAGGTGGAGCAACCTCCACTTCCCCGCCGCCCGCCAGTATGGAGAGCTGCCAACGGTCATTATAGGCCGAGCGGCAAACCGCCTGCACTGGCGGTCTTCCGCACGGCGGTCCCTCGGCGGTCTTTAAAAAAGACCGCAGAGGTCAAAATGACCCCCAATATCTTTTGTCTGCAAAATTCACTGGAGGACTGATACAAGAGTTGGTCTAGTAAATGAAGATCCTCTCATTTTTTGATGAGGACCAATGCAAATGAATTAACCACTTAAATGGTTTATTGTACAATGTAGATACCAATGGCTATATTTTACGGCTCAGAGTCCCACATATGGTAATGGGCATGACTCCTTATTTTTTGAGTCTGTAAGATTTTTGTTTCAGACTTGCAGAATTTACCAGAAGCCAGTTGTGCAGTGTACAGGGTAAAATGCAAGCAGGATTTTTTATAACAGAAGTGCACTGTAAATTCATTACTAGTTGTTAAGAGTAGAAACATCACACAGAAGCTTTATTCTTTTTACTTACTGGTTAGAAAATGCCCTGACTCGACTTCACAAATGCAAGAGGCGTTCATTGGGTTCACAGAATTTTTAATGAGAACTTCTCAAGGGCTTGGAGCAGGGAGCAAACAAGGCTGACACAAGACGACCTGCCTTGAAAGTCATCATAATACACAAACCTCCCTCTTTCAAGCCTGCTGACTTTGAAACACATGCAAAATCTGCTCATGCTTAATTCATTTCTGCTTATATTTAGGTGCACTCTAGGCTCACAAAAAAAGAAAGCCTGTATAAATACAAGCAGTTGGTGTTGCTAACAGGACGTTCACCATCAATCAACCAATCTCATGTTAAAAGGTCATTTGTGGTGATAGGACTTCCATTCCAGACTTCGAATTTCCGACCAGCCACTAGGACTCACAAAACTTTAACAAAACTACAGTTGTCAGTAGTAAAAGTATATGTCACCTTTCATTTAAAAAAATAATTGGTTTCCTTAAAATAAGATCTTTTGTAGAAAATCAATACTAACTCCATTTGGCTTATGTTTATGGCAGCTTTATTAGGAGGAAGCTAAATACTATCTAATTCAGCTAATCCGCATAAACTAAAATCCTTCTCAACTTCTCAAACAATTCAACCTTGGTCCATCCTCCTACCCCTAAACATATCCCAATCTAACATTTCCCTCCCATGATCCCCTAATAATGACAATTCAAACTTTAATTTTTTATTATATAATACCCCTCACATGATCTCTACTATGACAATCACTTTCTTTATCACCTTTGCCTGCCTGCCGTCGGACTAGGTCCCACCTGCTTGAATGCCTATTTCCTCCCCTCCTATCACTTGTCTTTATGACTTCCCACCCCCTATTGCATCTTGCGGGGTTTGTCTTCTCACACTGCCACCAGAAAAAAACTCCCAATAGGTGCTATTTCTATGTCTAAATCTCCTTTCTTACACTTTGGATTCCTTTAACCAGCTCTCTAGCCAGTTACCAGGACTTCAAGATGGAGATTGTACCCTAACAGTGAAATGTAAGGCACAAGAGGTTCTTAACCTATTTCTTTACGTCTGATCATCCTGATACCCTTGGTCTTTCAAAAACCCAACATCTCTATATTCACCTCCTTTCCTGCCCTGTCAATTGCCATCAGATTCCTTGCCCCTCGTCACACTCTCCTTGGTAACCTCTGGGTCCATCCCAAGACTATCTAGCGTCACCACTCCTTCAGCTCCTTTAGGTCTCCCGTCATCATTTTAAGCAATTTCAGGCATATTGTCATTTTCTACTAGGTTCAAGAACACCAGATTTGGGTGTGGCCACCAAACCCTCAAGTTGCGCAGCATGGGTAGCAGCCCGCCGCATCCTATCCCAAACGGGCCTTACCACCACAACTTGAATTGTCTGGGTTCATTCCCATTTGTAGGCACCAGAACTGTTTACTAGTGTTATACTCACCCCACTTTACAATGGAAATCCCACAAATCCATACTTGTGCTTTGTGGCTCTTCCCCTTCACTGTGCCCATGGAATAAAAGCAGACCATTAGAGCACCCTTTCTTCTTATCCATACTGTTGTACTAACCCCCACATGCAACCCTTCCAACATCTTCCTAAATCTTTCAATCTGTCCTCATTCATACTTAATTCATGGTTCTCCATAGCTGTTTCCATTCAGAATTAATGCCTCCCAAAATCTTGCTCCTTTAAGCCCACATCGTTCAAACAATGCCTTCACACCCCAAAGACCTGCCAGCTTAGGGCCTTTATCCCATCTTCTGTGGAAAAACTGCTGCTTCTGTCCATCCATGTAACCCAACAAACTTCTCTACAGGGCACAACCCGGCCCAATTTCTTTAGCCACAATACACTTTCCTTTCTTTTTTGATCCATCTTGCTCTTCTTAGCTCTAATGCTGATACCCTTTGCTGATCACTACAAATCCACCATTTCTAAGTCCTCCCCTCACCAATTTTAATACTCAAAAAGCCCAGGAGAACAGAAGTATAAAAAAAGCCCAAACACAGAGCTCCGCCAGGGTGGAAGGTACACACAGATCCCACATGTTCAATCACCAACTGCAATATATCTATTATCACTGGTCTCTGATCACTCTCTGCTCTGCCTTTCTCCCTTGTCCAACACTCCAGTATTCCCCTGCCCAACTCTCCAACTCTCCTACACAGGGGTCATACCCCAATAACAACTTTTGATAGAAGACAATTCCAAGATTTGTCCCACAATTTTTCCAGATGCTAGGAGTTTTCTTACCTGTCCCATGGTACAATTAACTATGTCTTTCTGACGGTCCCACAAACCCATTGCTCCTTGCTTTCTCCATTTCTACTACATGCCTCCCTAGGCTGCACAAATGGCTTCACTCCTCCCCATTGGTTCTGTCGAAGAGTGCTCCACCAGCTGCATCACCCTGGCACTTTAATTTCCCAGAGATCATCTGGTACATTCCAGCATCTCACCTGCTCCAGGAGCTCAACCATGGAATCTCGCCCACTATGAATGAGATATTGCATCAGCAACCCCTTTGTCCAAACCAACAATGTACCTGTGTTTTCACAAGCTTCAACGCATACTCATCCCTGGTTGCTTATTTGTTGACCACAAGCATTAACACCTTGTTATCACCCACAAATGTCACCCCCTTCTTTCTCAATTCACTACCCCAAAGACACACTGTTAGCATCAGATGGAAAACACTAGAAACACTATCTTGTGCCTCATTTCCTTTCATGCCCTGGCGATTAGTTTGCACACACTTCCCTACCCTTTAGATACAGAAACCTCCTGCCCCGGCTGCATCTAATCATCTTCTTCCTAGGCTTGTAATCACTTTGCCAAGTCAAATTTCAGTCTGATCATCATGTGAATCCTGTGGTGTTGTTTCAATTATTACCTTATGGCAAACACCAGCTGTCTGCATTATGCCCACCCAGGGGACACCACACTGCACGCAAAAGTCAAATGGCCCATCATCTTTTTCAAATCTCTAAATTCACATTTCATTTTCTTCAATGCCTCCTGCAATGGCACTTGTTTAGTCATTAGTTTTTCCTGGGCAGGCATGGGACCATGACTGCAGACTCAAGTTCCATGGCCAGAAATTTCAGAGTGGTGCCAGGCCCCTATGTATCTTCAGTTGCCAGTTTATACCAAACTGTTCTGCCTTCTGTTTGAACACCACCATAAGGTTGCTGTATTACACTGCCAGGCCTGCCTGGCCAACCAACAGTAAATTATCCAAATGTTTACTCCCTACTTCCTGATTCACCATCCATTCTACAATGGTACTGACTTTTTCAAACAGAGCACCTACTGTGGAGAAACCCATTGGCATGGCTTTGTCAACAATATAGTCTCCTTGGGTTTGGATCATGCTAGAAACTGGATTTTAAATTGAGAGGATGAAACCCTACTAAAAATACAATCACAATCCTTGCCAAGGTGAACCATAAAAGTCACTAAATTAACATGTGCTTAAAACTCTGGTAGCTTGGCA
The DNA here is from genome assembly GCF_031143425.1 of Pleurodeles waltl. NCBI lineage: Eukaryota > Metazoa > Chordata > Amphibia > Caudata > Salamandridae > Pleurodeles > Pleurodeles waltl. The sequence goes on along the minus strand of NC_090438.1, from coordinate 234,411,801 downwards.
CAAAAGTAGTCAGGCTCAACCTAGGCTCACTGTATTACATATTTCTGTAGCACTCAAATAGCAATAAAGTGAAAACGCAATACAGAAAAATCCTGAACAAGTTATAAAAGCAGGATGCATGTTACTAAATAAAATGAGGCCAGGATGATAGAAATCTAATCAGTATAACTGGAGATATGCAATTTCAAAGTGTTAGGCAAGTATAGCACCTAAAAGCACAAAAACCCTAATAGTACAAAGTGACTTAGAGAAAGTCAAAATTTCAGACCAATCACATTGGAGTAATGGGCGGATACACGGAGTATCATAATACTGCTGAAAAAGTTACCTTATCAATGTCTGGCACATGTTAATCTGATTAAAAAACGTACCTTATCAAAATCTGGTGCAAATTCTGGAAGCTTGGCACAAAAGCAGTAGGCTTAACTTAGAAGCACTGTGTTGCATATTTCTGCAGCAAACACACAGCAATAAAGTGAAAACATAATACAGGAAACATCCCAAACTAATTTGAAAAAATATAGGATAATGCTAATAAATAAATCAAAAAATAAATGAGGGCAGGGGAACAACAAACCAATCAGTATAACTGAAGAGATGCAATTTCAAAGTCTTTGGTAAGTTTAGCACCTAAGAGCACCAAGCACCTAAAAGCACAAAGTGACCTAGGGAAAGTCATAAGTTTAGGCTGACCACAATTGAGTGATGGCAAGAAACAGGAATCATGTTAATGCTGCTGAAAAAGTTACCATATCAATGCCTGGTGCAAAGAGTCCAGAACCTCAGGACTTCTCCATTTTGACAGAAGAATGTACTCTGATGTCCTTCTAGGGTCCCCAGCCTGGTAATACACCTCTTAAGGATTTGGTATTCACTCTAGCAGAGGCCAGTGGGCTCAAGCAGGTCCCGATGCATGTGTAGGCAGATTTAGTTGCAGCCCGTCAGCTGGGATGTTGCATGGAGGCATCTGGAGATTTCTGTGTCCTGGAAGCTTAGGACAAGAGGTCAGGCAACTGACACTTAGGGGGTTATTACAACTTTGGAGGAGGTGTTAATCTGTCCCAAAAATGACGGTAAAATGACGGATATACCACCAGCCGTATTACGAGTCCATTATATCCTATGGAACTCGTAATACGGCTGGTGGTATATCCGTCAGTTTACTGTCACTTTTGGGACGGATTAACACCTCCTCCAAAGTTGTAATAACCCCCTTAGTGTCACTCAACTAGCATGGGATGAATGGCGCAGGTCTAGTTTCCCTTTACAGAGAGCAGGGCAGACCTCAAGAAGCATGGCAGTCTTCTAGGGAACAAGGCAGGCCTCAAGCAGCAAGACAGTCTCCCAGGGAACAAGGCAAGCCTCAAGCAGCAGGACAGTCCTCTGGGGAACAAAGCAGGCCTCAACCAGCAGGACAGTCTTCTGAGGAAACAGGCAGTCCTCAAGGAGTAGGGCAAGCAGCAGGGCAGTCCTCTGGGGAACAAGGCAGTCCTTCCTCTTTAAAGTTTGCAGGTTCAGGAATATATCAAAGAGTGGCTCAGGAGCCATCATTTGAAGTGGTGGCATTTTCTAGTGTCACAAAAGACTAGTTTTATGTTTCTTTGTGTGTTTTGTAGGCAAGTCCTTTGACATGAGAATGGGACAGGGAATAACTCGGCCCCAACCCTTGGGGCAGGATCGCCCATCCTGCCCATATCTAGTTTATTATTTTTCACTGTCTGGACCCAATATGCATTTTTAACTGGTGAGCCATAAACAACGGCCACCACATATATATGTCAAGGGGGGGCAGAGGTATAAAGGGGGAAACAATTTAAAAAAAAAACACTTACTGTTTCAATTGCGCTGCCCCTCTCCTGCCACCTCCATCCACCTTGCTCTTCTTGTGGTGTCCCAGCATTCACTAGGACACCAGCACAGGCTCCCCAGCAATCCTGGTGCTGCTTACATGCTAAACATAACATGAAAGCAGTGTCAGGATGGGTCTGAGTGGCTCAGACTGCCACTCAGACACAAGCCTGTGGTCCATGTTGTTTCTCCAGCCCGGCAGGGTATACAGCCAGGTTGGAGTAACCTAAGTGCCCATGTGTGTTTTGCTGCCCTCAGATGGCCGACCAAACACACATGTGCTCTTAGTGCACTCTCTCATCCTCCCCCTCCCACCACCTGTAGGAAAGTACCATCTTGCCTGGCATGTTACCCCCATTTTTACTTGTGTGTCAGTTTTTTTTTGCCTGTGTCACTGGGATCCTGCTAGCCAGGACCCCAGTCCTCATAGTTTGTGGCCTATATGTGTTCCCTGTGTGGTGCCTAACTGTGTCACTGAGACTCTGCTAACCAGAATCTCAGTGCTTCTGCTCTCTCTGTTTTTAAAATTGTCACTGCAGGCTAGTGAGCATTTTTCCCAATTCTGATTGGCACACTGGAACACCCTTATAATTCCCTAGTATATAGTACCTAGGTACTTAGGGTATTGGGGTTCCAGGAGATCCCTATGGGCTGCAGCATTTCTTTTGCCACCCATAGGGAGCTCAGACAATTGTTACACAGGATTGCCACTGCAGCCTGAGTGAAATAACGTACACGTTATTTCACAGCCATTTTTCACTCACTTAAGTATAAGTCACCTATATGTCTAACCCTCACTTAGTGAAGGTTAGGTGCAAAGTTACTAAGTGTGAGGGCACCCTGGCACTAGCCAAGGTGCCCCCACATTGTTCAGGGCAATTTCCCCAGACTTTGTGAGTGCGGGGACACCATTACACGCGTGCACTACATATAGATCAATACCTATATGTGGCTTCACAATGGTAACTCCGAATAAGGCCATGTAACATGTCTAAGATCTTGGGAATGTCCCACCATGCCAACTCTGGTATTGGGGTGCCAATCCCATGCATCCCCGGGGCTCCGGCATGGAGCACGGGTACTGCCAAACTAGCTCTCTGGGGTTTTCACTGCAGCTACTGCACGGGCAGGCTTCTGCCCTCCTGTGGTCTGGGCAGCCGAGTCCCAGGAAGGCAGAATAAAGGATTTCCTCTGAGAGAGGGTGTTACACCCTCTCCCTTTGGAAATAGGTGTTAAGGGCTGGGGAGGAGTAGCCTCCCCCAGACTCTGGAAATGCTTTGAAGGGCACAGATGGTGCACTCCTTGCATAAGCCAGTCTACACCAGTTCAGGGATCCCCCAACCCCTGCTCTGGTGCACAGGGGTGGTGCACAGAGATCCTCCAGTGTGTCCCAGACCTCTGCCATCTTGAATGCAGAGGTGTGAGGGCACAGTGGAGGCCTCTGAGTGGCCAGTGCCATCAGGTGACGTCAGAGACCCCTCCTGTGCTTACCTGGTTAGGTGGCCAATCCCCCTCTGAGGGATATTTAGGGTCTCTCCTGTGGGTTTTTCGTCAGATAACGAATGTAAGAGCTCACCAGAGTTCCTCTGCATCTCCCTATTTGTCATCTGCCAAGGATCGACCGCTGACTGCTCCAGGACGTCTGCAAAACCACAACAAAGTAGCAAGAAGACTACCAGCAACATTGTAGCACCTAATCCTGACGACTTTCTCGACTTTTTCCTGGTGGTGCATGCTCTCTGGGCTGTCTGCCTTCACCCTGCACTGTAAGCCAAGGAGAAATCTCCTGTGGGTCGACGGAATCTTCCCCCTGCTAACGCAGGCACCAAACTTCTGCTTCACCAGTCCTCTGGGTCCCCACTCATCTTGACAAGCGTGGTCCCTGGAACACAGGAACTGCATCCAAGTAACCCCAACAGTACAGTGGTCCTTCTGTCCAAATTTGGTGGAGGTAAGTCCTTGCCTCCACACGCCAGACTGTTATCCTGTGTACTGCGTAATCTGAAGCTGCTAGGGCTTCTGTGCACTTTTGCAAGGAATACTTCATGCACAGCCCAGGTCCCCAGCATTCCGTCCTGCATTGCTCAACTCGCTGAGTTGAAACCGGCTTCGTGGGACCCTCCTTTGTAGTGTTGAGATGACCGCCATGCTCAGATTTCTTCAATGCCTGTTCAGGTGCTTCTGCTGGTGCTGCATGCTTCTGCGTGGGCTCTCTGTGCTGCTGAGTGCCCCCTCTGTCTCCAAGGGGCGACCTCCTGGTCCTTCTTGGGCCCGGGCAGCACCCATTTTCTTCAACCCCAACTCTTGCAGCTAGCAAGGCTTGTTTGCGCTCTTTCTGCATGGAAACAACTCTGCATCCTCCAGCACACCGTGGGACATATTCTGTGCAAATGAGAAGTCCCTGGCATCTTCCGTTGTTGCAGAATCTTCAGTTTCTTCCAGACAGAGGCAGCCCTTTTGCACCTTCATCCGGGGGTTAGTGGGCTCCTGCCCCCCGGACACTTGAGTGACTCTTGGACTGGGCCCCCTTCCTTTACAGGTCCTCAGGTCCAGGAATCCGTCTTCAGTGCTTTGCAGTCAGTTGCTGCCTTTGCAGAATCCCCTATCACGACTTTAGTGTGTTTCTGGGGTAGTAGGGTAACTTTACTCCTACTTTTCAGGGTCTTTGGGTGGGGTATCTTGGACACCCTTAGTGTTTTCTTACACTCCCAGTGACCCTCTACACACTATACTAGTCATGGGGTCCATTCGTGCTTTGCATTCAACTTTTGCAGTATATGGTTTGTTTTGCCCCTAGGCCTATTGTGTCCTATTACATCTTATTGTATTCTACAGTGGTTGCACTACTTTTCTAACTGTTTACTTACCTGATTTTGGTTTGTGTGTATATTTTGGGTATTTTACTTACTTCCTAAAGGTGTATATCCTCTGAGATAATTTTGGCACATTGCCACTAATATAAAGTACCTTTATTTTTAGTAACTCTGAGTATTGTGATTCTTATGATATAGTGCTATATGATATAAGTGGTATAGTAGGATCATTGTATGTCTCCTAGTTCAGCCTAAGTTGCTCTGCTATAGCTATCTCTATCAGCCTAAGCTGCTAGAACACTACTAATCTATTAATAAGGGATAACTGGACCTGGCACAAGGTATAAGTACCATGGGGTACCCACTATAAACCAGGCCAGCCTCCTACACCACCTACCTCCCGTGGCCCAGCCCCTCCCTGCAGACTCTGCTGGATGAGCCAGCAAATGAAAAATGATGAAAAATAAAATGATAGCAAACTATTGTTTTATTTTTCATCTGCTGGTTCAGCAAGGGGAGCAATGCCCCTTCGCCATTGCAGAGGAGCCGCCTCTATGAGCCAGTAACATCACCAGACAGTTGGAAGCTCATAGAAGGCCTCAAAAGCTTTTGGGCAGGAAAATGCCAACTTTTGAAAAGTGCCATTTTAAAAATGATAGTCAAAAATCTACTTTTACTATTAAAGGGGATTTAAAATTAAAATGTATTTGAGTCCAAACATTGCATTTCTACCTGCTCCCAATTAAAAGTTAGCACTCAATAAATGTAATAAATGTACCCACTGTTATCCTAATGATGAGATAAGCCTTACAGTAGTAAAAAACAAATGTTGTGTTTTTTCGCTCCCGAGACATATAAAACTTCAATTCACATGTCCTTCTTTTTAAATACAATTCACCCTGCCTTATGGGCGATTAGGGTCTGCCTTAGGGGTGAATTTTCATGTATAATAAAGGAAGGCTGCGGTCTAGCAAGAGGGTTAATTTTCCAGGTCTAATTGGTAGTTTAAAACCACTCTACAGGCTGCAGTGGCAGGCAATGGGCTACTTTAGTGGGTGGCACAATGAGTGCTGCAGTCTGACAAGTAGCAATATATATTTGCAGGTCCTGGGTACACCTAGGCCCATATTTATACTTTTTGACGCACAACTGCGCCAACGCAGTTGTGCGTCAAAATTTTTACCGCCGGCTAACGCCATTCTAAAGAGCCATGCAGTCGCCTTATTTATTGAATGACGTTAGCCGGCGCTGCGGACTGGTGTGCGTAAAAAAAAATGACTCACACCAGGCTGCGCTGGCGTAGGGGAAAATTGAGCTTGGGCGTCAACAAATGGGGCAAGTCAGGTCTGAGGCAAAATTCAGGCCTCAACCCGATTCGCGCCATTTTTTTGGACGCCCAACCCCCATTGAAATGACTCCTGTCTTTGCTAAGACTTATGTCCCCTGGGCATGGTCATTGGGCATAGTGGCATGTAGGGGGGCACAAATCAGGCCCCCCTATGCCACAAAAAAAATACGAAAAAAAAAACTTAGCTGAACTTACCTTTTCTTCCATGGGATGGGTCCCTCCATCCTTGGGTGTCCTTCTGGGGTGGGCAAGGGTGGCAGGGGGTGTCCCTGGGGGCATGGGAGGGCACCTCTGGGCTCCTTCTGAGTCCACAGGTCCCTTAACACCTGCCCTGACCCAGGTGTTAAAAAACGTCGCCCATCAGGCTGGGTGCCATTTTTTAAGGCCTGCCCCCTCCTGTACGTCAAAATGACGTCACAGTATAAATATGGGGCACAGGCCTTAAAGTAATTTTTTGGACGGGAACGCCTACCTTGCATATAATTAACTCAAGGCAGTTTCCCCCTTCCAAAAAGTGACGCACATGGTGGAACTTTGACGCCCGCGGGGTCGGACGTCAAAGTATAAATATGGGGCAGGGTTTGCGCCGATTGTGCGTCAAAAATTTTGACGCACATTCGGCGCAAACAGAGTATAAATATGCCCCCTAGTACCATATACTAAGCACTTACAAGTACATTATATGTGCCAATCCGGCCAATTCTAACATGTTTAGAGAGATAGCACAAGCACTTTAGCACTGGTTAGCAGGGGTACAGTACACAGAGTCTAAATGCCAAGCTGCACCAGCAGCAGCTTCAAGACTGACTTGATGTCAGTTTTATCTAACTCCACATCCTGTCAGGGCAGTATGGCTGCATCTGTGCTGGTGTATGAAACCGTACACTTCACATGTCTTATGACATCACTGACTGATCCTCCTTTGGGCCAAGAAAGGTGGGGCATAATCTACAATTCACCCTTTGCCTACTTTAACACAGCCCTCAATGGCTTGATAATGAAGATCTCTAAAAGTAGTGTGTTGAAGGGTCCAACCATTCTCACACAGGCCACCTTTTCTAATTTGTCTGCCACGAACTCCTGTGGTGCTTTAAAATACTCTGTTGATCTGCCCCCTCAGGGACCAGTACGCAAACCCATATGTAAAAACCACCCATTGCACCCAAGTTGCGGCCCTGTCTGCTATTGTAATTGCCATGGGTATGTTTTTCAGCTTAACCGGAGTGTCCCCCTTTCCTTATAATTTATCTGTTATCATCTCTGCATTATTTTTCCCATCCATTGCTGGACTGGGTGTCTCCCCCCACACCTTGAACAATTGTGCTGGAATTTATAAGGATGCACATGGTATACCCCTTTGTTAAAGTTTCAGCATGCACCAACTCTGGTCTGCCTACTAAGTCCAGCCACCCTTACTGGGTTGGGAATCCATTGAAAAGGCATGTAAGACTATCACTGAATGCTTGCTGTATGTAATTTTTGCATGGTCATTGTTGGAGTCATTTAGTTTAACCAGAGTTCATTGTCTATCTCAGCCCAAGATTGCATCACTGTCACACTATTGCTGGGTTTTATCATATTTAAGCCACGACAACCCGAGGAATCCAGTCTGGCGGACTGTATAACGTGCATATTTTTCCAGAAAGCTAGGCTGCACTCTGTATTTTTTCACACTGAATGTTGATGTATACTGAAAACAATGCTGCCCATGTGACTACTGTTACTAGCACCCTTTGTTGTTTTGCCAGCCCCCTGTCCTCAGCCCCTTCTTTGCATTTGTTTTTATATTGTAACAATGTGAACAGATCCATGTTTTTATGGGCCCACACTTTCTTTTAGGTGCTCACCATAAAGTGGCCATCTAAAGGGACCACTATGTCCATATAAGGCATTCTCTTCTGCTACTCTGTACTGCTTTACTTCGCTCCTAATTCTTTTCTTTTCTCAGCCTGTGGACCTTCCCTCTGAGGTCCTGAGGTCTGAGACCTCTGCTCTTTCACCATCTGTGAACCTTCTCTTTTCATTTTTTCAACTGAGCATTTGGGACTCTGGCCTATCTCCTTTCTTGCACCTTGGACCCGTGCTCCCGTTAACACATCATCAGTCTAAACCACTGGTGAGGTTGTGAGCCTGTGAGCCAGAAATATACCCCATGGGTCCCACTACATTCTCTGCATGTGTCCCATTTCACTCATTCTCCTGTCACATGTTCTCTATCTTCCTGACAATATAATCATCCACCAATGTACATCATCTTCTACTCATGTCTCCACCAGGCCTTCTGATATTTGTGGCCCTGTTCTTCTCTGAAATGTTTCTTGCTGTCCATTATACTGGGAAGTTTGTCTCTCTCTTCACTCCAGTCCTTTGCACTTCCGGCCATACATAGCCACTTTCTAATTGTAAATCTCTACCCCTCCAACCTGGGGTACTGTCATCGCTAGATTCACTGCCTCGCGTCTCCTCAGCAACTATCTACCTTCATGCTGCTGCCAGGGGTGTTGCATGCTCTTCCTGACCTGTCCACTCCTCTCTCTCCCTTCCAACAATGTCCCTGTTCCTCCGCATGGGTTGCACAACAACTGTTGACCTGGAAGCAGGCCTATGCTCCTCCTGTCCTTGTGTTCAAATCACTCCATCACTATGTGGTGCTTCTCTTGCTACTCCCATGCTCAGTAACTCTATGCTATCATAAGCTCTCATGTCCATGAATGCTAACACTGCACTAACCAGTGCAGGTGTCCACTGCAGCTGATTGTTGCTAGACATTGTCAGGCATCGTTGAACAATCACCTGTACTATTAACCTGTGGCGCTCTTTCCCTCAATACATCTCTGCCTTTGCTGAATCTATGTTACTGCAGGTCATCATCTTCCACTGCCCAGGGGGGGCTGTGGTGCTGCACAGTGGTCCTCTACCCATGATTGTGTTCGCAGATATCATCCACCAAAGGAGTTTCTGCCTCCATCTGTGCTCCTGCATGGTACAAACTTTTCCCTACTGAGCCTGTCTGTCCTATCCTGAGCCACTCTGTCACTCTCAGCCTTGGACGATCCTTCCAGACTTCATCCAGCTGTCCTAGTGTTTGTGCAGTCACCCCTGCTCTGAGTTATATAGGCTTTTGCACTGTTATCCCTGTGTTTTGTCCGCTTTGAAACTTTGCCCTCCTAGGTTATTGCTAGGCTCTCTAGACCAGCCCTTGCCCCCTTACCTGTGAGGGTAAATGTGCCAACCTCTAAATCAGGCCCTAGGTCACCATTGTTCCAATGGGGTGTAGGAGACTGGCCTGGTTTGTAGTGGGTACCCAAGGTACTTACACCTTATACCAGGTCCAGTTAGCACTTATTAGTAAAATGTAGTCAGTGTCTAGAAGTCAGGCTGTCTAGAGGTAGCTGTAGGCAGAGCAGCCAAGGCTGAACTAAGAGACATGCAAAGATCTCACAATACGACTGTAGTCAGACTGTACTCACACACGTGAAAGAAAATTCTCAGTGTTACCAAAATAATGATCCTTTTTTTGGTGACACAAATGCCAAAAATACCTTAGAGACTATACTCCCTTAGGATGTAAGTAATATACATAATATAGAAACTAGTATCTGCAGGAAAGTACCATCTTTCTTGGCATGTTACTCCCAATTTCTGCCTGATGTCAGTGTGTTTTTGACTGTGTCACTGGGATCCTGCTAGTCAGGACCCCAGTGCTTATGTTTTATGGCCTGCTTGTCAGTGTGTTCCACTGTTTCCTAAATTGTCACTGGAATCCTGCTAATCAGAACTCCAGTGTCCATGCTCTCTCTCTCTTTCTAGATTTGTCACTATAGTCTAATGACTCCACATTTCACTCCAAATTGGCATACTGGACCCCCCTTATAAGTCCCTAGTATATGGTACCTAGGTACCCAGGGTATTGGGGTTCCAGGAGATCCTTATGGGATGCAGCATTTCTTTTGCCACCCATAAGGAGCTCATACAAATACTTTCTGAGGACTGCCACTGCACCATGAGTGAAATAGTTAAGCACCATTTCACAGTATGTTTCACTGCACCAGGTCACCTATAAGTCACCTAACTGTATAACCATCAGACCCTCAAGGCTAGGTGCATAGTACCTGTGTGTGAGGGCACCCCCGCAGTAGCAGTGGTGCCCCCATGTTGTCCAGGCCCATGATAAGTCTGCACTACAAATAGCTCAATACATATGTGTAGCTTCACAATGGTAACTCTGAATATGGCAACATGAGGTGTCTAACAATTGGGAATTGTACCCCAATACTGATTACAGTATTGGTTGTACAATCCCATGCACTCTGGGGGCTCCACCATGGACCCCCATCACTGCCATACCAGTCTTCTGAGTCTTTCACTGCAGCCCCAGCTGCTGCCACCTCGCAGGCAGGCTTCTGCCCTCCCGGGGCTTGAACAGCTCAATCCCAGGGAGACAGAACCATGCATTTCCTTTTGGAGAGGAGTGTTACAGCCTCTCCCTTTGGAAATTGGTGTTACTGGCATGGGAGATGTATCCTCCCAGAGCCCCTGGAAATGCTTTTGAGGGCATAGATGATGCCCTCCTTGCATAATCCAGTCTACACCATTTCGTGGACTCTCAGTCCCTGTGCTGGCATGAAACTGGACAAAGGAAAGGGGAGTGACAACTCCCCTATCCAGCACCACCCCAGGGGTGGTGCCCAGAGCTCCTCCAGAGTGTCCCTAGGTTTTGCCATCTTGGGTTCCAAGGTGGTGGGATACTCTGGGAGCATCTGAGTGACCAGTGCCAGCTGGTGATGTCAGAGACCCATCCTGCTAGGGCCATACCTGGTTAGGTGACCAATCCCCCCTCTGAGGGCTATTTAGGGACTCTAGCAGGACTCTTTTGCATCCTTTGCTTCACCTTCTACCATCTGATCAACCGCAGAACTGCTCGAGGAACTCTACAACTTGCAACGACGTAGCCAAGGTAGCTACTGCAACTCTGTAACTCCAGCTCCTGTCATCAACTGCAACAGTTTCCAGGTTGTGCACACTCCAAGCACTGCATGTCTTCCTGCTGCACCAGAAGAACTGAAGGAATCTCCCGTAGAGTGACGGAGTCACTTCCCTGCTTCAACAGGCACCTCTCTGCAGCAATGACCAGTAATCTGCCTACCCTCTCCTGACAACAAGCTTGAATCCTGGAAATCAGGTGGTAGACTAAATCAACCCTGACTGACTAAAGGTCCAGCTGTCCCAATTTAGTGGAGGTGAGAGCTTGCCTCCCCATGCCAGGCAGTACCACTTTGCACTGTGTGTTTTGCAGCTCCTAAGGCTTCTGTGCACTTCTCCAAGAAATCCTTTTTACACAACCTAACCCGGGTCCCCAGCACTCTATCCTGCGACACTCAGCTCCCTGAGTTGTTCTCCAGCGGCGTGTAATCCCTTTGTGTAGTGTTGTGATGACCACCATTTGCAACTCATTTGTCCCCATGTTCTGGGACTCCTGTGGGTGCTGCCTGGTCCTCTGAGGGCTCTCCAAAGTGCTGAGAGCTGGCTCTGTCTCCTCATTCTAAGTTGAGATCCCCAGGTCCCTTCTGGGCCTTGTCAGCACCTTTTCCTACCAAACGTGTTTCTTGGATGAGCCGAGGCTTGCTGGGAGAATCCAGTGACGAAAACCAGCCTGCATTCATCTACTCGACGTGGGACATCTCCTGCAACAAGCAGGAACCCACAGCTGTCTTCTTTAGTGTATCTCTAACATTTCCTTCCAACAGGAGGTTTCACTTTTGCAACTTCATCCGGGTTAGCAGGGGCTGCTGTTCTCCCTAGACTCTTCAGAAGTTGTTGGACTTGGTCTCATCTCTCCACAGATCTTCAGGTCCAGGAATACATTGTTGGTGTCTTGCAGTCTTGCTTGGTTTTTGCATTATTTTTTTAGCACAACTTCTAGAAAACTGAGAAAACTTTCTGTACTTTACTTCTACTTTCCTGGGCTCTGGGATGGGGTACTTACTTACCTACACCCCTCTATACACTACTCTTACCTAGGTGGGAATGCAACATTTGTATTCCACTATTTTAGTATATGGTTTGTGTTCCCCCTAGGCCCATGGTAACCTATGGTGTTTTTCACTATTTGCTCTATTTTATGACTGGGGAACACAAACCATATACTAAAATGGTGGTGTGCGAAAGTCGGTTTCCCACCTAGGCAAGTGTAGTGTGTAAAGGGGCACTGGGACTGTAAGAAAACACCAATGGTAAGTAATAGAACCCAACCCAGAGCCCAGGAAAACAGGAGTAAATCACAGTGACTTTCGTGATTGAAGATTATGCAAGAACCAGAAGAGACTGCAAGGCACCAATGATGGATTCCTGAACCCGAAGACCAGTGGAAAAGGGGGACCAAGTCTAAGAAGCACTGAAGAGTCCAGGGAGAACAGGAGCCCCTGCTAACCTAGATGAAGGTGCAAAAGAAGAACCACCTGTGAGAGGATAATGTCAGTTATGCACCCAAGAAGACAGATGCGGTTTCCTGGTTGGTGCAGATGATGTCCCATGCCAGATGGATGACTGCAGTCTTGTTGGTGTCACTGGATTCCGCCAGCAAGCCTTGGCACACGCAAAACTCGCTGGTAGCGGAAAATGGCACTGCCCGGTATGGGAGGGACCTGGTGGCCTCTACCCAGGAGAGGAAGACAGAGGGGGCTGTCAACAACTCAGAGAGCCCTCAGAAAACCAGGCAGGGTGCATAGGAGTCCCATAGCAAGGGTACAAAGAAGGTGCAAATGGAGGCCCACACAGCATGACACAAAGGGATCCCACACCGCCGGAGAAGCTGTGTGTCACAGGATGAAGTGCTGGGGGCCTAAGCTGTGCTGTGCACAAAGAACTACTTGCAACGTTGCACACAAGCCTTGGCAACTGCAAGTCATGCAGTTGTAGGAAAGTACCATCTTCCTTGGCATGTTAGCCCCATGTTTACCTGTATGTCAATATCTTTTTGCCTATTTCACTGGGATTCTGCTGGTCAGGACCCCAGTGCTCATAGTTTTTGGCCTAATACGTGTGTCTTTGTAGTGCTTAACTGTGTCACTGAGGCTCTGCTAATCAGAACCTCAGTGCTTATGCTCTCTCTGCTTTTAACTTTGTCACTGTAGGCTAGTGACTTCATTCACCAATTTCAATTGGTACACTGGACCCCCCTTATAAGTCCCTAGTATATGGTACCTAGGTACCCAGGGCATTAGGGTTCCAAGATATCCATATGGGCTACAACATTTTTTTGCCACTCATAGGGTGCTCAGACAAACCATTGCCATTGCAGTCTGCTTGAAATAACACGCATGTTATTTCACAGCCATTTTCACTGCACTTAAGTAACTTATAAGTCACCTACATGTCTAACCTTCACTTGCTGAAGGTTAGGTGTAAAGTTATTAAGTTTGAGGGCACCCTTGCACTACCAAAGGTGCCCGCACATAGTTCAGTGCCATTTCCTTGGACGTTGTGAGTGTGGGGACGCCATTACATGTGTGCACTACCTATAGGTCAATACCTCTATGTAGCTTCACAATGGTAACTCCGAATATGGCCATGTAACATGTCTAAGATCATGGAATTGCCCCCCCATTCCAAATCTGGTATTGGGGAGCTAATTCCATACATCCTGGGGGCTCCACCATGGACCCCCAGTACTGCCAAACCAGCTCTCTGAGGCTTGCACTGCAGCTACAGCTGCTGTCACCTCACAGACAGGGTTCTGCCCTCCTGGGGTCTGGGCAGCCCAGTCCCAGGAAGGCAGAACAAAGCATTTCCTCTGAGAGCAGGGTGTCACACCCTCTTCCTTTGGAAATAGTGGTTACAGGCTGGGGAGGGGTAGCCTCCCCCAGCCTCTGGAAATGCTTTGAAGGGCACATATGGTGCCCTCCTTGCATAAGCCAGTCTACACCGGTTCAGGGACCCCTTGTCCCCTACTCTGGCGTGGAACTGGACAAAGGAAAGGGAGTGACCACTCCCCTGTCCATCACCACCCTAGGGGTGGTGTCCAGAGCTACTTCAGTGTGTCCCAGACTTCAGCCATCTTGCTTTGCAAGGTGTGGTGGCACTCTGGAGGGCTCTGAGTGGCCAGTGCCAGCAGGTGACATCAGAGTCCCCTCCTGAGAGGTCCATACCTGATAAGGAACCCAATCCCCCTCTCAGGGCTATTTAGGGTTTCTCCTGTGGGTTCGCTTTAGATTTGCTTGCAAGTTTCCTTCAGGAATCCTCTGCAACAACATCATCATCCTCTGACCTTGGATCAACTGCAGCCTGATCCAAAAACCGCAGTGGCAGCAACAAAGTATCCACAAAGGATACTTTTCCTCTGCAACTTCAGCTCCAGCCAGCAACTGCAACAGTTTCCATGGTGTGCACGCTCTGAGGACTCCCTGTCATCCTCCTGCACCAGAAGGACCGAAGAAATCTCCTGTGGGGTGACAGAGTCACTCCCCTGCTCCAGCAGGCACCTTCCAAGGCGACAACCGTTACCCTTGGACTCCTCTCACAGTGAGGAGCATGCTCCTAAGGATACACAGGGTGGACATCATCAACATAGACTTTCCTGAGGTCCTGCTGATGCAATTTGGAGGAGGTAAGACCTTGCCTTCCTAGAGAGCGACTGCACCCCTTGTTTAAAGTGTCTTCTTCACCTCATGAGGCCTCTGTGCATTATTTGCAAAATTTCTTTATGCATATTCTGGCCCATGTCCCCAGCACTCCATCCAGCATCGCCCAACTCACTGAGTTGTTCTTTGGCGGCGTGGAACCTTCCTTTGTTGTACTGCATGAAACGTGTTTTGCACCACCTTCGTCCCCATGTCCTGGACTCCCCAGGGTGCTGGCTGGCATCCTGGGGGCTCTCTAAAGTGCTGCAAGCCCAAACTTACTCCTCACACAGAGTTGAGTCCTCCACGTCCTGGGTCCATCCAGCGCCATTATGTTGCAAAACGCACTTCTGTTGTAACCAAGGCTTGTTGGTGACTTCCAACACAAAATCATATCTGCATCCATCTTCACGTTGTGGGACATCATTTGCATCATGCAGGAACCCGCTGGCATCTTCCTAGGGTGAATTTCTGCAGTCTTCGACTAACCGTGGATTCTTCTTTTGTACCCTCATCTGGGTTGGCAGGGGCTCCTGTCCTTCTTTCTTCTGGTGCAGGCTGAAGACAAGCAGTCCTTGTAGGATGCACGACCTGGAAACTATTGCATTTGGTAGCAGTAGCTGAAGTTACAATGCTGCAGAATTCATCTTTGCTTCTTTATTACAGTTTGTAGAGTTCCTGGAGGGTTGATCTGCAGTTCCGTCTGTAGAAGATAAAGTAAAGGATGGAGAGGATTCCTGCTGGAGTCTTGCAATTCGAATCTGAAGAAACACCCAGAGGAGAGATCCTAAATAGCCCTGAAAGAGGGATTGGTCACCTACGCAGGTAAGCAGCTATAAGGGGAGGGCTCTGATGTTACCTGCTGGCACTGGCCACTCCCAGAGTGCCCACCACCGTGGAATCTAAGATGGCAAAACCAAGGGACAATCTGGAGGAGCTCTGGACACCACCCCTTGGGTGGGGGTTGACATGGGAGTGGTCACTCCCCTTTCCTTTGTCCAGTTTTGTGCATTACATGATGGTGCAAGGATGCCTGCATTGGTGCTGGCAGCTGAATTTTTCACCAGCACGGGGGGGCAACACAGGGGTGCACCTCATTCACTTACAGTGCATCCATGTGTTACCAAAGTGAGGCAGCGCAGGGCTGCCAATTTTTGCACAGCACCCCGTTGCACCATTTCTGCAAAAATATGGCCTTAATATGACAAGGAGCCTCAAATATCAAGTCAGTGACATGACACGTCAACTGCCACAACACAGATAGACTGATTTTACACTATCCTATTGCAGAGAATGATGGCTCTCCTGCGGTCCTGGAGTACCCTGATGACCTGGACGGCCAACTAGCAACTATCAGCCAAAAGACCCTCCAAGAAGTTCTTGTAAACCTCCGGACACCACCTCCAGTCGCAAGGAGGAATATTGATGGAGCAGACATCCAACAGGCCCCACATAGCACCCCAATAGTATGACCTGCCAGCACCGACACAGCAGAGGACTCCGACGACCCAGGCACCATCTTTGAGAAGACAGTGGTAGGAGTCCAGCAGGAGCTGGCCAAGGATGTGCGTGTGGGGATGCAAACTATGGCAGCTAGCCTTCATTGAGATGCATACTTGCATGGTTATGGCAACAGAACAGACTGCAGCCAACTGACGCACACACTCCCCAATGAGTGGAGTCCGGGAGTGTCTGAGGGACATAGCTGCTACCATGAGGGAGAAGCCATAACAACTGCCCAGCCAAACTGGCATCAGCATGCTTGAGGACAAGATGGACTCCAAGCACCGGCAAATGGCCTCCCTCAGGGGATACATGGCTGCCTACCACAGGAATGTTGTAGCTATACATAAATATCAGCAGCTCCTCCTTGCTGCAGTGATGCAATATGTAGTGTCACAGATGGGAGCTGCCGGGAATTGGGAATCCACATCTCCAAGCACTGATGTGTTTGTGGCCCCCTCTACCTCACCACTACCGCCATCAAAGGTAGAAGAGTGTTAGAAATGGGGTCCTTGGTTGGCAGTCAGGTTACCCCCTGTTGAAGCAAGGACCTTCACTCTAGACAGAGTAAGTCACACACAATCAAAATTATCATGTGCCCACCCTCTGGTAGCTTGGCACTGAGCAGTCAGGCTTAACTTAGAAGGCAATGTGTAAAGTATTTTTGCAATAAATCATACAATACCACCATATAACACCATAAAATACACCACACAGTGTTTAGAAAAATATATAATATGTATCTGGATAAATGCAGGTTAAAACGATCAAAGATGCAATAAGTAAATGTAGAGATATCACTGAAAAGTGATATAAAGGGCCTCATTATGACCCTGGCGGTAAGCTGGCGGTAACACCGCCAACAGGCTGGCGGATTTCCGCCAGCTATTATGACCATGGCGCAATAGCCACGGCCATACCGCCCGCCCCTCCACTATACAGCCACACTTATGCCTGGCGGTCATAATCCCCAGGGCAGCGGTGCAATCACCGCTGCCATGGGGATTATGAGTCCCCGACTGCCAGCCTGGCCACAGCGGTAAGCACTGACATGGAAAGGCTGGCAGTAAGGGGGACTTGGGTGCCCCTGGGGGCCCCTGCACTGCCCATGCACTTGGCATGGGCAGTGCAGTGGCCCCTAGGCATAGCCCTGTCGCACATTTCACTGCCTGAATTTCAGGCAGTGAAATGCGCGACAGGTGATACTGCACCCGCTGCACATCAGCATTGCCGCCGGCTCTATTACGAACAATGTTGATGTGACTTTTCCGCTGTTACCGTCCGCTGGCCCAGCAGAAAAGTCATAATAGGGAGCCAGAAATACCGTGGGAACTGGTGGTATTCAGCCTCCCGCAGCCTCGGCAGTCTTTTCAAAAGACCGCCAAGTTTGTAATAAGGACCAAAGTGTCTTACGTCTTTTAAAGGCAAACCAAGTCTCTTTTAAGCACCAAGTACCTGGTTCGTGTGAACAATCTCTGTAAAGGGCTGCAGAGGAGGAGAAGCATGGAAACAAAGGTGTGTGCATCGATTTCTCGGACTGCACACGGCATTGCGTCGTTTAGTTTCCACACAGGGACGGCTGTGCGTTGATTTCTAGTCCTCTGTCAATGATCCCCTTCGGGTTGCAGGGTTTTCAGATGACCAGGAAATGGTGGGTGGATTTCAGGGGCTGGCAGTACGCAGTCACAGGAGCTGCGTCAATCCGGCAGGCATTGCGTTGAATTTTCTACCGCACAGCAGGCACTGCGTCAATTGCTCTCTGGCAGTCGGGCTGCATCGTTCCGGCTTGGCTATGCTTCGGTCCAGTGGGCTGTGTGTCAAATTTCTGGTCACTACGCTGGTGCTGCATCGATCTTCTCATGGCAAAGTCAGGCTGTGTCATTCCGGTTCGGCGTGCAGTGAAATTTTCACCGCAGTGCATGCTGGCATCGTTTTTGGCAGGCTGTGCATCGAATTTCACCGTACAAGGAGTTCTTCTTGAAGAGATGAAGTCTTTTTGGTCCGGAGATTTCGGGGAACAGGAGGCGAGCTCTATCCCAGCACTTCTTCACCTCAGCCAGAGAGCAGCAAGGCAGCAGGGCAACAGCAAGGCAGTAGTCCTTCACAGAAAGCAGTCAGGTGAGTCCTTTGGGCAGCCAGGAAGTTCTACTTGGCAAGATGCAGGTTCTGGTTACAAGTTTCTTCTCTAGGAAATGTCTGAGTTGGTAGGGGCAGAGGCCCTGTTTATATACCCAAATGTGCAATTGAAGTGGGGGAGACTTTAAAGAGTGGCTTAGAAGTGCACCACGTCCCTTTTCAGTGCAATCCTGTCTGCCAGGGTCCCAGTAGGGGGTGTGGCAGTACTTTGTGTGAGAGAAGGCCCTCCATCCTCCCATCCCAGGAAGACCCATTCAAAATGCAGATGTATGTAAGTGAGGCTGAGTATCCTGTGTTTGGGGTGTGTCTGAGTGAATGCACAAGGAGCTGTCCACTAAACCCAGCCAGACATTGAGTGTAAGGCACAGAAAGATTTAAGTGCAGAGAAATGCTCACTTTCTAAAAGTAGCATTTCTAAAATAGTAATATTAAATCCAACTTCACAAGTCAGCAGGATTTTATATCATCATTCTGACCATACTAAATCTGACCTTCCTACTCCTTACAGATCAGGAGCTACCACTCAACAATGTATGAGGGCTGCCCCAATGTTAGCCTATGAAGTAAGCAGGCCTCACAGCAGTGTAAAAACGAATTTAGGAGATTTACACTAGCAGGACATGTAAACTAAATAGGTACATGTCCTGCCTTCTCCCTACACAGTACCCTGCCCTAGGGGTTATCTAGGGCATACCTTAGGGGTATCTTACATGTAGGAAAAGGAGAGTTTGAGGCTTGGCAAGTACTTTTAAATGCCAAGTCGAATTGGCAGTGAAACTGCACACACAGGCCTTGCAATGGCCGGACTGAGACAAGGCCAAGGGGCTACTTAAGTGGGTGGCACAATCAGTGCTGCAGGCCCACTAGTAGCATTTAATCTACAGTCCATGGGCACACATAGGCCCTCATTACAACCCTGGTGGTCGGTGTTAAAGCGCTGATATACCGGCAACAGTCCGGCGGTTAAAAAAAATGGAATCACGGCGATGGCGGAAACAGCCAACATAGACAGCCACTTTAACACCGCAGTGTTAACCACCAACAGACAGGCAGAACACAATGTACCGCCCACTGTATTACAACAGGCCTATCCGCCACCTTTTCTGGGGCGATACCAACGCCATCAAAAGCACGGCAGAAACAGGACTTGGAACAGAAACCACTCACCTCTCGACACCCAACGATGAACCAGGACGCCATGGAGCCCGAGTTACAGGTCCTGCCCATGTTGGTTTACCTCCTCTTCTACCAGTAGCAGCAAAGACGCCGGCGATGACCACAGTGAGTACTGCACCTAGCACACGGGGGGAGGAAAGAGAGATTGACAACATACACACAAATTCATGCAGCAACATAACATTTACACCCTGTCACCCCCTGGAAGAATGCAAGGACAAAATGAAATGATTGTAACAACTGTAATCATCGAAAAATCAAATAGGCCAAGATAAATTTAAATCATCGGTATATACAAATATGTACAACAACTATACAAGTCCGGATAGAATTGCAATCATTGTCCGTGGACCAGTGGTCCCAAAATGCATAGGCGAAGCCCACACATGACACCTGACTCGAAACGGAGAGAACACTGCTGGGGCATCAGATTGAAAATAAACAGGCACCTCAGCCGGGTGCACGGACGATGCTACTGCTCGACGAGGGGGCTCAATGCCCACAGTTGGGTCCCGGGGAGTGCAAAGCCACAGTCTCTCAAGTCTCACAAGTGGGTGGGTTGCCCACTGCTTTATCCTGGGGAGTGCAAAGCCACAGTCTCTCAAGTCTCTCAAGTGGGTGGGTTGCCCACTGCTTTATCCTGGGAGTGCAAAGCCACAGTCTCTCAAGTCTCTCAAGTGCGTGGGTTGCCCCTTGCTTTATCCTGGGGTGTGCAAAGCCACAGTCTCTCAAGTCTCTCAAGTGGGTGGGTTGCCCCTTGCTTTATCCTGGGGTGTGCAAAGCCACAGTCTCTCAAGTCTCACAACTGGGTGGGTTGTCCACTGTTTTGTCCTGGGGAGAGCAAAGCCACAGTCTCTCAAGTCTCTCCAGTGGGTGGTTTGCCCACTGTTTGGTCCTGGGGAGTGCAAAGCCACAGTCTCTCAAGTCTCACAAGTGGGTGGTTTGCCCACTGTTTGGTCCTGGGGAGTGCAAAGCTGCAGTCTCTCAAGTCTCTCAAGTGGGTGGGTTGCCCACTGCTTTATCCTGGGGAGTGCAAAGCCACAGTCTCTCTAGTCTCACATGTGGGTGGGTTATCCACTGCTTTATCCTGGGGAGTGCAAAGCCACAGTCTCTTAAGTGGGTGGGTTGCCCACTGCTTTATCCTGGGAAGTGCAAAGCCACAGTCTCTCAAGTCTCAGAAGTGGGTGAGTTGCCCACTGCTTTATCCTGAGGAGTGCAAAGCCACAGTCTCTCAAGTCTCTCCAGTGGGTGGTTTGTCCACTGCTTGGTCCTGGGGAGTGCAAAGCCACAGTCTCTCAAGTCTCACTAGTGGGTGGTTTGCCCACTGTTTGGTCCTGGGGAGTGCAAAGCCACAGTCTCTCACATCTCTCAAGTGGGTGGGTTGCCCACTGCTTTATCCTGGGGAGTGCAAAGCCACAGTCTCTCTAGTGGATTTTTTTCTCCACTGGTTCTGGAGGGGGCTTGGTGCCCAGAGTGCTTCATCCTGCCAAGGATTGGGGTTGTGGATGTTTTTCTCCACTGGTTCCGGAGGGGGCTTGGTGCCCAGAGTGCTTCATCCTGCCAAGGATTGGGGTTGTGGATGTTTTTCTCCACTGGTTCTGGAGGGGGCTTGGTGCCCAGAGTGCTTCATCCTGTCAAGGATTGGGGTTGTGGAGGCTTTTCTCCACTGGTTCTGGAGGGGACTTGGTGCGCAGAGTGCTTCATCCTGCCAAGGACTGTGTGAGTGAATGTTCTTCTCCACTGGTTCTGGAGGGGGCTTGGTGACGAGAGTGCTTCACATGCAGTGTGGCAGGTCCCATTACCTCACCTGGGTGTGTGTGCCACAAGATTGCCTGGGAACAGGTAGCATGATACTCCATGGAGGCAGAGACACACTCCACTTTGCCTGCCACCTGCTGGTACAAACAGTGCTGGGTGTCGTTCCTCATGAACTCTGTACAGGGTCCAGGATGTCTCCTGTAGCCTCGGACAGCTGCCCACTGGGGATCTTAGCCAATTTGGCTGTGGTGGCACTGTCTGAGCACGTCTCGGGGCTGGTGGTGGTGGTTGCGGAGGGTCTGTGGCAGAGATGCTGCCGGATGTGAATGTGTCAGCACCTGTGGAGAGAGACAACAGGACGTCTCCTGCAGCCTCGGACGGCTGCCCACTGGGGATGATGCTGGGGACTGTTGCAGAGGCAGCAGACGTGCAGGTGGCGGTGCAGGTGGCGGTGTCCATTGCCATACAGGTTGCTGTTCTGGTTGCCAGAAGGGGTGTCTCTAGTCCCTCAGCCGGAGGCTCCATGCCCTGTCCTGACTCCCCCTTCTCCTTGTGTCCCTTCCCCACCTTGGATGTCACTGCTGGTCCCTTGGCACTGTCCCCTTTTGGCTTGGAGGAGCCCTTGCTGGGTGGTTGGTGCAGCTTTTCCCTACAGCATGTGGGCACCTTCTTCACCTTGGCAGGTGAAGGAATGGGCTGATCCTTGGCCTCGCTAGCTGGCACACTGGTAGCCCTGATGGGTGCCTCCCGTGATGTGACCGGACATGCTGAGACCACAGTGCTGGAGGATTTGGTGGCTGAGGTGCTGGGCTGGGACCTGGACATCCTGGCCCTAGGGGAAGGATGGGGAGAGGGTGTAGGGAAGAGGCCAGTGTTAGCCAGGAAAGGTTTCATAGACACACTGGGACAGGAAGATGGAGGGGGTTTGGGAGTGGAGGAAGAGGTAGTTTTTGTAGGAGGTGTACGTCTGCTAAATTTGGGTGAAGGTGCATGGGCCGGAGGCTGTTGTGAATCAGAAGGCTGTTGGGTGGGTGTGTGCACCTGCGTTTGTGTACTTTGGGACAGGGGCTCACAGACACACTGGGAGAGGACATAGGGGACATGTGTATGGTAGTGGGGTGGTGATTGCACGTGAGCAGTGTGTGGTGATGGGTGTGCTGGTGATGGAGGTGGTGGCTGAGGATGTAGTGCATGCAGGTGTGAGTGGAGACGAGACAGGGAGGGAAGAGGAGGACGTGGAGGAGGGGGACACAGTGGATGCAGTGGATGTTGGTGTGTCTGCGTGGGTCTGGTGCTTGTATGAGTGCTTGTGGGATGTGTGGTGCTTATATTTGCCATGTCCACTCTTGTGTGATGATGAGTGTGCATGCTGGTCTGAAGGTGTGCTTGGGATAGGCTGAGGTAGAGGGGATTGGGTCTGGGTAGAGGAAGTTGGAGGGGGAGGCTGGACACAGGGACAATGGCTGCCATCAGTGCTGAGGCCAGAGCCTGAAATGCTCTTTGTTGGGTGGCCACGCCAGAATGAATGCCCTCCTGGTATGCATTTGTTTGCTGCAAATGCCTCTCAACACCCTGGATGGCATTCAAAATGGTTGATTGCCCAACAGTGAGGGATCTCAGGAGGTCAATAGCCTCCTCACCGAGGTCAGCAGGGCAGACCGGGGCAGGGCCTGAGGTGCCAGGTTCGAAGGAAATGCCCACCCTCCTGGGTGAGCGGGCATGGGAAACTCGATGAGGGGCAGCTGGTAGGGCGGTGCTGGTGGGGGGGGGTGCTTGTACCTGTTGTTGTGGTGGGCACAGAGGTGCCCGCCACCGCAAGGGAGCTTCCATCAGAGGAGGAGTCGCTGTCGCTGGTGTCTGCTCCTGTCCCTGTCGTGGAGCTCCCCTCACCCTCTGTCCCACTGCTGCCTTCAGACTCTGTAAATTCACCCTCCAAGGCCATGTGGGTTGCAGCTCCCTCATGCTCCGGTGCCAATGCTCCTCCGCCAGATGATGCTAATGCACACAAGGACTGGGTGACAACACAAAAAGGGGGGAAAGACACAAGAGACACATGGTCAATGCCTGCAACACCACTACCGTTGGCGGACACAACACAAAGGGAGCAGCCCTAAGCACTAGCGCATGCAGTAACAGTGCAGGGTAAAAGCACATGCCCATGGGGGGGCTCTGTCTACAACCTTTGGGGTTGGAGTGGCACTGAGCCTGCAAAGCAATGAATGTACCTTGGCGCGTCTGCCCTGGCCTAGGGAACCCACAGTCCACCTCCCCCAACCAGACACCTCGTCAAACATGCAGAGTCAGCTGAATGAGACTGTAATCACCCCCTTGTGGCTGCTGTGATGCCCTCAAGCACCCATCCAACTCAGGATATGCAACCGCCAGGAACCGGTACATCTGGGGGGTCATGGTGCGACGGGAACCCATTCCACATTGGGAGGCCATCCCCAGCTGGGCCTCCACCGTCTTCTTGCTCCAGAGGCGGAAGCCCCCCCATCTTTTACGGCAGTGGGTGCTCCATCTATGGTAGACCCCCAGGGTCAGCATTTTCTTGGCGATGGCACGGCAAATACCCTTCTTCTAGTGGGCGCTGACCTAGAGGAATAGTGAAGTAAGAATGGATGTTAGTCCCCCGTACAGCTGTTCTCACTCATTGGCCAGAAACCTCCCACCCTGGCCCAGAAAAACATACACTCACCATCCTCACATGCTGGCCTGTGCCCAACCCTGTCTCTTCCAACCATGACACTCCATACAATCATGTGCCGTCCACCATGCACACAGTTTACTCACCTGTTTGTCTGGAGGACCGTACAGTAGCGTGTACTGGGGGAGGACCCCATCCACCAGTTTGTCCAACTCCTCCACAGTGAAGGCAGGGGCCCTTTCCCCAGACACTGTAGCCATTGTCGCTTCCAGACGCAGGTCACAGCAGCACTTGCAGTGTAGGTCCTCTCCTGTTGAAGGTCAGGTATCAAGTGACGGAACTGATAGAAAATGGCGGTCACGTCCACGGCGGTGCGTACCGTCACCGCCGGCGTACATCGTCATTGGCTCCTGGGACCCATAGGGCCCAATGATAACCAATGCTGAATTGCATCGCGGTCTTCGACTGCCTACCGCGACGCTGCACAATGCCAGCGCAGTTACCTCATTTCCCCTTGTCCCTCCTTACAGGTCAGGCAGCCTCCATTTCAGGTGGCCACATGGCAGGCCAACTAACTGAGTCACAGCAATTTTGGCCTGGAATATGGACAGACAAAGGCACACAAAGATTATTTTTAAATTGTGCTAAACAGCCTTGTGAAACCTACGTGGTGTATGACCCTCTGCTCAGCCTTCTCCTCCACAGGGAACGTCCGCTGGGGCAGGTGATGAGATGGCAGCATCCTCCGGTGTACAGATCCTTGATGGACCTGTCGACAATGGAAGACAGACACATCATTATCACTTACAGACTTCATCGTGCCACAATCCAGGAACTGTGTGCCCAGTTGGAGCCAGACCTGATATCAGCTACCCGCTATCCCACAGGAATACCCCCTCTATTGCGGTCCTGTCAGTGCCCCATTTCCTGGCAAGTGGCTCCTTTCAAACAACAGTGGCCATGGCATCAGGGATGTCACAGCCAATGTTCTCTAACGTGTTGTCCAGAGTGTTATCTGCCCTGCTGAAACACCAGCGCAGCTGCATCGTTTTCCCTCTGGAGGAGGATTTGCACACAGTGAAAGGTGACTTCAATGCCCTGGGACATATCCACATTATTGGTGTCATTGATGGTACACATGTGGCATTCCTCCCCCTCCCCGCAGGAATGAACAGTTATACAGAAACCAGAAAAGCTACCATTCTATGAATGTGCAGATGGTGTGTTTGGCTGACCAGTACATCTCCCATGTGAATGCCAAGTATCGAGGCTCAGTGCATGACGCTTACATTTTGAGGAATAGCAGCATCCCTTATGTGATGGGGCAATTCCAGAGGAACTGGTTGTGGCTAATAGGTGAGCCCAAGGTCCCCAAACAGTTTAAATATGTGTCTGGGTATGGCAGAGTCCCTAATGGTTGGAGGATGTCTAACAGTTGTCCCTCGATATTTTCAGGTGGCTCTGGTTACCCCAACCTGTCATGGCTACTGACCCTAGTGAGGAATCCCAGGACAAAGGCAGAGGAACGCTACAATGAGGCACATGGGCGAAATAGGAGGATAATAGAGCGCACCTTCGGCCTTGTGAAGGCCAGATTCCGGTGCCTCCATCTGACAGGTGGCTCCCTATACTACTCACCGAAGAAGGTGTGCCAGATCATCGTGGCATGCTTTATGTTGCACAACCTGGCTTTGCAACGCCAGGTGCCTTTTCTGCAGGAGGATGGGCCTGATGCTGGTCTTGTGGCAGCTGTGGAGCCTGTGGACAGTGAAGAAGAGGAGGCAGAAGAAGAAGATCTAGACAACCGAAACAACATCACCATGCAATACTTTCAGTGAAACACAGGTAAGAGGATGGCACTGCTTCTCACATCTCATACTACTGTAGGGCATAGCATAAATCTGCCTTTTTACCTCTGTGCTGAAGCTAGTGACTTCATTTACCAATTTCAATTGGCACATTGGACCCCCAACTTATAAGTCCCTAGTATATGGTACCTAGGTACCCAGAGCATTGGGGTTCCAGGAGATCCATATGGGCTGCAGCATTTATTTTGCCACCCATAGGAAGCTCAGACAAACCCTTGCACAGGCCTGCCATTGCAGCCTGCGTGAAATAACGCACATGTTATTTGACAACCATTTTAAATGCACTTAAGTAACTTATAAGTCACCTATATGTCTAACCTTCACTTGCTGAAGGTTATATGCAAAGTTACTAAGTGTGAGGGCAACCTTGCACTAGCAAAGGTGCCCCCACACAGTTCAGGGCCATTTCCCTGGACTTTGTGAGTGTGGGGACGCCATTACATGTGTGCACTACATGTAGGTCAATACCTATATGTAGCTTCACAACGGTACTCCAAATATGGCCATGTAACATGCCTAAGATAATGGAATTGTCCCCCCATTCAAAATCTGGTATTGGGGAACCAATTACATGCATCCTGGGGTCTCCACCATGGACCCCCAGTACTACCAAACTAGCTCTCTGAGGTTTGCACTGCAGCTACAGCTGCTGCTACCTCACAGACAGGGTTCTGCCATCATGGGGTCTGGGCAGCCCAGTCCTAGGGAGGCAGAACAAAGCATTTCCTCTGAGAGTAGGGTGATACACCCTCTCCCTTTGGAAAAAGGTGTTCTGGCTGGGGAGGGGTAGCCTCCCCCAGCCTCTGGAAATGCTTTGAAGGGCACAGATGGTGCCCGCCTTTCATAAGCCAGTCTGCACCAGTTCAGGTGCCCCTTGTCCCCTGCTCTGGTGCGGGACTGGACAAAGGAAAGGTGAGTGACCACACTCCTGTCCATCACCACCCTAGGGGTGGTGCCCAGAGCTCCTCCAGTGTGTCCCAGACTTCAGCCATCCTGCTTTGCAAGTTGTGGGGGCACTCTGGATGGCTCTGTGTGGCCACTACCAGCAGGTGATGTCAGAGACCCCTTCTGATAGCTGCATACCTGATAAGGTAGCCAATCCCCCTTTCAGGGCTATTTAGGGTCTCTCCTTTGGGTTCTCTTCAGATTCTGCTTGCAAGTTTCCTTCAGGAATCCTATGCAACTACTACTTCATCCTCTGACCTCAGATCAACCGCAACCTGCTCCAAGAACCGCTGTAACAGCAACAAAGTATCCACAAGGGATACTTTTCCTCTGCAACTTCAACTCCGGCCAGCAGCTGCAACAGTTTCCAGGGTGTGCATGCTCTGAGGACTCTCTGTTTCCACCATGTACCAGTAAGACCAAGGAAATCTCCCGTAAGGTGACAGAGTCACTCCCCTGCTCACAGAGCACCATCCAAGACGACGACCGGTACCCTTGGACTCCTCTCACAACAATGAGCGTGCGTCTAAGGACAGAGAGGGTGGACCCCATCGACATAGACTGTCCTGAGGTCCGGTTGACGCAATTTGTAAGAGGTAAGACCTTGCCTTCCCTGAGAGCGATGGTACCCCTGTTTACTGCTTCTTCTTCACCTCCTGAGGCGTCTGTGCACTATGTGCAAAATTCCTTCATGCACAGCCTGGCCCAGGTCCCCAGCACTCCATCCTGCGACCCTCAACTCGCTAAGTTGTTCTCCTGTGGCTTGGGACCTTCCTTTGTTGTGCTGCACCAACCGTGTTTTGCACCTCCTTTTTCCCCGTGTCCTGGGACTCCTGTGGGTGCTGTCTGGCATCCTAGGGGTTCTGTAAAGTGATGAGAGCCCCCTCTTCCTCCTCACACAGAGTTGAGGCCCCTAGATTCCTCCTGGGTCCAGCCCGTGCCAATTTTACACAAAATGCATATTTGTTGTCACCTGGGCTTGTTGGCGACTTCCAACACGAAATCACATCTGCATGCATCTTCCCGTCATGAGGCATCTTTTGAATCATGCAGGAACCCACTGGCATCTTCCTAGGGTGCATTTCTGCAGTCTTTGACTAACTAGGGACTCTTCTTTTGCACCCTCTTCTGGGTTGGCAGGGGCTCCTGTCCTTCCTGGAACTTCTTTTGACTTCTAAAATAGGTCCCCTTCTTTTGCATGTCTTCAGGTCCAGAAATCCAGCAGTTGTTGTTTGCAGACTTGGGCCCATATTTATAATTTTTTAGCGCCGCATTTGCGAAGTTTTTTGGCGCAGAAGCGGCGCAAACTTACAAAATACAATTATATTTTGTAAGTTTGTGCTGTTTTTGCGTCAAGAAATGGAGCAATATGTGTCGCAAAAAAAAGTATAAATATGGGCCTTGGTTTGTTACTGCAATAATCCATATCACGAGGTGTAGTGTGTCCTAAAGAAACTTGCGGTACTTTACTCCTGCTTTTCTGGGCTCTGGGGTGGGGTAATTTACTTAACTTTACTGTATTCTTACTCTCCCAGTGATTCTGCACAAACTACACTTTTCTAGGGGAGAATTCATGACGCACATTCCACTTACTTGGTATATGGTTTGTGTTGCCCCTAGACCTATTTTCTCCCATTGCATCCTATAGCATTTCCTATTGTTTGCACTATCCTATGACTATGTACTTGTCTAATGTGGTGTCTAGTGTATATATTGTATAATACTTACCTCCAGAAGGAGTATTGTCTTTAAGATATTTTTGGTACTGTGTCACCCAAATAAATACCTTTATTTTTGATAGCCCTGAGTATTGTCTTTACATGTGTATAAGTACTGTGTAACTATAAGTGGTATTGCATGAGCTTTGTATGTCTCCTAGTTCAGCCTAAGCTGCTCTGCTATAGCTACCTCTATCAGCCTAAGCTGCTAGAACACTACTACATTTCACTAATAAGGGATAACTGGACCTGGTATAAGGTGTAAGTACCCAAGGTACCCACTACAAACAAGGCCAGCCTCCTACACACCCAGTGCTAGAAGTGATGAGCTGTAAAATGAGCATATCAAAGTAGGCTGGATGGTGACACTGTGTCACATTTAATTGGTTCCCCACTCACATGCACAGAATCATATCTTGTGAGGCTTGTGGCACTCAATGGGCAGCATTGTGTAAACAAGGTAATGACAAGCCACATGGGCCTACAGTCATTATGATCAGGCTTGTATGTGTACCTATCAACACTGACCCCTTTTGGTTATCCACTGCATCCCATACTCCCAATAACAGATACAAGTTACTGGTGATGTATGTTTGAAATTTTGACACAAATGATGAGGAATAGTGGTAGTTGACGCAGCCTTTGCATTGTTACACTTGGTACAAAATCAATGTTCATCTAATTTTGTTTATTTCCTAATCTTATTGTGAGTGGCTATGGTGTCAAGGAAATGGTGCCAAGGCAGCATTGTTGTTTCATCGATCAGGGCCATTGTATTATCCGCAATGTGATTAGGAGTGCATGTGCTGATCGATGTAGATAGTACGCTAAGGGCCATATTTATACTTTTTGACGCAAAACTGCACCGGCGCAGTTTTGCGTCAAAAATATTACCGCCGGCTAACGCCATTTTGGTGCGCCTTGCGGGCGACATATTTATACTTTGACACACGGCGGCGCAAACAACAGGTGGGAGTCATTATTTTTGACGCACACCGCGGCGTCAAGTCGTGAAGGAAAACGACGTTAACGCGGCGGAAATGACTGTGGTTCGATTTACGACACCGCAAACCGGATATGCGCTGTTTTTTTTTACGCAATAGCATCAAAAACCCCAGCAGACACAGCCATTTCACCAGAGGAGAGCCAAAATGGATCCCAGATGCCACTACAGATCCCAGGAAGATGACAGCAGACCAGGAACCAGCCAGGAGGACCCACACAAGAACCAGGACACGTTTAAGAAGAAAAGAAAGTGTCACTTCAGTGCAGAGGTGCAGGAAATCCTGGTTAAAGAGGTGACGGAACACCAGCACCAACTGTTTGTCACATCAAAGTTGCCAATCAGTAGGAGAGAGGCTGTATGGCAACAAATTGTCGACAAGATTAACAGTGTGGCTGAAGTATGCAGAACTGTCATTGTGTGCAAGAAACGCTGGCATGACTGCAAACGCAGGACCAAGGAAAAGATGGCCAGGAACAGGAAGGCAGCACTGCAGACTGGAGGTGGGAGTCCAGCACACCAGGAGGCCCTGGACCACATGGAGGAGATGGTTGCAGCCGTCATCCCTGAGGAGATCGTCACAGGGATTGAAGGACAGGACAGCGCAGACTACCAGGAGACAACGCACATGCAGGGTAAGTCTCATGGGGATTTAAAATGCACTAATGTTAACTGCAAGCGGGGGGGATACCGACCACAAAATGCATGGAAGTCAACATATACATGGAGTGGCATGGGTAAAGGGGCATGGCATTGGGGCATGGCCTGCACAGACAGAAGCTGGGGCACACCATTACACTACACCAACAACAGTCCCATGGGGGCATGCTGTCATGCCAACGATGGAGCAAAGGGAAAGCCACGAAAGAATGGAAGGCCACTACGTCAAACTTACATCCTGGCACTCGTCAGCCAACATACCTCCTACATTAACTAGGGCCCTATTAGCAATCCTCTAGGCAAACCGACAACTGCAATGTAACTGCGACAACAGTTGCCACTACCACCTCTGATCCATGTGCAGCTCAAGTAGCCAATGGCAGTAACCTCCCCATGGATCATACACACCTAAATTAGGGGGTGAGGATGACATCTGCAACAATCCCCTGAAACAAGACAAAGGCCCCTGTACACTCAAATGTCAATGCCCATAGTTGTCACAAACATCAGCCAAAGTAAACAACAATAGGAGCGACACAGCACTAAGGACACACCCATGCTGCACATGTCAGGGTCCATCCTGTGCCTGGGTAACAAGGCAACATCCCAAATGTCATACTGCTCAGACAACAGCATTGAGGAAGGGACACATGTAACTGGTCACTGAAATACAATACACTTGCACAGTCAGAGGACGAAATAGGACACTGATACGACTATCAAGGCAATCCAATGTAACACACATTACCCAACATCAGCAGGACCCATTAACAATGTCAACATCCATATCACATCATAACATTGCCATGCATAGGATATGCCACATGTCAATTACATTTAAGTCGATGTGAACGATCAGGGATTGGGGCAGGTCCAGATTGTTAAGTGTGCTGCCAGGGCCATCAGAACACCCACAGCCAGTGAAAGGTCTCACCATGAGAATGGATATACACGGAGGGTCGAGTAGGACAAGAAGGTGGCAATTCTCTATTTGGCATAAACCAACACCTAGAGGCGATGAGGCTGACAAGTCTGATAACTCAACAACATACATGTGACACACAGGTGGGCCATAGGCCTGAAACAATGCCCATCTGAAGGACTGCAGATATTAATACAAAACAAGATCACAAAGTGAATTCATCAAAAGGCAGGCACGTCACATCAAAATTGTCACAACACAGACACACGAATTGTACCCTGTTTCATTGCAGAGGAAGATTGATCTCCTGCCGATATGCCTGTCCCAGATTTCCCTGATGACATGGATGACGAGCTGATAAACATTCCCCAGGAGACTATCCAAAAGGTCCTTGAAACCCTCCAGACCCCACCTTCTGTCACAAGGAGGAGCACAGAACAAGCAGCAATCGCAGTGGAACCACCCACCACCCCAATTGTAAGAACTGCCAGCTCCAATACAGCTGAGGACTCAGACAACACTGGCACCAGCTTTGAGAGAACTGTAGTTGGAGTACAGCAGGAGCTGGCCAAAGAGGTGCGGGTGGGGATGCAAAATATGGCAGCCAGCCTTGAGGGGGTGCGTTTGTGCATGATGTCATTTGCAGATCAGGCAGCAGCTATGCAAGCCCTAACATCTATCTTGCAGGAACTGCAGAAAACCCAGAAGGAAATCAGCACAGCTGTAATACAGTTGACCCAACACCTACAACAGCAATCCTGTCAATGCATGCACGAATGCAATATTGAACCCCGCTGGGCCGACCTGGCTGCCTACCATCGTGATGTGGCTTCTATTCTCAAGAACCAGCAGGACCTCCTTGCAGCAGTACTGCCCTTAAGACCTTCACAGGGAGCAGCGACCGGGATGTCTGACTCCACGTCTTCTAACACTGAGGTGTGTGTTGCCCCTTCACAACCAACAACAAGAAGGACAAAACAGGCAACACACACATCAGAAGAAGAAGACATGGAACAGATCACATTTATAAGGAAAAGTACCCAGAAGCACTAGTCTCTGCCACATGGCCAACTATTACCAAAGTCCTGCGTTTTGAAACATGACAGTCTTACAACAACTGTACTCAAGCACTGTTCTGCTAACCACTGTATATCTTGTCACCCAGCCCAATGATTGTCTCTCTCCTACTCATTGGCTAAGTATGTCCCTCTGCACTGTCTGAAACAGCAACCCCAGCATGACAAAAGCATTTTGGTAAAGCCTTGCGTTGGATCACAATGGCAGATATCACTATAATGGACTCACAATCATGGACAATGTACATATAGCACTACAGCACTTTTCAATAAATAGCACTTACACAACAAATCTGTCTCTGGGTAATGTGACATATCAACTGTGCAGTAGATAATTGAAATGTGCCTACTGTCAACGTAGCTTGTCAATACAACTGTCCAGATATTATGTAGTTAGAGAAATCTGCACAGTGACCATGATTGCATCATACTCTGCCCATCCTGAGGGAATAATCTGATGAAGTGAGAAACCATACACCACCATGCTATGTAGGACAGAAGAATGCTTCCTCAGGGATAACTAAGTCATCAAATAGTGCCTGCTAAATGGTGTCAACATGCAGAAATAACACAATAAACATGCCACACTAATGTAAGTAAATACACAAAAACGTGTCTGAGTTAACATAGAAATAGGTAATCATGCCGAACTGTGTCACAAATGATGTATGAGGATCATGAAGACAAGAATACAAGATTGCCAATGAGAACTCATCTTATAAGGGTGTGCATGATCATCACACTGCAGTCTGACCTAAAACTGTTTCCCCAATATCAATTCTGGAAGCACTGTTAGTGACTTTGAAAAAACACTTATCAACAGAAACACATTGGGATCCATATTAACTGTGATTGGTGGTTGCAACAAAGGATAGACACTTTGCAAGGTAGCTCTGGGTTAGCTGCCAATCATACAGCTCAGTTGGGATTTGTTTGTAGCATTGGACACAGATGTTATAGTACAAAAGAGATGTACACTGAATCCAAACCCACGATCAAGTACCATTCAACACATACTATTAACCCCTTCTGTGCCCAGGACGTAATGGTTACATCCTGAGGCACAGTGCTGCTGTGCCCAGGACGTAACCATTACGTCCTGTGCACAGAGCCCAGAGGGAGCTCTCTCGCTCCCTCTGTGGGGTTCCCCCCCACCCCCCCAAGTCAGGGATGGAAGGGGAAGCCCTTCCCCTCCCACCCCGACCCCCCCAACCCCCCCTGTGACGTCAGCGCGCGAGCGCGCGCTGATTAGTCACAGGGTCTCCCCCATCGCGCTGGAAGCAGAGCTTCCAGCGCGATTGAAAAAGAAATGCTTTTGCATTTCTTTTTCAATCCCATGGGGAGGCCCCGAGAGGCTTCAAAGGGAAGGAAATGTATTTCCTTCCCTTTGAAGTCTCTCACAGGTTTCAATAGCCGGATTGCTTGCAATCCGGCTTTTGAAACCCCACTAGACACCAGGGATTTTTTTTTCTTTTCTTGAAATTGGCAAAAGGGAGCGACCCCTTGGGCAAGGGTCACTCCCAGGGGGGCATTTTTTTAGGAAGGCCTTTTCTGCCCCCCCTGGGGGCAGATTGGCCTATTATTAGGGGGCAGAAACCTCTAGGCACCAGGGACCTTTTTTTTTTTTTTGTGATGAATTTTTTTTTTTTAGGTGGGGAGCGATCCCTTAGGCAAGGGTCGCTCCCCTACGGGGCATTATATATTTAGGCCATTTCTGTGTTTTTTTTTTGTTGTTTCTTTTTTTAGAGATGGGGAGCGACCCATCAGGCAAGGGTCGCTCCCCTGGGGGGGCAAATTGTATTTAGACCATTTCTGCCCCCCTGGGGGCAGATTGGCCAATTTTAGGCCCCCCAAACCACTAGGCACCGGGGATTTGTTTTTTGGCGCCTATGTCACGCAGGGGAGCGCCCCCGTAGGCAAGGGTCGCTCCCGGGGGGGGGTGGGTGTTGGGGGGGCAAATTTAATTTAGGCCATTTCTGCCCCCCCGGGGGGCAGATCGGCCTATTATTAGGCCGATCTGCCCCCGGGGGGGGGGGCAGAAACCTCTAGGCGCCAGGGGAATTTTTCTTTTTTTTCTTTTTTTTTTTTTTTTTAGAGATGGGGAGCGACCCATCAGGCAAAAGTCGCTCCCCTGGGGGACAAATTGTATTTAGGCCATTTCTGCCCCCCTTGGGGGCAGATTGGCTGAGTTTAGGTCAACCTGCCCCCAAGGGGGCAGAAACCACTAGGCACCGGGGATTTGTTTTTTGGCGCCAATGTCACGCAGGGGGAGCGACCCCGTAGGCAAGAGTCGCTCCCGGGGGGGGGTGGGTGTTGGGGGGGCAAATTTATTTTAGGCCATTTCTGCCCCCCCGGGGGGGAGATCAGCCTATTATTAGGCCGATCTGCCCCCGGGGGGGGGGGCAGAAACCTCTAGGCGCCAGGGGAATTTTTCTTTTTTTTCTTTTTTTTTTTCTTTGTTTTTTTTTTTTAGAGATGGGGAGCGACCCATCAGGCAAAAGTCGCTCCCCTGGGGGACAAATTGTATTTAGGCCATTTCTGCCCCCCTTGGGGGCAGATTGGCTGAGTTTAGGTCAACCTGCCCCCAAGGGGGCAGAAACCACTAGGCACTGGGGATTTGTTTTTTGGTGCCAATGTCACGCAGGGGGAGCGACCCCGTAGGCAAGGCTCGCTCCCGGCGGGGGAGGGTGGGGGTTGGGGGGGCAAATTTATTTTAGGGCATTTCTGCCCCCCCCCCCCGGGGCCGGCTGAGCTACAGGCCAAACACCACAGGTAGGCACCTTGCAAAAAACACCTCTGTTTTCAGTGAAAAAATATGTTGTGTCCACGTTGTGTTTTGGGCCATTTCCTTTTGTGGTCGCTAGGCCTACCCACAGAAGTGATGTACCATTTTTATCGAGAGACTTAGGGGAACGCTGGGTGGAAGGAAATTTGTGGCTCCTCTCAGATTCCAGAACTTTCTGTCACCGAAATGAGAGGAAAAAGTGTTTTTTGGGCCAAATTTTGATGTTTGCAAAGGATTCTGGGTAACATAACCTGGTCAGAGCCCCGCAAGTCACCCCATCTTGGATTCCCCTGGGTTTTTAGTTTTAAAAAATGCACTGGTTTGCTAGGTTTCCTCAGGTGTCGGCTGAGCTACAGGCCAAAATCCACAGGTAGGCACTGCTTTTTATAAAAAAATGTGATGTGTCCACGTTGTGTTTTGGGCCCTTTCCTTTCGTGGGCGCTAGTCCTACCCACACAAGTGAGGTATCATTTTTATCGGGAGACTTGGGGGAACGCTGGGTAGAAGGAAATTTGTGGCTCCTCTCAGATTCCAGAACTTTCTGCCACAGAAATGTGAGTAACATGTGTATTTTTAGCCAAATTTTGAGGTTTGCAAAGGATTCTGGGTAACAGAACCTGGTCCGAGCCCCGCAAGTCACCCCTCCTTGGATTCCCCTAGGTCTCTAGTTTTCAGAAATGCACAGGTTTGGTAGGTTTCCCTAGGTGCCGGCTGAGCTAGAGGCGAAAATCTACAGGTAGGCACTTCGCAAAAAACACCTCTGTTTTTTTCCAAAATTTAGGATGCGTCCACGTTGCGCTTTGGGGTGTTTCCTGTCGCCGGCGCTAGGCCTACCCACGCAAGTGAGGTATCATTTTTATCGGGAGACTTGGGGGAACGCTGGGTAGAAGGAAATTTGTGGCTCCTCTCAGATTCCAGAACTTTCTGCCACAGAAATGTGAGTAACATGTGTATTGTTAGCCACATTTTGAGGTTTGCAAAGGATTCTGGGTAACAGAACCTGGTCCGAGCCCCGCAAGTCACCCCTCCTTGGATTCCCCTAGGTCTCTAGTTTTCAGAAATGCACAGGTTTGGTAGGTTTCCCTAGGTGCCGGCTGAGCTAGAGGCCAAAATCTACAGGTAGGTACTTCGCAAAAAACACCTCTGTTTTTTTCCAAAATTTAGGATGTGTCCACGTTGCGCTTTGGGGTGTTTCCTGTCGCCGGCGCTAGGCCTACCCACGCAAGTGAGGTATCATTTTTATCGGGAGACTTGGGGGAACGCTCGGTGGAAGGAAATTTGTAGCTCCTCTCAGATTCCAGAACTTTCTGCCACAGAAATGTGAGGGACATGTGTTTTTTTTTGCCAAATTATGAGGTTTGC
The DNA here is from genome assembly GCF_031143425.1 of Pleurodeles waltl. Taxonomy (NCBI): domain Eukaryota; kingdom Metazoa; phylum Chordata; class Amphibia; order Caudata; family Salamandridae; genus Pleurodeles; species Pleurodeles waltl. Next base: position 234,375,615 of record NC_090438.1, on the reverse strand, counting down.
AAAGGATTCTGGGTAACAGAACCTGGTCCGAGCCACACAAGTCACCCCTCCTTGGATTCCCCAAGGTCTCTAGATTTCAGAAATGTACAGGTTTGGTAGGTTTCCCTAGGTGGCGGCTGAGCTAGAGGCCAAAATCTCCAGGTAGTCACTTTGCTAAAAAAAGCTCTGTTTTCTGTGATGTGTCCACGTTGTGTTTTGGGGCATATCCTGTCGCGGGCGCTAGGCCTACCCACACAAGTGAGGTATCATTTTTATCGGGAGACATGGGGGAACGCTGGGTGGAAGGAAATTTGTGGCTCCTCTCAGATTCCAGAACTTTCTGCCACAGAAATGTGAGGAACATGTGTTTTTTTAGCCAAATTTTGAGGTTTGCAAAGGATTCTGGGTAACAGAACCTGGTCCGAGCCACACAAGTCACCCCTCCTTGGATTCCCCTAGGTCTCTAGTTTTCAGAAATGCACAGGTTTGGTAGGTTTCCCTAGGTGCCGGCTGAGCTAGAGGCCAAAATCTACAGGTAGTCACTTTGCTAAAAACAGCTCTGTTTTCTGTGATATGTCCACGTTGTGCTTTGGGGCATATCCTGTCGCGGGCGCTAGGCCTACCCACACAAGTGAGGTATCATTTTTATCGGGAGACGTGGGGGAACGCTGGGTGGAAGGAAATTTGTGGCTCCTCTCAGATTCCAGAACTTTCTGCCACAGAAATGTGAGGAACATGTGTTTTTTTAGCCAAATTTTGAGATTTGCAAAGGATTCTGGGTAACAGAACCTGGTCCGAGCCCCGCAAGTCACCCCTCCTTGGATTCCCCTAGGTCTCTAGTTTTCAGAAATGCACAGGTTTGGTAGGTTTCCCTAGGTGGCGGCTGAGCTAGAGGCCAAAATCTACAGGTAGTCACTTTGCTAAAAACAGCTCTGTTTTCTGTGATATGTCCACGTTGTGTTTTGGGGCATATCCTGTCGCGGGCGCTAGGCCTACCCACACAAGTGAGGTATCCTTTTTATCGGGAGTCGTGGGGGAACGCTGGGTGGAAGGAAATTTGTGGCTCCTCTCAGATTCCAGAACTTTCTGCCACAGAAATGTGAGGAACATGTGTTTTTTTAGCCAAATTTTGTGGTTTGCCAAGGATTCCGGGTAACAGAACCTGGTCCGAGCCCCGCAAGTCACCCCTCCTTGGATTCCCCTAGGTCTCTAGTTTTCAGAAATGCACAGGTTTGGTAGGTTTCCCTAGGTGGCGGCTGAGCTAGAGGCCAAAATCTACAGGTAGTCACTTTGCTAAAAACAGCTCTGTTTTCTGTGATATGTCCACGTTGTGTTTTGGGGCATATCCTGTCGCGGGCGCTAGGCCTACCCACACAAGTGAGGTATCATTTTTATCGGGAGATGTGGGGGAACGCTGGGTGGAAGGAAATTTGTGGCTCCTCTCAGATTCCAGAACTTTCTGCCACAGAAATGTGAGGAACATGTGTTTTTTTAGCCAAATTTTGAGGTTTGCAAAGGATTCTGGGTAACAGAACCTGGTCCGAGCCACACAAGTCACCCCTCCTTGGATTCCCCTAGGTCTCTAGTTGTCAGAAATGCACAGGTTTGGTAGGTTTCCCTAGGTGGCGGCTGAGCTAGAGGCCAAAATCTACAGGTAGTCACTTTGCTAAAAACAGCTCTGTTTTCTGTGATATGTCCACGTTGTGTTTTGGGGCATATCCTGTCGCGGGTGCTAGGCCTACCCACACAAGTGAGGTATCATTTTTATCGGGAGACGTGGGGGAACGCTGGGTGGAAGGAAATTTGTGGCTCCTCTCAGATTCCAGAACTTTCTGCACAGAAATGTGAGGAACATGTGTTTTTTTAGCCAAATTTTGAGGTTTGCAAAGGATTCTGGGTAACAGAACCTGGTCCGAGCCACACAAGTCACCCCTCCTTGGATTCCCCTAGGTCTCTAGTTTTCAGAAATGCACAGGTTTGGTAGGTTTCCCTAGGTGGCGGCTGAGCTAGAGGCCAAAATCTACAGGTAGTCACTTTGCTAAAAACAGCTCTGTTTTCTGTGATGTGTCCACGTTGTGTTTTGGGGCATATCCTGTCGCGGGTGCTAGGCCTACCCACACAAGTGAGGTACCATTTTTATCGGGAGACTTGGGGGAACATAGATTAGCAAAACAAGTACTATTGCCCCTTGTCTTTCTCTACATTTTTTCCTTCCAAATATAGGAGTGTGTGTAAAAAAAGACATCTATTTGAGAAATTCCCTGTAATTCACGTGCTACTATGGTCACCCCGGAATTCAGAGATGTGCAAATAACCACTGCTCCTCAATACCTTATCTTGTGCCCTTTTTGGAAATGCAAAGGTTTTCTTGATAGCAATTTTTTACTCCTTATATTTCAGCAAATGAATTGCTGTATACCCGGTATAGAATGAAAACGCACTGCAGGGTGCAGCTCATTTATTGGCTCTGGGTTCCTCGGGTTCTTGATGAACCTACAAACCCTACATATCCCCGCAACCAGACGAGTCCAGCAGACGTAACGGTATATTGCTTTCGATAATCTGACATTGCAGGGAAAAGTTACAGAGTAAAACGTAGAGAAAAATTGATGGTTTTTTCACCTCAATTTCAATATTTTTCTTTTTCAGCTGTTATTTTCTGTCGGAAACCCTTGTAGGATCTACACAAATGACCCCTTGCTGAATTCAGAATTTTGTCTACTTTTCAGAAATGTTTAGGTTTCTGGGATCCAGCATTGGTTTTATGACCATTCCTGTCACTGACTGGAAGGAGGCTGAAAGCACAAAAAATTGCACAAATGGGGTATGCCCCAGTAAAATGCCAAAATTGTGTTGAAAAATTGGGTTTTCTGATTCAAGTCTGCCTGTTCCTGAAAGCTGGGAAGCTGCTGAGTTTAGCACTGCAAACCCTTTGTTGATGCCATTTTCAGGGGAAAAACCACAAGCCTTCTTCTGCAGCCACTTTTTCCAATTTTTTTGAAAAAAACGAAATTTTCACTGTATTTTGGCCAATTTCTTGGCCTCCTTCAGGGGAACCCACAAAGTCTGGGTACCTCTAGAATCCCTAGGATGTTGGACAAAAAGGACGCAAATTTGGCTTGGTTAGCTTATGTGGACAAAAAGTTATGAGGGCCTAAGCGCGAACTGCCCCAAATAGGCAAAAAAAGGCCCGGCACAGGAGGGGGAAAAGGCCTGGCAGCGAAGGGGTTAAGGGGTAACCAAATATTTATTAAAAGCTAACCATAGATGAGGAAACTGAACGAAAAATCTTACCTACCCTAATCAACCCTGACTTCTCATTACCCACAACTGTCCCTAACTAACCTAAGCTACACTTACTTATCACATGTAACAAAACGTTCTAAACATCTACCCCCCACCCCCCTTATGAGACGGGACACATTGAGGACAACACATACTAACCTAAACACATACTATACTATCCTAAACAAATATATATATTTTTGGTAATATTTGTTTTTAAATGTTTTAGCTTTTTTTGGTATTTTTTTTTTTTACACACAAGAACCCCAACATAGCCCCCCAACCACCCACCCACAAATGTAATAAGTCAAAAAAGAAACAAGCAGGACCCCCTACCCCCGCCCACTAACACTGACTAAACTAACAGCCTATACTAACCTAACACTAAGCCCCCTAAGCCCACTAACTATAAGAACAAGGAAAGAGGAGGGAGGGTAGGGTATCATGTCCATCTATTCAACTGTCTAGAGGTTGGCCCTCCGGAGTGTCCTCTTTATATCCTTGACCCGCCGTTTAATGTGCCGCACATCCCGGCTCAGGTGGCTCACCTTGCGCATCTTGTGTTCAAGTCTATTGAAGGCTGCAGGGTCAACAGCTGGAGCAGTGGCAGTCTGGGTACTGGTGGAGGAGGTCTGTGTGGGCTGTCCTGCACCGGTGGCAATGCTGGGGCCAGGAAGTCCAGCAAATGTTGAATCAACAGAGGCAGCTGTGGGTGGGGCCACCTGGCTCTGATTGGTGGTTGTTTCTGTGGTGGGCACAGTAGGCCCACCCTGTGGGAAGGCTCGCCATGCCCCCGAGGCACGTTCATGGCGATATCGCCGGGCCATCCTTCGGAACCCCGACTCCACCAGCAAGATGTGCTGGTATTGCATGGCCCGACGCTGAAATTCACGGACCTGGTCTGGAGTCATGTTAGCTGCTGTGAAGACAAATGCAGATATGCCACATTAATAACTGCATTGTGTGAAACGGCACAGAAAGTTAATCAGACATTACATCTACTGTACTTGTAACAGCTCATATCACGATACAGAGCATCGAATGTCCCTGAGGGAGTATATGGCATGCCAGACAACAAAGGTGACATCATAAAAAAGCACATCCATAACCCACAAGATGGGTAACAACTGGCCTTGACTTGCTATCTGACTTCTGACAGTTAACATCTAAGAATCATGCTGCATATCCTCCACCAAGAGCTGGGCTACAAATGTCAGTGTACGGAAAGCAAAACTAAAGCCACTTGGTCTGCAAGTTGTAACTGGACTTTCCAGTATGGTACCAAGTGCCAAACCTGAGAGTGTATACTACTATGCAACCAAACCGTCACTTATTCACAGGTTTGTGTAACATACTTGTAGCATCAATATTAGGTACCCATTCACAAACCCATGGCCGTGTTTGAGGGGGGGCGGTGGATACACAACTATAATTTGCCCACAACATGTACACCGAGGAGTGTATAGGCAACTCCACACATGTTTGTCTCTACAGACACACCACAGGTAAGGTCTATCTACAATTTGAAGTCAGCAAACCCTAGAGCACTCATAGGGTTAGACATGCCAGGAAATGCAGAACTTAGTACACAACATATACTTCCAGTGAGGCCTGACTTACATCAGACACAGAGTTGCTGGAACACCCATGATCATGAATTGCATGCACACCTAGGCCATTACACTCAGGTTCCACAGACGTGATGCACTACATGTGGAAGTACATGCTGCTAGGAAGTTCTACCTACTGTTTCAAACTTAAGTAGGTAAATAGTGAAGCAGATGTCTATTGGGAAGCTATTAGCTCCACCAATCTTAGAGAATGTGGGTCTGACAGGCTGACTAAATAGGGGCTGACTTCCATTGCGACTCTTGGTGATACAAGTGTCAGACACATGACTATCCCCTGTACTCACAGTGGGGCCTACAGGGGTGTCCTACAATCCCTACATGATTCCATTGGATACGCATTGGCTAACTCAAAACATGTGAGAACTGCATTCCCACTCATGGAACAAGTGAAAAACTTGCCCAACGCATCACACCTTGCTATGCGTCCAACTCACAGAAGTCCAGAACCAGCAAACACAACACATGACAGACATATCAACACTTACTGGAGTGGTCGGGGTCCTCAAATGTCACCACCTCTCCCACAGTGTAGGGTGCCAATCCACCTGTAAGGTATGGAAGGAAGAAATGTGCTCAAAATCTGTGCACAGTGCAACAATTTCAGTATCATTTACAATGTGTATGCTGAAAAAGGACATGGCAGCCATTCAGACATGATGGTACTGCATCTGACATTTCACGGCCAACTTGTACATAGCATGGGTCTCCTATGACAGTTACACACATATCTGCACATATACATTGGCCCTAACTATCATGTGGTTGCAAACTTGCCCCATAATTGGTAAGCACAGAAAAATATGGAGTATAATCGTCTCATCATGTGAATCCAAGAGAAACATCCAACGCCTGGTTACTCGAGGACTGCATTACCAGTCAGGGAGGGGCAGGGAATCTTGTAAGCCATCCTGTTGTTACAGTATAGTCAATTGATGTGGCCCAGCTATGGTGATTTGCACCAACCATGGAGATGTGAAGCCATGTGCATACACTTGGACAGCCATCCATATTTGGATTGTGGCTCAACCGATTCCAACAAACATCTTGAGATGTTAGCTGAGGGCACCGTACACCTTTTCACGATGTTTTCAAATCATTAACTGACATGTATCCAAAAAGATCAAGAAACACAATAATCCCACACATTCATAGTACTTCTGTGAACGCTTTCCTTCCACACTCACCAGACTAACATGAGACCAATGTTTGAGCCACTTTGCTATTATCATTTGACGTGAAGGCAGCACTCATTTTCAGCATCATGTAGTGATTCTAAAGTCAGTCTAGCAATTGCGTCAACATTGTTGGCCTAAATGTTGGTACATCTGTACTTCTATGTCAATATTACCATATATAGAAATGATTGGCTCCTATTTTATTAGCTGTGCTGACAAAAAGGCCGCACAAATTTCCTTCATGGTAAAGTTACCTGTAAGTTTGCTGAGCACGTGCTACCTGACAGCTAGCAATTACACACAGTCATCAAGTTAGCTGGCAGACATTGCACTAATCCCCTGATGTCACTACAGAGCATTTAATTGTGCACAATAACAATAGTCGTACTCACCAACAGTGCCACCAATCATGATTCCCAGGTGGTCCAAGAGATCCTGCTCCGTGGTGATGAGGTCAGCCCACCCGTGCTTCAGCTGGTGGTCACTCCTCTGGCTGGCATACACACGCTGCAGGTGATGCAGCACCTTTCCCCACCGGATTCTGCGCGCCTCTGTCGGGTACCCCTGTATGACCCTGCCCCCTGCCTGGATCATGAGTGACAAGAAATGTGTCACCAGCCAGAAGATGCCCCCCAACTCCTCTTCCCCCATCCTGCCAAGACGTGGCATACCAGACATACTTATAATTGAAGAGATGGAATGGGGTAAAAGAAATAGAAAGGGGAAATGGGTGAAAGTAGGGGTAAAAAGACAGAAAAAAAGTAAACCTAAACATTAAAAGAGGCCAACTATCCCCAAACTAACACTACCCACAACAGACTCCCACAAACAAGAAATACACAAGATAAATGGACAAATGTAGACAAAACACAGTACTACAGTATACACAAACAATATTTATTTCACAAAAGGACTTTACAGATAGCACACAGGACAAATACAGCACAAAATCTCTGGACAACACTCTCTACACAGCCACACAGTCTAGAAGGATCATAGACTGCAAAGTGAAAGTGAAAATACACCCACTGTACATGATCTGTAAACAGGATATCCTATTACATCACTTCCTGTATGAAAAGTCCCGCCTTTTTCGCGTTATGCGTCATTTTTTGTTGCACAAAACTGTATTTGCTTCATTTTCTTTGACGCACAGACGTGAATATTAACCCGCATTCACATAATGATACATGGACTGTACAAATATCTGGATGCAGGATAAATTTCACTCCTGTGCGTCAAAACAAATGACGTAAATACAGTTTTGGTAAACAAAAAATGACGCACACCGCTAGGGACGTCAAAATTACAATGCATTAACTGGTTTGGGGCATTTTTACATCTTTTTTGTTTATTTTACATTTGGAACACATCAGAGATTGGGTAATTGAAGACAGTATGGTGTTGATGGTGTATGTTCACATGTGTGACATCATACTGCCGCGGAACATCATCGAAGACACCCTTCACAGTATGTTTACAGTTGGCTGAAGTCATAGATGGTCATAAGTGTGGCCTACATATATGTATGGCACAAATTGTGCATGTTTGCCATAAGGAGAAGATTGCAATGTGATACACATATGTACAATACCTAATTGCCTTTGGCTCAAAGTGTGTGCTTTGACAACTAATTTGTTGGTTGACCAAGTGTGTGTGTATATCACATGAAGCATTATTGTACATTTGGTTGCATGGATGTGACGTCCATGTGTCCAATCCTAAGATGCAAGTCAGACTTGGAATGATCAAGGGCATGTGTTAGTCATACATGTAACAACACCCGTAAAGTATAATTCCAAGTTTTAGGGTCACGTAGACACCACATGTGACATAGCATGCACCAGATGGATGGCAGATGCATGTTCATGTCAAAGGCCCACATTTTCTACATCCTATGTCATAGAGTATTGGTAAGAGCTTCCAAGGCTCTAGTTGATGAATCCCACAGTGAGTCATACACATGCATTGAGGAAGTGGGTACCATGTTGTTTGCACAGATAGAAAAGGGTCAATCTCATATGTATGATGACACCACAGTTGAGGCCATAGAAGTAAGGCCCAACTATCAAGTAGCTGTGGTGGACCAGCATACAAGACAGCACTTGTCCACATATTTCCAGTGATCAATTGCACATAGGTGTCTTGTTCATGTGTGTGGTCCAATGATGATCCTGTAGATTGTTTGGGGTGTAATTTGTCACAGTTCGGACCAGGACTCATCACGAGTCAGTGGCAGCTATTCCTGTAACTACTGAGTATCCTTTGTTGATCAATGTGAGTAAAGTAGATGTGGACATGTGAACCAACATGTGGATGGTCCCACCCTGTCACTAAAGACGTGTAATGATACAGTCAACAGGGCAACCTTAGTGTGCTGAGTGAGATAATGTCTCAATTGTCATGTTCCGGCAGGTGTCATTACAACATTTGTACACAGGTTGGTCTCTGCACTTCCCACTGCATCTGGGAACCTCATAGCCTCTGTGCTGTTTATTCTCACAGCTATTCACCACACACGGCCCATCACTATGTTGTGCGCACTGTGATACTGTGTGTGAACTGTCATGGTTCTGACGTTTGTGTATTATTCATGTACATTATCAGAGGTTGCTGGTTGTGCTGAAAGCCCAGTACCAAATCCCTGCCTATGACCCTGGGACACTGTCACACTTTGTCATTCATGCATATATGCAACCCAGACAAGGGATGGGCCATGAATTTTACATTTCCAAGAGGAAGTAACTCAAATGGTACAGTTAAAAGGCAGATGATGCTATACAATGTATTTTTGTAGGCATGGAAGAAGCCCATGCCCAATGCCCCCTATTGAATGGCAGGTTTGCTAACGCAAGTGTGGTACATATGAAGACACAGGGATACTTTAGTATGACGCACAGACAGTTGCCAGTCAGGCTGACAGAATGCAAGGTGATTCAGGAGCCAGCTACTGGACAAGTTACATAATCAGTGGTCTGAGTGAGACTGTTTGGAGGACAAACTAAACTGTTGACATGTCAATCTGTGTACGTCCTGTGTTTTTGAAGGTGACAAATGAACCCAAGGACTGTGTTACACGGTTTAATTAGTATCAATGGTTGACAGTGTATTTGACATAATGGCAACTCCTATGCTGTTCCAGGCATAATGAGGGGCAGTGCTTTTTGAAATGGGTGGTGTGCATGGAGGTGATCACAGGTGTGGGCTGCATCTGTTTCTCACCAGTCCTGTAGGTGAGACTTGCATTCTAAGGGCCAACAGACATTTTCACAAGGGGAAGCAATCTTCATGTGCTAACAGGGCTTTGAAACTAGAAGACAGTGTATAAATTGACCTGACGTCCATGCAGTCAGATGTTATATGACAATGGAATACCTTAGGAAAGGGTGTAGCACACTGGTTTGCTAATGTTGGTCTGTGTGTGTAGAGGAGGTGTTATCAGGGTAGACATCTTAGTATTCCAGGGACCTCTTCCGACAGGTGGGTTGTGACCAGGTGCATGGGTGTGTCAGGAGTTAGGAAATGGGCTGACATGTGCATGGAATGTCATGAGCGCAATGCATGTCATCTGTGTGGCACTTGTGCTGTCTATGTTCTGCTTCTATGGAACTCTAGTCACAGATATTCCTTGCAAATATTGGATGCAGTTGGACTAACTGCTGTCAAGGGTCTTGTCAGACATTCCTGTTAGTGATGCCAAAGCACATTGACTGCCTCATGTATGAGGCTTGTTTTCCCCTTATTGAGTGATGGTGTCATAGTTGTGGGCCATATGCTGCGTTGGACCTTGCTTTCAACATGTATGTGTGAAATAGTTGTGGTCCTCTGCTATTGGCCTTCAAAGGAGATATGTACATGAGTGTGTGTGTATGTGACCATTGTATGTTAGGCATCACATAAGCTCTGGGATGTTCTGTGTCCTACTCAGTATCTCAGCAATGCTCCATGAGGCAACACTCTTATTCTGATAAGTAGAGATGAAGGTGTGTAAAAAGGAATAGCCAGGCCATGATATGGTGATTATAATAGGCGTTTATTTAAATTTGTTAACTAAAGTGTTGAAGGTGATCATATTCAGAAGAAATTATTTACAATCTGTTGCCGTCTGCGTATACCAGCAGCTGTGTTCTGTAGTTCCCCCTCCTGTTGCAGGCCAGCATCCTCCTCTTCCTCCTCTTCAGGCATGTGTGGCTCTGGTTCCAGGAGGGGAATGTTTCTTCTGATGCAAATGTTGTGCAATATTGCACATGTGAGGATGATCCTACAGACCATCTCGGGGGAATATAGGAGGCTACCACCAGTGATGTTGAGGCAGCGGAACCTTGACTTGAGGATGCCGAAGGTCCGCTCGACAATGCTGCGTGTCCTCCTATGGGCCTCGTTGTATGCACGCTCTGCAGCTGTACTCGGGTTGCCAAATGGTGTCATAATCCATGGCTGGATGCCATACCCCTGATCAGCTGCAAGAGAAAATGAATGGGATCATGTTGATGTAGCTGGCACTATTGAAAAGACCTTTTATGGCAGTAGTTGTCTTGTGTTGTCTGTGACTCTTTTGTGTACTAATGTGACATCCTATGCTTGTAGGCTATACCTTCGGCATTGTGTTGTTTCTTAGGCTGAACGAGTGTTTGTCTGCTAACCGTTTGTCAGCAGTATGTTTTGGGATTTGCAGTACAGTGTGCCCCCCCTAGCATTGTGACTTGTGATACAGGTGTCCGTGTGTCTTCACTGGGGGTGAGATGATGGTTCCATGCACAGTTAAAATTGAAAGTGTTGTTAACACGTTCATATCAAAGTACCCTGGACATCCCATACCTTGAAACGTATGCAATGGATTAATGTAAAGGTCATTGGGACACTTACAATTTGCAAGGTGACATTTCGGCACCCACACTCATTGACGTCTTCACATTAAGCTGTACAGTAAATTCCGATGTGTGACAGGTTCAATGGTGACTTAAGAAACATGGTTAGTGAAATCATGACCTCAGTGTGTTCCTGTTGACATGTTGCTGTTGTGGTGTATGTGTTGTGTGTCCTAGAGGGTTGCTGTGCAGTGTATATATAAATAGGTTTTTGTACTTACCAACAAGTAGTCCATTGCCATACGTCCATCCTGGAAGTGTTCATTGATGGTGCAGTGACGGAAGATGAAGGAGTCATGTACACTCCCAGGATATTTAGCCACCATGTTGGTGATCAATCCCTGGTGATCGACAATGGCCTGCACGTTGATGGAATGTGTGTGCTTCCTGTTGCGGTAGAGGTGTTCAGTTGCAGCAGGTGGCACAAGGCATACATGTGTGCAGTCGATTGCACCAAGGACGTGTGGGAAGCCACTGATTGCGTAGAACCCCTGTTTTGTTTCCTGCTGCTTCTGCAGTGTGTTAGGGAAGCAGATGTGGTGGGGTGTCAGTCGAATGATGGCGTCCAGTACTTTGGGCAAAAAGGCGGAGAATGATGGTTGTGATATTCCACCAACCAGGGCATCAGTTGTTTGGAAAGAGCCACTTGCCAGCATGTGAAGTACGGCAAGCAGCTTTGTTTCTGTTGGGATGGTGCGGGGTGTCACCAAAGTGGGGGCCAACTGCTGATCAATGTTTCGCAGCAGCTGCTGAATGGCCGGCCAGTTCAACCGGTACCTCTGTATGATGTTGTGTTCCCTGAGGCCCTGAAGGGTTGTTCTTGGGCGGAATATCCTCTCCTGCCTTCTGCGCTGCCTTTGGGTTCCCTGCTGGTGTTGTTGTAGCTGCTGTTGTTGCTGCTGGGCTCTGCGTCTGCGTGCACGCTGGATTAGAATCACCTCCATGGCTCCCTGTTGCTGCTCTGCTGCTCTGCTGTTTGATCTGTGTGTTCTGATTAAATACAGGTGTGTTTGCCCCATTTTAACGCCTGCCCTGTCCCAGGCGTTAATTTTTTACGCAAATCGGGCTGTGCGTCATTTTCTGGCTCCGCCTCCTGGCCGTGCGTCATTTTTGCCCGAAAGCATAAATACGATGAACGTCCGTTTAAGCAATTTTTTGGACGGGAACGCCTACCTTTGCATATAATTAACGCAAGGCGGGTTGCTGCATCAAAAAAATGACGCACACAGCGGAATTTTGTCGTCCGCGGGCTTTGCCGTCAAAGTTTAAATACGGGGCAACGTTTGCGCTGATTGTGCGTCAAAAGTTTTGACGCACAATCAACGCAGACGGAGTATAAATATGCCCCTAAATATCTCTACATACTCTACACAGTGTTGACACTGATGGTTGCCTGTCTCATTTTAACAGCTGCCAACAAGAAAAATGAGGAACTGTGTGCCTTTCAGAAGAGGGCCGTACACTATTGGCACATACTGGCAGTCGAATCTGGGTTTAAGAGGATGGCATGCTGCTATCGCTCTGAGCAATTCACTGGTGAGTGGCGGCCATTCAGCCAATGGGGACCCACATTGCCTTCACAGGGTGGACCAAGCACCACAGCTGTGCATGGGGCTTAAGCTGCCACCATCACTATTGCTCCAGCTGCTGCATCCTCAACATCCATCCCACAGCCAACCACACCTGCTGCCAGGGACCTGAGTGCCATCAGAGACTTACAGAAGTCCTCAAAAAGTTGGACTCAATTGAGGATGGAGTATACTAAGACATTCAAATACATTAAGAGAAAACTCAGGAGGGCCAACCTTTGAATGGTATGATGTCTCTCTTCCCAAGTTCAGTCCCCTCCCTCCTAATTTTTTCTAGGTTTTAGTAGGTATTAGGGGGTTAGTTGTAGGTTAGATTATGTTAGTGTGTTAGTTAGGATAAGTAGGTTTGGGGGTATGTTTTCTACTTTTTAGATTTTACTATGTGGGTGGGTGAGTGAGGGGTGATTTTGGGGCTTTTACGTGTTTATACAAAAAATATATATAAACTTATATATAAAATAAAAAATAAAATATACACAACAAAATATATATATGTTTAATAATAGGTAGTAAATGTGTAGTTTAGTTTATGTTGTCCTGCATGTGTCTTCTGATATAAGTGGTGTGGGGGGGGCGAATGTTTAGAGTGTGTAATTAAATGTTTTAGCTAAGTGTAGCACAGAGTACTTAGGGTTTGTTGTGTGTTATGTATAGTTAGGATAGGTTAGGTTAGGTTAGGTTAGGTTAGGTTAGGATAGGTGTTCTTCATTTTTTTTAGTTTTGTTAAAGTCTAATTAAAACAGTTTTAGGTATTCCCTTACTTCATGTGTCATATGCTTGGGTCTCACCTTATTCCCATGGGTGCACAGTGAACACTGTCTGTTATCCTAGGGGTTCCTTCCTGCCTCCAGATCCCTCTCTTGACATGTTCAGCACTTTATTATAACTGAGCTGTAACATTGGCAACTAGAGGGCATTATACTTGTCTGTGCATCTGCCATCCAGTGTACCCACAACTCAAGGTTACTATGTTGACAATGTATAGGATTGTTAGGTGTAGTAATTCAGCTGTCATTGTATGGGTATTGTGTCGGAATGTGGGGCATTTGACAACAGCCTACATTTCATTCCTATCCTGCTAAACTGACCAGTGGCAATTACAGACAAGGTTGAGTCCCTCTGTTTCACACCAAGGTGCTCTACTGGTACTCCCAGATGACGATATTGCCCGAGAACTGATTCACAGCCATTCCTGCCATATGTAGTCGGCATTGCAGACATCTGTTCAACATGTTTCACATACTTAGTGAATTGCTTGTAGGGGATGAGACCAGCATCGAAGTTCCATGAGCATAGATATTTGCCTGCCTATTCATGCACTCTTGTACTGACTGGTTATGCTGGTTTTGTAGGTGATGTTTAGTAACAAGTGTTATAGTGAAATATTTACAATGTCCAGGTATATGACCCCATTTGTGGAATCCATCCAATTGTAATGCAACACAAGTCAAGGGTTGAGGGGCATGTCATGGGACATGTTTGGGTAAAGTGTCTTTCAGTGCAGGGGAACAGAAATTGGCAATTGAAAAGTTTGAGACAATTGTAGTCCATAGCAGAAAGGTGCTTGAAGAAGAGTGCACATCTGCAACAGTGCCAACACTGGCATGATGTCAAGCGCAGGACACAGGCCAACACTGCCCATGTGGCATGGGCTGGTGCTACTGGGAACTCCTATGGGTGAAGATGATCTATTCCATATCTTCATACTGCAATTTATAGGGTGCCTCCTTGTTAGACCTGACAGCCCTAGGGTGGTCACCCCTAACATTTTGCCTGCCTGCCTCCCTCCACATTTTGGATACTGTTTTTGCTGGTTTTAAGACTCTACACACTTTACCACTGCTAACCAGTGCTAAAGTGCATGTGCTCTCTCCCTTTAAACATTCTAACATTGGATCCTACCCAATTGGACTATTTAATTTACTTATAAGTCCCTAGTAGAATGCACTATGGCCCTCATTACAACCCTGGCAGTAAATCCCGCTTACCAATGTGCTGAAAGGCTGCCAACTTACAGTGGCCACTGCAGAAATCCGCTACAGGTATTACAACCCATATCTCGTAATCCGCCACCATACAGACACCCACACAAGTCCGCCACACCAAAGGTCAGTGATAAACTGGCGATACCAAAACCCACACCGTCACGCCAACAGGAATACGCCCACACTATCACGAACCACGAATCAATGCAGCAGTCTTTCAACCGCGGTAAACCATTGGCTGTACACACCGCTGCGCTCAAAATACACACACATTTACAAAACACAACCACATTGGACAATTCTAAATACACACACCTGATACACATACACACACCACACCCACACACCAACAGCACTATAAAACACACACCCACTTTACCCACAACCCCTTACAATGACATTTTTGCTAAGAAGCACAGAGAGAGAATAGCCAACACTACTCCAGCATCGACAAGCACACCACACCATCACTCATACAACATCCACGCACCTCAAAGAACACACACCAACACAACATTTCACACAGCGCAACAAACATCACCTCACGCATCACCCACACCACATCATGGCACCTCAAAGACACCCCAGGTTTTCTGAGGAGGAGCTCAGGGTCATGGTGGAGGAAATCATCTGGGTAGAGCCACACCTTTTCGGATCACAGGTGCAGCAGACATCCATTGTAAGGAAGATGAAGCTATGGCGGAGAATCGTCGACAGGGTCAACGCAGTGGGACAGGATCCAAGAACATGGGATGACATCAGGAAGAGGTGGAACAACCTCTGGGGGAAGGTCCATTCCATGGCATTCAGACACCAGATTGCTGTACAGAGGACTGGCGGTGGACCCCCACCTCCTCCCTCACAACTAACAACATGGGAGGAGCAAGTCTTGGCGATCATGAATCCTGAGTGCCTCGTACGAGTAGCAGGAGGACTGGACTCTGATAAGGCAAATCTTTACTACTTCATCCCCCTACCCCACCTGCATGCCATCACATACTCCCACCCTCACCCTCACACCCAAGATGACCAGCCCGGCCCATCAGGGACCTCGGGACAGTCGGTTCCCCTGACACAGTCACAAACCACCACTGAACCTCCCCCTCAGGAAACACCGCCATATCACCTACCCAGCGGGCCCAAGCCACTGTTCCCAGGACACGTCAATCAGCAGTGTGTCCACCACTCAGGGAACCCAGGCAATCCCACTAACCCAGGACGATCAGGGACCTGGGGGCAGTGGCAGTGGGCACACAGTTCAGGGGACAGAGGCACATGATAACAGGGAAGCTGGGAGGACTGCTGTGTGAAACCCGGAGGACAGGCCCAGGGAACCAACAATCCACGAGGCACTCTCCAACATCATGGGAGCATATCACCATTCCCAGGAGACCATGGGTATGGTACTAGTCAAGTTTCAGGAGACCCAGAGGCTGCAGGAGGAACACTACCTGGGGATCAGGGAGGACTTGAAGTCCATCAACACCACCCTGGTCACCATTGCAGGGGTGCTGGCAGACCTTCTCAACACCAGGAGGGACACAGTGGCACACCAACGGGCCCCTGATACTAGCCTGGATGATGAACATCCCTCCACCTCCGCTGGTGCTAGTGGACAGGAGGCACCACCACAGGACCAACAGGCCACCAGCACCCCAACCACTGCAGATGGAGAACCACCCCACAAACAGTCCCTTAGATCCAGGAACAAGACAGAGAACATTGGAAAGAGCCCCACCAGGAAATAAGACCCCACTGAATGTCACCCTTCTGTCCCACTTTGTCACCCTGTCCACCTTAAACTGCCATTGCTCCACTTCTTATGCCCCATTGGACAATGCACCTGGACTCTGCCATGGCCATTTCTCCACCATCACCCCAGCCCATTTCACACATCCCTCCACTTATTTGCACAGAAATAAACACACTTGAATCATAAAATAATCTGGAGTCTGTCTATGCTTTCACAAATGTGTAATTGCAAAACCTCCTGAATATAGCAATGTCAATGTACATGTTCACATACCAATATAACACAGCTGTAGGCCAGCTGTAAACATAGCAGAGGGCACAAAGTGGGGGCCAGATCTGTGAAATGGAAAGACAAAGTAACAAGTCAGGGTCCATACACTGAGTGAAAATGACAGACTTATGCTAAATCCAACAATAGTATGAGATATGGGAAGCAGTTACATCTTCATACCTGTGTCTCACTGGAAGTATTGCATGATGATGTTGTTTCGGTTGTCGACATCTTCTTCTCCTGCCTCCTCTTCTTCACTCTCCACAGGCTCCACAGCTGCCACAAGACTACCATCTGGCCCATCCTCCTGCAGAAAAGGCACCTGGCGTTGCAAAGCCAGGTTGTGCAGCATACAGCAGGCCACGATTATCTGGCACACCTTCTTTGTTGAATAGTATAGGGAGCCACCTGTCAGATGGAGGCACTGGAATCTGGCCTTCTATAATCCTCATAGTACGGCCATGTGCCTCATTGTAGCGCTCCTCTGCCCTTGTCCTGGGATTCCTCACTGGGGTCAGTAGCCATGACCGGTTGGGGTAACCAGAGTCACCTGCAAATGTCCAGAGACAACTGTTAGACACACACTAACCCTTAGGGACAACCCCATACCCAGACACCTATGTCAACTGTGTTGGGGCCTTGGCCTCAGCTATTAGCCACACACAGTGCCTCTAGAGTTGCCCAATCACATAAGGGATGCTGCTATTCCTCAAAATGTAAGCGTCATGCACTGAGCCAGGAAACTTGGCATTCACATGGGAGATGTACTGGTCTGCCAAACACACCATCTGCACATTCATCGAATGGTAGCGTTTCCGGTTTCTGTACACCTGTTCATTCCTGCGGGGGGGAACAAATGCCACATGTGTACCATCAATGGCACCAATGATGTTGGGGATATGTCCCAGGGCACAGAAGTCACCTTTCACTGTGGGCAAATCCTCCACTTGAGGGAAAACGATGTAGCTGCGCATGTGTTTCAGCAGAGAAGATAACACTCTGGACAACACATTAGAGAACATTGGCTGGGACCTCCCTGATGCCATGGCCACTGTTGTTTGAAAAGACCCACTGGCCAGTAAATGGAGTACAGACAGAACCTGCACTAGAGGGGGGATTCCTGTGGGATGGTGGATAGCTGAAATCAGGTCTGGCACCAACTGGGCACACAGTTCCAGGATTGTTGCACAATCAAGTCTGTGTGTGATAATGATGTGTCTCTCTTCCATTGTCGACAGGCCCATCAGGGGTCTGTACACTGGAGGATGCCGCCGTCTCATCACCTGCCCCAGCACACGTGCCCTATGGAGAACAGCGAGCAGAGGGTCATCCAAAACTGAGATCACAATGTGTTATTTGCTGAAACGTTGGAAAATCGCAATGTTCCGGTATCTGTCTCTATTCCAGGCCTAGATTGGTGTGACACAGTTTTTTTCCATCCCATGTGGCCCCCTGAAATGGTGGCTGCCTGACCTGTAAGATGGGTCAGGGGCAAATGAGGTAACTGCGCTGGAGTTGTACATCGGCGTGGGGGGCGGTCTAGGACAGCGGGGCAATTCAGCATTGGTTAACATTGGGCACTATGTGGCCCAGACGCCAATGACGATGTATGCCGGCGGTGACGGTACACACCGCCACGGACGTGACCGCTATTTTCTTACTGTTCCCTCACTTGATACCTGACCTTCAACATGAGAGGACCTACACTGCAGGTGCTGCTGTGACCTGTGTCTGGAAGCGACGATGGCTACAGAGTCTGGGGAAAGGGCCCCTGCCTTCATTTCGGAGGAGTTGGAGAAACTGGTGGATGGGGTCTCCCCCCAGTACACACAACTGTACGGTCCTCCAGAAAAACAGGTGAGTACACTGCATGCATGGTGGATGGACCCTGAGTGTTTGGAGTGTCGTGGATGGAAGAGGGTGGGGTGGGGGACAGGCCAGCATGTCAGGATTGTGTATGTATGTATGGCATGGCCAGAGTGGGAGGTGTTTGGCAATGCGTAAGTTGAAATGTATGGGCTAGAAACATCTATTTTTACTTCACTTTTCCTCTACGTCAACGCCCACCAGAAGAAGGGTATTTGGCGTGCCATCGCCAAGGACGTCCGGACCCAGGGGGTCTACCATAGATGGAGCACACACTGCCGTAAAAGATGGGAGGACCTGCGCAGCTGGAGCAAGAAGACGGTAGAGGCCCAGCTGGGTATGGCTTCCCAACGTGGAAGGGGTGCCCGTCGCACCATGATCCCCCTGATGTACTGGATCCTGGCAGTGGCACATCCGGAATTGGATGGGCAATTGAGGGCATCACAGCAGCCACAAGGGAGTGAGTACACTCTCATTCACTTGACTCTGCGCACATTACGAGGTGTCTGGTTGGTGGAGGTGGGCTGTAGGTTCCACTAGGCCAGGGCGAACTTGATAGGCAATGTCCCTTGTTCGGCAGGCTCTGTGGCACCCCAAACCCACTACTGGTAATAGCCATCTACACCTAGTCAGGCTCCTGTGACTTCCAGGTGTGCAGCAATTGGGCTTAGGCCTCGTTCCCCATGGGCATGTGAATTTGCTAGGAACTGTTGGTGCATGGCTTAGTGCAGAGGGCTGCTCCCTGTGTGTTGTGTCCGCCAATGGTAGTGGTGTTGCATGCACTGAACATGTGTTTCTTCTGTCTTTCCCCCCCTTTTTGTTTTGTCTCCCTGTTCTTGTAATCAATAGTATCATCTGGCAGAGGAGCAGTGGCACCGGAGCAGGAAGGAGCTGCATCCCACTTGGCCCTGGAGGGTGAAGCAACGGAGTCTGAAGCCACCAGTGGGACGGAGGGTGAGGGGAGCTCCACGATGGGGACAGGAGCATACACCAGCGACATCGACTGCTCCTCTGATGGGAGCTCCCTTGTGGTGGTGGGCACCTCTGTGCCCACTGCATGAAAAGGTACACCCCCACTACCAGCACCGCCCTCCCAGCAGCCCCTCAACGTGTGTCCACTGCCCGCTCACCCAGGAGGGTGGGCATCTCCTTCACCCCAGGCACCTCAGGCCCTGCCCCAGTCAGCCCTGCTGCCCTCAGTGAGGAGGCTATTGACCTCCTGAGATGCCTCACTGTTGGGCAACCTACCATTTTGAATGCCATCCAGTGTGTTGAGAGGCATTTGCAACAAACAAATGCACACCTGGAGGGCATTCATTCTGGGCAGGCGGCCCAACAGAGAGCATTTCAGGCTCTGTCCTCAGCACTGATGGCAGTCATTGTCCCTGTGTCCACCCTCCCCCCTCCAACTTCCTCCACCCAGACCCAATCTCCTGTACCTCAGCTATCCCAAGCACACCATCAGACCAGCATGCACACTCATCAACACACAAGAGTGGACATGGCAAACATAAGCACCACACATCCCACAAGCACTCACACAAGCACCATCCCAATGCAGACACAGCAACATCCACTGCCTCCACTGTGTCCCCCTCCTCCACTTCCTCCTCCTCCTTCCCTGTCTTGTCTCCACTCACACCTGCATGCACTACATCCTCAGCCACTACCTCCATCACCATCACCACACACCGCTCACGTGCAATCACCACCCCCACTAGCATGCACACATCCCCAGTGTCCTCTCCCAGTGTGCCTGTGAACCCTCCTCCCAAAGTACACAAACGCAGGCACACACCCACCCAACAGCCATCCACCTCACTACAGCCTCCGGCCCATGCACTTTCACCCAAATTCAGCAAACGTACACCTCCTACAACCACTACCTCTTCCTCCACTCCCAAACCCCCTCCATCTTCCTGTTCCAGTATGTATAAAAAACGTCCCTTCACCTCCCCCCGGCCTTACTCTAGGGCCAGCCATTCCAGGTCCCAGCCCAGCACCTCAGCCACCAAATCCCCAGGCACAGTGGTGCCAGCAACTATGGGGTCATAGAGTGTGCCACCCATCAGGGCTGCCAGTGTGCCACCTTGCGAGGCCAAGGATATTCCGCCACCTGCCAAGGTGAAGAAGGCGTCCACATCCCGGAGGGAGAAGCCGCACCTACCAGCCACCAAGTATTCCGCCAAAACAAAAGGGGACAGTGGCAAAACCCCTGCAACACCAACAACGGTGGGGAAGGGACAAAAGCAGAAGAGCAGGTCAGGAGAGGGTATGGTGGCACCGACTGAGGGACTAGTGTCACCCCTTCTGTCCTCAACTACACCAACATGTACGGAGGCGAACACTGCAACCTGCCCCGCCACCAGCACTGCCAAAAGCCCCGCCACCAGCAACTCCATCTGCACCGCCACCAGCTCCGCAACCTGCACAACCACCTGCACCACCACCAGCACGTCTGCAACCTCAGCAACAGTCCCTAGCATCTTCCCCAGTGGGCAGCCGTCCGAGGCTGCAGGAGACGTCCTGCTGTGTCCCTCAACGGGTGCTGACACATGCACCCCCGCCAGCACCGCCACCACAGACACCGCTGCAAGCACCGCCACCAGCCCCGCAACGTGCTCCAACAGTGGCACCACCACTGACATGTCTACTATCTCAAGTGGTCAGCCGTCCGAGGATGGAGGAGACTTCCTGGACCCTGCCCAGCTTCCATGAGGCATGACTTTCATCACTGTTTGCACCTGCAGGTGGAAGGCGAAGCCGCAGCAGTGTGGGGTATGTCTCTCCCTCCATGGCGCATAATGCTACCTGTTCCTAGGCAATCTTGTGGGACACACACCCAGGTGAAGGAATGGGACCGGCCACACTGCATGTGGAGCACTCTGGGCACCAAGCGCCCTCTAGAACCAGTGTTGAAAGGCATCTACTACCTCAGTCCTTGGCAGGATGAAGCACTCTGGGCACAATGCCCCCTCCAGAACCAGTGGAGAAAAGCATCCACTATCACTCTCCTTGGCAGGATGAAACACTCCAGGCACAATGCCCCCTCCAGAACCAGTGGAGACTGTTATCCACTTGAGAGACTGTGGCTTTGCACTCCCCAGGAAAGAGCAGTGGGAAAACCACACACTGGAAAGACTTGAGAGACTATGGCTTTGCACTCCCCAGGACCAAGCAGTGGGCAAACTACCCACTGGAAAGACTTGAGAGACTGTGGCTTTGCACTCCCCAGGATGGAGAAGTGGTCAAACCACCCACTGGAAAGACTTGAGAGAGTGTGGCTTTGCACTCCCAAGGATACAGCAATGGGCATGGAGCCCCCTCGTGCAGCAGTGGCATTGTGCATTCATCCGGCTGAGGTGCCCCCCCTCTCCCCCTGAGGTGCCTGTTATTTTCGATCTGATGACCCTGCAGTGTTCTTTCCGTTTCGAGTCAGGTATCTTGTGTGGGCTTCGCCCATGCATTTTGGGACCAGTGGTCCACGGACAATGATTGGTACACTATCCGGACCTGTGTAGTTGGTGTACATATTTGTATATACTGATTTTTGAACTTTCACTATCTGGTTTTTCATGATTACAATCGTTATAATCATTTCATTTTGTCCTTGCGTTCTTCCAGGGGGTGGGGGGTGTATATGTAATGTTGCTGCATGTATTTGTGCGCAAGGTGTTGTGGGTGAGGGTGGGGCTGGGGGTGGGGGTATTGCGTGTTGCTTGTGTGTCACTCCATTTCCCTCCCCCCCCTCTGATGTTTTGTAGGTGCAGTACTCACCGTGGTCGTCGTCGCCACCTTTGGTGCTCCTGATATATGAGAAAATACACCAGCATGGGCAGGACGTGCAGCTCGGGCTCCATGGCGTCCTGATTCTTCGTGGAGTGTCGAGAGGTGAGTGGTTTCCCTTCTGTGTACTTTTTCCCCCGTGCTTTTGATAGCGTTGGTTCCACCCCAGAAAAGGTGGCGGATAGGCCTGTTGTTATACAGTGGGCGGTACTTTGTCCTCCGCCTGTCTGTTGGCGGTTATCTCTGCGGTGTTTGTTTCTACCGCTGTGGCGGTCAGAGTGTTAAAGAGGCTGTCTATGTTGGCAGTTTCTGCCATGGTCGTGATTCCATTTTTTTTACCGGCGGCCTGTTGGCGGTATTACCACTGCTTTAACACCGACCACCAGGGTTGTAATGAGGGCCTTAATCACTAAACAGGACAGACAAAATCAGCACTTACTGGTTACATCTTGGTCCTCAAATCTTGACACTTCGCCTACGGTGTAGTGGGCAGGTCCACCTGAAATATATGGATGGAAAACCATGGTAGTATCATATCACTGTCACTACTAGTGGACAACATATTACAGTGTATACAATTTCAGAGGAGTGAGCTAAGTATCCAGGTTGAGGACAGTGCAACAGACACACCACTTCAAACTCACAATTAGACTGACACTCAGGTTAATGAGAGCCATACATCTGCACTCTTACCCTGGGCTTGAGACTCATGTAGTGCTACACCCTGCAGCAGCCATATGTGACCAATCTGTAGAAGATGAAAATCAATGGAAGAGGGGGAGTTGGGTGACAGATACATGACACTACCCTGGTGCTCTGCAAGACAACTTACTCAGGTATGCCCCATTTGCCATTGCCTCCTATGCCCCCTTTTTAAACATAATGGCAGGGATGATGTATGTGAAATTCAGACAATGTTGCACCATACATGGATTGGCCTACTTTGTATTTACAATCCAGTTACATATGATATGCTGGCAGTGTCTTGGCCTATCATACATGACACAATGCTGGGGCACAGATGTTGCCATGGCCCCTGAAATGTGTGACTTTGTGATGTTTGTGCATGTCTCACCTAATATCTGACTTGCACTGGTAAAATGGAAGGATATGTGAACCCCATGTCTGTACTGACACAAAGACACTTCATTCTGGTTGTATGCAACCTGTTCACAAGCATTGCATGCGGCACACCAACATATCTGCTACTGTCATTCAACTTAGGAGAATAGTAAATAGTTTGCCATTGGGAGAGTCATCAACAGAGCCACCGATCACCGCACCAAGATGGTCCAGAAGATCCTGCTCCATGGCCACCAGATCAGCCCAGTGATGCTTGAGGTGGTGGTAGCTGCGGCTGCTGTGGTACACCCTCTTCAGGTGTTGGAACACCTTGCCCCTGCCTCGCCTTCGTCCGGTGGCCCTCTATCACATGGCCACCCATCTCCAACATTAATGGGAGGTAGTGGGCTACCAGCCACACAAAGCCTCCAAGCTTCTCCTCCCCATTCTAGTATGCCTCCCCCTACCAGGCATTTGTAAATGAGAAATAATAGTTGTAATAAACAGAAGTAAGTAAAGGAAACGTAACACCCAAAAATGAACAATCCCAACTAACCCACCTATACAACTAACCCGGATAGACACCACACAGCACAGGTACAAGTAAAAATACAAAGAAACGAACAAATTCACAGACACTGGGTACATTTACAATCAAATACAACAGAAAACAACAGGAGGGTCATTACAAGATAGAAAACAGAGCAATAAGACACCACAATCTCCAAGACATAACCACACAGTCAAAAGAGGCACAGACTGTAAAGAGAAAGTGAAAGTACACCAACTGTACCATGCCTGTACACATGATATCATATTACATCACTTCCTGTCACCATCTGTCACGTTTTCTGTAATGTGTGTATTTTTTGAAGTATCTGATATTTGCATGAGTATTTTTGACGCATGACTTACGTGCATAATTTTTCATTGACGCATTACCTTTATGTGTCGATTGAACAGTAAATCAGCATTGCGATGAGTGTGAAGGTGGAATTCAAGCTAAGGGCCCATGGGTCACATAATTTGCGTTTGCGGATGTTTTTGACACATTTATGTCATTTTATTTTACCCTATTCCTGATTGCGTGATTTTGTCTATTGTCAATGGATGCACCGTGTATCAACATACAAATTGAATGGGCTGGGCTGCAGTGTGGCGTTTTGTGTATGGCTACATGTGGTAGTCCTTAGAACAATGGGATTTGGGTGTGAGTGGTCTGTTACACCAATGTGTGTGTTACAGAATCAACAGTATACAAATGTATTCACGTCATGCATATGTATGTATGTGAGGCAACAGTGTATCCACATATGTATGGCAGTTAGTACTATGCAAGAGTCATGGTATGTGATTGTGAGTCATGGCACTTATGTGCTGTGTGCAGTGGTCTTATAGAGCATCACATTTCAGACAACATACACAGCTCAGGCATTGTTGATGATGGCTGATGAATGCTATCTGGCAAATGTTACCCACCAACTATCTCATATGTTGATCTTGAGTATATGGATGACTTACAAGTGGAATACACATATGTCTGACATTTATACATATTTGATACATACTGTGATTGACACACTTTGCCTACATTCTAACCATATAATGTATTGAACACAATAGACAGTTGAATTTCATTTTGCATTGTCATAATACTTTTTGTGTGGTGGACCTGCACCCTAGCTGCATATGTTCTCATCCATTCTGAGGTGCATACCACAGACGTGTCCGTCCAAAGTTTGGAATCATGTGTACCCTGTGACATGATTAGACCCCATGACAGTGGCAGGAGTGATTTCCATGGATGTACTGCGCAGGCTCCATTTCTCCCATTGCTTGTCATATCTGGGTTAATCATGTTGACCATTGTCACCAATGGTGTCCCCCCCTTGTCACACATGCTCCATGCAGCCATTGCAACTCTCACACTGAGTTGTGTTAGTTGTCTGTTCAAACATTACACTCACCATATTTTGACTTCCACTGCCTCAATTGTGGCCCCTTTGTTTACCTCCTATTTGTACATTTTGGAGTTGTGTGTATTGAACTATTGTTGTACAAGTTGGCAACGTGGATACAATTAATATGTTGTGGTCCATAGATTGTGTCCTTCAGTTGTCTTATTCAAGTGATGAGGCTGATGGTGTAGGTGTGATGGTAGCTGTTGACTCTTACGCTTCACATGTGATGTTGCTACAGTACTCTTCAGATTAGTGTTTGTGACATGCTCCCTTAGATTAGACTCACAATCCTGAGGTGTATGTTTTATAGACTCTAGACACCAAAGCCGGATTGTGTGAGTAAGTGAGGTGTTTAACCGGTTCTGTGCCTTGGACGAGTTGACCTCGTCCAAGGCACCAGTTCCCGTGTGCCTTGGACGAGGTCACCTCGTCCAAGTCACAGGAACTGGGGGGAGCGCTAGCACTCTCCCCCTGTCCTCCCCACCCACCCCCCCCAAGGCAGGGATGGAAGGGAAAGCCCTTCCCTTTCAACCCCGACCCCCCCACCCCCCCTGTGACGGCAGCGCACGAGAGTGCACAGATTTGTCACAGGGCCTCCCCCATCGCGCTGGAAGCTCAGCTTCCAGCGCGATCGAAAGAGAAATGCTTTGCATTTCTCTTTCGATCACGTGGGGGAGGCGGGAGAGGCTTCAAAGGGAAGGAAATGTATTTCCTTCCCTTTGAAGTCTCTCCAAGCGTTTCAAAAGCCGGATTGCTTGCAATCCGGATTTTGAAACGCCCACTAGACACCAGGGATGTTTTTTTTTTTTTAAATAGACATAACGCAGCGACCCCTTGGGCAAGGGTCGCTCCCAATGGGGGGCATTTTTTAGGAAGGCCTTTTCTGCCCCCCCTGGGAAGGGTCGCTCCCCTAGGGGGCAAATTATATTTAGGCCATTTCTGCCCCCCTTGGGGGCAGATTGGCCTATTTTGATGGGGCCAATCTGCCCCCAAGGGGGGCAGAAACCACTAGACACCAGGGAGTTATTTTTGTTTTCGTGAATTTCATGCAAGGGGAGCGACCCCTTAGGCAAGGGTCGCTCTCCTTGGGGGGGAAATTATTTTAGGCCATTTCTGCCCCCTGGGGGGTAGATCAGCCTATTTTGATTAGGCCGATCTGCCCCCAAGGGGGGCAGAAACCACTAGGCACCAGGGATTTTTTGTTTTTTTGTTTGTTTTACAGATGGGGAGCGACCCCTTGGACAAGGGTCGCTCCTCTGGAGGAGAAAATTGTATTTAGGCCGTTTTTTGCTATGCCAATCTGCCCCCAAGGGGGGCAGAAACCACTAGGCACCAGGGATTTTTTTTTACCGCCAATGTCACGCAGGGGCAGCGATCCCATAGGCAAGGGACGCTCCTGGGGGGGATTGGGGGGGCAAATTGATTTTAGGCCATTTCTGCCCCCCCTGGGCCGGCTGAGCTAGAGGCTAAAATCCACAGGTAGGCACTTTGCAAAAAACACCTCTGTTTTCAGTGAAAAAAATGTATGTGTCCACGTTGTGTTTTGGGCCATTTCCTTTCATGGGCGCAAGGCCTACCCACACAAGTGAAGTACCATTTTTATCGAGAGACTTAGGGAAACTCTGGGTGGAAGGAAATTCGTGGCTCCTCTCAGATTCCAGAACGTTCTGTCACGGAAATGAGAGGAAAAAGTGTTTTTTTGGCCAAATTTTTATGTTTGCAAAGGATTCTGTGTAACAGAACCTGGTCAGAGCCCCGCAAGTCACCCCATCTTGGATTCCCCTGGCTTTCTAGTTTTCAAAAATGTGCTGGTTCGCTAGGTTTCCTCAGGTGCCGGCTGAGCTGGAGACCAAAATCCACAGGTAGGCACTGTTTTCTCTGAAAAAATGTGATGTGTCCACGTTGTGTTTTGGGCCATTTCCTTTCGTGGGCGCTAGGCCTACCCACACAAGTGAGGTACCATTTTTATCGGGAGAAGTGGGGGAACGCTGGGTGGAAGGAAATTTGTGGCTCCTCTCACATTCCACAACTTTCTGTCACCGAAATGAGTGGAACACGTGTTTTTTTAGCCAAATTTTGAGGTTTGCAAAGGATTCTGGGTAACAGAACCTGGTCAGAGCCCCACAAGTCACCCCATCTTGGATTCCCCTAGGTCTCTAGTTTTCAGAAATGTACAGGTTTGGTAGGTTTCCCTAGATGCCGGCTGAGCTAGAGGCCAAAATCTACAGGTAGGCACTTTGCAAAAAACACCTCTGTTTTCTTTCAAAAAATGTGATGTGTCCACGTTGCGTTTTGGGGCCTTTCCTGTCACGGGCGCTAGGCCTACCCACACAAGTGAGGTATCATTTTTATCGGGAGACTTGGGGGAATGCTAAGTGGAAGGAAATTTGTGGCTCCTCTCTGATTCCAGAACTTTCTGTCACCAAAATGTGAGGAAAATGTGTTTTTTTAGCCAAATTTTGAGGTTTGCAAAGGATTCTGGGTAACAGAACCTGGTCAGAGCCCCACAAGTCACTATGGATTCCCCTAGGTCTCTAGTTTTCAAAAATGCACAGGTTTGTAAGGTATCCCTAGGTGCCAACTGAGCTAGAGGCCAAAATCTACAGGCAGGCACTTTGCAAAAAACACCTCTGTTTTCTTTCAAAAAATGTGATGTGTCCACGTTGCGTTTTGGGGCATTTCCTGTCGCGGGCGCTAGGCCTACCCACACAAGTGAGGTATCATTTTTATCGGGAGACTTGGGGGAACGCTGGGTGGAAGGAAATTTGTGGCTCCTCTCTGATTCCAGAACTTTCTGTCACCAAAATGTGAGGAAAATGTGTTTTTTTAGCCAAATTTTGAGGTTTGCAAAGGATTCTGGGTAACAGAACCTGGTCAGAGCCCCACAAGTCACCCCATCTTGGATTCCCCTAGGTCTCTAGTTTTCAAAAATGCACAGGTTTGGTAGGTTTTCCTAGGTGCCGGCTGAACTAGAGGCCAAAATCTACAGGTAGGCACTTTGCAAAAAACACCTCTGTTTTCATTCAAAAAATGTGATGTGTCCACGTTGGGTTTTGGGGCGTTTCCTGTCGTGGGCGCTAGGCCTACCCACACAAGTGAGGTATAATTTTTATCGGGAGACTTGGGGGAACATAGATTAGCAAAACAAGTGTTATTGCCTCTTGTCTTTCTCTACATTTTTTCCTTCCAAATATAAGAGAGTGTGTAAAAAAGACATCTATTTGAGAAATGCCCTGTAATTCACATGCTAGTATGATCACCCCGGAATTCAGAGATGTGCAAATAACCACTGCTCCTCAACACCTTATCTTGTGCCCATTTTGGAAATACAAAGGTTTTCTTGATAGCTATTTTTCACTCTTTATATTTCAGCAAATGAATTGCTGTAAACCGGGTATAGAATGAAAATGCACTGCAGGGTGCAGGTCATTTATTGGCTCTGGGTACCTAGGGTTCTTGATGAACCTACAAGCTCTATATATCCCCGCAACCAGAGGAGTCCAGCAGACGTAACGGTATATTGCTTTCGAAAATCTGACATTGCAGGAAAAAGTTACAGAGTAAAACGTAGAGAAAAATTTCAGTTTTTTTCACCTCAATTTCAATATTTTTCTTTTTCAGTTGTTATTTTCAGTAGGAAACCCTTGTAGGATCTACACAAATGACCCCTTGCTGAATTTTGTCTACTTTTT
Source organism: Pleurodeles waltl (assembly GCF_031143425.1). Classification (NCBI taxonomy): domain Eukaryota; kingdom Metazoa; phylum Chordata; class Amphibia; order Caudata; family Salamandridae; genus Pleurodeles; species Pleurodeles waltl. The sequence goes on along the minus strand of NC_090438.1, from coordinate 234,346,713 downwards.
CAGAAATGTTTAGGTTTCTGGGATCCAGCATTGTTTTCATGCCCATTTCTGTCACTGACTGGAAGGAGGCTGAAAGCACAAAAAATTGTAAAAATTGGGTATGTCCCAGTAAAATGCCAAATTTGTGTTGAAAAATTGGGTTTTCTGATTCAGGTCTGCCTGTTCCTGAAAGCTGGGAAGCTGGTGATTTTAGCACCGCAAACCCTTTGTTGATGCCATTTTCAGGAAAAAACCACAAGCCTTCTTCTGCAGCCACTTTTTCCCATTTTTTTGAACAAAACGAAATTTTCGCTGTATTTTGGCTAATTTCTTGGCCTCCTTCAAGGGAACCCACAAAGTCTATGTACCTCTAAAATCCCTAGGATGTTGGAAAAAAAGGACGCACTTTTGGCTTGGCTAGCTTATGTGGACCAAAAGTTATGAGGGCCTAAGCGCAAACTGCCCCAAATAGCCAAAGAAAGGCCTGGTACAGGAGGGGGAAAAGGCCTGGCAGCGAAGGGGTTAATGACAAAATTTACAAGGTAAGCTACGTGATTATTATGTGAAGAAGTACTGTATAATTTGCAGTCTGCAGTGTATCCCAGCAGCTGTGTTGTGGTCTTTCCCCTCATTTTTCTCTCCAACATCCTCCTCCTCCTCAGGCAGGTCATCAACCTGCTCATATAATGGTATTTCATCCTCACACATATGTTGTGCAGGATAGCACAAATCAATATGATCTTGCAGACCATTTGTGGGGAAAATAGAAGGTTGCCTCCTGTGATGTCCAGGCACCTGAATCTGGACTTCAGGATGCCAAATGTCCTCTCCACAATGGTCTTTGTCCTCCAGTGGCCCTCAATAAATGCACGCTCTGCTGCTGTGCTTGGATTTTGAAATGGGGTCATTAGCCATGGTTGTATGCCATAACCCTGGTTCACTGCAAAAGATTAAGGGAGTAAGTTGTTGTTAGGGTTTGCAACAGGTTTGTCAGGTAGCATGGTAGTTGATATTTTGAGTTGGTTTTGACTCACATGTGTTTGTGGTATGCTCTGAGTTCCTCTCCTTGTGTAATGTCTCCTCAGCACTGGGTTGTTGGACATGACATACTTGTGTTTTGCTCATGGACCTGGTACATATGATTTAGATTTCAAACTGATGGTCATGATGTATGTACCATGTGTTTTGTAGTGCACCTTTGTATCAGTGTGCTATCACTAGAGGGGACATGGCACATCCTCACAACACAATGTGGTCAGATGTGGTGGCAACATGGTAGCACTACAGAGCCTGGATATTCCTTCTCTTTTGACATGTGACATTCCAGATGATATATCAAACTCAGTACCTTTGAAATTGGTAAGAGACAATGCACAACATGTCTGCTAACTTGGCTACAATGTCCTGCAACATTTAGACTATGCAAGAATGCCCCATGTGTGACATGTTACTGTGCCAGTTGCTCATATGCAGCTGTGCACCTATACAACCTACCTTGCACAAGGGTACTTGGCTATCTGCCTTGTAGAGGTGGATGTATCTGTGCAAGAAGGGACACCATCGTAAACATATGCTATTTTGATGGCCATTTCACTCTTTCTCTGTGTGCAGCAGTATGCAGTGTGCAGTGGTTGCACATTCATCTGAGTTCAGAGCAGTCTACTTCCTTATTTCAACCCGCATACAGCACCTCTGGGGTGGTGTTTGTTGTTGGCACTGCCTTAGGTTTAAGGTGACAGCTACATCTGAGTCAGCATCATCAGGCTATGTATCTTGTGGTGACAGACCTGCAGTGAGAAACTTTGTACACCCCTTCCACACTACATACAGCATGGGAGGATGGGCAATTTAAAATGAGGCTTCAAGTCTTTCTGAAATGGTCATCTGCCATTTCGTCAGTGCAGACAATGGAACTGTGGGCTATTAAATAGGTCCCTTGGTGTTCCAGAGTGGCAGCTAATGTTTGTGGCAGCCATGAGGTGTCCAAGGGTGTGTATCCCATTGTCACAGGATGATCAACATAACTACCAGTGTCTCTCCCATCTTCCAAAACATTAATGTGCATTTATACTGTCGACACATGCACAGTGCAGGCTATGGGATGGAGTTCAGCTACTTGTGTCCCTTGGCACAGTGCATGTGAGGTCAGTGATGTCCTGTTTTCTCCTACTGGGTCCCACTATGACATCCATGATATTCACTGTCTGAGAGCAACTCTGCCCCCTGTTGGGCCATTTATTGTATCTGGTACAGACATGATGGTGTTGTGAGTCAGTGAATGTTGCATGTGTGGTTGCACTTCAGTAGGTGTGGTACCTCTCATCACATATCTGGCACATGGTATGTGATGGGTGTTGATCGTGTATTCCTATTTGTGTGAGCCAATGCATCATGCAAATGTGTCTGCACACTACAGGTAGGTTATGTATATGTTGATGAGATGCTGTTGAAATAGATGCAAGTTGTGTGGTGTTTGATATGTGTTCTGGTAGTGACTTGCACAGCATGACTTGAGGCATGTGGGCCTATTTGTAAGTTACATGAAATTAACATGGTGTATGCCATTGACATGTCTGTGCTATTCTTTATTTGGTGTAGTGTGTGTGAAGTGTAAATAGTAGGCAACCTGTGGCCACTTGCAGTGGACTGTGTAGTTCTGCTTTTAGCAAAGGGTGCATGTCTGCACCTGTCCTTCCCTTGGTATGCCTGTTAAGTTGTGGGTGTTTTCCCTACATGTGGGTGTATGTATTAGTGTTGTGCACTGATTGTGCTATACTGCAGCATGGTACATATGTGTTATCTCCTCCACATGTGTGTTAACCTGGCCCTATATTGCTGTAGTGATGTATGTCCTGTGCATCCGACAGGGTTAGTGTGTTGTGTGTATATTGCTAGATTTGTTGACTTGCCCACAAGTAGACCAGTTCCAAATTATCCATCATGAAATTGTTCATTGATCCTGCTGTGCCGGAATATGTAGGCGTCATGGACAGTCCCAGGATATCTGGTCAAAATGATCATGACAAGTCCCCTGTGGTCCACTATGTCCTGCACATTAATGGAATGCATGCGCTTGCAATTCTGGTATAAGTGCTCTCTTGCTGCAGGTGGTATGAGCCGGACTCGGGAGCAGTCAATTGCACAGAGCACATGTGGGAAGCCATGGATTTGATGGAACCCCTGTTAGTTCTCCTGCTGCTTTTGCTGGGTGTTGGGGAAGCTGATGTGGTGGGGTGTCAGGGAGATGATAGCGTCTAACAGCTTTGGCAGGAATGCAGAGAACGACAGCTGTGAAACACCAGCAATCAGTGCACCCATTGTTGGGAAGTAACCACTTGCCAGCATGGGCAGGACAGCGAGCACCTTTGTCATAGGTGGTATGTTGTGTTAATTTGTGGCTCAATGTGGTGCAGCAGGTGTAGTATGGCTTGCAGGCGCAGTCTGTAGTTCCCAATACTTTCCAGGTCCCTGAGGCCAGGGAGAGTTGTCATGGTTCTGAAGACCATCTCCTGCCTTCTGCATTGCCTTTGTGGGCTGCATTGTCGTGGTGGTGAGTGCAAGAGTTGTTCCTGTCCTCTGTGCAGTCTAGCAAGCTGGATCATTATCACCTCCATCTTCTCCTGTGGGTTGTACTGTTGCTTCTGTGTGTTCTCCTTAAGTAGTGGTGTGTTTGCCTCATTTTAATGCCTGCCCTGACCCAGGCTTTAAATTTTGATGCAAATCGGTGTTAACGTCATTTTTTGCATCTGCCTTTGATCGTGCGTCATTTTTCCCCAGGTGGATAAGTACAGCGCTAGGGTGTTTGAGTAATTTTTTGGACAGGAACGCCTACCCTGCATCTCATTGACGCAAGGAGGTTTCACGCATCCGAAAAATTACGTTAACACCAATATTTTGACGCTAGACCTGTCTAGTGCCAAATTATAAATATGCCATTGAGTTTGCGCTGAATTATCGTAAAACAAATGACACTAATTAAGGTCAAATAGAGTATAAATATGCCCCTTAGTACCTGTACCAGGTCCATGGGTGCCATGGTGACTAGGTGCAGCTGTCAGTTAGCTTTGTGTATTCCTCCTAGACAAGCACACACAGTAGAGAGCTTAGTTGTGCCTGGATGGGCCATCAAAGGGTAAGATGGGAGGGCAGAGATGGGCCCAACCCTATTTACACTTGGGCTGCATACCACCTGTAGTTAGTCTGGTGCCGGGACAGGGAAGGCAGGATACCTGAGGACCTCAAAGGCAAACCTCTAGAAGCTTCTTTCTCACTTCAAAGGCACAACTGGGTATAAATGCTGGACCTCAGATGCCAACTCTTCAGTACACCTCTGAACCCATTAATTCTCTGCCAGGAAGAATGACTCCTGTGCTGCTTAAAGGACTGACACTGTTAGACCGCTGCTCTGAAAGACTGCTATCCTACTGTGCTGAGCTGTACCTTCTTGCCTAGGTGAGAAGGACAGCACCTACATCTCCTGAACCCAGAACCATAGAGTGACTCCAAGGGTTTGTTGACTGGCCTACTGATCTATAGCCTCAGGGGCACAACAGGCTTCCAACCACCTTGAATCTGTACCTGGATTCTGCATGATGCATTATCTGCTCTGGCTCCTCACATCCCTCATTGGCAACAGCCTTGGCAACAGTGCCAGACTTTACATCACAGCCTTGCAGCTCTTTCGAACCAATACATTGCTCAGATGCTGAACTTCACATTGCAAGCCCTCATGGACAGGATCCTTGACACAGATGCAGGGTCTCTTGACCTTGCCACACCTCACCTCAACACATCCCCTCAGCTGTGCAACTCATGTTTGAATCAGATCCTTGTGACGCTCCACAAACCATGACTGAAGGTACTTTGTTCGGCAGGCCTAACATGGTCATAATAGTTAATTGGGTCTTTGGTTGGCAGTCAGGTTACCCTCGTCAAAGCATGGACCCTCACTCTAGTCAGGGTAAAAGAAAATCACACTCACTTAACTCCCGCTCACACCCTTGGAAGCTCAGCACAAGCAGGCAGGCCTAACTTGAGAAGCAATGTGTAAAGTATTTGTACCAACACACACACAGTAGTGAAAATACTACAAAATGGAAACCACACCAGTTTAGAAAAATGGGCAATATTTATCTAAATCAAACAATGTAGGAGACGGGCCTGGTGTGTGGTGGGTACCTATGATACTTACACCTTATACCAGGTTCAGATATCCAATATTAGTGTAGTGTAGTCAGTGTCTAAAAACCAGGCTCTCTAGAGGCAGCTGTGGATGAGCAACCAAGGCTTATCTAGGAGACATGCAAAGCTCATGTAATACCACTGTAGTCACACAGTACTTACACACATGAAAGAAAATGCTCAGTGTTACAAATACAAAAAATACCATGGAGATTATACTCCCCTAGGAGGTAAGTAATACACAAATTACTTACACTAGTAGGCACAAATAGGCATAGAAACAGTTAGAAAACAGTCCCAAAAAATCACAATAGATAGAAATAGCTCTAGGGGGAGCACAAACCGTATACTAAAATATTGGAATGCGAAGGATGGCCCACCACCTAGGTAAGTGTAGTGTGTAGAGGGGAGCTGGGAGGACTAGGAAAGCCCAAAGTTATGTACCACAACCCACCCAGCGACAAGGAAAGCAGGAGTAAATCACTGCAAATCACACAGAACACACACAGACAAGAGAAGAAGAAGAATGCAAAGCCCAGAAGAGACTGCAAGACACCAACAGGGGATTTCTGCTTAAGAGGACCTGTAGAAGAAGGGTCCAAGAAGCACAGCAGAGTCCAGGAAGGGCAGGAGCCCCTACCCACCAGACTGAAGATGCAAGAGGTGAGTCGACAGTGAAGAAGAAAAGTCAGCACTGCACCCAAGAAGATGAAGACGAGTTCCTGGAGGGTACAAGTGATGTCCCACACCAGAAGGAGGATAGCAGACAGGTTTGCATCTTCAGATTCCACCAACAAGCACACGCAAAACTCAGGATTAGAGGAAAGTGGAGCTGATGGCGACCAGGAAGGACTAAGTGGACTCTAACCACGAGGGGAAGTCAGAGGGTGTCCTCGGCAATACAGAGAGCCCACAGAAGCCCAGGCAGCACCCACAGGAGTCCCACAGGATAGGGACACAAACGTTGCAAAAAAGGCCCATGCAGCAGTACAAAAAAGGATAAAAGGCTCCCACACTGCTGCAGAACCACTCCCGGAGTTGTGTGTCACAGGATCGGGTGCTGGGAGCTGGAGCTTCAAGATGCCTGAAGATCTCTTTGAAAAGATGCCAACAAGTGTTGACAGCTGCAAATGATGTGGTGCATGGGGGTACTGCCCTGCATGGGCAGGCAAGGGCTTACCTGCACCCAAGTTGGACAGCTGGTAGAGAGGACACTCCGGACCACTTCAGTCTGCCACCCGTGATGCAGGATCCTTGCAGCTCAGCAGGAGAGGGGATCCAAGCAGCCAGTCGTCATTGCAGTTGGTGCCTGCAGAAGCAGGGGAGTGACTCCTTCACTCCAAGGGAGATTCCTTCTTCCTTCTTATGCAGGCTGAAGACAGGCTGTCCACAGAGGATGCATGACCGGGGAAATGTTGAAGATGCTGGAAAGAACCATGGATACAATGTTGCAGGAGGCGTCTTGCTTCTTTGCTGCAGCTTGTTGGATCCTGGAGTATCCAGATGTAGTTTCATCAGTCAGAAGTCGAAATGGAGGTTGCAGAGGAATCTTGCTGGTGTCTTGCAATCTGAATCTGAGGAACCACCCAATAGAAACACCCTAAATAGCCCTGAAAGGGGGATTGGTCACCTAGCTAGCTGACCACATATCAGGAGGGGGTTCTGACATCACCTACTGGCACTGGCCACTTAGATGCAGACCCAGAGTTACTGCCAACCTTGAATCCAAGATGGCAAAACCCAGAAACCCTCTGGAGGAGCTCTGAGCATCACCCCTGGGGTGGTGAAGGACGGGGGTGGTCACTCCCCTTAGCTTTCTCCAGTTGTGTGCCAGAGCAGGGACTGGTAGTCCCTGAACTGGTGTAGACTGGTTTATGCAAGGAAGGCACCAAGAGCCATATGTATGAAAGCTTTTTCCCATAGACACAGAATGGGTAAAATCCTATGGTACATCTGGCCCCAAGTGTGCACTTCAAAGAATTCCCAGTGGCTTGGGGAGGTTACCCCTCCCAACCCTGTAACACCTATTTGAAAAGGGAGAGGGTTTAACACCCATCTCCCAAATGAAATGCCTTGTTCTGCCTTCCTGAGCTTGAGCTGCTCAAGCAACAGAAGGGCAGAAACCTGTCTGGGAGGTGGCAGCAGCAGAAGGCTGTAATGGCAATACTGGGGGTCTTCTAAGGAGCCACCAGAGTGCATGGAATCATACAACCAACGCTTGCAAAAGCCTTGGGGTATGATTCCAACATGTTTGATACCAAACATGCCTATGTTCGGAGTTACCATTATGTAGCTGGACATAGGCAGTGACCAGTAAAATGGCGTCCCCACACTCACAAAGTCCAGGAAAATGGGCCTGGATTTTGTGGGGACATTTCTTTTAGTACAGGGGTGCCCTCACACACAGGTACTTTGCACCCTGCCCTCTGGGCTAGAAGGCCTGCCATAGGGGTGAATTATAAGTGACCTGGTGTAGTGGAAAATGGCAGTGAAAGGGTTCTTGCACCCCCCCAATCCCACAGGACCCATTCGCTTGGGCTACCTATGTGTGGCAAAATATATGCTGTAGCCCATAGGGATCCCCTGGAACCCCAGTGCCCTGGGTACCTAGTTACAATATACTAGGGACTTATAATGGGGCACCAGTGTGCTGATTGTGAATAAAATACAGAGTTTTTGGAGATAGAGCATAATCAGTGGGGTCCTAGTTAGCAGGATCCTAGTGAACACAGTCACAGAAAAAGGGGGTAACCATGCCAAGAAAGAGGGTGCTTTCCTACACAACCCCCCCAAACAAAGGACAAGAAGAAAGGACAAAGAAACCTTGCCTATATGAGTCTTCCTTGTCTAAGGGGAAATGTCTGGAGAGTCCATCCGCACTGGAGTGGTTATGTCCAGGTCTATGTTCCATTGTAAAGTCCAAACCCTTTAGGGAAATGGACCCCCTTACAAATGTGGCGTTTTCTCCTTTCATCTGTTTAAGCCATAGGAGAGGATTGTGTGTCTGTCTGAACAATTAAGTGAGTACCAAAGAGGTATAGTCTCAGCTTCTTCAAGACCCAGACCAAAGCAAAGGCCTCCCTCTCTACAGCTGACCAACGCTTTTCTCTGGGGTCAACCTCGTGCAAATGAAAGCTATTGGTTAATCCTGGCCCTCTGTATTAGTTGAGAGAGAACTGCCCCAACCCCTAACTCTGAAGCATCAGTCTGAACTATGAACTTCTTGGAGTAGGTAGGGCTTTTTAGAACAGGCTCAGAGCACATGGCCTGTTTGAGTTCCTCAAAAGCTTTTTGACAGCTGGCAGTCCATAGTACCTTTTTAGGCATTTTCTTGGAGGTGAGGTCATTAAGAGGGGCAACAATGGAGCCATGGTTCTTAAGGAACCTACTGAAATACCGGGTGAGACCTAAGAAGGCTCTGACCTGGGTTTCTGTGGTAGGGGGAGACCAATGCAAAGTGATTTGGATCTTCCCCTGTAGTAGCTGAATCTGTTTCCACCTACTAGGTGTCCCTGATAAACCACCTTCATCTGCCCTATCTTGCACTTTAAAGCCTTGGTAGTAAGGCCTGCTTTCTGCAGAGCCTCTACAACTACAAGGTGGACCAGGTGATCATCCCAGGTTGAGCTAAAGACATTTATTTCATCTAGATATACTGCACTAGTCGAATTGGCTGTGCAAGACTGCACACACAAACAGACATTGCAGTGGCAGGTCTGAGCCATGTTTACAGGGCTACTAATATGGGTGGCACAACCAGTGCTGCAGGCCCACTATGCTTCACTTGATTTACAGGTCCAGGGCACCTCTAGTGCACTTTACTAGGGACTGTCTAGTAAACTAAACATGGCAACCAATTAACAGTACAATTTACACAAAGAGCATATGCACTTTAGCACTGGTTAGCAGTGGCAAAGTGCCCAGAGTCTTAAATCCAACAAAAACAGGTCAGAAAAACTAGAAGGAAGGAAGGCAAAATGTTTAGGGATGACCCTGCAAAAAGGGCTATTTGTAACACAATCCCACACCAGCCTGAAGCAAGTGGAGACCAATCAATACCTTGATGGACTTCCCTGACTAGGGCTATAGAACAGGGACCCAGGCCCACAACATCAGGTCCATGTTCTAGTGCTACGCCTTCCTGACTCCAGTTGAATTCCTCTGTCCATACTCTGAGGGCCCACTAAGCTAACCCATGGGGAACACTTCTCCTCATCTGCAAATACCATCTGTGCAGCACGTAACCTTAATTTGATCACAGATGTATCCCAAGGGGTGGACAGTGCTACCATTGCAAACACATTTGTGTGGCCCACTCTACCCCTAGGGTGTGACTACTGTCCCCCCCAGGGGTAACTCTGTCCACCAGGACAGCAAGTCACAGTGGCCACTGACAGCTGTCAGGGATGAGAGCCAGGCAGAAGGCCCTTCAAGGTCTCCAACCACTGTGACTGTGCCGAGTGGGGGCAGTATCCCCAGGTACCTGGTGCCCTTTGACCACATTCCCTTCCACCAGGTCAGGGATGACAGCCTGACACTGTTCCACCCCTCTGGGGCTCTATACCCTCCCCCTAGGAGCGGTACTCCCAGAGTCCAGAATTGTCAGGCTGCTTGTGGAAGCAGTCCTGTACAATTATCCCACCAGTGTAGGGGTGATAACCTGCAACTGGTCTTCCAACCTGGGTTCTGCACCCTCTGTTTGGACCAGGGTCTGGTGAGGCTTCCCTCCCCCTAACCTTCCTTCTTGGGTCCTGCATCCCCCCCCAAAGTCCAGAATTGTCAGGGTGATTAAGGAAGCAGCCCTGCATAATTGTCCCACCAGGTCAGGGATGTTAACCTGCAATTTGTTTTCCAACTTGGGGTATGTACCCCCAGGTTGGACCAGGGTCAGAGGTGAGGCTTCCCTCCTCTACCCTCCTTTCTGAGGTCCTGCACCCCCCCCCACTGGGAGTGACTCCCCAGAATCCAACTTTGTAGGGGCACTGTTAGCAGTAGCCCCTCCCTCCAGGTCAAGGGGACACCCTGAACCTGGCCCTTCAACCCTGGGTCTGTACCCTTCGGTTGAACTAGGGTCAGGGGTGAGTCTTCCTCTTCCCTGCTGCTACTCCCAGGGTTCTGCACCCCAACACCATGGAGAGTACCCCTAGAAGTCATACCAGGGAGGTTGATTGTGCAATCTTCCCCATCAGGTCAGATATTACTCCCTGCACCTGACCCTCCAGCCTAGGGCCTACACCCACATATTGGACCATTAACTGACAATCCTGGATTCCCACACCTTCCCTAAGGGCTATGTGCTGGTCTCCTGACCTCTACCTACCTGACAGGGCCTCAATCTCCCCCAGCTCAGAAATGGTATCCCCAATGTACCATTCCTGGGGTGCTCTGACCTCAGAGCTAACCCCTGACCATCCGGGTTCTCCGCTGGGGTCTGCAGCCCCCTATGAACCCTCTAGCTGGACTTCTGCACCCCCTCACTAGGAGTGGTACTGCCAGAACTGGTGGGACGCTGGCTACAGCCTCCCCACACTCTTCTGGGGTATCTCCACACTCCACAACCAGGACCTCTAAATAGGAGGAACCCCTCTCCCTGTCACTCTCACCTAGAACCAGTAGAGTGTCCCTCCCACTACAAGAAATATTCCCTATGCCAGTTCCCGAATCAATCTCAGGGACTCTGCACATCACTGAAGCTACCTCACATCCCTGAACCTCCTGGTGTATGTTAACCCCCTCTTTTAAGTAGGGCACCAACTAACAACCCAATTCTTCACATGGTTGCTGCTTCAAAAGTGTTTTACTGCCTTCAACCAGTAGCCCCATTTCTCACAGCATGAGACCACCTAGTCCGTAAAGGTAATCCCATTCCCCCCCCCACACTCCTGTTACAGCACCCACACCACGCAGTCTCTGAACCCAACGAGGTCCATGAGCCCATGGATAGTTCCCGTGTACTGAGCCCTACATTAATGGTGAACCCCATACTTTCTTGTGCCAGCTGATTTCTTTCCCCTCTCCCGCCGGGCACTGGCCAACTTTTTATGCTTGACAGGTGAGGGACTGTCCGTGCTCTTGCTCCTTGCCACACTGGCTGCCCTGCTGCCTGGTGCACTCCAGAATCCGGTGACTACTGGCACCACTGGTCCCGCCGATGTTGTGGCTGAGGTGCTAAGTTGGGACCTGGAGAGTCGGACCCTAGGAGACTGAAGGGGTGGAGGAGGTGAGGGAAAGAGGTCAAGGTTGGCCAGGAAAAGTTTCTTAGGAACACTGGGATGGGCAGCTGGAGGGGGTTTGGGAGTGGAGGAAGAGATAGTGGTTGTAGGAGGTGTGCGTTTGCTGACTTTGCGTGAAGGTGCATGGGCTGGAGGCTGTCGTGAGGTGGATGGCTGTTGGGTGGGTGTGCGGCTGCGTTTGTGTACCTTGGGAGGTGGCCTCATAGACACAATGGGAGAGTACACAGGGGACGTGTGAATGGTAGTGGGGGTGGTGAATGCACGTGATCAGGGTGTGGTGATGAGCATGCTGGTGATGGAGGTAGTGGCTGAGGATGTAGTGCATGCAGGTGTGAGTGGAGAGAAGACAAGGAGAGAGGAGGAGGATGTGGAGGAGGGGGACACAGTGGAGGCAGTGGATGTTGGTGTGTCTGCATGGGGATGGTGCTTGTGTGAGTGCCGGTGGGATGTGTGGTGCTTATGTTTGCCATGTCCACTCTTGTGTGTTGATGAGTGTGCATGCTGGTCAGATGGTGTGCTTGGGATAGGCTGAGGTACAGGAGATTGGGTCTGGGTGGGGATAGTTGGAGGGGGAGGCTGGACACAGGGACAATGCCTGCCATCACTGCTGAGGCCAGAGCCTGAATGAAATGCTCTCTGTTGGGCCGCGTGGCCAGAATGAATACCCTCCAGGTGTGCATTTGTTTGCTGCAAATGCCTCTCAACACCCTGGATGGCATTCGAAATGGTAGAATGCTCAAAAATGAGGGATCTCAGGAGGTCAATAGGCTGTTCACTGTGGGTAGCAGGGCAGACTGTGGCAGGGGCTGAGGTGCCTGGGGTGAAGGAGATGCACACCCTCCTGGGTGAGCAGCACAGGAAACTCGATGAGGGGCTGCTTGGAGGGTATTGCTGGTAGGGGGGGCGATGTCCTTGGATTGGTTCAGTACAGGCTCCCGGTCAACTCCTAGAATCCTTGTCAACAGGGAAAAGCTCCAGAGTTTCAAAGGGATAAACCTGAATTTCAGGCTGGTCACAGCTTGACCCTCGTTGACGGGTCGGTCACCTTATGGAGTTTTTTCATAAAGTTCTCTAATTGTCTCCAGACTTCTGGATCTCCTTCCAGATGTCCTCCTTTGGGCCTTCAGTGGTCCACAACAACAATCCAAGGGTCTAAAAGCTCTGAAATGGCCTGGAGATGTGAAGACTACATTTTCCAGAAAGCACCTGTCGTCAAAAGTCCAATTGAAGGTGGTCAGCTGGTTCCTTCTTGATGGAGATTTCACAGGTCGAGCTATTTTAACCTGTTGCTTTGAGGAAGTCCACTACTTGACTCTCTTGAAGCCAGGCAAAGTCCTTAGAGCTGTAGATCCTTAGCATGCAAGAGGTGTAGACCAGGGTTCCAGCAGGGCTGTCCTTCTTCTCCTTGTAGTTCAAGCAGTGATCCGAGTTGCTGGAAACTATGTCATATTTATCCAGTGTTCATGGGCTGGTGAGCAGGGGGCACCCCTGACCAATGGAGTGCAGGGTACAACCCTCTGGGGTGACCACTTACTGTGAAGTATGGTAAATATCAATCCCAGAAAGTACTATTCTTTTGATACCCGAAATTGAGGAATTCCCTCCTTGGAGTTAGGATCTGGCTAAGCTGTCCCACTGGTGTAGCTTATTTCTCTTAACACTGCCCCTAAAAGCCCTCTGCTAATCTAATCACTGGGGCTCTATCTGGATGAGGTGACAGGAAGAGGGAGTGAGCCTGTGTCCTATCCTAAGTTCTCTTTGAAAACCAGTTTCTGCCTTTTGCTCTGCAGCTTGCAGGTCTCCTCTCACCAGATGTCACTTTGTCTCAGTGCAGGCCACTTCACACCTCATTAAGGCAACTTAGCTCAGCCTGGCAAAGGCTTGCCAATTAGAGAAGAGCAGCTGGAGAGCGGGATTTTGGCTTTATAGAAAATCAAGTTCTTTTCTGAGATAGTCATAATACATCTACCAGTGACAAACTGTTAGATTAATTCTAACTATCACTTTAAGTCCAAGAATCGAAACTGTAGTCATACATCAATAAAGTTTCTTATTGTTAGCCTATGGAGCTACTGTACTGCAATGGGAGAAATTAAGTTGACAGTTTTCCCATCACGAGGGCATATCACACATCTTTTACATTGTCCCTGCTTATAGTGAAAAGGCACTCTACCCCTGGAGCACCTAGGGAAGCCCTTATGGGGGACCTACATCTAAAACTAAGGTAGTTTGAGACTTTGGAAGTACCTTTAATTCCAAAGTCAAATTTGTATATGATTTACTTTTTGAAAGCAGCCTGCATGGCATGGTGAACAGAAGAAATGATGGATTGAACAAAGGTCTGTGACTGGGGTTTAGTGTTTCATTTGTTCCACATTCCATCCATTATGTGTTCTTTTTGATTTGTCACCCTAAGTGGAAAGGGTATGGCCAGGAGTGGACCCTGTGCTCACTGTGCCACTGAATTCAAGCTAGCCTGGCTCATGAGTAGTGGTACCTAGAAACAGCTCCCAGGATGCTTACTTCTGGTTCAATGAGGACCTGGCCTGGCAGTTTGGGCCGCCCGGACTGTTCCCATGGGGAGAAGGTCAAGACAGGTAGTGGGATTAAGGGGTCCTTCAGGTGACCTTCTTGATTACCATTGGCTTGACAGGAGACACAGGACTGGCAAACAGCCTTCACCTTTTGGGATATCCCAGTAAAAGTGATTTACTAAACTACACCATTTTTGTTTTTGGCCCAGTTCCCCAGCCAGGTGAATGTAATGGGCTAGAGAGAGAAGAAACTCTCTGTACTGTTGAGTCACTACCATTCCCCTGGTTGTTCCAAACTTGAGGTCTCTGGCCTCAGTGTATAGGAGTCCATCCTCCCAATAGACCCTGTGGGTACAACTGACATTACCCTGTTCTTCCAGTGCAGCTCACTGCCTCAGGCTTTCAAGGATGGGATATGTCCTTTGTCCGTGGCACAGATCATCCCTAGAGGGTTCCCCTGGACCCAAGAGCTCTGGGTGTAAAGGTTCATGCTTTACAGGCTCAGTTCCCTATGGGCTAACAAGTCCTCTTCCTGGGAAGAGAGATTCTGGCTTGTGGTCTGTTTAGAGGTTGGTCCCCCAGTCCTCTTGCCATTTCTCTGGGAGCCATTCTTCCAGGATCCAATCCCTTGTGTTCGCTCTGGCGTTTACTCTGTGCCCTTGTTTTGACACAACCCCATTCTGGGATCCGAAGCATGGCTGCATGGGTCCTCTGTTCTACTTCAGCACAGGGGAATTCTCCCGGTCATTTCCACCCAGACAGTCTGTAATAGATGGGGTCACAGCTACTTTTTTCGGTCCACTAACCCCTCAACCCCCCAGTCAGAAGATACCATTGCCATGGGATGGATCTTTGTGACATTGTCAGCATTGATGACAGGTAAGTTTTGCATATCAGGTTCTGATCTGAATGGACCAGGTGCTGAGTCACCATGGTGACCCTTGCCCCAGTTTCCATTGAGTCTTCTACTTTGGTCCCTTAATCAAAGAGTGGTGCCTGTGGTTTTGCATGTTAGTAGGCCAGGCTGCACAGGATAAGTCTACCCCTCCCTCCGTGAGTAACGTTGCCTCTATGGGTTGACTGGCATGGTCAGGTTACAACTGTGATCCAGTCTGGGGATTTGCAACTGCATTTAGTGCAGGTGGACTAGAGGTATTCTTTTTGTTTTTATAGCTATGGTCTCCAGTTTGGTGTCCTTTATTTTTGCAATCATTCTCATCTCATCGTAACAATTACTCAAAAGATGCTCTTTCACAATCAAATTGTAAACACCATCATAATCTTGTACCTTGTTACCTTCCAACCAGCCACCCAGCATTTTTACTGAAATCCACAAATTCTAACCTGAATTTTACTCTGTATTCTTCAGTGGTAAGTCCAAAGCCCTCAATCAGGGTAGCCTTTGTGAAGTCATGGTACTTTGCAACTATGTCATTGAATGTCAGGAGTCTATCCCTGTATTTACCTGAGAACAGATCCAACAATAGGGAGCCCCAATGTTTTCTATTTACTTCCCTGTCTGTGCATGCTCTCATAGGCAGAAAACCATTTGATGATATAATCATCTTCTTTGTGAGGGGGGCCAACTTCTTTGGGGAGTTTTAGGTAAAAATACTTCTCTCTCACCCTAGTTACTTGTATGCTGCCACCAGAGATGGGCCATAGGCCAAACCATTTCTTTTAACTTCTATCTCCAAATGTTGTACTTCTAAAGCCAAACTTTTAGTCAACCTTTCTAGAGCCAAATCCTCCTCTGACAGGGCTCCTACTTCTGAGACAGAGGATCAAACCTAAACTGGGGTTTCACCCTTATCCACTGAGTGTTCACTCTCATATTATTCCACAAGCCTCATAAGGTTTTCTGTGGTAGCATGAGCACCAGTGTGAATTTGGTAACCTTTGCAGAGAGCCCTTAGCTGGGTGTACTTAACTCCCATCTGAGGGGTCAGGTCTGAGCTCCAGAGCCTGATTCTCTGCATCAAACATTTTTCTCATTAAAGATGGGACCTTTTTAACTTTTGAAAAACTTTTGGACACTTTGAAAACTTTTTCTAAGGCCCAACTATAGTAAAGACTTTTAAATTCCAATCACTATATCAGGGACCTAACCAGAGCCCTAGCAATTAATGTTAGCATTTAAAAAAATATCCCAATCACAAAATACAAATGGGCTAAAGACAATTCTTAAACTTATTCATGTGATCACTTAGTGGCACAGTGGTATCCGCAAATGTAAAGTGTTAAATTCCATCGCTGATCCACCAAATGATGGAGGCTGGCTCTATATATAGTATATGAAAATTACTTGTACTGGACAGAGAGTCCAAGCAATCCCACTTAAGTATCAAGAGGCAAAAAGCAGACCACATATTCTGTGTTTTTGTAGTACTGTGGGTGAACAGTTAGGCTAATCCAGGAGATGGACTAAGCATGTGATGCACTCACAGGGGCATATTTATACTCCGTTCGCGTCGAAATTGCGTCGTTTTTTTTTACGCAATTTCGACGCAAAACTAACTCCATATTTATACTTTGGCGTTAGACGCGTCTAGCGCCAAAGTTCATGGAGTTAGCGTCATTTTTTTGCGTGAACACCTTCCTTGCGTTAATGATATGCAAGGTAGGCATTCCCGTCTTAAAAAATGACTGCGATGCATGTGCGTCGTATTTATACTCCCGGGCAAAAATGATGCCCCGGAGTGGGCGGGTCTAAAAAACCTGCATTTGCGCCGGATTTTAGCGCCTGGGTCAGGGCAGGCGTTAAGGGACCTGTGGGCTCAGAATGAGCCCAGAGGTGCCCTCCCGAGCCCCCAGGGACACCCCCTGCCACCCTTGCCCACCCCAGGAGGACAACCAAGGATGGAGGGACCCACCCCAGGGACATTAAGGTAAGTCCAGGTAAGTATTATTTTTTTTTTTGTGGCATAGGGGGGCCTGATTTGTGCCCCCCTACATGCCACTATGCCCAATGACCATGCCCAGGGGACAGAGGTCCCCTGGGCATGGCCATTGGGCAAGGGGGCATGACTCCTGTCTTTGCTAAGACAGGAGTCATTTCAATGGGGGATGGGCGTCATAAAAAAATGGCGCAAATCGGGATGTGGTGAATTTTTTGCCTCAGCCTGACTTGCACCATTTCTGGATGCCCATACGCCATTTTCCCCCTACGCCGGGGCTGCCTGGTGTACGTCGTTTTTTTTAACGCACACCAGACAGCGCCGGCGGCTAACGCCGGCTAATGTCATTCAATAAATACGGCGCCCGCATGGCGCTTCAGAATGGCGTTAGCCGGCGCTAATTTTTTTGACGCAAAACTGCGTTGGCGCAGTTTTGCGTCAAAAAGTATAAATATGGGCCACAGTATCAATAAATTTGGACACACACTCGGAATAACTATTTACCAAAATACGTGTGATTTTTATAACATTTTTTAAGACCGGTCCCAGAATGCTTATTTCTGGTCCAGGGAGGACCTGGCCTGGCAGTTCAGTTCGGGCTGTTCCCTTGGGGAGCAGGATCAAGACTGATTTGCACATGGTTAGGTCCAAACTGGGATGGCATGGTGATCAGAGGATGTAATGGATTAAGCCCAGATCTGTGATTAGGGGTAAATGTTTGAATTGTTTGGCATTTCATTCATCATCTGTTCCTTTTGCTTTTGTTACCCTAAGTGGTAAGGGTATGCCCAGACTTGGGTCTCATGCTTACTGTGACACTGGATTCAAGCTAGCCTGAATGATGAGGGGTGATACCCAAAACCAGTCCCCGAAGGCTTCATTCTGGTCAAGTGAGACCTCACCTGACTGTTCCCAGGGAGAGCATGTTTAAGACTGATTTGCATTTGGCTAAGTTCAAACTTGTGTGGAATGCTGACAAAACGAAATGATGGATTAAACCCAGATTTGTGACTGGGGGTGAATGTTTGATTTCTTTTTCATTCTCTTCATCATCTGTTCTTTTTGCTTTTGTCACCATCAGTGGGAAGAGTAGGCTCAGATAGGAGCCCAGTGCTCACTGTGCCACTCGGTTCAAGGTAGCCTGGTTGATGAGGTGTGATACGTTAAACCCCAGTCCCAGGATGCTTGTTTCTGGTCCAAGGAGGACCTGGCCAGGCAGGTTTGGCTGAACTGTTCCTATGGGGGGCATGGCCAAGACTGATGTGCACATGGTGGTGTCCAGAACTGGGGTGGCATGGTGAGCAGAAGAAATGATGGCTTATACCCAGATGTGTGATTAGGGGGTGAATGTTTGATTTGTTCTGCATTATGTCCATCATCTGATCTTTTTGTTTTTGTTGCCCTAAGTGTAAAGAGGGAAGTGTATGCCCAGGGGTGGGTCCTGTGCTTAATTTGCACTGGATTCAAGCTAGTCTGGCTTATGAGGGGTGATATACCAAAACCAGTCCTAGAATGCTTGTTTCCAGTCAGCAACAAACCCTGAGAACTTTTGGAATCCTCAGACTGTTGGAAGCAAAATTTACATGGATTACTTATCTGGACAAAAAGTTATGGACGCCTATGCTCAAACTATTCCAAATAACTACAAAAAACGTAGAACTGGGGCGGAGGCCTAGCAGTGAAAGAGTTAACAATGCACTGCTATGCACTGAACTTTACCCTCCTGATTATTACCTTTGTGCCTACTTATAGATTGCATGTTTTTTTATTTAATTAATGGGTTATGGAGTTAAATATACTGTCCAAAATTCTGTGATTTTTATGTTTCAATTCATAAACATAGCTGTGATTTGCATGTGTTTTTGGAAAAAATATAACTGTGTTTGTTTCTGGTTTCTGCTTTCAATTATATATTCTTTAGTGTACCAAACTAATTAAATTTATAGAAAATACCTTTAAGGTATTTCAAAAATTACCCATTTACCTTTCCATGTTTACTTTTTCATTGAGTGTTCATACCAGTAAATCATAACAACCCATTGTAAAAAAGCTACACATGTCTATGTATGCACAGCGTACAACTGCTTTTGCTGGTGATAAATATATGCATTTTTCAAGAATAAGTTAATTAAACCTGGGAGCCAATAGTGAGGGTCGGAAACTGCAGCCCACATATAAGGAGGAAAACACATCCCTTGTTTTGTCCAGGAAAGTGCCCCTTACCGCACAAAAACTATCATCCCTACTATGCAGGAACCCTTGCACCATAGTGCAAGGGTGCCTGCGCTGATGGATGGCAGCAATTTATGTGCCAGAACAGGGGGGAGAGGACAGAAATACTCTGTATCTTGTAGATCATGCACATTTCTGCCCTTTCCCGGTGGCTCTGGGTGGTGCAGAAAGGCACTTGCTGCACGACCCTGCATCACAGGGCCTTGTCAAAATGGCCCTGGGTTTCACATAAAGATTGAAAAACACATCTTGAATATTGCACAATAACGGGCAATATTAAATTGTTTATCATTTCTGACAAAATGTGTAAGAGGATAATGTAACCTTGTAAGAGTATTCCTATTTTCATTCATAAGTTTAAGACAACACTTTTATGTGAGAAAGTGCCCTAAGGCCACACAAAGAGAGTCTGCAATAAAACGGGCGGAAAAAATTAAATCTTTCAGGAAATCCCATTAGAAGGGCCAAATCTAACATGACCACCTCCCAGCCTAAAGCCAGGGAAGGTTAATCACTCCTTGATAAACAACCCGACTCAGGGTGATAGAGGGGGCATTGCCACTGCAGGGGTACCCCCTCAAGCTCTAAGCCCTTTGATCCCAGTAAGATCCCTTCTGCCACTCTCAGGCCCACCCTAGGGTGTGGCCTCTCCCAACCTAGGTGTGACACTTCTGGCTGTCCCCCAAGTCCACCTTAGTTCACTGGAACAGCACCAAGCCAAGGGCACCAACAGCCACCAGTGCCCATAACCATCTTTGGCATCTTTTTCCACAGGCGCACCCAGAAAATCCATCCCTGCCCTTCACCTCTCAACCCAAGCACACCCCATGTAGCACCCCTCAAGGCTCATCCCTCAGTCAAACCCTCTTCAACATCAACATGACTCCACTCATAGACAATGTCAGAACTCACAACATCAACATCATCTCCTATGTCGATGACAACCAACTTGTCCTCTCGCTCTCAGCAGACCCCACCATGACAAAGACCAAAATTCACAACTGCATGAAGACAGTTTTTGCCTGGTGAAGAACATCTGCCTGAAATTCCACAAGGACAAAACAGAAGTCCTGATCTTCAGCAGACACACCTCGGAACTCAGACTAACCCCCACTCCAACCCCGTGCAAGTTAGGTGTCATCCTGGACAGCAAACTCTCCATCAAAAGTCAGGTCAATTCTGTCTCCTCATTTTGTTTCAATTCTCTATGCATTCTCTGCAGAATTTTCAAGTAGTCACCTATCAACATCAGGAAAACAATGACTCAAGCCCTTATCACCAGCAGTCTGGACTACGGCTACTCACTCTATGCAGGTACCATCACTGAACTCTTGAGAAGACTCCAGACAAATCAGAATGCAGCAGCCAGACTGGTCCTCAACCTTCCGATAAGAACCCACATCACCCTACACCTGAGAGACCTCCACTGGCTCCCCTTCCAGAAAAGATGGCACTTCAAACTATTGACGCTTGCCTACAAAGCCATCCACCTGCCATCCGGAAACCTTTTCTCTGCTCACCTTGCTCTTGCACAGATACCACACATCCACTGCTGCCGCATGTAGGAGGCTGGCCTGGATTGTAGTGGGTACCAGAGGTACTTACACCTTGTGCCAGGTCCAGTTATCCCTTATTAGTGTAGAAGAGGTGTTTCTAGCAGCCTAGGCTGATAGAAGGTAGCTATGGCAAAGCAGCTTAGGCTGAACTAGGAGACATGTAACGCTCCTACTATACCACTGGTGTCATATGCACAATATCATAAGAAAACACAATACACAGAATTACTAAAAATAAAGGTACTGTATTTTTATGACAATATGCCAAAAGTATATCAGTGAGTACCCTCAGTATGAGGATAAGTTACATACACAAGATATATGTTCACAAACCAAAATTAGGTAAATAATAGCAAGAAAAGTAATGCAAACAGTGTAGAATTACAGTAGATTGCAATAGGAGCACATAGGTATAGGGGCAACACAAACCATTTACTCCAAAAGTGGAATGTGAACCACGAATGGACCCCAAACCTATGTGAGCTTGTAGAGGATCACTGGGACTGTAAGAAAACAGTGAGGGTTAGAAAAATAGCCCACCCCAAGAACCTGAAACCGTGCACCTACTACCACCAGAGAGCACAGAAGTCGTGCTAGGGGGTTTCTGCAGGAAGAACAAACACCAGCAATGCAACAACAGTGAAATTCCGGACCTGAGTACCTGTAAGACAAGGGGACCAAGTCCAATAGTTGCGACAGTGTTGAGAGTGGGCAGGAGCCCAGGAAATGCCAGCTAAGATTGCAAGAACGCTGCCACTGGATGGAAGAAGCTTGGAGTTCTGCAAGAAAGAAGAGAGCTAGGGACCTCTCTTTGGAAGACGGATGTCCCAAGTCACTATGAAGCTTGCAGAGGTGTTCCCACCAGAAAGACCGCAAACAAGCCTTGCAAGCTGCAAGGGTCGCGGTAGAGGTTTTTGGGTGCTGCTGTGGCCCAGGAGGGACCAGGATGTCGCCACTTGGAGGAGGAGATAGACGGGGCAGCCAGCAACTCAGGGAGCCATCACAGAAGCAGGCAGCACACGCAAAAGTACCTGAACAGGCACTTGGAAGGAAAGTGAACCGGAGTCCATGCAAAGTCACAAAGGGGAGTCCCACGACGCCGGAGGACAACTCAGAAGGTTGTGCACTGCAGGATAGAGTGTCGGGGACGCAGGCTTGGCTGTGCACAAAGGAAATCCTGGAAGAGTGCACAGGAGCCAAAGCAGCTGCAAATAATGCAGTACCCACCAATGCAGCCTAGCGTGGGGAGGCAAGGACTTACCTCCACCAAACTTGGACTAAAGAGTCACTGGACTGTGAGAGCCATTTGGACTGTGTTGCTGAGTTCCGGGGACCACGCTCGTCATGATGAGAGGGGACCCAGAGGACCAGTGTTGCAGTCTTTTGGTGCCTGCGTTAGCAGGGGGAAGATTCCGTCGACCTACGGGAGATTTCTTCAGAGCTTCTGGTGCCGGGAGGAGGCAGGCTACCCCAAGAGCATACACCACCTGGAAACAGTTGAGAAAGCCGGCAGGATGAGGCGATACAAGGTTGCTAGTAGTCGTCTTGCTAATTTGTTGCAGTTTTGCAGGCATCCTAAGCAGTCAGCGGTCGATCCTTTGGTAGAAGGTGAAGAGGGAGATGCAGAGGAACTCTGGTAAGCTCTTGCATTTGTTATCTGAAGAATTCCCCAAACCAGAGACCCTAAATAGCCAGAAAAGGATGTTTGGCTACTAAGGAAGGAGGATTGGCTACCAAGAGAGGTAAGAGCCTATCAAAAGAAATCTCTGACGTCACCTGCTGGCACTGGCCACTCAGAGCAGTCCAGTGTCCCACCAGAACCTCTAGATCCAAGATGGCAGAGGTCTGGGACACACTAGAGGAGCTCTGGGCACCTCCCCTGGGAGGTGCAGGTCAGGGGGTGGTGACTCCCCTTTCCTTTGTCCAGTTTCGCACCAGAGCAGGGCTGGGGGATCCCTGAACCGGTGTAGACTGGCTTATGCAGAGATGGACACCATCTGTGCCCATCAAAGCATTTCCAGAGGCTGGGAGAGGCTACTCCTCCCCAGTCCTCACACCTATTTCCAAAGGGAGAGGGTGCTACACCCTCTCTCAGAGGAAGTCCTTTTTCTGCCTTCCTGGGCCAGGGCTGCCTGGACCCCAGGAGGGCAGAAACCTGGCTGAGGGGTTGGCAGCAGCTGCAGTGGAGACCCCGGAAAGGCAGTTTGGCAGTACCCGCGTACTATGGTAGAGACCCGGGGGATCATGGAATTGTTCCTCCATGCCAGAATGGCAGAATGGCATTGGGGTGACAATTCCATGATCTTAGACATGTTACATGGCCATGTTCGGAGTTACCATTGTGACGCTATACATAGGTAGTGACCTATGTATAGTGCACACGTGTAATGGTGTCCCCGCACTCACAAAGTCCGGGGAATTTGCCCTGAACGCTGTGGGGGCACCTTGGCTAGTGCCAGGGTGCCCATAAACTAAGTAACTTAGCACCCAACCTTCACCAGGTGAAGGTTAGACATATAGGTGACTTATAAGTTACTTAAGTGCAGTGGTAAATGGCTGTGAAATAACGTGGACGTTATTTCACGCAGGCTGCAGTGGCAGGCCTGTATAAGAATTGTCAGAGCTCCCTATGGGTGGCAAAAGAAATGCTGCAGCCCACAGGGATCTCCTGGAACCCCAATACCCTGGTTACCTCAGTACCATATACTAGGGAATTATATGGGTGTACCACTATGCCAATGTGAATTGGTAAATTTAGTCACTAGCCTGTTAGTGACAAATTTGGAAAGCAGAGAGAGCATAACCACTGAGGTTCTGGTTAGCAGAGCCTCAGTGAGACAGTTAGGCATCACACAGGGAACACATACAGGGCACATACTTATGAGCACTGGGGCCCTGACTGGCAGGGTCCCAGTTACACATAGACTAAAACAACATATATACAGTGAAATATGGGGGTAACATGCCAGGCAAGATGGTACTTTCCTACACCGCACTGGAGGATGCTTCTTCTCACACCTCAACACAAAGTCCTGGAACACCCTTCATCTATGCACATCACCATCGCTGATGGACTTTAGGAGGGGACTCAAGGCCCGAAGCACAGCACTTGGATACCCTCCTGGATGATAATGTATGATCTGGAAATACAGACTGATTGACAACCTGGCACCCAGATACCCAAGGACCTCTGCCCTCTGCCTTTGCAGCTGCAGAAGACACAGTGCACAGGGGTACTGTCCTGCATGGGAAGGTAAGGGCTTACCTCCACACAAGTTGGACAGCTGGTATAGAGGACTGACTGGACTACTTCCGACCACCACCTGTGATGCAGGATCCACACAGCTCAGTAGGAGAAGGGATCCACACAGTCTGTCGTCATAGCTGTTGGTGCCTGCAGATGCAAGGGAGTGACTCCTTCATTCCAAGGGAGATTTCTTCTTCTTTTCTGTTCAGACTGAAAATGGGCAGTTCTCAGCGGATGCACAACCAGGGAAATGTTGCAGAAGCTGGAAGGAGCAGTGGAAAGAATGCTGCAGGTTCAGTCTTCGTCTTTGTTGCAGATTGTCAGGTTCTGGAGAGTCCAGTTGGCGATTCTGTGGTCAGACGTTGAAGTTGTCGCGTGGGCTCTCATTATCCTAAATGAGACTACTGTATTTCTAGGCAGCAGGATCGATAACGGTGTGGGGGACTGAGTCTAACCCACGTGTAAAGAACTCTGCCACCCTAAATCCGGTTTTTGCTCCGGCTAACTAGCAGTGCCTCATTTCTCCCACGGGGAAGAGATGATTGGGCAGCCGAGCGCATGACATCTTTGGAACTTCTCAGGGAAGTCTTGGTCACTCAGATCCAAACCAACTCTCTCATTTACAATATGATCTCATATACAAATGACGAAGGCAGAATAAGTTTTATATAATGTTTTAATAAAACAACTGCATTTTAGATAATAAGGCGTGAGCCACAATAACCAGAACCATACAACACAGTAGGATTGAAATAGTCACCAGGAGAGTAAAACATAAGAACAAAGCTATCATCGTGTCTATTAGTTTCTACTCTCCCTCTGCTTGATCTATTTCGAGCACAGCATGTTAAGCTTCTAGCTTGCCTTTCTGAATCACTGGGGAGACATCAGCCCTCATACCTGAGCAAAGGCCTGTGATCTTGGTTCAGCATCTGCAACGAGGCAGTCAGCGTCTAGTTGTGGTTCCCTGGTCGGAATCTCCCTCTTGCGTGTATTGGGACAAGGAAGTGATTTTATAACTAACATTTCAGCGTGATCACAAAATGTTCCTACGCAGGAATGGCAAAGACTAAACTCCTACCACGTCTATCGGCAATGTACCAGACTGTATCCTTGATTGAAGCACAGAGTGAACAGGAATGTGTTATGGAGAACTCCAGTGCTGAAGTAGGCTAAACAATGTGATATGAATAAAAAAACAAGTCCGTAGAACTGCCTATTTGAAAAATAACAGTACGAAGCCTAATAAAAAAGCATCTAGAGCAAAGTGCACAGAGGCTCTAAGCTGCAAGCAAATGAATAAAATATATCCAGGGCAAAGTGCACAAAGGACTAAAGCCCGAAGCTAATGCGCAAAGGATACGTAAAACTAACCACACTACACCCCCCCTTGTCGGTAGCAAGTGGTTCCAATAATATAAAAGTATGCCCCATATATAAACAATACATAAAACTATATATATTTCGAAAAGGTCAGAAGACAACAAAGTCATAAATTTAGGAAACATGTGACGATAAAGCCAAATTCAATATAATGTCAATTTTGCAGGAGAGAAAAAAATCCAATTGTCAGACAGAAGCAATAGAAAGCAGGAGTTCCTCCACTTCGATATATATCAATATCGGAAGATCCACGCCACAAAGTACCATGGAGCAGGTGTGTTCCAAAGCCCCAAAACCATTCAGGGTGGCACCCCGTGCAGGGCCTATGAATGAGACAATACCATCTTCCTCCAGGAAGGGAATCTCATAAACTGCCTCACGAAGCAAACGCAACCGTAGTGCACAAGTCTGGGAATGAGCCCTGATCGGGAACATCAACAGATCAGGATCGACCACTGGAGGGCGCTGCAGTGAGAGACAGAAAGCCAGTGCATGTTCAAACGAGCACCAAAGGCACCGAAACACGGGTTGCACACAATCCAAAACCGGTCGAATGACAGAGACCAGTCACACTCCAAATGTCCCAGGAGTGTTGTTCCAAAATTCTGCATCATGCGTTCATGACACAGCTGCGCTGACGGGAGCAGCAATATAGGATCTCGTTGTGGCGGGACAGCCATTGCGAAAAAATAGCAACAATAGCAAGACTCCAGCCAATAAAGCCAAAGTAATCGGGAAACCCCCAAAAATGCTTCCGAAAATAGAGTGTATAGCCGAAGGTATCAAACCGAATATGGAAGAGAAGGTGTGAGCAAAACCAACACCAACGACTTTGAAAAAATTTGCAATTCCAGCAGTGCTGGACGCATTAAATATACGTCCCACAAGTTCACCAAAGTGACTCGGAAAGTTAGTATTCAAAAGGGACTGTATTTCCGCTGATGACCTTGCCACCTGTAGTGCGTAGGTCTCGCTAGCAGATGTAAGGGCCACATGCTTTTCAAACAATAAAGCCTTCAGTCGACTCAACTTGTCGAAATTAACCTTGGAAGTAGCAATATGAGGCCAGATGTCCGTTACCTCCCTAATTTGAGTGGGGGGAAACAACACATTCCCGCAGCACGTAACGGCCTTGGTGACAACAACAACGTAAACTATTCCAGCACGCATGCCACAGCAGCGTTCGCTGTTAAGAACAATGTAACTGCCGTTAGAAAGCACCTGGAAAGTGTTTTTAATAACCAGGACTGGAACTCCCCTCAGATAACAAGCTAAGTTAGCAATCGAAGCATTACACGCTCCGTGCAAGGACAGCTGTTTACAAACCATGGAATGGCTGACAGAAGTTTCGCATTTACTACCGCTAAGAAAAACCTCCCTCAAACCATTAATACATCTGTATAGAAAGGGAAGCTCCCACACCTCGTGTATGTAACTGTCTCCCAACCGTTCAAATCTACCCACCGGAATGTGCTTCAAACAAGAAGTAAATTGCAGAGTGGAGATAGGCAGATTAATTACCCCATGAATCAACCACTCAGCTGACGGAATCTCAACAACCGTGAAAGGCAGTTTTTCCAATTTTTCAATATTCAACATGACATACGTCGCTTCCTTTTTAGCCATCAGCTGTTGTTGACGAGTTAAATTAAAGGAGACAAAGATCTCTCTGGCACGAATGTGCTGCCACGGAACGCAACATACCTTCAAGGTCTGAAGACTCCAGCCCAGCTGCATGATGGACCGCGTCTGACTCTGCCCATGATATAAAGAAGACATATCTGATTTAATAATATCTATAGCAGAGGAAACAATGCTGTCAATTGTGTAAACACGGTCAGAAAGGGTATGCATGCCATTATCTACAACAGACAAAGCCTGCATCAGGTTTTCCTGATCAATTTGCCTCAACCGGGCCGCTGCCTCCTGCTGTGAAAGCTTCCAAATCTCATTATATATTTCGTATAAAAATTGTTTCTTTCGTGGTACCTAAGGTCCTGACAAAAAATCTTGTAAGTCAGTATCATTAGACAGTAACGTGAGATGTGATTTAACTGCATCCAGCGTGGACGACTTCAACCATTGCTGACAAAGCTTTCCCACGCTGTATGTAGTTATGATATCAGCATGTTCTCGTGAAATGTAACGAGGGTCTGCCCTACTAGTCCTGAACCCCCATGAAGAGGTGACAAAATGTTGATGACACTTATTAGTGTCTACAGGCCATAATAACCACCCGCCCGGATGTACGAATGAAGTGTTAAGCGTACCATTCTGGACCCAGTGTGTAAACTCACTAAACGTAGCATTAACATATCGCTGCCAATTGTTCAATTTGGAAGGGACAGGTATGCTAGGCAAATTTAAATCTCTAATCATTGCCAAGCCCAAACAGCTAGTCTGTTGAACTGTGTCATTGAGGAAAATCATCTGCACTGGGATAATACATGCTCTAAATAGGTGTCCCTGCGTTGCATTTGCCAATTTTTCGTTCCCCAGACACTTTTCAAATCAACAGTCTTAAACCAATATTCATACCCCTCAACCGAAAGTTTAGACACAAACAAATTTGAATA
Organism: Pleurodeles waltl; assembly: GCF_031143425.1. Classification (NCBI taxonomy): domain Eukaryota; kingdom Metazoa; phylum Chordata; class Amphibia; order Caudata; family Salamandridae; genus Pleurodeles; species Pleurodeles waltl. The sequence continues at coordinate 234,318,895 of NC_090438.1, read as the reverse complement.
CAGTACTTTAGTATCTGTCAACAACATTTGCTTATTAGCATACAGAGTAACTTTAAAATAGTAAGACCTAGCATTTTGTTGATTATGCCCAGAAAAGTATGCAAATTTATCATAATACGTTTTTGAACTCCCTTGTGGAGGAGTTGGGCAATGTTCCCATTGCACATAATCAAATATGGACTTAGGGCTACTTGCTTTATGAATAAAGTGGTGTCCATAATAGTTGTAGCAAAACATGTCACCATGATTATCTCTAAATAGGTAAGCATCTTCATCGTCATAGATAGTATAATATTGCAAGTCTGTCAGCATAGAATCTACTGTCTTCACATCCCAATCATCAGAAACAATGCCTGGTATAACAATATCATTCATTGATAACTTGAGGACATACGGTATTTGAATCAATTCAGTGGGACCATATATATCAAACATTACTTTATCCCACACAATCCCATGTGGAATCGGTATTGCAGAAATGTTTACATTGGACAAGTCTCTTCGAACCATATGAGACGATAAATGTAGTTTTAACACAGTCTCCACGTGCTCAATGTCAGATCGTTCAGGAAGAAAATGACCATGTATTACTAGAAAAAAAGTAACCACAAATCCCAACCACAAAAAAAGAGTCATAACAGCCATAAAAAGCCACAAATAGTTCGAAGGAAAAACAAAATATGTGCGTTTAAGCCAACACAGCAGCTTACGTGGACCTTGGACTGAAGACATTAAGGACGAGGAGCCGGATACTGCATCATCAGTGTCGTTGAAACAGCCAGAGGCAGTTCTTGCAAAAGGTGCAACTGTGAACAAAGAAGCAGATGGAGGCTCTCGCCTTGGCACACTATAAACCACATGTTCAGAAACATCAGTAGAACGTACAGCAACTTGATCAAAAGATTCCAAATTAATCGTTGTCTGTGGAACAATCGCAAGATCATCTTCCACCCTCCCCAAGCTCAGAGAGGAAACAGCGTCGGTGTAAATCACCTGCAGCGGGACTTCTTCCCCAGTAGTGAGAGGGATTCCGGAACTACTGGGTGTCCCTCTTGGTCTGCTGTGCAGAAACGGCCACATGTTGTAACTTGACATTATCAATGGAAACAAAGCGATTTCCTTTGGCCCCTTGCAGCGGCGGTAAAATCACAGTTCTCGTGCCGCTAACCCCTAACACAGGGACAGGTGCTCGATAAGAAGGACCAAATTCTTTCTTTACTGCGACCTTTTTACGCACTAGATCCCCAATCCTGGGTATCCAACCAGTAGGAGTTACTGGCTCATCCTTAATTCCTGAGGAGGCAGCACTCGCAGAAGAGTTATCTTCACGGAATTGTTGTAAATCCTGCAAAACAGTGACACAATCATTTATGTCAAAGGGCGTATCTGCCGCCTCCACACCAGGACCATCTAGATCAGGAACATACATTTGTGTTCCAAACAGGCACTCATATGAAGTACGACCCCCCAGTGACCTTCTAGGCAAGTTATTAAGTGCTCTCTGTACTCCATACAGGTGGGCTAGCCAACTGCGACCCGTACCAATAACTCTGGCCGTTAAGGATTGCTTTAAATCACGATTTAAATGCTCCACAACAGTATTTCCCTCGGGATGAAATGGAGACGAGAATTGGAGTTGGACCCCCAACGAAGCCATGGTGTCCCTGAATGCCTTAGAGGCAAAAGCAGGGCCCTGATCCGAATGAAAAGCTGCAACTGCAAATGTATCGACAAAGATGCACAAATCTTTAATAACAGACCGAGCGTCAGCCGAGCGTTGTGGCCAGACCCACACAAATCTGGAGCACGAATCTACAGCAACCAAAATATATTTGTATGCACTATCTGGTGTCAGCGGACCACAATGATCCAAGTACACACACTGTAAAGGCTTATTTGAAATCAGAAGGGGCGTCTGCTGCGGGCGTCTAGCCGACAAAGCTTTAATTTGTTGACAAACGTCACAACAAAGGACATATTGCTTTGTCTCTTTATAGAGACCAGGCCACCAGTAACGAGCCTGTAAAAGTGAAATCGTGGCAGCCACACCAGCATGTGCAGATGCCACCCCCTCATGTGCTGCAGAAATTAATCGAGGTCTCTCAATTTTATTGGGTAGTTCACGAACACCAATGCCTGGAATATTAACAACAGCATGTAGCGCACTACTCAAGCAGTACCTATATTTAGAAGGAAATCCTGTAGGAAATGGCGTGCCATCAGCCGTAGCTTTTATGGCAGCCGAAATCTCTGTGTCTGGTTTGGAACTCGAACGAGTCACTGCGGCCACAGTGGCGACACCCACTGCTGATTTCGCGGCTTCATCAGCCAAAGTATTCCCAGCAACGTGTATTCCAACGCGCTGGTGTCCAAGTGTATGTACAACATGGACCTTAGGAAGCGTGTCTTTCAGATCCGCAACCTTACCCCACAACAATTTGTGTTTAATGGTGTTGCCCTTAGAATCTCTGAACCCATTCAACTTCCAATAGTGTAAATATTCATTGAAAGACTGAACACAGTAGTAGGAGTCACAGACCAGCAAGGTTAAAATCGCCGGATCTGCATGCTCCAACGCTAACAATAGAGCTTTGAGCTCAGCCAGCTGTGCAGTGCAATCTCCCAAGGTTTTAGTATAAGTATGTAGGGGGCAGAACACTTCCCCCTCCATAGTGCCGCTCACCACCACACATGCAGCAGAATACTGTTGTTTAGTCCCAACCGCTGGTTGCGCAGAGCCATCAGTATACATGACCACCTGATATTGGTCAATAGGCAATGTGCCAGCAGGAACTGGGTACTCCATTTCATATTGAAGATATTCTTGAGTCTGCAGTTTAGGGTCAAATATGTAATCTACATCAGTGGCTGTCAAAGACGTAGCCCATTGTATCCATTGCGGGTGTAAAGCTTTCAAATTAGGAACACTTGCTTTTGTAACAGCCTCTAAGGCCGGTATCGGGGAAACGACAATGATGCGTTGGCCCTGGGCAAGCGATCTTTCTTTAATCACAGCCATCTGTACTGCAGTTAGTATTTTCTCAGTCTGTGCAAATCGTTGTTCTGCAGCAGAATACAAGTGGGACTTGTATGCAATCGGGACTGTCTCACCCTCATTGAAGGTGACATATGTAAACCCAACAGCCCCAGGTATCACCCTGATTACTAAATGTGTCTTATTGTCCCGTGTGTGTAAGTGTTTAACTGCTAAGAGATCAGTTTGCAAATCTCGTAGTATATGTGTATGCTCAATCGTCCAAAATCTACTCGAAAAATTCGGCCGAATCAACTCGTATAAGGGTTTTATACATGTAGCATATTCAGGAATGTAAGTTCTGCCAAAATTCAGAAACCCCAACAACGACTGGAGCTTCCGAACCGTATTAGGAGGCTGCAATTGAGCACATTTCTCCCAAAAATGTGGCGCTAAGCTCTTGCCCTCACTCGACAACTCATATCCCAGGAAAATGACGCTGAGGAAGGCAATCTTCGATTTCTTAAAATTAAACTTATAGCCAATTTCAGCAAACCCCACAACAATGCGTGATACACGCCTTATATGTTGCAAAATCTCATCGTCTGTCAAATATATGTCATCAACATATGATAACGCTTCAGGGTCCAACTTGTGCAGAATTTCAGTTACACGAGCCGAAAACAGTCCTGGGCTACTCTTATACCCCTGAGGCAAACCACCAAACTTTTTCTGAGAGCCAAACGCACTGAAACTGGTATAGTCCCGACTTTCGGGCGCTTTATTTTGGCAGAAAAACCCATTCGAGATATCTAACGTTGTTTTGTATTTTTTACGCACTAAATTATTCATAAGCGCTGCGCTATGTGAATTCTGTATTGCATATGTGCGTGTATGACCATTTAAATGTCTGTAATCCACCACTATCCTATATGAATGGTCCGGTTTAGCAACCGGAAATAAGCGATTATTCATCGGCGAGACACAGGGCTCAATTACACCCTGGTACTCCAATTGTGTAAGAATATTCCTAACCGATGCCCTTGCTTCAAATTTGATAGGATACTGCGGCTGCGGCTGAGGTTCGCCCTTTATCGGAATTACATGATAAGGTGATTGTCTATCCCACCCCACATTATTTCTATATAGAGCGGGGGCCAGTGCAAGAGCCATTAATTCACTATAGGACTACGCTAGTTCTCTCAGAACAAGTGGTGAGAAGGAAGGTGTAATAACCTCTTCCCCCACTGGACAGTCGCGAACAAAGTCAGGCGGCCAATCTTGTTCGGCCAGCAGAACATCATATGATTTTACCACATGGTCCCAAAAGATGGCGTGTACAATGCGGTCAATGTCAACTTCTAATTGCAGAGTCACCTTATATACTCTATCAGGATCAGAGACTCGCATATCCGCCGTTTCGACTTGTATGAAGTCATCAGTTGCTTTCACCTCCAGATTCTCTAGAAGACTCTGGCCAACTATTGTGACCTCTGCCGTGCTGTCTAACAGTGCCAACGCCCATGTCTTGTTCGTCAAGAGAACCCTCTTCTTGAGCGGCATGTCTAACTGAGACTGCTGCCACTTTCTTCTTTTTAAATTGCTGTTTTTGCTGTAGCGGTTTCTCTTCTTGTTTAATAGAAACCTCAGTTGAGCGTTGTGAATCCTGTCTTGGTTTCACATACTCCGTTCTCCGCTCTGACCGCCCACCTCTCTCACTTCTCTTCTCTTAGGAGTCCTGAAAGGAACGAGATTGGCGTGTATCAGTATATTGATATCTTTCAGGCGTCTTCAAATTATCCCTATTCCTGAGATCATACCTATACTGTGGGGTCTCCGGTTGCCGAGACTGTCACCCATCTTTCTTCGGTGTTTGCTGTTTCTTTTCCCAGCGCTTTTTAGTACCCTCAGGTTGCTGTTGTTTAGCATTATCTTTATTATTTTTACCCTGTAATTGGGGTTTTTGCGGTCTAGCCCCTAGGCTATCGCGACCAATACTGGAATATGTCTCTGCTATTATTCTCGGAAGTTCCCGCTCCTGATTAATCTGCGGAACGTCCCGAAGACGCATTCGCACTGCTAGTGCTACTTCCTCCCCCTTGAGATTACTCAAAATAATAGAAGAAACTGCGGCAAAATTGCCCATTAACTGCATGACCAAATGTAAGGCAGGGGCAGCCCCATATTCATCTTGAATTTGTTTAAGCACTTCCGATAAATTAGCTAATGTCGGTGTACCGTGTGCCGTAGTGTATAGCGCGGCAAACACAGTGCCCCAGGTATTACAAAGGTCCACTGGAGGAAACATCCCATACGGCAAACACATCGTCAATATTCTATGTTTATCCTGAGGTCCCATATGGGGAAATACTGCTTCCAGCGTATTAATTTTCTGCGCCAGCCAAAATGGAGTCTCCTCACGTTTAGCCGGTACTTTACCCATAACTGAGTGCACAGTGGCTGGATTAATACCCAGAACCACTGCTTGTGGGTGCGCCGGAGCAGCATGCGCTGCGTTTGTATTTAGTGTCTGCATTACAAACTGAACTAATCGTCTATATGTAGCCGTTAAGTCTGTATATAAACGAAGAACTTCAACCACTGTCAATTGAGCAGCCGCAGGATGAGGTGTATATGTAGCCAATAAAGGCCAGGTAGGACCATCATTATTTAGTGGACCTAACCTAACTTGTGCTACTGTGTGTGGGAGGGCAACATCAAGCCAATTATGGTGTTCTTGATAAGATAAAGGTATCTCTAAATATGCATAAGCCCTGTATTGTCCAGGGCATTCGCAACAGTGTATTTGTGAAAAGTGTTTGTACCCCCATCAACTGCTGGAAATACGACCCAAGAATAAAAAAGTTCTGTTCTATAGGCTGCATGGGCGTCCACCACAAAAGTGACCGGACCCCCTTGGACCGTCAGTCCATGTGCCACCAGATGTCCTGTGAGCGGTTGTCGCATATTGATTGCTATATTCACTACATTAGGATTCGCCATTTGTAAAAAATAGCACTAGGTCAGAGAAGGCACACCAATATCGGGGTTTTCCTTTCAAAGTTCAAGCTTGAACACCAACCACTAAGCAATAGGATGTACCTATCCCGTGGCGGCGGAAATCCTCAGCCCCACGGACATCTCCGCTTACGGAACCGAGTAGTCAAAATATATACGAGACCGAGAGAGTCAGCCGGACCTAAATATTAGAGCCAGACCAATTGTTGGCGGCGCCATGTCGCGTGGGCTCTCATTATCCTAAATGAAACTACTGGATTTCTAGGCAGCAGGATCGATAACGGTGTGGGGGACTGAGTCTAACCCACGTGTAAAGAACTCTGCCACCCTAAATCCGTTTTTTGCTCCGGCTAACTAGCAGTGCCTCATTTCTCCCACGGGGAAGAGATGATTGGGCAGCAGAGCGCATGACATCTTTGGAACTTCTCAGGGAATTCTTGGTCACTCAGATCCAAACCAACACTCTCATTTACAATATGATCTCATATACAAATGACAAAGGCAGTATAAGTTTTATATAATGTTTTAATAAAACGGCTGCATTTAAGATAATAAGGCGTGAGCCACAATAACCAGAACCATACAACACAGAAGGATTGAAATAGTCACCAGGAGAGTAAAACATAAGAACAAAGCTATCATCGTGTCTATTTGTTTCTACTCTCCCCCTGCTTGATCTATTTCGAGCACAGCATGTTAAGCTTCTAGCTTGCCTTTCTGAATCACTGGGGAGACATCAGCCCTCATACCTGAGCAAAGGCCTGTGATCTTGGTTCAGCATCTGCAACGAGGCAGTCAGCGTCTAGTTGTGGTTCCCTGGTCAGAATCTCCCTCTTGCGTGTATTGGGACAAGGAAGTGATTTTATAACTAACATGTCAGCGTGATCACAAAATGTCCCTACGCAGGAATGCCAAAGACTAAACTCCTACCACGTCTATTGGCAATGTACCAGACTGTATCCTTTACTGAAGCACAGAGTGAACAGGAATGTGTTAGGGAGAACTCCAGTGCTGAAGTAGGCTAAACAGTGTGATATGAATAAAAAAACAAGACCGTAGAACTGGCTATTTGGAAAATAACAGTACGAAGCATAATCAAAAAGCATCTAGAGCAAAGTGCACAGAGGCTCTAAGCTGCAAGCAAATGATTAAAATACATCCAGGGGAAAGTGCACAAAGGCCTAAAGCCCAAAGCTAATGCGCAAAGGATAAGTAAAACTAACCACACTACAAAGTAAGGGATGCATTGGAATCTTACCGGAATCTTGCAAGTCAAATCTGAGGAACCACCCAAAAGAGAGACCCTAAATAGCCCTGAAAGAGGGATTGGTCACCTATATGGGTAACCACCTATCAGGAGGGGGCTCTGAAGTCACCTGCTTGACCTGGACACTCCCAGAGTTCCCTGCAAACCTTGGATCCAAGATGGCAAAACCCAGGAACCCTCTGGAGGAGCTCTGGTCACTCCCCTTTCCATTATCCAGTTTTCCACCAGAGCAGGGGCTGGAGGTCCCTGAAACGGTGTTCACTGGTTTATGCCTGGAAGGCATCAAATTTGCCCTTCAAAGCATACCAGTGGTTTGGGAAGGCTACCCCTCCCAAGTCCAGTAACACCTATTTCCAAAGGAGGGGGTGTAACACCCCTCCTCAAAGGAAATCCTTTGTTCTGCCTTCCTGGGCTTGAACTGCTCAAGCAACAGGAGGGCAGAAACCTGTCTGTGAGGTGGCAGCAGTTTGGGCTGCCAGGAAAACCTCAAAAGGCTGTAGGAGTAATGATGGGGGTCCTGTAAGGAGCTCGCAGAATGCATGGAATTATACATAAAATTATTGGGGTATTATTCCAATATGTTTGATATGAAACATGCTAGGTCGGAGTTACCAATATGTAGCTGGACACAGGTAGTGACTTATGTCCAGTACATACGTAAAATGGCGACCCTCCACTCACAAACTCCATAAAAAGGGGTCTGGAGTTCATGGGAGCACCTCTGCTAATGCAGGGGTGCCTTACACACAGGTACCTGCACACTGCCCTCCGGGCTGAGAGGGCCTGCCATTGGGGTGACTCATAGTGATCTTCTTCAGTGACTTATAGTGAAAGCTGGTGCATGTACCCGGTTCATGCAGACTGCTATAACAGGCCTCAAGAACCTTTTGCATGGGCTGCCTACGGGTGGCAGAATAACTACTGCAGCCCGTAGGGATACCTTGGAACCCAAATACCCTGGGTACCTAGATACCATATATTAGGGGCTTATATATGGGCACCAGTATGCCAATTGTGGAGTGAAATACAGAGTTTTGGGAGAGAGAGCATAATCACTGGGGTCCTGGTGAGCAGGATCCCAGTAAACACAGTCAAACACACTGACGTGAGGCAGAAAAAGGAGGTAACCATGCCAAGACAGAGGGTACTTTCATACACTTCCCTCTCATCCTCCAGCTCTTTTGAGGATATACTGCTGCCAGTTCTAGAAAGGCTCACCCAGTCTGGGAGAACAGCATCCTCCCCTCCATAGGATGTCTATCAAGACCCCCTGACCCTAATCTGACTCTTCCCCATGGTCCAACTCTCTTCCATTATCCATTTTGCCCATGGGGTGGTCTACCTTCTTGTCTCTTCCCTTGCAAGTCACTTCCTTTGCCTGGCAGACCTCCAAGAGCTGTGCCACAATGTAGGTGTCCAGATCAGCCAGCTCAAACTCTACCTCAGGTAGGCTCTCAGACATGTTAGTGAACTAGTCGAAGTAGAAATAGAGGTATAGGAAAAAAATAGGTGACCCATACCCAGCCACCTCACTGTCTCTTTAGGGCACACTCTAGGAAACAAAGGAACACTTTCGCCTACGTGAAGTTGTGGGGCACAGTTAGTTATTGTATGATGCTCTGCAAAAGCAAGTCCAATCTCATCGCTTGACCACCAAATATTGGGTATCTTGGCACTGAGCAGTCAGGCATCTCATAGGGGTAATGTATGAAGCATTGGCACAGCACTCTTACAAAGTAAATACACTGGGTGTCACAAAAGAGACTTCACGCATTGTGTGTGTCAAGAAAATTTGTATTCAATTCACACATTAACTAACCTAGTCTGCATGGGTAAAAAACCATGTCAACTGTGATTTTTCTTTGGCAAGGAAACAGTGTGCATGCAGTGCAGTTGATCATGGGCAGTCACTCCCACACATTAACTCCACACCACTATGGGGTGCCATGGATATCAGTCAGTCTCATATAGCACACACTTGCTGCCAACACCTTAACGTGGTGCACTAAAATCCAGCAGGTTGGTTGTTACTGTGCTTGCAGACCCTGAGGGCCCAAATCCTCCTCCAGCCTTCAGACAATCCCTAATGCCCCACCCCACAGACTGGGGATGAAAGAAACCTTTCCCCGGGGACTTGACTGATCGCGGTCGGATCACACTTATTTAGGGACCCTTGGGAAAGGTATGGAAAAAAATAAATAACAGGCTGATCATGCGGCAGGTGACATATGGCGGTTTGGTCCCCACTTGGGAAGTTTACTCAATGTTTTCCGCACTGCGCCTTCTGACATGGGCCCTGTTCTGCCAAGAATGGGAGAGTTTCACCATAGGACACACACTGTTCACAATAGTACTCAGCCAAGCTGGGCAATGCAGTACACAAATCCACTGCTCTGCATCCTCCTGGAAATGGGACACAACATCTGGTGAACAATGACTTGAGTCACAGCTGACAGCTCCGATCATGCATGAAGAGTTGCCAACTCCATCCTTCTCTGGAATGAGGCACAATGTTTGGTGTGCAATGCCTTGAGTTGCACCAGACAATTCCAATCACATGCGAGGAGTTGTCAATTCCATCCCTCCCTTGAATGAGGCACAACGTCTGGTGTGTGATGCCTTGAGTCACACCGGACAGTTCAGATCTCGGATGAAAAATTGCCAATTCCGTGCATCCCTGGAATAAGGCACCACGTCTGCTGCTCAATGCCTCAAGGCGCACCACTCAGTTCTAATCACATGCGAGGAGTTAACAATTCAGTACCTCCCTGGAATGAGGCATAACATCTGGTGCGCAATGTCTTGAGTTGTACCAGACAATTTGGGTTACACACAGAAGCACAAGTTCAGGGATGCTGAATGAGGTAGAATGCAGCACTGCTATGGGTATGCCCCCACCTCCAAGAGAACAAGGGGCTAGCCAACAAGCCCTTGAAGCCGGGCACTCCCCCACTGCCCCAGGGACACCACATCCTTAGAGCTAATAACTAATTAAATGCATGGTGGGCAACTGTCCTCTCACCACCCAAGGGACCACTGTCTCCCTGGGGCTAAATTGAACTAAAGTAGGAGGTCCGTTTCACACCCCCACTCCGGGGGCCACCACCTCACCAGGGCTAATTGAATCATTGGAGGAGGGGCTGTGCTGCCTCCCTTGAAGAGCAATAGATGGCCCTGGGACCACAACCCCCCAGGGCCAGCTCCTGATCTGTCCTGGGGAGCCCACTCCTGGCCGTAGCTATTTCTCAGACTTGGCGGGATCCTTGACAGCTCCTGTTAAGCCAGAGCAAGCACTCCACTTTCTGCAAGTGAGAGCTGTCAAACAGTTCCCATTTGCAGAAAGCCGGTTTCCATCTGTTTCCCTGCACACAAATATGCGTGCAGGAAAACAGAAGAAAACATTACTCCTGCAAGAGAAGAGTTCCTACTTAAAGCAGCTCCCTGCTTGTGGGAGCAATGCCAGCTCCTGCAGGAGGAAAGGAGCCAGCTACGACCATAGGGGCCTTGAGGCTTCCCCTGCGGTCCTGTCACTCTCTCTTCCTCTCTCTCTCTCTCTCTCTCTCTCTCCCTCTCTCTCTCTCTCTTTCTCTAGCTCTCTCTTCCATTACACCTTGGGAACGAAGAGAAAGAGAGAGAGGTTATTATGATAATGGTCACTCTATACAATGACTTCAAAGAGTCAAACTAGTAAAATGTTTGGTGCAAATATTATAGTGACTTTTTGGTGGACAGCAGAACAGGGTCACTTCCTGCCCTATGGTAAAAGTCATGAACTCTCAATAGGTTAAGGGATCAAATCCTAGTATCCCATGACAGTTGTCTGTTTATTTTCTAGAGTTTTGAATGTTAAACATTCCTAGTGATGGAACATTGAAGTCTTTTTCCCCTCATAATCTGTGGGCTGAATGTCATAGCTAAGTCTTGACACTACACACTAATGGGACACATCTGGCCTAGTGTTTAAAGAATCTGATATGCACACTGAAGGTTAAGGGTTCCAGTCTAGGTGAGTCACTGGTTATTTCTTGCTTTAGCTTCTTTTCAACTATAAATATTTAAGTTACATACTGAAAGCTGATCTCACTCTTTTTTAAAAAAAAACATTTTTCTTTTCAATTTCTCCAGAAATATCTAATTCTAAGTATATAATTAATCATAGCCTAAAAAACTCTATCTCTCTCTTTCTCAATTTCTCCCTGCCAAATCTTTCTCTAAACTGCACTCTCTCTCTCTCTCTCTCTTTCAATGTCTCACTTTCTCTCTCGGTTGGAAAATGTGTTATTGGTAAGAGCAGGTAAGTACCTACACTTAGCAATAGGCCACTAACGTCCACTTAGGTCCAGTTAGGTCTCAGTAAATTAAACCCAGCTCAACCCTCTATAGCTTGGCAACGAGCGACAAGGCTTAACTTAGGAGACAAAGCGTAAAGCATTAAAATATCACAAAACAGTAATTAAATAAAACACAAGAAACAGTTTAAAAATCCAAAATCAATTCATAAAAATAGAAAATATTTTTAGCTTTAAAATGACACAAAAATGAATACAATCGGATAAGGGAAACCGGAGATATGATTTTTAAAAGAATTATTGCTTTCTAGTGCAGAGAAACAAAAAGCGCCAATCTGGTCATCTGGTCGCACCTCGACCAGGGCAAAGTCAAAGTTTAAGGCTGACCGCTATGGAGTTTGGCTCGGCTACAGCCTGCAGGAGGCCTCAGTCAAAAGTTTACCTTAAGACTTAGTCGTTTTTCTGAAGATTTTCTTTAGTGGGACGAACCTGCCAGTCCAATTTGGCCTCCTGGAACTCTTCTGTGGATACGCGTCGTGGGAGCCCTCGGTGGAGATTTTTTACCTTCGGACTTAGTCATTTTTTTCAAGGTGAAAATCCTTCGACCGTGGCAAATATGGATCTTGATCTGATGTCCTTGGAGCCCTCCTCGGATACGCTGGCTGGGAGGTCCCGGTCAACTTCCTACGTTCAGACTTAGGCGATCATTATGAACGTGGTGGGAAAGACAGCCGACCGCTATGTCGGCGGTAAATAGAATCCGGCCGTTGGTGGGGAATGGAAACCCACCATATTATGATTGAAAAACCCAACCCCGACAAAAATTCCCGGACCACCACTCCCCGCCTGGACCCTGTCGGTGGGAATCCGGAATGCCAGGCACACCCACATCCCACCCTCCAAATAATGATGCACAAATCACCTTGGCGGACAGTGCAGGCCGGACGACCATTGGCGGCTGCGACTGCCACGGGTAGCAAGTGGACACAACAGCAACAAGTGCACACATTGGTTAGGCGTATCACCCACACACCTGACACACATCCAGAACCCCATAAAACACCCCCAGACATACCCCACAATCCCTTGCAACAAAACCAGGATCAGAAGACGGAGAGCACCAGAGCCACACAGCGAACGCCAGCATACAGGACACGCATATTGACCCACACCGGATCACCCAGACCCCGTCCCCAGTTCTGACGCCATCCACCACACTCAGCATGTCCCCCCCAAAAAATCCACGGTTCACCGAAAGGGAGCTAAGGACCATGGTGGACGAGATCCTGAAGGTGGAGCCACAGATATTCGGGTCTGAGGTGCAGCACACACCCATCGCGTGGAAATTGTAGCTGTGGCAGACCATTGTGAACAGGGTGAATGCAGTGGGACACCATCCACGCACCAGGGACGCATCTAGGCACCACATCGCAGTGCAGAAGACTGGGGGAGGACCGCCACCAAAACCACCCGACTATACCAACTGGGAGGAGAAGGTCCTCGCCATCCTTCACCCATAGGAACTCACTGGAATCACTGGAGGAATGGACTCGGGTAAGTCATCTACAATTGCCCCAAACACAACACATCTGCAAGGCATGCACCACCCCACCCCACCCACACCCACCACAACCTATATCCCGCTCAGCCATTACCCACCACATCCACCACCCGCCATCACTTACATCCCACTAACAGGCCCACATCACTCCCGCTGTGCACAGCCACTCACCCCTGCATGTACCCACAATGGAATAATACCCCCACCACAATGCAACCCTACCACTGCCACTAAATGCAATGCTCATCTCACAAAAGCACCTTGGAAGGCCACTGAAAGTAACACCAGCCCAAAACAGACCAGTTATGTACACCTCAAACCTTCAGGCATATGTAACAGACATGTCTATGCCCCCCAACAAGCAACACCACCCATGCAACCCTAATGGAGGGGACAAGGAGTGCCATAGCACTCCAGGGAGACAGAGGGACATCACAAGACCTTGGCAAAGGATCCCTGGACACTGATGAGCTGGCAGGCCCCTCACACAGTCTTGGATTCTCACCATGCAGCAGTCCCACCCAGGAAACCACTGTTACCCCTAACACCCAGTCAAGACCAGCAGGCCAGGTGAGGCGTACCCACAACTGTGTACCCAGGGCACAGACTAGTGGAACACGGCTACAGAGGCCACATTCTCCCACTCCCAACATGCAAGAAGGCGAAGGCCCCAGTATAAGTGGCACGTCAAGACTTGCGCAGGGGACACAGGCACAGGGGGCTAGGGCAAGTTCAAGTGTCCCAGTGGGTCAGGGGGTAGGGCACCGGATGGATGCAGCAGCCCAGGACATTATGGCAAAGGTATTGGGGGCCAAGACAGGTTGGCACAGATTGTGTCCACCCTGGAGCAAAGTCAGAGGATGCAGCTAGAACAACACCAACAGGCCATGGAGCAGTGGAAAGAGCACAATGCCACAATGGCCACCATTGCTAGAGCACTGATGCAGTTGGTAAACAAACAGTCTGACACCCACACCGAACAAGAGGCCCCCACAACAGCCCTGGACAACCAGCAACAGATGACCCAAGCAGCAGAAACAGCACACGAAATACCCTCCCAGGAATCACAAGGGCCAACCATGCCACCCCAAGAAGTGCCACAGCAGGCGCCCAAACGTAGTCTTAGGCCAAGATATGGCACTGGAAACCCAGCTAAGAACAAACCCCCCTCCAACAATTGACACTGCTACTAATGCAAAGCAACCATCCCACCCATTCACCAACAACACTTAGCTGAGGGCAAATTGAAATACAGTTCTACAAAATGGACCCATCTGAGACATCCAACAGGGCTGCCACCAAGTAGGTTTTGAGTACACCCAACCCTTACGACTCCCATTACTGTATATAGCACAATTCACTCTATTCTACAAATAAAATACATTTCACACCTGTAACACTGTCCCCTGTATTCAATGTTGAGCAAAGTGGAGTACGGATGCAACTGGCAGAGAACAACTTTATTGTCAATTTGTGCTTGATGGTGGTACTGTCTGTTTTTAATTAGGCAAGGAGGGAATGCATATATTGTCTTCCAGTACCATGCAGAAGTGGTCCATGTATCACCTATCATTACCAATCCCCCTATATGACAGACCACACTGACAGTATCAGTCACTAACCCCAATGACAGGCCTAAGTCCCACACAGTTATTGGAAGTAGAGTTGTATCAGTTGGTTCCTGGAATTGACATCTTCCCCTTCTTCATCCTCACCATCACTCTCCTGACCTCTCTGAGGTAGCTGATCAGGACCTATAGCACCCTCCACCTCCAAAAGGGGATATATAGTCTCACTGCCACTTTGTGCAGCATGCAGCAGGCCACCACTATTCTACACACCTTCTCAGGCCCGTAGGCCAGGGAACCCCCAGAGATATGTAGACACCGAAATCTAGCCTTCAGGAGACCTATAGTACACTCAATAACCCTCCTACTACGTCCATGGGCCTCATTGAATTTCATCTCTGCATCCGTCCTGGGATTCCTCACTGGTGTCAGGAGCCAACTCAAGTTTGGATATCCAGAATCACCTAGATTATGGTTCAATACAGAGTCGTCATTGTAATGTCCCTTAGTCAGACAGTCTAATTTTCTGCAATGTGTCAATTAGTGACAGGCAAACTTACCTATGATACACCCTCTGTCCTCTTGTAGTTGTTTCATCTTCTGTGGCACACTACTGTTCCTCAACACAAATGAATAATGGACTGAACCCGGAGACATGGCATTCACATGGGAAATGTACTTGTCTGCAGTACACACCAATTGGATGTTCATGAAGTGAAAGTTCTTCCTGTTTCTGTACACATGTTCACTCACTCTTGGGGGGATGATGGGTATGTGTGCGTCATCCATGGCACCTATGACATGGGGAATGTTTGCAAAGTTATAGAAGTCATACTTGATGGCAGGGAGGTCAGCACTTTGGGGGAATCGTACATAGGATTGCAGATGTTGTACAAATGCATTCAGAAATCTTGTCAGTACCTGGCTGAACATTGGCTGTGAGAAACCAGCACCCATGCCCACTGTCACTTGAAAAGAGCCTGTGGCCAGGAAATGGAGTGCCAAGAGCACCTGCACCTCAGTTGGAATGGCATCCTGATTACGATTTCCTGGAGTCAGTGCAGGATCCAGTAATGCACATAGGTCCTGAATAGTTGCACATGTGAGTCTGTAAGTGATAATGATCTGACGCTCCACCATGGTCCCCACATCCACAAGTGGTCTGTACACCGATAGTGCCCTTCCTCGCCACAAGGGTCGGTACCTACGAGGGGTTACAAAAAGGAGTGATGTGCACACATACATAGGCAAAATTTGCTAAATACATGCACTGCATTGTTCATAGTGGTGTCTGTACAATAACTGCTACATGACAGATGTGCATGTACATCACTAGTAGGGAACAGAGTAATTCATGTGTGCTACTATGCGGAATGGATAGAGGCCTAGGTGCTTCATGTGGCTAGTAGGCCCTGCATTGTGAGTAGTAGGAATTTCAAGATGTGTAGGTGATGGCAAAATGTCTGCCCACTGTAGTTCTGTTCCTTCATTGTGGAAGTGACCTAATACTGCTAGTGGTTGACATCACAGCGTACGGTGGTGTTGACCGATGTTCGAACCCTCATTGGCTAACATGGATGCCAATGGGGAATCCTGGCATATCATGATCGCCGCCGGCGGTGATGGTGCACACCGGCGCGGAACGTACGCGCGTTCGCCATTGTTTGATTACTTGACTCCCTGATCTCATGCAGACAGGTACTCCACTCTGTGTACTGCTGTGGCCTGCCTCTGCTTATGGATGTTCCATGTGGTGCAGGGGAAAGGGCCCGGCCTTCACCCAGGAAGAACTGGAGAAGTTAGTGGAAGGGGTACTACCCCTGTTCGGCAGACTCTACGGACAGCCAGAGGTACAGGTGAGTCTGGGGGGCACTGTGTGAGTAATGGATTGCACCTGTTTGTGCTCCTCTGAGCTTGGATGAGCCATGATGCATGGAATGCTGCGTGCCACTGTCCTGCATGTCTGAGAGTACTGTCAGTCCTATGTTGGACAATCTGCCAGCTGTTCCTATTGTGCAAGTGCCTGACCTCTGTGTTCCATTTCTGTGTCACCCTTCTAGGTCAGCACCCACCAGAACAGGGCACATTGGCATGCCATCGCCAAGGAGGTATGGACCCTGGGGGTCTACAACTAGCAGAGAACCCACTGTCGAAAGAGGTGAGAGGACCTGCGGTGCTGGGTGTGAAAGATCACTGAGGGCCACCTGGGGAAGTCCTCCCAACGTGGAAGGGGTGCCCGTCGGGCACTAACCCCACTCATGCGATGGATCATGGCGGTGGCGTACCCAGATCTGGATGGGCGCTGGAAGGCTACACAGCAGTCACAAGGGGGTGAGTACTCACTGACCATATTTCAGTCTGGAAGGATGACTGTGTGCGATAGGGCTCATGCTGCTTAGAGCAGGGAATTTGACTGGTATCCTTCTACTGTATGTTCCCCAGAGGTTGTGGAGGTGTCCCTGTCAGGTTTCACCTACCTCAGCTCCAAAAGTATTTCAGGGGATGGTTGTACATCGGTATTCTGGTCAGTAGTCAGGGGCATGGCCATGGGCATAGTGCACGGTGCTGCCTGTTAGTTGTGTTTGCAGGGTGGGTGTATGTCTGGCCATTGTGTATCAGCAGTTAGCTATTTACAAGTGTCTCTCCTGTTTTGTCTCCCCATCTCTGTTCTCTTGTGTTAGTTTGGTACAGCATCAACATCAGGCGAGGGAGTGGAGGCATCGGCCAGTGGGGAGGCAGCAGCCCACAGATCCTTTGAGGCTGAGACAACGGACGCCCAGGGGACCAGTGGGTGGGTGGGTGAGGGGACTTCCACGGGGGAGGCTACTACCACAGGAGGTAGTGACTATGAGACCTCCTCCGATGGGGTCCTCCGGCGGTGGCAGACCCTAGTGCACACACCACTACAGTGAGATCTTCCAGGACAATGTACATTCTATGGACTGGCCATTGGCCCTGTTAGCACTGTTTGGCTCAGTGAGCTAATAATTAAAGTTTCTGTGTGGCCTGTGTTTGGGCTGCATGCAGTTACACCCTGGTGTTTGTTTTACTTTTTTTATGGGTGTGGAGCTTTTGTATGTACTATGGTCAAGTTGCAGTGGCCTTCGGTCAGGTACGTACCTCTTGTGCTGCTAGGAAGGGTTGGGGGGGCGTTGCAGTGTGGGTGGGGTGGCTGGATATGTACCTGTGCCCTTTCCTCCCTTGTGTCTTAGGTTAGGGTACTAACCGTTGTCGTCTTCATCGGCGGTCTCGGTCGTGTAGGTATATGGCAAGGAGCAAGGCTGGCATGATCAGCGACTCTCTGACCACGGCTGCCGCTGCACATACTGTGGAACTTCAGTGAGTGTTTCCTTATATTTTGTTCATTTCCGCCCTGGCTTTGTGTGGCGGTGGTTCCCGCCCCGGAACTGGCACGGAATGGTGGTTCAAAATTTGATGGGCGGGTTGGGCCTCTCCGACGGCCTGTGGGCAGACTCTGCCGTCGTCAGCGGGACTCCTTTCCTGGTGGTGGGTGGTTCGCGGGATGCGTGTGTTTCGTTGGGATCATTATTTGGCGGTCCGGACCGCTCCTCTGTTGGCGGTTTCTACCCCCACCGCCGGCGTAGCGGAACGGACCGCCATGTTCATAATGAGGGCCTTAGTCTCTTTTTTGGAGATTTTCTTTACCGGGACAAACCTGCAAATCAGGCCGGGTCGCGGTTGAGGCAAGCTAGCTAGAGTTGCCACGGCGGGTCGGTCCCTCTATGGATCTTTTTTCCAGAAGTTCTCCAAAGTTCTCCAAACTTCTGGATCTTCTTCCAGATGTTCTTTTAAGGTTCTTTTGAGGTTCACAGCTCACCCCAAGGTTTCAGAAGCTCTGAGATGCTCCTTGAGGGTGTGGACTACAACTCCCAGAATGCACCTGACGCAGACGCCTTCTTGGCCACTGGACAGTGGTCAGCTGATTGGTTTCTTCAGGAGTTGGTACAGAGGACTCTGGTTAGCACATTTTCACCTGTATCAAACAGGGAGTCCCTCCTTGAACCAGTTGAAGCCAGATAAAGTCCTTCTTGTGGTGAAGTCAAAGTTTGAAGCTGGTGCAGTCCTTCTGAGTGCATGGTCGAGGTGCAGGCCAGGGTTCCAGCAAGCCAGTCCTTCTTCTCCTGTAGTTCTTCCTTGTTGGAATCTGATGGGGATCTGAGGTGTGGGTGCAGGTTTGTCAGTTTTATCCTTGCTCCTGGGTGAAAAACAGGAGGGTCCTGGTTCTCCAATCAGGGGCAGGGTCCTTCCCCCTGTGATGACCACTTCTTGGGAAGTGTGGCAAAAATCAATCCCAGGGAGCAACATTCCTCAAAAATCCATCATGGTTGAAAGTGATTTTGGGAGGTTACATCTGGCAGAGCCCACCCACTGGTGTGGCTAAAAATCCCAAACACACCCTTTCCTGCCCTCTCCTAATCGAATCAAGGAGGCACCTAATTGTCTGGGTTTACAGGGTTGCTCCAAATGTCCTTCTCTGCCTTTGAAGACCAGTTTGGCAGCCCTCCCCCTTCCTCCTTCACCATCTGCTGAGGGGAGATCTCCTCCCCCAGGCACATCTCTTTGTGCTGAGCCAGGCTACTTCAGACCTCATCAAGGCAGCCTGGCCAGGCTGCCAGAGGCTGGCCAATCAGAGCACAGCAGCAAAAACACTGCAGGGCTGAAGTTGCAACTTTTCAGGTAAAGTTTAAAACTCTTTACCTGAACAATTAATTTGATACCAAACTTCTGGTATCTGTTACTTAAGGAGATTTTTAAAATGAAAATAAAGTCTCCCCATTCTAGCCTATGGAGGCCATTCACTACAATGACGAAAAAAATGAATTTGGCTGTTTTACCTCACCAGGGCTTATAAAACTATTTTATAAGGTCCCTGCTTATAGTTACATGGCACCCAGCCCTAGAGGCACATAGGGCACACCTTAGGGGTGAATTATATGTAACAATAAGGTAGTTTAAGACTGTGGGACTACTTTTAATTCCAAAGTCGAATTTGCAATGTAACTTTAATTGAAAAGCAGCCAGCAAGGCAGGCCTGCCTTTAAAATGACACTGGGCATCTCAGCAGTGCACCTATGGGGGCACTACCTATGCTAGGGTCCCTAAACCTCCATGCCCTACCATATACTAGGGACTTATAGGTAGGTTAATTTTTCCAATTATAATTAGCCTAATTTGCATATCCACTTTACACAGAGCACTGGCCCTGGGACTTGTAAGCAGTACCCAGGGCACAGCCAAGAGTCAGTAACTACCATTATCTGTCCACAAAGTTTGGGGATGACCAGGGCAAAAAGAAGGAATTTTCTCTCTCTCTCTCTCTCTCTCTCTCTCTCTCTCTCTCTCTCTCTCTCTCCCTCTCTCTCTCTCTCTCTCTCTCTCTCTCTCTCTCTCTCTCTCTCTCTCTCTCTCTCTCTCATAGTTATATGGGCTTGGCTGTAGGCCTTGTGGACAACCCCCATTGCGCATGGCCAAAGACAGTGACCGACATAGGGTTGGGTAATTATAGAGGTTACAGTGACGTTATAGTTGGGAAATGAAATTTAAAAAAAAATTGAAATTTACTTCAAAACACAAAGGTTTGAGGGACTTTATAGTTAAGTTCTGATTTAATCATACAAACCCTTACAAATTCACCAGTTATAGTTAAAGCTATTTCAAGTAACTATAAATCGCGCCCTCACCCTGCACTGCTAATTACCCCAGATATTACAGCAATCATGATATCTTTTATGATATCAGTAATAATATCACTGCTACATTTGTTGGTAAATTATTCATAAAAAAAAGTGCATGGCAGGGTCGTGAGTGCTTGTCCCTCACCCTGACAAGGACTATGGTTGCTGCTTGAGTAAGGTTTTACCCCCTTCAACCAGTAGCCCAATTTTTTACACATAGCAATTTCAAAAATATTTTGGTGTTTTGCTCACATTGATACATTTTGCTTAACATTGTAATGCTGTTCTAAAAGGTGACACAAGTAAAATGCGAGCCATTTGGGACTTATTTATGCAATGCCAATGAAGTTATATGTTAAGGTTTTGCGCAGGCTGTTGTGTGCTGCAGTCAGAGCAAACCACTGTATGCATATACTTAACACTATAAGGCCCATATTTATACTCTGTTTGCGCCAGATTTGTGTCATTTATTTTGGCACAAAATCAGCGCAAACCATCTCTATATTTATAATTTGGCGCTAGACCCGTCTAGCACCAAAGTTCTGGTGTTTGAGTCATTTTTTGTACGTGAAAACCTACCTTGCGCTAATGACATGCAAGGTAGGCGTTCCCGTGCAAAAAATGACTCTAAGGCATGTGCGCCTTATTTATCCTCCGGCATCAAAATGACACACAGGAGGAGGCGATCCTTAAAACAAGGCGCCCAACTGGATTTGCACAGTTATTTAACGCCTGGGTCAATGCAGGTGTTAAGGGACCTGTGGGCTCATTTCCATGGTGGGAGACCATGGAAGCGGTCCACAGGTGCCCTTCCCTGCACCCAGAAACACCCCCTGTCACCCTAACCCACCCTTGGAGGACACACATGGATGTGGGGACCCATCCATGGTGAGTGCAGGTAAGTATATATATTTTCTTTATTAGGTGGCATGTGGGGGCCTAACTTGGGCCCCCCTACATGCCACTGTGCCCAATGGCTATGCCCAGGGGACAGATGTCCCCTGGGCATGGACATTGGGCAGGGGGCATGACTCCTGTCTTTGCTAAGACAGGAGTAATATCCATGGGGTTTGTCAAAAAATGGCGCTAGTCAGGTTACAGCCAATATTTTTGACTCTAACCTGACTTGCACCATTCTTTGGCGCACAACCCCCAGTCTTCCTTTCACCTCCGATGCCCAGTTACAGTCATTTATTTTGACGCTAACCAGGCCGCAGCGCCGGCTAACGTCATTCCATAAATAAGGCGCCCGGCTGGTGTATTGGAATGGCGTTAGCTGGCGGTAAACGTTTTGACGCAAATCTGCGCTATCGCTGATTTGCGTCAAAAAGTGTAAATATGGGCCTAAAAGTCTTCTAGAATAGCTTAAAATAGTGCTACATAGTGTGAAAATCTACACAGCCCTTAGTAAATAATTTCCTAAGTTGTTTTCTCAATAATGTAGTTACTCTTGAAAAATAATGAATTCGAAATTAAGTGAATAAAACCATAATTCCAGTGGGCTTTACAGACAAACACGTAGCAATTTCGTGTTGAGTGTTAAAAATATGCACAAATAATTCCTGTAGACATACATGCACGAGTGAATTCACATAGACTGGCATGATAACTTACCTAAATAGCTAACTGCTTAATAAAAGGAAAATTGCATTTGTTATGTTCCTCAACAAACTTAGGACATCCACATATTATAAATCAAGATTTTCAAGAGAACTACCAACTGTGTATACCTGGGCAGCTATTATTGAGAATATTATTTGTTTTATGAATCCTGTTAGTTCTAAAAACAGGGTCTCCCAAGAGACAGCTGGTAGGAAAGCCTACTGCAAAATATGACTTGGCAGATATAAACGGTGTGGAACTGCCTAAGCTCAAGTAAATCAAACCAAGGCAGATGTTGAGAAAAAATTGCAATAAGTATACTTTATATGGAGATTAAAATTACCCATGGGTAAAACTATCTTGTTCACAGGAAATTGTGATGAAAGCTTCTAAAAAAACGCAGTGCTAGGTAAGCAATTACAGTTAAGCCATCTTCCCCATTAATCTTCTGTGTCAAACACTTCACTGTTACTTTTCTCCAGAGCATTCCTGTGCAGGCGAAAAAGAGACTTCACAACGAAATCTCAGTACTGAAAATAATAGATCAGGGAGAAACAAAACAAATGGACACAGAGGGATCCATTTATCACTGGATTGTAAAAGTGCAAAGGTGATTCAGTAAAGAGAAACAAGAACATGGCGATGGCGCATTCTTGCAATACATCAGACGTTTGTGGTCATGGAAAACATTCGATTTTATACAATGGCCCACGAAACTCTTCACCTAATCATCAATGTATTTACCAGTTCAGCTATTCAACGCAGTGAAATGTATATATCTGCCACTGAATTGGCAACAGACGTTCCATATGCATTAGACTGGTACTTCCTACTGTGTCATCTAAGCTGGGGTGTCCTTAGAAATGTAACTGTGTGTTCATCAAGGTATGTGTCTGCTCAGAGAACAACACTAGCAATACAGAGAAGAGGACATCATTCACTTTTTGATGGACTGCCGGCATCTACAAACGTTAATTAAACTACACTGGGGCCGATGTATCATCACTGGGAATGGCTATAGCGATGGCAACTCTAGGTAAGCCTTGAGGCTTGGCCCGCGGTGACAGATATTTATGCCCATCAATTAGAGTTGTGAGTACGGTATAGTCTCTTCCCAACAGTAATTAGTGCTATTAGTACACAGGTCACAGGGGAGAGGCCAATCTCTCTCTCCACACACCCTACTATGCACACCTGTCATCTGAGAGACAGAGGCATGAAAGGAGAGGCAAGTCCATATACACACCCTTTTACTCACACTAATCGTCAGAGCAAGAGGACTGGCAGGAGAATCTGTCCATGTACATACCCTACTTAGCACAGCCACCATGTGAGAAAGCGGTCTGACAGAAGAGGTCAGTGCATGCAAACACCCTAATACGTACACTTGTCATCTGAGAGAGAAGACTTCGTGGAATGGCAGTGTCTCTCCATGCACTGTACTACTATACATGCAGTGGTTTACAGTTCTGCAAGCTTCTCACAAGACCCCTTTGAAAATGACTTGGCCTGCCACAAAATGTTTTATGATCCTGTGAGACTCTTTTGAGATTGTATGGGGGGAAGGAAATAAAAAGGACAAAGGCTCAACCAGATGTTTCCATTCTTATTGCATGGTTGAAGAGATATTGTGATGTGATTAGGTGCAGAACTAGGGATATCTCAGATTGTTCTTGGTGATTTGGAGGAGAAGGAAGCCTGTTGATGCTGTGCTCAGCTGTATATACCAAACCGCTCTAAATGCAGGTAAGTAGAAATATATTTAGTTATCACTAAGTGTTAAACCTTGTGTTAAAAGTTGAATATTCAATCTTCATGTAGTTGTAAATGAAAGAAGCAGTGTTTCTGAAATTATAGAACAAAGCATCTGTAAAGTGTTAACACAAGTCCCAGGGTTTTTATGGACCTTACTGTGCACATATCTTACTACCATGAAATGGATGTTTGAGTGGAGATATTGTCATTTCTATAGTAAAACACTGTGCTTAATGCTAGGAAAGGCATTGAAGGAGGAGTGTGTTACTTTATAGATTACTATGGTACCATTTTTGGAAACATGTTATTACATAATTGTGGATAGAACAGTGCAGTGTTTGATGTTGTGGAATTTTTTAACACGTAGGAGTAAAGTGCATATAAACATGTGATTTTAGGTAACAAATGTGAAATCTTCACAGAATGTAGTTATGTACCATTGTTATCAATCACTGATCATCAAATAACTTTATATTGTTTGATTATTTTGTCTTTTTTAGGGAGAAAGTGGATGACAGGAACTCTGAAAAACAGAAGTAAAATACCACACAATATATAAAGGGGTAAAACAATAATGGACCCCCAGCGCCTCCTTGCACCACATTAGCGTCATTTTTTCTTTATACTAGTGTAGCCCAACGAGGCCAAAATCACTGTGCCAAGGGGCATATTTAAATTAAAAAAGTCTCTAGTGCCACCTTGCGCCACATTAGCGTACTTTTTTTTACTCTAATGTGGCCCAACGGGGCCAAAACCCCTGCAACATATTAACAAAGTGCCATGCATTGCGCCACTTTGTAACCCTTTATGCTATATTATGCCTGTGCCGGGCATAATGTATGCAAGTGGGGCATTCCCCCTATTTGGGGGGAGGCGAAAAAATGGCACAAGGAAATCTAACAGATTTCCTTGCTTCATTTGTTACGTCACTTTTACCGCCTGCTCAGAGCAGGCATTAAAAGGGGGCTTCCATTATTTATTATGGACCCTTAGGTAGTCTGCAGGAGTAGTGCCTATATTTTGGCCCTACTCCTGCAGAGTACATCAATAGGGTAATAAGAAATTATGCTATTACCTCCTACCTATGCCATGGTGCGCCATATATTAAATACTGCGCACACATGGTGGCGGTAGGAGGGCAGTAAAGGGAGCAAGAAAAATGGTGCAGCACACAGTGCAGAACCATTTTTCTTAAATATGCCCCCAACTTTACAAAGTGGTGCAGTACATGCACCAGGGGGACAGAAATGGTACAAATCTAAACTATTTCTTTGCGTCATTGTTCTTGGCTTTTTTAACTCCTCCTCAGTGCAGGTATTAAAAGGAGGCACACAACTGATTTCAATGGGCCTCAATGGGCTTTGCAGGATTAACATCAGCATTTTTAACACTAATCCTGCAAAGCTCCAAACTAGCGTCAAATATTTTGACCCTTGTTCCCCTAACTACTGTCATGGTAGGCCGTATCTTAAACACATGGCGGCCTTAGTGGGGCACTAAGGTGTGCAAGAAAAGTTGCACTGCAGTTGGTAAGAAAAAAGGAACAGGAACTGTGAGGAAGGTCAGGACAATAATTATTGCACAGCTGATGTTCTTCTTCCTGCCTACTGAAACATTTCCACTGTTGAAGTAGCTCGTTCTGTGTAGCTTTGCTTGTTTTAGATGAAAAAATAAGCTGCTTACACATACAGCAAAAAAGTGCTTAATTTATACAAGGAGGGTTGTTAGCTGTTTTAGCACTGAGTACCTGGCAGGCAGAGTGTCAACAGATTCAAAGGATTTGATAGCCGTTGAGGAGTTCTCAAGCCCTACAGCATGGTTAACTTAGCATGAGCAAGGTTTTGGGGGTGCATAGCCTCAAATGTAGCCACATTCTGGTGTCATTTATGCTGTATTGCACATTCCCGATACTCCTGCTAAACTCCTTTTTGCAGATATTGCTTTTTATGTATTTAGCAGATACTTTTTCCAACCTGTCCTCATTTTAAAAAATTGCTAGGAAAATGACTTCTTGGCAGGCTGAGGTAGCCGAGTTGTGGGAACAGCACTTGGCTGTTAATCTGGATTTGTGGATGACAATCTGGTGACAGAAAATCAGTAGAGAAAAATAATAATTTGTAAAATGTGTTTTCTACAGTTGTAGTTTATTAATGTTATTATTGTTTGACATATTGTTAAATTGTTTTTTAAATAAAATGTTTGAAGTTACTACTGATTTCTTTCCTTAATAGCTTTTAAAGATCTGAACATTATTACAGTCTTATAAAGTTGACCTAAAGTGCAAGTTCAATCTTCAAGAACTGCAACTGTTCTGCTGCATGCATATGCATTTTGAAAGTACTATAGAGATATTAGTGCTTCCTCCCACTGTCGAATAAATATTTTTATTGAGGAGGTAGATTTTGGCACAGAAGCAAATGCAATCTTATTGTATACTACTCACTGCGGTATGGTGATAGAGAGGGCAGTTCTTTTGCACAGCTTAGTATATATGCTTATCACTCTGGAGAGAAGTTTCAGCGCAGATTTCTGTCTTTGTGTATGCCATACTTCACATGCTTGTCTCCATAAGGTGATGTCTGAGAGAGAGGTGCTTGTGTCCTTACATTCAATGTGCACACTGGTTGTGCAAGAAACAGTTGTCAACAGAGAGGGTACTCTACATCACACTCTACTAATGACATTCATTACCATAAAGAGAGGTATGAGCAGAGACAGCAGTTTCTCCACACATCATATTTTGCACACTTATTACTCTGGGGAGATGCCTCAGCTGAGATGCCAGTTTTTTTTTTACTATCGTAGTCTCTATAGCTGTTATTAAAGATATACTTATGAGTGTAAAGATAATTTAAATTGCTTATGTTACTTGTACTTCTTGCATAATGGGTAGACTTGTGACCACAAAGAGAAGCCAATTGTCACACCCTAGTTTGCACAAGCATTATCCAAGAGACACATCACAGGAGATGGGCCTGTATCTGTACACACTATACTCTCATACTATGTTATCATGGAAGAGACTTGCCTAAGGAAACAGGGTACTTTCCCCCCCAACAGCTCACTATGCGTACCTGTCACCATGAGAAGTATGATTAGATTGATAAATTTCTCTCACATGGACTATTATTCTGCTAACTAGAGTGTTAGCAGAGAAATGGCTACTTTCCCAGGCAGCACTACATATCACTGTTGTTCTATGGAGAGGTATGAGAATAGATGCCACTAGTTCACTACACTATACTCTATATCCAGTATGTCCTGAAGATATGTGTTAGTGCAGAAGACAATGTTTTCCTACATACTTCTGTTCATATCTGTCAGGCTGGAGAGCACTGTGAGCGGACAGGAAAATCCATTTCCACACACTAATAAATATGGTTATTTCCTTGGGGAGAGGTGTCAATAAGGAGGTAAATACTTGCTATCCTTAGTATGTAACAGTAAGGTCCTTTATGTGAGGTGTGTTCCATCCCCACCCTGCTATGCAGACGAGACTGTGAAAGGTGTGAATGAGAGGCAGTGCCTCTTTACACCTTACTCTACACACCAGTTATCTTCATACAATTTTTCAGTAGGTGGGCCAGTGTCACCTATAGTCCACTAGTGAAGACTGTAAGAATTATGGGCCTCATTATGACCCTGGCGGTTACCAGACCACCAGGGTCTCGGTCAGACCACCGCCAAGCAGCAGTCCGACCCCAACATTATGATTGTGATGAAAGCGCCACAGTCAGATCACTGGCACCAGCACATTTTGGCCACCAGACAGCCTGGCGGTGTCATGGTCCAAATCTGCCAGGGCAACGCAGCAAGCAGCACTGCCCCTGGAATTTCAACCCCTCTCTGTGCTGGTGTTTATACGCCGGTTTCACTACCATGTAAATGCTGAAAGAGACTGGGGCTCCTGCACTGCCCATGCACTTGGCATGGGAAGCGCAGGGGCCCCCAGGCCAGCCTCATCGAGCTTTGCAGACAGTGATTTGCATGACAGGTGCTGGTGAACCCAACATACAACGGCCGTATTATGAGCCATCATCAGTCTAGTTCTGCGTTTCCCCCTGGGCCAGTGGGTGCTATCTCAGCGGGAAACTCATAATAGGGCCAGTGGGAATGTTGTAATTTAGCAGCGATTAGATTAAGCATTAGCAGAAGACATCTTGTATTTAACAACTATTGTGAACATTTTGCAGAATCCATTAGTATTCATGGCAGCCATTTTCTCTGCCACATGCTGCCATGTGCTCGCCGTGTGCTCTGTCCTACCTTCCTGTTAACTCCTCTTGAAATCTGTCTAGCGAACAAGTTATATTTAGCATCCCCCACTTTCGCATATGCCCAGTAAGGTCTGCAGCTGTTAGTAATTAGTAGCAAACAGTAATCTGTCTACTAGTTCTTGAAAACTGTTAGCTCCTCCTACTTATCTACTGTGCATTTCCATATGACCTTATATGTATATAAATCTTGCTTCTATGATTGTACCGCCTTCTTTGAGTCCTTGCATGGGTATAAAAGGACCATGCTCTTTTAGTTTGGCGTGCTACTTCAAACATTACCGAAGGGTGCTGTTTGAACTGTAATACCACCTCTTGAGGTTTAATAAACTTTGTCTTTTATTTCAGTTTCTATGCCAACTTCTTCCTATATGGTCTGAGGACTATGTGCAGAGAAGGGCGAACCCCTTGCACTAATAGGCCTTGCTGAGGCTTACTGACAGGAAGGAGACTGCACTGGTGGTAATAAAGTATGCTACCAAGACAAGGATATTTTCAGTTAAAATGAAAATTCCATCTTAAAAGTACGCTCGCATCAGTGTAAAGCAGTAAACACCGCCACCTTGCAGAGGATGCATAGGACTGTGCATCTGGTTCTCACATTCGGCATGGGGGAGTCAACAACACTATGGGGCATATTTAAGAGACCTTAGCGCCTCCTTGCACCACATTTGCATCATTTCTTTTGACACAAATGTGGCCTGAAGAGGCCAACAACACTGCATGAAATTTACAAAGAGTAAAATGCTTGAATTGCACCACTTTGTAACATCTTGTAACATCTTGCGCCACATTATGCCTGTGCCAGGCATAATGTATATAAGGAGGGGCTTTCTGGCACTAGGGGGGGGCGTAAAAATGGTGGAACGGAATCTATGAGATTCCTTTGCATCATTTTTATAAGCATTTTCAAATGCCTGCTAAGCGCAGGTGTTAAAAAGAGGCTCCCATTGATTACAATGGGCCTCTGGGTGCTTTACAGGATTAGCGTAATTATTTTTTAAGTTAATCCTGTAAAGCACTGGACTAGCGTAAAAAATAATGATGCTAGTCACCCTAACTACCACCATGGTGCACCATATTTTAAATATGATACTACCATGGTGGTGTTAGGGGGGCGCTGAGAAGCACAGGAAAAGTGGCGCTGCACTAGGTGCAGCCACTTTTCATAAATCTGTCCCTAAGTATTAGACGTTATTACTCTCTCAAGCGTCTATCGAGATTCATCAACAAGGTAAGGAAAGTGGTACATAGTACAGATAACATACTAAATGAAAGTGTAGGGTAGCTCTGAAAATTGCTTTTTCAAGTGACATTTTCAACAACTGTGTTTTTTGTATTTTTAACATTTTTTACTTTTGTGGAAAGTTACACATAAAAACAACATCTTCCTCAAAACAAAGAAAACAACTGAAAGTAAATGTTAAATAAACACTGTTTAGGAGGGCATTTATGATCCTGTGCAAGCCTGTGCTATGCAGTCCTGCTTTTCTCAGAAGAAAAAATAATCTACTTGCCATAAACAATAAAAAAGGGCTTTTTCTCAGATATGCCAGATTGTTATCTGCTTACTCAGTGGATACCTGGGCCGGCACACTGTCACCAAGTTGAACTGATGTAGATGCCAAGTTATCAAGCCCTGCAGCACGGGCTTACTCAGTCCGAGCAAGATGTTCAGGATGTATAGCCACATTCCAGTGGTACACTTGGAATATTGTTTGTTCTGGGTGACATGCTGAACTCTTTTTGACAGACACTTTCTTCCCACCAGGCCTCATCTCAAACAATTGCCAGACCAAGAACTCCCTGCATTGGCTTTGATTGTTGATTTGTAGGAACAGGAGTAGGATTCTCATCTGAATCAGATGATTGCATTATGATCACAGAAAATCAGCAAAGCAGAGAGGTAGACAAAAAGGTGTAATCAGAAAATAGGCAAATGATGCAACAATGAGGACATCTTTATGAAGAATGATGCAAAACTTTGCTAGTGCAGTTGTGCTTCAAAAATTGTAACGTGAGCTACCGTCATTCCCTGTCATCAGTGCGTCATATTTAAAAAATGATGAACGATGGCACTAAGGAATGGTGAGCAGCAAAAATTACGTTAACCATTGCAACATGCAGAAAGAAAAAATTACGCTAATGCTGCAAAAGTTCACTAGACCATTTTGTGGCACGTTTTTTTGCCACAAGACGGGTTAGTGTCATATTTAACCACATTAGAGTAAATACATTGGGAAGACAAGATGGAGAATGCAGGTCAGGAGAGACCCCGGAGAGATCCCAATTGGCCAAATACCAGCAAATACCAGCAAAGGGTCCAGCAAAGCCCCAGGAGATGGAGAAGAGAAAGCAGAAGTATCACTTTAGTGAGGACGAACATGACATCTTGGTCAGAGAGGTGATGGAGCACCAACACAAGCTCTTCATCACCTCCGAATTGTCAATAGGTAGGAGAAAGGTCATATGGCAGGCAATAGTAGAAGGCGTGGCAAAGGTCAGGAGGGCTATCACCGACTGCAAGAAGCGCTGGCTTGATTGCAAGCGCAGAACTAAGGAGAAACAGGCCAGGAACCAAAAGGCAGCACTACAGACTGCAGGTGTAAGTCCTGCACCACAGGAGGACCTGCATGAGCTGGAGGAGATGGTCATATCGGTCATCCCGGAGGAGCTGGTCACTGAAATCGCTGGACAGGACAATGCATACTACCAAGGACTACCACAAATGCAGAGTATGTTGCAAGGGGAGACTATCTCACAACTAGTAGAAGGGTGAGGCACACAGGACACACCCAATGCATGCTAAAGGGATGCATAGAGACACATAGGCCCTGAATCAGAATGGCCCATCGCCAGCCCAGCCACACTTGTAGTGATGCTCTGTTGTGCAATGTACTACGACATATAAATAATGTGGACTTAAGCCACTTACCATGGCTTTACACCACCATGTATATATGGAACACATTGCCTGGAAGGGACATGCAACTAGTGTGGCTGTGCCACAACAACACCCACAGGATATTGTCATTGCCCTAGATCCAACACAACATGTTCATCAGAGACTGGGACTGAAGTCAGTAGCACCCCAGGGGTGGTGTCAGGATGGCACAACAAGGCAAAATGCTTTCCTTTCTCGCTGTGTCATTGCCTTTTTCATGCCTTATGTGTTCCAACAAATGGCAGCTGCCAGGACCTTTGACTTCACATCTTTATTTCCTGATGTGTGTATGGCCCCTCAAACTCAACACCACCACCCATGGCACAGGAGGCACCACACACATTAGAGGATAAAGATGTAAAAGGGACAAAGTTCACAAGGAAAACAAACCAATAGCACCTGTCTTTGCCACATGGACAGTATCTCCTTAGTTCTGTGCTTAAGATCATGCCAATGTTGTGATAGCTAGCAATGTGCTTTCTTCACTCAATCACTGTCGACGTGTCTGCTATGTACAGTCATTGTCTCAAATCTTACCTATTGGCAATTTGGACACCTCCTCACTCATGCACACTTCCCTTAACCATGTCCCATTACCTTTTCCTCACTCCTGGTTTCTAATTCTACAACAAGTGGCTCAGGATCTCCCATACGGTCTATGAACTGGATATTGAATAACATTGAAAAATACACTTGCACTCGCAAATAAATCACCTTGTTCACATGTAACATTTCAACATTTACTGTGATCCATCAACTCAGCTAAATGTTTGTATTGTGTGAAGCTATGTCAATGAGACTAGAACATAATTACACATCTGCATTACTGTCAGACACAAAGCCACACTAGGATCCTACCATGAAAAAGGTGAATGATGGTGTTGTGGGCCACAACCAACTTCCAGAGTCTTAAATACATATATTGTACAGATATGCATGGAAGTTGACATATAGCATGTGTGGGTCTGAACCAAGTGTATGGAAATTTACCCAGAAGAGAGCACCAGTACAAATAATATGTGTGCTTCAGAAGATGCGAATCTAATCAGTGAATGGAAACTGTGAGTGTGCCAGGATACTGACCCAAAAATGTCTAATGTCATATGTGCCACAATTTCCACCAATAATACTGTCAGAACCCAGAAATGACAGTTGATGTTCCATTCTTACCTGTCCAAGACACCGTATACATACAAAAAGTGACTGGATAGAACACCGTTGCCAACAGGCATGCTAGTCCGATAAACTTCAGCTCATATACATCAATGTATATGTGGTAATGCTTTCCTTTTCCTAACACCCACTATTCTATAGCAGTACACATTGGCACTTGTGCAAAAATCAACAAAATCAACTCCTACTTCATCCACAACATAGCATTAGACATGATGTCCCTATCTTAACTCAGATGACGTCATCTCATTGGTCACACATTACATTTCATCATTGCATTGCACGTATCACACCCTCTCACACAAGACCCAGGAATGACACATGTGATGCACAAGGTGACACTTAATGGTTGCATTGGGATCTTCAAATTGGGTCACTTCTCCAGAGGTGTATGATGGAGGCCCACCTACAAAACATGACAGGAAAACATATTTTAGTGATTTGGGACTTTTATGTGCATGTATAACAGTTTCAGATTCAGCTTGTTAAGCTGAGTAAACTAGTTAACTTAATGGCAGGACAAAACAACTGCCAAACATTTATATTCTCTCTGTGAGTGAAGGGCCAGATAAAGGAGACCCCAGCACCACCAAAGCATCACTTCCCCTGATGTTTCTCTGGGGCATTTCACTGATCATATGTACATGGATTTTTCATGCATCTGTTTATTTGTGTTACACCTCCATGTTCATATGGGGCAGCCTGACACAGTATTCTGCATCAGAAGGTAATGCAATGCTTGTTGCAGTGGCCATCCCATTGTAACACCCATATGTTTTGACCCTGCCTCAGATGCGGAAGACATCTTACCCATTATCAGTGCTAAAAGACCAACAACTGCCCAGAGGTGGTGTGAGCATAGCAAAGTGTTGAGGAATGCATTGATAGATCCTTGTTTCTTGTCACTAATATGTGTGTGCCATTTCAAGGCAAACACTAGAGCTAAAATGCCATGACAGTTTCCTCATGCTCATGTAGTTGTCTCTTCCTGCATATTAACTGAATAACATTACTGATGTCTTGCCAATACTGTGTGGGCAGCCGTTGTCACCATAGTAGACCATTATTTCCAGGAAGTGATACCAACCAACACATATACACTCCCTTCAACACAGACACACTTGTACTGTGGTCCAAGTAAGCCAGAGTTGGTGCTGGTTTCAGAGTAATGTGCTAGTGTTGCTGCACACAGTCTGTAAAATGGGACAGGCCAGTGGTACAAATTGAGCACATGTGTATCAGACAATAGAAACATTATGGGGTGTATGTGATACACAATGTACACAAAGAGGAATGTGCAAGTAGTCTGGACTCGGTGTCTAGCTAATCTGTGCCTCGCAATTGTCCTTGTGGCCCTTAGTGCCTTCCTTTCCCCCACCATCTGTGCGCCATATGAAATATATGGCACACCATTGCCAGGGTAGGGGGCAATTGCGTCATTTCATATAGACACATATTATGTACTCAACAGGACCAGGAGTGGCACCAGAAAAATGGCACTACCCCTGCAGAGTACAGCAATAGCATTAAAAAGTAAGATGCTACTGTTCCTAACCTGCGCCATGGTGTGTAGTAAGTTACATACCGCGCACATATGGTGGTGTTATTGGTCACAAGAAAATCTGTGCCCCCCTGACATGAATTGCCACTTTTCCTAATTGTATTCATTGACAAAAATGGTTAAAGTAATGTTCAAGTTAGGTGAATTTCTTAGTGACAACATTAATGCTTTCAACTAAAAATACACAGAAATATACCAGTTACATAGTAAGCGTCACTAACTATAACTTGCATCCCCACCATGCACTGCTTACGACCTCACAAATGACATCATGCATGACATGTTCTTTGACATCATTTATTATATCCCTGTTGACATATATCTCATCCTGAACAATTTGTCCTGAATGCATAATCTAATATACTATATTACCTACTGGAGGTCACCAGTAGGTAGGTATAGCTAGGACCCAGTTTCATGTTAAATGTTTCACGAATATTCACAACATTTTCAACAAAACTTTGCCAATCAATTCAGCTGCAGTTTGAGAAGTTTTGAGGTTATTCATCAAGTGAAGACTGAGCAACAGGGGGTCCCAAAATTTATTTTCCTATGCAATATCCTCTTCCTTGATCTGCCGGGCCCTGAGGGTTGGGTCCCGGAGGCCAAACCCGGTGCATGGCCCTCCTCCCCATTACAAATTGACTAGTTCCTGGAAGATAGCGCCCCTCCCCATTTGAAAACATGGAGATCCCAAGGGGATGTGACCGGGGCCAAATAGGCTCATGGAAGGGGAATGAAGGCCCCTCTTTCCCCTTATAAAATGGCCATGCCCTTGGAGATGGGGTCCCCAGGGCCAAAAATTATCCAGGGGAGGGGCTGCATGCACCCCTCTTCAGCCAGGAATCAGCCCGGGGAGGGCTGCATGCACCTCTCTTTATTTACAACATGGCTGGGCCATGAGAGCTGTATGTCTGTATGTATGTATGTATCGGAGATTATATATAAGTTCTCTCTTGTTTTTTTGCATATATATATATATATATATATATATTTATATATATATATATATACATATACATATATATATATATATACATTGAAGATGTAATATAAATGTGCAGGACCACCACCACCAAGATGCAGTGTATTTAATGAAGTAATCAGATGCCTGCAATCATTTGCTCAACCAAACCATTTGGCCTGTGACCAAAGACGAGATGTCTGAAATGCGTAAGGCCTGGATAATGTGTCAATAATTCTTTGAATGTTACTGGCTTTGCTGCTTTCGCAAATAAATTGCAACCTGTTGAGAGTGTGCTTTCTGTCCACAACTTTGTTTTGCACTTGATTTAGGGCCTGCACAGCCATGAAAGCAGCACCACTGCAGATAGAAAGCAGGTCTGTGTGACTTTACCATATCGTCATATAAAGAGCAACAGGAGGAAATAATTTCATCAAAACTCCGTAACTGTGCTTTGAATTCACCTACTAAGATTTTTAAATGTGCTTTTATGTGTGTTTGGCTGCAGCAACCTACTAAGACAGAAATGTTCATCTACTAAAGATTTAATATAATTGTGCAGGACGACCACTACCAAGATGCATTGCGTAACTCACCAGAGTATTTCATTAAGTAATCAGGTACCTGCAATCAACCTGTTGAGAGTGCGCTTTCTGTTTTGCATATATATATATATATATATATATATATATATATACATACATATATATATATATATGTATATATATATATATATATATACACATATATATATATATATATATATATATATATATATATATATATATATATATATATATTACCTACTGGTGGTACTAATAGTTAGGACCATGTTTTCACAGAAAAAGCGTTTTTTCACTTGCCTATATGATTGCCACCATTTTACAAATCTTGTCAGAGTCACCAGATCCTCGGGTCTGTGCACGTTCCCAACACTTCCACCACAAGACAGCTCCAATACTGTGATTAGAATTGTCACAGAGTCTAAGAGAGTCCAAGTGGGGAAAAGGGGATTAGGAAGGGAACAGTTGGGAAGGAGACCTGTAGGAAGCAAAAAGGTTAAAACACACAATAACAAGATTATATCATATTAATCAGTACTAGGCTATGACTCTAAGCATTGTCATTCTGAAAACATGGACAACCTAAGCATAGAATTAAATAACTAGGCTTCAAGATGACTGGATACCTGTGAGGGAATCAAGAAAGGTTAAATGCAACTTTCAAATTCAAGTATTATCTTTTGCATGAGGATCAGGAAATAATCTGAATGATTTCTAAACCTTCATATGAATCGTGTTTGATTAACTTATTATGTACACACATCATCACATCTAGAACTCTAGCATTTTTGTATTCTCAAAATTGCCAGAACATGAATTGCGCACTTTGCAGATTTTCACAAAGGTTGTACATACCATGGAATGATTGTGCACCATGAATTACATAAGTTAGACTCAAGAAATAAATCATGCGTCTTGCCGACTCAAAAGCCACCAAGTAAATGCCATGAAGTGGTAGCACATAATGAACACCGTGATTTTAAACATAAGAAATGAATTGCGCGTATTGCCGATTTGAGCACCCCCAAGTAAATGCCATGAAATGGTAACGCTCACTAAATAGCATGAGTTCAACACAAGTAATGAATCGCTCATTCTGCCGATTCGCATGTCAGCCAATAAATGTCATGAAATGGTAACACACAATGAATATCATAAATTAGACACAAGAAATTAATTGCGCGTCTTACCGATTCGAATGCCACCATGTAACTGCCAAGAAATTGTAGCGCACAATGAATATCAAGGGTTAAAGCATGAGGAACAAATCACGCGTCTTGCCGATTCGAATGCCACCATGTAAATGTCAAGAAATGGTAGCGCACAATGAATATCAAGGGTTAAAGCACGAGGAACGAATCGCGCGTCTTGCCGATTCGAATGCCACCATTGTACTGCCAAGAAATGGTAGGGCACAATGAATATCAAGGGTTAAAGCATGAGGAACGATTTGCGCGTCTTGCTGATTCGAATATTAACATGTAGATGCCAGAAAAACCCAGAGCACATTCACACACACAAGGTAAAATCTCTCAACATGAAAATTAGGCCCAAGAACTCGGATGCCTTTGAAAACGGGATCGGGGGCCCAGCCCGACCTCCGTCTTACCGCCCTGATCAAGGATCACTAATGTAAATGAAGGGCAAAGGCCCGGAAGATCAAAGTAGGCCTCCGGAACAGGAGCTCAGGAAGTTGCTGCTGCTCTGCACCAGGACCTCTGAATAGTGAGCACGTGGAGCTGGGCTATCTCCCTTTTATAGAGTCTTAGCCCAGCCCACCAACCACACCCAGGCATGCTGAAGGGAAAGCTTCTAGAAGGCCCTGGAAGGGGACCACACCCTGACACAATCTGAAAGCTTGTAGCAGTACATTGCATGTGAACAGTATTTATATGCATGCTGAACATAGTTCTTCAGGATTAAACTCTGCAATGCAAAAGGTTAAACAACATCATATCAGTACAATGCATAAATTATGTTAGCTTGAAATTGTTAGGTTTTTGCATTTTAATCGCCCGTAGAGTGCACACTGCCCTGATGTTGAGAAATCTTCACTTCTCTTTTTTTTTCAAGTGTGCTGGAGTATCATGAGAGAGGGTAAAAAAGTGCATTTACCCATGTTAATTCCTATAGCGGCTTTGAATTGAACATGACAACAGCCCTAACCATTGGAGGGAACTACACCAAATTTGGCAGAAAGGTAGCTTTTATGCAGATTACATTTTTTGTTATTTTGTGTAAGTCAGTTCAGTAGCTTAGAAGAAATTAAAAGGAAACCAAATGTTTATGTTTGAGGTGCAATGGCTTTGCAAACCCTCCCGATCTCATAGAGAGATCTGATTGGCTGCCAACACTTCCATCAGGAAATGTCAGAAACCATTTTGAGACTCATATTCAGCCAAGTCTCACAAAAAGATGAAAACATTTTTTAAAAGGGGGCAGGGTAGTGTCCCCCAGGGACCCTCCCCCCAGGCTTAACAGTATTTTTGAAAATCACAGTGAAAATTTCAGTGGATCTGCAAATTTCACTGTGATTTAAAAAATAAAGCAAGCGTGGCCTCCCATGCTTGCTTTCCCTCCAACCCAGTAGGTAAGGTCCTGAGGACATAGCATAAAAAAGGGGGGGCATACCGGGCCCCTCCAGAGATTATGAAAGCTCTGAGAACCACCACCTCCTCGGGGCACTGTTTACAATGTGTACAGGGTGGCACCTTCCATGCCCCAGGGACCACACATCCCAGGGGAAAAACATTTACTTTTAATGGGGGGGGGGGGGCTTCCCAACATCCACCACAATGCTGGGGAATGCCACCTCCTCAGGGATAAATAGGAAATTAAAGCCGGAAGCCCGCATGGTCCTCCTGCAGCTCCTGGGACTGCGACATCCCTGGAACAATTCATTCAAATTGAGGAATTGATGGCCCCTCCACAACCCCAGGTACCGCTACTTCCTCAGGACTGGAAAAATAAAATAAAGAAGGTCGGCCATGCACCCCAAGTCCTGGGATCACCACCTTCCCGGGGCTAACTTAAAAGTTGCAGGGGAGCCCTAGATGGCCATGGGTACAGCCACCCCCCCAGGGCTAGCTCTTGCTATCTCCAGAGGTGTCAATACTCACGAGGTATCTGTTTGCTTCTGCTTGGTGGGTGCTGTCAAGTCCCACCAAGCAATAGCAACCATAATTCATCTGTTCCCTTGCACACAAATATATGTGCAGGGAAACAGATGAAAACATTGCACAAGCAGGGAGCTGCTATTTCAAGCTTCTCCCTTCTTGCGGAAGCAATATTGACTCCCGTAGGATGTGGGGGGCCGGCTAGAACCGCAGGGACCTCCAGGCTTCCCCCATGGTCCTGTCTCTCTTTCTCTCTCTGTCTCTCTCTCTTGCTCTCTCTCTCTTCCCGCTCTCTCTCTCTATCTCTCCCGCTCTCTCTCTCTTGCATCCTATAAAAGTTTTGAAGAGAAAGAGAGATTGTTATTACAATGGTCTCTCCATGCATTAACTTCAAAGTATCACACTGGCTAGGTGTTTGGTTGCAAATGTTATAATTCTGTTTTGAGGCACAGCAGAAGAGAGCCTATTGTACCCTACTGGTAAAGCTCTTGGGCTGCCACACATTAGATTGAAAGCTCAAATCTTGTTATTCATGGTAGGTTGTTGATTTACTAACATATTGAATGTTCAAAATTCTTAGTGATGGAATATTTACATCATTTGCTATTGAAATTTTTGGGTTGAATGTCATATATATGTCTGGAAACTGCGTAGCAAGGAGTCAACTGGGGTTGAAGCAGGGTTGGGTAGTTATAGGGGATTGACTGGAAGGTTTGGCCTGTGGCCAACACAACCTCTGCACGGAGTTGAGTTGGATGGTGATAGAGGTTTGGCTGCAGCACAGCAGTGGCTGGATTAATATAGTATAGTAATTCAAATCACTTCATGTAAAAAAAACATAGAAATTCACTAAAAAAACAAAGATTACAGGGACGATATAGTTAGAAAATAGAAATAGAAATAACATAGTATCTCACTTAAAAATCGTAAGTTTACAGGGCCGTTCTACCTAGGCTCTGCGTTAACTCGCACAAAATTTCTGAGGTTAGAGTTATTTTAAGTAACTATGGGCCAGATGTATAAAAGCATTTTGCATTCGCAAACGGTGCGAATGCCCTTTTGCGAATGCAAAATGCCATTTCAGAATGTATGGAATACATTCTGAATGCAATTTTAAGGAATTGCTAAAATAGCGATTTCTTAAAATTGCGACCCTGTTTAGAGAGTCACAAATTGCGACTCTCTAAATTATAAATCGTAAATATGGATTCCTTATTTGCGACTTCTTAGCACATGTATGAAGCCATTCCTAAATGCGATTTTGGCATTTAGGAATCGCTAATTACCACCAAGTTGAACTTGATGGTAACCATGTACAAAATTAAAAAATGCATTTAAAATGCATTTTTAAATTGTACATGTAAAGCACACATGCCCTTTTGGCATGTGGGCACCTTACATGTTCCCCCAAAAACTTTTGTGGTGCAGCAGAGGGGGCCTTAGCCCCCAGCACCCTGGGGTTTTGCATTTCCAAAATTGCGATTTGTGGTTCAGAAATCGCAATTTTGGAAATGCAAAAAGTTTGCAGATATGGGCCAACAGGCCCATAGCTGCGGATGGGGCCTTTATCCCAATTTGTGATTCGGTAATAGCATTTGCGATTTTTAAGAAATCGCTATTACCGATTCGCAAATGTGATACATGGCACTTTGCGAGTCGGAAAAATCGATTTCTTAAAAATCTCTATTTCCGAATCGCAAAGGGCCGTGATGACACATCTGTCCCTTTAACATGTGGCCTAAGGTAACTTTGACTTGCACCCTTGCCATGTAGGCTAATTATCACAGATGTTACAGCATTCATAACTGCTTCTATAATGTCATTAAAAACAGAAATGAAACACTGCAGTCAAAATATTGAAGAAAAAACTGTACATGTGGGGGCACGAGTTTTAGCTACCTTAGGGCGCAAGTTATAGTTACTTGAAATAACTATACCTGCTGCATTTCTATGGTTTTATGAGAGTAAATTCAGGGGCCTTCTTATTCGCAGTTGTTTGACCAAGTAACTGGCGGCCATTTTATGCATCCAGCCAGTGTGTCTTAATCATAGGCCTGCATGGGTTCTTCTTTGTTCTCCTTGCTCCATGTTGTTGTTATTTGACCATGTGGCTTGCAGCCATTTTGTGCATGCAGTCAGTGTTCCCTTGACATAGACTTGCATTGTTCTTTCCTAGTTCCCCATGCCTCCTTCCTCATTGTTGTCATTGTTTGACCATGTGGCTGGCAGCCATTTTGTGCTTGCAGCCAGTGTTCCTTTGCCATATTCTTGCATGTTTTCTTTCTTTGTTCCCCATGCTTCTGTGCTTCTTGTTGTAGTTGTTTGACCATGTGGCTGGTGGTTATTTTCTTCATCCAGCCGATGTCTCTTTCCCATAGGCTTGCATGTGTTCTTTTTTCCCCAAGCCTCCTTGCTCCTCGTTGTTCTTGTTTCACCATATAGCTGGTGGCCATCTTGTCCATCCAGCCATTGTCCCTTTCCCATGGGCTTGCATGTGTTCTTTGTTTGCCATGCCTTCTTGCTCCTGGTTGTTGTTGTTTGACTACATGGCCGGCAGCCATTTTGTGCAGGCAGCCAGTGTTCCTTTGCCATGGGCTTGCATTTGTTCTTTCATTGTTGACCATGGCTCCTTGCTTCTTGTTGTTGTTGTTTGACCATGTAGCTGGTAGTTATTTTGTCAATCTAGCCAGTGTCTCTTTGTCATGGGCTTGCATGTGTTCTTTGTTCCCCACGCTTCCTTGCTCCTTGTTGGTCTTGTTTCACCATGTGGCTTGTGGCCAGTTTGTCCATTTAGCCACTGTCCCCGTCTCATGGGCTTGCATGTGTTCTTTGTTTGCCATGCCTTCATGCTCTGTTGTTGTTCGACTATGTGGCTGGCAGCCATTTTGTGCAGACAGCCAGTGTTCCTTTGCCATGGGCTTGCATTTGTTCTTTCTTTTTTCACCATGGCTCCTTATTTCTTGTTGTTGTTGTTTGACCATGTGGCTAGCGGCCATTTTGTCCATCCAACCAGTCTCCCTTTGTCATAGGCTTGCATGTGTTCTTTGTTTGCCATGCTTTCTTGCTCATTCTCATTGTTAGACCATGTGGCTGGCAGCTGCTTTTTGTATCCAGCCAGTGTGTCTTTGCCAACATACATACATTATTAATTATTGGTCATTTGTTTATTTCAATTTAAATTTTTCATTGGTATTTTCTATTTTTTATTTTTTTCTGTTGTTTTTTAATTATTTTTATTATATTTTTATTTTATGTTTTTATTTTACATTTTTTTTTATATTTAGTTTTTTATTTCATTTTTTTAATTTTTAGTTTTTTAATTTCTCGTTTTTTTGTTTTAATTTTAATTTTTGTTTTAATTTTATTTAATTCTGCATTTTACCTTGATCCACCCATCCATATCATTCCTCCATCCATCCACCAAAGACACACAGCCGGACTACAGCATTTGGTTTCTTTAGATACATATTAATTCCATTTCCTTCTGGACACCCAGGATTTTTTTGAATGATTATTCCATTTCTCCTGGACCACCTGCTGCTCTAGCATGCCAACTGCAACCTTTTTCAGGAGATGTGTGCCTGCCACACCAGCCTCTGGGATGAACCTGGTAGCAGTACTCCTTCATCAACAGCACCACCCCAAACTGAGCCTAAGCCCAAGACCATGTCTTTAAGTGAGGCAGCCATTGCAATCAGATGCAGCTGATGAACAGTGATATTGAATTGCATTAGTTCCTTTCGCAAAGTAGTACCAATCATTTCAGGAAACAGAGCAAGGTGTACAGCAGCCGCAGCCAGCAATAGTAGATATTCTCAAAGTAGGAGCAGAACAGGAGTAGAACAGAAGGTCAAGATTCCTGGTGAGCATGAACCTCCTCTTTTACAATCAATGGCTCCCAGATCTCCAACAAGAAAAAGGAAGGGTACTAATTCACCGTCTTCTCCAAGCACCACTTCTAATGATGATGATGATAGGGACATGGAGTGGAGTCCAGGAGACACCAGGAAAGGCAAGTGAAAAGAAAATTTCCAGGAAGCCTTAGAATCACAGAAAAGGGATGATGATGAGGAGGCTAATGATGAGCTTGTCATTGTGGAAACTGTCACGGAGTCATCGGGCATAACTATCTAGACTTCTCTGAGGGATGTGGCACAGGGAGCAGTGGCAGATCCCATACTTTTTAGGACCCAGCAGAGACCTGCACCAACCCGTACCTCAGTCAATGTATTCACTGCAGAGAGACAATTGACACACCCACCTTCCTCCAATTCTTCTTCGGGCAATGGCAGTGGACCAATAAGAAAGTACTTCTCCCCAGTTTGGAACTTTTTACGATTGGCAAACAGAAGGGATATTGGGATATGCTCCACTTGCCACACAGGCATTTGTCAAGATAAGCCTTGTTGACATTATGATATTAGAGGCCAGAAGATCCATGTGAAAAGACACCACGCAATCCAGTGGGAGTAGCACCTAAAATATTTGCAGAACATGGTCATGGTGGTGAAGGTGAGTAGAGCCAGGAAACATCAGCTACAACTAGTCAAATTAAGGTGGAAGGTGAGGAAGAAAAGGGTAGCGTCCTCATGCAAAGCATCCCTGTCCCCAGCAGTGCACCAGAATCACCTGCTTCAGTGATCTCACAATATCACAGGAAGACTGAGAGTCAAATGGAGATACCACAACATACGGTGACTGCACTATGACACACATTGAATCTGCCAACACCTAGATCTCGAAAGTCTCCTGCGTCAGTGGCCCTACAAAAGAAGAAAATTGAGGCTACAATCATGGGCATGTTTAGGCAGAAGGGGCCCTACAACCACCCGAGGCATGTTTGTACAATGGGAAAATGGAAACAATTTCAGTGCTGCAACTCCTCCTTATTTCGTTTGTGGAAGGGGTGGGATTCTTAGTGTTTATGGCAGCCATGTGCCCAAAATGGACGGTTCCAAGTTGGACCTATTTTGCCAGAGGTGCTGCTCCAGCACTGCCTCATGCTGTGCTGCAATTGGTTGTACAATCTTTACAGTAAAGTGTTCTATCCACCTGACAGCAGGCATGTGAACCAGTTGTCAGACGATGGATTACAGGTGCATCACTGCATACTGGATCTCTTTTGTGGGGGTAAAGTAAAGGCTATCTACCGGTCTTAGCACTGAAGACAGTTTAAGTGCGTTCAACGGCATGCAACATTAGCCATATTTGCCATTGAGAAATCACACACAACTGCAAACATCTTGGGCAAATTTAATAGCAAGGTGTCTGAATGGCTGTGACCCAGAGATCTCTGAATTAGAATTGTTGCCACAGACAATGGCAGTAACCTAGTCAAGGCCAGGGCAGACAGTGGCTATTTCAGAGGCCTGTGTTTGGCAGATGGCATCATCCTGCTTTTGCAAGACTTTCTCAGAATAAAAAGACCAAGGCGGAAACATACTGACCTCCTGCAACTGAATCTGCACTCATCTATTCTTGTAAAGCCCGAAAACAGTTATTTTATTCAGCATGGTAACAGAGCTGGAACTCAACCTATTATATTCTGCAATGTCTGTTTGAGTAGTACAGATGACACATGACTATGTCATTCTAAGAGAAGGGGATGTAATTGGGAAAGCTATGACCATGGAAGCAGACTTTTCTTTTTTTTTTTTTTTTTTGGGGCCAGGTAGGGAGTTCCCGTCATGTTCCGCAGTTAGAATCATTGACTGCAACCAGGGGGTATTGCAAATGGTGCAAGCTTGGGGAAAAGTACTGTGAAGACACTGCCTGCCTGGATTAAGGAGTGACTATGGCAGCGACAGG
This sequence comes from Pleurodeles waltl, assembly GCF_031143425.1. NCBI lineage: Eukaryota > Metazoa > Chordata > Amphibia > Caudata > Salamandridae > Pleurodeles > Pleurodeles waltl. Next base: position 234,274,762 of record NC_090438.1, on the reverse strand, counting down.
TTGAAGCTCAGAGCCAGTTACTGCAACAAGATGGAACAGGGTATCCGGTATTCAGAAGTGCCTGGATGGGCTTTGCCCTACAGCTCTCCTCCTCTCCCTCCCTCGCTCGGCCCCATCTCACCAGCCTGTTTGCTTGGATGCCTTGGAACTACTGCTAAAAAGGAGGATTGAGGTGGAGATTCAGTAAGCGGACTACAGGTAGAGCAATGGGCCCGGGTTTAGGAAGAACTAATGCAATAATAGGGGTTGAGTAAGGAATTGCACGCTACTGATGATCGGCGGTAAGTGTGGCTACTATATTTTTCTGCATGTTTTTAAGTGTGCTGATCAGTCCCAAACCAGTGTTGTGAGAAGGTAGCCTCTTTCTAGCCTTGTTACCCCCACTTTTGGCCTGTTTGTGAGTGTATGTCAGGGTGTTTGTCACTGTTTTCACTGTCTCACTGGGATCCTGATGGCCAGGCCTCAGTGCTCATAGTGAAAACACCATGTTTTCAGTATGGTTGTTATGTGTCACTGGGATCCTGCTAGTCAGGACCCCAGTGCTCATAGGTTTGTGGCCTATATGTATGTGTCACTGGGACCCTGTCACACAGGGCCCCAGTGCTCATAGGTGTGCATGTATATGTTCCCTGTGTGGTGCCTAACTGTCTCACTGAGGCTCTGCTAACCAGAACCTCAGTGGTTATGCTCTCTCATTACTTTCAAATTGTCACTAACAGGCTAGTGACCAATTTTACCAATTTACATTGGCTTACTGGAACACCCTTATAATTCCCTAGTATATGGTACTGAGGTACCCAGGGTATTGGGGTTCCAGGAGATCCCTATGGGCTGCAGCATTTCTTTTGCCACCCATAGGGAGCTCTGACAATTCTTACACAGGCCTGCCACTGCAGCCTGAGTGAAATAACGTCCACGTTATTTCACAGCCATTTTACACTGCACTTAAGTAACTTAAAAGTCACCTATATGTCTAACCTTTACCTGGTAAAGGTTAGGTGCAAAGTTACTTAGTGTGAGGGCACCCTGGCACTAGCCAAGGTGCCCCCACATTGTTCAGAGCCAATTCACTGAACTTTGTGAGTGCGGGGACACCATTACACGCGTGCACTACATATAGGTCACTACCTATATGTAGCTTCACCATGGTAACTCCGAATATGGCCATGTAACATGTCTATGATCATGGAATTGCCCCCTCTATGCCATCCTGGCATTGTTGGTACAATTCCATGATCCCAGTGGTCTGTAGCACAGACCCTGGTACTGCCAGACTGCCCTTCCTGGGGTTTCACTGCAGCTGCTGCTGCTGCCAACCCCTCAGACAGGCAGCTGCCCTCCTGGGGTCCAGCCAGGCTGGCCCAGGATGGCAGAACAAAGAACTTCCTCTGAGAGAGGGTGTGACACCCTCTCCCTTTGGAAAATGGTGTGAAGGCAGGGGAGGAGTAGCCTCCCCCAGCCTCTGGAAATGCTTTGTTGGGCACAGATGTGCCCAATTCTGCATAAGCCAGTCTACACCTGTTCAGGGACCCCTTAGCCCCTGCTCTGGCGCGAAACTGGACAAAGGAAAGGGGAGTGACCACTCCCCTGACCTGCACCTCCCCTGGGAGGTGTCCAGAGCTCCTCCAGTGTGCTCCAGACTTCTGCCATCTTGGAAACAGAGGTGCTGCTGGCACACTGGACTGCTCTGAGTGGCCAGTGCCACCAGGTGACGTCAGAGACTCCTGCTGATAGGCTCCTTCAGGTGTTAGTAGCCTTTCCTCTCTCCTAGGTAGCCAAACCCTCTTTTCTGGCTATTTAGGGTCTCTGTCTCTGGGGAAACTTTAGATAACGAATGCATGAGCTCAGCCGAGTTCCTCTGCATCTCCCTCTTCACCTTCTGATAAGGAATCGACCGCTGACCGCGCTGGAAGCCTGCAAGCCTGCAACATAGTAGCAAAGACGACTACTGCAACTCTGTAACGCTGATCCTGCCGCCTTCTCGACTGTTTTCCTGCTTGTGCATGCTGTGGGGGTAGTCTGCCTCCTCTCTGCACCAGAAGCTCCGAAGAAATCTCCCGTGGGTCGACGGAATCTTCCCCCTGCAACCGCAGGCACCAAAAAGCTGCATTACCGGTCCCTTGGGTCTCCTCTCAGCACGACGAGCGAGGTCCCTCGAATCCAGCGACACCGTCCAAGTGACCCCCACAGTCCAGTGACTCTTCAGCCCAAGTTTGGTGGAGGTAAGTCCTTGCCTCACCTCGCTGGGCTGCATTGCTGGGAACCGCGACTTTGCAAGCTACTCCGGCCCCTGTGCACTTCCGGCGGAAATCCTTCGTGCACAGCCAAGCCTGGGTCCACGGCACTCTAACCTGCATTGCACGACTTTCTAAGTTGGTCTCCGGCGACGTGGGACTCCTTTGTGCAACTTCGGCGAGCACCATTTCACGCATCCTCGTAGTGCCTGTTTCTGGCACTTCTCCGGGTGCTACCTGCTTCAGTGAGGGCTCTTTGTCTTGCTCGACGTCCCCTCTCTCTGCAGGTCCAATTTGCGACCTCCTGGTCCCTCCTGGGCCACAGCATCGTCCAAAAACGCCAAACGCACGATTTGCGTGTAGCAAGGCTGTTTGGCATCCATCCGGCGGGAAAACACTTCTGCACGACTCTCCAAGGCTTGGGGGATCCATCCTCCAAAGGGGAAGTCTCTAGCCCTTGTCGTTCCTGCAGTATTCACAGTTCTTCAGCCTAGTAAGAGCTTCTTTGCACCAACCGCTGGCATTTCTTGGGCATCTGCCCATCTCCGAGTTGCTTGTGACTTTTGGACTTGGTCCCCTTGTTCCACAGGTACCCTCAGTCAGGAATCCATCGTTGTTGCATTGCTGATTTGTGTTTTCCTTGCATTTTCCCTCTAACACGACTATTTTGTCCTTAGGGGAACTTTGGTGCACTTTGCACTCACTTTTCAGGGTCTTGGGGAGGGTTATTTTTCTAACTCTCACTATTTTCTAATAGTCCCAGCGACCCTCTACAAGGTCACATAGGTTTGGGGTCCATTCGTGGTTCGCATTCCACTTCTGGAGTATATGGTTTGTGTTGCCCCTATCCCTATGTTTCCCCATTGCATCCTATTGTAACTATACATTGTTTGCACTGTTTTCTAAGACTATACTGCATATTTTTGCTATTGTGTATATATATCTTGTGTATATTTCCTATCCTCTCACTGAGGGTACACTCTAAGATACTTTGGCATATTGTCATAAAAATAAAGTACCTTTATTTTTAGTATAACTGTGTATTGTGTTTTCTTATGATATTGTGCATATGACACTAAGTGGTACTGTAGTAGCTTCACACGTCTCCTAGTTCAGCCTAAGCTGCTCTGCTAAGCTACCATTATCTATCAGCCTAAGCTGCTAGACACCCTATACACTAATAAGGGATAACTGGGCCTGGTGCAAGGTGCAAGTACCCCTTGGTACTCACTACAAGCCAGTCCAGCCTCCTACAAGTGTGCATAGATTAATTGGGGCCATCTAATGCCAAATTATATGAGGGACAATTGATAAACAGCGGCTGGAAATAAGGTGGACTGGTTGTTTTAGGATTGCTTTAAGACTCATATAAGGTAGTGGAAAATTGGAGGGGGAAAAGGGAGAGAAAGCAGGTAAAGCCTTATCTCTGTCAGGAGAGCAAGAGGAAGAAGTACTTCTGAGTGGAATTCTCGATGTCCCTATTAGCACCCTAGTGAAAGGCAATAGGCTTCTTATGGGGGTGGGTTTACTTGGGGCTGCAAAGGGAAATGACCAGTGTAGGCACATGTGCTGCTTGTAATCTCTTGGAAATAGCCCTAATGCACTTGACACAGCCTGTAGTGCAATGAAGCAGATTAGGCGCGACTTCCAGTTTAAAGTCTGTACCTTGGTTATGCCCACTGACAGTCTGAAACAACACAATCGCATCTCACCTGGCAAGGAACTGGCATGGAGCTCAGTAGGAACTGCAATACAGGCAGATTCTATGTCAGCAATGACTGAAATGTTAGAAGTCTCTGTGACTAGCTTAACCTGTCTCTGTGGCCGCAAGACATAGAAGGAGAGGGGACCAGCTATTGGCTGGAGCAAGAATACTAGCACAATGTAGGAGGCTGACCTGGTTTGTAGTGGGTATCTAAGGTACTTTCACATTATACCAGGTCCAGTTTTCCCTTATTAGTGAAATGTAGGCAGTGGCTACAAGCCTGGCTCTATAGGTGTTGCTGTAGCTGGGCAGCCAAAGTCCAGGGAGAATAGGAGCCCCTAACCTGGGTGAAGGTGCAACCTGGATGAAGGTGCAAAAGAAGAACCACCAGTGAAAAACAAGTCAGTCCTGCACCCAAGAAGGCATATGAGTGTTCCTGGTTGATTCAGAAGATGTCCCATGCTGAATGGATGATTGCAGTCTGGATTGTGTTGCAGAATTTCGCCAGGAAGTGTTGGCACACACAAAGCTTGTGGTTAGCGGAAAATGTCGCTACCAGGGACCAGGAGGGACCTGGTGGCCTCTACCCATGAGAAGGTAGACATAGGGGGCTCTCAGCAACTTAGAGAGCCCACAGGAGACCAGGCAGCATGCTCAGGAGTCCCACAGCATAGGGACAAAGAAGATGCAAAAGGGGACCCTTGCAGCACAGGGTCCCACCACGCTGGAGAACCACGCAGGAAGCTGTGCATCACAGGAAGGAGTTCTGGGGGACAGAGCTGCATGAAGAACTTCATGGAAGGATCCCAACAAGCCTTGGCAACTACAAAATATGCAGTACACAGGGGTACTGTTTTGCGTGGGGAGGCAGGCTCTTACCTCTGCCACAGATGGACGTCGGACATCAGGACCGTTGGGAGCACTTCAGTCTACCACCTGTGATGCAGGATCCCAGGCATACTGCTGCCCCCTTATAAGTCCCTAGTATATGGTACCTAGGTACCCAGTGCACTGAGGTTCCAGGAGATCCCTAGGTGCTGCAGCATTTCTTTTGCCACCTATAGGGAGTCCATGCAAATGCTTCTGCCGGACTGCCATTGTAGCCTGCGTGAAAAGTTGCATGCACCCTTTCACTGCCATTTACACTGCTCCAGGTCACTTATAAGTCACCCCTATAGCAGGCCCTTCAGCCCTAAGGCATGGTGCAGAGTACCTGTGTGTGAGGACACCCCTGCACTAGCAGAGGTGTCCCAAAGACATCCAGGACCAATTTCCCAGACTTTGTGAGTGCAGGGACACCATTTTATGCGTGTACTGGACATAGGGCACTACCTATGTCCAGCTACATAATGGTAACTCTGAACATAGGCATGTTTGGTATCAAACATGTTAGACTTCTACCCCAATGCTTTTGCTGCAAAGCATTGTTGTATGATTCCATGCACTATGGGGGCTCCTTTGAGGACCCCCAGTATTGCCATTACAGCCTTCTGAGGTTTTCCAGGCAGCCCCAGCTCCTGCCACCTTATAGACAGGTTTATGCCCTCCTGTTGCTTGAGCAGCTCAAGCCCAGGAAGGCAGAACAAAGCATTTCCTTTGGGACATGGGTGTTACACCACTCCCTTTGGAAATAGGTGCTACAGGTGTGGGAGAGGTAGACTCCCAGAGCCTCTGGGAATCCTTTGAATGGTACAGATGGTGCCCTCCTTGCATAATCCAGTCTACACCAGTTTAGGGACCCCAAGTCCCTGCTCTGGCATTAAACTGGACAAAGGAAAGGGGAGTGACCACTCCCCTGTCCATCACCACCCCAGGGGTGGTGCCCTGACCTCCTCCAGAGTGTCCCTGGGTTTTGTCATCTTAGATTCCAAGGTGGTGGGGCACTCTGGGAGCATCTGAGTGTCCAATGCCAACAGGTGATGTCAGAGCCCTCCCCTAATAGGTGCGTACCTAGTTGGGTGACTTATTCCCCTTGTTAGGGCTATTTATGTTCTATCTCCTGGGTCTAGACTCCAGCAGGAATCCTCTGCATCTTTTACTTCATCTTCTACCAACGGAACCACAGTTGAACACTCCAGGAACTCTACAAACTGCAACAAAGAAGCAAAGACTACTTCTGCAACATTGTATCTTCAGCTTCTGCCAGCAACTGCAACAATTTCCAGGTCGTGCATCCTCTGAGGACTGCCTGTCTTCAGCCTGCAGCAGAAGAACCAAAGGAATCTCCCATGGAGTGAAGGAGTCACTTCCCTTCTTCAGCATGCACCTATCTGCAGTGACAACCGGTGGTGTGGGTCCCCTCTCCAGACAACGAGCGTAGATCCAGCAACACTGGTGGTAGACTAAAGTGACTCTGACAGTCCCAAGGTCCAGCTGTCCAACTTTGGGGGAGGTAAGCGCTTGCTTCCCCACACAAGACAGTACCCCCTTGCCCCATGTGACTTGCAGTTGCCAAGGCTTGCATACGACCCTTCATAAAGTTCTTCATGCACAGCACAGCTTATGGCCCCAGCATACCATTCTGTGATGCACAGCTTCCTAAGTGGTTCTCCGGTGGCGTGGGATCTCTTGGTGTCATGCTGCAAGGGCCTCCATTTGCACCTTCTTTGTCCCCGTGCTATGGGACTCCTTTGCATGCTACCTGGTCTTCTGAGGGCTCCCTGAGTTGTTAGGAGTCCCCTCTGTCCCTCCCTCCTGGGCAGAGGCCACCAGGTCCCTCCTGGTCCCGGGCAGCACCATCTTCCACTAACCGTGAGTTTTGCATGTGCCATGCAATCATCCATCCAGCATGAGACATCTTCTGGACCAACCAGGAACCTGCATCTCTTTTCTTGGGTGCATAACTGACCATGTCTTCTCACCAGTGGTTCTTCTTTTGCAACTTCATCCAGATTAGCAGGGTCTCCTGTTTTCCCTGGACTCTTCAGTGCTTCTTGGACTTGGTCCCCTTCTTCCACAGTTCTTCAGGTCCAGGAGGACATTGGTGTCTTGCAGTCTCTTCTGGTTCTTGCATAATCTTTTATCATGACTTCTTGTGTGTTTCAGGAAACCTACTGTGATGTACTTCTGTTTTCCCGGGCTTTGGGGTAGGGTCAATTACTTACCTTTGGTGTTTTCTTACACTCTCAGTGCCCCTCTACACACTACACTTGCCTAGTTGGGAAACCAACTTTCACATTCCACTATTTTAGTATATGGTTTATATTCCCCTTAGGCCCATTGCAATCTATTGTGATTTTCACTATTTACACTGTTTTCTGACTGTATACTTACCTGTATTTGGATACTAGTGTATATATTGTGTATATTACTTACCTCATAAGAGAGTATAGGCTGTAAAGTATTTTTGGCATTTGTGTCACCAAAATAAAGTACCTTTATTTTTGTAACACTGAGTATTTTCTTTCATGTGGGTGAGTACTGTGTGGCTTCAGTTGCATTTAAACAGCTTTCCTTGTCTCTTAGTTCAGCCTTGGCTGCTCTGCTACAAGCTAGCTCTAGACAGCCTAGCTGCTCGACAATGACTACATTTCACTAATAAGGTATAACTGGACCTGGTATAAGATGTAAGTACCTTTGGTAACCAATACAAAACAGACAGCCTCTTACACTGAGACAGCAGATACTGAGAGAGCATCTGAGTTATAGGACAATGGCACAGACTCTGAGAGTAATTTTTCAGTTTGAGGAGTTCCATCCGATAACTTCTCTTCTAGTGATTCTGAGGGAGATGATGGGGACAGTCCTCGTGTCCCTTTGCAAGCACTCTCTGTACAGCGGGACAATAGATGGTTAGCCTAACCCAGAGAGCAGGTGCATGCAGCGGCAAACACAGAGAGAGTGTTCTCCTGGGAGCCCTCCAATTTAGGTCAGCCCCAAATGCCACTGCCCAAATCGTATTGTTGACAGATCACAATTATCTATCAGACAACAACCTGGTTTTGCAAGGCAGGCACCTGCTTTTTTGGTCTTGGGCTCGGCCGCCATATAGGAAAACCTACCAAATGCAGACATTTCAGGAAATTAGGGTAGCAGGGGAGTCTACAGAGGTGTGGCTTGTGTGGATTCCTCAAAGTTTTCTTACCCAGAATACCCTGCAAAGGTGAAATGTTGAATAAAAACTCTAGTTTTCTTGCATTTCTGTCACAGAAACCTCAGGAAGATGCTGAGATCCATAAAATTTCTACCACTCTGTGTTTCCTCACCTGTCCTGATAAAAACGCTACCCCACTTGAGTGCCTGTACCTAGTGTCTGCGTCAGGAATGGATCACCCCAGGGTCAACAGCTGTCCTCATATAAGGACTAACGTTGACCGTTGTGTGATCCATTCCTGGCACGGGCACTAGTCCAACTCACACAAGTGAGGAACCATTTTTATCGGGAGGTTTGGGGAATGCTGGATGGAAGCAAATTTGTGACTCCTCTCATATTCCAGAACCTTCCATCACCGAAATGTGATGAAAAAGTGTTTTTTGTCAAATTTTGAGGTTTGAAAAGGATTCTGGGTAACAGAACCACAAGTTACCCCATCCTGGGTTCCCCTAGGTGTCTAGTTCTTAAAAATGCACAGATCTGGTAGGTTTTCCTAGATACTTTTTGAGCTAGAGACCAAAATCCACAGCTAGGCACTTTACAAAAAACACATCAGTTTTCAATGTAAAAATTTGATGTGTCCATGTTGCATTTTGGGGCGCTTCCTGTCATGGGCACTAGGCCAACCCACACAAGTGAAGTACCATTTTTATTGGGTGACTTGGGGGAACACAGAATAGAAGAACAAGTGTTATTGCCCTTGTCTTTCTCTGCATTCTTTCCTTCCAAATGTAAGACAGTGTGTAAAAAAGAAGTCTAGTTGAAAAATGCCCTGTAATTCACATGCTATTTATGCGGACCTCGGAATTCAGAGATGTGCAAATAACCACTGCTTCTCAACACCTTATCTCATGCCCATGTTGGAAATACAAAGGTTTCCTTGATACCTATTTTTCACTCTTTATATTTCACCAAATAAATTGCTGTATACCCGGTATACAATGAAAAAACATTGCATGATGCAGCCCATTTATTGGCTCTACGTACCAAGGGTTCTTGATGAACCTACAAGCCCCATATATCCCCGCAACCAGAAGAGTCCAGCAGACGTAACGGTTTATTGCTTTAAAAAATCTGCGATAGCTAGAAATAGTTATAGAAGAGAACGTGGTCGGAAATGGCTCTCTTTTCACCTCAATTTCAATATATTTTTATTTCAGCTGTTACTTTCTGTAGGAAAATCTTGAGGTTTCTGCACAAATGACCCCTTGGTGAATTCAGAATTGTGTCTACGTTTCAGAAATGTTTAGTTATTTCGGATCCAGCATTGGTTTCACACCCATTTCTGTCACTAACTGGAAGGAGGCTGAAAACACAACAAAAGGTAAAAATCGGGTATATCCCAGTAAAATGCCACAATTGGATTGAATAATGTAATTTTCTGATTCAAGTCTGCCTGTTGCTGAAAGCTGGGAAGATGGTGATTTTAGCACCACAAATCCTTTGTTGATGCCGTTTTCAGACAAAACAAAACCACAAGCTTTCTTCCGAAGCCCTTTTTCCCAATTGTTCTGAAAAAAATGAAATTATAGCTGGACAAGGGTAATGATTTTTACTAAGGACTTGCAGATAATTTAGATATACCATTTCTGGATAAATAAATGTAACCTTCTTTAGAGGAGAAGCACATGCATGTTACCACTGTCTAGCAGGGGTAAAGTGGTTAGAGTCCTTAGACCAATTAGGGGGCATATTTATACGTGTTTTGCATCAAATTTGTGTCATTTTGTTTTACACAAATTCGGTGCAAAACTAACTCTATATTTATACTTTGGCTCTAGACCCGTCTAGCACCACATTCATAAAGTTAAAGGACGTGGAAACGTACTTTGCATCAATGAGGTGCAAAGTAGGCGTTCCTGTGCAAAGAATCACTCTATGGCCTTAGTGCCATATTTATCCCCCGTGCTAAAATCACACACGGGGGAAAGGAGGGGTCAAATAATGGTGCAAAGTTTGCCTTGCACCATTATTTAATGCCTGGGTCAGGGCAGGCGTTAGAGGACAACATGGAATAAGCCCACAGGTACCCTTCCCAGGCCCCAAGGACATCCCTACCAACACCAGAGGGACAGCGGAGAATGGGCGACCTCATCTCAGGTAAGTATAGATAAGTATAGGTAAGTATTCTTTTTTAGGTACCTACATGGCACTGGGTGCAATGGCCATGCCCAGGGGACCCTTGTCCCCTGTGCTAGCCATTGGGGTGGTGGGCTTCACTCCTGTATTTTATAAGTCTGGAGTAATGTGGTATGGATGGTTTTGTGTCAGAAAATGATGCTAGGCTGGTTAGAGTCATTTTCTTTTACTTTAACCAACCTAACGTCATTTTTTGGTGCAAAACCCCCTTCTTCCATACCGCCAGTCCCACCCGACTAACGTCATTTTTTCAACGCTAGCCCACCCTTTGCATCAGCTTGGACCATTCCATAAATATGGTGCCCGGCTGGTGCTCAGAAATGGTGCAAGCTGGTGCTAAACTTTTTGTTGCAAAACTGCAATAATGCAGTATTGCAACAAAAGTATAAACCAGGGCCTTGGTGTCTGGGTATTTGCCTGAGTGTGGTAGTCACTCTAGGGGTATCCTTCATACATGTTTAATGGAATACGTCGTTGGGTGCAACAATCTGTAGTGCAGGCCAGCTAGTAGCATGCAATTTATAACCCCTGGGCACAGGTAGTACATTCTACAAGCACTTTCATATAATGAAATATCCCAATTGTAGATCAGCTAATTTAACCTTCTATAGTGGATGAACACATGCACTTTCCTAAGTTTTATTCACTGTCAACTACCTTTCTGGATTGACAAGTGCTTTAAAAATACAACTATTTTGTTGAGTTATATGACTGCTTGAACAGTTGGTGGATCATTTGTTACACCCTTACGGAGTGTGTGAATGGTTGTATGTATTGTAAATATGTATGCGAGTGACTGTGTGGTGGGTTTTTGCATATATATCTGGATGTATGTCTGTATTTCTCACTCTGTAACTGATGGGGTACTGGGCAGATGAAAAGCTTTACATGTCTCAGTGAATCTGACAATGCCTTGTGTCAATCTGAATGTAAGTAAATATATACCTGAGTAAATTGGTGTGTGGATGAGTTTATTGGTGTTCCTCCCAGTGTGTCAGTCTCTAGCTATATCAGTTGTGCCTTCTTGACACTGTAAAAGAGTGCATGAATGCCTGCCCGACTGTGAGTGGAGACAGATCATATGCTATAAATTTAGTGTGATCAATCACTCTTATCTACTTCCAAACAAATGTATTAATTGAATCCTAATAAAGTAACTATATTTTGTCTTCAGACACTTTTTTTCAACTTTTGCTACTCACTGTAGTTTGCATTAATATCATCATTTACCCACCCTTTTATTTTTTTCACAATCACATGTGCAAGCTGCATAAGAGACAACAAGCTACAACTGAACACATAAGGGAGATGACGAATGCCATTAAGGAACTTTGCACTTAATGCAGCAGGAGCATGTCACCCACCGTAGGCACCATCACCCAATTGATGGGTAGGATGGATGGGTTCCACAGATCTGTAAATAGGCTCACTAACACAACTGTTTTGCTATCACGACGTGCAGTGGGCATGAAAGTGGAAATGGCACATTGCAGTCAGGACATTGCACAAGGATTGGTGCAATCTTCAATGTATTGGAGACAAGGCAGGCAGCCCGGAGTGCTGCAAACAACGATCTGGGTGGTGGAGATAGTGAGGAGCTCTCTAGCCTCAGCAGTGTCAGAGCCCCGGTGATGGATCCTATGCATTGCAGTTCCAGACACAGTTCTGTTTCTGAACCCGCAACAAGAGATGCCAATGAGCCTACTGGGTGTTCAAGTAGAGTGCATGGACGTAAAAAGTAATTTTGAGAAGTTCAGGGCCTTGCATATTATATAGCAATGCATTGATACTATGATTTAAAAAGTATTACACTGTAATTTGGGACCTGATTGTGTCTTTTGAATACCTATGTCCTATTCACACATATATCCCTGATGTCAAGGCAATAAAAGTGATATGGTCAGTGAAAAATGAAAGTAGGCATCGTAGATGTCTTTGCCTGCCTCTGCTGCTCTAGTTCTGTCATCTAAGTGAAGGAGTGTCAAGGGGTCATCATCCTCATCGAAGTCCCTCTCTGTGGGTTTGACTGGTATGCCTCTTGTTGTTGCGATGTTATGCAACATTGCACATGAGGCCACGATCTTGCAGGTGGTTTCCGGACTGTATTGTAGTGCACCCCCACTCTTATGCATGCATTGGAAATGACTCTTCAGCTGGCTGAAGGTCCTCTCAATCACGGTTCATGTCCTTCACTGTGCTGCATTGTATCTCCATTCACTTGGTGTGGGAGGATTGAGGTACGGTGTCAGGATGAAGGACCGCACTGCATATGCACTGTCTCCTAGAATGACAGGAGTGTAAAATGAGTTATTGTTATCTGTGACATCACATTTACAATATGCAACATTGTTCACTGTTACAAAGTAGGTATCCTTTGCCAAACTCCCCAGCAAGAAGTCTTGTGTGTATTCCACTGTGCCTGAAGATGTATGAATCATGTGTGCTACCAGGGTATCTGGCCCAAAGATCAGTTATGTTGGAGGAATTGCATATGACCTGGATGTTCATAGAATGTGTACTTTTCCTATTCCTATATACATAATCTGTTGTAGATGGTGGACAGATTGCTACATGTGTCCCATCAATGCAGCCAATGACGTGTGGAAATTGGGCTTCCTGGTAAAAATCCAATTTAGTTTATTGCAAATCCTGTGGGGCGTTGGGGAATTTTATGTGCAGATGACGTTTTGTGAACATAGCAGTTAGGAATGCACTGAAGAATAGTAAAAGTGCACTTTGAGATAAGTCTATAGCTGCTGCCATGACCCCTTGATAGCTTTCTGAGGCTAAGAGGTGCAAGGGGCATAATACCTGCACATGAGTGGGTATGGCATTGGTTCTTTGTGTGTGTGTGTCACTGCAGTATGGGTTGTTAATCAGCTATTACGTCAAGTATAATGACACAGTTCAACCTGTACTTGTCAAAAATCTCCTCCTCTTTCTGATCAAATAGGGTAATGCGCACTAATAAAATGCATGCCTGTCTCCTCCGCCCTCTCCTCAAACTACCAGGATCCACATCCCCCCGCCGTAACGTAGAGTGCAGCCGTTGTTGAAAAGGGCTAATGGACTCTGGCCCTCTTTACATAGGTTGCACCTGTATACCACCTGACCTCAATTTGTGGTAAATTGCACATGCAAAACCCATTTTGCGACTAATTGCAATTTGCGCAAGCTTGAAACATTGTATTGCAATTCATTATTTGCGATTTAGAGACTGCAATTTGCAAAATCTAGTCACAATTTTAAGGAATCACTATATTAGCAATTCCTTAAAAATGCACTCTGAATGCCGTTCATACATCGTGAAATTAGATTTTGCATTCGCAAACTGTGGAATGTACCAATTTGCATTGTTCGCTAATTCAAAATCCTTTGACACATCTGGCCCCAAGTCACAAGCTTTCTTTCATATTCTAGTTTTGTTTAGAACTTCTGAATAGTCACTCTTCTTAACCCTTTGTCAGACTCCTATTAACCCCTTAGCTGCTTGGCCTTGCCCCTCAGAGCTGAGCCCTTTTTTGACCATTCGAGGTACTTCATTCTTAGACCCTCAAAACTTGTTGTCCACATAAGCTTCCCATACCAAATTTACATCCTTTCTTCCAGCATTCTGGGGATTGTAAAGAGTTTGTGAGTACCCATCAAGGAGACCCATAAATTAGCCATAAAAACTGCTAAAATGGGGCGTTTTTGGAAGAAATGCTGCAAAAGAAAGCATTTGTTTTTTCACTGCAAATGGCATTAACAAAGAGTTTGCTGTGCTAAAATAACCATATTCCCAGCTTTCAGGAACAGGCAGACTTGAACGAGAATTTTTTTTTTTTAACACAGTTTTGAAATTCTACTGAGATTTTCCCCATTTTTACAATTTTTGTGCTTTCAGCCTCCTTCCAATTAGTGACAGAAATGGGTGTGAAACCAATAGTGGATGCTGGATAGATAAACTTTTCTAAAAGTAGATAAGACTTTGAATTTAGTAAAGGGTCATTTTTGTAGATCATCCTAAATTTTCCTACAGAAGTAACAGTTTAAATTATTATAATTTATAAGTAATAAATTAAATATATTCAAATTGAGTTGAAAAAAACAGCTATTTCTTTCTACATGTTCTTTTATACATTTTTCCAGCTATTGTAGATTTTAAAAGCAATATACTGTTACGTCTGCTGCACCCCTCGGGTTGCAGAGATACATAGGGTTTGTAGGTTCATCAAGATCCCAAGGTACCCAGAACCAATAAATGAGCTGCACCTTGCAATGGGTTTTTATTCTATACTGGGTATACAACAATTTAGTTGGTAAAATATGAAAGAAAATATCAAAGAAACCTATGTATTTCTGAAATGGGAACAGGATAAGGAGTTTAGAAGCAATGGTTATTTGCACAAATGTGAATTCGGGGGTCCCCATTCCCGCATGTGAATTACAGGGCATCTCTGAAAATTACTTCTTTTTTACATACTGTCTAAGGTAAAAATGTAGAGAAAGACAAAAGCAATGACATTAGTTCTTCTATTATGTATTCCCCCAAGTCTCCTAATAAAAATGGTACCTCACTTGTGTGTATAGGCCTAGTGCCGATGATACGAAATGCCCCAAAACACAATGTGGACAGATCACATTTTCCAATGAAAATGGATGTGTTTTTTGCAAAGTTGCTGAGGATTTTGGATTTTAGCTCAGCCGGCACTTGGGGAACCTACCTCACCTGTACATTTTTTTAAACTGGACATCTCTGAAAATCTAGGATGGGGTGACTTGTGGGGCACTCACTGGGTTCTATCACCCAGAATCCTTTGAAAAACAAAACAAAAAAATTCCCTCACATTTCGGTGATGCAAAGTTCTGGAATATGAGGATAGCCACAAACGTACTTTTACCCAGCATTCCCCCAAGTCTCCCGATAAACATGTGTGAGTAGGCCTAGTGCCCATGACAGGAAAGGCCCCAAAACACAATGTGGACACATCACATTTTTCTAATGAAAATAGATTTGTTTTTTTTTGCAAAATGCCTAGCTGTGGATTTTGGTCTCTAGCTTACTCTGCACCTTCGGAAACATTGCAAACATGTAGATTTTTTAAAACTAGACATCAAGGGGAATCTAGGTTGGGGTGACTTGCTGGGCTCCCACTGGATTCTTTCACCCAGAATCCTTTGCTTTAGAGAGAGAGCGTTAGTATCAGTTTCGCTCTCTGGTTTTTTAATACATGTGGTTTCCCGGGGGGCTGATCGCATCCCCAGGAAAACCACACATATTTAAAATTAAAAAAAATGCCCCCAAATCAGTCAACTCGTGTTGAGAGGGACATTTTTTTTTTCTTTTTAACTCTTTTACAAATTTTTATCCCCTGTGGGCAAGCTTGATCGTCCCCTAGAAGGAAAACCCTTATTTTTTTAAATTATACTGCCACCACAGCAAGAGGGTCAGTCAGCTCCCTTACGGGAGCCAACCCCCTCCTCTGAAGCAATACCTGGTGCCTGGCCATGGATCGTGGCTGTGTTGCAATCCATGGCCAGGAAGCGGTACCAGGATGGAATCAATGGAAAGGGGAAATTGATTGTGACCCACACCAGGGAAGGTGTATGCGTATTGGCCATTGGCACTGATAGAGTTAAACTACACATATATATTTCTAACACATGTTTTCCAGTTAGGCTTTAAACACACGTTACATTTCTAGATTATAACTTAGTACTTCAGTTTTTATTAATAATGTTTGCTCTCTTACACTTTTCTTTGCCATCATGATATGTGGACTGCATGTCATAGGTCTTTCTCGAGACAGCACATAAAGAAATCCCCCATGGCTTAATGGTCATGATAAAAAACCCTCACACTGACAGGTGTGGGTTCCATTCTAATTGTTTCTGTAGTTGAATTTTTACAATTAGACGATTTGTCTAATTTGCTATGGCCCTGGTTAGGTCCCTGAATTAGTGATTACAAACTACAAGTCTTTACTACAGTTAGGGGGTCATTACAACATTGGCGCAAAAGCCACTTACCGCCGTGCAGAAGACCGCCAACACACCGCCGCGGCAGCGGAATTCCACCACGGTCATTATGACCCACAGCTCGGAATCCGCCAAAATTCAGACACCCACACAAGTCCGCCACACCGAAGGTCAATGAAAAACTGGCGATAACAAAACCTAACCATCACGCCAACAGGAATACGCCCACACTATCACGACACACAAATCCATATGGCGGTCTTTCAACCGTGGTATTCCATTGGCAGTACGCACCGCCGCGCTCAAAATACACACACATTTACAAAACACAACCACATTGGACAATTCCAAATACACACACCTGATACACATACACACACCATTCCCACACATCCAATACAATATAAAACACACACCCACATCACCCACAAACCCTTACGACCACAATTGCGACTGAGGGCCAGAGAGAGACACCACAATCTACAAACTAGCATCTACAGGCACTCAACACCATCACTCACACAACATGCATGCACCTCACACAACACACCTCTAAATATCACCCCACACATCACAACACACACCACCCCACACATCACCCACATCACCTCATGGCACTGGAAAGACACCCCAGGTTCTCTGAGGAGGAGCTCAGGGTCATGGTGGAGGAAATCACCCGGGTAGAGCCACAGCTATTTGGATCACAGGTGCAGCACACCACCATAGCTAGGAAGATGGAGCTATGGCAAAGAATTGTGTACAGGGTCAACGCAGTGGGACAGCACCCAAGAACTAGGGATGACATAAGGAAGAGGTGGAACGAACTACGGGGGAAGAAGCGTTCGGTGGTCTCAAGACACCACATCGCGGTTCAGAGGACTTCTGGCAGACCCCCACCTCCTCCCCCACAACTAACAACATGGGAGGAGCAGGTCTTGGCTATACTGCATCCTGAGGGCCTCGCAGGAGTAGTTGGAGGAATGGACTCTGGTAAGGCAAATCTTAACTATTACATCCCCCACCCACCTGAATGCTATCACATACCCCCACCCTAGCCCGCACCCCAATCACTCCAACTCCTCACGTATGTCCCAATATCACAAACCACACATCCCAAATTCAAGCCCTACATGTAACACCAAAGCATGGACACCCATCACCAATGCATGGCCACTACACATACCCATACACCACCCTAAACCATTATCACACAAGGTCCTACACAGGAATGCAAGCACTGGGGTACACGGTCACCCACCCATTGCACACCATGGCACACACAGATGCAATAATCACCCCTGCAGGACCCCTACCCAATGTCACCGGACAGGAGGGTCCAGATATGTCCACTCCACCAACAGAAGAGGCCCACAGTGATGACAGCAGCTCTGTCCCACTGGATCAAGATGACCAGCCCGGCCCATCTGGGACCTCAGGACAGTCAGTTCCCCTTGTCGCGTTGGCTCTCATTATCCTAAATGAGACTACTTGATGTTTGGGTATCAGGGTCGTTCTCAGTGTGGGGGACTAAGTCTAACCCTGTCACCCTCAATCCGGTTCTGCTCCGGCTAACTAGCAGTGCCTCATCTCTGCCAAAGGGAAGGGATGATTGGGCATCCAAGCGCATGACATCTTAGAGCTTCTCAGGGAAGTCGTGGTCTCTCAGATCCCAACCAGTTCTCTCATACCAATTGTGGTCTCATATACAAATGACAGAGGCAGTTTAAGTTTTACAGATTGCTTTAATAAAACAACTGCATTTTAGATAATAAGGCGTGAGCCGCAATAACCAGAACCATACAACACAGTAGGATTGAAATAGTAACGAGGAGAGTGAAACATAGAAATAACGCTATCATAGTGTTACCAGATTACGTTCTCTCTACTAAGTTCTATTTTGAGCACAGAATGTTAAGCTCTAAGCTTGCCTTTCAGATTCCCCAGGAGGACATCAACCCATATACCTGAGCAAAGTCCTGTTATCTGGATCAGCATCTGCAACAAGGCAGTCAACGTCTAGTTGTGGTTCCCTGGTCGGAATCTCCCTCTTACGTGTATTAGGACTAGGAAGTGTTTTTATAACTAACACGCCGGTGTGCTAAGAAACATCCCTACGTAAGAATGTGTATTGCCTACGAACTCTAAAGACTAAACTCCTACCACGTCTATCAGCAATGTACCAGACTGTATCCTTGACTGAAGCACAGAGCGAGCAAGAATGTGTTGTTTGAGAACTCCGGTGCTGAAGCAGGCTAAACAGTGTGATAGAAGAAAATAAAATAAGACCGTGAAACTGGTTATTGAAAAATAACAGTGAGAGGCAAAATAAAAAGCATATAGAACAAAGTGCACAGAGGCCTAATGCTTAAAGCAAACGCACAAAGGCTATATTAAAAATGGCTACACTACACCCTCACACTAGCACAGGCCACTACAGAGCTTGCCCCCTCTGTAAACACCAGCACAGCACTCACCCAGCGGGCCCATACTTCGGTCCCCAGTTCACTTCAATCAGCAGTGTGTCCACCACTACAGGGAACCCAGGCTAACCCACCACCCCAACAACACCAGGGACCTGGGGGCAGTGGTAGTGGGCACACGGTTCAGGGGAGAGAGGCACAGGAACACAGGGGAACTGGGAGGGCTGCTGTGCGACAGGGGGAGGACAGGCTCAGGGAACCCACTCTTCACGAGGCCCTCTCCAACATCATGGGAACCTACCACCATTCCCAGGAGACGATAGCAACAGTACTGGCCAAGTTTCAGGAGACCCAGCGGCTGCAGGAGGAACAGTATTTGGGCTACAGGGAGGAACTCAAATCCATAAATTCCACCCTGGGCACCATTGTAGTGGTGCTGAAGGAACTCGTCAACACCAGGAGGGACACTGTGGCACAACAAGGGGCCCCTGACACTAGCCTGGACGATGAACTGCCCTCCACCTCCGCTGGCACTAGTGGACAGGAGGCACCACCACAGGACCACCACACCAGCACCCCACCCCCTGCAAATGGAGAACCACCCCGCAAACGGTCCCTGAGATCCAGGACAAAGACAGAGAACAATGCCAAGACCCCCGCCTAGAAATGAGACCACACTGATTGTCATCCTTCTGTCCCACTTTGTCACCCTGTCCATACTTAAGCTGCCCCAGCTCCACTTCCTATGCCCCTTTGGATAATGCACCTGTGAGACTAATAGACTGGGCTCTGCCATGGACATTCCTCTACCATCAGCCCTGACCATTTAACAACCCCCTCCACTATTGAGCACTTGAATAAACACCCTTAAATCAAAAAACAATCTAGAGTCAGTCTGTGCTTTCGAAAATGTGTATTTGCAATTACAGTGGCAAAATGCTAATGTCAACATAAGTATGTCATACAGCACTAGTCCATGAGTAAACAAAGCAGATGTCACACAGTGGGACCCACATCTGTGAAATTGGAAGGGAAAGTGACAACTCAGTGACCATACACTGAGTGAAAATGAAAGACAGATGAGAGGTAGTAGAATTAAATCAGATGTAGCAGGCTGTGTTGTCTTCTTACCTGTGTCTCACTGGAAGTATTGCAGGATCCCCATATTCCTGTTGTCTATGTCCTCTTCTTCAGCTTCCTCATCTTCACTGTCCACAGGCTCCACAGCTGCCACAACACCTCCATCTGGACCATCCTCCTGCAGAAAAGACACCTGTCGTTGCAAAGCCAAGTTGTGAAGCATACAGCAGGCCACAATGATCTAGCATACCTTCTTTGGTGATTAGAATAGGGAACCACCTGTCAGATGGAGGCACCGGAACCTGGCCTTCAGGAGGCCGAAGGTCCTCTCTATATCCCTCCTAGTTCACCCATGGGTCTCATTGTAGCATTCCACTGCCCTTGTCCTGGGATTCCTCACTGGTGTCAGTAGCCATGACATGTTGGGGTAGCCAGAGTCACCTGCAAATGTCGAGGGACAACTGTTATACACAAACTAACCTGTAGGGACAACCCCAGACCCAGACAACTATCCACACTGTATAGGGTCCATGTCCTCACCTAATAGCCACACATGGTGCCTCTGGAGTTGCCCCATCACATAAGGGATGCTGCTATTCCGCAGAATGTAAGCGCCATGCACTGAGCCAGGAAACTTGTCGTTCACATGGGAGATATACTGGTCGGCCAAACACACCATCTGCACATTCAGTGAATGGTAACTCTTCCAGTTTCTGTATACCTGTTCACTTCTGCGGGGGGGACCAATGCCACATGTGTCCCATTAATGGCACCTATGATGTTGGGGATATGTCCCAGGGCATAGAAATCACCTTTCACTGTAGGCAAATCCTCCACCCGAGGGAAAACGATGTAGCTCCACATTTGTTTCAGCAGGTCAGACAACACTCTGGACACAACGTTGGAAAACATAGGCTAGGACATCCCTTATGCTATGGCCACTATTGTTTTAAATGACCCACTTGCTAGGAAATGGAGTACTGACAGCACCTGCAATTGAGGGGGATGCCTGTGGGATGGCGGATAGCTGACATCAGGTCTGGCTCCAACTGGGCACACAGTTCCTGGATTGTGGCACGATCAAGTCTGTAGGTGATGATCACATGTCGCTCCTCCATTGTCGACAGGTCTACCATCGGTCTGTACATCAGAGGATGCCGCCATCTCCTCACATGCCCCAGCGGACGGTGCCTATGGAGGAGAACAGCAAGCAGAGAGTCAACCAACTCTGAGGTACGTAAACACAGCATACTCCTGTATGAGTGTTTAGGCAAAGCCTAGATATGTGTGACGCAGTCCAAAATAATGGCATGTGGGCCCATGAACTGGCGGCTGTCTTACCTGTAAAGTGGGACAATTGGATATGAGGTAACTGCGCTGGCATTGTACACCGTCGTGTTGGCGGTCGAAAACCGCGGCGCAATACTGCATTGGTTTACATTGGACCCTCTGGGTCCCAGGAGCCAATGATGATGTACGCCGGCGGTGACGGTACGCACCACCGCAGACGTGACCGCCATTTTCTCTCTGTTCAATCACTTGATACCTGATCTTCGACAGGAGAGGACCTACACTGCAAGTGCTGCTGTGACCTCAGTCTGGAAGAGACAATGGCTTGTGTGTCTGGGGAAAGGGCCCCTGCGTTCGGCACGGAGGAGTTGGAGAAACTCGTGAATGGGGTCCTCCCCCAGTACACACTACTCTACGGTCCTCCAGACAAACAGGTAAGGACACTGTGAGCATGTTGTATGGGCAATGCCTGTGTGGAGTGGTGTGGATGTAAGATAGGGTGGGGAATGAGGCGTGCATGAAACGACGGTGAGTGCATGTCTGTCATGCCAAGGGTAGGGATGCGGGCCAATGACTGTGACGGTGCGGACGGTAATAACTTATCTTTTTCCCCTGTACTATTCCTGTAGGTCAGTGCCCACCAGAAGAATTACATTTGGCGTGCAATCGCCAAGATAGTCCGGACCCTGGGGGTCTTCCACAGACGGAGCACCCCTGCCGGAAAAGATGGGAGGACATTCGCCCCTGCAGCAAGAAGACGGCGAACGTGGGAGGAGTGCCTGTCGCACCATGACCCCCCTGATGTTCAGGATCCTGGCAGTGGCGTATCCGGAGTTGGATGTACACTTGAGGGCATCACAGCAGCCACAAGGGGGGTGAGTACACTCTCCTTCTGCTGATTCAGCGCACATTGTAGGTGTCTGGGTGGGGGAGGTGGGCTGTGGGTTCTGCTAGGCCAGGGCAAGTTTAGTAGGCAAGAACCCGTCTTAAGGCAGGACCTGTGGCACCCCACCTGTGTAGAAGTGCCAACTACACCTAGTCAGGCTCCTGTGACATCCATGTGTGCAGCAATCTGGCATAGCCTTGTAACCCATGTCCCTGGGATTGAATAGGGAACTCCAAGTGCGCGGCGTAGTGCAGGGGGCTTCTGTGTCTATAGTGTCCACCAACTGTAGCGGTATTGCATGCACTCAACATGTCTTTCTTCTGTCTTCCACCCCCTTTTTGTGGTCTCCCTGTTCTTGTGTGCATTAGCATCATCAGGCGGAGGAGCAGTGGCACTGGAGCAGGCGACAATATGGAGTCTGAATTTACCAGTGGGACGGAGGGCAAGGGGAGCTCCACGGTGGGGACAGGACCTGACACCAATGATACGGACTCCTCCTCTGATGGGAGCTTCCTTGCGGTGGCGGGCCCATCTGTACCCCCCGCATCTACAGGTACAGCTGCCACCCCCCCCACCAGCACCGCCCTCCCAGCAGCCCCTCATCGTTTGCCCCGTGCCCGCTCATCAAGGAGGGTGGGCATCTCCTTCGCCCCAGGCACCTCAGCCCCTGCCAGCCCTGCTGCCCTCAGTGAGAAGGCCATAGACCTCCTCAGGTCCCTCACTGTTGGGCAGTCTACCATTCTGAATGCCATCCAGGGTGTAGATAGGCAGTTGCAACAAACCAATGCATACCTGGAGGGCATTCACTCTGGTCAGGAAGCCCATCAGCGAGCTTTTCAGACTCTGTGCTCAGCACCGATGACAGCCATTGTCCCTGTCTCTAGCCTCCCCCCTCCAACTTCATCTACCCAGACCCAAACCCCTGTACCTCAGCCTATCCCAAGCACACCATCAGACCAGCATGCACACACCTCAACACACAAGGGAAACTCTGGCAAACATAAGCACCACACATCCCACAGGCACTCACGCAAGCATCACACACATGCAGACACACCAACATCCACTGCCTCCACTGTGTCCCCCTCCTCCTCGTCTCCCTCCTACCTCCATGTCTCTTCTCCACTCACACCTGCATGCACTACATCCCCAGCCACTACGTCCATCACCAGCACACCCACCACCACACCCCGCTCATGTGTAGTCACCACGCCCACTACCATTCACACGTCCCCTGTGTCCTCTCCCAGTGTGTCTGTGAGGCCACCTCGCAAGGTACACAAACGCAGCCACAAAACCACCCAACAGCCATCCACCTCACGACAGCCTCCAGCCCATGCACCTTCACCCAAAGTCACCAAAAGTGTACCTCCTACAACCCCTACCTCTTCCTCCACTCCCATACCCCCTCCATCTACCCCTTCCCAGTCTTCCTAAGAAACTTTTCCCGTCCAACCTTGACCTCTTTCCCTCACCTCCCCCACCCCTTCAGTCTCCTAGGGCCCAACTCTCCAGGTCCCAACCCAGCACCTCAGCCACAACATCTGCGGAACCAGCTGTGCCAGTAGTAACCGGCTTCTGTAATGAGCCAGGCAGCAGGGCAGCCAGTGTGGCAAGGAGCCAGAGCACAGACAGTCCCCCACCTGGAAAGCATAAAAGTTGGCCAGTGCCCGGCGGGAGAGGGGAAACAAATCAGCCACCAAAGCCGCTCCAAGGGGTACAGTTGGGGGTGTGGAGACAGCTGCGCCACCATCCAAGGTGGAGAAGGGGCACAGTAAAACCGGCAAGTCTGGGAAGATCTGCACGGTGGACAAGACTGCCACCATCCCCGCCGCCCAGGACACCGCCGCCACCATCCTCGCTGCCCAGGACACCGCCGCCAGCAGCACCACTGCCCTGGACACCGCCGCCACCATCCCCGCTGCCCAGGACGCCGCCGCCAGCAGTACCGCTGCCCAGGACACCACCGCCACCATCCCTTCTGCCCAGGGCACCACTGCCATCAGTCCCGCTGCCCATGACACCGCCGCCACCAGCCGCGCTGTCCAAGACACCGCCGCCACCAGCACTGCTGCCCAAGACACCGCCGCCAGCAGCACCGCTGCCCAAGACACTGCCGCAAGCAGCCCCGCTGCCCAAGACACTGCCGCCACCAGCCCCGCTGCCCAAGACACAGTCGCCAGCAGCACCGCTGCCCAAGACACCGCCGCCAGCAGCACCGCAGGCCAGTGAGCGCCAGTGATTCTGACAATACTGAGGCCGCCACAGGCAGGATGAAGTACTCTGGGCAGAAATCCCCCTCCAGAACCAGTGGAGTATCAAATCCACTACCTCTGTCCTTGGCAGAATGAAGCAATCTAGGCACAAAGCGCCCTCCAGAACCAGTGGAGAAAGGCATCCACTACCTCTCTCCTTGGCAGGATGAAGCACTCTGGGCACAAAGCCCCCTCTAGAACCAGTGGAGAAAGGCATCCACTACCTCTGTGCTTGGCAGGATGAAGCACTCTGGGCACAAAGCCCCCTCCAGAAACCAGTGGAGAATGTTATCCACTTGAGAGACTGTGGCTTTGCACTCCCCAGGATGTAGCAGTGGGCAACCCACCCACTGGAGAGACTTGAGAGACTGTGGCTTTGCACTCCCCAGGATATAGCAGTGGGCAACCCACCCACTGTAGAGACTTGAGAGACTGTGGCTTTGCACTCCCCAGGATATAGCAGTGGGCAACCCACCCACTGGAGAGACTTGAGAGACTGTGGCTTTGCACTCCCCAGGATACATCGATGGGCATTGAGCCCCCTCGTGGATCAGGCGTTGTGCACTCATCCAGCTGAGGTGCCCCCCCTTCCCTTCCCCCTGAGGTGCCTGTTTTATTTCTATCTGATGCCCCAGCAGTGTTCTCTCCGTCTTGTTCGGGTATTGAGTGTGGGCCTCATCCATGCCTTTTGGGCCCAGTGGTCCATGGACTATGATAGTGGAATACCTTGGACTTGGATTCTTGGTGTATGTATTTGTTTATAGTGTGAATATCTTAATATATGTATATATTTTTGATTACTCTCTTCATATATATTACAATCAATCGACTCATTTCCTTTTGTCCTTGCATTCTTCCAGAGGGGGTTAGAGGGTGTAACTGTGATGTATTGGTGTGTGTGTTGTTGTGGGTGAGGGCGGGGGAGGGGGTTTTGCGCGTGTGTGTCACAGTTTTTTCCCTCCCCACTCCCCTGTGTCGTAGGTGCAGTACTCACTGTGGTATTTGATGCCGGCGTCCGTGCTCCTGATAGAGGAGCAGGAAGATAAGGGCTGGAAGAATCTGAAGTTCCGGTTCCATGGTGTCCTGGTTCCTCGTGGGATGTGTAGAGGTGAGCGCTTTCCCTTCCAAGTCCTGTTTCTGCCGTGTTTTTGTTCTCAGTGAATCTGCCCCCGAAAAGGTGGCGGATTGGTGGCTTGTGATATTGTTGGCGGTACATTGTCCTCCGCCTGTCTGTTGGCAGTTACCACCGCAGTGTTTGTTTGTACCGCCGTGGCGGTCAGAGTCTAAAAGTGGCTGTCTATGTTGGCGGTTTCCACCACGGTCGTAATTAATTTTTTTTCCACCGGCCTGTTGGCGGTTTTACCGCCGCTTTAACACCGACCGCCAGGGTTGTAATGACCACCTTAGTCCCTAGAAAGAGTTTGCAAAAGTTTTTGAAAGATTGCAACAGTTTTTTCCAAAAGATAAAAAGGTCACAACTTTAGTAAGCAAAATGTCTGATGTAGACCTAGTCTAAGGAGCTCGACCCGACCCCTTCACTGGAGTTCAAATACCCCAGGCTAAATCCTCTCTGCAAAGGATACTAAATTCCCACTGGTACTCATGCTACCACAGAAATGTTTACACAGCTGGTAGCAGAATATGAGACTTCAAACCCAGTGGAGGAGGGGGAACCCTCAACAAGAGAGAACCAAGAAAACGCTAATGAAACTGTTGATGAAGAGGTAGGATCTTCCATCTCAGAAGTAGGAACCTACTCAGAGGACATTTTGCTTCTAGCTTGGTGAACCAAAAGACCCACTTTAGAAACCGCAGGCATAATGTTGTTCAAAGGGTTATAAAATGGTGCAATGCATGCATTGTGCCACTGTGTAAATATGACACAGTGTTTTAGGCCTTCTAACACCACATTAGCATAAAAAATAATAGTAATGTGGCATTAGATTGGCGCATGGGGCTCTTAAGTATGTCCCTCAGTTTACTCACACCCTCCATCATGTGAATCATTATTTGTCATTTGTTGATGCAAGATGTCTATTTAAATATGGTGTCTATTATCCATGTATGCGCATCTTTTGCCATGGAAACAACATATGCAAATAGTCCAGTACTTTGATACTTTGAATCTTCATGGACAGCCAAGCATGAGTATGAAAGGTGAGGCATGGGAGGCATCCTGTTATTTCCTGGAATTGAAGAGTCCATTAAGACTTATAGAGCATTACCTTTCATAAAGTTTACTGTTTAACCTAAAGTTGAATGAGATACTTTTTCTTTGTTATCAGGATCTTGTTAGCATACCAAACCTAACACATGTAACACATCATAAATAAATAAAAAATCTCCTTGTATTCATCTCCCTATTCAGAGAGTTCATCCAGAGGATGATCACTCCCCATACTTGCAATGTTTGACATTGCACCCTCATCAACTGATATGTCTTCTAGAGCCTTATACATTTTGAGGATTAAATGTTAAGTCATCTTCATCATTTTCAGGTCAACCATGCTTTGATGGGTGTGACTGCACTCTTGAGCTGTGGCAATTACGCACCCTGCACGATCACCCACTGCAAGGATATACTGGCTACTGGACTTGCTAGTCTGCTAAGTTCTGGTCAATGTTCTTATTCTCTCATGACTGAAGTTCAATGGCTCTTGATTAAGCTTTGATGGCCTGTGTGCTTGATTTAAGTTCTGAAACATTCACAATAAACCACCCAATCTCAGAAGCTGGAAGTGAGGCTACCTCAAAGTGGTGGCTGTGAAGATGGAGACTCTGCATTCTGCTCTGGAGGTATGTGTTGCCAAATCTGGTTGAATTCCCACACCTCTGCCATCCTTGCCTCCCTTTGCAATCTCTAGACTGAAATACTCTGCACCTACTTACCATCGTGCCACAGCGTTGCTGAGTATCACATTTCACCCTGATTGGCCAGAATTAGCTTAATCACTCACAAAGGCCTGAGGCTCAGGTACTGTTTCAGAACCCCCTTCATGACCATCTGTCTGAAACTGTTGCAGACTGAAGGGAAGTGAGGGTACTTTGCATTTTCTTTTGACTCGTGAATGGCATGTCTCCTGACACTACCATGTCTCCAGTGGTATTCGAGGTGAATGCTTTCCACCCGCGCAATGCACTGTTCCCCCTTCTGTTACACTTGCATCTGGCCCTACATTAACATCTTTTCTGTCTCTAATCCACCACTCATCATTGTGTGCCACAAACGTTGGGGGTAGATGCAGCTTCCATTTGAGGACTGAGCCATTTTTGTAGATGATGAGTCAGCTGACATCACTCTTCATTTACTGGCCACCACTGTATTGTTTTTATGCCCACAAAATCTCTATCAGCTCAAAGGACTTCAAATCCACAGAAGTTCGGATTTTGAGAGCTTCCTAAACCAACATTTACCTACTAGTGGCTCTTGCTGGCATCACTCCTCATCAACGTTGATCCAAACACTGCTAACTCCTACTACTTAACTTTAGTTTCACAATAATATTAAAGAAAACATACCAGTGCTCAATGGTTCAGTCCACTCTCTCTGCTTAACCATGACTTTTCAAAATAAGAAACTGTAATAGTACCACACTGTTTGGCTTGATGGGGTCGCACAAATAAAAGAAGCCTTTTAGAAGTGTGTCTCCATACACATTTAATACTGTAGAACTTTGCTGCAAGCCACATGTAAATTCAGGTTTTGTAGTAAGATTGTTGAGACGTATGAAAGGCATTCTTTTGGAGAATAATCACATCTATTTTTTTGGTGTTTATATTGTGTAGTTGCTGTATTTTTTAGCAGAACATTTTTTAGGAAGGTTTTGAAATAAGTCAGAATGTTGGGGCTTCAGTATTCACTCAAGACCTGGTTTGTTTGTGGATTGCTGAAAGAGTACTGTATGCTTGACATATACTGGATTTCTGGCTCAAGAAGTAAACGAAAAGTTGTTCTGGTATCACTTGGGGGGTCATTAGGAGATTAGCTGAGGGAAGAGGAGACCGCTGCAGTGCTACCAGTCTTCCAACGGGCTCCATTACAACTTTCCCACTGGTCTGAGCAGCTGTAACCAAGGTTTTGCTGGTCAGCCCAGTGGCAAAGGTGTGGCATCATTGTTCTGGGCTCATTACTTCTGTATCCCCGAGTGCCTGTGTTGTGTGATCGCGCTCCCCTGGTTTTCTTCTGTATCCCCGAGTGCCCGCATCTTCTGAGTGCCGTCCCCTTTGCCCTCCCGCCGTCTCCCCCTTGTTTTTCCTGTTTTTCTGCGCCTTTCGGCACTTCGCCATTTTTCTAGGCCTCCTCGCCTTCGGAGCCTTTTTCCCGCCGCTTTTTTGCCGCTTTTTTCGCCCTACCCGCCCTCATCCCGCCTCCCAGCTGACCCCGCCTCCCCGGCTACCCCTTAAATGGCGGCCGCTGCGAGGCAGTAGTAGTGACCCTTGACCCCAGGGTAGGTCGCTCCCCTGTCCTCACAGCGCCACCAGATCCAGATCCCCTGTTCTGCCTTCTCTTTTGCCTGCATCGCTGCCTGTGCCCCGAGTGTCTGTGTTGCCGTGTGTCTGCGTTCGCGCTCCCCTTTTTTTCCTTCTGTATCCCCGAGTGCCTGTGCTGTGTGATCGCGCTCCCCTTTTTTCCTTCTGTATCCCCGAGTGCCTGTGTTGTGTGATCGCGCTCCCCTGGTTTTCTTCTGTATCCCCGAGTGCCTGCATCTTCTGAGTGCCGTCCCCCTTGCCCTCCCGCCGTCTCCCCCTTGTTTTTCCTGTTTTTCTGCGCCTTTCGGCACTTCGCCATTTTTCTAGGCCTCCTCGCCTTCGGAGCCTTTTTCCCGCTGCTTTTTTGCCGCTTTTTTTGCCCTACTCGTCCTCCTCCCGCCTCCCAGCTGACCCCGCCTCCCCGGCTACCCCTTAAATGGCGGCCGCTGCGAGGCAGAAGTAGCGACCCTTGACCCCAGGGTAGGTCGCTCCCCTGTCCTCACAGCGCCACCAGATCCAGATCCCCTGTTCTGCCTTCTCTTTTGCCTGCATCGCTGCCTGTGCCCCGAGTGTCTGTGTTGCCGTGTGTCTGCGTTCGCGCTCCCCTTTTTTTCCTTCTGTATCCCCGAGTGCCTGTGCTGTGTGATCGCGCTCCCCTTTTTTCCTTCTGTATCCCCGAGTGCCTGTGTTGTGTGATCGCGCTCCCCTGGTTTTCTTCTGTATCCCCGAGTGCCTGCATCTTCTGAGTGCCGTCCCCCTTGCCCTCCCGCCGTCTCCCCCTTGTTTTTCCTGTTTTTCTGCGCCTTTCGGCACTTCGCCATTTTTCTAGGCCTCCTCGCCTTCGGAGCCTTTTTCCCACCGCTTTTTTGCCGCTTTTTTCGCCCTACCCGCCCTCCTCCCGCCTCCCAGCTGACCCCGCCTCCCCGGCTACCCCTTAAATGGCGGCCGCTGCGAGGCCGCGCAGCGGACGCGGCAGCGGGCGCACCGAAGGTGCGCCTAAGGCAAGCCCGTCTGCGCCCGTCCGCGCCTGGACCGCGCACAGCGCCCGAACCCCTGGCCCCCGCGCCCCCCGCCTGACCTACGACTCCGCCACCCTCGTCAACCTCAACCCCGGCCGCACTCCGGGCTGCTACCGCGCCCCCCCCAAACGGACCCACGGACCCTTCACCTGCAGCAACTGTCACTTCACCTGCCTACGGACCAACACCGCTCCCCTCAAGAACGACTCCCCCGGAAGCAATCTCCACTGCATCCTGGTCAACACCCGATCCGTCCACAGGCACGCCATCAAACTGTGGAACCTCATCAACTCTACGAACCCGGACATCGCCTTCCTCACCGAGACCTGGATGAATCCCTCCTCAGCACCCGACATCGCCATAGCCATCCCCGACGGCTACAAAATCATCCGGAAAGACCGCACCAACCGCATCGGAGGAGGCATCGCCATCGCACACAAAAACTCCATCCGCATCTCAACCGACACCGACAACTCACTCCCCGACGCCGAACATCTCCACTTCACGATCCACAGCGACCCCAAGACCACCCTCAGAGGCACTCTCATGTACAGACCACCAGGACCCCGCACCAAGTTCAGCGAAGACATCGCAGACTTCGTCAACCCTCACGCACTCTCGTCCACCGACTACATCCTCCTAGGAGACCTCAACTTTCACCTGGAGAACCTCACCGACAACAACACCACCACCTTACTGGACAATCTCACCAACCTGGGACTGAATCAGCTAGTCAACAACCCCACCCACTACGCCGGACACACGCTCGACCCCATCTTCTCCTCCAGCAAACACATCACCTTCAGCCACACCACCGAACTCACCTGGTCGGACCACAGCTGCGTCCACTTCATCTTCAAGAAGACCACTGTGCACCACCACACCCAGCAACCACCAAGAAGACACTGGAATCGTATCACCACGGATCAGCTCGCATCAACCCTCTCCCAGAACCGACCCACCAGCACCACCGACCCAAACGAAGCCGCCAACAACCTCACCAACTGGATCTCCGACTGCGCCAACCTCCTGGCCCCCCTGAAAACTCAAGCCAGCACCAACAACCACAAGAAAAACTCCTGGTTCACCCCCGACCTCAAGGACTCCAAGAAAGAATGCGGCGCCCGCGAGAAGACGTGGCGCCTCAACCAGACCGAAGAGAACATGTCAGCTCTCAAGGACGCCACCCGCCAACACCACCAACGACTCCGCGCCGCACGAAAAACAGCCTACCGGATCAGACTTGACAACAACGCCCACAACAGCAAGGAACTATTTGGCATCGTCAAAGAGCTCTCCAACCCGGACGCAGAAAACAACTCTGCGACTCCCTCTCGACCTTCTTCCACCACAAGATCACCGACATATACAACAGCTTCCCGACCACCGACGCGAACCCCCCCCGGAACCCGCTACCGACATCGCCACCATCCTCACCTGGAGCCCAACCACCACCGAGGAGACCACCCGCGTCATGAACTCGATCCACTCCGGATCCCCATCGGACCCCTGCCCGCACCACATCTACAACAAAGCCGACGACATCATCGCACCGCACCTCCGAGATGTCATCAATGCCTCCCTCACCACCGCCACCTTCCCGGAGAGCTGGAAACACGCAGAGCTCAACGCCCTCTTAAAGAAACCCACAGCAGACCCCACCGAACTCAAAAACTTCCGACCCATCTCTCTCCTGCCGTTCCCCACCAAAGTGATTGAGAAAATTGTCAACACTCAACTCACCAACGCCCTGGAAACCAACGACTCCCTCGACCCCACACAGTTTGGTTTCAGGACCAACCACAGCACCGAAACCGCCCTCATCGCAGCCACGGACAACATCAGAGCCCTGACCGACAAGGGTGAGACCGTGGCCCTCGTACTCTTGGACCGCTCCGCAGCCTTCGACACGGTCTGCCACCGCACCCTGATATGACGCCTCAGCAACGCCGGCATCAGAGGCAAGGCCCTCGAATGGATCATCTCCTTCCTCTCCGGAAGGACTCAGAGAGTCTGCCTGCCCCCCTTCAGATCCACAGCCACGGAGATCATCTGCGGCGTACCTCAAGGATCCTCCCTCAGCCCCACTCTCTTCAACATCTACATGACCCCCCTGGCGAACATCGCACGCAAACACAGACTCGACCTAATATCATATGCCGACGACACCCAGCTCATCTTATCCCTCACAAACAACCCCACCTCAGCTAGGACCAGATTTCATGAAGGAATGAAGGAAGTGGCGAACTGGATGACAGACAGCCGCCTGAAACTGAACGCCGACAAGACGGAGGTCCTCATCCTCGGCCCCACCCCCACCGCATGGGACGACTCCTGGTGGCCCCCCGCCCTAGGCAGCACTCCCCAACCCACCGACCACGCATGCAACCTCGGCTTCTTCCTGGACTCATCCCTCACCATGACCAGACAGGTGAACTCTGTGACCTCAGCATGCTTCAACACCCTACGCATGCTCCGCAAGATCTTCCGCTGGATCCCCACCGACACCAGGAAGACTGTCACCCACGCCCTCGTCACCAGTCACTTGGACTACGGGAACACCCTGTACGCGGGCATCACCACCAAGCTGCTGAGGAAACTCCAACGGATCCAGAACGCTGCCGCAAGACTCATCTTGGACATCCCTCGCCACCACCACATCTCAGGACACTTGAAAAAACTCCATTGGCTCCCCGTCAACAAGAGGATCACCTTCCGACTCCTCACCCACGCACACAAAGCCCTTCACAACCTCGGACCCAACTCATCAACAACCGCGTCTCCTTCTACACTCCTCCACGCACTCTACGATCCGCCGGACATGCCCTGGCAGCCGTACCCCGCATCCGCAAAGCCACCCCCGGAGGAAGATCCTTCTCTTTCCTGGCAGCGAAGACCTGGAACTCTCTGCCCAGCCACCTTCGCGCCATACCTGAACACCTCTCCTTCAGAAGGCAGCTCAAGACCTGGCTCTTCAAGCACTGACCCCCCCCCCCAGCGCCTTGAGACCCTTTATGGGTGAGTAGCGAGCTTTATAAATGCGAATGATTGATTGATTGATTACTGAGCAGGCAGCAATGCTGCCACACGCCGGTTGCACCAGTACCCTTGAAAATCACACGCAAGGAGCACCAACACCCTTGAAAAGCACTGTGTCTGCACAGCAGACAGTGCACATTTCAAGGGTGCTGGGCAGGGGGACGCCCGCACTGCGCATGCTCCAGGCAAGGGTTGTGTAGGGGCCGCACTGAGGAACTATGCACTTTCTCTCCGCCAGCCTTTTCACGTTGATGAAACCGTCATGAAAAGGCTGGTGGAGAACAAAATTGCACTGAGCAGGGAGGTGCTGAGTTCAGTGCTGATTGCAACCGGGACCACTATGAGCCAGTCAGATCTTGGACCCCAGCAGGGACAGCAGTAGGTTGGCGGGTCTGTCCGTAAACCTCATAATGTGGCAGTTGGACTGCCACAGCCACAGTGGTCTGACTGCCACCACAAGTATGCCGGACTGCCAGACTCGTAATCGGCCCCTTGGTGAGGAAATAATGTGGGATACTTTTTCCATCAATAATATGAAAATGTAAACATACTTTTCTCTCAGCTTACAAACGCACAAGAATACCACATTTTTTGCAGAATGGAAGGCAGAGGTAGGTATTTCAGATAAAAACCCTTCCAAAGGTAGGTGAGTTAAATGCTGTGTGACATGCTGCACCTCCACACTCCAAGAGCTAAATCTTGGATATAAGTGGCAGCTCTAACTGCCATACTGTCAAACCAAAATGCTTGTAGCCCTTACCAGCCCTAACGAGATCACCTCTTATGAATATTCCTAGCACGCCATGGGCCTCATTTACACTTTTTAGTACAGGGCTGCACAGCAAGGGCATGAATATGCCACATTGATGACATTTTGCTCATTCTTGTCTTTTCTGCCAGCGCACAAATTGGTGCCTAGCACCAACGCAGGCACCCTTGTACCATGGTGCAAGTATGTCTGCATTGCTGGCACAATAGTTTTTGAGTAGGAAGGAACGGCTTCCTGCACAAAAACAATCAATGGTTGTGTTTTCCTCTTCCTATGTGTGCTGCAGAATGCAGCACACAGAGAAAAAAAATTGAGGAGAAATAGAAATGTTTCTCCTTGTTACACCTTCCCTGAGAAGGGGCACAGTTTTGACACATTCACAGGTTTACAAATTTCTTGTAAATCTGGGAATGTGTTCAAACCATATGTCACAGGAGCATCATAGAAGGTGACTGTCTGGTGGCGCCGGCCTCTTATAAATGAGGCACTTAATGTTTAGCAAAAGCACAAAAAGATAAAACATTTTTTTTTTTTTAAATAGGCCTAGCGTAAGGTTTAAAAAAGAGCCATAAATGGATCCACAATATGAACATTATATAAAAACAAACATTAAAAAAAACACAAAAAACTATTTGATGATCTGCCACTTTCCTGAGGCCACGCACTTCACTCAATCCCTGTTGCACATGGTTGAAGGTCTTTCATAGTGGAACTAGGTGGTTGAAAGTGTGTTGTGTTCAGTGTATAGCCACAGGCTATGCACACCAGGGTTGGATGCCCGTAGTTGGTTGGATGCATGACCTGGCTGCAGTCCGGTCCCTGTGGTCAAAATTAGCTGCACGCAGCCAAAGGCATAGCAGCTGGCCAGGCTAAAAGTCAGCTCCTGAAGCGAAGTGGTTGAAAGCCGATATCTAAGGTGGTCAGTTCCTACAACTGCTCTTGGGAGTCATACTGAACACTGGGAAATATTTACGAATCTTCCATTTGATGACACCAATGTTTGACATCTGCTTTCATTCAAACTTACATTGAGAGTCTGACATGGAAGATCATAAAAGTAAGGCTGAATGTTAATTGGAAGTCGCGGTCGATGTTATTATATGGAGAATCTTTGCAAGTTCATTGAACAGTCCAAATAAATAAGAACTGAAAAAAAACAAATGCTCCAATATAAGAAGTCTTTTGAGGCAAAGAGTGATAAAAGCTGTGGAACACATTTAAAGCAGAGATTGGGTCTCATCCCTTAACCAGCAGTGTACTTCCATTGAAAATAGGATCTTCAATATGTAGATAACATCAAATTTGAAAAAAGATGTAATGCAAATTCATATGCAGAACTGAGGCATTTAACAAATACTTCTCGTGACATGGCTCAGGAACTTGAAAGGCACAGAAAATGCAGGGTCTACATATATCCATAAATAAGGCCTGTAGAATTAACACTGATGTGCCAGAGTGTTAGTGGAAGTAAAGTGTTCTTAAAGGCAAGGTGATGGAGGAGAGGTTGATGACTCATCAATCTCTAATTGTGATCTACAATTTCTCTCTTGATGTCATTGGTGATCAGGGCACCCTAGACCATAGCAGAAAAGCAGCCCTCGTCCTCCTGGACCTGTCAGCCACGTTCAACACAATTTCCCTCCTCATCTTGATCAACAGAATCCACCAAGTGGGAATCCAGGAAGATGCCCATAAAAAGATTGCCTCATACCTCACGGTAAGAACCCAGAGAATACGTTTCCCACCATTCACCTTGGAACTAAAGGAGATGATCTGTGGCATCTCACAAGGGTTGTCCCTGGGCCCCAACATGTATATGACCCCGTCATCAACACCATCAGATCGCATGGACTCAACATCATCTCCTATGCCGATGACACTCAGATCACCCTCTCACTGTCAGAAGAGCCCTCCATCACCAGAACCAACTTCCACAGATGCATAGTGAATGTCACTGACTGTATGAAGGACAACTGTCTCAAGATCACCACAGACAAGATATAAGTCCTCATTTTTGGGAACAACACCTCACCACGGGACAACACTTGGTGGCCTGCTGAACTCAGCCCTTCCCCCACCTTGACAGTCTTGTCTGCTTGCTTCCACACCTCATGGTTGCTCTGATATATCTTCAGGTGGCTCCAAATTGACATGAGAAGGATTGTGACTTTAGCCCTTATCACCAGCAGGCTGGACTACAGTAACCCTCTTTACACATGAATTACGGCATGCCTCCTGAAGATACTACATACAATACAAAACGTAGCTGCAAGACTCATCCTGGTCCTCCTGGTCCTCCTCAGACATCACCCTACACCTCAAGAAACTCCACTGGCTCCTGATCCAGAAGAGATGCCAATTCAAGATGCTGTTCAATGCACATAAAGCCCTGAAAAATGAAAGAAAAGCATTCATCAATAAAGGAATGCCCTTTCATCGACTGACCAGACACCTGCGCTCAGCCTCCCTTTTCCTCGCGGACACCTCCCCGGATCCGTTCATCCAACAGTGGAGGGTACTCCTTAACTCACCAGGCAGCCAAAGCCTGAACACACTTCCCATGCAACTCAGGAATGCTGCAATTCAGAAAAGAACTCAAGACATGGCTGTTTGAGTGAATAGAGCACAGCGAACCAGCTAGCGATGCTAGTGCCTTGAGACCCTCATGGGTGATTCTCCACGATTCATAAATCCTGGTTGATTGATTGATATTTTCACATGGTGCCACATTATACATTGTATGAGCCTCGGACCATGTATGTAGAGTGGGTGTGGATAGCCATGGCTACAATGGGTAAGCACTTTGACCTGCATAAAAGAGGACACTTGTGAATTTATACGTTATGATTAAAATACCTTTGTATGTTGGTTCAATGACTACATTAATTTGGGCTACAGGATTTACCACAGCAAATCAGACATTGTGTTGTTTAATGCTTCTGTTGAGGATCTTCCTATTATACTTGGAGAGAAGTGGGAGCCTACTTACCCTATCCGGCTCCCTGGGGTCTTTGTCACCTCCAACATTCTCGTTCTGTATGAGATAAATTGCCATTCAATGCTATGTAAAGTTAAGAGATTGTTGGAGTCTTTAACCCTTGTTTATCCTAGGCCAAGTTGCTTTAATTTAAATGTTGATCCAATCTCTTTTTTATTTTTATTTTCTAATGTATCTATTCAACTTAGTAAAAATGTTTTTTTAAGGAAGTAGATTGTCTACTTAAGAGATTTGTATGCAAACAGCAGCAATTTGTTGGCTATCCAATTAGCCATGGACAAGGTGTAGGTTAGCTTTGCCTGATTTTTATCAATAGTACCAGCCAACCTTTGTTGATTATCATGCATGGCTATTTGCTGATCCATTCTCACACTCATATGGTACATGTTTTAAGGTTGATGGTACAGGAGCTATGATTACAGTTCTATTAAAAAAAAAAACTTGACATGTTCCAAGAAAACCAGACATACTTTTTTCAAAGAAACAATTTTGTTTAAAAAAAATTAATGAGGTCTAAAATGCAAAACTTTGATGATATATTTTTTACAGTTTGGGTTTACAGATCTCTCAGTGACCACATTCAGCTTGGAATTGATTGGGGTTTGGTATCTTATTTGATTTTACTATTAATGGTAGCTGGAAGACCTAGCAGCAATTAGCTCAGCCAGTGTATGAAGATCCTTCTCTAAGGTTCAGTTTTGCTAAAATTTCCACATTTTTAAAATGATAATCACAATTTAGATCCATTTACTGTGAACTTTTTGAAATTGTTCAACAAGTATAACATGATTGGAGATGGGGGGTCGGTATAAGGTGTTGCATCAGAAACTTCAGCAGAGCTTTATCCCAAAGTGCCATCAAAAAGTTGCATTAGTTACTGGATGGGCTATCTCCCAAAATCAGTGGGTGGACATCTCAATTTTTGGGCATAAACCCATTAGGGAGACCATTTTAAAAATAATGAGTTATTTTTGCTCGATGAGTTCTTTCTTATACCCCTTCATTTTTATTTAAACATTTCCCTAAGGTTTCCAAGTACTGCAATGGCGCAGGAGACTGGCCACATATTTTGTTTTTACTTGCCCTTCCCTGCTTTTGTTTGGGCAGCAGTTCTTTGAGTCTTTATCTAAAAGGGTGGAGCCAAGTTTATTCGTAGCACGTTTTGGAATACTAGCTAATAACAAAGCTTTTACACGTTCCACTAAGAAGTTAATTATTATGGCAGCTTCGATTGCTAGATCACTCATCATACAGTGCTGGAAAACGTCTATATGCTCATCTTTTGATCAATGGCAAATTAAAATGAGTATGATAGAGCATTTAGAATATGTGTATGCCAGGAGGAATAACCACACCGATATATTTAAGCATTTATGTTGTTATTTCCCGTTCAGTATAGGAAGGGAACAATGGTGTATAAGGAAAGTGGGAAATATGTTTTTGTTGGCAGTAAGATCCCTTTCTTTTATCTGTTCTGAGCTGTGTTTTCCTTGTATTGCTCTTTGCACTCGAGAAGCATTCTGTATACTACATATTGCAGTGTGTTTGATCATTATATGTACTTAAGGTCAATATCATTTGATTATGTGGTTAAAACTCGTCCTGCTTATCAGACCAGATTGGAAGAATGGCCTTAACCTATTTGTGTTTTCTTTGTTGAATGCAGCTTCTTTTTGACATGCTTGCACTTGTTCACTTTGCGCTTTCAAATTTGGACGACCTGTAGATTACAAACTTCACTGTGAGTTTTGTACTTTAAGGTTATGCTTTATGCTGTGTTACATTACTGTTGCTATTTTTGCTCTATCTAAGACGCTACTTTGATTGTTACATGCACTTTAAGTGAATGATTGTGTGGTTAAAAACTCACCCTGCCTATGAGAGCAGGTTTGAAGGGGACTTTAACCTATTTGTATCTTCTTTGATGTTGCCTCTTTATGAAATGCTAGCTATTTTTCACTTGTTCACTTTGTACTTTAAATAGGTACGACCAGTACAGCACAAATTCTACTATGAGGATCAAACTTTAATGTTACGCTTTGTGCTGTGCTATATTTCTATTGCTATTTTGCACTATTTACGATGCCACAGTAAATTTTAAAGGTGTTTGAGTTCTCCGTTTTCTTTTTTACATGATAAAGATACTGTTTTCTATTTCGTGTGGGGAAGGATTTGCAAGACGGGATGATCGCAATATCTATGATTGCTTTCTTTTAACTCATAGCTAACTTGCATATTTTGTTTGTTATACAACTCCTTGTAATAAATGTATTATTTTGTCAATATACCACCTCATAAACAATAATAGCTTTTAATGTGTCAAGGAAAAAAATGTCAGCTTTCACAATTGACAATTTGTGTCAATTTGCAATGGCATTATCACACTAAGGATACTATTGTTGCTCGAAATACAGGCATGAAAGACCAAAATTTGATAGTTCGTATAGCACTGGGTGATGATCAGGTCTGCATTGCAGATGCTCTACACATTACAAGAACATGTGCTTTTCTTTTTGTGAAAGGATTTGGGTGGCTACATGTGCAATGTGTGTTATCTACGTAATTTACCAAATTTGAGGAGATTCAGTGGAGAAAAATCCTCCTTTGACTTTGGGCTGTCTGTTGGAAATTGGCTTCTCTACGGGGCCACTCCCAAACGTTCTGCCTTTTTCCCTCCACTTTTTGACTGAATTTGCTTTTGTTAGCCTTAGGACTCTGTTGACTTTACTAATGCTAACCTGTGCTAATGTGCATGCACTCTCTCCCTAAAGCATGGTTTGATTGGCATGTACCTAATCAACATATTTCATTTACTTACAAGTTTCTAGTAAAGTGCACTACATGTGACCAAGGCCTGTAAATTACATTCTACTAGGACCTGCAGCACTACTTGTGCCACCCACTTAAGTAGCACTACAAAACATGTCCCGGGCCTAGCACTGCAGCCTAAATGCAGTGTTAAAGTGCCATGTCACCCTGCCATTTAAAACACCTTGCCAAGCCTTTTATTACACATACTGTAGGCCCCAAGTAGCCCATAGGTCAGGGTGCTATGTAATTAAGAGGTAGGACATGTACTTTTACATTTTCCATGTCTTGGTAGTGAAAAACTCTCAAATTTATTTTTTCAGTATTATGAGGCCTATCCCCCTCATAGGACAACATAGGGGTTCCTTATTAGATTTAATAAGTTATAATTCCTGATTAGAAAGGTGTTGGCCTAACATGTGTATTACCTATGGGATTGTAATGATAAAGTCTCTTTAAGGGTAAAGTCAGATTTATCAGATGTATATATCTGACAATTACACTTGTAGAAAGTTGGCATTTTCCTGCTCTTGGCCTGGTGTGCCTGCAGCTTGTCCCTAAAACATGTCTGGGCTGCTGGGCTTTTTTATTTCCTCTAGACAGCCACACACACAATGGGAGCTTAGGTGTGACTTGATGGGAGGTGGAGCTAAGCATAGCCTCACACTTACGCATAGGCTGGGCCCTGCACACACAAAGGGCTTAACGACCCTGTAATGTCACTCCAGCCAGCCTGTAGCCAGCACAAGGAAAAAAGGGAAGTCGTTGCACTTCAAATCCACTGTCTAGAATCTTCTATCAAATACCAGAACCAGGGCACCAAAGTATAAATACTGGACCACAGACACCACCACTTCAGCACAATGCAGGACCTGTGGATACACTGGCAAGAATAAGGACAGCTGTGTCTCTGCAAGGACTGGCATTCTGCTGAGCTCCTACTCTGCTGGACTCCTGCTTTTCTGAGCTGACTAGCTGCCTGCTGCCTTCTTGGCTGAGGCAGGAGAACTGGAACTGCAACCCTCCATCTTGAACTCAGGACTGCAGAGTGACTCACACAACTAGAGGACTAGTCTGCTGGCCTGCTGATTATAGCCTCTGGGACATAAAAGGCTAGACACAGCTCCTGTACCCATCTTCAACAAGATCCTGACATCCAAAAGGTGCCTCTCAGGTCCTGGGCCTTTGGAAGTGGCTTTGTGACTCCTGAAATCAAGCTTTTGTGGTCTTCATGAATGCAAACAAGCCCGCTCACTCCAGAACCATGCTACTCATCTGAAGATTCAGCGCAAGCCACCGCAAGTTCATGTCCTTGCACAGCAAGCATCTCCGCTCCTAAGGCTCCAGCCCACCAATCCATGTGCTAGTGCCGGTGACACTTTCCCTACAGACAGCAAACTTTTTCCCTGCAAACAGGAGGGACTCTTGACTCAATTCTGAGAAGGCAAATCTTCAGAGGGACTTGTCTGGGACTGTTTCTGACCTGTGCTCCATCACCGACAGCCTGAACTAGAATGACAAGATAGCCCCGGTTGGGGCTTTACTCCTTTAAGCACTATATTGCACTTTAATGTTTAAAATCCAACCAGGATCCGTATTTTCTGTGTGGAATTTGAATGCAATATAAAAAGTAGCTAATCATGGGATCACTGACATGCTTCAACTCACAGCAGAAAGTAAATTAAGACATACCATTTAAGAATGCCACAGGTCTTTGAACAGCACAAGCCACTCATTCATAATGCACAGGCAAGAATTTTGGGAATTTTCTGAAATATGGAATTGCTATCCTAATGTTGTTCCATGGATCCAGTGTGACATAATTTGCTAAAGCATTTACCAAATGGTATCCTGATGCAGCCATTACTTAGCAAGGGCATGCTTAGAACTCATTTCAAACATATTTATAGGTGACTTGTGACTCCTCTCCTTTCTCCCTTTCTCTCTTGTACTACAACTTGCAGGTCAAGGGGTCCAACATAAGGGCCAGTATGTTCTTACAGAGAAGGTTCTCCTGGCTTAATTTAATTTGTTTTGACTCAAATCTTTTGGCTTTGCATCTACTATACCTATTTCTGTCACAAATCGAAGTTTTAGATGGCTTTTTAACTGGAAGAATTAGAAATTTAAAGTCTAAATTGTATGCTTGGGTAACATTGTATTACGTTGACATAATTTGAGAAATTTTATGTTACACTTATTATGAGAAATTCCTAAAATTCTACCTTGGGTGCATGGGAATCCAAACAAACCTGATCGCAAGTGGTTGTTGTTTGCAACACATATTTTTTACTAAAATATAGCGTTATATGCCAGATTCCCATTTTTCATGGATTTCCTGAAATGCTGTGGAAAAACACTAAAGCAAAATATGCACATTGCCCACACCCCTCTTATATTCTATTAAAAATTGAGTGTGCAGCTTCATTTTCAGACTTATTGCAAACTTCCCTCTATGTAGGTTATTCTACAATAATGAAATTAGAGTAAAAACCTAATCTGAACACAACAGGGCATCCTAATGCTACTGCAAACAACTGGAAAAGAACGGAAAATCAGCAAAAAAACACCACTACAATCAACTAAAAGGCCACAGTCATGCACTACCACCACCAGCTGCGGGAAATCAAGAAAAGAGCTCTTGCTATGAGAATTGAAATCAGCTCCAACAATTGCAAAGTACTATTCTTTATAAAGAATAAAGATTTCTCGAACCTTGCACCCACAACCAACAGCATCATCCTATCACAAGAACTCTGCATTGACCACTCAAATTACGTCAACAACAAAATATTGAAGCTTCAACTTGCAGCTCAACCCAGCAGCTATCATCGACCAACTAACCATCACCACCAAAGTGGGCCCCCTGTCTAACTTGAGCCCGCTCAGCAATTAAGACACAGCATCAATCATTAAGACAGTCCACTTAGGGCCCCCCACTAACCCATGCCACCACTACATCTACAAATTAAGAGGAAGCACAATCAGTTACTCACTCACTTCCATCATCAACACATCCATTGATTGCATAAGCTCACCAAAGAGTTGGAAACATGTGGAAGGCAATGACCTCCTGAAGGAACCATAGGCCAACCTAAGGAAACTCAGCAACTAATGAACAATCTTGCTGCTACCATTCCCAGCTAATGACATGGAAAATACATTCAACAGGCAACTCTCCAGTCACCTGCAACTTCACCAACTTTTGGGCAGCTCCAGTCATGTTTCTGCAGCAAACACAGCACCATAACAGCCCTCATCCTCAAACAACATCCTTTCCATCCTCAAACAACATCCTTTCCATCTTCAGCCAAGAAGAAATCACATCAGTCATCCTCTGTGACCTCTCTGCGGCCTTCAACACCTTTTCCTACCACACATTTGTCACAAGACTACATGGCACAGGAATAGGAGGATAAGAACTCAAATGGATAACCTCATTCCTCACAGGATTAATACAATGAGTAAGACTGCCATCCTACACGTCGAAACTCAAGGACCTCATCTGTGGAATCCTGCAAGGATCCTCACTCAGAACATCCCTATTTAACATATGCATCACGATTGAACAATTTCTATTGTGTTTTATCAATTATAAAATCCACTCAGAGGGTATGACAGGCCTCTGGCTGCTGGCAACACTCGGTACTTATCCTCCACCTGGGCTCTGACATCATCAAACTGCTTCCAGCTTCATTTGGGCCTCCATTTCCTAAATTGTGGTTTGCTATTAGGAAATCATAATTTAGTGATTTCTTAAAGAACGATTTCCAAATAGCGATTGGAAATCTGTAGAAATCGCTATTAGGAAATGGCAGGGTTTGTAGACCCTACCATACATTCCCAATTGGAACTCCCTCCTCTGACAGGACACCATAAATGTGTCCCATGCTTAGCCTGCTGCTTTTTCACCGATTCCAAAAACTTTGTACATGAGGATGTGGATTTTGCCAAACTGTTTTTCTAATTGCAACACAAGTGTATGTATGTCATTTGGTGCCCATGTAATTTGATTTATGTGGGTCAGACTTCTCAACAGGTCAAAAAACAATACTTCAGCATTGTAGCAGGATACACTGCAGGACAGTGGGAGCCCCTCTGGTTGATCATTAAAACCAACTTGAACACTCCCATAATTATGTAAAGTGGCAAGGGATCCGAAGTTGCTGATACCGAAATATAAATGGATTGAAAGAATGAATGCAATTGACCAAGGACTTAACACCCTGGAAGAATGGTGCCAACTCACTGTACACTACTCCTGAATTGTGGTGTTTTGGAACCCATTGAGACATGTGACTGTGCCTACTTAGTGCACGATGTGTCTCTCACTGCAGTATCATTTTAATGACATCTGAGCTTTTACATACCTACTGGACAATGAATTTTCCACTATATTTTAACTACTCAGTGTTTTATATTTACTGGACTTCTTTTGGTATTACATTGTGTTTTACCTATTAATTTCCCTTCATTGCATCTTGACTGCATGATATTGTATTGAATCTCACTCAGGTGGTTCTGTCTTTTACCATTGTCAAACATGATTTGCACATCTCAATATGGCATACGTTTCAATCTCACATTTACATGTTTGCAGCCTGCTTTCCTTTCTTCTGTTTCTGCTACCCTGAAAGCTATGTTACTTCGATGCACTCTGACGCATATCTCAAGATGTCAATGTCAAAATTTGCACCATCAGGTATCTATGGGTTCCAAAACAACAGACAGGTCCATTTGGGACCGGTCAACAGATCAGATGTCCAAATCTAGGTATTCTGTTGTTATCTCATGTTTTCTTTACTGGGCAAGGAAAGTGCCCACAACTATGTCAGCCACAGGAACAAGACTTGGTAGGCACCGTGTGTAGAGCCAGGACTCAAATCTACCAGCAGGCACCAGTAGCCGCACAAGACATTAGTAAGGGACTAGCTGGGCACAAGCAAAGCAGCAGCTTTCTTTAACCTTTTGTGGCACTGTGGCTTAACAGGAAAACAGCTCACCAGCCCTTGGAGAGACTCTGAAGACCTTGGGGCGAAGTAGAGTTGGTGCACCCACTGGGGTCTCTGTCCATTTTAGTCAACAGCAGGCTTAGTCCTGTTTGTGAAATCATAGGGTACACCAGGTGCAGTCCTACTGGTGCAGCCCATATTTGTGCAGTCCAGCGATTCAGCAGGAGCAGTTCTTCTTTTGTCTTCCATAATTCCAACGGTGTATTGAATATTGGGTATCAGGGGTGCCACATTAGGCCAGCTTTTTGTTTGTGGGTGGGGAGGGCTCACTGGTCATTGAGGTTATTGTTCCCACTGGTCAGCCCCACCCAATTTTATATCAAGTCAAGTGTAGTGGCCTAAACAATCCCATAGTGCCTCTTTCTGCCCAAATCCAAGG
The DNA here is from genome assembly GCF_031143425.1 of Pleurodeles waltl. Taxonomy (NCBI): domain Eukaryota; kingdom Metazoa; phylum Chordata; class Amphibia; order Caudata; family Salamandridae; genus Pleurodeles; species Pleurodeles waltl. The sequence continues at coordinate 234,230,205 of NC_090438.1, read as the reverse complement.
TGTTGGGACACCACTTCCCTGGAACTGAGCTATGGGTATACCACTGGGTTGTACCAGTATAATAACCCACGTCTAATGAACAACTGGCCCTGAAACAGATATCCTCCTCTGGAGGAGAAGCCAGCCTGCTTACTTTCACAAAGAAGCATGCAGGATAACATAAATATTTTACAATAGCAAAGAGTGAAGCATTAATCTATAACAAAAAAAAACTCTAAGTATATCTCTGTTGTACGAACATCACATATAGTGTGACAGGTGTCTTGGTTGTCTGCTAAACCTTGAATGTCTTATGGATGAAGATAGCACACAAAATCTGATAAATGTCTTGGTGCTCTGATACATCTGGAACTTCTCCTCAAAGACAATAAAATCTCACTTTCTCCTTCTCCTCTCCTTTTCAGAAGGCCATTTGCAAGTTCTATATTCTACAATATTATTGCAGTGCAAAACACTTTTATGACTTTTATTGGGAGGAATACTTTGGCACCGTATGTCCCAAGGTAGGAAGTTTAATCTTCACAATATCACCAGACATCACATCAATCCTTTTGGTAGCATTTCTCAGATCATACCACTCTTTTTATTTCTCAATCTTCCTGGTTTCACCTTCCTTTCTCACCACCTCTTTCTCAAGAGAGTACTTTTTATGAAGAGAGTGCACACATTTGTTGCTCACCCAAGCCAGACACAGACAGGCATTTACTCTCCTCCTTTTGAAAAGTTCAAACCAGATGGCCGCACTGGTGAAAACCTATATACTAATCATTTTCTTCACCTCCGTTTTACTGTGTAGATAATTTGCCAAAGTCCTCTGCATGGTCTCCATTATGACTCTTTTGAGGTTCTCAAAAAGGACATTACTTTCCGAGTGTTAAAGAGAGCATTCATTTTATCTGATACCTCTGACAAACAGAAACCTTTCCATTTCTTTTGAGACCAGCTGTACTCCATTATCACTCAACCTGTTTCATCTAAAAATCTTATCACATCCATGGACTCAACGGTGTTGGTGATCACAAACACTGGCAAATTTGAAAACATATCAACTACTACAATTATATACATATACACACTTGGAGTTTTTATGGAACCTACAATACTTAGGGCAATATCTACCCACAGTGATTGAGGAACACTTCTAATTGCCAATGGCTTTCTCCAACACATGCATTTTGTCACTAGAGTTACACTCACCACAATCTCTCACCAACATTTCCAGTTGAATATCCATCCCAGGTTACTAATACATTCTCTGAGTCTTTCTTTAGTCTTGGAAATTCCTGGATGACGTTCATGTGAAAACTCTATCAGCATTCTTCTCAGATTTTCCATGAGAACCAGTCTTATACTCATCAACACAAAATTATCTTTGTTTGATTGATCATCTCTTTGGCATGTTAAAACACCTCTGCAACATCATCTTCTTCCTATTATCACACCATCCATCCTTCATATACCCAATCACCTCCTGAAGAATAGAATCCTTGTTCAACTCACACATCAATTCATCTTCCTTTATAACAGACATCAGGGTACTACACAAATCACTGTCTACCTCTTCCAAGCAATCACTGTCAGCAGCAGAAACCTCATATTGTCCATCCCCACAAAACCTGAAAACATACTCTGCTAAAGGATTTTTTGTTTCAGGTACCTATGACGGCAACAAAGTCTTACACAATTCCTTTCTTCATGAATACCTCTTTAAGGGATTTATGATCTTTCTTCACCTCAAATTTGTTACCCCAAATTAATTTGCTGAGTTTCTTATAGCCTCTTGCACAGCTAATGCCTTCTTTCTATTGTTGAATAGTTGAACTCTGCAGCTTTCAGACTGCTCAGTACACACAGGATGGTGCATTTGACTCCTCCAGAATATTGTAACAGAACCACATCTAAGCCTTTGGACTAGCATCTATCATTACAGTCATAGAGCTCCCAGGTTCACACCTTCAAAGACATTGAACATTGTGTAGGGAATCCATCTTTCAATGCCCTGAATATCTCCTCATGCATTGAATACCACTCAAACATACACACCTTTTTTTAACAGACCCCTTATTCTATGTGCCTTGTCTGAAACATTGTAAATAAACTTGCTTAAGTAATGACACATGCCACGAAAGTTCACAGCTCGTTCTTTGTAACATGGACTGAACAGCTCAGAAATAGCCTTGACCAAACTGGCTTTAGGCTAAATGTCACCAGATGAGATTTTATGACCAAGGTACTGAATCTGAGACAGATTAAGTTTGCATTTCCTAGCTTTTAACATTAGTCTACTTTCCAACATCGTCATTCATTTTCTCACCCTCTAATTATGCTCAACTGCATTCGTACCAATAATTAAAATGTCATCTTGGTAAATCTTCACACCACTCACCCTGCTAAGACCAATCTCCGGGATCCATTGAAAAATTGAGCCAGATACAATAAGTCCAAAAAAGCACCCTTAAAAATGATTGGTGGTACACAGAGGGTAAGTCCAATGTAGAAAGCTCTCAACACCTTTGGTCTCCATGAAATTAGGGAGAGGATGGCGATCTACAATCACACACTTTCTACGTTCATGAAGACCTACAGAAAGCCTGGAATCACCATTGCATTGCTAGTCATCACAACTGCAGATAGCAATTCTGTAGCCTGAATCTCTTCAATGATCCCATCAGCTTTCAATCTCTCCAGTTCCATAAACATGGGCTCTCTCACCATGATGGGAACATTCTTAAGCTCACTGACATGATTTAGGAATAATTTCCTAATTTTATCCTATGTACATCTCTTTTCAGAATTACCTATTCATCCTTCAAAAAGTCAGGAACCTCTTTCTCATATTCTTGGCTTCCTTCTCCAATACATAATACAACAGACTTTCTCTCAATCTAAAAAATGGGCACTCATTGGGCTCAAAGTAGACCTGCAAATCTCTTTTCTAATAAGTAAGTCCCCTTTCATCAAAACATTGACCTTCCCATTGGTGAATCTATCTTTAAAACAAATGCATCCATTGAAGTAACCAATTAGCTTAATGGGTGTACCCCTATAACCTCAGGTTTGTAAAGAAAAATCTTTCCTTTCAGATGAGTTTCATGAACCACTCTTGCCATCAAAGTGATTTTTGCCCCTGAATCAAATGCCATTTTAATAGGGGTATGCTCCATCAACACTTCTTCATACAAACCTTCCTGACCGTTGTCACACACTTGCCCAACAATATCTTCATTATCCTCCTCTTCACTGCAGCTCACTTCATTGATCTTCTAAAGTGTCCCATCTGACAGACAGCACATGGTGAGATTACCCTTTCCTCACACACTTTCCAGGTTGCTTTCCATCCAATACCATTTTTATTATTAGCTAAATGCCCTTGTACACCACACCTAAAACACAGGCTACAAATATTTTTGAGATAATTAAATTGACCTTTCTCCATTGCTAATATCCCAGCATCTCAGCATTGGCTGAAGAAGATGGGCATGATGACCATGTGATTTCTCTTGGATGATTCTAGACCACTACTGGCACTTCCTCAATGCCAACGGACACCCTACGACACTGGTCTAGGCATGGCCAATCTTCGACTTTACCTTTTAGCATTACGGCTAGTAGTGATAAATGATTGGTTTAATGGGTAATGGTCGAACCACACCTATCAGGTGGAACTGACTTATTCAAGCTTTAAATGGTTCATGGCCCTCCTTGACTGGACTGACCCGAGTGTTTTTTTTGTCGTGGAGAACAATGCTATGTCATATTAAGTGGAACCTTAAATTCACACTTCTGGACCCTCTGTAGCATGAGACTTGGCGGCAGGAGGTAGCATCATTTAGGGGATTTACGAAGTGGGACAGTAAAGGTATCACACATCTGAGAGAGGTGGACAGCTATATTCACAAATTTTGTGATCTCCAAGATACCTACATGTTCTCCGCTCCACAATTCTATATACTCCTGCAGTTAACACACGTCCCATATATATATATATTACGTGATACTCCCATTCCAGACTTAACCCTCTCCAGGCTAAACTCCTCATGGGTGCACTGGGGAAAGGAGGCATCTCTCAAATCTATTGCACACTAATTAATAATGCCCCTGGCATGCTGGATCAAGTCAGAACTCAGTGGGAGGGCTGGTTGGGAGCTACAGTGGATGACAACTGGTGTGATGCATCAATGGCTCCTCGAGTCATAGCCATTACTCCTGATAGACTGTGAAGGGCGGGCCTCCTCCTCAGTCTCCTATACTCCAGGTGGTCTCACACTCCTGCAACTTTTATCACATGCTCTTGTCTTGTCTGATGATGCAGGCTCATTGGACTGCCATAGTAGAGGAACTGGCTGCTGTCCTCGGCTGGGGGGTGACCCTTTCACCACTGGCATTACTACTGGAAGTCCTGGACGGTATGAGGAGAACACAGGTGGTCTGAGCATTCCTGGGAACATGATATTGCATTCTGATGGAATAGTCCTGTCCCTCCCACACTATCACAGTGGAAGGGTGGAGTAGACTGGTGTGCTCAAGAAGAAAGACCAGTCTTTGTGACCTGGGGATATTCCTCTGAACATGAGCATATTTGGGGGAATGGTTGGGGCATTTGGACTGGGACCTACTTAAGCATCTGAGGCTTCAGTGTTTTATTATCATAAGATCTGTTTTCCTTATCTTTGGTGCTTGTCTCACCATATTACCTGTTGCGCCTTGGTATCAACCCCAGTCTTTCAAATTTTTTGTGACTGTTGGTGTGTGCGTTTTAGTATCTCAAAACTCAATAAAAATTGTTTACAAAAAAAATGACCTTTGGCATCTTTAACACAATCTAAATCCGTGTTCTTTGCTCTAACTACATGTACATTGTCATTTGAAATTTTACAATTTGAGCATCCATTTTTTCTTAATCTCCTCAACACTCACTTTACTATGCTCACATGACTTATTGATAACTGAAACATCTGGAAGCACAGCTTTAACTCTTTGAAAAAATGCTTCTTCAACTTTCTTCACACAACAACCCAACATTAAATGATCTCTCAATTGCTTCTCCCAATTGACACCAAAGTTGCAGGTTGATGCTAACTTTCTCAACTGAGTTATGTACTCTTCAACTTTCTTGTCACTCCTTTTCATACGATGGCTAGAATGATACCTTTCCAACACAGTTGAGACTTTGGGTCTATATGACTTATCCTACATTTACTTTACATGGCGTACATAGGTGTATATGTGTGGAGATCATCAGACATATTCTTTTTGTAGTGTGTTATCGAATGTTTCAGTAGTACTTTTGTAGTATTACTGAGCATACTATAAAATGCAGTTAGCAAATCAGGGCCAAAGTCCAAAGGTTTCAACTTATTGCTCAATAAAACATGATAAATGCTATTCAATTACAAGAGATCCAGTATAGCAAAGGCACATATCCCTACTCGCTAGCATCAGAAATCAATTAAAGGACATCTAAACTTACTAGAAGCATGTGTTTGGCCCTTCAAAAAGGTGAATCATTTGATGGCAAATCAGAAGGACATTACTTTCTATTAACTTACAGAGATCGGTCACTGCAGAGCCATGTGAGAAAAGTACCCTTTTAGTGTGGTCACATAAATTTGTAACTGAATGTAAGTGTTGCTTTTTAGACTCTGCACACTAGGGCACTACTTTCCATAAACACACCCGTTGGCATGGAAAGGAAAATGTCACATCTGGACTGCAGCACATATTCTGCAATCCACTAGTGTGACAGACAAAAACTTGACAGACCTGCAAAAAACATTGTTGTCAGTGAATAACCTCCCTTTTAAAAAATAATCATAAATCCCCCAGGTAGACTTTGTAGTCCACAAGGTTGGGTATGTGCTATTTAAGATTAGGACATTTACAAATGTTATGTTATCTTGTCCCTACAGTGACAAGCCTCAAAAGCTATTTTCACCTCAGCAGGCCCTGGTTGTCCTATAAAGACAACCAGAGTGATTTAAATCTTAATTCTGTTATCTCAGGTTTGGGAATAGCAAAACAAATGTTTCAACTACTATTTTTAACATTTTTGAAAATTCAAATCAAGTAATAATTTATACTATTAATACATATTTAGGAACAGTATTTTTGAGAAAGTTACTACTTTTCCCCTGCACAAAGCTATTACAGGCTAATATGCATTAGCTCTTCAGGAGCTGCTCAGCCACTGCTTTTACTTAATGAGATGGGAAAACAACTTCTGGAGCAAGAAGAATGGCCTTAATGTCAGGATTTATTTAAGATTGATCTTCTAAGTTAAGTTGTAATATTCATATTCCTGTGTGGATTATTGGGAAAATTCTTGAGTAATTTTTCAGATACTGATGGTTGTGTTGGATTCTGTACTTTGCTTGTGTTTTGTCACTTGTTATTACTTTACACTTTAGTGGAAATGCAGAATGTTGTGCCACCTCAATTTTCTTAGTCAAACTAAGAGAGCCCACCATACCTTGGAGCACTTGGAAGAAGGTGTTCATTTACTATATCTGAGTGTGCAGCACGTCACTAGGGGCCAGAAGTATCAAGCTTTATTACAGTCACAAAATTCGACCGTTTGCAAATGCAAAAAAGCCTTTCACAATGTATGAAAGGCATTCGCAATGCAATTTTAAGGAATCGCTAAAGTAGTGATTCCTTAAAATTGCGACCCCATTTAGAGAATCGCTGATTGTGATTCTCTAAATTGGAAATCAAAAATAGAGAATTCCTATTTGCGATTTCCAAAGCAAATGTATCAAGCATTTCCTAAATGCAAATTGGGCATTTAGGAAATGCAATTTCCACAAATAAAAGTTTGGTGGTAAGTATTCGCGAATTATCAAAAAGGCATTATAAATGCATTTCTAAAATTGACATGTAGCGCACACATGCCCCTAAGACATGTGTGTGCTTCACATGTCAGTAAACATATTTTTGGGGTACAGCAGAGGAGGCCTTAGGCCCCAAGCACCCTGGGATTTGCATTTCCTAATTTGCGAATTCCTAACTCAAATTCGCAATTTGGGAAATGCAAAAACATTCGCAACAGGCCCATAAGTGCAAATGGGGTTGGATTCTCTATTTGCGATTCGGTAATAGCATTTACGATTTTTAAGAAATCGCTATTACCAAATCCCAAAAATCATACATATCATTTTGGATATCTTAAATAGCAATTTCTTAAAATGAGCTATTTAAGAAACGTGAATCCGTTTTTTGATACATCTGGCCCTAAGTGCTGAACGTAAAACCATATTACTAATGCATTATTTAGGAAGAGAGGGACAGGAGGCATTTGTATATCTTCGAGAATTATCTAATGAGGATTGTCTAAAAAATTGGATTACATTTCCTACTCAAAGTCTCAACCGTGTTCCCTTTTCCTTTAGTTAGGATGGACCCATGAACTTCATTAACTTGTAAGGGGGTGTACCTTTTCACAAGTAAATGTAAGGTGAGTCATATACTAGACAAACATAGTCAGGCTGGCACCAAATCCAGAGATGTAAAAGCTATCCCCAGAAAATGTTTAGGGGGAGGGCTGTTCAGATCCTTGGCTAGACCACTGAATAAGCACACTGGCTCTGCATAAGGACAAATAGGTTTCCGTAGTCTGGATTTTGGGAGAAGTTCTCTGTAGGATTATTTACAGAAGGGCAAATGGGAACTGCAGCGAAAGTGGGTAGTGTTGTCAATATAGATTTTTACCACATTTTGTGGGGGGATAAGAGGGAGCCAGGAGTCACCCCCACACACTAGCAGGTGCTAACCATCATTATAGACATTCTTCCCAGAATAATCTCTGGACTGGTGGAAAAACAGAAGAATACTTTCACCTGCTGCTAAATGGCTGGATCTGCTCTGACATATATCAGGGACAAAGAAGTGAACTCCAAGGGCCAGTTTGCTAACATGCTATTTTGCTAGAGGGGCAAGATGCCTTTTCTCTGAAGTGCCAAGATGACAAGTAGCAACTGAAACTGGACTGAACTCTATTGATAGCATCTGCAGGAGTGGACCTTATGAGGTCCTGGGGCCATTTGCTGTTTCTAACTAAACCTTTCCTCACACTTCTGAGAAGTTGGGACTTTTTTAGATGTGTAGACCTCCAAATGACCCAGACCAATTGTAGAATCCACTCTAGCCTCTGTGCTCATAAATGAACATGTCACACATTGAGCTTGGTCTTAAAAGTCTTTATTTCTCTGCATGCAAGGACAAACTCTAAATTCTAAACATGAAATCTATTCACTATACCACACCATTTATGTCACAGTTCTACAGAGTCCATCAGGAACCAAAAGGGTCTCTTCGCAAACTCACCAGACACTACATCTCTCCATTGATCAATAAAAAGTGCATTGATTTACAAACTAAACAAACAGATCATGTCTTCTAAGACTTAGAAGAGAAAGTAAAAGCATCCATGACTAATGCTGGTGATGGTGGTACAGATGCAGTCAGAGGGTGCTCTGCAGACTTAAATGAACCAATCTCATATCTGACATTAGGAATTGGCCAATGATGAGGCACATGACTGAAGTGTGAAGAATCTCACATAATGGACTTTCCAGGATGGTGAGCAATCACCATGTTTCCTTTGCTTGTCACAACTTCAAAGAGTTCAGCCTCAACGGGCATATCAGACTTACATTGCCTCTACTGCCACATCAATACTCAATCTCCTTTATTGAAAGTAATGTTTTTGGCACAACAACATTTATCATCATATACTTTCCTTTGTGTATGACCCAAGTTGTTTTAACAAAGTTCTCCATCTGTTGTAGATCTCTTGTTGGTCTATTATGGTAACTTGGTCATTATAGATCTACCAAGCATCAGTGTGGCAGTAATTTCACCTGTTTTTGAATTGGGAGTTGTCTGATAAACTAGTGGCATGGAGAGCTGACATCAGATTAAGCTTCTCCAATTTAGCACACTTAACAATCTTTTTAAGTGTGCCCATAAAGCGCTCGACAACACCATTTTGTTTGTGGCCAAAGAGGTATGATTTTCTGATGCTTCACATTGAGATGTGTAAGAAACTCTCAAAACTCTTGACTATTGAAAGGCAGGCAATGAGTAAAATATGAGAGATCTACTACTAGTGGAAGATGGGAGTATTCATCTATAACCACCATTGGTGATGTTCAATTGTCAAGAGGACCAAACAAATCACCAGCAATTCTCTCCGATACATATTCTGGTAAATCTCAAGGTATGTTGAGTGAATTTGGGAGACAAGCAATTGCACAAATGACATGGGTTCAATTCATTTTCAACTCTCTCATCAAGATGAGGTAACCAAACTCGGTCTCTGAGAGCTCATTTAGTGGCAGAAATGTGATGTCCTACATGGGCTACTTCAATTATTTCCTGGAGATGACTCTATGGTAAGACAATTCTTAAATCTTGTAGGACCATTCCTTCATGAGTAACCGACATTTCACCTTTTACATTCTGATGTTCCATAATGTCCTTCCGTATCAAGATGTAACTGTCTTTGCTTGTTGCAGTAATAATGTGTTCCAAAGAAAGAGGAGACCAAACTTGGTCTTTGTGAACTTATCTAATAACAACAAGTCGACAATGTTCTCCATGGACTGCTTCAATTACTTCCTGTTGCTTACTTGATGGTATGAAAATTCTAAAATTTTGTAAAACAATACCTTCTCGAGTAACAGACAGTTCATATTTTACATTCTGATGTGCAGTAATGTTGTTCAGTATCGACATGTAACTGCCTTTGTTTGTTGCAGTAATAATTTGTTGCAAGGAAACAGCAGCAGCAGTGTTCGATTTTATGAAGAAGCTAATATAGTCTCTTTGGAAGCTGTACCATGAAACTGTACTGGCACTTGTCAAAAGTAGCTAACAGGGAGCAGGACTTTGATCTTTCCCTAGTGGGTGCACCATAGCATAGTCATATCCCTGTAGTAGCAAACCCCAACTTTCAATTCTGGGAGGCATCTTGGCTTTTGGATTGCTAAAGATGGTAAGCAATGCTTGATTATCAGTTACAAAAGTGAAAGGTTTTCCATATAAGAATACGTTGAAATATTCACAAGCCCACAAAACTGCTAAATTTTCTTTTTCAGATATTGAATAGGCACATTCAGTTTGTGAAAAATGTCTGCTTACACATGCCGCAATCAGCCTTTGAGCATTTGGGTGTGTTGCGTTGGCTCTCATTGTACAAATGAGGTACTGGATTTGGGCAGCAGCATCACCTGACTATGTGCAACTGAGTTCGATCCCACACCATGTGACAACTGTTTCTGGCCAGCTAGCAGCATCTCATCTCTGCCCAAGAGCAGTGATGATCTGTGGCAAGCAGGCACATGACATTGTGACTTCTTAGGGAAATAGTGGTGGATCAGGTTTTATCCTTTTCTCTCAATTACATTTGTCTCACACAGGCAAAGACAAACATAAGCAGGGAATGGTTCACTAAGATGTATCTAATTAACTGTGTCTTAGATAAAATACCATGAAATGCAATAATTAGAATGATGAAACATGTCAGAAACAAAATGGTGACCGGAAAAGTGAAACACAAGAAAAGTCCCAACATATTATAACTATACAAGATGTGTGATTCCTACCTATACCACTAATGTTCTATATTAGAGCACAGCAGAATGAGCCCTAATCTGCCATTCTCGACCCCCGGGATGACATAATCCCCCCATATCTGAGTATGACAGTAGTGAAGGAGCCTGTCATCTATTGAAACACCATCCACATGTAGGTTAGGGAATTGGTAGTCTCAGCAAGGAGCTTCAAAGAAGTCAGACAGCATACAGCCATGGTCATCTGGCTGAAACCTCCCTCTGCGCGGATGGGTCAGAGAGATGTTTTTATAATAAAACAGCTAGTGTTCTGAGAAAAGTTGTCCAGATAAAAAATACATATGTTTCTGTAAAATGTTAGAGACGCTGTGTACTACTTATGTTGGCAATCCTATCTTGTTGCAGCCTTGAAGAAAGCACAGAGTAAAAGAATGCCATGCTAAAAAATGTGAATGCTTTCCAAACAAAAGTACAGCAAGATAAAGGAAGAGACAATATTACCACAAATGTTTTTGTTTTTAAGAGAATAAAATGAAACATTACTAGGCTAAAGGGCATGGACAGCATGCCTAGTTGCTAAAATAACATGCCCATAGACATTAGCAAAAGGGTTCCATAGAAGTTGTCCATTATGTTGGAAAAGGATCACTCCCAACCCAACTAGGCTTGCATCAACAACAACCTCTGTAGTAGCTTCAGATCAAACTAGGTAATATCAATAGCTTTTCAATTGCATGCTTGATTTTCTTAAAACTTTTTTCACATTTCTGTGACCAGTAAAATGGACCATTTCTGTGTATTAAGACTCTTAAGGGAGCATTTACTCTGGCAAAGTCACATATGTATCTGTAACAGTATCTGGCCATACCAAGGAATGAATGTAACATGGTAATATCTTGTGGGAATCGGTGGCTGATAAGGCTTGTACTTTAGCTGGATCCGACATTATACCCCTATCAGAAAAGATAAGACCAAAGAATTGAAGTTTTCATTTTGTAGACCTCATACTTCTCTGGATTCAATGTTAGACCTATGTCAGCATGTTGTCGATTAACCATGCAATAGCATTGTCATGTTCAGTTTGTGCAGCCCTAAAGACCAATATGTCATTGCTGCAGTTGAAAGCAATTGTGACAGGTTGTACTACACATAGTATGACATCTATGAAAGGTTCTGCAGCTGATAACGCACCAAAACTGTTTGCTGAAATCTAAACCCCATATGATAGAATGGGACTTAGATTTCAGGGGACAGAATATCCATAACTACTGTGAGTAACCTGTCCTCTGAGTTCTAATTCATGCCCTTACTGTTTTATATCTGAATAGACCAATGTGTTTAATAAAGGTAGTCATGTACCTACAATGTACTTCAAGTTTTAATTGATTATACCATATGGTCAGATCAAGACAATAGAACACTTTGCCACCATTTAACTATGTGATCATGTCGGCAATGTGAGGACCGGGATGTTATTCTCTTTCAATTGCCTTGTTAACTAGACACATAACAACACAAATGTATACAGCTCCTTCAATGTCCTGTTTGAATACTACTCTATGGGTGAAACCCACAGAGTTGGACCAGTAGATCGCTCAATGATATCATGCTTTGGTAATGTTTCAAGCTCTTTCTCAACAGATTCTTGTAAATGAAATGCAATTCATCTATGTATTTAATTAACAGGACAAACATCCCCACTGAGGTGCAGTTTCACTTTTATGGTCTTACACTTTCCCAGTCCATGAAACAATGAAGGGAATCAACTTATGGTTTTATGATGAGCAATCGTATTGTAGTTCACAGATATCAGTCCACTGTTTCAGCAGTATTGAAACAGACTCTTGATTCAGTACCTTAAAGTACATGAATGTGTGCTTGTACCTTTGTCTTTTTGTGTTTCATGGTGGCTATGAATGAACCTTGACTCTTTAATGGCATTGATTGAGCCCATGTATAAACTTTGATCTTCATCTGTGTGAGACAGGGCAATGGAGACAGCTCTTTGAATTTCTTCAGGCATAATGGTTATTGATGCACCACTGTCAATAATAAAAGGTATGGAGCAACACTTTATCCTAAGTGTAATTTTCTGACAATGTTTGAATGACTTCTGTGATTTTTCTCATTGAGTTTTCTTTGATTCGTATTTTTCTTCGCATGCACACAGTCTGGCATGCACATGTTTTTCTGAAGTAAACATCAACATCACACATTCATCTTCCTCACTGCCACTTGACATTGAAAATTAAGAACTCTTGCAAGAAGATTTAGATGTTGATCAACTTTGTTTAGTGTCAATTTGCCTCAGCAGATATTGCCACCTCACCTTGTGGGTGTGCATGGAACATAGGTTCTGAAACAGTTAGGCATCCATTTTGTGTTCTCGGCATGACACACTTAAGGGCAGATTTAAGAAAAGTGGCACTGCACCTAGTACAGCGTCACTTTCCTTTCACCTCTTAGTACCCTTCTACCACCACGTTGTGTGCGCCATATATAAGGTAGGGGGCAATAGCGTCATTTTTTTACGCTATTGATGCACTCTTCAGGAGTAGCGCCAATACCTAGCACAACTCCTGCAGAGTACATAGGGGCTCATTATAAATAATGGAAGCCCCCTTTTAACACCTGCTCTGAGCAGGCATTAAAAGTGCTGATAAAAACAGCGCAAGGAAATCTCTTCAATTTCATTTTTGCCCCCCCAAACAGAGAGCGCCCTGCTTTCATACATTATACCTGGCACAAGCATAATGTGGTGCAAGGGTTTACAAAGTATTACAATGCATGCATTCCACCACTTTGTAAATATGGCATGGGGAAAATGCCTCTGTAGCACCTCCTTAACATCATAAAAATGATGCTATGATAGTACTAAGGTGGTGCTATGTTCTCTTAACCCCTTAGCAGCTGGGCTGTTCCCCCCCCCCCCCCCCCCCAGTGCTGAGCCCTTTTTGGCTATTTGGGGTAGTTCGCGCTTAGGCCTTCATAACATTTTGTCCACATAAGCTATCCACGCCAAATTTGCGTCCTTTTTTTCCAACACCCTAGGGATTCTAATGGTACCCAGAGTTTGTGGTTTCCCCTGGAGGAGACCAAGAAATTAGCCAAAATACAATGAAAATTTAGTTTTTTTTAAAAAAATGGGAAAAAAGGGCTGCCGAAGAAGGCTTATGTTTTTTTCCCTGAAAATGGCATCAACAAAGGGTTTCTGGTGCTAAAATCACCATCTTCCCACCTTTCAGGAACAGGCAGACTTGAATCAGAAAACCACATTTTTCAACACAAATTTGGCATTTTACTGGGACATACCCCATTTTTACTATTTTTGGTGCTTTCAGCCTCCTTCCAGTTAGTGACAGGAATGGGTGTGAAACCAATGCTGGATCCCGGAAAGCTAAACATTTCTGAAAACTAGACAAAATTCTGACTTCAGAAAGGGGTCATTTGTGTAGATCCTACAAGGTTTTCCTACAGAAAATAACAGCTGAAATAAAAAAAGTATTGAAATTGAGCTGAAAACAACAGCCATTTTTCTTAATGTTTTACTCTGTAACTTTTTCCTGCGATGTCAGATTTTTTAAAGCAATATACTGTTATGTCTGCTGGACTCTTCTGGTTGCGGGGATATATAGGGCTTGTAGGTTTATCAAGAACCCTAGGTACCCAGAGCCAATAAATGAGCTGTACCCTGCAGTTGGTTTTCATTCTATACTGGGTATACTGTACAGCAATTCATTTGTTGAAATATGAAGAGTGAAAAATAGGTATCAAGAAAACCTTTGCATTTCCGAAATGGGCTCAAGATAAGGTTTTGAGGAGCAGTGATTATTTGCACATCTCTGAATTCCGGGGTGCCCATACTAGCATGTGAATTGCAGGGCATTTCTCAAATAGACGTCTTTTTTACACACTCTCTTATATTTGGAAGGAAAATTTGTAGAGAAAGATAAGGGACAATAACACTTGTTTTGCTATTCTATGTTCCCCCAAGTCTCCCGATACAAATGATACCTCGTTTGTGTGGGTAGGCCTAGCGCCCGTGACAGGAAATGCCCCAAAACACAACGTGGACACATCCCATTTTTTGACAGAAAACAGAGCTGTTTTTTGCAAAGTGCCTACGTGTAGATTTTGCCCTCTAGCTCAGCCGTCACCTAGGGAAACCTACCAAACCTGTGCATTTTTGAAAACTAGAGACCTAGGGAATCCAAGATGGGGTGACTTGTGGGGCTCTGACCAGGTTCTGTTACCCAGAATCCTTTGCAAACCTCAAAATGTGGCTAAAAAAACACGTTTTCCTCACATTTCGGTGACAGAAAGTTCTGGAATATGAGAGGAGCCACAAATTTCCTTCCACCCAGCATTCCCCCAAGTGTCCCGATACAAATGATACCTCACTTTTGTGGGTAGGCCTAGCGCCCGCGACAGGAAATGCCCCAAAACACAACGTGGACACATCCCATTTTTTGACAGAAAACAGAGCTGTTTTTTGCAAAGTGCCTACCTGTAGATTTTGGCCTCTAGCTCAGCCGGCACCTAGGGAAACCTACCAAACCTGTGCATTTTTGAAAACTAGAGACCTAGGGGAATCCAAGATGGGGTGAATTGTGGGGCTCTGACCAGGTTCTGTTACCCAGAATCCTTTGCAAACCTCACAATGTGGCTGAAAAAACACATTTTCCTCACATTTCGGTGACAGAAAGTTCTGGAATCTGAGAGGAGCCACAAATTTCCTTCCACCCGGCTTTTCCTCAAGTCTCCCTATAAAAATGATTCCTCACTTGTGTGGGTAGGCCTAGCGCCCGCAACAGGAAATGCCCCAAAACATAACGTGGACACATCACATTTTTTCATAGACCACAGTGCCTACCTGTGGATTTTGGCCTCTAGCTCAGCTGGCACCTGGGGAAACCTAGCAAATCAGCGCATTTTTGAAAACTAGAAACCCAGGGGAATCCGAGATAGGGTGACTTGTAGGTCTCTGACCAGGTTCTGTTACCCAGAATCCTTTGCAAACATCAAAATTTGGCCCAAAAAACACTTTTTCCTCTAATTTCGGTGACCGAAAGTTCTGGTATCTGAGAGGAGCCACAAATTTCCTTCCACCCAGCGTTCCCCCAAGTCTAAGGGCCTGATTTATATGTTGGCAGTAACAATCCTGCAGTTGCTTCTTTAATGTTTTTCCTATCCACCAGTCTGGCGGTCTGCTTTTCAGATTTAGATGTTGGCAGGACCAAAGTCAATAGACCGCTGCAAGCCCACAGACTCCGCCAGAAATTTCAACCCGTGTCACTGGTGTAACAGAAAACAGTCGCTGGCGGTGGGACTGCAGCCACTGTTACCATTGTGCTGATTTAGAAGTGCCTTTCCACCAGGCCGACTGTGGCAGGAACACCTCCAATTCAAGAGTGGCAGAGGGAGAAAAAGTGGGTGAAAACTCCCTTCTCCCCCTTTTTCTCTCATCTTTTTGACTTGAAGAAAACTGGAGGTCCTCTGCCATTGCGGCTGACTCTTCATCCCAAAGGACACCGACCCGTTGTCTCCGGACACAAACGTGACCAATACATAAGACTTGTACGCAAAGAGGTGAGACGACCGTCAACATACATGTCAGCATGTTTTTTTATTTGTTTTTTCTTGGGGTTGAAACAGGTGTTCACAGAGGCACTTGCATTCATTGTATGTAACACACCTATATCAACACCTATTTCAAGGGGACACTCCCCCTTTGTCGACAACCTGCTGCCGTCCCACCGCCGGTATAGGGGAAACATCAAAACCAGGTTGACGTATGCTACGAGGCTGATGGCGATGGAGTAAAAATGGCCAGCAATGTGAAACCACCGCAGTTTGTTTCCAAACCACTGACATCTAAATACGGGTGGTACTCTGTCAACTCGACCATGTATATAGGACTGCGACAGGACAGCAGCTAGGCCACCAGGATCTAAATCATTCCATAAGGGTTTCTCTCAGCATTTGTCATCTGAATGGATTTGACAAACAATCTATAACGCCGCTGAGAAGAATGGCTTCTTCATCATTGAATTAATTGAACTTGCAATGTTTTGATTAATGTATCAAGTTTCTCAACAGTCATCAATTGTTTTACAAGCTCTTTGACTTCCTTGACTGAAAATATATAATTCTTAATCATGATTCGAAATTGCATTGAACATGGGATTTAGCGCATATTTAATTTGATGATGTGATACTTCATCAGCATGTGATATTTTCTTTAACACTTCTTGTACTCCTTCACCGGCATGTCTTGAGGTATTTAACAATCTTATTGTTGTGCTTTTCTTCCAGTGCATCAATAAAATCATCAAAAGTTTATATCCAGGCAGTCCAATACCACCAATGTTTTGATCTTTTATGGGTATTAAACGGAATGGTGGTTTTAGGTTGGAGGCAGCATTATAATCATTTGTGGAACTGTTTCCTGGAACCTGCTTTATTCACACCATCTCTTAGGCCCTGCAATGTGCTAGCATCACGATTGTTGTGGATGATTTGAAGTCTTGTGGACTCTTTCTTCAGGGCCAATGGAGCCCTTTAACTTTTCGAAGACTTCTTCAATTGTACTGAGCCCAGCGAGCAACTTTAGCGGTGTGCCTCTTGAAGGATTGACTTTTCGGTAAACACAACCCCAGTGTTTTCACTTGAGTTGTGGCGCTTGATGCTGATGTTGGATGGCTCCCTTAACTCAATTTCTGTTTAGCGTAATCATATTCTCTATATATCTGATTATCCCCACCACTAATATGTCTCTGCATTTCTCTGCTTCCACTCACAGTGTTCTCTTGCACCTGTCAATAACTGTTCATCATGTTTTGCATATTTGATTGTTGCTGCCTTTAGTGCTTCTTTGCATTCAACTATCACTGGCTCTAGCACTTCTCTGTACCTGGTGATCACTGCCTTTAATTTAATTGTTCCATGAATCTTATAGCTCTGTATTGTGTTGTGGTGTGGTACCTCTTTCACGGCCTCACTAGAACATTCTTGGTGAATGATACACAAATATCTCTGTAGGGTATTTGTCTTCTTTAAAAGCTTGTCACTGGTTGGAGTGGCACATTCACTCCACAGCCCAGATTCTGAACCCTGTCACCTAATGCAGTGCATTGGTCAAAAATGCTATACTGTGCTGCATTGCTTGACTGGGAGACAGCACCATTTTCATATAGATATGGCACTCTCCTCCTTTTCCCGAGCGCTAACCCTGATTTAAGCTGCCATGAGCCACGCACACACCTTAGAGCCATAGTGCTAAGGTGCATGCACGAGTCTTGCATAGGTATTGTACAGGAAGGGTATTCTTGCTGTACAAAATACTACACCATTGAAAATGCTTTTCCTACTTTTTATGTGTGCTGTACAGTGCAGCCCACATTCAAAGTTGGAAAAGCATGGAGAAATGAAAACATTTCTCCTTTAAGCACCTGCTTTTCAACGTTTTGTGATGCTTTGCATTACTTTTCCATGCAATCCAATGAAAATACCAATTTGTGTTGGTTTGTAAACCCCCCAAAAAGTTTAGCATCAGTTTAGTGTTTCAAAAGTAACCGGAACCTTATGCTAAATATTTAAGAATCTGGGCCTACATATGCCAAATATTGATCTTCACTTTGACTGAGACACGTGGGGCACGCATGAGCAGTTTGCTGGACCACAGCAAACTCTATAGGAGGGAACTGTCAGTTCTTTGGGTTATGTATCCCCTATCTTGTCACCAGTCCAAGCTCCCTCACCAGCCTGGGTACATGTAAATGAACATGCCACATATGGAGCTTGGTCTAACATGTCTTTATTCCTCTGCAAGCACAAACTCTACATTCTAAACATGAAATACATTCACCACACTTTACCACCCTCACAGTTATATTGAGTCCATCAGGAACCAAAAGGATTTGTCATTGTTAACATACAAGACATTCACCAACCACACAATCTAATCTATCCAAAGTGAAACTTTGCTAGGCTGAAAGATAGGTTTTTCATGCTCTGAGCTTCTCCACAGCACCAAATCCATTTCAGTAGTCCCTCAGAGAGAAAATACCAGGCACTGTGGAACTTATCATTAGTTTTAGCCTGCAACCTTGTTCGACGGATCAATTCTGAGGCTTGAAAAAGAGACTAAGGGACCGGTTTAGAGTTTGGTGAATGGGGTTATTCCGTCACAAAGGTGACTGATATCCCGTCTGCCGTATTACAATTCCATTTTATCCTATGGACATCGTAGTACAGCAGATTGGCTATCCATCACTTTTGTGACAGGGTAACCTGTCCGCAAAACTCTAATTCAGGCCCTAAGTATGAATGTAGAAATATTTACCGGTTTAAATCACCGAAAATATCCAGCTGACGTTAGATATTCTCTTTATACAAAATTAATTTTTAAAATTCAGACCTTTTCTTGCCAAAACCAAGGGCTTCTTATGCTGGATCCTGTCTAGTGGCCATCTGACTTTGACAGTACTCTCTCAGATACAGCTTGCAACCTTGCCTTGCCTAAGGATTTCAACTTCCATTTTGGGGCCCCAAGGTAAAAATTCTGACTGGGACAATCTTCGGCGTTGTATTTGGCCTACACTCCTGCACTGTCTGCCTGAAATCACACCTAGGTCCCAGTCTATCATTGGTGCTAAGTGTTTTTGTCACTACTTTTCTAATATCCTCTGATTTCCTTATTGAATTTTGGTGTTTGGTGCCTTTTCATTTATCAAATGTTACTCTATTTCTTAAATTGAAATTGTGTTGCACTTCTGTCTTTTTAACTCTTCTCATACTTCTAAATGCTTTTTTACATTTTCTCTTAGTTAAGCCTCACTCCTCTGTGTCATAGCTACTAGATGTTGCGTCCATGTTTAAATTACTGAAACATATGCCTGGATCCAACAGGTTAGTGTCTTCATTACTTATTATTGTCTACCATTCACCCCAAAAAATAATCAACATTCTTGTAATGCCTAAACGAACTGTTGAGTGCTATCAACTAAGGATGTTTTGTTCACTATTATTATAACTAGAGAACATTTACATGTATATGGTATGTTTGTACTGTCTGAATATTGAAAACTTAGCAAAAGGCAGCAAAGCACAGCAAAGGATCGAATGCAAACTTAGAATCGTTTACTTATTAAGGGAAAGCTGTCCACATTGTATTGAGTTAGAGAATACCACACCTTTGTTATAACTTTTTGTCTCTTCACTTTTTTCCCCATGGCTTTTTATTCTGACCCTGCCCTGACAATTTGCATGTTCCTGAACATTAGCCTTGAACCTCGTCCTGCTGAAGTCCTACTGTTAGTTATTGACGGCATTACGTTCCATCTGTCAGAGTAAATGTCCGCAGATCTGTATATACTAATGACGTCTTCACGTAAATTGCAAACAGCTGTAAAGAAAAAGATATAGGGCCAGATGTAGCAAAAAAGCAATTTGCGACTTGCAAATTGCTAGTCCTTGCGACTCGCAATTTGCAAGTCGCAAATTGCTATGCAGTACGGTGTCTCAGACACCGTCTGCAACTCGCAATGGGGTCGCAATGACCCACCTCATGAATATTCATGAGGTGGGTCGCAAATTGCGGCCCCATTGCGAGTATAGGCACTCGCTAACATGGAGGCTTGCTGACGTCAGCAGGCCTCCATGTTAGCGTCCTGCCTTTTCAATAAAGCATTTTTTTTTTTTTTAAATGTAGCCCGTTTTCCCTAAGGGAAAACGAGCTGCATTTCAAAAAAATCCGAAACCTTTTGTTTCGTTTTTTTCAGGGCAGGGAGTGGTCCCTTGGACCACTCCCTGCCCTGAAAAAATATTTTGGGGTCCAGTCTCAAACTGGAAGGGGTCCCATGGGGACCCCTTCCAATTTGCGAGTGGGTTACCATCCACTTGAAGTGGATGGTAACTGCGACTCCATTTGCGACCGCGTACGCGGTCGCAAATGGAGTTGCATACCACTGCGACACGCAAATAGGAAGGGAACACCCCTTCCTATTTGCGATTCGGAAATGCATTTTGCGAGTCGGTAACGACTCGCAAAATGCATTTCTGCATAGGAAACACGCATTTGCGAGTCGCAAACGGCAGATTTTGCCGTTTGCGACTCGCAAAGTGTTTCCTACATCTGGCCCATAAATCGGTCCCTATAGCTCTCTTATTTTCTCCATGCTTATTCCCTACACCCTTCTGTGGATGCCACGTTCACATCCATCACAAACCCGCCCCAATGCCAAGCTGTAGATAATTCAGAAATGTCAATATCGTCAGTTTTGTCGCACCCCTACGTCATTTTGGTAGGCATGGAGTCCAAAAAAACAATCATATGTGAAGGGGCATTACTTTCTTCCCATTTACACCGTTGGCAATTGCTGTTTTTGACACAAGTTTTGGACTTTTATCAATGTCTTTATATGAGAGCAAAAGTGACACCCCTTTGCGCAAAGTAAATAAAAATGCATCTGTTACGAGGTCGACGTCTATCTTAATGTTGCATATATCTGAAGAAAACGAATCGTTAATGAAACATGATTATTGTGAAAAGAAAACGTGATATACTCTGTTAAGTCAACGAACCTTTCTCTCGAATGACTTCTAGTTATCTTTCTTCTACAAGAATTAATCTCCTGCTGCATACGAAAGACACATCTGAGTGAAAGAAAATGAAAACATATTCCAGTATCTGCATCTCCTGGAGGACCCTATGCTAGGGAGCTCTGTGTGGATTAATCTATGACGAGATCCCTGATTTCGTATTCTATCAGAACAAAGTGCCATCGCAGCCACGTTCCTGATAATATAAACATATCTATGCCTTTCTTCTGCTCTTCAGGTCTAATATTACACTCATCAAATTCGAATTAAAAATGTTTATGAAGGAATTAAGAAACCGAAAGGGCCTAGGGCCAGCACACATTAAATATTGATAACTTTAGGGGAGAAACTGAGGTTAAAAATCTATTTCTCTTAAAGCTTTTCCCTCAAAAATGAAAATATTGGAGTCGTATTCCTGACATCTATTTTCCATTTTTTATGAAATAGTTTTTTTCAGCAACTATAACAATTGCAAAAAAACAGACCGGGCTGAATGAAGTGAAGGGATTACACAAAAAGGGACGGACCATAAACCAGTTGAAGTTAAAGAGAACGTTTCAGCCATGCAACTGTTTCATTTTGCTTAGAGGCATGTTTTCAGCCTGCATAACTTCTCGCTCTCGTCCTTGTGGCTTCGAGGCAAAATGATAATCAGATCCAGTTTACATTCGAACTTTAGCTAACAGTGGGATCTGATTACTACTATTATTATTATTATTATTATTATTATTATTATTATTAATAATAATTATTATTATTATTTTATTATTATTATTATTATTATTATTATTATTGTGACAGGATGATTTTGACCATTTGGTCCTCCCTGATTTTTTGCTTTATGACCACCTGGTTTTTGATATTTTACTGTTAGGGAGCCTCCTAGTAGGGGACTCACCCACAGTAAACTCTTGGTAAAATGGACTGTGCATGCCTACTGCTGGTGCTGCCTTGATAAGGAATGGCTGCTATGGTGCTACAAGAGTAGGAAGTCCCTGGCTGGTTATATGTGATCATGTGTGCACATGCATGTGCACCAATGTGAGAGCTGCCCTGGGAGGATTCCTGGCGTGTCCAGCCCAAGAACTAAGCTTTGGTAGCCTGGTGTAGAAGGAACTATACAAAGTGGGTGGTGACCTGGAGTAGGCCTCTATGGGAGATGGGTGTACACATGTGAGGGATAGTCAGTGTGCTGACTGTAATTTTACGGTAGTAGCACTAGTAAATGTCAACGTTAGTGTGCTTACTGTCTTTTCACTGTAGCAACACTCTATTAAATGTAAATGGGAAAGAGTGGCCTAGGCCATAACTCAGGGCCCCCTAGGACCCACAGAGACCACAATCATACCGATGTACACTGTAACTTGTATGAAAAGAATGATGCAGTAGGTTACAAAAGCATAGTTGACCAACTTATGACTCATCTAGGAATGTCATCTTTCTCTGACTCTGCTCAGGATTAGGGTCAATTACTGCTCTATTCAGCTGCCTGATCAGGGCCTTGCATCAATCGGCCAGCTGTCAGCTCCTGCCAGGAATTGGGGGAGAGGCCCTGGAAGGAATGTCAGGGAAGAGGGGCTGAGTTTAAGAGCACATGTGGCCCTAGCTTTTGGATGACGCCCTTTTGAGCTATCCCAGAAGACTGTGCAGGAAATAGGGGACAGGGACAAGGAAGAGATGCGGCACATCTGGATAGGCCGGAGGTGCAGGCCTTCTGGACACTTCCGCACCCACTTTAAAGGTCCTGCATAGGGAAGAGTGGTCTCTTTTCTGGCTGTGCTTCACTGCTGGACAGTGGGACTGCAGACAGACATCATGGACTCCTGGACGGAAGAACCCCCTGACTGCTCCCTGGGGCAAGGATTCTGTCCCTGAAGGACTTCTGATCCAGTGAGCATTCCAGGGCCAGGTAATCTGGGGGACTAGTTTGAGGAAAGACTGGGCTGGTGCAAGGAGAGCGCACTGCCCAGAAGAAAGGGAAGGCACCCTGAAGAAAGGCTGATGCAGGGAGTCAGTGGGACAGGCTCCCTACCACCTAGGGACCTTCTAGACCAGGAGGCCTAACTGAAGTGCTTCTGATGGGCAGGGATCACCACCAGGAGCAAAACATCACCAAGAGCATCAAAAATGGCCCACAGGGGTCGGAGATATCAGGCAGAGAAGGTCTGTGACTTTTGACATAATTCAGAGCATGCAATGAAGCCTGTGGAGCTCCGCTGCTGCTCTGCTCGATGTTCCTGGGGTGGGCCAGGGACTTGGGGCTGCCCCCAAAAAGAAATAAAGCCAGGAGCCACGGTCACAACCCCGTGAAGATGCTGGTAGGGGCCCCAGACCCAATCCCAGGGCCCCACAGAGAAGGTTATGCCAAAAGGAAGAAGGGGCCCAAGACCCGATCCTGGGGGCCCGACCACAAAGCAAAGCTGGGGTACACCAGTGTGTCCCCTGTGATTATGGCTGCCAGCTTAGAAAGGGGAGAGGGACCAAAGACAAAGCCAGGGAGCGCAGTTGTGCTCCCTGTGAAAATACCAACAGGGCCACGGATTCCATCCTGGGGCCCCCATGTAGAAGTCTAAGGCCGTGAAGCCCCTTAGAGGCCCCAGGACCCTATCCTAGGGCCCCATGGAGAAGAGAGTGGGGATCGCTGTTGCATTCCCCAGGAAGGTGAGAAGGGGCCTCAGAACCCATCTTGGGGCCCTATGGGCAGGAGAGGTGGGGAAGTGCCATTGCACTCCCCCCAGGTGGACCACCCAGCCGCTGCAGCTAGTTGTGTCTGCCTGCAGGAGCAGGCAGACAACCAGTGCAGGGCAGGCTCCCACAGCAGCACCTGGATGTGCTGGCCATGCGGGGAGGTGGCGGGAGCGGCTAGAGTTGGGCTCCCTAAGCTGCTCCCCAATGTTAACCGCCTGAGAGGGGGGTCCAGTTGGGATCAGACACCCCCAGCAAGATGGCAGCTGGGGGTAGGCTCTCCACACTGCGCCTCCAATGAAATGGCAGCTTGACGGGGGTGTCCGGGTTGGACTGGACACCCCTCAACATGAGGGCAGCCGGGGGTGGGCTCCCATCGGCTGGACTCCAATGAAGTATCCATGCAGGGGGTGTCTGGGTGGGCCCAGACACCCACCAGATAAAAAACAACGTGGCATAAGGCTGCATAACTTAAAGCAAAGCGGCTCTTCCCAGCACTATAGGAGGGCTGCTCATCGCATATCCATATGCCCCACAAGGCCTTGTGAGGCCCAACGTCTATCTGAGCTTGTCATTCAGCTTGTGGTGGCCCCAGGGAGATGGGCCTACCACCAACCAAGCGCCTATAGATAGGGGGAGCTGCAGGAGCAGCACAGTCTCCCCAAACGCACAGTTGGTGTCCCCACCCTAGGTTAGGTGGGGCAAACAAATTTAACTCTCTTAAGGTTCCAACACCATCTAAAGCAGAAGTTTCTTCAAACTTTTGTTCTTTGCTTGTGGGACTGCACACTTTAGGGGAGTAGGATGGTATTACACAATGTTAAGTAGGAGTAATCTGAAAATAATTCTCATTGCCAAGCTCTTTCTAAATGTTTATATTTCATGTTTTTTTGAGTAATGAAGCTGACACCCATCTTTAATCATAGTAGATGTACTTCATTGCAAGACGTATGTGCTCTCATGCCAAATAACACTCAGTTATTGCATGGAGATACCAGGAAATGTTTTGCCATGTGGGTTGTTGGATTATATTTCCTCTTGGAGGAGACAAGAATGAGTACACCATGTCTTCCAAGAGTATTTCCAACAATTTGTGTATACTTGTAAATTGTTGCATAGTATTAAGTAGTGTGTGTAATAAATGTACTTTTACTTTATCAAAAGAAAAAGCACAGATTGGATAATCATTTATTGAGTGTCATGCTTGTATGCTCATGAATGGGGATTACTAGCCCACACCACCTCCCTTGAGTAAGCCTTGGACTGCTCTGCAACGCTATCCTATGAGAGTCAAGCACTACAATAGACTATTTGTTTCCTACTGGTGGTCATGTGTGGACCCATTACTTTTGCAGGCCACACAACTAATGTCCCACCTTCCAACAATTATTATTCATGGGCCCTGATAGATAACAATACAGCTGGGTATGTTATTTGTTGGGTGCTATAAATATCATCTGCTACTAGTTCATGGGGAATAACATGCTGATTTGTGTGTTTAATCCACATGATATGATAAAGTGTATGTTTCCACTGTTACAATTTTACAGGTTTGACTCGTCAATATTTAATTAATGTTGTGTTATTGAAAGCATCTGATAATTATTGGATGCATTAAATGCCTTCAAACTCATAATTCTGATTACACATGGGTTGTCATATCATGAGGAACTTCTAACCAGGCCCTTAATCGTCTCCCTGATGTGTGCCTGTAGGACACTGGCCTGGCTTATAGTGGGTACCTGATGGTACTTACACGTTTTGCCAGGTCCAGTTATCCCTTGTTAGTAGATTAGTAGTGTTCTAGCAGCTTAGGCTGATAGAGGGAGCTTAGGCTGAACTAGGAGACATGCAAAGCTCCTACTATACCACTTATATCATATAGCACTATATCTTAGGAGGTAAGCAAAATACACAAAATATACACACAAACCAAAATAAGGTAAGCAAACACTTACAAAAGTAGTGCAAAGACTGTAGAATACAAAAGGATGCAGTGCGCCTTGGGGCAACACAAACCATATACTCTAAAAGTGGAATGCGAACCACAAATGGACCCCAGGCCTAGTGTAGTGTGTAGGGGGTCACTGGGAGTGTAAGATAATACTAAGGGCCATATTTATACTCTGTTTGAGCCGAATGTGCATCATTTGTTGGATGCGGGAAACTGCCTTGCGTTAATGACATGCAAGGTAGGCGTTCCCGCCCCAAAAATGACTTTAAGGCCTGTGCGCCTTATCTATACTCCCGCGTCATTTCGATGCACAGGAGGAGGCGGACCTTAAAAAACAGCGCCCAGCCTGTTCTGCACCATTTTTTAACGTCTGGATGTGGGCAGGCGTTAAGGGACCTGTGAGCTCACATCCATGGTCTCTGACCATGGAAGCAGTCCAGAGGTGCCCTTCCCTGCCCCAAGGGACACCCCCTGCTACCCTCCCCCACCCCTCAAGGACACCCATGGATGGGGGGACCCATCCCAGGTAAGTACAGGTAAGTTCAGGTAAGTATTATTTTTTTTTAACGTGGCATAGGGGGGCCTAACTTGGGCCCTCCTACATGCCACCATGCCCAATGGCCATGCCCAGGGGACAGAAGTCCCCTGGGCATGGCCATTGGGCAAGGGGGCATGACTCCTGTCTTTGCTAAGACAGGAGTCATTTCAATGGGGGTTGTGCGCCAAACAATGGCGCAAGTCCGGTTTGAGCCATGATTTTTTACTCAAACACCCATTTTCCCCTATGCCGGCGCTGCCTGGTTTGAGTCATTTTTTTTTGCTCTGACCAGCCCGCTTACGTCAATCATTAAATATGGTGCCCGCATGGCACGTAGGAATGACGTTAGCCGGCAGTACATTTTTTGACGCAAAGCAACGCCAGTGCTGGTTTGCGTCAAAAAGTATAAATATGGGCCTAAGGGTGTCCAAGATACCCCACCCCAAGACCCTGAAAAGTAGGAGTAAAGTTACCCTACTTCCCCAGAAACACACTGAAGTCGTGATAGGAGATTCTGCAAAGGCAACAACTAACTGCAAGGCACTGAAGATGGATTCCTGGACCTAAGGACCTGTAAAGGAAGGGGACCAAGTCCAAGAGTCACACAAGTGTACACGGGGAGCAAGAGCCCACTAAACCCCGGATGGAGGTGCAAAAGGGCTGCCTCCGGGTGGTAAAAGATGAAGATTCTGAAACAACGGAAGATGCCAGGAACTTCTCCTTTGAACAGAAGATGTCCCACGGTGTCCTGGAGGACACAGAGTTGTTTTCACGCAGAAAGACCCAAACAAGCCTTGCTAGCTGCAGGAGTTGCAGGTGAAGAAAATGGGTGCTGCCCGGGCCCAGGAAGGACCAGGAGGTCGCCCCTTGGAGGAGGAGACAGAGGGGGAGCTCAGCATAAAGAGAGCCCATGCAGAAGCAGGCAGCACCCGCAGAAGCACTTGAACAGGCGTTCAAGAAATCTGAGCACAGCATTCATCTCAACACTACAAAGTAAGGTCCCATGAAGTCGGTGGTCAACTCAGCAAGTTGAGCAATGCAGGACAGAGTGCTGGGGACCTGGGCTGTGCTGTGCATGAAGGATTCCTTGCAAAAGTGCAGAGAAGCCCTAGCAGCTATAGTTCATGCAATGCACAGGATTACTGTCTGGCGTGGGGAGGCAAGGACTTACCTCCACCAAATTTGGACAGTAGGACCACTGGACTGTTGGGGTCACTTGGATCTAGCTCCTGTGTTCCAGGGACCAGGTTCGTCAAGATGAGAGGGGACCCAGAGGACCAGTGATGCAGAAGTTTGGTGCCTGCGGTAGCAGGGGGATGTTTCTTCTTGGCTTCCAGGGCAGGGTGAAGGCAGACAGCCCTCAGAGCATGCACCACCAGGAAACAGTTGAGAAAGCCGGCAGGATTAGGTGCTACGATGTTGCTGGGAGTCGTCTTGCTACTTTGTTGCAGTTTTGCAGGTGTCCTGGAGAGGGAGATGCAGAGGAACTCTGGTGAGCTCTTGCATTCGTTATCTGAAGAGAGCCCACAGGAGAGATCCTAATTAGCCCTCAGTGGAGGCTTGGCCATTAACCAGGTAAGCACCTATCAGAAGGGGTCTCTGACGTCACCTGCTGGCACTGGCCACTCAGAGGCCTCCATTGTGCCCTCACAACTCTGCAATCAAGATGGCAGAGGTCTGGGAAACACTGGAGGAGCTCTGGGCACCACCCCTGGGGCGGTGATGGACAGGGGAGGGGTCACTCCCCTTTCCTTTGTTCAGTTTTGTGCCAGGGGCTGGGGGATCCCTGAACCGGTGTAGACTGGCTTATGCAAGGAGGGCACCATCTGTGCCCTTCAAAGGATTTCCAGAGGCTGGGGGCGGCTACGCCTCCCCCGCCCTTAACACCTATTTCCAAAGGCAGAAGGTGTAACACCCTCTCTCAGAGGAAATCCTTTGTTCTGCCTTCCTTGGACTTGGCTGCCCAGACCCCAGGAGGGCAGAAGCCTATCTATGGGTTGGCAGCAGCGGTAGCTGCAGTGAAAACCCCAGAGAGCTAGTTTGGCAGTACCCAGGGTCCATGCTGGAGCCCCGGGGATGCATAGGATTGGCACCCCTATACCAGATTTGGCATTGGGGGACAATTCCATGATCTTAAACATAATACATGACGATATTCGGAGATACCACTGTGAAGCTACATATAGGTATTGACCTATATGTAGTGCACACGTGCAATGGTGTCCCCGCACTCACAAAGTCCGGGGAAATTGCCCTGAACAATGTGGGGCACCTTGGCTAGTGCCAGGGTGCTCTCACACTTAGTAACTTTGCACCTAACCTTCACTAGGTGAGGGTTAGACATATAGATGACTTATAAGTTACTGAAGTGCAGTGTAAAATGGCTGTTAAATAACGTGGATGTTTTTTCACTCAGGCTGCCGTGGCAGTCCTGTGTAAGAATTGTCTGCGCTCCCTATGGGTGGCAAAAGAAATGCTGCAGCGCATAGGTATCTCCTGGAACCCCAATACCCTGGGTACCATATACTAGGGACTTATAAGGGTGTTCCAGTGTGCCAATCATAATTGGTGAAAATGGTCACTAGCCTGCAGTGACAATTTTAAAAGCCGAGAGGGCATAAGCACTGAGGTTCTAGTTAGCAGAGCCTCAGTGACACAGTTAGGCACCACACAGGGAACACATTTAGGTCACAAACTATGAGCACTGGGGCCCTGGCTAGCAGGGTCCCAGTGAGACATATAACACACACTGACAAATAGGGTTTCCACTATGAGCACTGGGGTCCTGGCTAGCAGGATCCCAGTGAGACAGTAAAAACACCCTGACATATATTCACTAACAGGCCAGAAGTGTGGGTAACAGGGCTAGAAAGAGGCTACATTCCTACAGTGCCCAGTCCAAACAAGAATACCTTGTCCTCTATTAGAAATTATTATTTAGAAGTCACTTGTTCCACTGGTATGTCACATTTATATGGGAAAAATATGATTCACCGGCGGCCCAAGGGGCTTGTAAATAAGCCCCAGGGTTTCTGGTTAGCAGAGTTATGAACCCTGTCCAAGCACAAACCACAATCCTATTCAGTGTAAGTCAAATACTCCTTAGGTTTACCTGTGCTCACCCTCTGATAGCTTGGCACAGAGCAGTCAGGCTTAATTTAGGAGGCAATGTTAAAGTATTTGTAAAACAATGAAAACAACGCACACAAATAATCCACAACAGGTTAGATAAACAGAGTTTAATTTAGTATGAAAAACAAGACAAAAATAAAAAAAATCCAATAAGTAGAAGTAGAAAGACGATTTTTTAAATAATGAATGTACAATAGCACTTAGAAGCAATAAGCGTTTAAATGCTGTTTTTTAAGATGAGGAGGATGCACTGGTTCTGACTCAAGCAAAGGTGAAGGTGGACTGGTTCTGATGAGGTTGCATGGGATCTGATTGAAGCAGCACTTTATACTCACTTCTAAGGGCCCAGGATTGGGTTGGCACAATTTGACAGGGCAAGAATTACAGCAATACAAGTCCAAATGGGGTTGCAAGGTGTTAGACTTGTCATCCTTGGCGTGGTCTTCCCAAACTTTTTTGCATTTGCTTCCCAGGTTGTTTCCATATGCTGTACTCTGTTTTTGCTGTTTTGTTTGCTCTGGATACTTTACCATTGTGACCAGTGCTAAAGTGTGAGTGTTGCCTGTGTAAATTGTATGTGTAATTGGCTTTCCATGATTGGCATACTTAATTTACTAGTAAGTCCCTAGTAAAGTGCACTAGAGGTGCCCAGGGCCTGTAAATCACATGCTACTGCAGGACAGGTTATGACTCCCACATGAGTAGCCCTGTAAACATGGCTCAGACCTACTACTGAAGTATCATTGTGTGCAGTTTTCACCTGCCGATTTGACCTGCCACGTGTACCTATGTGCCAGGCCTAAATCGTCCCTTTTTGTACATGTTAGGCACCCCTAAGGTAGGCCCTAAGTAGCCCCCATGGGCAGGGTGCAGTGCATGTTAAAGGTGGGACATGCACTGATGTGGTTTACGTGTCCTGATAGAGAAATACTGCCAAATGTGTTTTTCACTTTTGCAAGGCCTATCTCTCTAATAGGTTAACATGTGGGCTGCCTTTAAATATAAGTGTAGATTCCCTTTGGGAGCAGTTAGAAAAGTGGAGTTTAGGGTCTCTGAACTCACAATTTTAAAGTAGTGAAGTTGGTTTTTAGATTGTTACTTTGAAAAAGCCACTTTTAGAAAGTAGGCATTGTCATGCTTCTACCATTCTGTTCCTCTTCCTATTTGTGGATTGCCTGTCTGGGTCAGTTTGATAGTTGGGCTGTTTATAAATCCCCTCTAGACAGTGAGGCAAAGGGAGCTGGAGTGTAGCCTGCATATCCAGATGAGCCATTTGTGCTAGAGTTGAAGGAGGAGTGGTCACTTACACCTGAATGGGCTGTGCCTGCCCTCTCACAATGCAGTCTCCAACCCCCTCGTGTGTGTCTGGGGCCTGGCCTGGGCAAGGCAGGATCTTGTGAAGAACTGAGACTTCCCATTGAAGTAGACCTACTTCAAAGGCAGAAAGGAGTATGTGTATTGTACCCAAAACCCCTGAAAATCAGATTACTTCTTGAACCAAGAGGAACCTCTGCCAAGGAGAAGAGCTGGAGAGCTGGAGGAGGAGTACTCCCCCTTAGCTGGGTTAGCCTGCAGTAGATGCTTCTGCCTGAAAGATGACAAAGACTGACTTTTGAATGACTTCCCACGGTGAAGAATCTCCAAGGGCTTGAACTGAGCTTGCCTCCTGTTGTTGAAGTCTCACGACATCAAAGACTTCGCTCTGCCAGCAGCTTTACTCTCTGCTGAGACTGCTGTCCTGCCAAGTGGTGCCCTAACCTGTATCCCAGCCCTTGAAAGGTGAAGCTGGTGGAAAATGACAGAAATCTGCATACAGAACGCAGTGGAGGGAAACTTTCGACGCACCACCCGCTTTGCGACTGAAAAACAACACGCTGCGTGGCTAAAATCAACACTCTACCTGCATTGCAGCTGGGAGATCAATGCATTGTCGCTGGAGAAATGATATGCAAAACCCGCTAGCAGCTGCTGATAATGATGCAAGCCACACGCAGCACAGTTTCCTGACACTGTGTGACTGGATTTCGAATCCAACCTTGCTGGGCTTGAAAAATCAACACAAAGCCTGTCTGGACCTGAGGTGCCCGTCTGGGAATCGACGTAACACTCTCTTGCGGGAGAGAGGAAACAATGCACGTCGACTCGACCGGAGAAGGAACGACACATGGTCTCACTTGCAAGTGAGAAATCAACGTATCGCTGGCCTTTCTTGATTCACGCTTACCTGTGCAGCTTTATCTTTGATGCTAATCAGGTACTTTGTGTAACAACAGCATTCTCACTGTTTTCTAAGGATTAAGGGCCACATGTATAATGCTTTTTTCTTCTCGCAAACGGCCCTGACCTGTAGACTTTCATTATTCTAATGAGACTACTGGATTTTGAGCGGTAGAATCACCTGCAATGTGGGAGACTGAGTCTGATCCACTACAGGTGACACCTGTCACCCTAATCCAGGTTTTGCTCCGGCTAACTAGCAGTGAATCATCTCTACCCAAGGGCAGGGATGATTGGTCAGCCAAGCGCATGACATAATTGATTTCACAGGGAAACCTTGGTCACTCAGGTCTCATCCGTTTTTCTCAGGTCCATTAGTCTCACATACACAATGACAAACAGAGGCAGTGTATGTTTTAATAAGAATTTAATGAAGTGACTGCATCTTAGATGGCAAAACGAGGGCTTCAATACCCAGGCCGATACAGCATGACAAGATTAACATTGTGACAAGGAGAGTTAAGCATAGAAATAACGCTACCATGCTGTCACTAAAATCAATAGACAAATTCCTAACTAGGCTATAATA
Source organism: Pleurodeles waltl (assembly GCF_031143425.1). Taxonomy (NCBI): domain Eukaryota; kingdom Metazoa; phylum Chordata; class Amphibia; order Caudata; family Salamandridae; genus Pleurodeles; species Pleurodeles waltl. The sequence continues at coordinate 234,197,917 of NC_090438.1, read as the reverse complement.
GAGCACAGCGTGTTAAGCTCTAATTCTGCCCTTCAGGTTCCCCTGGGAAAACATGATTCCCCCATACTTGAGCAAAGACCTGAAGTCTGCATAAGCAGCTGTACCAAAGCATTCAGCAATCAGCATAAAGTCATGGTTCTCTGGTTGGAATCTTCCTCTAACATGTAAGGGACAGGGAAGTTATTTATAATAAAACAGCTGATGTTCTGAGAAAATGTCCCTACGTAAGAATGTGTGTTTTTCTATGAATGTCAGGGACAAAACTTGTACCACATTCACTGGCAACCTATCTTACTACAGCCTCTTAGGAAGCACAGAGTGAACAAGAATGTCTTGTTTGAGAACATAGTGATGGCCTAGGCAAAAACAGTTAGATAGAAAGAAATAAAACAAGACCGTAAAAATGGCTGTTATAACAATAATAAAATGAAGTCGAATAAAATATATCATGGTTAAAGTGCACAGCAGCAGGCCTAGTGTGCAAACATAACATGCATGGAGCCTTGACTAAAACGGCTACACAACAGCCCGATTAGCAGAATCGGGCCTTTTGCGACCAAAAAAAAGCATTTTGCGGTGTACATACTGTTTTTTACGATTCAGTAATCTATTTACTGAATCGTAAAAATGGTTTGCGAGTCACAATCAGGAAAGGGTGTTCCCTTCCTATTGCAAGTCACAGTACGATGCGACAAAAAAACGCATTTTGCGATGTACATACCATTTTTTGCGATTCGGTAATCTATTTACCAAATCGCAAAAATGGTTTGCGATTCGCAATCAGGAAGGGGCGTTCCCTTCCAAATTGAGAGTCAAAGTACGATGTAGGATTATTTTGTGACCGTGAATACGGTTACAAAACAATTGCAGTGCACACCAATTTCAAATTGGTGTTAACCCATTTGCAAACGGGAAGAGGTTCTCATGGGACCCCTTCCCCTTTGTGAATGGTAGCGAAAATACTTTTCAGAGCCGGCACTGGTTTTTTCCTTTAAGGAAAACAGGATGCATTTTTTTTTTTAAACTGCATTATTTAAAAGCAGTCACAGTCAGGATGGTCTGCTGTCTCCAGCAGGCCACCAGCCCTGTGAGTTCCTCAGCCATTCCTAAAGGGGTCGCAAATTTTGACCTACCTCATGAATATTAATGAGGTAGGTCATTTCCGACCCCATTGGGAAGCGCAAACAGTGTAAAGTACACTGTTGTACATATTTTTTTGCGGCTCGCAATTTGCGACTACCTAATGAGTCGCAAATTGCGAGTCACAAAACTCTGAGTCGTACATCTGGCCCTAGGACTCTTATTCTTTATAAAATTCATATCTTGACTTGTGTATGTTGGATTCTTGTCATTCTGGTCTTGTGTGACTTAGATAAATATTACCTATTTTTCTAAAATTGTGTGGTGTCAATTTTGTGGTGTTTTACTGTATTTTTGTGTGTGTTGGTACAAATACTTCACACATTGCTTCTGAAGTTCAGCCTGCCTGCTCGTGGCAAGCTACCAAGGGGGTGTGCGGGGTTTTAATCTGAGGGTTATTCTCCTTTACACTGACTAGAGTGAGTGTCCTTGCTTGGACAGGGAGTAACCTGACTGCCAACCAAAGACCCCATTTCTAACAGAGGGTGAGTTAAGTCTTTTGTGTTCCTGAGACTTCAGAAAATAGGAGACCAGTCCGCTGGCCCTTGATGCAGGTCCATTCGTTCTCACTCCCAATGCTGCAAGCAGCAAGTCAGAACAGCAAGGCAGGAGTCCGGCATACTAGCAGCTCAGCAGAGTGGCAGTCCTTGTAGCAGCACAGACGTCCTTCTTCCTGACAGAGTATCCACAGATCCAGAAGTGTACTGAGTTGGTATTGGCCGACGCCCAGTACTTATACTTGTGCCTTTGAAGTGGGGGAGACTTCAAAGAAAGGTCTCTAAAGCACACAGGGATCCTCCCTCCACTGGCTTCAGATTCACTACAGGGGGTATGCAGCCCTTTGTGTAGGGACAGGACACCGACTATTCAGGAGTAAGTGTCAGGCCTTCAATCCCATCCTGCCCAGGATGGCCCATCGGGCTGAGGATGACCTATCATTCACACCTCAGCTCCCTTTGTATGTGGCCTTTTAGAAGGAATGCAAAAGTCTTTCACTCCACCCCAGATGTGTATTGGAGACAGGCTGCAGGCACCAAATGGCTAAAGTTAAAAATAAATGCCAAAAGTGGCCTTTTCAAGACTGCAATGGCAAATCTGACTGCATCATAAGTTGTGATGTTAGATTGGGTCCAGAGACACCAAACTAGACAAACATATCTCTTCCAGATTGTGAAATACACTCATAAAATGAAATAAGGTAATTCCAGTGTTCTCCTATGGATAGGCCTTGCTGTAGTGAAAAATGACTTGGGAGTTATTTCACTACCAGGATATGTAAAACTAAAAGTACATGTCATCCCCTTTAAATATGCTGCACCCTGTCCTCTTGGTTTTCCAGTGCCTACTTTAGGGGTGACATATGTATAAAAAGGAATGGTTTGGGCCTGGCAAAAGGGTCATTTTTCCAGGTTGACTTGGCAGTGTAAGACTGCACACACAGCCTCTGAAATGGAAAGCCTGAGATATTGTTAGATGGCTACTTAAGTGGGTGGCAAAGTCAGTGCTTAAAGCCGAACAGTAACATTTAATTTACATGCCCTGTATACATGTAGTGCAATTTACTAAGGAATTATAAGTACATTAAATGCACCAATTAGGGTTAATCAGTGTTACCATGATTTAGGGGAGAGAGCACAAGCACGTTTGCTCTGGTTAACAGTGGTAAAGTACACAGAGTTCTAAAGCCAACAAAAACAAGGGCAGAAAAGTGGAGGAGGTAGGCTGAAATTTGCAGAGAAGATCACCCTAAGGGTGTCACATCTAAAATCCTCCTACTCAATGCTGCATCAACAACAACAAACAACAATATGAGTTCCTGAACATCCTACTGCTTGATTATGTCTGGTGGGTTGTAAACCCTTTTGTGACATCAACCACTAGATGGCGGCGTTTAGGATTTCAACACTGAAGTATTTAACCATTACTATCATATCAACAGAAATGCAAAGCCATTTGGAAACTGTTAAACAATACCTTCTAAATATTACCATCAGTACAAATCCCTCACCTACATTGTCTCAATTTCTTCATTCCTTGGTTACTATTTGATCAAATAGATTCACAACAATTCCAGTGGTTAGCTGATAGAAAACCTTAATGGTCAGCTTGAGCCATTGTGTGCTGAGATGGTTGTGTGTGGAATATTGCTACTTCAGTGCTGCTGACACTCCCCAGTGAGTTTTGTTCTTTAAGAACATATTCATCACATATTGATCGCACTGAATTTGGAGGTTTTTGTGGAAATTATTTTAGTTTAGTGTTATTGTCATTTACCTGTTCCATTAAATCTTTAAGAGCTTTGGCATCTCTAGTAGCCAATCCACTGCAGTGTACTGTCGATTCTAAATCTCTCTTACTCAAACCAAGCCTTGAGGATTTACAAAAATGTTAATGCAATGTAAATCTCCTGCAACATCTGTACTCATTGTTACATTTTAAATAATGTAAGGGGCGAAAAGCTTAGATATTTTTTGAAACGGTGATTTAGTATTTTTCAAAATTATTTTGGAGAGGTGTAGACATAGGAGCATATTTATGAGAAACTTGAGCCGGCATAGCTTATGTGGCCAGGTGCAGTGAGCTATTAATCCTCACCCAACCAGTGAGGAGGGCTTTTTGTTGCAGCCTTTCTGATAAGCCTGAACTTCTATGGCCCTGACCCACCTGTTTCCTGACTGGAATGGTGTTTTTGGTTGCAGATTTAATACTTCCCATCGCTTGATACAGTGTTCCCAATACCGAACCCTAAGAAAGAGAAGAAACATTAAGGATTGATTAAGGTGGTGACATTGCACATGTAATTTATTGTTTCCATGCTATGTGTAGATTGTTTCTTGTGAGTGCAGATATTGTTGTACACATACTGAGATGTTAAAGAAAAACACTACCTCCCTAGAGACTGAACCTCTCAAGAAATATACATTTGGATGTTTAGAGACCACTGGATAACCTTCGTAATTATTTAAAAGCTCATGGTTCATAGGTTTAACGCAGAGGTCCTCAATCTGTCATATGCGACCCCAAGGAGTGGCATGGTGTCATGGGAAGAGGGTGCGCATTCCTCAGCCTTAATGTCAGCACAAAAAGGATTTATGATAAACTGTTCCCTTACTTTTCAGAAAAAGGCAACTGCCCGGGACTGGTAACTATACAGTTTAATGCTTCAGCTGAACGAAAGTGTCATTCAAGGAATGTCCTTTGCTATGAAACCAAACCCAGTCACACAGATAAACAACTTCCTGCCAGGGTGTCCACTGCCTGAAAGAAATGCAAATGTGCCTACAAGTTAATGTGCAAATGTAAAGGGTGTTCTGTAAATGTAAAGGATGATTGGGAGCCTGTACTAGCTCTAATTGATCAAATCTTTGTGAGCTGTGATGTAACTGCTTTTAATTGTAATTATATTACATAGCGCTTACTAAAATGAGGATGCAGTGAGGAGGCAGTTAAGTGATAGTCTGGCTAATTCTAAAATGTATATTTTGGAAGCACCATTTTATCATAAAACTTTTAACACCTTGGGTGCTGAGGATGGAACTGTTACATCCTGGACATCCTAACGCTCCCTCAATCGGCCTCCCACCACCTCCCCTGGGCAGGGATGGAAGGAGAATTCCACCAACTCCACCACCAGTGACGTCTGATGATATCAGTGGGTGATTGCGGGCTAACCTCATATGAGGTCGCCCCCATCGCACTGGAAGCTCAGCTTCCAATGTGATCTGAAGAGAAATGCTTGCATTTCTCTTCCGATCAGGGGGTGGGGGAAAACAGAGAGGCACCAAAGGAAAGGAAAGGCTTTCCTTTGATGTCTTTCTGAGCATTCCTTCAGCTTGATCGCATAACGATCAGGGTGCAGGAATGCCCACTAGACACCAGGGATTTTCTTTTTCAGCCAATTTCACACAAGGAGAGCGACCCCTTAGGCAAAGGCTGCTTCCCTAGTGGGCAAATTTATCTTAGGCCATTTTTGCCCCCCTTGGGGACAGATCGGTCTATTTCTATTAGGCCCATCTGTCCCCACGGTGGGCAGAAACCATTTAGGCACCAGGAATTGGTGTGTGTGTGTTTTGTTTGGGGGGCAGCCTCTTGAGCAAGGTTCTCTCCCCATGGGGACAGATCGGCCTATTTTTGTAAGGCCCATCTGCCCCCAAGGAGGGCAGAAACCCCACTAGACACCAGGGAAGACTTTTTTTCAAAACAAGAGGGCCACCCCAAATAAATTGTAACAAAGTTGTTCTGCTCACCGGTGGGAAGATGGGGCAATTACCCCCGATCTACTCCCTGGGGGTGGATGAAAGCCTACTAGGTGCCTGGGTGTTTTAAAAAAAGGAAAATTAGTGGGGTGGTGGCTACAAACCAGTATGGGTGTAGTTACACCCACACCCCAACTGAAGGGGTAATGTCTTTCAGCTCTCCCCCACACACTAAAATATCCTATCCCAATGGCAAACAAGAGGACATTTGATTATTTGGGGTTTTGATGTTACATTTGGGCCATGTGAGCTTAGCTAACTCTCAAATTCATCCCACTTGGAATGGTGAGGGCTGCACTTTTTGGACTTTGGGACGCTGCCATGTAGAAAAATCTACAAGACTTAGAAACTTCTGAAAACTAAACGTCTGGGTGAGTCCAGGGTGGTATGCTTTAAATACACCCACACCATTTTCTTAAGCACAATGCCTTGCAAACCTCCAACTTTTCTTGAAATCATATATTTTCCCACATTTTTGTGATGGAACCTTCTGGAATCTGCAGGAATCCACACAATTCTTACCACCCAGCATTGTCGCATCTATACCGATAAAAATTCTGTCATACTTGTCAGCCTAAAATGTTTTTTTTTCAAACTGCCCTTTCAGACCCACTTTGGTTCCCTCTAAATTTCAACATGTTTTTGGCTCTTCCCTGTCACAGGCACTTGGCCCCCCTACACAAGTGAGGTATCATTTTTATCAGGAGACTGAGGGGAATGTTGGGTGGTAGGAAATCTGTGCTGCAGCAGTGATCCCACACAGAAATGTTGGGAAAATGTGATTTGTTTAGCTGAATTTGAGGTTTACTGAGGATTCTAGGTAAGAGAACACTGGAGGATACAAGCAAGTCAAACCTCCCTACACTCCCTCGGGTGTCTAGTTTTCAGAAATATCAGGGTTTGGTAGGTTTCGCTAGATGGCTGCTGAGACCAGGATCAAAAATGCAGGTGCATCCTCCCCTGTCAAAACAAGAATTTTTGTAATTGATCATTTTTTTATTGTCCACCTATTGTTTTGGGGGCATTTCCTGTTGCAGGCACTAGGCCTACTCACACAAATGAGGTATGATTTTTATGGGGAGTTGTGGGTCAATGCTGGGTATAATGAAGTTGATGGCTCCCCTCAGATTCCAGAACTTTGCAGCCCAGAAATGTGAGAAAAAAGTGTTTTGTTGGGGAATTTTGAGGATCGCTAAGGATTCTGGGGAACAGAACTTGGTGAGAGTGCCACAAGTTACCCTATTCTGGGTTCCCCTAGGTGTCTAGTTTTTAAAAATGCACAGGTTTGGGAGGTTTTCCTAGGTGCCGGCTGAGCTAGAGACCAAAATCAACAGCTAGGCACTTTCCAAAAAACATGTCAGTTTTCAATGTAAAAATTTGATGTGTCGATGTTGCGGTTTGGGGGGTTTCCTGTTGCGGGCACTAGGCCTACCAACACAAGTGAGATACCGTTTTTATCAGGAGACTTGAGAGATTGCTGGGTGGAAGGAAAGGTGTGGCTCCTCTAAGATTCCATAAATTTCTTTCACCGAAATGCAAGAAAAAGTGTTTTTTTGCCAAATGTTGAGGTTTGCAAAGGATTCTGGGTAACAGAATCTGATGAGAGCCTCACAACTCACCCTGAGTGGGCCTCGGGACAGTCAGTTCCCCTCGCACAGGCACAGCCCAACACTGACCTTCCACTCTCTGGTAACACCAGCACAGCACCCCCCCAGCGGGCCCATATCTCCGTACCCAGGACACGTCAATCCGCTGTGTGTCCACCACTACAGGGAACCCAGGATAACCCACCACCCCAACAACAACAGGGACCTGGGGGCAGTGGTAGGGGGCACACGGTCCAGGGGACGGAGGCACAGGAACACAGGGGAACTGGGAGGGCTGCCGTGCGACAGGGGGCGGACAGGCCAAGGGAACCCACTCTCCACAAGGCCCTCTCCTCCATCATGGGAGCATACCACCACTCCCAGGAGACGATGGCTACGGTCCTGGCCAAGTTTCAGGAGACCCAGCGCATGCAGGTCGAACAGTATTTGGGGTTCAGGGAGGAGCTCAGAACCATCAGCTCCGCCCTGGGCACCATCGTAGGGGTGCTGAAGGACATACAGAAGACCATGAGGGACACCGTGGCACTCCAAGGGGCCCCTGACACTAGCCTGGACGATTAACTGCCCACCACCTCCGCCGGCGATAGTGGACAGGACGCCCCGCCACAGGACCACCACATCAGCACCCCACCCCCTGCAGATGGAGAACCACCCCACAAGCGGTCCCTGAGATCCAGGAACAGGACAGAGCAAGATGGCAAGACCCCCACCAGGAAATGAGACCACCCTGATTGTCATCCCACTGTCCCAATTTGTTACCCTGTCCAGATTGGAACTGTCCCAGCTCCACTTCCTATGCCCATATGGGCAGTGTACCTGTGAGACTAATAGACTGGACTCTGCCATGGACATTCCTCCACTATCACCCATCACCATTTTGCCACCCCTCCAATAATTAGCACTTCAATAAACACCCTTGAACCACAAAACAATCTGGAGTCAGTCTGTGATTTTGAAAATGTGTATTATCTATGACACTGACAAAAATCCATTCGTAATGTCAACATACCTATGTCACACATCACAAGCCCATGAAGGATGCAAGCAGATGACACACGTTGGTAACTACACCTGTGAAACCGTAATGGAAATGTACCACTCAGTTAGCAAATACTGCTTCAAATTTACCGACAGGATAGAGTTAGAATTGTGAAAGTAAATGTAAAAGTAAAAAACATTGTTCTCACCTGTGTGTCACTGGAAATATTGCTGTATGACAGAGTCCCTGTTATCAATGTCTTCTTCCTCTGCTTCCTCCTCATCACTTTCCACAGGCTCCACAGCTGGCACAACACCGTCATCTGGACCATCCTCCTGCAGAAAGGGCACCTGGCATCACAAAGCAAGATTGTGAAGCATAGCGCAGGTGATGATGATCTGGCACACCTTCCTTGGTGAGTAGAATAGGGAACCACCTGTCATATGGAGGCACCTGAACCTGGCCTTCAGGAGGCCGAAGGTCCTTTCTATCACCCTCCTAGTCCGCCCATGTGCCTCATTATAGCGTTCCTCTGCCCTGGTCCTAGGATTCCATACTGGGGTCAATAGCCATGACAGGTTGGGGTAACCAGAGCCCCGTAATAGCCACACACGGTGCCTATGGAGTTGACCCATCACATAAGGGATGCTGCTATTCCGCAGGATGTAGGTGTCATGCACTGAGCCAGGGAACATAGCATTTACCTGGGAGATGTACTGGTCTGCCAAACATACCATCTGTACATTCATCGAATGATAACTCTTCCGGTTCCTGTACACCTGTTCACTCCTGTGGGGGGGTCCAAAGCCACATGGGTCCCATCAATGGCACCTATGATGCTAGGGATATGTCCCAGGGCATAGAAGTCACCTTTAACTGTAGACAAATCCTCCACCTGAGGGAAAACGATGTAGCTCTTCACGTGTTTCAGCAGGGCAGACAACACTCTGGACAACACTTTGGAAAACATAGGCTGGGACATCCCTGATGCCATGGCCACTGTTGTTTGAAATTACCCACTTGCTAGGAAATGGAGCACTGATAGCACTTGCACTTGAGGGGGGATTCCTGTCGGATGGCGGATTGGTGACATCAGGTCTGGCCCCAACTGAGTACACAGTTCCTGGATAGTGGCACGGTCAAACCTGTAGGTGATGATTAAATGTCGCCCCTCCATTGTCAACAGGTCCACCAGCGGTCGGTACACCGGAGGATTCCGCCATCTCCTCACATGTCCCAGCTGACGGTGCCTAGGAAGGACAACAGCGACCACAGAGTCAACCAATTCTGAGGTATGTACCCACAGCTACACAGAACACGACACAAAATACAAAAATCTTCCTGTATGTGTGTTGAGTCCAGGCCAAGGTATGTGTGACGCAGTTGTAAATGAAGCCATGTGTGCCCCTGAAATGGCGGCTGCCTGACTTCTAAAGTGGGACAATGGGATGTGAGGTAACTGTGCTGGCGTTGTATACCGTCACGGTAGGCGGTCATAGACCGCGCCGCAATGCTGCATTTATTTAACATTGGACCCTATGGGTCCCAGGAGCCAATGACAAAGTGCGCCGGCGATGATGATACGCACCGCCGTGGATGTCACTGCCGTGGACGTGACTGCCATTTTCTATCTGTTCAATCACTCGATACCTGATCTTCGACAGGAGAGGACCTACACTGCAAGTACTGCTGTGACCTCGGTGTGGAAGAGACAATGGCTCGTGCGTCTGGGGAAAGGGCCTCTGCCTTCACTGCATAGGAGTTGGAGAAGCTTGTGGACGGGATCCTCCAAGTTGTATGGGCTGTGCCTGGGTGGAGAGGGCTGGATGTAAGTAGGAAGGGGGTAGAGTTATGCGACCATGAAGGAGTGTGAATGCATGTGCCACATGGCAAACACAGGGATGTGGGCCACTCACTACGACGGTGCTGTTGGTAATGACTTCTCTTCTTCCCCTGTACATGTCATGTAGGTCAGCGCCCACCAGAAGAAGGATATTTGGCGTGCCGTCGCCAAGGACGTCCGGATCGTGGGGGTCCACCAGAGACGGGGCACCCACTGCCGGAAGAGATGGGAGGACATTCGCCGCTGGAGCAAGAAGACGGCGGACGCTCAGCTGGGGTGGCCTCCCAACGTGGGAGGGGTGCCCGTCACACCAGGACCCCCCTGATGTTCCGAATCCTGAGGGTGGCCTACCCTGAGTTGGATGGGCGCATGAGGGCATCACAGCAGACACAAGGGGGTGAGTCAAACATCATTCAGCTGACTTTGCGCGCAGTGGAGGGGTCTGGGTGGGGGAGGAGGGCTGTGGGTTTCCCTAGGCCAGGGCGAGTTCCGTAGGCTAGGCCCCTCCGTAATGCAGGACATGTGCCACTCCACCCCACCTCTGTAGAGTGCCAAGTACAGGTATACATGCACCTGTGTCATCTATGTGGGCAGATGACACTCATAGCCATGTAGGCCATATCCCAGGAACTGCATCTGTAGAAGCCAAGAGCACGGCGTAGTGCAGGGGGATGCTGTGTCTGTATTGTCCGCCAATGGTAGTGGTAAGCCATGCACTCAACCTGTCTTTCTTCTGTTTCCCCACCCCTTTTTGTGCTCTCCCTGTTCTTTTGTGCATCAGCATCATCAGGCGGAGGTACAGGGGCACCGGAGCACGAGGGAGCTGCATCCCACATGGCCATGGAGGGCCACACCATGGACTCTGAATACACCAGTGGGATGGAGGGCGAGGGGAGCTTCACGGCGGGCACCGGATCAGCAAACAGAGACACGGACTCGTCCTCCGATGGGAGCTCCCTTGTGGTGGCGGCAACATCTGTGCCACCAACTTCAATAGGTACAGCCGCCAACCCCCCTACCAGCACCACCCTCCCAGCAGCCCCTCAGCCTTCGCCCCGTGCCCGCTCATCCAGGAAGGTGGGCATCACCTTCGCTTCAGGCACCTCAGCCCCTGCCACCCCTGCTGCCCTCAGTGAGGAGGCCATTGACCTCCTCAGGTCACTCACTGTTGGGCAGTCTACCATTGTGAATGCCATCCAGGGTGTCGAAAGGGAGTTGCAACACACTAATGCATTTCTGGAGGGCATTCATTCTGGTCAGGCTGCCCATCATCGAACCCTGCAATCTCTGGCCTCAGCACTGATGGCAGCCATTGTCCCTGTTTCTAGCCTCCCCCCTCCAACTTCCTCCACCCATACCCAATCCCCTGTACCTCAACCTATCCCAAGCACACCATCAGACCAGCCTGCACACACCTCAACATACAAGGGCAGCTCGGGCAAACATAGGCACCACACATCCCACAGGCACTCACACAAGCATCACCCACATACATACACTGCAACATCCACTGCCTCCACTGTTTCCCCCTCCTCGTCGTCTCCCTCCTTGCTCACAGTGTCGTCTACACTCTCACCTGCATGCACTACCACTACAGCCACTAGGATTCGCAGCAGAACACCCAGCACCACACCCGCTCACCTGCACTCACCACCCCCACTAACATTTACACGTCCCCTGTGTCCTCTCCCAGTGTGTCTGTGATGCCCCCTCCCAAAGTACACAAACGCGGGCACACACACACCCAACATCCATCCACCTCACGACAGCCTCCAGAACATGCACCTGCACCCAAATCATCAAAAGTGACACCTCCTACAACCACCTCCTCTTCCTCCACTCCCAGACCCCCTCCAGCTACCCGTCCCAGTGTTCGTCAGAAACTTTTCCTGAGCAACCTTGACCTCTGTCCCATCACCCGCCTCCAATTCATAGGTCCCGTAGTAGCACCTCAGCCAAAAAGATTCCGGTACTAGTGGTGCCTGTTAGAGGTATGTGGAGTGCACCGGGCACTAGGGCAGCCAGTGTGCCACAGAGCCAAAGCACTGCCAGTCCACCCCCTGTGAAGCACCAGAAGTTGGACAGTGCCCGACGGGAGAGGGGGAAGCCACCTGCCGGCAAAGCCGCCCACAAGGGTCCCGGGGGGAGTGTTGAGTCAGCTGTGACTCCTCCCAAGGTGGTGAAGGGGCAGAAGAAGTCTCCAAAGTCTGGGAAGAGCAGCACAGCGAAGAAGGCCGCCATCCTCCCCGCTACCCAAGACGCCAGTCCCATCGTCACTGGTCTGGAGACCACCACCAGAGTCAGTGCCCAGGAGGGCAGCACAATCGTCACTGGTCCGGAGACTACCACCAGAGTCAGTGCCCAGGATGGTAGAACAATCGTCACTGGTCCGGAGACCACCGCCAGAGTCAGTGCCCAGGAGGGAAGAACAATCGTCACCGCTGAACAGGGCAAGCACCGCTGAACAGGGCAAAGACCGCCATGGACAGCACCGCTGAACAGGGCAAAGACCGCTGAACAGGGCAAGCACCGCTGAACAGGGCAAAGACCACTGAACAGGGCAAAGACCGCTGAACAGGGCAACGACCGCTGAACAGGGCAACGACCGCCATGGACAGCACCGCTGAACAGGGCAAGCACCGCTGAACAGGGCAAAGACCGGTGAACAGGGCAAGCACCGCTGAACGGGGCAAAGACCGCTGAACAGGGCAAAGACCGCCATGGACAGCACTGCTGAACAGGGCAAGCACCGCTGAACAGGGCAAAGACCGCTGAACTGGGCAAGCACCGCTGAACAGGGCAAGCACCGCCAACTCAAGCATCGTTTGCCCATGAGCGGCAGGGGCAATGACGAAACTGGGACCGTCACGGGGAGCGTGATGCACTCTGGGCACCAGTCCCCCTCCAGAACCAGTGGAGACTGTTATCCACTTGAGAGACTATGGCTTTTCACTCCCCAGGATGGTACAGTGGGCAAACCACCCACTGAAAAGACTTGTGAGACTGTGGCTTTGCACTCCCCAGGATGGTCCAGTGGGCAAACCACCCACTGAAAAGACTTGTGAGACTGTGGCTTTGCACTCCCCAGGATACATCAATGGGCATGGAGCCCCGTCGTGGATCTTGCGTGGTGCTGTCATCCGGCTGAGGTGCCCCCCTTCCCTTCCCCCTGAGGTGCCTGTTGTATTTCTATCTGATGCCCCTGCAGTGTTCTCTCCGTTTCAGGACAGGTATTGTGTGTGGGCCTCGCCCATGCATTTTGGGCCCAGTGGTCCATGGACATTGAAATGTTCATACCTGCACTACTAATCATGATGTATATATTTGGAATGTGTATATATATCTGTATATATTAGCTTACTGTATTTTGATACATTACAATGGTTGTACTGATTTCCTTTTGTCTTTGCATTCTTCCGGGGGGGTTGGGGGTTGTTACTGTGATGTTTGGAAATGCATTGGTGTGTGTGTTGTAGTGTGCGAGGGTCGGGTTGTGGGTGGGGGTGTTGCGTGTGTGTGTCCGTGACTTTTGCCTCCCCCCTCCCCTATGTCGTAGGTGCAGTACTCACTGTTGTCTTCAGCGCTGCCATTGCTGATGTTCGTAGAGGAGCAGGAAGACAAGCGCAGGGAGTTTTTGGAGCTCCGGCTCCATGGTGCCCTCCTTCCTCGTGGAGTGTGTTAAGGTGAGCGTTTTCCCATTGCAAAAGCTGTTTCCACTGTGTTTTTATCCACAGTGTATCTGCCCGGAAAAGGTGGCGGATTGGCCTGTTGTAATACTGTGGGCGGTACTTTGTCTTCCGCCTGTCTGTTGGCGGTGACCGCCGCGCTGCTTGTCTGTACCGCCGGCAGTCGGAGTGTTAAAGTAGCTGTCTATGTTGGTGGTTTCCGCCACAGTCATAATTCCCTTTTTTTTCTGCAGGCCTGATTGCAGTATTATCGCTGTTTTAACACCATCCGCCAGGGTTGAAATGACCCCCTGTGTCTCTTACCCCATTTCCCTTTCCCCCATTAGACAAAAGTTGCCTTGACTTAACATGAGACGGGGAACTTGGCTCTGGTGGTGGAGTTGGGACCTAGCATCGTGCACTCCAGCTCACTCCTGTTGGAACCCTAGGGGAGTGCCTGGCAATCAACATCACAAATCCCTTTGGAAAGTTCAACTATGCCATGGAGGTCACAATACAACAACTTGGAGTAGCTAGTACACCTTCACCACCACCACTACCACCACCTAGGCAGAGAAGAAGGAGAAAGTGTGTTTTACGGCAGCGCAAATCCCTCACTGACCCCAGGAATAAGGAGGTCATACAGGCTATAGACTCAAGAGGGAGTCCATCATGGAATTCCTGGAAAAGATTGTACCAAGTCTTAAGCCACCAATTGCAAGGTCCAAAAACAGTCCACAATATGTCAAATTAATGGCAGATTGGTAGGAATTTCACAGGGATCATTTTCTGCATTTCGCACCTCTGTTTTGGATGTCATTCTTCAACTCACATCCCAAAACTACGCAACAACAGCTGGATATAAAGCAAGGATTCTACATCATAACTGGATGCATGTGGTGCCCCCTGCTGCAATATCCCACCTGTACAGAAACCACTCCATCAATGTCTAGGTCAGATTGGACCATCAGGGAATGTTCATAAATGTGCTATCCAAATATCCTGGTAGTGCACATGAGGCCTTCATCTTCCGCCACAGTCCCATCAATGAGCGGTTTCAGATTGGCAGATATGCAAATGCCTTCCTCATTGGTAAGGAAAACAGAAATATACATCATAATAACTAAGAAGTTGTGATGCATGACATAATAGCCATCTCTGTGTCTGAATCTCATGTCATGTGCACATGATGGTAATAACTTACTTTAACATGTAGACTATGATGTTCCGTTGTTTCATTCCCTCGCTAATTCTGCAATGGAATTAGCAAAGACAACTGTGAAAACTATTGTGGCGTTTCACACTGTGTGAGTGGACAGAACTGCATTACCTGCACTGGTTAACAAATCCAAACACAAATCATGTGGTTCAATATGAGTAGAAATGATACATATTAGCTAGCAAGTCGACGCCATCTCATCCTCCTCCTTCAACACCCTCTGCATGCTCTGAAAGATCTACAAACGGATACCCACTGAAACCAGAAGAACAGTCACCCAAGCCCTTGTAAGCAGCAAGCTGGACTACGGCAATGCCCTCTACACAAGAACCACGGCCAAACTCCAGAAGAGGCTGCCACGCATCCTGAATGCCTCTGCACACCTCATCCTGGACATCCCCCACCACTGCCACATCACAGACCACCTGAAAAACCTGCACTGGCTCCCAGTCAACAAGAGAATCACCTTCAAACTCCTCCCCCATGCTCACAAAGCACTGCACAACACCGGACCAGAATACCTCAAAAGACGACTCTCCTTCTACACCACGACCCAGTATCTCTACTTTGCCGACATCGCCCCTCGCAACCGTCCCACGTGTCCGCAGAACTAAAACCAGTGGTAGATAATTCTCGCACCTTGCCGCCAAAATGTGGAACACTCTTCCCACCCACCTGCGCCAGACCAAATACCTCCTTACCTTCAGGAAACTTCTCAAGACCTGGCTGTTCGAGCAGAAGCAGCACTCCCCCCCCCTTCTCCCTCCTCCCCTCCTCAGCACCTTGAGACCTTCATGGGTGAGAAGTGCGCTTTACAAATTCCTGATTGATTGATTGATTGATTGAGTTGTAATTATGTTCATTGTTGTATCTAGTCTTGGCAATTAGTTTAATTTCCACCAAAATAACGGTTGTTGAACAAATCAAGTGTTCCTAAGTAAATGTGTCATGCTTGGCAGGAAATTTGTATGCTGACCATGGAATCAGGAGCACTAATGGAAGAAGTTGTAAATGCAGATTATTCAAATCATGTGTACATGTCAAATCTTGATACATATTTGATAACAAAAGTGCACAAATGTCTCAGCCAGTTCTACATTCTAACCCCAAACAACCACATAGATAAGAACCACTCTGGACATATTTCATCCATGTGATAGATGTAAATGTAAATGAGCACTTGTATGGCGCACTACTCACCCGTTAGGGTCTCAAGGCACTGTACTCATACCGCTATGGAACCCCTCCTGGCTTTTTCCCTGTGAGGCACCCACTCCTGAGCACCCCCAGGGTGAAGCCAGGCATCCAAGCGCTGTTGGGGCCGTTGGGGAGATTAAGCAAGCTATTGCCCAGAGTTGCAGAGTGGGACCCATGAATTAGATTAGGCACCGAGGCGAGAATTACCTGGTCAAGGGGAATTGAGCCCAAGACCTGCCGAAGCGGGACTTGAACCCTGGTCTTGAGCCAGATCTCTGCCTCAGGGTCTGCCACTCTAACCATTGAGCCACACTTCTCCAGATGAACAGTTTGGTGGCTCATGTTGCCTGCATGTCTTGCATCTCTGACCATCAATGTAAAACTGACACAGTCAATAAATATGCTGTCCTGTCAAATAAGTCATACACTAGTAAATAATATAGAATGAAATGCAACCAAAGTAAGGATTCACAGTATACTCAGGATCCTAAACCGAACACTCTCTTGCCACATCAAGGATGTCTTAATCAAGGCATATATGTACTGAGCCACCTACAAGGCAAAAGCACATACATACTTGCGAAATCTGAAAGTGTTATGTATTTGTCTGTAGTACAAAATGACCTTTATCTACATCAGTGCCCCTATGTGCCAATCTAAGTTCATATCATATAAATATCCATGTCACATGTTGAAAATTGATTACATGTATTAAGCAAATAGCCATGCTAAATTAAGTAAACAAATTAAAGACTGTGCTAATGTCATGTAGGCAAGCAAGGACATTATAGATGACAAAAGGACAAATGTATGGGTGAGTGTTAACCATGTCGGCACTGTCAATACCTATATAGGGCTGAGTGCAAGAAAGAGATTCTGAAATTAAGTTTTGACTTTGTAGACATAGTAAGTGCAAATAAGATATAGCTATTAGGAACATTCCAAAGTAATTTATATTGCCTAAACATGAAAGTCAGCACAGTGAAGTGTCCTATATCTCAGGACGTGAACAATATGTGCAATGATACATAGATCTTGAAAATAAACTTTTAATGCAATGGTTAACATACCTAACACATGTATGTTAGTCCCTTCGCCACTAGGCCTCCTCCCCTACCTGTTTTAAGCCTTTTTTTGACTATTTTGGATTTTTTGCGCTTAGATGCTCATAAAGTTTTGTCCACATAAGGTATCCATGCCAAATTTGTGTCCTTTTTCATGCATTTCACAGGAGGTGACTGAGAAATTTGCCAAAATACAGCTAAATGTTTGTTTTTTGGGGAAAATGGGGAAAAAGTTCTGCAGAAGAAAGCACCTGTTTTCCCCTACAAATGGCATCAACAAAAGGTTGGTGGTACTAAAATCACCATCTTCCCAGCTGCCAGGAACAGGCGTACTTGAATAAGAAAACCACATTATTCGACACAGTTTTGGCATTTTCCTCAATCAATCAATCAATGCTTGTAAAGTGCGACTACTCACCTGTTAGAGTCCCAAGGTGCTAGGCGGGAGTGCAGCTTTCACCGGAGGTTCTTTAAAAAAGCCATGTCTTCAGTTCCTTCATGAAGCTGAGGAGGGAGGTGGTTTGTCTCATGTGGAGAGGAAGGGCATTCCAGGTGGTAGCTGTGAGGTAGGAAAAAGAGCATCCTCCTGTTCTGGTCGTCCCGATGCAGGGTACTTCTGTGAGAGAGAGCTGGGCTGAGCATAGGGTCCTGTGGGGTACGTGGAGGTTGAGGCAATAGTTGAGGTAGTCTGGTCTGGGGTTGAGGAGGGCTTTGTGTGCGTGGGAGAGTATCTTGAAGGTGATTCTTTTCTCTATGGGAAGCCAGTGCAGTGTACACAGGTGTTGCAAGATGTGGCAGTGTCGAGGTGGGTCGAGGCCCAGTCTGTTTTGTAGTTTGCAGATGAGTTTCTTGTTGATTCCAGTGTAGAGTGAATTGCCATAGTCTGGTCTGCTTTTGATGAGGGTGTGTGTGATGGTCTTTCCATGTTCAAGGGGGATCCATTTGAAGGACTTGCATAGGTGGAGGGTCCTGAAGCAGGTGGAGGTGACTGATTTGATTTGATGGTTCATGCTGAGATTAGAGTCCAGGATGATCCTGATGTTGCAGGCTTGACTGGTGGGGGTGGTGGCTATCCGAGGGTGGGTGGCTACCAGGAGTTGTTCCACGCATTGGGTTGAGGGATCATGATGAATACTTCTATCTTATTCGCGTTGAGTTGAAGGCAGCTGTTTCCTATCCAGTTGGTGACTGCTTATATGCCTTCATGGAAGTTGTGTCTGGCTTTGTTGGGTTCGTGGGAGAGGTAGAGGGTGAGTAGGGTGTTGTAGGCATCGGATATGATGTTGATTCCATAGCTTCAGACAATGGTTGCTAGTGGGGCCATGTAGACGTTAAACAGTGTAAGGCTGAGGGATGATCCCTCTTGAAGTCTGCCGGTTGTTGTCGGTGTGGGTTCTGCAAGGAAGGAGACGAGTCTCACTTGTTGAGTTCTGCCAGAGAGGAAGGATTGGATCAGTCGAGGGCCTTGTCTCTGATGGTGGCTTTGTGAAGTCTTCATATCAGGGTGTGATGGGAGACTGTGTCGAAGGCCGCCAAGAGTTCTAGCAGGATGAGTGCCGCCATTTTTCCCTTGTCCAGCAGGGAGCGAATGTTGTCTGTTGCGGCCAGGAGGGCTGTTTCGGTGCTATGGTTTTTCCTGAATCCAGATTGAGAGATGTCAAGGATGTTGTGGTCTTCTGAGAACGTGGCAAGTTGGCTGTTGACCGCTTTTTTGATGACTTTTGCAGGAAAGGGGAGTAGGGAGATGGGCCTGAATTTTTTGAGGATGATGGGGTCTGCTGAGGGTTTCTTGAGGAGGGGGTTGACCTCTGCATGTTTCCAGTCGTCGGGGAAGGTAGCAGAAGCTAGTGAGAAGTTGTTGGTGAGGCGGAGCTTGGATACTATGGTGTCTGTGGCTCTGTTGAAAATGTGGTGGGGCATGGATCCGTGGGGGCCCTAGAGTGTATGGACCTCATTGATTTCAGAGTATCTTCGGTGGTTCGGGAGATCAGGTGGTGATTGTTGGTTTATTGTTGTAGAGTTTTGGTAGAGGGGGTTCTGCGCGTAGGTTGTCCTTGCTGAAACTGTCATAGATGGTCTTGATTTTGTTGTGAAGTAGGTGTTGAGTCTGTCACAGAGATCCTGTCAGAATAGGATGTCCATTGTTTCATTGTAGGATTGGGTGAACACCTTGATGATGCTGAAAAGGTCACTGCTGTTGTGTGCATGTGAGGAGATTCTGTCTTGTATTGCTTTCTTTCTGGTGCGGTAGTGGTGGTGGCACTGAAGTTGCTATGGGCTCTGCGGATTTGGTATTTCTCCAGATTTTCTTGAGGCGGTGACAAGTGCGTCTAAATTCTCGGAGTTCTGGGGTAAACCAGCTGGCTTTCTTTGCATGTGTCCTCTTGTTCTTTTTGAGGGGGGCTATGGTGTTGGCGCAGTTGGCGATTCATTTGTGGAAGGTGCGTGCTGTGGTGTTTGGGTCGTCGTTGTGTGCAATGGTGGGGGAGGCAATGACGAGGACGGCGGTGAGCTGATCGTCGGTGATTCTTGTCCAGTTTTTATGTGGTGGTTGGTACTGGGGCCTGATGACGGTGGGTGTGTTGAAGGTGAATTGGATGCATTAGTGGTCTGTCGAAGGGAGTTCTGAGGTGTGACTGAAGGTAACAGAGGTTCCTGTAGTGAAGATGGGTTTGAGGGTGTGTCCTGCTGAGTGTGTTGGCTCCATCATGATCTGTCGGAGCCCTATGTTGTAGAGGTTGTCTAGGAGGGATGCGGTGTTGGGGTCTTGTAGGTTGTTGAGGTGGAAGTTGAGGTCTCCCAGCAAGGTGTAGTTGGTGGCTATCATCGCTTGTGTGGAAATGTAGTCCGTGATGGAGTCGGCGACGGGAGCACGTAGTCCGGGAGGGCAGTAAATGTGGGTTTCCCCTGATGGTGGATGTCGGGCTGGTATGTAGCTTAAAGTAGAGGTGTTCCATCAGGCTTGTGGATTCTTCGGAGTCTTCGGAGTGTGTGTTCAGTTGGAGGTTGGATCTGTGGACGATGGGGATTCCCTACATGGCAGCTGTGGTGGTCTTTCCGGATGATCTTGTATCCCTGGAGGGGTTGGCGATGCCATCAGTGAGAAACATGACGTCCGGGGTGGTGCTGTCAAGGAGGTCCCAGATTTCTGTAGCGTGTACACTTCTCAGATTTTGGGGTTGGTGTGTTGCTGCGGGTGGGTTGTGCTGGGTCCAAGGTCTTGGTGATGGTGTAGGTTTGGCGGCAGCGGAGGCAGTGTCTGTGGGTGTTGGCTGGTGATGCTTGCTTGCAGTTGTTGTTGTGTCCTGGATTGAGTGTGATGAGTGCTGCTGACGTGTTGAGGAGGCATGTAGCAGGACCATGGGTCCTGGAGCTGGTCGCAGTCAGGTTGCAGACACAGACCATTTTTCCTTTTTTGTGCTTTCAATGTCCTTCCAGTTAGTGGTAGAAATGGGTATGGAACCAATGATGAATCCCAGAAAGCTATACATTTCTGAGAGATAGACACAATACTGAATACAGCAGCAAGGGGTTATTTGTGCAGATCATTCAAGCTTTTCCTATAGAAAGTAATATTTGAACTAAAAAATTATTGAAGTTGAGTTAAAAAAAACTGTCATTTCTGTCCACATTTTCATCTTTTAGTTATACTATGAATTAGATTTTTGAAAGTAATGTTGTGTTACATCTGCTGGACCCTTCTGGTTGCAGGGATATAGAGGGCTTGTAGGTTCACCCAGAACCCTATGTGCCCAGAGCCAATAACGAGCTTGCAATGTTTTTTTATTGGGTATTGGGCATACAGTAATTTATTTGGTAAAATATAAAGAGCCAAAAATAGGTATCAAAGAAACCTATGTATTTCTGAAATGGCCACAAAATAAGGAGTTTGGAAGCAATGATAATTAGGACAGTTCGGAATTAGGAGACACCCATATTGAAGCACATTAGCATGTGAATTAGACACACTGGCTTCATTTGGAAAGCACAAACACAGAGAATGACAATGATAAAAACACGTGTTCTACTATTCTGTATTCCCCAAAGTCTCCCCAAAAATTGGTACCTCACTTGTGTTGTGGCCACAATAGAAATATGGCACAAATACACCGTGGACCGTGGACACAGCACATTTCTCCACTGAAAACTGACCCTTTTTTTTGCAATGTGCCTAGCTGTACATTTTTTGTTCTAGCTCAATTGGCACCTAAAGGAATCTAGGAAACCTGTAAATGTTTGAAAACTAAAACCAAACAACCCAGGGGAATCCAGGATGGAGTGACTTGTTTGACTTTCACCAGGTTCTATTACCCAGAATCTCTTGCAAACCTAAAAATATGTCTAAAAACACATTTAACACATTTTTGTGAATTAAAGTTCTGGAAACTGAAGAGAGTCACAAACTTCCTTCCACTCAGCATTCCCCCAAGCCTGCCGATAAAAATGGCACCTCACTTGTGTGGGTAGGCCTCATACTTCCAACAGGAAACATCCCAAAATGTAACAGAGACCCATCACATTTTTCAACCCTAAGCTGACCCTATTTTTGCAATGTTCCTAGGTTTGGATTTTGGTTTCTAGCTTAGCAGGCACCTAGGGAAAATTAGACAAACCTGTACATTTTTGGAAACTAGACTTCCAAGGAAATCCAGGATGGAGCGGCTTGTGTGGCACTCACTAGGTTCTGTTACACAGAATCCCTTGCAAACTTCAAAATTTAGCTAAAAACACATTCATCTCACATTTCTGTGATGGAAAGTTCTGGAATATGAGGGGAGACACAAATATCTTTCCACCCAGCATTTCCCCAAGTCTCGATAAAAATGGTACCATGCTTGTGTGGGTGGGCCTAGTGCCCATGCCAGAAAATGTCCAAATGTCCCAAAATATGGTTGCTGAGCATCCCCCTGTGATGCTATTAATGTGTTTGACCAATGACTTTGTGTTCCACCACTGTGCATATTAGTTGCTCAATGTTCACCAGTAGCACATTACATGTTGTGTTCAGTTGAGCTGCCTATTGGCTTGAACATGGAGTTAGCCATTACATTCTGTATTCAGTTTAGCTGCCAATTGGCTTTGACATGGCATTAGACATTACATTTGGTATTTGGGTTAGCTGCCTATTGGCTTTGACATGGCATTAGCCATTACATTCTGTATTCAGTTTAGCTGCCTATTGGCTTTGACATGGCATTAGACATTACATTTGGTATTTGGGTTAGCTGCCTATTGGATTTGACATGGCATTAGCCATTACATTTTGTATTCAGTTTAGCTGCCTATTGGCTTTAACGTGGGGTTAGACATTGCAGTTGAGACATTGCAGATGAGCTGTGTTTTTCCAAGCTGTGTTTTTCCACATGATAGACCAAGCTGTGTTTTTCACACCAGACTATAGCTGATAAGAGAGAGTACATTTGGTGTTTTCCTTTCTGCTCAGCCTTGGGAAGAGGAGGGGTCTAGGAGATCTGGCCAGTCTCCAAAGGCTTGCTTAGTTTTCCTGAGTCTGAGAAGAGGGGGCCCGGTTTTGGAACAATGGCTCTGGACAACGGCAGAGTTAGTTAGATTGAAACTACCTTGACTTCAGACAGGAACGGAGACGTCAGTTGCCTGTCTCCCGTTTGGGTAGAAAATCTCTTTCTCGCAGGTGAACGGAGTCATGAACTTGAAGCCCAAGAAAAATGAAGCAGTAATAGGCCCTACAGTGATGCAATTTTGACTTTTATGCTTTGCTTTGAAGTTATGCTATAATATAATCACATGAATTTGCTGTGTACATTGCAACTGAGAAGTACTTTGATATATTTTGCTTTCAGTGCTGCGACTACTTTTGAACGTGTGCTGCCAATCTACTAATTTCGTCTCTGAGGAACCTCATGGTGAAGTAATAATAACAATAAATGTCTTCTTTAAACTCAGAAGTGCATTCCAGAGAGGTTCTGTAAGCTCGGGCATGAGATAAGAGCAGGAAAGCAGAAGACCTCCGCAACCAAGTCTAAAAATATTCCTAACCTGTAATAATAACTTGGAATTTCCTACCACCCAGTTTTCCCCTCGGTAACCTAATACAAATGATACCTCACTTGTATAGCTGGGCCAAGCGAAGGGCCATAAACATGTAGAAATTGAGGGGGAACAAAAGCGTGTGCAAAAGGGCAGATTTTCTAATACGTTTTTAGGCTGACTCTGCTTTGGGCACCACGCAAGTGGGACAGAGATTTTATCAGTACAGATGGGGCAGTGCTGAGTGGTCGGAATTTTGTGGTTTGCTACAGATTCCAGAAGTTTACATAACCGAAATGTGAGGAAAAGGTGTGATTTTAGGCAAAGTTGGAGGTTTGCAGGTCATTTTGGGTAAGAAAATTGTGAGGGGTATATGTGAACTACGCCACCATGGACTCCCCCAGATGTTTGGGAGTTTGCTTAAGCTCTCCTGGTCCATATGTAAAATTGACAGCTCAAATGCCCTCTTGTTTGCCATTGGGATGAGATGATTTAGTCCGCGGGGTGCAGAAAGATTGTTGCCCCCTTCAGTTGAGATGGGGGCATAACCGTGCCCATGGTAGTGGCCAGCCCACACCCCTTTATTTTTTTATACCCTGGTGTCTAGTGGGCTGTCCACCCTCCTATGGGAGTGATGGTGGTAATTACCTATAATTGCCCCCCAGTCGAGATGAACTGGCCATGCCCATTGTGGGTAGCCCCCACGTCTCTTAAAAAAACAAATCTATAGTCCCTGGCATCTAGTGGGCTTTCTTACCCCTGGGGGGCATATTGGGAATAATTACCCTATCTGCCCCTCAGGGGGGCAGAGAGACTTTGGTCCCCATTTAGGTCAGATGAGGACATGGCCATGGTGGACAGTACCCACCCCTCTTTTGTATAAAAATAAACTCCCCGGTGTCCAGTGGGGTTTCAGTCCATTAGGGGACAGATTGGGGTAATAACCCTCAATGGTAAAAAAGACTATGGCCCTCATTACAACATTGGAGGTAAATGCTGCTTACCGCCGTGCAGAAGACCGCCAACACACCGCTGCAGCCGCGGAATTCCGCTACAGCTATTACGACTCACAGCTCGGAATCTGCCAAAATCCAGTCACCCACACAAGTCCGCCACACTAAAGGTCAGTGAAAAATTGGCGATAACAAAACTGACACAGTCACGCCAACAGGAATATGCCCACACTATCACAACCCACGAATCCACGTGGTTATCTTTCAACCGCGGTATTCCATTGGCGGTACACACCGCTGCGCTCACAATACACACACACTTACAAAACACAACCACATTGGACAATTCCAAATACATACACCTGATACACATACACACACCACTCCCACACACCCAATACAATATAAAACACACACCCACATCACCCACAAACCCTTACGACCAGAATTGCGACAGAAGACCAGAGAGAGACACCACCATCAACAAACTAGCATCCGCAAACACTCAACACCATCACTCACACATCCACGTACCTCACACAACATACACAAACACATACCCTCACACATCACAACACACATCACCTCACACATCACCCACACCATCCCGTGGCACTGCAAAGACGCCCCAGGTTTTCTGAGGAGGAGCTCAGGGTCATGGTGGAGGAAATCATCCGGGGAGAGCCACAGCTATTTGGATCACAGGTGCAGCACACCTCCAATGCTAGGAAGAGGAGCTATGGCGTAGAATCATGGACAGGGTCAACGCAGTGGGACAGCATCCAAGAACACAGGATGACATCAGGAAGAAGTTGCAGTTCAGAGGACTGCCAGAGGACCCCCACCTCCTCCCCGACAACTAACAACATGGGAGGAGCAGGTCTTGGCTATACAGCATCCTGAGGGCCTCGCTGGAATAGCTGGAGGAATGGACTCTGGTAAGTCAAATCTTAACTACCATATCCCCCACCCTACCTGCATGCTATCACATACCCCCACCCTCACTCTCACCCCATCACTCCAACACCTCACATATGTCCCACTATCACAAACCACCCATCCCAACACCAAGCCCTGCATGCAACAACAAAGCATGGACACCCATCACCAAAGCATGTCCCAAAACAATTATCACACAACGTCCTACACAAGAATGTAAGACTGGGGTACAGGTTCACCCACCCATTTCACACAATGGCACACACAGATGCAATAATCATGCCTTTACACCCCTGCAGGACCCCTACCCAACGTCACCGGACAGGAGGATCCAGACATGTCCACCACCCCCACAGAAGAGGCCCACAGTGATGACAGCAGCTCTGTCCAACTGGATCTATATGACGAGCCCGGCCCCTGACACAGTCACAATCCACCACAGAGCCTCCCCCCTCAGGAAACACAAGCACAGCACCCAACCAGTGGGCCCATACCTCTGTCCCCAGGACACGTCAAGCAGCAGTGTGTCCACCCCTACAGGGAATCCAGGCAAACCCACCAACCCAAGAACAGCAGGGACCTGGGGGCAGTGGGCACACGGTTCAGGGTACAGAGGCACAGGACAACCGGGGAAATGGGAGGTCTGCTGTGCAACAGGGGGAGGACAGGCCCAGGGAGCCCACGATCCACGAGGCCCTCTCCAACATCACGGGAGCATACCATCATGCCCAGGAGACGATGGCAACGGTACTGGCCAAGTTTCAGGAGACCCAGCGGCTGCAGGAGGAACAGTATTTGGGGTTCAGGGAGCAACTCAAATCCATCAATTCCACCCTGGTCACCATTGTAGGGGTGCTGAAGGACCTTGTGAACACCAGGAGGGACACTGTGGCACAACAAGGGGCCCCTGACACTAGCCTGGATGATGAACTGCCCACCACCTCCGCCGGCGCTAGTGGACAGGAGGCACCGCCACAGGACCACCACACCAGCACCCCACCCCATGCAGATGGAGAACCACCCCGCAAATGGTCCCTGAGATCCAGGACAAAGACAGAGAACAATGCCAAGACCCCGCCAAGAAATGAGACCACCCTGAATGTCATCCTTCTGTCCCACTTTGTCATCCTGTCCATCCTTAAACTGCCCTAGCTCCACTTCCTATGCCCCTTTGGACAATGCACCTGTGAGACAAATAACTGGACTCTGCCATGGACAATCCTCCACCATCACCCCAGACCATTTTACAACCCCCTCTACTATTTTGCAATTAAATAAACACCCTTGAATCACAAAACAATCTGGAGTCAGTCTGTGCTTTCATAAATGTGTATTTGCAATAACTGAGGAAAATAGCAATGCCCATTGTATTGTCAACATACCTATGTAACACAGCTCTAATCCATGTGGTGACATAGCAGAGGTCACACAGTGGGACCCACATCTGTGAAATGTAAAGGCAAAGGGACAGGTCAGGGTCCATACACTGGGTGACAGTGACAGACATATGATAGGTCTAACAATTCTATCAGATGTAGGAGGCAGTGATGTCTTCTTACCTGTGTTTCACTGGAAGTATTGCTGGATCACGTTGTTTCTGTTGTCGATATACTCTTCTTCTGTCTCCTCTTCTTCACTGTCCACAGGCTCCACAGCTGCCACAAGACCTCCTTCAGGACCATCCTCCTGCAGAAAAGGCACCTGTCGTCGCAAAGCCAAGTTGTGCAGAATACAGCAGGCCACGATGATCTGCCACACCTTCTTTGGTGAGTAGTACAGAGAACCACCTGTCATATGGAGGCACAGGAACCTGGCCTTCAGGAGGACAAAGGTCCTTTCTATCACTCTCCTAGTTCACCCATATGCCTCGTTGGTGCGTTCCTCTGCCCTTGTCCTGGGATTTCTCACTGGGGTCAGTAGCCATGACAGGCTTGGGTAACCAGGGTCACCTGCAAATGTCGTGGGACAACTGTTAGACACACACTAACCCTTAGGGACAACCCCATACAACTATTCACAGGATATAGGGTCCTTGTCCTTACCTATTAGCCACACACAGTGCCTCTGGACTTGCCCCATCACATAAGGGATGCTGTTATTCCTCAGAATGCAAGCGTCATGCACTGAGCCAGGAAACTTGGTGTTCACATGGGAGATGTACTGGTCGGCCAAACACACCATCTGCACATTCATTGAATGGTAGCTCTTCCAGTTTCTGTACACCTATTCTCTCCTGCGGGGGCGACCAAGGCCACATGTGTCCCATCAATGGCACCTATGATGTTGGGGATATGTCCCAGGGCATAGACGTCACCTTTCACTGTAGCAAATCCTCCACCTGAGGGAACACGATGTAGCTGCGCATGTGTTTCAGCAGGGCAGACAACACTCTTGCAACACGTTTGAGAACATAGGCCGGGATATCCCTGATGCTATGGCCACTGTTGTTTGAAAAGAGCCACTTGCCAGGAAATGGAATACTGACAGGACCTGCACTAGAGGGGGGGATTCCTGTGGGATGGCGGATAGCCGACATCAGGACTGGCTCCAACTGGGCACACACTTCCTAGATTGTGGCACGATCAAGTCTGTAGGTGACTATTACATGTCTCTCTTCCATTGTCGACAAGTCCACCAGCGGTCTGTACACCGGAGGATACTGCCATCTCCTCACCTGCCCCAGTGGACGTGCCCTATGGATGAGAACAGCGAGCACAGAGTCAGCCAACACTGAGGTAGTACAAAAATAATTTTATTGCACACATTTTTTAATCCGCTATGTGCCTGTCTTTGTGTGTATGCAAGGCCCAGATATGTGTGACGCATTTAAAAGTAATGCCATGTGGCCCCCTGAACTGGCGGCTGCCTGACCTGTAATGTTGGACAAGGGGAAATAAGGTAACTGCGCTGGCGTTTTACACCGTCGCGGTAGGCGGTCGAAGACCATGGCGCAATCCTGCATTGGTTAAAATTGGGCCCTGTGGGTCCCAGGAGCCAATGACGATGTACGCCGGTGGTGACTGTACACACTGCCGCAGACGTGACTGCCATTTTCTGTCTGTTCACTCACTTGATACCTGATCTTTGACAGGAGAGGACCTACACTGCAAGTGCTGCTGTGTCCTCAGTGTGGAAGCGACAATGGCTCATGTGTCTGGGGAAAGGGCCCCTGCCTTTACATTGGAGAAGTTAGATAAACTAGTGGATGGGTCCTACCCCAGTACACGCTACTCTACTGTCCTCCAGACAAACAGGTGAGGACACTGTGAGCATGCTGTATGGGCAATACCTGTTTGGAGTGGTGTGGTAGGAAGATTCAAGGATGGGGGGATGAGGCCTGCATGATCGGACGTTGAGTGTATGTGCGTCAGGTCAAGGGTGGGAACGTGGGACAATGACTGTGACGGTCCGGACGGTTAAAGGTTTTCCTTTTCCCCTGTACTATTACTGTAGGTCAGCGCCCACCAGAAGAAGGATATTTGGCGTGCCATCGCCAAGGACGTCTGGACCCTGGGGGTCTACCACAGACGGAGAACCCACTGCCGTAAAAGATGAGAGGACATTCGCTGCTGGAGCAAGAAGACGGCGGAGGCCCAGCAGGGGATAGCCTCCCAACATGGGAGGGGTTCCCATCGGACCATGACCCCCCTGATGTTCTGGATCCTGGCAGTGGCGTATCCGGAGTTGGATGGGTGCTTGAGGGCATCACAGCAGCCACAAGGGGTTGAGTACCGTCTCATCCATCTGACTCTGCGCGCATTGGAGGTGTCTGGGTGGGGGAGGTGGGCAGTGGGTTCCCCTAGGCTAGAGCGAGCTTTGTAGGCAAGAACCCTTTGTGAGGCAGGATAAGTGGCACCCCAACCCCACCAGTGTTAAGATCCATCTACACCTAGTCAGGCTCCTGTGACTTCCATGTACCCCATGTCCCTGTGATTAATTAGGGAACTCTAAGTGCATGGCATAGTGCAGAGGGCTGCTGTGTCTGTAGTGTCCGCCAACGGTAGCTGTAGTGCATGCACTGAACATGTCTTACTTCTTCCCCTTCCCCTTTTTGTGGTCTCCCTCTTCTTGTGTGCATTAGCATAATCAGGCGGAGGAGCTGTGACACCGGAGCAGGAGGGAGCTAC
Source organism: Pleurodeles waltl (assembly GCF_031143425.1). NCBI lineage: Eukaryota > Metazoa > Chordata > Amphibia > Caudata > Salamandridae > Pleurodeles > Pleurodeles waltl. Next base: position 234,168,922 of record NC_090438.1, on the reverse strand, counting down.
ATCCCACATGGCCCTGGAGGGCGACACAACAGAGTCTGAAGTCACCAGTGGGACGGAGGGTGAGGGGAGCTCCACGGCGGGGACAGGAGCAGAGACCAGCGACACCACCTCCTCCTCTGATGGGAGCTCCCTTGCAGTGGTGGGCCCCTCTGTGCCCACCACATCTACAGGTACAGCCGCCCCCCCCCCCCCTACCAGCACCGCCCTCCCAGCAGCCCCTCAGCGTGTGTCCCGTGGCTGCTCACCCAGGAGGGTGGGCATCTCCTTCGCCCCAGTCAGCCCTGCTGACCTCAGTGAGTAGGCCATTGACCTCTTGAGATCCCTCACTGTTGGGCACTCTACCATTCTGAATGCCAACCAGGGTGTAGAGAGGCAGTTGCAACAGACAAATGCATACCTTCTGGCCAGGCACCCCAACAGAGAGCACTTCAGGCTCTGGCCTCTGCACTGATGGCAGCCATTGTCCCTGTGTCAAGCCTCCCCCCTGCAACTTCCTCCACCCAGACCCAATCCCCAGTACCTCAGCCTATCTCAAGCACACCATCAGACCAGCATGCACACACCTCAACACACAAGGGTGGCTCCGGGAAAACATAAGCACCACACTTCCCACAGGCTCTCACACAAGCATCATACCCATGCATACATACCAATATCCACTGCCTCCACTGTGTCCCCCTCCTCCACGTCTCCCTCCTCCCACCCTGTCACGTCTCCATTTACACCTGCATGCACCACATCTTCAGCCACTACCTCCATCAACAGCACGCCCATCACCACACACCGCTCACGTGCACTCACCACCCCCACTACCATTCACACATCCCCTGTGTCCTCTCCCAGTGTGTCTCTGAGCCCTCCTCCCAAAGTACACAAACGCAGTCACACACCCAAACCCCCTCCATCTACCCGTCCCAGTGTGTCTAAAAAGCTTTTCCTATCAAATGTTGACCTCTTCCCTACACTTCCCCCACCCCGTCCGTCCCCTAGGGCCCGCCTTTCCAGGTCCCAACCCAGCACCTCAGCCACCACATAACCGGGCAGAGTGGTGCCAGCAATAGCCAGATTTTGGAGTGCGCCAAGCAACAGGGCTGCCAGTGTCCCAAGCAGCGAGGCCAAGGACATTCCCCCATCTGCAAAACTGAAAAAGTTGGCCACATCCCGTAGGGAGAAGGCCAAAACACCTGCCACCAAGGGCTCAGGCAAGACAATTGTTGGAAGTGGCACGACAGCTGCGCCACCATCCAAGGTGGGAAGGTCCTGAAAATGAAAGGCAAGTCAACGTCGCCACCAACCTGCATGGCGGACAAGACCGCCACCGGCACCGCCACATGCACCGCCGCCATGGACACCATTACCAGCACCGCAGACACTGTGCCCTTCAGCAGCACCGTAGTCAGTGAGCCCGCCACCAGCACCGCCGCTACTGACACCGCCGCCAGCACCGCAGTCAGTGAGCACGCCACCAGCACCGCCGCTACTGACACCGCCGCCAGCACCGTGATCAGTGAGCCCGCCACCAGCACTTCCGTTACTGACACCGCCGCCAGCACGGCAGTCAGTGAGCCAGTCACCAGCACGGCAGTCAGTGAGCCAGCCACAAGCACGGCAGTCAGTGAGGCTGCCACCAGCACCGCCACCACAATGACCACCGCAAGCACTGTCGCTACTGGCCCCGCTGCCAGCACCGCCAGCGGCCCGCGACATCCTGAGCCAGTGACACCACCGCAGACATGGCTGACATCCCCAGTGGTCATTCTTACGAGTCTGGTGGTCAGTTCCAGGGGCCTGGGCAGCTTGCATGTTGCACTACCGTCAGTGGAGTGTCACATCCACTACCTCAGTCCTTGGCAGGATGAAGCACTCTGGGCACAAAGCCCCCTCCAGAACCAGTGGAGACTGTTATCCACTTGAGAGACTGTGGCTTTGTACTCCCCAGGATAAAGCAGTTGGCAAACCAGCCACTGGAGAGACTTGAGAGGCTGTGGCTTTGCACTCCCCAGGATACATCAATGGGCATGGAGCCCCCTCGTGGAGCTGGCGTCATGCACTCATCCAGCTGAGGTGCCCCCCTTTCCCTTCCCCCTGAGGTGCCTGTTTTATTTCGATCTGATGCCCCTGCAGTGTTCTTTCCATTTCGATTGGGTATCGAATGTGGGCCTCCACATGCATTTTGGGCCCAGTGGTCCACGGACTCTATAGGTGCAGTACCTGGACTTGAATTCTTGGTGTACATAATTGTTTATAATGTATATACATTTTTGACTAATGGATTATTCTTTATTACAATGGTTATAGTCATTTCCTTTTGTCATTGCGTTCTTCCGGGGGGGTGTAAATGTAATGTTTCAGCATGTATTTGTGTGTATGTTTTTGTGGGTGAGGGTGGGGGTGTTGTGTGTTGCGTGTGTGTGTCACTCTCTTTTCCCTCCCCCCTCCCCTGTCATGTAGGTGCAATACTCACCGTGGTTGTCGCCGCCGTCATTCGTGCTCCTGGTAGAGGAGCAGGAAGACTATCGCAGGGAGGATTTGGAGTTCAGGCTCCATGGTGTCCTGGTTCCTCGTGGGGTGTGTAGAGGTGAGTGCTTTCCCTTCCAAGTGCTGTTTCCGTTCACGTTGAATCCGGCCCTGAAAAGGTAGCGGATTGGCCTGTCATAATAGTGTGGGTGGTACATTGTCTTCCACCTGTCTGTTGGCCTTGACCGCCATGCTGCTTGTTTGTACTGCCGTGGCGGTCGGAGTGTTAAAGTGGCTGTCTATGTTGGCGGTTTCTGCCATGGTCATAATTCAATTTTTTTTACCGCCAGCCTGTTGTCAGTTTTAACTGCTTTACCACCAACCGCCAGGGTTGTAATGAGGGCCTATGTCTATTTTTCAGGTGGAGTGAGGGAATTGTGTGCCCATTCTGGGTAGCCCACACCCCTTGACCTTTCTGAAAAAATAAGCTGTGGTGCCTAGTGGGCTTTCTGCACCCCAGGTACATATTGGGGGTAATAATCTCCAACTTTCCCCCGGGGGGGACTGTTCCTACTTTGGGTGGGGAGGGCATAGCCTCCCACATTCTGGTCAGCCCCCCACTCCTCTTTTTAAAAAAAATATATTCCCAGGCATCTAGAGGGCTTTCTTCCCCCGGGGGGCAAATGGGGTCTTTGATTGGCAGTCAGGATAACCCCATCCAAGCAAGAACACTGACTCTAGTCAGGGTAAGTCACACACAATCCAATTTAGCCTGTGCCAACCCTCTGGTAGCTTAGCACTGAGCAGTCAGGCAATGTGTAAAGTATTTGTGCAATAATTCATGAAATACCATATTAGAACACCACAAAAAAATACCTCACATTGTTCGGAAAAATATATAATATTTATCTGGTAAGATGCAGGTCAAAACGATCAAGATTCAGTAAATATACATTGAGATATCACTGTAAAAATGATATAAAGTGTCTTTAGTCTTTTTAAAAGCAACAAGTGTCTCTTGCAAGCACAAAGTACCTGGTTTGCGTTCAAATTCTCCGGAAGAGACCGCAGAGGAGGAGATGCGTGGAAAACGGGGAGGTGTGTGTTGATTTTTCCAGTGCACACAGACGATGTGTCATTGAGTTCTCACGCAGGGCAGGCTTTGTGTCAATTTCCGGCTCATAGACTGGGGTCCTCTTAGGGTTGTGGGTTTTCGGACACCCCGGGGATGATGCATCGAAATCCTGAGCGTGCAGGACAAAGTCACAGGGGCTGTGATGATCCAGTGTGTGATATGTAGAAATTTCTGCTGCACAGCAGGTGCTGCATCGATTCTTCTCATAAAGTCGGGTTGTGTCATTCCTACTCAGCTTTGTGTCAATCCAGTGGACCGTGCATCGAATTTTCAGTGGCAAAGCTGGTGCTGCGTCGTTCTCCTCTTTGGGAAATCGGGCTGCATTAATCCAGTTTGGCGTGTGGTGATTTTCTGACCGCAATGCAGACTGTGCGTTGTTTCTTTCAGGCTGTGCATCGATTTCCACCGCACAAGGAGTTCTTTTGCAGAAATTACGTTTTTGTGGTCCTGAGACTTCAAGAAACAGGAGGCAAGCTCTATCCGAGCCCTTGGAGTGCACTTCTCAGTACAGCCAGAGAGCAGCAAGGCAGCAGGGTAACAGCCAGGCAGTTCTTCTTGGCAGGTTGCATGTTCTGGTTCAGGGATTCTTCACCAGTGGTATCTTGTCCGGAAGTATCTGAGTTGGTAGGGTCAGAGACCCTGCTTAAATACACAAACGTGCCTGTGAATAGTGGGAGACTTCAAAGAGTGGCTTGGAAGTGCACAAGGTCCTCTTTCAGTTCCATCCTGTCTGCCAGGGTTCCAGTAGGGGGTGTGGAAGTCCTTTGTGTGAGGGCAGGCCACTGTCCTTTGACATGCAAGTGTCAGGCCCTCCACCATCCCAGCCCAGGAAGATCCATTCAATATGCAGATGTGTGCAAGTGTGACTGAGCATCCTGTGTTTAGGGTTCGTCTGAGTGGAATGCACAAGGGAGCTGTCAACTAACCCAGCCAAATTTGGATTGTAAGGCACAGGAGGATTTAAGTGCAGAGAAATGCTCACTTTTTAAAAGTGGCATTTCTAAGATAGTAATATTAAATCCAACTTCACCAGTCAGCAGGATTTTGTGTTACCATTCTGGCCATACTAAATATGACCTTGTTACTCCTTTCAGATCCGAATCTACCACTCAAACAGTATATGAGGGCAGCCCTAATGTTAGTCTACGAAAGAAGCAGGCCTCACAGTAGTGTAAAACGAATTTAGGAGTTCTACACTACCAGGACATATAGGGGGTTATTCTAACTTTGGAGGAGGTGTTAATCCGTCCCAAAAGTGACGGAAAAGTGACGGATTTACCACCAGCCGTATTACGAGTCCATTATATCCTATGGAACTCGTAATACGGCTGGTGGTATATCCGTCACTTTACCGTCACTTTTGGGACGGATTAACACTCCTCCAAAGTTAGAATAACCCCCATAAACTGCACAGGTACATGTTGTGCCTTTTAGCTATATAACACCCTGCCTTTGGGTTACCTGGGCCTACCTTAGGGGTGACTCATATGTAGAAAACGGGGAGGCTTGGCAAGTACTTTTAAATGCTAAGTTGAAGTGGCACTTAAATTGCACACACAGACTTTTCAATGGCGGCCTGAGGCATGGTTAAGAGGTTACTTATATGGGTGGCACAATCAGTGCTGCAGGCCACTAGTAGCATTTAATCGACAGGCCCTGGGCACATATAGTGCACTTTACCGGGTTCTTACAAGTAGATTATATAAGCCAATTAAGTATGCACCAGTGTCACCATATTTTAATATAGTGAGCATATGCACTTCAGCACTAGTTAGCAGTGGTAAAGTGCGCAGAGTCCTAAAAATATAAAAACAGTGTCTAAAAAGTAGGGCGAGGCAGGCAAAAAGTTAGGGGTGACCACGGTAAGGCTGTCAGGTTTAACAGGGTGCAGTAGGCTTTCTCCCCCCCGGGAAGCACATTGAGTGTAGTTACACTATCTGCCACCTAGAGGGGCAGAAAAACCTTGGTCCTGATTTAGATTGGGTTGGGACATGGCAATGCCCTTGATGGACAACTCCCACCGCAAGAATTTTCTAAAACAAAAAAATCTCTGGTGCCTAGTGGGCTTTCTACCCCCACCCCCGGAGGAAATACTGAGAGTAATAATCCCCATCTTCCTCCCTGGGGGGGCAGGAAGACTGTGCCTACCTTTGGGGATAGGAACATTAACTTTCCCATTCTGGGTATCACCCACTCTTCCTTTTTTAATATATTCCCTGGCTTCTAGTAGGCTTTCTTCCCCTCATGGGACACATTGGGTGTAGTAGGCTTTCTCCCTCAAGGGTGCTAATTGGGTGTAGTTACTCCATCTGTCTTCCCAAGGGTGTAGAAACACTTTGGTCCCCATTTAGGTAGGGTAGGGGCATTGCCATGCCCCTGGCGGACAGCCCCCACCACCTTTTATTTAAAAAAAGCCTTTGTATACTGGGGTTTCTGCCTCCAAGGGGACATATTGGAGGTAAAAAAAGCCCAAACGCAAAAAGACTGCCCATTTTTCAGGGGGGAAATGTGTGCCCATTCTTGGCAGCCCCCACCCTTAGACTTTACTAAAAAAACATAATTCCTGGTACCTAGTGGGCTTTCAGTCCCCCCTGGGGACACATTTGGGGTAATAACCCCCATCTTCCCCCCCCCCCAGGGGGAGAAAGACTGTGCTTACATTCCGCATTCTGGGCAGCCCCACCCCTCTTTTTTATATCTAAAAAAATCTGTCTAGTGGATTTTTTGCCCCCATGGTCAGATTGGGTGTAATAACCTTCATTCTGCCCCCCCGGGAGGGCAGAAAGACATTTCCTATTTTTGGGAGATTGTGGGGCATAGTCTTGCCCATTCTGGACAGCTCCCACCCTTTCTTAAATTGAAACAAGCATCTGGTGTCTAGTGGGCTTTCTACCCCCCCGTGGGGCGGTTTAGAGGCTATTGCCCTCTCTGCCACCCAAGAGTGCAGAAAGATTGTTTTACATACATAAAAAAAACAATAAGGGGGACCAAATTCCCTTCCCCAATTGGCTGTTCCATGCTCCCGAGTGGCCTAGTGGATCGTCCTCCTGAGGCATTCACAAAGCAGGAATCCACTAGGGATTCTTCCCTTTCCAGTGGTACCTCCCCTTTGAAATTGGTGCTCAGGGGATATGCCCTCATCATAGATGAAAATGAAAGCAAATGAGCGAATTCATTCATTTTACTCTTGTTTTCCCCTTTCATTATAGGTTAGGAATATTTTTAGACTTGGTTGCTGGGGAAGCTCAGCAACCAAAGCTAAAAACATACAAATGAAATTCCTTTGGTACCAGAAGGATTTCAAGTGCCATGTCCCCAGATGTCCTGGTGCCATCAAACTCACACAAGCACTGCAGCATTGGACAGCTCCCGGCTGTCCAATGCATGCAAGTGGTTAAAAGTGAAAGAAATATGTATGAGTTTGCCAGCAAAACACATGGCCAGCTGTGTCTAAGTATGAATGTACATAACCATTTACTGTTGGTTTTTCCACTTTTCAGGTTACATAGTATATGGTTTGCAGTCATGGCTTATGACCACATTTAACAATCCACAGATAAAGGCAGAAAAAATAAATAAACTGCTCTGACCAAGACAAGGAACGTTGTTGAGAGGAGCTTTGAGGTCCTAAGTCCTGGTTCTGGTGTCTGGACATGTCAGGCATAAGACTATTGTACCCGACCCCTATGGTGTGTAAAATCATCCTCATGTGCGCAATATAGCATCCCAATCTCTTTAAGAACAAAAGCGCTGTTGTACTATGAGCCACAGAATCCCGAGGAAGTTTAAGAGGATTCAGTCAATGGTGGAGATATACAGCATGCAATGGCAGGTCAGCAGGAGAAGGGAAGAAACAGCGGCCACATTTTTAAATCAATAGCAACAGATGGTAACATGGTAATACCAATAGGAAATATGTCAACATATAATCCAATAAATATATTTTTGGAGCTCATACATTGTGTATATGTGAATGTCAATGTACAAATCTTGTCTCAACTAGATGTAGGCATCAACATGTATGATTCATGTTATCTGAGCTGTTGATCAACATGGGGCTATATCTCCAAATAGGAAAAAAATCACCACAGCAAGCCATTGTGATGCTGTGCATTGCTTGAGAGGTACAGGGCAGGATTGCAACATATCTAAATAAATATGGGTCATTGGGCAAGATGTCTTGCAGTCTTCTATAGCATCAAAGTGTGTTGGTACTCAGTGTATGATGAATTACAAATAGCCCAAAAAGTCAGTTGCTTCTGCAAACTCTTAAATGTAGTGTGACTCCCATATGGACTAGCATGCAGAATGGCAACACTGTGAAGGAGCAAATTTTGCAGCCCATACCATCAGCGATCATGGGTAGTAGCTGTCATAAGGGTAGGTCGCTCCCCCTGCCGCTGCAGCTCCTCCAGCTCCCCCAGCCCAGGTTCCTGAGACCTCCCAGCAAGCCCAGCTACTTTGCAGTAAGTACCCTCCCACCTCCCAGCCCCTCGCCCTGCCCCGCGCTACTCACCCTCTCTCCTGCTTCTTTTCTTCTTCTCTGTTCTTCCTCTGCGCTCTCCTTCTGTAGTCTTCTTCTGTACTCTTCTTTCCCTCCTGCTCCCCGTCTTCTCTCTTCATCTGTGTGCTTCTCTCCCTCTCCTCTGCACCGCGACCCGCGTGTGCCTCCTCCTCTCTGTCCCTCTTCTTGGCTCCTTCCTCTGCTGCTCGCCGCCCCTCTTCTTCTTCACCTTCATCTGTATTCCTCTGTCTTCTGTGCTCCTCTTCTTCACCTTCATCTGTATTCTTCTGTCTTCTGCGCTCCTCTTCTTCACCTTCATCTGTACTTTTCTGTCCTCAGCGCTCCTCTTCTTCTGTAGCTTCTTCTGTGGCCTTCTGTCTTCTGTGTATTCGGGTCCTCTTCTTCTGTGTTCTTCTGTCTTCTGTGTATTCGGCTCCTCTTCTTCTGTGGTCTTCTGTCTTCTGTCTTCTGTTCTTCTGTCTTCTGTTCCTCCTGTTCTCTTCTTTCCCTCCTGCTCCCCGCTCCTCTTCCTCTGCTAGCTCTGTTTCCCAACAGAGCTAACTGCTACCTACTCCCTGGTTCTTCCTGCCCCTGACTCGTCTCTCCCCCTCTCTATCACCCCTATCTACCCCCCATCTCTATCTTCCTATCTCTCTATCTCTCTCTCTGTCTCCCACACTCACCACCTCCTCCTATCTACCTATCTCTCTATCTTTCCCCCCCACTCGCCACCCCCTCTGTTACCACCCCTATCTTCCTATCCTTTCACTCTACCTCTCACCCTCACCCACCTCTACAACCCCCCCTCCCCTATCTTCCCAACCTTACTCCTATCTCTCTCCCTAAACTCCTAAACTTCCTAAAACTCACCCCCCACCACCCCTAACCCCCCCTCCCCCAGCTCTTCTCCCCTCTACCTCTCCCCCCTCGCTCCGCTTTCCCGCCACCACCTCCTGCACGCCCCCGCCCCCAGCTCCCATTCGCCCCCAGCTGACCCCTACCCCCCCTCCCTCTTATGGCGGCCGCTGCGCGACAGTGGTAGCGACCCTTGTCCCAAGGGTAGGTTGCTCCCACTGCCGCTGCAGCTCCTCCAGCTCCTCCAGCCCAGGTTCCTGAGACCTCCCAGCAAGCCCAGCTACCTCGCAGTAAGTACCCCCCCCACCTCCCAGCCCCTCGCCCTGCCCCGCGCTACTCACCCTCTCTCCTGCTTCTTTTCCTCTTCTCTGTTCTTCCTCTGCGCTCTCCTTCTGTAGTCTTCTTCTGAACTCTTCTTTCCCTCCTGCTCCCCGTCTTCTCTCTTCATCTGTGTGCTTCTCTCCCTCTCCTCTGCACTGCGACCCGCGTGTGCCTCCTCTTCTATGTCCCTCTTCTTGGCTCCTTCCTCTGCTGTTCGCCGCCCCTCTTCTTCTTCACCTTCATCTGTATTCCTCTGTCTTCTGTGCTCCTCTTCTTCACCTTCATCTGTATTCTTCTGTCTTCTGTGCTCCTCTTCTTCACCTTCATCTGTACTTTTCTGTCCTCGGCGCTCCTCTTCTTCTGTAGCTTCTTCTGTGGCCTTCTGTCTTCTGTGTATTCGGCTCCTCTTCTTCTGTGGTCTTCTGTCTTCTGTGTATTCGGCTCCTCTTCTTCTGTGGTCTTCTGACTTCTGTCTTCTGTTCTTCTGTCTTCTGTTCCTCCTGTTCTCTTCTTTCCCTCCTGCTCCCCGCTCCCCTTCCTCTGTTAGCTCTGTTTCCCAACAGAGCTAACTGCTACCTACTCCCTGGTTCTTCCCGCCCCTGATTTGTCTCTCCCCCTCTCTATCACCCCTATCTACCCCCATCTCTATCTTCCTATATCTCTATCTCTCTCTCTGTCTCCCTCACTCACCACCTCCTCCTATCTACCTATCTCTCTATCTTTCCCCCTCAGTCGCCACCCCCTCTGTTACCACCCCCATCTTCCTATCCTTTCACTCTACCTCTCACCCTCACCCACCTCTACAACCCCCCTCCCCTATCTTCCCAACCTTACTCCTATCTCTCTCCCTAAACTTTCTAAAACTCATCCCCTACCACCCCTAACCCCCCTCCCCCAGCTCTTCTCCCTTCTACCTCTCCCCCCCTCCCTCTGCTTTCCCGCCGCCACCTCCTGCACGCCCCCGCCCCCCAGCTCCCATTCGCCCCCAGCTGACCCCTCCCCCCCTCCTCCCTCTTATGGCGCCTGCTGCGCGACAGTGGTAGCGACCCTTGACCCAAGGGTAGGTCGCTCCCACTGCCGCTGCAGCTCCTCCAGCTCCTCCAGCCCAGGTTCCTGAGACCTCCCAGTAAGCCCAGCTACCTCGCAGTAAGTACCCCCCACCTCCCAGCCCCTTGCCCTGCCCCGCGCTACTCACCCTCTCTCCTGCTTCTTTTCTTCTTCTCTGTTCTTCCTCTGCGCTCTCCTTCTGTAGTCTTCTTCTGTACTCTTCTTTCCCTCCTGCTCCCCGTCTTCTCTCTTCATCTGTGTGCTTCTCTCCCTCTCCTCTGCACCGCGACCCGCGTGTGCCTCCTCTTCTCTGTCCCTCTTCTTGGCTCCTTCCTTTGCTGCTCGCCGCCCCTCTTCTTCTTCACCTTCATCTGTATTCCTCTGTCTTCTGTGCTCCTCTTCTTCACCTTCATCTGTATTCTTCTGTCTTCTGCGCTCCTCTTCTTCACCTTAATCTGTACGTTTCTGTCCTCAGCGCTCCTCTTCTTCTGTAGCTTCTTCTGTGGCCTTCTGTTTTTTGTGTATTCGGCTCCTCTTCTTCTGTGGTCTTCTGTCTTCTGTGTATTCGGCTCCTCTTCTTCTGTGGTCTTCTGTCTTCTGTCTTCTGTTCTTCTGTCTTCTGTTCCTCCTGTTCTCTTCTTTCCCTCCTGCTCCCGCTCCTCTTCCTCTGTTAGCTCTGTTTCCCAACAGAGCTAACTGCTACCTACTCCCTGGTTCTTCCTGCCCCTGACTCGTCTCTCCCCCTCTCTATCACCCCTATCTACCCCCATCTCTATCTTCCTATCTACCTATCTCTCTATCTTTCCCCCCCACTCGCCACCCCCTCTTTTACCACCCCTATCTTCCTATCCTTTCACTCTACCTCTCACCCTCACCCACCTCTACAACCCCCCCTCCCCTATCTTCCCAACCTTACTCCTATCTCTCTCCCTAAACTCCTAAACTTCCTAAAACTCACCCCCCACCACCCCTAACCCCCCCTCCCCCAGCTCTTCTCCCCTCTACCTATCCCCCCTCCCTCCGCTTTCCCGCCGCCACCTCCTGCACGCCCCCGCCCCCCAGCTCCCATTTGCCCCCAGCTGACCCTTCCCCCCCCTCCTCCCTCTTATGGCGGCCGCGCCGGACGTGCGCCAGAGGCAAGCCCGTCTGCGCCCGTCTGCGCCTGGCCCGCGCCCAGCGCCACGACCCCTGGTCCTCAGCACTCCCAAACCCCTCTGCTCTGCTACGACCTCACCACCCTCCACGCCCTCAACCCAGGACGCTCCAACACCTGCTTCCAAGCTAACCCAAAACGTACCCATGGACCTTTCGCCTGCCACTCCTGCAAACGTATCTTCCACCACGCAACTACCATGACCACAAGCCCACGCGCCATCAACCACCTCAAATGCATCCTGGTCAACGCTCGATCCGTCCACAAGCACGCCGTTGAACTCTGGGACCTCCTGGACTCCACAGCACCGGACGTCGCCTTTATCACGGAGACCTGGATGAACGCCTCTTCGGCCCCAGACATCGCCATAGCCATCCCCGAAGGCTACAAGATTTCCAGGAAAGACCGCACCAACCAAGTAGGAGGAGGAATCGCCACCGTCTTCAAAGACTCCATCAGTGTCACCACCTCCACCGAAGACACCCCCTCGCCGCAGAACACCTGCATTTCCAGATTCGCACCGACCCCAGGACCACCCTCAGAGGAACCCTCATCTACCGCCCCCCCGGACCGCGCACCCCTTTCAGCGACTCCATCACCGACTTGGTCTCCCCGCACGCCCTCGCCTCGCCGGACTACATCCTCCTAGGCGACCTCAACTTCCATCTGGAACACAACAACGACCCCAACACCACCGCCCTGCTCGCCAACCTCGCCAACCTCGGCCTCAAGCAACTGGTGAACACCCCCACCCACATCGCCGGACACACGCTTGACCCCATCTTCTCCGCCAGCAAACATGTCTCCTTCAGCCACGCCTCCGCTCTACACTGGACCGACCACAGCTGTGTCCACTTCACATTCCGACGCGAGACCCGCCACCTCCGCACTCAACCCATCCCTCGTCGACAGTGGAACAAAATCCCGAAGAACAGCTCTTCTCCGCGCTCATCGTCAACTAACCTACCCTCACCACCGACCCCAACGACGCAGCCCTCAGCCTCACGAACTGGATCACCAACTGCGCAGACAACCTTGCTCCCCTCAGACGCACGCATTGAGAGGCCAACACCAAAAAACCTCTCTGGTTCTCTGACATCCTTAAGGAATCGAAGAAAACCTGTCGCGCCCTCGAGAAAGCCTGGCGCAAGGACCACACCGCTGACAACATGACCGCCCTCAAGAACGTGTCCCGCGAACACCGCCACCTGATCCGCGCAGCCAAAAGGAATTTCTTCACCGACAGACTGGACAAAAACAGCCACAACAGCAGTGAACTCTTCAGCATCGTTAAAGAGTTCTCCAACCCCAACGCCAACGCCATCACTCCCTCACAAGACCTGTGCAACTCCCTCGCCACCTTCTTCCATCGCAAGATCACCGACCTCCACGACAGCTTCGGACACCAGACCCAGCCAAGCAACACCGAACCCACACCCCCTGCCATCACCCTCAACGTCTGGACCCACATCAACACTGAAGAGACCAAAACCACCATGAACTCGTTCCACTCTGGCGTCCCCTCGGACCCCTGCCCTCACTTCATCTTCAATAAAGCCGACGACATCAACGCCCCGCTCCTCCAGACCATCATCAACTCCTCATTTTCATCTGCTACCTTCCCCGAAAGCTGGAAACACGCCGAAGTCAATGCCCTACTAAAGAAACCCACGGCTGACCCAAGCGACCTGAAGAACTTCCGCCCCATCTTGCTCCTCCCCTTCCCTGCCAAGGTAATAGAGAAGACCGTCAACAAACAGCTTACCAACTTCCTGGAAGACAACAACCTTCTCGACCCTTCACAATCCGGATTCCAAACCAACCACAGCACTGAAACCGCCCTCATCTCAGTCACAGACGACATCAGAACCCTGATGGACAACAGTGAAACAGTCGCCCTCATCCTCCTCGACCTCTCGGCTGCCTTCGACACCGTCTGTCACCGCACCCTAATAACCCGCCACCGCTCCACCGGGATCCAAGGCCAGGCCCTGGACTGGATCGCCTCCTTCCTCTCCAACCGCTCTCAAAGAGTCTACCTCCCACCTTTTCGCTCAGACCCCACCAAGATCATCTGCGGCGTCCCTCAAGGCTCCTCGCTCAGCCCGACACTCTTCAGTGTCTACATGAGCCCCCTCGCTGACATCGTACGCAAGCACAACATCATCATCACCTCCTACGCCATCGACACTCAACTTATACTTTCCCTCACCAAGGACCCCGCCAGCGCTAAGACCAACCTACAAGACGGCATGAAGGACGTCGCAGATTGGATGAGGCACATGCCGCCTAAAACTGAACTCAGACAAAACGGAAGTCCTCATCCTCGGCAACACCCCGACCGCATGGGACGACTCCTGGTGGCCCACGGCCCTTGGCACCGCACCGACCCCCTCAGACCACGCCCGCAACCTCGGCTTCATCTTGGACCCTCTTCTCACCATGACCAAACAAGTCAACGCCGTGTCCTCCTCCTGCTTCCTCACCCTCCGCATGCTCCGCAAGATCTTCCGCTGGATCCCCACCGACACCAGAAAAACCGTGACCCACGCCCTAGTCACTAGCCGCCTGGACTACGGCAACACCCTTTATGCTGGGACCACCGCAAAACTCCAAAAACGTCTGCAACGTATCCAAAATGCCTCCGCCCGCCTCATCCTCGACGTATTCCGCAACAGCCACATCTCCGCACACCTGAGACACCTGCATTGGCTCCCAGTCAGCAAAAGGATCACCGCACACAAAGCCCTCCATGACAAGGGTCCTGAATACCTCAACCGACGCCTCAGCTTCTACGCCCCCACCCGTCTCCTCTGTTCCACAGGCCTCGCGCTCGCTGCCGTTCCTCGCATCCGCCGCTCCACGGCGGGTGGGAGGTCTTTCTCCTACCTGGCAGCCAAGACCTGGAACACCCTCCCCACCAGCCTCAGGACCACCCAGGACCACTCCGCATTCCGGAGACTCCTCAAGACCTGGCTCTTCGAGCAGCAGTAATCCCCTTCCCCCTAGCGCCTTCAGACCCGCACGGGTGAGTAGCGCGCTTTATAAATGTTAATGATTTGATAAACAAAGTGGGGTTGTAATCAGCAAGGCGGCACCTAGTTCAGCAACACTATGGCTGAGTACAACTACAACCACCTCCACCCCACTTGGATCCATGATCCTGGTGGTGGCGGTCCCCTGGTGGTCCAACCACCAAGGTTGTGGTTTTGTGGTTGGAACGCAAAGAGTGCAGCAGTCTGACTGCCACCACAGGTTTGGCGGTCCTCAGACGGACAAACTCGTTATAAAGCCCCTAGCCTCAGGTGTTGATTTCAAAATGGATTTTTTAAAGAATGCATTCTTGAATGTGTGGGGTCCACAAAGCAGCACACATGTAACACCATTCCTGTGCTGATTAATGTAAATATCATATTGGTTCACACTTGACACAATATATACTTACAATGCTCTGCACAGCATTTCAAGGAGGCTCAATAACCTAAAAGAAAACATAATAAACTGCTGAAGTAGCAATTAATGGCATTAACCAGAGAAGTAAGACAAGAGAGATGTTTGTAAACCATCACATCACATCAGGAAGACAGAGATGGTTAATGTGTGAAGTATGCATGTCAAAATGCCACACACAATTTAATTGAACATGGTGCAATGGAGTAATAGGTAGGAGTAGTATATCCCTGACCGGAGTACCCAACTGCATAGTTGTGTAGCTCGCTCATTGTGGTATATTCCCAAAGGGGAATATTGAATATTTTTGTGTGTGCCATGACGTATGTCTGTGTCATGGATTGCAGTCTGATTGGACTGGGGGAGGTACATAAAGACCTGCCCTCATAGTTGATGTGTGCTACCAACTTTGAGGTGAACAAGACAGTAATAAAGTGGGGGTGGCAGCATACTGTGTAATGAACAGTAGTAGTGAACAAGACCATTCAACCCTGGTTCACTGCAGTGAGGCCTACTGGCTCACTCATCTCTTCTAAAGTTCTGTTGCTGTGTGCTTCACTCACCCTGCACAAAATCAGGTGATCTGGAAATGTGTGCATGATAAAATCATTTGCAGAATGCAAGTGCTTGTATAAGACATACAAAACACATATGCTGAAATGTGAAACAATGTGCACATGGTTAATATGTGTGCTGGTAGTGTGTTCAACGTGGCACACTGTAGTACAGTATGAAGGGATTGTAGAAGTAAACAGTCTGTGCAGTCTGAGTGTGCATTCTGCATGTCAGTATGTTGGTAGCATGATACATGTAGATTACAGTATTGGTCACTAAGGTGGTATTTCTGACATCCATATTACAAGTACTGAGGGATTTCCGCCACAATTTGGGTGGAGATCCACTAGTAATCATGCTGGCAGTCGGAGGAGCAGGGGGATTTCCACCACTGGCCCGCCCCGCCAAAAGTACTACGGCTGCCATATTACGAGCAGTAATACGACATGGCTGTGTCCTGATGATGGTGGAAGCAACCGTTCCCTGTTTGACGACCTCCTCACCGGACAAGATAAGTCTGGCATCTGAGAGGGGAGAGGGGTATTGTTTGTGCATGCGTGAGTGGGTGTTGTCTGAGTGTGTGCATGTATGTGTGTATGTGTGTGTGTATGGGTGTTTGTATGGGTGTGTGCATGGGTGTGGGCATGGGTGTGTGTATGTGTGTGTGTATGGTGTTTGTATGGGTGTGTACATAGGTGTGTGTATGCTTGTATGGATGCTTGGGAGTGTATGCGTGTATGTTAGTGTTGCTCATGAGTGTATGCGATGTGCATAAATGAGTGTATGCAAGGTGCATAAATTATTGTATGCTGGGTGCATGAATGAGTGTATGCGAGGTGCATGAATGAGTGTATGCAAGGTACATGAATGAGTGTATGCGAGGTGTGTGAATGAGTGTATGCATAGTACATGTAGGCGTCTGTGTGAATGTATCTGGGAAGGGGTGTGGGCACAGGGAGGGGGGTGATCAACTGGTGGGGGGCAGAGGAGGGGTGCTATACTAATAGTGGAAGGGGTTTTCTGGTATGGAAGGGGGGTAGGGTGTATTGGGCATGGGGAAGTAGTCTGCCAGTGACAGGAAGGAAACTTCCTGTCACTGGTAGACTTTCCACCAGGGTTTTTGTTGCAGTGCTACTGCCTTGGAAACCCTGGTGGAAAGCCGACTCCAAATACCGCCACCAGTCTTCATTGGACCGCTTGGTCGGAGATGTTAATCTCCAGCCCAGCAGGTCCAATCACCCTGGCGGTAGAAACGGGTAAGGGGTGGTTTGGCACAGGAGAAAATTGCCACGTTTGCCACTATGTGAAATGGAGGGCATTAGCTTCCTTTGTGTGTAAGACATGGCTGCCTAGTCAAAACATGAGAACTAGGGAAATTACACTAGATCGAGTTTGAAAGTACAACAAAGCTGCAAGTTGGGTGGGACATACACTGGAGAGTGGGAGAGCCAGCCTGTGTCTGTGCTTCCCGAAGTATGTGTTGCATCCATCATACATCACTAGGAACGGCCCTCAACACATTGCAGGAAGTTTGGCATAGGGTCCAGGATCAAACATTACATGCACATATGTCTGTGGAGGACATCCTGGTGTGTACCCTGGTAATGCAAATGAAAATTGATATGTGAGCATTCAGCTATGGATTCCTGCCTTGTTCTGCTGCCCTTCTGCCAGCTGTTCCCCTGCCTGGCTGATAAGGACCGTACATGCATCCCTTGAACCCAGAGTAACTCCAATAGCAATCTGTCTGGCCTCTTGTCATAAAGTCACAGGGACATGAAAGACTTCCAACCACCCTGCTTTAGTACCTGGACACTGCAATCTGTCACTTTGAAATTGGTGCCATACCAACCTGAACCAATGGAAGTGGGCCTGAGGTGTTTGCTTTAGCAGAAACCGTGCTTCTACTATAGATCCTGTACACTGCTCCATTTGTGTGTATCTGAACCCACGCATCAACCATGCTGCATTGGTCTGAACCAGCGCATCACACTTGTTGCACAGCTTGCAACCCGTGGATTGCACCTTTGTGTGTAGCTTACTGTAGCTGCAGAAGTGCAACTGTAAAGTGCAACCATATTGCAACGTCCATTTGTGTAGTAATGCATCACAAATTCAATGTAAATGTCAAAAACTTGCTGGTTACACCCAGGAAATGGCACAATGAGTGTGGCAGGCTGCTTACTTAGTTTTGAGCGTGTTTGATGGAGTTGTTTGCAGTTTGTGGTCTAGTCAGTGTCTTGTGTGTCCCTGTCTTCTCTTCACAGTGTACTTTTTGAGTCTTTGTCTAGTAATTCATATTAGTATTTGTCTTTGTATTGCCAGTTGTTTGTCCATTTTGGTTAATTTGTGTATAAATTAGGGGTGTTAATTTTGTATTTAGGCTGTTAAGGTGGGATAGGTCCGTGCCTGTGGAGGGTAGAGAGAACAATTACAGTGAGGGAGAAGTCGGAGGACTTAGATGGTTGATTATGCACTACGTGCAACAGATGGCAGTGGCAGGGGGTAAGATGAGCTAAGGCTACCACTCAAGGATCTAAAGGATAGATGGGAGAGGGCACGATGGCATATGGGCCAGACAGTCAGCCAGATCAAGCAACGTTGAGCGGTCCTGGATCTTCTGAGTTTGGAGGTTGGACAAACCATAGGTATGTATTTATGTAGTATCAACATGTAATAATAGTGCTAAATCAGTCATGGTAAAAGTTATAAGCAACCTGTAGCTGAATTTTGTGGATTCCATGTGACACATAAGCCATTCATGAGAGTTACACTAAGTGGCAGAAGTATCAAAGGGTTACACTAAGCAGTGAGCCTTGTATAGAATCTGTCTTGTGTTAGATAGAGCAACCCGTCATGGGGCCAAGTAATGACAGCCAGTACTTTCCCCTATTGGGTTCAGTATTGACCAAAATAATACCCTAAAGAATATATTTGCAAGTCAAGGTAATAGGAAACATGATATATATTGCTTTTTGGGCTCACTCAGATGATGTTGATACTACACACTATGCCAGACAAATTGCCCATGTGGCTGGATTCACATTGCATATCACTATCACACCAACAGTATAAGGGTTGGTGTGTGGCAAAGCTACTATGTATATACCACGTTTCACATTTATCGTTATAGTGCATAGCACAGCAACTAATGTTTCTGTGCTGAACCAGAGTAAAAGGACAGGAGTGCATCATATCCAACTATTATGGTGCTTTCCAGTCCTTTCCCATCTCAGAAACACTTTTGAGTGTGTAACGCAACATTTACACTGTTGTGTCACATGGTGCAAGAGAGGCAGTGATGATTCTCACCAGCAATACTCAAACATCACATGTCTGAAGCATGATTCTGCCATGTGATGTGAGAGTTCTATGACCTTTACCCCACAGCAAGGTCTTCCCTGCAAGATAACTAGTTGCATCTCATGTTCGGAAAATGTCTACATATGTGTGTAAGGCTGCTGAAATGTGCCATTACACTGGGATTCTCTGTGTTTATTTTGACCTTTGTGTAGTGGCATCATTTACAATGCAATGTCTAAATTATTGTTTTGCAGGTCAACATGTGCCTTTCACCCAGGGAGAGGTGAACATTTCCCAAAACTGTAATGCAACAAATAATTATAATGAGTATTTGGTAGTAGCTCTGTGACATCCGTGTGTGATCCATGATAGTTATATCAGTGTGCTGTACATGGAAAGGTATCCCTCACCTGGCAATTGGTACCAATCAGAGTGCCAACACAACAGCCCATTCCCACAGACACTTTTGGAATTGAGGAGGCATGTATATGCGAATGTAGTGTCACTATGGGCAGGGGCACAGTAGGTATGAAGTTGCACGACTGCGGGAATTTTTATATACACATAGATTAGACACATTCACAACATTAAACATTATCTGGCACATAATCTGCAAATTTAAGAAATAATTTATTCACATAGATTGGCATATAAGTGCTAAATTCATGGTTAGTATATCCCTATGTGGCATTTCTGTGATGCATTCATACAATCCAAGGTGTGAAGCAAAGTTGCTACACTATGTAAAAAGCAAAATGCAGAAGTGCACAGTGATGCCAAGATAAAGATCATTAAAGTGCTTTCCTACTAGTGGTATACTTTTCCCTAGCTAGCACCAACGCAGGTCCCCTTTCTTGATGGTGTAAGGGGCCTTGCATTATAGGCAACATAGTCCTTGACCAGGTGTATTGCCTTCATACACACGTCCTGAGATACATTTGTCATTTTCTTGGTGCTCTGATGAGTGCACCACTGGGACAATGAATGTAGAGAAAATATCAAAATCTAAAGCTTTGCCTGGTGTTGTTAGACCAGTATATAGAATGTATAATGTCCTGTTTCCAGTTTATAAATGATGGTACATTGGTGAAGCGTTCAAAATAAATGTCTTGCAGCAGTGAGATACCTACCTTCCAACTGGCTCCCTGACGCAGATGGAGGCACGTCGGCAATGTGTGCTGTCTTGGATAACTCCAGATTAATATTGAAATGTATAGTTACACAAGCTGAAGCAGCTTACCTTAACACCTCTCACATAGGTTTTGGGAAAACTTTGACACCCCCTTGCATGATGCAAGAGCAACACCAAAAGTGTACGTATCTGGAACATGCCTAGATTTTGCCATTGACTCATCTGAATGAGTAGAAATCACTGGTATATATGATTTGCAAGTATTCTAATTGTGACAATAGTGCATAACCACCTCACTTGGGTCAGTTTGACATATTGCATTAGAAGATGTAATTGTACTGAAGATACACAGTACACATACGGATTTCATGATTTGTTGTAGTTGTAGACTGGCACCGATGATTGCATGTCAGTGCCACCCCCTAATTTGATAAATGTCCTGTACGTTTGCAACTTAGATAACATTACAGCAGAAAAATCTCAAAACATTTGAGGGTCGAAGGGCACTCTATGTCCAATTCAGGAAAATAATGCATGGCTTACGCAAAATGGCACAGATTTATGAGAAGGGAAAGTCCAGTGGAATCTGGGGATCTGGAAGGAGGAATAGGCCATAGAAGATCTCTGAAGCAACAGTGAACAATTATGTTAGGCAGAAACAGGCCAGTACACAGCCAACTCGGGGACCTTCAAGCAGATCAACCAGACCAGTCACAGGGAAGAAGAGGGTCAGACGTTTCCCTATCCTCCAGCTTCAACTATTTCCCAGTAAAGATGATGTGAGAAATGGACAGGGCAATTGGTTGCTTGGAGACTGAGATGTCCAGCATCAGGGAAATCCTGTTGACAAGGATATCCACCCAAATATGACTGTCTCTGCTTCAGGACATTCCCTTTCTGGTTATTGTTATTGTAGAATGTTTTATTGAAGTGTATCCATAGTGACAGTTTGGGTGTAGTGTAGGTGTGGGTTTTTAGATCACATTTTAGATAAGTAATACATTTTTTGATAGTAGTTTGTTGGTATGTTCTTAGTATGGTAGGCTTGTTAGTGGGTGAGGGGTTGTATTTTGTGTGTATGATAAGTAAAAAAAGAAATATACCAAAATATATATTTGTTTAGAATTATAGGTGTAGTTAGTAAATGTTTAGGATGATATTGAAGTTTATATTGTACCGATCTATGTGTACTAAGGGATGGGTGAGGGGTTAATGTTTAACTTCATGTGTGACTAGAGGTTAAGGTAAGTATAGCGTGAGATAAGTTAGTATAGACTGGTGTTAAGGATGGTTAGGTTAGGATAAGTAGGCTGTTAGTTTTACTAGTTTAATAAATATATTTTATTGATCTCTAGGTGGATGTTATCTTTTAAACAATAGTTGGTACTGTTGTGTTAGGTGAGTAGAATACATGATGGCCAATTTGTACCTAGTTCATTGGTGGTATATGTGGCTTTGTTAGAGGCGTCTGGACAACTGTAAGTTTTTCTCTGATTTGATTTATGTATGGAACCATTCGAATACTTAAGACACTGAATGTGGGGCTCAGAAAGTGAAATTACAAACTACACAGCACAGGTAGTCTGCTGTAGCACCCTGTGTGAAAGTGAATAGGTAGTTATGTGTTTGATTAAACCTTTTGGTACAGATTGCTGCTCCCTGTCTGCGTTGTAACCTAAACTGCTGCACAGCACTGACACTAACCCCCTAGAACCATTGTGCAAGTAGGTCTGCATTGTTGTATGGATTTATGTTCAGCAAGTAACACATGGCTTGACAACATCCATCACAAGTTACAATTTTTGTCTACTATGTATGCCACATCATGCAGTTCTTTAAAACATGTATTTGAGTCTTTGTTGAGTTATTCTTCACCTATCAGTATACTCATGGGAGGCAAGGTTTACTTGCATGCCTTGAGTATAATCATTTGCAGTATTGGCTTGCCTTTGCATATACTTCTGTGGCACAAGTACAATACTAAGCCATGCCAACTATGGGCATATCCCTCTGGCTAGTATAGGTACAGCAGTCAAGACGTTGGTGTTGATTGGTATCTTTCGGTAGACCAGTGATGTTTACTAGTTAGTGAATAATGTAATACTCCTGACACTCTAACATTATTGTTGACATTAGTTACACTGTTTACACCTCACATGCCTCACACATCCCATGTAAATGTGGAAATAGTGTATGTGCTTTGTCAATAGGTTCTAACAAGAAACTTCATCTTGTTCATACAAACTATCATGGCATTGCTAAAGTACACATTGCTAACTAGGACCAGCTAGGGTCTCATCAATCTCATATAGCCAGGTGTAGGTGTCTGTGATGGCCTTTGAGAAACCCCTAGTATGCTATAACACTTACAGACTACATCAAGGGTCCCCAGCCAGACCTCACCAGCCATCTGCTGCTGGACTCCTACCACTTGCCATTTAAAAGCAACTTGGGGGTGTTCAGCGTCCTCAGCAGCAATGTCATTGGTTGAAGGGCCCATGTTCTGTGTGTGTCCATTCATCAGGAGACCCAACAATATCATATACTCTTTGCCATCTCCAGAAGAGAATTGTCTAAGGAGTTCAGAGGTTTTTGTAAGGTGTCATCATCCATTGGGGGCATGGTGTTGTTCTCAACAGGTTGGCCATCACGGACAGGGTGATCTCTATGAGGTTGTGTCAGTCCCTCTGGAAAGAAACCTTTATATGTTTAGAGGATTTCATGAATGAGTGTGATATAAGTGCTTTCTGTAACATTCAGATAGTATTGATCTTCACTTTCAAGTACATAGGGTTAAGTGGAACATATGTATCTACAAGTGTATTTGACCATGTTGTAGTATAGATGCTTTTCATATTTCAAGACATGCATGTTCTTCACAAAATTTCAGTATTCAATAGGGGACTTATTTGTGTACCTTTTACGCAACCCAAAATGCTCACAGGCTTCCTGACCTGTCCTGCCTGAGTGAGTGAGAGCAAGTATGGAGCACATTTTAAATGTTTGTGCTGTCTGCCTGTACTGTAGCAGCATTGGCTTCTTGGCACCACTGCAGAGACCATTCCACTGTGTAGCAAGGGTGCCTGAAGTTGTTCTAGCAATTTGTTTGCAGAGCAACACTGACCAAGACATGTCAATTCTTATTTTCACTCACACTAACCCGCACATCCATTCACACATCACTACTCACCAAGCTGCCTTGCTGCACTGTCTTGTTTACAATTTGTGCATCATTGGACCCTAGGGTTATCTTTCAGATACATCCCAACAAAACTACACATTCAATCAATCAATCAAATAAATTGCTTAAGCACACTACTCACCTGGTAGGGTCTCAAGGTGCTGGGGGTGTGGTTACTGCTCGAAAAGCCATGTTTTGAGGTGCTTTCTGAAGGTTAGGAGGTCCTGGGTCTTGCGTAGGTTGGTGAAGAGGGAGTTCCAGGTTTTGGCAGCGAGGTGGGAGAAGGATCTGCCGCCGGAGGTGGTGCGTTGGATGCGGGGGACTGTAGCAAGGGTGAGGTCAACGGAGCGGAGCTGTCGAGTTGGTTTGTGGAAGTTGATTCATTCATTGAGGTAGGCCGGTCCAGTGTCGTGGAGGGCTTTGTGAGCGTGGACAAGGATTTTTAAAATGATCCTTTTATTGATGGTCAGCCAGTGTAGGGACCTGAGGTGGGTGGAGATGTTTTTGTGGAGAGGGAGGTTGAGGATGAGATGTGCGGCTGTGTTCTGGATTGTCAGGAGTTTTCTCTGAAGCTTGGCTGTGGTCCCTGCATAGAGGGCATTGCCGTAGTCCAGTCTGCTGCTTATGAGGGCGTGGGTGACTGGTCTTTTTGTTTCTAAAGGAATACATTTGAAAGTCTTGCGTAGCATGTGAAGGGTGTTGAAGCAGGAGGATGATATGGCGTTGATTTGCTGAGTCATGAAGAGAGATGAGTCCAGTATGATGCCAAGATTGCGTGCATGAGTGGTGGGTGTTGGGGGTGGTCCAAGGGTGATGGGCCACCGAGAGCCTTCCATGCTGTGTTGTTGGGACCGAAGATGATGATCTCTGTTTTTTCTGAGTTCAATTTGAGGTGGCTTGCTGTCATCCAGTTGTCGATGGCGAGGAGTCCGGCGTGTAGGTTATTCTTGGAATTAGCTGGGTTCCTAGTGAGGCAGATGATGAGCTGGGTGTCGTCAGCATATGAAATGATGGTGAGGCCGTGGGGGTGGAGGATGTTGGTGAGAGGAGCCATGTAGATGTTGAAAAGGGTGGGGCTGAGGGAGAATCCTTGGTGGACCCCAAAGATGGTCTTGGTGGCTGTAGACCGGAAAGGAGGGAGGCAAACTCTTTGGGTTCTTTCAGAGAGGAAGGAGGTGAGCCAGTCCAGGGCTTTGTGGTGAATTCCACCATCGAAAAGGCATGTGCAGAGGGTTTGGTGGCAAACTGTGTCAAAGCTGCGGAGAGGTCTATGAGGATGAGGGCGACAGTTTTGCCCTTGTCTGATCTGGTCCTGATGTTGTCTGTACAGGCGATGGGAGCGGTCTCAGTGCTGTGGTTTTTGCGGAATCCAGACTGGGAGATGTTGAGTATGTTGTTGTCTTCTAGGAGACAGTTGTATGTTAACTATCTTCTCCATGACCTTTGCGAGGAAGGGGGGAAGAGAGATGGGCCGGTAGTTTGTGAGGTCTTCAGGGTCTGCTTTGGGTTTTTTGAGAAGAGGGTTGTTTTCGGTGTATTTCCAAATATCTGGGAAGGTTGCGGTCTTGAAGGAACTGTTGATGACGGCCCAGAGCTGGGGAGTGATGATTTGGCTGGCCTTGTTGAAGATGTGGTGGGGGCAAGGGTCTGTTGGGGAGCCTGAGAAGATGGAGCTCTTGGTTTTGCCAATTTCTTTGTCATTGGTGGGGGTCCTGGTGTTCAGTGGATTGGTGCAGCAGGATGTTGTGGTGTTAGTTGTGTCGATGGTGGTGATGGTGGGTGCTGACGATGTGAAGCTGTTGTGTATGTCTGCGATCTTGCGGTGCAAGTAGTTGGAGAAGGAGTTGCAGAGGTCTTGGGAGTGTGGAGGGTCGATGGTGCAGGATTTGGGTTTGGTGAGTTTTTTGATGATGGCAAATAGTTCCTTGCTGTTGTGTGTGTTGTTGTCTATACGTACTTTGTAGATGGACCGTTTGGTGGTCCGGATGATTTGGTGGTGTTTGCCCATGGCTGATTTGAGGGCGGAGAAGTTGCTCTTTGAGGGTTCTAGGCGCCAGGCCTTCTCAATTGTTCGGCATTCTCGTTTGGAAGACTGAAGTTCTGTGATGAACCAGGGGGGCAGCCTTTCCTAGCTTTCCATTAAGCTACTTTACTGCACTGCATGCAAGGGTAAGGCCCAACACAAGCACTTAATCAAGATTTCCCTTTCCCTTACACTGAAAAATAGCCTCACCCTTCCTCTCCCATACTGTAATTTCTTTCAAAGAAGGTGCAGGCGATACAAGCCTACAACAGTCAACAGTCTTAGTGGTGTTATCTTCTGAGGAGCTCAATGACTCTTGCCTGCATGATGGGAACTTCCCATATCAATTCAAATTACATGACAAAGGTTAATGCATTGCTACATGGAAAGCACTACTTATCAAGCAACAAACTTTTTTTGCAATGTACGTTTACAAAAAAAAAAATATAGGAAACCCAAGACATTTTTTGCACATTTTTTGCACATGCATACTTTCTGCAGATTTGACTTACAGGTCAATGTGACATTTGATAATGCAAGGCAAGGAATTTTCACTAACATAAAAAACTGCTCATTTATGGAGACACCAAAAACTTCCATGCAACAATTTTCCATATAAATAATGTATTTGATAAAGCCGTTTGGCGCCAAGGATGTCATGGTCATGTCCGGTGGGGCGGCGCTGAGGTGCCACAGACTTAACCATTATGTCCTTGTACTGGCCCTCAGGGAAAGCGCTAGCGCTCCACCCGAGAGCCACGCCCACACCCCCTCCAGGGCAGGGATGGAAGGGGAATCGTTTCCCCTTCTACCCCCGGCCCCCGGATCCACCCCAGTGACGTCTGATGATGTTAGCATGCTATTGTGTGCTGACCTCATCAGAGATCACCTCCAATCACGCTGGAAGCATGCTTCCAGCGTGATGTGGAAGAGAAGAGAAATGTTTAGCCTGCCTCTTCCTCCCGCTCGGGAGGAGGGGGCAGGCTGGGACATTCTGAGCATTTCTGCAGTCCGATTGTAAAGCGATCACGCTGCAGAAATGGCCACTAGACACGAGAGAGTTTTTTTCTTTTATTTAGAATTGAAGGGGAGTGACCCCTTGAGTAAGGGTCGCTCCCCTGGGGGAGGGGGTATTTATTTTAGGCCATTTCTGTCCCCCTTGGGGGCAGATCGGCTTATTTTAATTTGGCCAATTGCGTGCAGAAACCACTTGGCACCAGGGAGTTTTTTTTATTTTTTACAGATGGGAGTGACCCCTTAGGCAAGGGTCACTACCCTGGGGGGCAATTTAATTTTAGGCCATTTCCGCCCCCCTTAGGGGCAGATTAGCCTATTTTTCTTAGGCCAATCTGTCCCCGGGGGGGCAGAAACCACTAGACATCAGGAATTTGTATTTTTTAGCGTTAATTTCATGCAAGGGGAGCAACCCATTAGGCAAGAGTCGTTCCCATGGGGGGCAAATTTATTTTTGGCCATTTTTTCCCCCTTCGGGTCAAATCTGCCTATGTTTATTAGGCCGATCTGCCCCCAAGAGGGGCAAAAACCACTAGGGGCCAGGTATTTTTTTGTGCCAATTTCACGCAAGGGAAGTGATCCCTTAGACAAGGGTCGCTCCACTGGGGTGGGAAAATTTATTTTAGGCCATTTCTGCCACCTTGGGGGCAGATCAGCCTATTTCTATTAGGATGATCTGCCCGCATGGAGGGCAATAACCACTTAGGCACCAGAGATTAGTGTGTGTCTAAGTGTGTTTTGTTTGGGGGCGTAGCCTTTGGGCAAGGGTCATTCCCCATGGGGGTCAATTACCGTTGGGGGCAGAATATCTGGGTGAGTCCAGGGTGGTGTTCTTCACATGCATCCTGCGCCATTTTCTTACCCACAATGCCCTGCAAACCTCTAACTTTGGTGGAAATCACACATTATTCCCACATTTTTGTGATGGAACCTTCCAGAATCTGCAAGAATCCATAAAAAAATCCTACCACCCAGCATTGTGTCATCTATACCGATAAAACTTCTGCCCCACTTTTCAGCCTAAAAATGTTTTTTTTTTCAAACTGCCCTTTTGGATCAGCTTTGGTTCCCCCTCAATTTCAACATGTTTTTGGATCTTCCCTGTTGCGGGCCCTAGGCCTACCCACACAAGTGAGGTAGCATTTTTATTTGAAGACTTGGGGGAGCTCTGGGTGGAAGGAAATTTGTGGCTCTTCTCAGATTCCAGAACTTTCTGTCACCGAAATGTGAGGAAAAAGTGTTTTTTTACCAATTTTTGAGGGCTTGCAAAGGATTCTGGGTAACAAAACCTGGTGAGAGTCCCACAAGTCACCCCATCTTGGATGCTACTGGTTGTCTAGTTTTAAAAAATGCACAGATTTTGTAGTTTTCCCTAGCTGTCGGCTGAGCTAGAGGCCAAAATCCACAGCTAGGAACTTTGCAAAAAACAGCTCTGTTTTCTATGGGAAAATGTGATATGTCCACCTTGCGTTTTGGGGCATTTCCTGTTGGGGCACTAGGCCTACTCACACATGTGAGGTTCCATTTTTATTGGGGGACTTGGGGTAGCTCTGGGTGGAAGGAAATTTGTGGCTCCTCTCAGATTCCAGAACTTTCTGTCAGCGTAATGTGAGGAAAAAGTGTTTTTTTGGGCACATTTTGAGGTTTGCAAAGGATTCTGGGTAACAGAACCTGGTGAGAACCCCACACGTCCCCCCATCCTGGATTCCCCTAGGGTCTAGTTTTCAAAAATGCACAGGTTTGGTAGGTTTCCCTAGGTGTCAGCTGAGCTACAGGCCAAGATCCACAGTTAGGCACTTTGCAAAAAAACACGTCAGATTTCAATATAAAAATTTGATGTGTCCATGTTGTGTTTCCTGTCGTGGACATTAGGCCAACCCATGCAAGTGAGGTACCATTTGTATTGGGAGACTTGGGGGAACACATAATAGAAGAACAAGTGTTATTGCCCCTTTTCTTTCTCTACATTTTTGAATTCCAAATGTAAAACAGTGTGTAAAAATGCATCTATTTAAGAAATGCACTGTAATTCACATGCTAGTATGGGGACCATGGAAATCAGAGATGTGCAAAGAGCCACTGCTTCTCAAGACCTTATTTTGTGCCCATTTTGGAAATACAAAAGTTTCCTTGATACCTATTTTTCACTCTTTATATTTCAGCAATTGAATTACTGTATAGCCGTTTCAGAATGAAAACCCATTGCAAGGTGCAGCTCATTTATTGGTTCTTGGTACCTAGGGTTCTTGATGAAAACACAAGCCCTACATATCCCCGCAACCAGAAGAGTCCAGCAAACGTAATGGTGTATTGATTTAAAAATATGACATTGCAGGAAAACGTTACATAGTAAAACGTGGAGAGAAATGGCTGTTTTTTTCACTTCAATTTCAATATTTTTTTAGTTTAGCTGTTGTTTTCTGTAGGAAAACCTCGTAAAATGGGGTATATCCCAGTAAAATGACAAAATTATGTTGAAAAATGAGGTTTTCTGATTCAAGAGTACCTGTTCTTGAAAGATGGGAAGATGGTGATTTTAGCACCGCAAACCCTTTCTTAATGCCATTTTCAGGTGAAAAACCACAAGCCTTCTGCAGCCCTTTTTCCCGTTTTTTTTTTTTTTTTACTACATTTTTGCTGTATTTTGGCTAATTTCTTGGTCTCCTCCAGGGGAACCCACCAACTCTGGATACCGCTAGAATCCCTAGGATGATGGAAAAAAAGGACGCAAATTTGAAGTAGGTAGCTTATGTGGACAAAAAGTTATGAGGGTCTAAGTGCGAACTGCCCCAAAAAGCCAAAAAAAATAAGGCTTGGCACAGCAGGAGGAAAAGGCTTGGCAGCGAGAGGTGAAGCTAAGGTATGTGCAATGGAAAAACCATCAGAAAGGTTCACAATTTAATGCAACTATTCTAAAGAGAAGAACCTTAGAAACTTCAAGTAGGTTGGTAAGTTTTGAATGGGATTTTTATGAAAGTCAGGGAAGAAAAAAACACTACCTATAAAATGACTGTTTGATCATTTACTTAAAAATCAACCATATTGTGGTATTCATTTAGTTGGTGTACTAGCCTGTTCTTTTCTAATGTTCCCGTACACTGGCCTACATATTTTCTAGTGCAGTTACAAATGGATTGAAAAGACTCAACATGTTGACAAAACAGAAGGTAAACAATGCTATATTTCCTTGTTTGAGGCTGTCTTGCAAATTATATTGAGTGCACAGTACAAACTCCTTCAACATTTTTAGCTATGTTCCCTGTGTACCCGCTGTGCTCAGTGTTGTCATATATGTTGTCAGCTGAGATGTTATGAGTAATGTAATCTATGATATCATTGAAGGTGTCATGAGTGATGCAATCTATGAGGTCATAGACAAAGCATGGTGAGGAAGCAAGTTCTATTCGGCTCAGCAAAACATTGGTGAATATTCAGTATTACTTTAGTATAAATTTCAGTGATTTTTTTGTCAGGTTCACTGTGAAATGTTTTGATTTTTTTTAAAGTAAGGTAAAATAAGCATAATGAATTCCTCACCATTGTCCTACCCCCTGCTGTGGAGTTGAGGCAGGGCCTATGGCTGTCCATGATGTGGAGTTTGGCGACAGGGCCAGGTGTACGGCCAGGCTCTGCACCAAACTCACTGTAGGTGGCCAACACCCTACAGACACCCTCCCCACATTTATTTCATAGTTCATTTTCCCAGTCCCTCAAGAGTTCAAATAGGAGTACTGAGGGATTGTGACTATGACAAAATATATTTTTTTTTTTAATTTTGATCCCAGAAGGGCCCAGGCATCAGCTTACACCTACCCAGGACCTCACTGATAATATTTGTGTAAACATTTTCAGGATAGGTATTCAAGTCCCAGAGTCCTTCAATGCAAGCCACAAGATTCCTGTTCATGTAGCAGACAGCCAATCAGAGAACTGATTCCAAAGAAGCCCCCTCTGCCAATCAGAAGGCTTGAATTATAAAATTGCAGCCTGTTTGCAGATGGCCCTCGCTGAAGGGTCACCTCAAATCTTGTGCCTTCCTCCCCTCTTTTTCTGATCTAATTTCTGTTGGCTTTAGGAATCTGAACACTTCACCACTGCTAACCAGTGCTAATGTACATGTGCTCTCTCCATAAAACATAGCAACATTGGCCCACACACAATTGGCATATTTCATTTACTTGTAAGTCCCTAGTAAAGTGCACTACATGTGCCCAGGGCCTGTAAATTACATGCTACTAGTGTGTCTATTACACTAATTGTTCCACCCACATAGGTAGTCTCTTAACCATGTCTCAGGCCTGCTATCGCAAGGTTTGTTTGTGCAGTTTCACTGCCACTTTGACTTGGCATTTAAAACTACTTGCCAAGCCTTTCCCTCCAATTTCTCTTCATATAAGGGACCCGTAAGGTTAGCCCTAGGTATCCCATAAGGCAGGGTGCAATGTAGGTAAAAGACAGGACATGTACTTGTTCTACATGTCATCACTATTTTGTTTTCCACTACTGTGAGGCATGCCCCACTCACAGACTAGCATTAGAGCTGCCCTCATACACTCTTAAGTGGTACATTTTAAACCGGCAGGAGTAGCACTGTCATTTTAGTATGGCCAGAGTGGTAATAGAAACTCTTGTTTACGGGTGAAGTTGGATTTAATGTTATTCATTTTAGAAATGTCGCTTTTAAAAAGTGGGCATTTTTCTGCCTTACAGCCTGTCTCCAGTCCACGTCTGCTCTGTACTGGTTGACAGTGAAGGAAAGTAGCCTCTTTCTAGCTTGGTTACCCCCACCTTTGGCCTGTTAGTCAGTGTGCTTGACTGTGTCTACTGGGACTCATGAGCCTTTGGCCATGCACAGAAGTAGTTATTTCGGGTCTGTATGCCCCCCTCCTACAGCCAATTTCGGCATTGGGGACCACATCCCCGGGGCCTGGCCTTCTAAAATGTATTTTTTGCTTAGATATCCAGGCCAATCTCTCCCAGGGGATCCCGTCCTCCAAGGCATGGTCTAAATATCTGTGATGTTTTTGGGAACAGGGGATGTGTGATCCCCCCTCCCCAGCCTGATTTCAACCCTGGGGACCCCATTCCTGGGAACTAGCCTAGAAATTTATTTTGTTTGGGGGGAGGTTGCAAAGCCCCCCAGGTCACACTTGGTCCCAGGGACCCCATTCCCCAGGGCCCAGCCTAGATATTAAATTTTTTGGGTGGGAGGGGGGCACTTGACCCTCCTCCCCAGGTCCGATCATGGACCTGGGGACACCCATCTCCCTGTGGACTAGCCATGTGACATGGGCCCCCCTGGGACACCCAGCCACAATGTTGGAGACTTTGGAGTCCCAGCCTGTGGGAGCCGGCATTGCTAAAGCAGCTCCCTCTCTGTGAGAGCAATATTACCTTGGTTTGACTGCTAGCATCTCGGTGGGCAGGGAAAAAGAGGAAACCTCTGCTCGCATGAAGTGAGAAGTGTTTGACAGCTTTCACTTCATCTGAGCGGAGTGTTTGCTCTGACTTGGTGGGAGCTGTCAGAGCACCAAGTCAGAGCAAACAGCTGTGTCCTGGTAGCGGGTGCCTTTTGACATAGCAGGGGCCAGCCATTAGGGTGGTAGCCCCAGGGCCTTTATAGGCTGCATGTGCCCCCCCTTCAACTTTAAAATTTAGCCCTGTGAGGTTACATATTGTGACTCTGGGAAGTGGCGGTCCCCGGGATGGCGGTGGCCAGGCAGCCCCTCCACATCAGTTTACATATTGGGCTCAGGGGAGGTGGTGTACCCGGGGCTTTGGTGGAACTGGGAGGCTCCCTGCATCAGTTCACATGTGCCCTGGGAAATGGCAATCCCTGGGGCTGCTGGAGGGTCTGGACACCCATCAGCATTGATAATTTCAATGTCTATGGAATCTGGCCCACCCGAGGGCTTCACTGAATCAAGCGTGGAAGACTGCGCTTATTTTGTTTAAATACTTTGGCAGGTCAGTGGATTGCCACAATGTCCACCAAAAAATCTTTTTAAATGCTTTTTGGTCTACTGGGATCCCTTTGGGACCCCGGCACCAGAGCTAACGTGGCAGGTCTCCTTACCGTGGCCCCTTTCCTTTTGTTTTTTTACTTGTTTCTGGGACTCGGATGAAGCCAACACCAACACAGCTGCCAACACTTCCTTCTTGAAGTGTTGTCAGCCAATCAGATCTCAGCTGATCACAAGATCAGGATGGTTTGTGAAGCCTTTGTAACCCTACATATCCAAATTTAGTTTTTCTTTAATTACTAAAGAAACAACTGAACATATTTACACCAAATAACAAAAAGGTTGCTTTCTGGATGAAGAGCTACCTTTCTGCCAAATTTAGTACAATTCCTTCCAGTGGTTTGGGCGCTTCCTCTGTTCAAAATCCCAATGGAAAAATGAATGGGATAAAAGCATTTTGGGACTCTTCTTTTTCTCAGCCCGCCCTTGACATGTCACCACAAAACTTCTAGACAGCAGCTCACGCGAGTGACAAGTAAAAAGATTATTTTTCTACAAATAAAAAGTACTAACTATAACTACCTAGTGGAGTCTGCCACAAAGTTTTATACATGAAGTTCAATCCCATGAATGATGTAATATGGGGGACATAACCTATTCATTTCTGATACACAAGTTACAGTTATCTCTGCTAACTATTACTGATAAATGTATGTGTTTTTTGAGTTAAGAATTTTAGTATTGTCTTTTACATAGTCACCTAACTATAACATTACTTTAACCTTTGTTTATTCCAGCGCGTTTTTAAATATAAACAGATCTTTTTATCACTCCTAACTATAACATTACTTTAAACATTTTTTCCCTGAATGTAAAGTTTTTTCTTTTACATAAAGTATATATTTTTTTACATTAGGTACTGTCAAGCCCAGCCTGCAGGGCCTTGAAGCAAATCCCCCACAGGCAGTCATACCCATACTATTCATGGCTTTCAGCCACGCACAGCATGGGATTGGCATCAGGCCAACCCACAAAGAGGCAATTAACCCTCCCAAAGCTTTGCATGAGGCATGGCCTGGTGACGTCTATTTCTTAAAAGAGAAAAGGGCTGCATGGATCTCCCTCCTTGAGCCTCTTTGTCACCCAGGGATGCCATCACCTGGGTCCACTCATCTTTTAAAAGTGGATTGGGCTGTGTGGCCCCCTTCCCTGAGTCATAGTAGGCCCAGGGAACTCATCTCCTGGGGCATTTTTTTTTTAAAAAAGGGAAAGAGGGCCATGTGGGACACCTACCCCTAGCTATGCTAGGCCTTGGGTACCCCATCCCTTTGGGACAACCCCCCACCTCACTGAGCCTAATTAGGTCCCAAAGTACTCATCCCTTGGAGCCATGCAGTGAATAAAGGGCCACATGCTGCGCTGCCATTTTGTTTTATTTTCATAATCCTGTGGGATTGCAGTAGGATATCCTTACCATGTCCCCTTGTATCATTTTCTTTCAAATTCAGGGCAAGGCACTAAGGGCCAGATATATAAAAATGCAATTTTGCATTTCCTACATAGTGAATCCATAGAAATGCAAAATGATATGAGAGTAGGAATTGCTATTTGAAAGATGCTGTCTGGTTTGTAGGGGGTACTTACACCTTATACCATGTCACTTATTAGTGAAATCTAGTCAGTGTCTAGAAGCCAGGCTCTATAGGGGTAAGGTGGATGAGCAGCAAAGGCCTAACTAGGAGACATGCAAAGCTCATGCAATACCACTGTAGTCACAGAGTACTCACACACATGAAAAAAAAATACTCAGTGTTACAAAAATAAAGGTATTTTCTTTTGCTGACACAAATGCCAAAAATACCTAAGAGACTATACTCCCTTAGGAGGTAAGCAATATACACAGTATATGCACTACAATGCCGAATTAGCTGTAAAAACAGTAAGAAAACAGAGCAAATAGTGAAAATCGCAGTAGTTAGAAATGGGCCTGGGGGAGCACAAACCAAAGTCAGTTTCCCACCTAGAAAAGCGTAGTGTGTAGATGGGTGCTGGGAGTATTAGAAAACACAAAAGGTAAGTAATAGAACCCACCCCAGAGCCCAGAAAAGTAGGAGTAAATCACAGTAACTTTCCTAAACCACCTAAGAACGTGAGAAAGAAGATTATGCAAGAACCAGAAGAGACTGCAACAATGGATTTCTGGACTTGAAGACCTGTGGAAGAAGGGGGACCATTACAGGCTTCTGAGGTGTAGGTGTAGGTGTTCCAGGCAGCCCCAGCTGCTGCCACCTCACAGACAGGTGCCAACCTCCTGTTGCTTGAGCAGCTCAAGCCCAGGAAGGCAGAACAAAGGATTTCCTTAGGGAGAGGGATGTTACACCCTCTCCCTTGGAAATAGGTATCACAGGCATTGGAGGGGTAGCCTCTCAGAGCCTCTTGAAATGCTTTGAAGGGCTCAGTTGGTGCCCTCCTTGCATAATCCAGTCTACACCAATTCAGGAACCCACAGTCCCTGCTCTGGTGCGAAACTGGACAAAGGAAAGGGGAGTACAGCTTCACAATGGTAACTCGGAATATGGCCGTGTCTGGTAACAAACATGTTGGAATCATTGGTTGCAAACATGTTGAAGTCATGCCCCAAGGCTTTTGCAAGCATTGGTTGTATAATTCCTTGCACCCTGGGGGTTCCTTAGAGGACCCCAAGTACTGCTCATTGTTCTCTTCTCTTTTCTGACTTCCTGTATTATAATCGCAACACTTAAATTCCATCACTAGCCCCTATTTGTCCATCTCCATTATCATGACTTTGGCTGTTGCTTTCCCTCTACTTCAATTTCAAATTTGTTGATAGGCTAGTACTGCTCAAACAGATGCTGCAACATTTAGTAGGTTAAGTTCCAACGTGTTGTCACCATCTTTATGAGGACTTTTACAGGCACTTTATTAGCAGGTTAAGTGATCCTTAGCCGTTTCTGGTCATAAATGAAAGGCATAAATGAATGCAAATTATTTTGTATGTGACTGGTATATTGCTGACTGAGGGGCTTATTACAACTTTGGAGGAGGTGTTAATCCGTCCCAAAAGTGACGGTAAAGTGACGGATATACCACCAGCCGTATTACGAGTCCATTATATCCTATGGAACTCGCAATACGGCTGGTGTTATATCCGTCACTTTACCGTCACTTTTGGGATATATTAACACCTCCTCCAAAGTTGTAATAACCCCCTATGTCTTCTTTTTCAGTAAATCCTTCACAATTAGGTTTATGCAGTACTCTAAATCCAGTTCCTGAAGTATCTTCCATCAGCAATGGTTTTGATGGTTTTACTGGCATTGAAATTGACAACATATCCAATACTAACCCCTGTGGGTTGAAGACATTCTTACAATTTATTATTACATTTATTAGAGCTATTGGCAGCTGTATACCATTTCTTCATGGGGAACATCACAACTGTTGCATGTTTCCAAATTTCTCAAAATGCATCAACAGCGGTGAGAACGTTACTTCACTCCCTTGCAAGAAATTCAATGTGCATTAATGCACATACAATCTGTTGTTTGAGAAATGATCCACATGTCAATTGTGAGGTTACTGTACTAAACATATCTCTCCTTCATGGCGTTGCTGATCCTTTGCCACACTTGATGGTGGGGCACTGACATCGGAAAAGCAAAAACATATGTCTGGCTTCGAACTTTCCTTTTTGGGAAGATGGTCTCCACTAATTCAAATAATTACATGAAAGAAAAAGGGAGGAGCTAAGGAGCTGTTTTTTGCCAGCTTTACATTGTATAATTGGACTTTCTCATGTGGTTGGTGGTACTGTGGGGGTGATTCCAACTTTGGCGGGAGGCTACTGCCGGCCGCCAGGCGGGAACCACCATGCGGCCGCCATGCGGCCGCAATAACACGGCCCCCATTCCAACATTCCCGCTGGGCCGGCGGGCGCTAACCATGTTTGCGCCCGCCGGCCCAGCGGGAATGAGGCCACAACACAGGAGCCGGCTCCTAATGGAGCCGGCGGTGTTGCGGCCGTGCGACGGGTGCAGTTGCACCCGTCGCGCTTTTCACTGTCTGCCATGCAGACAGTGAAAAGCAGGCCGGGGCCCTGTTAGGGGGCCCTTGCACTGCCCTGCCAGTGGCATGGGCAGTGCAGGGGCCCCCAGGGGCCCCAGGACACCCCTTACTGCCAGCTTCTTCCTGGCGGTGTAAACCGCCAGAAACAGGCTGGCGGTAAGGGGGTCATAATCCCCAGGGCAGCGCTGCTTGCAGCGCTGCCCTGGCGGATTATCACCGCCTGGGGAAAATCGGGGGGAAACTGCCGGCCCCGGCGGTGCGACCGCGGCTTTACCGCCGCGGTCAGATTGGGGAATGAAGCACCGCCAGCCTGTTGGCGGTGCTTCTGTCATTCTTGCCCTGGCGGTCCAAGACCGCCAGGGTCAGAATGACCCCCTATGTCTCCTAAGTGAACATGGCCGTTATTGTTGGTTGTTGTTATTTTCTTCTTTGTGATAACTTCAGTAATTGTGGCCTACAGAGAGCAGGTAGACTGCTTGAGTGCTTTCTGGTGAAAATATACCTCTGTCCCATGTGCTGTTCGGAGGTTGCTGTAGGTGATGACTGCATATTCTGTGCAATAGGCACAGGCTGATTTCATGGTGCTGGCATCTTCCTCTTCTTCCTCATCATCACCTCCTTCTATGATCCAAATTTCTTCTTTTCCCTCACCATCAGCAGCTGTGTTTTTTAATTGCTCTGCTCACACAATTGTGTCCTGTTTTTTAAAGATGAGCCATTTGATTTATGGTATCATAATATCCACATCTTACCACACCAAACTTTATTTCATAAATTGAGCATTCTGTAATGAGGTTGTCATTTGGCCAAGGATGTCCCAAACTGAGGAGAGCTTTATGATGCAAACCCTGAGGAACTTGTTGAGGTAGAGCTAGGAAGTTGTGTTGGCTGTTCTCAAGGGTTTGTTCTAACACCTTTAAGGGTGGTATTTGCTGCAGGTTTTTGAGATCTTAAAAAGATGGAAACTGGCAATGATAATGGAATTGCATGACTAATAGCAGGTTGAATAGAAGTGAACTCTCTTTCCTCTGTACCGCTCTCCACACTACACATTACTGGCTCATCATCATCTTCTTGGTTTTGCAAACCTTCATTTTCCCTCATTTCTTGCAATAGATCTCGGTTGAATTTCATTTTATTTCCATATCTTCTGAAAGAGGACGTATAAAAGATGGGGATGTTGTCTTCCTTTTCCTTGCTGGACATCTTGAATCAGATGTATCTAGGTAAATAGTACTCACAATACCATTTTGCTCTGCAGCAAGTGGAAATTCCTGCTCTGCTTCCTCCAGAAAATCAGGAGTCTGAAGCTGTCGTTCCTATTGCTGAATTCTCCTGTGAAGATTTAATGCCAGATTTACAAATCCCTTGTGACCCTTAGTTCCACATTTGCAGGAATGTTTTTTGTTACTTTATGTACAATAGCCTTCCAGTATCTAAGGTAGTCTGTATGACACCATTTTCTAAATAATAAATAAATAAAATGTGTTTTACATTAAAAAATTATCACTCAGTCTGTTTGGGTAAAAACTAAACACAAAAATGTAACTTTGACCTGATTCCCTAGTTGCTCAAATTCAAAATACTGCACCTCATGTTTGTAATTATAATTTCAAGGTAAAAGTTATCACCCAAATAGCCCACTTAGGTACTAAATCTACCTGAAAGGTTTGTGGACCTCCTGCATTAAAGGAACTGCAGCTCACATTAGGAAGATGCTGCCTACATTAGTGTTGCATTGTTCCTTCCATCTCACATGATGAGTTCACCTCAAATGGGAGTCTTGTTACATGATGTGGCATAACAGCATAATCTCAATAATTATCCATACATTTAATTACATTTGATTACCAAATATATGCTAATTACATCAGCACAAATCAGAATATATAAGTCAGAAGATAAGTGAGAGAGCTCATATACTGGTTGGCCACTAACAAGATGATGACCAGTGTGATTTCTGCGATCAATGATAACGAGAGGTAACTGAAAAATGGTAGCTGATATTGGCATAATATACAATCAATACTATTATGCAAAAAGTTCATGACAGAGATACACACCCCATTGATCACAAATCTTCAAGTTAAATTGTTTCAATTCTCAGACAGTATTAGGTTGGGTTCATCCATAATGGTGAAGGAGATTGGGGAAGCTGTTACAGAAATGTAATCTATGAAAAAGCTGGATATCAATGGTTTACCAGTGAACTTCTATGAAAATTATTTTCAACTAATAGCTTCTACCTACAATCACTGTTTGAAGAAGCAACTTAAAATTGCCTTCTGTCAAATGCTTTAACATGGAGCCACAATAGTTTCTATGTCAAAACCCGGGAAAATGTCCTGAGCTTTGTTGGTCATAGTGCCCCATAGTAATCATCAACACAGAAACAAAAGTCTTAGCTAACATTTTAGCGAGCCATTTGGCAAAGTTAATAACCTCCTTGGTACATACAGATCAAAATATGTCATATATGGGAGCAGTATGAGGCACAAAATTGTTGGTTTGCATGCATGTTTCTTGCTAGACTTTGAGAAGACCTTTGACTCTGCGAGCTGGACATTCTTATTGCAAGTCCTTCAAAAAATGAACTGTGGTTATTGGTTCCTGCCTTCTGTTAAAACCCTATAGTTACCAACAGGGGAATATGTTAAAGTTAATGGTGTATTAATGGTGCTCTGTCAGACTTCTTTCCAATCAAGCAGGGCATGATGTAAAGGTACCCCCTCTCTCCGCTTTAACTTTGTGGTTGAAACCCTGTGGCAAATAGATTTAAAAATAGTTGTAATAAGGGGTTTTTGATGGGTTTGGCAGATAGAAGAGTGTATCTCAACGTACATTAATGGTATTTTTCTTTTCATATGTGACTATTTCACAATTGGTGCCTGCATAATAAAAATGTTGGAGCTATGTGATAACGCAGCTGGTCTAGTAGTCAACTGGAGTAGATTAATCCTGATATCACTTAACAGAGCACCCATGGTGGTAAAAGTAGCAACCTAACCCTCAGATCCACAGAGCAGGATTTAAATATCTGGTGCTATACATAATGCTAATCCATAGCTACACTGGGATCTGAACATAACTCCACTAAACCTTTGAAGCTATGCAACAGGGGATCTTCAAATTATGAATAAAGGACAGGATCTCGGTTTTCAAAATGATGCCCTCCCTAGACTTTCATACTCTTTTTAACACTTTCCACACAACGTTTTTGCACCAATTCTTTGACAAATTGCTTTATTTTGGGTGCATTGAAGGGCAGCCATAGGCAAATGGTGAGTGAAGGTGGCCTAGGAAGGACAGATATTTAATTCTATTAGTAGGCAGCCCAACTCATCACAATTACCAATTAGGTATTTAGGATTACATTGAAATTTCCAAACTGGAAGTTATTTGGGACAGGAATCCGATGCAGCAATTTGTAAACCTTAGCAAGGAATACACAATGCATAAGTCATATTTTTTTTCATTACATTTCTCCATCTGAAACACATGCTCCAGCTACTTAGGGACCAATTGAAAGTTCTTCCTGAGTTTAACCTCTTCAAGCTAAAATGACTCTAGATCCATTAATACATTAATTGGTGGCATGGCCAGTATCCTTCCCCTGTTTCACCAATGTAGCTTAAATTAGCTTAAATTAGAGTAGGAATAGTAAGCTTGCTACCTCAATATCCAACATCTTTCCCAATTTAGCTTATAGTATGAAAAGTAAAGCTGACCCCTAAATGACCAACATCATCCTCAAGCTTAGATATGAGTGTGAATAGTAAATGAAACCATCAATGTCCATTACCTACTCTAGTGTAGATTGGAGTAAGTATAATAAATGAACCCTCCTTAAAAGCTAAAACTTTCTCCACAGTACCTTTTGACATTAAGGAATAGTGCTTCATTCTTTCATGTGTTTAACTATTTATTTATAGAACTAGTGCTTGGTTGTAATGTTGAAATAATAGCTAAAATAATGTATATACTATTGGTAATCTAGCATAAACAGTGTAATTTCTTAATTAATTGTATTTTTGTTTTAGATTTGTATCTTTAAATGTTTTTTTTCTCTAATACTGATTAACATGCTAGTATTTAAAACGGTGGCTTTGTTGGAGTTGTTATATTACATTTGTCAATGTCCAGACATTTCCTATTGTAGAATTGAAGTATACAGTATTTAGTGCATCATGTGGCCAATAGGTGGTATTTATCACACCTGAAAAACAACATTCCTGGAGTTTTGCTGGTATTTATGATGGGAGATAAACAGCACCATGATTGAAGAGAAAAAATAATCAGGCCCTTAGTTTGTTTATGTGCCTTTGTTAATAGAGGATTTCTATTAGGATGTTGTAGTGGTTTACTACTTCTGTTACTGTAATGTATACTAGGGCAACTGATGTTTTTATTTCAAAGTAAAATCAAGAGTTTGTTTTGTAATCAACTTTTATTGCAACTTATTAGATGTGTGTCTATATACTGTGGTTAAACTGATTTTGGATTTAGTTTGACTTCATAGTTTGTGGTGTGTAAGGTTGGGTAAAAAATGTTGCTCCGCTGGTGGAGTTTACTGAGATTTGGCCCTCCTTGTTCCACTTGCAATGCAGAGGTCCAGCAAAACTCTGCCAACTGCTGTGTTTTTTTTTTTTTCATGTGTGGATTGCCAACAGTAAATTGGCAAATGTTTGTGAGAATTTCTGTCCCCCAAGCATGATTTTCAGGAGCTGGAATGCATCCCAATGATATTTCTGAATGAGGTGGCTAACGGCTGGTCTCTACCATTTGCGTTAAGAAAACTGCTTCTGTAGTAGAAAATCTACTTGAGCAGCAGAAAAAAGCAGCAACCTCTGGCATGCCACATGGTGCCATTTGCACTGATTTTACAATTCAGGAAAACCTACTGGTGCTAAAAATCAGTACGTGCAACATGCCAGAATTCTGTCCACTTGCGGAACTCCATGGAATCTCGCTGAGTTTTTATTTAACTCTGCCAAGTTATGCAAAATGAAACTCTGCATGTACTGCCCAGTGTAGTGGTGTGTTGCACTTTGTTTATTAGGTAAATGTTTAGGATGTAGTATTCACTGTGTGTTGTCAAGTTTTGAGGGAAACGTGGAGAGAATGAGTTAAACATGCTCTCTGTCATCCACCTGCTGCTTTAGGTAATCCCAGCAGTTTGTTTTCTGTTGCATAACGTCTTATTCTTCATTCATTTTTAGTGTTAACATGCATAAGGAAAGGCACTTTTCTTTTGTTATACATAAATTATCTGCATTATTATTTATGAATCACATTATTTTTGCAGCATCAGTTTATTCTTCTACAATTCCAGCTATGTGTCTCTTTATGTTTGGGATTTCCCAGAGCTGTCCTGTAGTATATTCAGGATTTTGAGGTGTGATATTTTATGAAATAATTCATAAAGGTTCTTGTGAAACAGTGCTAGCCGAGGCTATGAGTTATACTTAGGCCTGGATGGAAATATAATTCTGCTCAAAGAGTTGGCACAATTCAGGTAATTCTATGTTGCACATGTGAAGCTGAGTGCCTGTAAAATTCTGCCATGTGGCAGAATTATATTCCCATTGGCAGATGAGAGGCTCCAAAAACATGCACTTGTTAGCACAGATGAGATTTGCCTCCCATTAACTTGAATTTTGGCCACCAGGGAGTCTTCCAGTGCCATTTTTAGATGCTGGCGATCACTAGCAGTCATGTCTCTGCTTCTCAAGTAGATTTACAGCAGCAGGCAAATCAACTGAAAAATCACTTTTTAGGTGCATATTCTACTTGAAATGACAGTTCAGGTTGTTCTTTTGTCTGAAAAGAATCTTTCTATTTCATGGTTTTATAGGAAGGAAGTGACACATGTACTAGTAATTTTATTTGTACCTTTATTCAATTTTAAAATGTATTTGTGGTTGTGGTAGGTAGCCTGGAGTTGCAGTAGGGGCCTAGTATTTTTTAGTATTTTAATGTTTCATCTTTAATAAGGGAAAAAGGTTGCACAGTTAAGTAATTGTTCTCCATTTTTGTCACATTTGCATTGATCTTTTATTTTACCATGTGGCCTATTCTGCCCACGGGCCACCTAGACGGTACTAGTCATAGGGTATGTGAAACAACTGTTTCTGGGGTATATGTTGTTAACATCTATGATTTAGGCCAAGGGTGGCATTGGATTACATGAAAAATGTATTTCTTTTTATATGTGACCTTTTTTTATCTGCAAAAAGTGTATTCTGGTGGAATAATATAATTTGGGAGGATGTATATTATTGTACAAATGTTCATAGCTGACTTAGCTTTTATTTCTGTCATTGCTGAATTAACAGTAGTGTTTTTTTGTCATTGTTTATTATGCCTCCTTGCTCTGGCTGGAGTGTTTGTTTGACATAGGTCACCATTTTGTCTTTATGCCATGTGGTCAGAGACCATTTGGGATAATCAGTGTCCATGTGATCTTGTTGTTCATGCCTCCTTGCTTGTTGTTAACTTATTTGACCATGAGTCCTGTGGCCATTTTGTGCAGCCAGCCAGTGTGCTTTTTGCCATAGGCCTGCATGTGTCTTGTTGTCTATGGATCCCTGCTTTTTGTTGCTGTTTGACCCTGGGGTTGGCTGTCATTTTGTGCAGCCAGCCAGTGTGATTTCGACATAGTCTTGCATGTGTTATTTATTACCCATGCCTCCTTGCTTGGTGTTGTTGTTTGACCATTTGGCCGGTGGCCATTTTGTACACACAGTGACTTTATTAAGTAACTCCTTTTTTTCCGGTTTTCAAGACCATTTTCTATGGACAATTAGAGAAGAGGGCTATGCTTTTTTGTTTTTTGTTCACTTTCATATTTGTTCCTTGATATCAGTTCAATATGCTTGAGGATCATTGTATGAACAGTGCTTAAATAATTATATATGCATATGAAAATCATATGCATTTTTTTTAATTATTTTCCTCTGCACTCCCTTGCCTCCCAGTGGATATCTCATAGTCCCAAGTGATACACCAGCAATGACTTATTTTTTTTACATTTTCCCTCAACCTTTTGCCTGCCATAAGTCTCTTATGCCTTAGGTCCATACCAGCATTCATTTTGTAAGGATTGTTTCATTTTCCACTGTACCCCCTACCTGCCATAGGCACATACCAGCATTCATTTTGTAAGAATTACGTCACTTTCCCCTGTACCCCCTGCCTGCCATAGGCCTACTCCAGCATTCATTTTCTAAGGATTATTCCATTTTCCCATGCACCCCTACCTGCCATGGACACTGTTGGAAATGGGATTTCTGGTTGGCTAGGGAATGCACCTAAGTCAGGTATAACCCACCCACTCTAGTCAGGGCAAGGGAGTTACACATCTAAGATTACCCATGCTCACCTCCTTGTTAGCTTTGCACGAGCAGTCAGACCTATCCCTGAGCATTGTCACAACACCCACAACACGCATGATGCACTATCCCCACCACAAAGCAAACAAAACACCAAGTTATATAAAAATGAACTATGTTGTACACAACATCATTAGACCAAACACAACCTGACACTAATACAGGTTACTCATTATCAAGCAACATAAGCAATAGACAGGAAAACATCATTATAAAAATACATTTGTCATCAAAGTATCATAAATGCCCATACCAGGAACATATGGCAAGTCATATAAACATATTAGCATAGAATGCCCATAATGGGAACATTTGCAAACATAAGGTACATCATACCAAAAACAGGTTAGCATAACACTCCCAGAAAGCCCATAAAAGGAACATCACGAAAATACAGGAAACACCGGAGCAGCGGCCATATCACTGGAAATGCCACCAAGAGTACGTGTTCTTACGATGATAAGGCACCTCTAGTGCCATGAGGTGAATGTAGAGGATTCCTGGTGCTCCTCTGCATAAAAAGTGAGCCATGTGGTGATTTGGGGGGAGGGGGTGCATACACCCCCTCTGTTTTGATATAGGAGCACCTTCTGGGACCTGCAATCATCTGGGCCCCCCTGGACCACTACATGCCCTCTGGGGGGAGGAGGGCTAAGCCAAAACCCCAATGAGGGGCATAAGGGAGTGACCTTGCAGTTTGGGGGTCTTCCGGTGAGGTTCTTGCCCCGCCAGTGACTTCCAAAGAAAAATAAGGGTTCTGGTAGGGCAGGGAGCCTTTGATGAAGCTTCCTTCCCCACCCGTCCACAGGAGCACACTGGAGCCTGGCCAGAAGGGTAGCTTCCGATGAGGCTTCCTTCCCACCCAGGCCATGGCAGGGACCATCCGCACCCAATTTGGTGCATGAGTCAAGCATTCCGGGCCGCAACGGTGAACAGACACTAAAGTGGATGCCTGCTTGTGCCCTGGGGACACTCCTCGAGTGTGGTTCGCTCCGGGGGCAAGCTAGGAGCACGGTCGCTCCTGACTTCACTTCTGTGGTTCCCCAGAGGTACCGGGAGCAGCATGTCTCTGCCACTAGAAATTTACAAAGCCTGAGTTATGGCGGTAATTCTCAAAGAGGCAAAGCGCTTTCAAGCACAGAACAAACAAAAAAAAGCATGCTCAAGATGCTTAAGATAATTACAGGAAAACTCTGTCCAGGCTCCATGGGATTAT
The DNA here is from genome assembly GCF_031143425.1 of Pleurodeles waltl. Classification (NCBI taxonomy): domain Eukaryota; kingdom Metazoa; phylum Chordata; class Amphibia; order Caudata; family Salamandridae; genus Pleurodeles; species Pleurodeles waltl. The sequence goes on along the minus strand of NC_090438.1, from coordinate 234,124,136 downwards.
GATGGAGTACTTCTTCTGCACTTCTGTAGATGATGGCAGGTGGCAGGAGTCACAGTTCCCAGCCCCTTGGGGACACAACAGATGGAGCACAAGGTGATAGGGCCCAGAAGAGGCAGTTCTTCCAGATGAACAAGCAGGGCACAGGTCAGCACAACAGCAGCAGTCCAAGGCGGTTCTTGGTGAGTCCCTCCAGCAGCATTCTGTGTCCAGTTACAAGTCTGTTTCAGTTGCAAAGGGTTTCCAAATTGTGAGGAAAAATCCCCTGCGCTTATACTCAGTTTTGCAGTGGGATAACTAAGAAGGGGCGAGGAGGTTCCAACCAGTTACAACTGGTTCTGGGAGTGCCCCCTCTCTCCTCCAACAAAAGCTTCAAACATCAGTTTGGGGTAAACAACCATTTTGTGTGAGGACAGGGAACAGCCTTTACAGACGCATGGATGTCCTACCTCCCCCTTCTCTCAGCCCAGGAAGACCATTCAAAATGCAGATGCACCTCTGTGACACTTCTCCCCTCCCTGTGTACAGGCTGTCTGAAAAGTATGCACAAAGCCCAACTGTCACTCTGCCCAGATGTGGATTGGAGTCAAGCTGCAAAACAGCAGAGTCATGAGGACAGAGGAATGCTCACTTTCTAGAAGTGGCATTTCTGTAATAGTAATAAAAAATCCACTTACACCAGTAAGCAAAATTTCTCACCACCATTATAACCATTCCAAACATAAATCAGACAATACCCCCTAGACATACAACAGGGCATTTCTAATGCAATCCTATGAGAAGGCAGCACTCGCAGCAATGAGAAACCAAATAGGCTGTTTGTCAATACTAGGACAGGCCACAGTACCAGGCACATGGCATGCCTTCTACATACATAATACCCTGCCCATACAACTAGCTAGAACCTACCTTAGGGGTGACTTACAGGTAGTAAAAGGGGAGTTTTAAGCCTGGCAAGTAAATTTAGATACTAGGTCCCTGTGGCTGCAAACTGATCATGCAGGCCTGAGACAGGTTTGAGAGGCTACTTCAGTGGGTGGTGCAAACAATGCTGCAGGCTCAATAGAAGCATTTAATTTACAGGCCCCGGGTATAGAGATGCCACTGTACCAGGGACTTATATACAGGTAAATTAAATATGTCAATTAAGTAGAAGCCAATCATACCAAATGTAGAAGGGAGAGCACCTGCACTTTAGCGCTTATCAGCAGGGATAAAGTGCTCAGAGTCCTAGAGCCAACAGCAAGAGGTCAGAAAAAATAGGAAGAAGGAGGCAAAAAGTCTAGAGGTGAACCCGCAAAAAAGGGCCAGGTCCAACAGGCAAACTTCAGTGTTCATTAAGCAAGGATTATGCCATATTCCCTTTCATCCACTGCCTACCATAGATATATATCAACATTATTTTTAAAGAGTATTCTCTTTTCCGCTGTACTCCCTGCCTCCCTTAAGTGAACAAAACCATTCATTTTTTAAAGATTATAAAATTTTCCCACGCCTCCCTGCCTGCACAGGTGCCTCCTCTGAGATGCACATAAAGTAATCAGTAAGGTTTGTATGGTTTTATCCTGATTTAAATATTATGTTAATGTGTTGATTGGAATGAATGCACTATTGTAGTTGGGATAACTCCCCTAAATTATGCTCTCTGTACTATGAATAGTTCAAACGGCAAAAGTGTAATGTTTCACTAAATGTTTTTCTTGTGTGTTTGCTTTTCGGTGCACAAGAGACATCATCCACATTGTGACCACAACACACAAGTCCTGCTCTGTTTCCATTGTTTAGCTAAGTACTAACTGACAGAGATTGAAGATGCTGCTGCTTCCTCTCCATAAAGACCTCAGTCTGAAATGGCACATATATGTAGTAGTGTGTATGTAGGGACTGGCTTCTCCAGCAAGACTCCTCACTTGAATGTTGGGTGTGCTTTGTAGGGTGTGAGAACAGACTGCCCTCTTCCGTCAGACCTCTCTTTTACATGAATGGTGTGCATAGTAGGATATCTGCATGGATTGCTCTCTCTTTTCATAAATCTTATCAGATAACAGAGAGTGTGTGATAAGGTGTGTACACGGACTGCTCTTTCCATCCAGATCTCTCCCAGATATGGGGTTTCAGTAGAATGGTATATAGTGAGATACTGCCCTCTCCACTAAGTCCTCTCTTCCAGTTATCAGATATAGATTTTGGAGTGTGTACATGGACTGACCACTTCATTCAGACCTTTGTCTCAGATTATGGCTGTGCGAATAGGGTGTGGACTACCCTCTCTTTCAGGACCTCTCTTTCAGATGATGGGCGTGTGTAGTATGCAGTATTGAGAAAGACCGGCCTCTCCAGTGAAACCTCTGTCTGAGATGACAATGACGGGTGTGGTTAGTAGGGTGCATACAGGGTGTTTTTCTTCTGGTAATAAGACTGCATTTTTTAGGATGGTAGCATCAGGAAGTATGGGTGACTAAGTCCATCCCACACTATCTGGAGGCTGTCGGCCTAACTCTTGGCTAGCCTGCAGTGCATAACTCAACCCAAGAAAGGATAGATGATTTGTGGCAACCTAAATCTGAACTCTGACGCCTCAAGGAAGTCGGGGTTACCAGATCATAACCCTTTCAGTCAGTTACTTAGAGTCTCACACATGCCAAGGCAGAACAAAAGATGCAAAATTTCAGTACATTTCTAGAAGCAACTGCATCCTATTATAAACAAATTAGTGTGAGGGAGATAAAAAAAAAACACAATCTTTGTATGATCCTAAAAGCCTAGAGATTCCTGACTATACCCTATGTCTAAAATCTGATGGCATAGCAGTGGTAATCCTTCTGCTTTGCTTGTCCTGACCTGAAGGGGCTGGCGAGGGTCTGCCTGCTGTCTGAATGGCAATTTTCCTTGATAGATGAAGAGTCCACACCAAGATCAGGATCGCTGTCAATGGAATGATGTGCACCCAAGGACGGCCATGATAGGAATGCTGTCCGCCCCCTTTAGGCCTATGTGACTTTTGTATGATAAATCTTGCAGTGTTATAAGAACAGGCCTGATGTACCAACGTGTCTAGGAACTGAGGACTGACTCCTGAGCTTCTGGAGAGGCTATATGATTTAGAATATTATGTACTGAACATGACAACCTTTTACAGGGCACAAAGTGAAATGTGTACACAGGGCTGATAAACTGTGCAGCACAAACAAATATGTCTTCACAGAATAAAGCAGCTGATTAAAATATAACAAAATGAGCTAAAAGCTAGTTGTACTAAAAATATGACATGAATAAAAATGTGTCTACTTGTAAAAGGCACAGGCTATGGGCCTACTCCTAAAATAAGGGTGTCCAAACCAGGCACTAAGGACAACACACAACAGGTGTTTACCATCTACTCATCACAGTACTTATCTCTTACACACTTCCTCTCAAAAACACTGGCAACAATATTCATTCCTACTAATGTATTGTACACAGAACTCATCTACTGCTTTTTACTATTCACAATCTCACAAGAGTCTACTGAGATAATAGAAATTAGATAAAGCAATATACATTTAGTTGTATCACAGTAATTATCCCTTAGAAAGCTCCTCTCTCAATCAGAGATTACTGCCACACCTCAAATTTTTCACAGTAAACTGAGCTGGCTGCCATTTCATTTCAGGCATTCCAACAGCCAGTCAATCAGATTGCTCTCTCCAGTGAGACCCGTAGGAGCTATCACTCCCACAACAGCATGAAGGATTATGGAAAAAATATGGGCCTCTTGGCCATCCACAGGGATCTATTTTTGGATTTGCGCTCTTGCAGGACTCCCATGGGACTTTCACAACCCCAACCATCCAAACATTCAATTGTTTTCACCCCTAATTTCTCAAAAGAACTGAACAAATTTACATCAAATTATAAAAAGCACAATCTGTGGACCACAATTACGTTCAGCAGTTTTTTTCTGTGGCCGTGTCTAAAGCAATCTTTTAAAAATGGCACCCTCCTTTTTTCTTGTGCCCCCCCTTGACAGATCACCCCAAAACCTTCCATGAACACGCCATGGTGGGTGAACATAAACAGGACCAAAGTTAACAGCAAATAAAAAAACTCTTTGTCTACAGAAAGGCAGACCTAACGATATCTATGTGCTGGTGACCACCAGTTTGTTATACGATTAAAATAATGTTTAAAAAAAAATCCACTAATATTTAACACCATATATATAAATATGTGCTTATATAAATACACAAACATGTGCATGTGTGTGTATATGTATATATATATATATACACATGCACATCGATCTATCTGTATATATATATATATACATATACACATCTCTCTGTATGAATATGTATATTTGTATAGAAAGCAAGACTATTACAATATATTTTCTACATTATATTTGTTGTTTCTTCACATTTACTACTGTATATTTTATTATTATATATTAACAATTCAATTTTAAAACATTAAATATATTGCTAGACAAATAAAATATAACGCACAAAAAACAAAAAAAAACTGATATTAAAAACAATCATAAAAATGTAAAAACAAATAAAAATATAAACAAATACAATGACAATAAACACATATTAAATAGATTTAGATATTAAGAAATGAATTGGAGTATGGTAATAATAGATACACTATTCACACCTCAGTTTATGCAACAGTAGAAAACTTGTAAGACTTTGGAGGGCTTACATTTACTATTCCTAGTCCATTTTGTGCTATAGTCAGGAAGGCGATGGACTTCTCATGGGTAACATTTTTTTTTACCTCTCCAGTCTGTGCAAAGGTAAGGAAAGGAAAGCATTTGACTTTGGAGGGGTATGATTTACCATTCCCACTCCTCTCTGAGCAACAGTAGGGAAAAACTTTGACTTTGAAGGGTAGTATTTACTATTCCAACTCCTGTCTGTGAACAAATTGGGAAAATGTTAGACTTTGGGGGCGTAAGATTCACTATTCCCACTCCAGCATGTGCAACAGTGAAGAAAGTGTTAGACTTTGGAGGGGTAAAGTTTTGTATTGTCACTCCATTTCAAGCAACTGTAGGTAAACTGCTTCTCTTTAAATGCATTACATATTGAACATCCCTATTAATTTAGTAAAATTCAAATCTCTAAATGTAAACATTATAACTTAACATATATATATATATATATATATATATATATATATATATTAATTTTTAAAAACGATAACTCGATTATATAATATGCAAACATCATAAACAAGGTAATAATTAATTTTCAATTAGAAGTAAGGTTTATTTAAATATTACTTACTTAACTTTTCACCCTATACCCCTACAAACCTATCATCCCCCACCTAAAACATAAGGAACATAAATTTATATATCACCATTTGAATAATTGATAATCAATTGCCTAATTAATCATCAAATAATACTTAACTGTTAATTAATTATTACTTAATTCACCTCCTACATACAGTCCTACAAACCCGGTAGCCCAAACCTACAATATAACTAAAGTGTTGAATTATTACACAAGTTATATAAATATTAATCAATTAAATATGTAATTACACATTCCTATTTATTATGTTTAATTATCATTTAATTAACTTCCCACTCAATTCTCCTGCAAATCTAGCAACCAGCAACTAAAATATAACTAAAATAAATAAGTATTCCAAATTGTACATAAGTGATAATCAATTTGAACACGAATAATGCATTATTAATTATTTGTTAATCAGTTTATTACCAAAATAACTTCCCAATCCATATCCCTAAAAACCCAGCAGCCCCCACCCAAAATATAACTAACTGTGTGGTTATTACACAATTTATGTAATTAATAATCAATTGAATATTTGATGATTTATTATACTTTAATTCATTGATTATTATCTAATTAACTTCCCATCCTATACCCTACAAATGTAGCAACCCACACCAAAAATCTAAGTATATTAAATCAATATTACATAATATACATAATAAATATTAATCACATACTTAAAAAATAGTAGAACATTCATTATTAGTTAATTAACTTCCCACCCTATTCACTAACAAAATGCAACAATGTATTTTAAGTTAATTAAATACCAATATTCTTTACAGCTATATTATTGAAAACAATATTTAATGCAGCGATATCCTTAACAATGATATTAATTATCTAAAAAATTATATTCTTGGCAAAAATATTTCTGCATCACAGTATATTCGTATCACAATATGTTTCCCGATATTTCTGTCTCCTGATAGTAACAATTCAATATTTTGTCCAAATATGGGATTCTTTTTCGGTCCCACAATCACAGAGACTCAGACTCTGTGATATGAGCACAAACTAATGATCTAGTAGTGTTTAAAAAGCTCGAAAAAAACAAAACTGGTTTTGTTATTCCACTAAGGTCTACTATAATTCAGCTAATAGAACATCTGTGCCACTTAGTATTCAAACAGTAGAGGAAAACTGTCATTACAATTGCTATATTTGCCATGATTTAGACATTGTGGGCCTGATTTTTGAAAAGTTAGCACTGCCTTTACCTCATTTTTTGACATAAAACTGCGCAGACGTACAAAATATAATTATATGGCACTAACTTTTTATAAATCAGGCCCTTTATTATTCTGCGCTTGTCATTTTTGCTGGCATATGAGTTAATTTGCACTCAGTGGTCATCATCTGTTTCTATAACCTCAATTAAATGTGTTAAATAAAAATAAAAGATTAGCTTCCAGCTGTAAACTGTAGGATAACGTGTATTGGATAAAGTACTTTCTGCTGTACATTATTATGATATTGAAAGTTACAGAGGAGTTCTGTGATCAGGCAAAGAAACCTAAAGCTGAGTTCCTCCATAAGTTCATGTAACTCTGAAGTAACTTAAAATATCCTTATACTGCATGGAAGTGAGTACTTTACTCCTTGTAATGTATGGTCTCACCAACACCTGTCTCAAAAAACGATTTAATCCCTCAGGTGTTGTTTGCTAATTTAAAGAAGATGGGCAGTGCTTAAACTTTTAAAAGAATGAGTGTCAGTTATCAAAACTCTTCTCAAAAGCCTACATCATGTGCTAGTGCACCAAATACCAAGGCTGTGTAGTCTTTAATCCACCTTATATTTCTTTAATCTACTATCAGACACTCCCAGTCCTTTTCTCTTACGTTTGCAGTTTGTTGCTTTCTCCCTTTTTTACTGTTTTACTCTCCTTCTCTCGTTTCCCCTTTGTGTGTTTTTCTATCTTTAGCTTTCGGGAAATATTTGATCAGGAAAAGTGCCAGTCCCCAAAAATAAATGCTGATGGCTCTCACCTGCAAACACATGTCAAATGAAGCATTGGAGATGGGATGCTTGCATACATGAAGAATAGAAGTACAATCTGAAGGGCAAAATTAAACATATCATAAAACATTTAAGGGCTGCTTTATATTTTGGTGGCAATGGCGCTGAAAGCTTTAAAATGACACCCACACCATAAGAGAATACTCCCATGGTGAGGGGGTTTATTTATTGTTTTAATTACAAAAAGGAAATCCAGTTTTAGCATTTTCTGTTTGAAACAAAAAAAAGTTCCAAGTTTACCATACTGCTCTGTCATGTTGACTCAGCCGTGAGTCAAACTTGCAGTGCATTCCAAGAACCACTGTGACTGTTGTTCCTGAAAATTTAAGAGATGCCTGCAGGGGAAGTAGACATCTTTAAATAAGTAACTACTGCTTCCACCAACCTATAAATCAGTTTCTTAGGGCCAGATGTAGCAAAGGGTTTTACCCATTCTGTTTCTATGGGAAAATGTGTTCGTACATATGGCCCTTAGTTACTTATTGAAAATATGATATTAACAATTTGATCTGAGTCTGATTTTTTTTTTTAAAGCTGCATCTCATGTGTAGTATCATTCCAATGGATATTTTTTCCAATATTTACCTGAAGTCTGCAAGATATAAACATGTTGCCATAAATAGTTATTTTCTGCTGATCACTCTTACTTTTTATATAACAATATCTTAAGAAGGAAAATCCAATTCCCTATAGTTATTCGGCTTGACGTTCCTTTCACCATGGGTGGTTGTTCTGGTAGAGTCAGTATACCATCAAAACTCAACCTCAATAAATTTGTACGATTGATCAGCTATGACATTTGTTTTTATCACAAGTCAACTATAATAGTTTACTGAGGGAGTTTTGTACACTGATTATGGCATCCCATGTATTGTACAGTGGTTAAAGTACCTTTACAAGTCACTGAGGATTTCCTTTATAAGGCTATGGATCCTAGGCGACTTGCAATATCCTTATCATGTACACCAGGGGGTACTTTATCCTTCATAACACATTATCACACCATCATCTTTCCCACAAACCACTTAAAACCATGGTGTGCAGCTCTCTCACTTGAAAGAAGTCACATGTTTGCAAATATGAAGAATACAAATTGAACTTCTAATGCAAAATAAACATCAAAAAGTTGTTGAAAAAAGATTTTGGAAACAGTTCAATACAACTCAGTGTTTGTTTTTTAAAGCTGCAGTAGTTTGGAATGTATTGAAACATTCAGAAAGATTATGTCATTTCTAATCTAAAGAATGCAAAATATAAACTAGTTGTGCCATATGAATTATTATTACAAATTGTTGTTACAGAATTGCGATTCTTTGTGAATCAAAACTATGTAATTACTATTTGAATGTATGAAACTCCATGCGATTCATTTAGCACTAACTAATGGGTTGCAAATCAACCTACCTCATTAAAATCAATGAGGAAGGTCGTACTTTGCAACCTATTAGGAAATGCAAAAATCACAGGGACGGTGGACTGTAGGGCTCATTAAACCATCATGTCTATGATTGCTTTTAAATAAAGCAATATTTTTTTTAATGCAGTCTGTTTTCCTTAAAGGAAAATAGGATACATTTAAAAAAGAAAAATGAAAAGATTTATTTTCATTTTTAAGAGTAGGCTTGGGTACCCCTTCCTGTTTCCGAATGGGTTACCACCTACTCGAAGAAGGTGGTAAGATTTGAATGTTCTGCAACCGCATTTCAGTCACAAAACATTCCTACATAATGCTGCGATTCGGTGTTAAGAAGAAACCCCCTTGACATGTCTCTTCCTAATACCGAATTAGTATGCATTTGCAATTCTAAATTTACCAGATTGCAAATTGGAATTCACACATACCAAAATGCATTTTTGCAGATTCAAATTGGGCCATTTACAGCCACAAAAATGCATGATATTTCTGCACGTTCTTTCTGTTAGTCACTGCAAGCTAGAGAAATAGAGCAGGGGAATGGAAAGCAATGTTTCATTGTCATTTCTTCAAACCACTGCTCCCTGACCTGCTTTCACCTTGCTGCTGGCTCTGGCAGCAGACATTATGACACTGGAACTTGACTATATAACTTATTACAATGGAGTTCTGATGTATTTTCTTTATAAACAGCTGCTGGGTGCATCACAAGTCACTGATTCTAAAGAAATTAGACAAAGTATTATACAGAGATTGTAGAATCCTATATATTGCGACACTTTCATTACAAAAAATATGCTTCACTAAATATGCATTGTTATATTTTGCTCTGTAACATGTTTATTTAACTTTGTAGTGTCTAGAACTAAAATCATAACATTTGTCTGGATCAGTAGTGTTACAAAGTCAAATATGAATTCGGGTTGATAAGCAATCTTGAATTCATTGACAAAATATCAGCTCACTGTTAGACCATGAGATGTTTAATATAGCCAGATGGCAGAGTGAGATGGTGCAAGCTGCTAAAAATATGCATACATTACATGGAATGGAATCTGCATTAAAGCCATCTGCTATCACGCTTAGTTTTTGTTTTCTTTTCCTTCTTAACTGTAACTGTTCTATTTAAATGAGGTACAAAATGTTTTGGCATATGTTTATTTCTTGTTCTAATGACTTCAGTGATCATTGGGTGCAGTCTGTTTCTGTAAACTGAACCCTTAACCTCAATAAGATCCAAACAATTATCTCTGAAACTAACCTACAATATAGACTTTATTAAGAGTTTTCAAATTCACAATAAAACCACATTCAAAAGAGAGAAAGTAACTTCTGAATAGTATGACCTTAGTCACCCAGGATGTAACTGAAATGGTTAATGCTAAGACCATGGCCCTCATTACAACCCTGGCGGTAAATCCCGCTTACCGCCGGGCCGATGGCCGCCAACATACTGTGACCGCGGCGGAAATCTCCTACGGGTATTATGACCCACACTGATAAATCTGCCACTATACAGACACCCGCACAAGTCTGCCACACCAAAGGTCAGTGTTAAACTGACAATAGCAAAACCATACCTTTACACCAACAGGAGTACGCCCACAATATCACGACCCACGAATCAACGTGGTGTTCAACCACGGAAAACCATTGGCAATACACACCGCTGCGCTCAAATGACACACATGCACACACCACACACTCACACCACTATAAAACACACACCCACATTACCCACAATGCCTTACGTGCAACAATTTTGAAGAAGCAGAGAGAAAGAAAACCAAAGACTACACCATCATTCAGAGGCACAGAACACCATCACACAAACACCATCCATGCACCTCACACCACACACCTCAACACATCACCCCACACATCACATCACCCATCACCTCACACATCACTCACACCACATTATGGCACCTCAAAGACACCCCAGGTTTTCTGAGGAGGAGCTCAGGGTCATGGTGGAGGAAATAATCCAGGTAGAGCCACAGCTATTCGGAACACAGGTGCCGCAGCCCTCCATTGCAAGGAAGATGGAGCTATGGTGGAGAATTGTGGACAGGGTCAACACAGTGGGACAGCATCCAAGAACAAGGGATGACATTAGGAAGAGGTGGAACGACCTATGGGGCAAGGTACGTTCTGTGGTATCAAGACACCAGGTAGCTGTACAGAGGACTGTCGGTGGACCCCCACCTCCTCCCCCACAACAAACAACATGGGAGGAGGCAGTCTTGGCGATCATGCATCCTGAGGTCCTCGCAGGAGTAGCAGGAGTAGCAGGAGGACTGGACAAATCTATACTACTATATCCCCTACCCTACCTGCATGCCATCACATACTCCCACCCTCACCCTCACTTCCATGACTCTACCACCTCCCACCCACCCCACCATCAAAACCCACCACTCCCACAACCAAGCACTGCATGCAACAGCAATTCATGGACAACCATCACAGACATGCATGAACACCCATCACCAAAGCATGTCCAATAGAGAGACTCACTCAGGCTGCAAAATCACCACTCACACAAAGGCCAAGGTGATAGTGCAAGCACATTAATACAGGGAAACACACCCATTGCACAAGATGGCACACACAGATAAAATAGCAATGCATTTACATCTCAACAGGACCCATTCCCAACGTCACCGGACAGTGATGACAGAATCTCAGCACACCTGGATTGCGATGACCAGCCTGGCCCATCAGGGACCTCTGGACAGTCGGTGACCCTGCCACAGTCCCAAACCACCACAGAACCTCCCCTCTCAGGAAACACTACCACAGCAACCACCCAGCGGGCACATGCCACTGTCCTCAGGACACGTCAATCAGCAGTGTGTCCACCACTACAGGGACCCCAGGAAACCCCACAAAGCCAGGACGATCAGGGACCTGGGGTCAGTGGCAGTGGGCACACAATTCAGGGGACAGAGGCACAGGACAACAGGGAAGCTGGGAGGACTGCTGTGCAATGGGGGAGGACAGGCCCAGGGAACCGACCCTCAACGAGGCACTCTCCAACATCATGGAAGCATACCACCATTCCCAGGAGACCATGGGCACGGTAGTGGCAAAGTTTCAAGAAACCCAGCGGCTGCCGGAGGGACAATACATGGGGATCAGGGAGGACCTCACCAATACATACACCATCCTGGTCACCATAGCAGGGGTGCTGGCTGACATAGGCAAGACCATGAGGGAGGCAGCGGAACAACAAAGGGCCCCTGACACTAGCCAAATTGAGGAAAAGCCCTCCACCTCCACGGCGCTAGTGGACAGGAGGCCCTGCCACAGGACCAACAGGACGCCAGCACCCCACCCCCTCCAGAAGGAAAACCACCCCACAAACGGTGCCAGCAATCCAGGCAGAAGACAGAGAACATTGCCAAGACCCCCACCAGGAAATAAGACTCTCCTGATTGTAACCCTTCTGTCCCACTATGTCATCCTGTCCCAACTGAACTGCCATTACTCCCCTTCCTATGCCCCATTGGGCAATGCACCTGTGATACCAAGAGACTGGACTCTACTATGCACCTTCATCCACCATCACCCCAGCCCCTTGCACATACCCCAATAATCATTAGCCCCTAAATAAACACCCTATAAGCACAAACCAATCTGGAGTCAGTCTGATATTTCACAAATATATAATGACAACAATAGTAACAAATAGCAATGTAAATGTTTATTTGCTCATACCAATGTATGACAGTTGTTGGGCAGCAGTACATATAACAGAAGGCAGAATGGGGTACCCAGATCTGAAAAATGGAAATCCAAAGTGAACTGTCAGTGTCAATAGAAAGAGGTTAAGAGGCTGACTTATACATTGTCCTACAGTATTCTGAAATGTGAGGAGTAGTTACAGTCTCTTACCTGTGTGTCACTGAAAGTACTGCATGATGATGTTCGTTCGGTTGTCAATATCTTCTTCCTCTGCCTCCTCTTCCTTACTGTCCACAGGCTCCACCGCTGCCCCAAGACCATCACCATGCTCATCCTCCTGAAGAAAAGGCACCTGGCGTCGCAATGCAGGCTGTTCAACATGCAGCATGCCACGATTATCAGGCACACCTTCTTCAGTGAGTAGTATAGGGAGCAACCTGTTAGATGGAGGCACCGGAATCTCACCTTCAGGAGGCCTCTCAATAATATGCCTAGTTCACCCATGCGCCTCATCGTAGTGGTCCTCTGCCCTTGTCCTGGCATTCCTCACTGGGGTCAGTAGCCATGACAGGTTGGAGTAACCAGAGTCACCTGCAAATGTCGAGGGATAACTGTTAGACACACAATAACCCTTAGGTCTACCCCATACCCTGACACCTACTCATACTGTATGAGGGGTGAAACCCCGAAACTGGTCCCAGGATGCTTGTTTCCAGTCCAGGGAAGACCTGGCCTAGCAGTACGGGCTGGACTGTTCCCATGTGGAACAGGGTCAAGACTGATTTGCATATGGCTGGGTCCAAACTGGAATGGCATGGGCAGCAAAAAAACGATGGATTTAGGCCCAGATCACTGTACTGGGGGTGAATGTTTGACAATGTTCAGCATTCCGTCCATCACTTGTTGTTTTTGCTTTGTCGCCCTAAGTGGGAAGGGTATGCCCAGACGTGGGTACTGTGCTTCCCATGCCACTGGATTCAAGCTAGCCTGGCTGATGAGAGGTGAAACCCCGAAACTGGTCCCAGGATGCTTGTTTCCAGTCCAGGGAAGACCTGGCCTAGCAGTTCGGGCTGGACTGTTCCCATGTGGAACAGGGTCAAGACTGATTTGCATATGGCTGGGTCCAAACTGGAATGGCATGGGCAGCAAAAAAACAATGGATTTAGGCCCAGATCTCTGTACTGGGGGTGAATGTTTGACAATGTTCAGCATTCCGTCCATCCCTTGTTGTTTTTGCTTTTTAGCCCTAAGTGGGAAGGGTATGCCCAGACGTGGGTCTCGTGCTTCCCATGCCACTGGATTCAAGCTAGCCTGGCTGATGAGGGGTGAAACCCCGAAACTGGTCCCAGGATGCTTGTTTCCAGTCCAGGGAAGACCTGGCCTAGCAGTTCGGGCTGGACTGTTCCCATGTGGAACAGGGTCAAGACTGATTTGCATATGGCTGGGTCCAAACTGGAATGGCATGGGCAGCAAAAAAACAATAGATTTAGGCCCAGATCTCTGTACTGGGGGTGAATGTTTGACAATGTTCAGCATTCCGTCCATCCCTTGTTGTTTTTGCTTTTTAGCCCTAAGTGGGAAGGGTATGCCCAGACCTGGGTCTCGTGCTTCCCATGCCACTGGATTCAAGCTAGCCTGGCTGATGAGGGGTGAAACCCCGAAACTGGTCCCAGGATGCTTGTTTCCAGTCCAGGGAAGACCTGGCCTAGCAGTTCGGGCTGGACTGTTCCCATGTGGAACAGGGTCAAGACTGATTTGCATATGGCTGGGTCCAAACTGGAATGGCATGGGCCGCAAAAAAACGATGGATTTAGGCCCAGATCACTGTACTGGGGTGAATGTTTGACAATGATCAGCATTCCGTCCATCACTTGTAGTTTTTGCAATGCACTAGGCCATGCATTACCAGTTACACAGCTAGTCACCAGCCCATGGGGTACAACGCCTGACGCTATGAGCTGCACACCTGAAACCCACAGGACCCTGCCCAGTAGTAGATGCCCACTAACACTATTGGGGTTGGAGTGCTTCAGAGCCTGCCCAAAAAGGGACCCAACCTCTCAATGCGCCCTGGCCTAGGGGCACCAACAGCCCACATCCCCCACCCAAGTACAACCTTAACGCGCGATTCTGAATATGTACTCACCACATTGCGTCTGTTGTGAAGCCTTCAAGCGCCAATCCAACTCCGGATAGGCCACTGCCAGGATGCAGAACATCAGGGGGTTAGGGTATGACGGGCATCCCTTCCTCGTTGGGAGGCCAGCCCCAGCTGGGCCTCCGCTGTCTTCCTTACCCAGCGGCACAGGTCCTCCCACTGTTTGCGGCAGTGGGTGCTCTGCCTGTCAAAGACCCCCAGGAACTGCACCTCCTTGGCGATGGCACGCCAAATACCCTTTTTCTGATGGGTGCTGACCTGCAGGGAAATATGCATATAGAAAAAGAATTAGTAATATCGTCTGAACAGTCCCACAGTATCCCTCCCATCTCCTTCTGCACAGACATTGAGCACCAGACATGCAGCACTCTACCCAGGACCCCTCAGCCCCCCCTACACAAGGCATACACACACAGCACTCCATACATTCCTGGCCCATGCATCTTGCTCACAGTGTACTCATCTGTTTGTCTGGAGGACCATTGAGTGAAGTATACTGGGGTGGGACCCCATCCACCAGTCTCTCCAACTCCTCTGAAGTGAAGGCAGGGGCCCTTTCCCCAGACACTTGATCCATTGTCACTTTCAGACACAGGTCACAGCAGCACTTGCACTATAGGTCCTTCCTGTTGAAGGTAAGGTAGCAAGTGATTGAACAGTTAGAAAATGGTGGTCACGTCTGCAGTGATGCATACCGTGTCACCGCCGGTGTACATCGCCATTGGCTCCTGGAACCCATAGGGCTCAATGATAACCAATGTAAAGTTGCATGGCAGTCATCGACCACCGACAGCAATGACGCACAATGATGCACAGTGCCTGCGGAATTACCTCTTTTCCACTTGTCTCTCCTCAGAGGTCAGGCAGCCACCATTTCAGGGTGGCACAGGCCATGGCACCTAACTGCGTCACAGCAGACATTGGCACATCAACTGACTTTCGAATTCACATAATGTTTCTGTTTCTTGCAACATATGTGTGAATATGACCCTCTGCTCACCATTTTCCACCCTAGAGCTCAACTGCTGAGGATGAATAGGAGATGGAGACATCCCCTGTGTACAGACCACTTGTGGACCTGGCGACTATGGAGGACAGGCACATAATCCTTACCTACAGACTTGGGGGCATATTTATACTCCGTTTGCGCCGGCATTGCGTCGTTTTTTTTTACGCAATTCCGAAGCAAAACTAACTCCATATTTATACTTTGGCGTTAGACGCGTCTAGCGCCAAAGTCCATGGAGTTTGCGTCATTGTTTAGCTTGGACACCTACTTTGCGTTAATTATATGCAAGGTAGGTGTTCCCGTCTAAAAAATCGACTCCGAGGCATGTGCGTCGGATTTATACTCCCGGGCAAAATTCACGCCCGGGAGTGGGCGGGTCAAAAAAAATGACATACAGCCGCTTTTGCGCCGTTTTTTAGCACCTGCAAAAGGCAGGCGTTAAGGGACCTGTGGGCTCTGACGGAGCCCAGAGGTGCCCTCCCATGCCCCCAGGGACACCCCCTGTCACCCTTGCCCACCCCAGGAGGACATCCAAGGCTGGAGGGACCCATCCCAGGGACATTAAGGTAAGTTCAGGTAAGTGTTTTTTTTAAAAAAAAATTGTGGCATAGGGGGGCCTGATTTGTGCCCCCCTACATGCCACTATGTCCAATGACCATGCCCAGGGGACAGAAGTCCCCTGGGCATGGCCATTGGGCAAGGGGGCATGACTCCTGTCTTTGCTAAGACAGGAGTCATTTCTATGGGGGTTGGGAGTGAAAAAAAAATGGCGCAAATCGGGTTGAGGCGAAAAAATTGCCTCAACCTGACTTGCCCCATTTCTTGACGCCCAAGCCCCATATCCCCCTACGCCGGCGCTGCCTGGTGTACATCGTTTTTTTTAACGCACACCAGACGGCGCCGGCGGCTAACGCCGGCTAACGTCATTCAATAAATACAGCGCCCGCATGGCGCTTCAGAATGGCTTTAGCCGGCGCTAATTTTTTTGACGCAAAACTGCGTTAGCGCAGTTTTGTGTCAAAAAGTATAAATATGGGCCTTGATCGGGCCACAATCCAGAACTCTGGGCCTAATTGGGGCCAGACCTGATTTCAGCTATTCACCAGCCCGCGGGTATCCCCCCTCTAGTTCAGGTCCTGTCAGTGCTCCATTTCATGGCAAGTGGTTCCTTCCAAACAACAGTGGCCATGGCATCAGGGATGTCTCAGCCAATGTTCTCCAACGTGTTGACCAGAGTGTTGTCTGCCCTTCTGAAACACATGTGCAGCTACATCGTATCCCCCCAGGTGGAGGATTTGGCCACAGTGAAAGCTGACTTTTATGCACTGGGACATACCACCAACATCATTGGTGTCACTGATGGGACACATGTAGCATTTGTCCCCCTCAGGGGAAATTAACAAGTGTTCAGAAATAGAAAAAGCTATCATTCTCTCAATGTACACATGTTGTGTTTGGCGGACCAGTACATCTCCCATGTGAATGTCAAGTATCCTGGCTCTGTGCATGACGTCTTTATCTTGAGGAATAGCAGCATCCCATATGTGATGGCTCAACTCCAGAGGCACCGGGTGTGGCTAGTAGGTAAGCCCAATGTCCCCACCCAGTACATGTTGGTGTATGGGTATGGGGTTGTCCCTAAGGGTGAGTGTGTGGCTAACAGGTATCCCTCGATATTTGCAGGTGACTCTGGTTACCCCACCTCTCATAGCTACTGACCCCTGTGAGGAATGCCAGGACAAGGGCAGAGGAGCGTTACAATGAGGCACATGGGCAAACAAGGAGGATAATTGAGAGAACCTTCGGCCTCCTGAATGCCAGGTTCAGATGCCTCCATCTGACTGGTGGATCCCTGTACTACTCACCCAAGAAGGTGTGCCAGATCATTGTTGCATGTTGCATGTTGCACAACCTGACCTTGAGACGCCAGGTGCCTTTTCTGCAGAAGGATGAGCCTGGAGACAGTTTTGTGGCAGCGGTGGAGCCTGTGGGCAGTGAGTAAGAGGAGGCAGAGGATGAAGATGTGGACAACAGAAGTTCTCTCATAGGGCAGTACTTCCAGTGAAACACAGTTAAGACACTGTAACTTCATTTTACATTGCTATTTTGTGTTGGCCATTGGACATGGCAGCATGAGTTCCATATGTCTATGGCCACTTACTGTACCATTTGGCATCTCTATTTTCAGATCTCTGTGCCCCACTCTTGCTCCTTCTGCGTTTACTGCTGCCCACTACAGGTCATACCATTAAATATATGTAACTGTACATATGAATTGCAAATGTTTACAGATTGTTGAACTAATACATATTTCAATCAATTGACAGATTCCAGACTTGTATTTGTTCTAAGGGTGTTTATTTAAGTGCTAAGAGGTTGAGGGGGATGTGCAATTGGTTGGGATGATGGCTGAGGAATGTCCAGTTAGAGTCCACTCTCTTTGTATCACAGGTGCATTGTCCAACTGCACATAGGAAGGGGGAGCAATGGTCGTTCATGGTGGAGAGGGTAACAGAGTGGGACACAAGGGTGACAATCAAGAGAGTCTTATTTCCTGGCGGGGTCTTGGCAATGTGCTCTGACTTCTGCCTGGATCGCAGGGACCATTTGCAGGGTGGTTCTCCTTCTGCAGGGGGTGGGGTGCTGGTGGCCTGTTGGTCCTGTGGCGGGGCCTCCTGTCTACTTGCACCGGCAGAGGTGAAGGGCTGTTCTTCAGTGTGGCTAGTGTCAGGGGCCCGTTGGTGTGTCACTGCCTCCCTCATGGTGTTGGCCATGTCAGCCAGCAGTCCTGCAATGGTGACCAGGATGGTGTGAATATGTTTGAGGTCCGCACTGATCCCCAGGTACTGTCCCCCCTGCATCCACTGGATCTCCTGCAACTTGGCCAGTATCGGGGCCAAGGTCTCCTGGGAATGGTGGTATGCTCCCAGGTTCCCTGCAAGTGCCTCATGGAGAGTGGGTACACTGAGCCTGTCCTCCCCCTGTCACACAGCAGTCCTTCCAGCTTCCCTGTTGTCTTGTGCCTGTGTCCCATGAACCGTGTGCCCACTGCCACTGACCCCAGGTCCCTGATTGTCTTGGGTTTGTGGGGTTGCCTGGGGTCCCTGTAGTGGTGGACACACTGCTGTTTGACATGTCCTGGGAACAGAGGTATGGGCCTGCTGGGTTGGTGCTGTGCTGGTGTTTCCTGAGGGGGAGGGTATGAGGTGGTATGGTACTGAGGCAGGGTAACTGACTGTCCCGAGGTCCCTGACGGGCCAGGTTGGTCATCATGATCCAGGCATGCAGAGCTGCTGTCATCACTATGGGCCTCTTCTGTGGGGGGGACTGAATGTTGGTGACACCTCCTCTCCGGTGACGTTGAGTGGGGGTTGTTGGAAAATGGGTTATTGGTAAGGGCAGGTAAGTACCTATACTTAGCAATAGGCCACTAACCTCCACTTAGGTCTAGTTAGGTCTCAGTAAATTAAACCCAGCTCAACCCTTGGTAGCTTGGCAACGAACGACAAGGCTTAACTTAGGAGACAGAGTATAAAGCATTCAAATATCACAAAACAGTGATTAAATAAAACACAGGAAACAGTTTAAAAATCCAAAACCAATTTATAAAAATAGATTACATTTTTATCTTTAAAAAGACACAAAAACGAGTAAAATTGGATAAGGGGAACAGGAGAAATAAATTTTTAACGAATTATTGTTTTCTAGCGCCAAGAAACAAAAAGCGCCAATCTGGTCATCTGGTCGCACCTCGACCGGGGCAAAGTGAAAGTTTAAGGCCGACCGTGATGGAGCCCGGCTCGGCTACAGCCCGCAGGAGGCCTCGGTCAAAAGTTTACCTTTGGACTTCTGAAGATTTTCTTCGGCGGTAGAACCTGCCAGTCCAATCCGACCTCCTGGAACTCTTCTCCGGATACGCATCGCGGGAGCCCTCGGTAGAGATTTTTACCTTCGGATATAGTCGTTTTTTCGAGGTGAAAATCCTTCGACCGGTGCAAACCTGGATCTTGATCCGACGTCCTTGGAGCCCTCCTCGGATACGCTGGCTGGGAGGTCCCGGTCAACTTCCTACATTCGGACTTAGGCCCTCATTATGACCTTGGCGGGAGGCTACAGCTGTCCGCCTAGATCTGACCGCCGGGCGGCCGCCTATGCAGCAGCAACCCCGCCGCAGTCATTATGAGATCCCCGCTGGGCCGGCGGGGATCTCGGCCGCAGCATAGGAGCCGGCTCCAAATGGAGCCGGCTGGGTTGCGGCCGTGTGACGGGTGAAGTTGCACCCGTCGCGCTTTTCACTGTCTGCATAGCAGACAGTGAAAAGCTGCATGGGGCCCTGTCAGGGGCCCCGCAACTCCCCGTACTGCCAGCCTTTTCCTGGCGGGTCAAACCGCCAGGAAAAGGCTGGTGGTCGGGGACTCGTAATCCCCTAGGAAGCGCTGCAAGCAGAGCTGCCCTGGCGGATTATCACCGCCGGCGCAAATTTGGCGGCCCCGTCAGTGCGACTATGGTGCTACCGCCGCGATCGTAATCCCCTCTGAAGCACCGCCAGCCTGTTGGCGGTGCTTCAGCCAAAACAACCCTGGCGCTCTTGGACCGCCAGGGTTGTAATGATGGCATTGGTCTCTTTTTTGGAGATTTTCTTCACCGTGACGGACCTGCAAGTCAGGCCGGGTCGCAGTTGAGTCAAGCCGGCTCGAGTTGCTGCGGCGGGTCGGTCCCTCTATGGAGCTTTTTTTCAAAAGTTCTCCAAACTTCTGGATTTTCTTCCAGATGCTTCTTTATGGTTCTTTTGGGGTCTGGGATGATCCTTGGGGGTATGGATTATAACTCCCAAAATGCATCTGGTGCAAACTCCTTTTTGGCCACTAGACAGTGGTCAGCTGGTTGATTTATTCAGGAGTTGGTGCAAGGGACTCTGGTTAGCAATTTTTCACCTGTAGCAAACAGGGCCACCCTCCTTGAACTAGTTGAAGCCAGACAAAGTCCTTCTTGTGGTGAAGCCCAAGTGTGCAGCTGGTGCAGTCCTTCAGAGTGCAGGGTCCAGGTGCAGGCCAGGGGTCCAGCAGGGCAGTCCTTCTTTTTCTGTAGTTCTTCCTGGTAGGGATCTGGTAGGGAACTGAGGTGTGGATGCACGTCTGCCAGTTTTATCCTTGCTCCTGGGTGAAAAACAGGGGGGTCCTGGTTCTCCAATAAGGTGCAGGGTCCTTCCCCCTGTGATGACCACTTCCTGGGAAGTGTGGCAAAAATGAATCCCAGGAGGCAACATTCCTCAAAAATACATCATTGCTGAAATTGAATTTTGGAGGTTACATCTGGCTGAGCCCACCGAGTGGTGTGGCTAAAAATCCTAAATACACTCCTCTCCTGCCCTCTCCTAATCTACTCAAGGGGGCACCTAACTGTCTGGGTTTGCAGGATTTGGGGGTGTTGCTGGGCTGCTCCAAATGTCCTTCTCTGCCTTTGAAGACCAATTTGACAGCCCTCCCCCTCCTGCCTCACCAGCTGCTGAGGGGAGATCTCCACCCACAGGCACATCTCTTTGTGTGAAGCCAGGCCACTTCACACCCCATCAAGGCAGCCTGGCCAATCAGAGCACAGCAGCAAAAACACTGCAGGGCTGAAGTTGGCAACTTTTTAGGTAAAGTTTAAAACTCTTCACCTGAACAACTTATATTAAATCCAACAACTGGAAGTTGTGGGATTTATTATAACAATTAATTTGATACCACGCGTTTGTTATCTGTTACTTAAGGGGACTTTTAAAATTAAAATAAAGTCTCCCTATTCTAGCCTATGGAGGCCATTCACTACAATGAGGGAAAACGAATTTGGCTGTTTTTACCTCACCAGGGCTTATACAACTATTTTTATAAGGTCCCTGCCTAAAGGTACATGGCACCCAGCCCTAGGGACACATAGGGCACACCTTAGGGGTGACGTCTATGTAAAAATAAGGTAGTTTAAGACTTTGGAACAACTTTTAATTTCAAAGTCGAATTTGCATATAACTTTAATTTAAAAGCAGCCAGCAAGACATGCCTGCCTTTAAATTGACACTGGGTACCTCAGCAGTGCACCTATGGGTGCACTACCTGTGCTGGGGTCCCTAAACCTACATGCCCTACTATATACTAGGGACTTATAGGTAGGTTGACTTAGCCAATTATAATTAGCCTAATTTGCATACTGATTTTACACAGAGCACAGGCCCTGGGACTTGTTAGCAGTACCCAGGGCACCATCAGAGTCAGGAAAACACCAGCAAAAAGTGGAAAATGGGGGCAAAACGTTAGGGGGCCTCTGCAATCAGCTCTGTTCTCTCACAGTGGTCCTGTGGGGATGTAAATGCAGTGTTATTGTATCTGCGTGTGCCAACTTGTGCATGGGTGTGTTTCCCTGTATGGTTGTGATTGTCCTGTCAGCTTTGTCTTGTGTGAGTGGTGATTTTGTGGGCTAGGTGATTCTCTCTAATGGGCATGCTTTAGTGATGGGTGTCGATGCAGGTCTGTGATAGGTGTCCATGCATTTTTGTTGCATGCAGGCCTTGGTATTGGGAAGGGTGGGTTATGATAGTGGGGTATATGTGAGGTGGTGGAGTGATGGGGGTGAGGGTAGGAGTAGGAGTTTGTGATGGCATGCAGGTAGGGTGTGGGATATAGTAGTAAATACTTGACTTACCAGAGTCCAGTCCTCCTACTACTCCTGCGAGGCTCTCAGGATGCATGATCGCCAAAACTTGCTACTCCCATGTTGTTAGTTGTGGGGGATGAGGTGGGGGTCCACCGCCAGTCCTCTGTACAGCTACCTGGTGTCTTGCAACCACGGAACGCACCTTCCCCCGTAGGTCATTCCACCTTTTCCTGATGTCATCCCTTATTCTGGGTTGCTGTTTCACGGCGTTGACCCTGTCCACGACTCTCCACCATAGCTCCATCTTTCTTGCAATGGACATCTGCTGCACCTGTTATCCAAATGGCTGTGGCTATACCCGGATGATTTCCTGCACCATGACCCTTAGCTCCTCCTCTGAAAACTTGTGGTGTCTTTGGGGTGTTCCTGGCTTCTCTCTCTCTCTCTCTCTCTCTCTGTTAGCAATCTTTTTTTTCATTGAAAGGGTTGTGCATAATGTGGGTGTGTGTTTTATAGTGGTGTGGGTGTGTGTGTGTGATGTGTGTATGTGTGTCAGGTGTGTATAGTTTGAATTGTCCAATGTGATGTAATTTTGTAAGTGTGTGTGTATTTTGAACGTGGCAGTGTGTACCGCCTATGGTTTACTGCGGTTGAAAGACCGCCGCAGTGATTAATGGGTCCTGATACTGTGGACGTATTTCTGTTGGTGTAAAGGTGTGGGTTTTGGTACCGCCAGTTTACCGCTGACCTTTGGGCTGGTGGACTTGTGTGGGTGTCTAAATAGTGGCGGATTTCTATGTGTGGGTCATAATACACATAGCGGTATAGCACCGCGGTCACAGTCTGTTGGCGGCCATCAGCACGGCGGTAGGTGGCATTTACCGTCAATGTTGTAATGAGGGCCAAAATGTCAACAGTGACAAGCAAAACAGGCCACAGACAGGCTGAATGGAAAGGCAATTTGGTGTTACACTTTGTATATTTTTAGATCCATAAAAAAAAGCGTATGGTCAAATTAACAAGAAGTCTCCGATGTTGTCAATGGAGACTGAGACCAAAAAGGATTCAACTTTGGGAGGTGACAGGGGAACCAAAGGATTAGCAGAGCGATTTACAGAGCAGAGGTGTGCAAGATCCCAAAACGCAGAATGTCCTGTGGTGGTGGCACAGTCCATTGTGCTAGATATCATTGGAGGCAGGAAATCCACAAGCAGGGGTTCAGTCTCAAGGGGGAATGATCCATCATCAAGATAATAAGGAAACAGATCCTTGTCCACAGGAGACACAGGCTGTAAGGCAAGGCACACCATTGGTACGCATTCAGAGGTATACCAAATGCAGTGGAAAACCACACAGACTAGGATTGGTCTGAATGTTAATGACCAAACATGCTACAGCTCTTCCAGAAGGGCTATTCTAAAGTAGTGCATTATGTGATCACGACACAGCTGTGTTGATGGTATCTCCATTACTTTGCTGAAATAGGATAGCCACTCTGTAGCAAAAATAATAGCAGCAAAATCCCACCAATGAAGGCCAAAGCAATGGGGAATCTGCCAACAACGCTCAAAATTTTGTTTGCAGGGCTGAAAGTATCACTCCAAACACAGTCTGGAAGGTACTGACAAATCCAAAACCAACAGCCTATAAAAAAAGTGCACAATCCATTCTGTGCTGGAGGTGTTGAACATTCTGCTGACCAATTCTCCTAAATGCTTGGGGAAGTTGGTATTCAATAGGGACTCCATCTCAGCTGATTACCTCCTTATCTGTAGATTACATGTCCCGCTTACTGATGTCACAGTTAGTTGTTTTTGGAACAATAGCACCTTTAGTCTGCTCAGCTTGTTAAAATGGACATTTGAAGTAGCAATGTGAGGCCACAATTATGCTACTCTTATCTCTTGTGTAGGGGAAATAAAACATGACTGCAACAAGTTACAATTTGAAAAAACAAAATCACATAAGGAATTCCAGGCTTCATGCTACAGCAGCTTTCATCATTCAGAACCAAATAAATTGCATTTGAAAGTATATGAAATATTGGAGGAATCTAATGGACAGAAATTCCCTCCAGATGGCATACCAAGTTGGTGGCTGCTGCATTGCAAAGGCTGTGCAAAGACACCTGCTTACAAATCATAGAATGACTAACAGTAGTCTCACATTCACTTCTGCTAAGTCCTCTGTTTTACGGTTCAAACACTTGTAATCAAAAGGCAACTCCCAAACTTCATGTGTGTGACTGTCTTCTAGCCGCTCGTAACTGCCTACAGCAAAAATATGTTTCAAACACATTGTGAAACAAAAGGTGGAAATTGGTAGATTTATAACCCCATGTTTAAACCACACTACTGAGGGGATTTCTGCCACAGTAAAAGGCAACTTTTGTATGTTTTCAGTGTTAAGCATGGAGTAACTAGATTCTTTCTCAGCCATTGACTGCTGATGTCCAGATAGACTAGAAGCAGCAAACAAGTCACTACTATTCAAGTGTTTCCAAGACACTCTGCCATTTTCAGGACTTGCAGTGTCCAACATAACAGCATGATGGAGTGCAGTTGACTTCAATCGCAGATGACACATTGTTACTTAAGGTATATATTCTGTTGGACAAAGTGTTCATGCCATTATTGACAACAGCTAAAACCTTTTCAATATTTTCCTTATCTATCTGTCTTCAACATTCAGCACATTCCATCTGAGAAGGCTTCCAAATCCTATTATATACGGCATGCAGGAAACCGTTTTGAGTGTGGCTTTCTAGGGCCTACCAAGAAGTCTTGTAGGTTGATTTCCTTGGAAAGGAGACTAAGATGTTGTTTCACAGCTGCTAAGTTGGAATAATGTAAACACGTTTGGCACAGTTTACCCACACTGTCTGTAGTAACTGTTAGAAATGGGGTCTTTGGTTGGCAGCCAGATTACCCCCTGTCCAAGCAAGGACCCTCACTCTAGTCAGGATGAGTTGCACACAATCCAAATTATCCTGTAACGTAAACACTTTTGGCACAGTTTACCCACAGTGTATGTAGTAACAATACAAATGTTTTCCCCGCAGGCATAGCAAGGGTCCAGAAGGCTTGCTTTAATAACCCCTGAGGAATGACAAAATGTGCTTGGCAACCGTTTGTGTCCTTTGGCCTCAATAACCGCCCACTGAAACTTGAGACTGAGGATTAAAGGTACAATGCTGAATCCAAGCTGTTGGCTGATCTTCAGTGATATTTTAAAGTGTTTGCCAATTTTGAAATTTAGCTGGTGTGGTGATGCTGGGCACATTTATTTCCTTTATTTTTGCTAACGCTACTCATGACGTTTGTTGGACTGCTTCATAAAAAAATATAATTTGCAAGGGAATAAGGCATGCTCTAAACAAATCTTCCCTACCAGGTATCTGACAATTATACACGTTCCACATTTGTTCTTTCAAAACTCGTAGCCTTCAATAGCAAGCCAGGTAACAAAAGAGTCTGAACAAATCAGTTTTGTATCTGTTAGCAATATTTTCCTCATTCTAGAAAGTGGTAAATTGAGATAATATGACTCAGGTTTTCTATTGTCATGCCCAGTAAAACATGCAAACTTTTTTACATATGTCTTGGAGCTGCCCACAGCTGGAGACAGACAATGTTCCCACTGTGTATAATTGAAAACTGATCTGAGTCTACTGGTTCGGTGCAGAAAGTATTGTTGCCAATCATTGTAACAGAACATTTCCCCATAATTTGCTATGCTCCTATACACATCTTCACTTTCAAAAACAGTGTAGTAGGCTAGCTCAACAAGCATAAAATCAACCATCTTAACACCCGTCATTGGAAACAAAACCAGTGATATTTTAAACACATATGGAATTTGAATTACCTCAGTAGGGCTTTATATGTCAAAAGGCACTTTATCCCAAACAATCCCATCAGTAGTCAGAACTGCTGAAATTTTCTCAAAGGACAAGTCTCTTTGAATTTTATGAGAAGATAACTAAGGTGTTCAAACCTCATTCATCAGCTCAACTGCAGGACGTTCAGGAAGGTAATGTCTATTTATCAAGAGAAAGAAATAGTGAGAAAACCAATCCATAGCAGAAAAGCAAGCAATGTTAACAGTATCCAGAGATAATATAATGTGTAAAGAAAATGGTTATTTGTAATCTATATAGACAGCTTATGTCTCCTTGATGCAGTTTCTGTTGTAGAATCAGAAGAATCAGAAGAAAAGTCATGAATGTTGACAAAGTAACCAGAAGCAGTTTTTGCAAATACAGGAGCGGGTGCAGAGCTGGTGGATAGATCTCACGCTAAGTAGGTTTCACACTAGATGATGGCGTCTGTCTGTGTGGAATAGGAGTTGTATAATTCCACATCTCTGACTTCGATGGAGTGATGACTGGAATCAGCAAAAGCTAGTTTTCCACCATTCCCATGCTCGAGGAGGCAGCTATTTCATTATTGTACCAATTGGTGCTTGCAGGAATTTTGTTTACTTTCTGTTGGGTAGTGAGAGAGGAGTGGGTACTACCCAAGGGAACTCTTGGTGTAATGTGCAGGATGGGCAACATGGTGCAATATAACATTGTCAATAGAGACAAATCTGTTTTGTTTAGAACCAGGCGGCTGTGATAGGATAACACATCTGGTACAGTGTATTCCCAGGACTTGAACCGGTGCTCTGTAGAATGGGCCAAATTCCTTCTTCACAGCAATTGTTTCACACCCTAGATCCCCAACTTTAGGAGTCCAGCCAGTAAATGTTGTTGCCAAATCCCTTATTCCTAATGTGGCAGTACAGGTCAATAAATTGTCATCACGGGATTACATTCATTCATGTAAAATTATGTATCTGCCCCCATCACTCCAGGTCCATCAAGATCTGGGACCTATTTAGTATCCAAAACAACACCTCATAAGGGGTGCGACCTTCTGAGAACCTTCTAGGCAGATTATTTAATGTTCTCTGGACCCCATATAAGTGATATAACTATGACCTGAACCTAATATTCTTGCTGTTAAGGTTTGCTTCTTGTCTCAATTCTTCTTCTCCACATCCAAATTACTCTCGAGATAGTATGGGGAAGAGTAATAGAATTCGATACTCATTCTCCTCATAGTGTCCCTGAATGCCCTAGAGGCAAAAGCAGGGCCCCTATGCAAGTGGGATACTGCAAACGTACTAATGAAGACATGCAAATCTTTTAAAACAGTTCAAGCATCAGCCGACCGTTGCGGTCATACCCACAGAACTCTAGAACAGGAATAAACAGTGATTAAGATGTATGTATATGCAACATCAGGTTGTAAGGGACCACATTGTAGTGGTCTATTTGGTACTAAGACTCATGTCTGAGGTGAAAGCTTAATGTTGGAACCGTTTATTTGTTGGCAAATCTCACAGCAAAGGACATTATTCTTGGTCTGTTTCAATAGACCTGGCCACCAAAAGTGTTTCTGTAGAAGAGAAATGATGCATGCCAGCCCTGCATGAGCAGAAGTGATACCCTCATGCACTGATTTGACAAGATCTGGTCTGTGATCTTCATTGGGGATCACAAGATTTCCCACCCATGGAATGGTTGCGAATGCAAAATTCTGAACACTAACACACTATGGGGGTCATTCTGACTCCCGCCGGCCGCGGTAACCGCGGTGCCGGCGGGAACCGCCAGAATACCGCTGCGCGATCAGAAGACCGCCGCGGTTATTCTGTGTTTTCCGCTGGGCTGGCGGGCAACCGCCAGAAGGCCACCCGCCAGCCCAGTGGGAAACCCCTTCCCACGAGGAAGCCGGCTCCGAATGGAGCCGGCGGAGTGGGAAGGGTGCGACGGGTGCAGTAGCACCCATCGCGATTTTCAGTGTCTGCATGGCAGACACTGACAATCTTTGTGGGGCCCTCTTACGGGGGCCCCTGCAGTGCCCATGCCATTGGCATGGGCACTGGAGGGGCCCCCAGGGGCCCCACGACACCCCTCACCGCCATCCTGTTTCTGGCGGTCAAAACCGCCAGGAACAGGATGGCGGTGAGGGTGTCGGAATCCCATGGCGGCGCAGCAAGCTGCGCCGCCATGGAGGATTCCACAGGGCAGCAGAAAACCGGCGGGAGACCGCCGGTTTTCCGTCTCTGACCGCAGCCATACCGCCGCGGTCAGAATGCCCTTGGGAGCGCCAGGGTCAGAATGACCGCCTATGTGTATTTTGCCAGGTATACCTTTGGCAAAGGCTTGCCATCAGCTAAAGTTTTCACAGCAGTTATTGTCTCAGTATCCAACCTTGTATGAGAAAGTGTCACTGCAGCAACGGAAGCCGTAGCTACTGCATATCTGACAGCTTCATCTGCCAAAGTATTCACTACAAAGTGTACTTTTATACCTGGGTGACCCAATGTATGTACTACATGAGCATTGGGTAATCTGTCCTTAACATCAGCTACGCTCCCCCACAGCACTTTGCTGGTCATTTCGAGTTTGGCGTAACTGCACTGAGGTGGTGGTGAGACCGCCACCAGGGTGGAGGTGCTGACCGCTACATAATGAGTAAGGTGGTAAACCCATTGCAACACAGACAACTTACCACCAATACCGGCACCACCGATGAGCATCAGCCGGCCGCAGTAGCAAACTTCAGGCTGGCGGGAAGCAATGTCCTGCCCACCATATAACATGTCACCCGACTGCCAGAATATCTGGGGTGGGCTAACCACAATGAAAATCTTGTCAGAAACAGAAAGTACTAAAGGAGACACTCACCTCCAGGTACACAGATGCATCTGCGGTCACCATGGCAAACAAACTGCAAGTCCTCCCAGCGTTGTATCTTGCGATACACCTTCAGGGACAACGACAAGGATGAAGAGGACAACCATAAGTACGCCTAGCACATAGTGGAGGAAATGGCAGTGATACACACCCACACATAACACACACACTCTGCACGGACAGCAAAGGCCACACACCAATGCATCTAAATGTATCGTACCAGCACACACATACACATACACACACACACAAAATACTTAAAAAACAAGTATCCAATACATACACAAAGCCAAGCAGACATGTGCCAAACACACAGCACAACACACATCACCAACATAGTCATGCCTATCCATAAACAACACCCAATAATCACACAATGGCAACTAGACCACAAACACTTCAACACAGTCATAAACAGGCACATTGTGAAACGCCATACATCCACACACACACAAAAGACTGTATGTATCAATGACACATAATCAATAGCAGTGAACACACACCCATCAATAACATCATGTACAACCAACATACAAAGATATCCACAGATGCATCACCATACACATGGACCCATACAACACCCCATACAATCCAACAAGCAAGCAGTCAGACACATAACAACATGCACTTGGCACAACCCATCTACCCAGCGCATGCAACAACACAGACACACTCCATACACAGACCTCACACACCATTGCACACAGATGTCACACCACAATGCAAAAGGAAACCAGGACAAGCATCTCATCTTGCCAACCACAGCAATGTGGGCAGATGTAATATGAAAATAACATTAAATATGAACTACATACAAGGGTGCCAATTGGCAAGTCCAACATGCAGAACTGCTCGACACATAGCCCACATATCATGGCCCCCAACTTGACTTCTGACAGCAAATAGGCCTCCACATCATAGGGGCATCAATTGGACATGCAGGCACCTCAGGTCTTTGGGGTGGTGGCTTGGATTTGGAAGGGGGTGTCTCTATTTGGGCTTAGGAGAGGGGACTTTGGGTTTGGGAGGTATGGACTTTTTGCTGGGTGGAGGAGCAGGGGAAACCCCAGAGGGGGTACTAGAGGAATGGGAGGAGGAAAGGCCTGGGAGGGGCAGGGGGACATGACATTTAAGGGCAACACTGGGTGTGATAGTAGTAGGGAAGTGGTCAAGGGCAGCAGGGTAGACTTTTTTAGGTACACAGGCGAGGTCACATGAATGAGGGATGGGAGTGGCGGTAGAGGGAGTGCCAGTGTGATATGTTGGTATACTGTACATGGATGTTGGTGTGTGCAATGTGTACATGTGTGTGGTGGTTGTATGTTGGGTGGGTAAGTGGGTGTGTGTGTGTGTGTATATTGGGAGGAGGGGGTAGAGATGCAGCGAGAGGGAATGGAAGATGTGTGAGTGAAAGTGAGTGAATGTTGGGGTGGTGTGTGCAAGTGAGGTGGATGTGCTTCAGGCAGCAGAGAAGGTGATTGTGCTGAGTGTGGATGTGGTGTGTGGGGTGGGTGTCTGTAAGTCTACTGTTGTGGTGATTGAGGGTATGACAGGAAAACTAGCAGGACCAGTTTGTGATGATGCAGTGCTGGCAGGTGTGAGTGGTGATGTGGCTGGGAAGTGTCTGTTGCTGTGTATGCAGATGTGTTTTGTGTGTGTGCATGCCTGTGGGTTTGTTTGAGATGCTTTTGTCTGTCTTCGCGCACCTTGTCTGTTGTAGTGGGTGTATGCTTGTCTGTAGGTATGCCCTGGATGGGTGAAGGGAGAGGGATTGAGATTGGGAGCAGGTAGCTGGAGGGGGTACAGAAGATGAATGGACACTGGCTGTCATCAACAAGGAGGCCAGAGCCTGATACAGTCTCTGTAGGCCAGACAAGGCACTGTTAATGCCTTTCAGTTAGGCACTGGACTGCTGCATCTGGGATGCCAGTCCTTGGATGGCATTCATGATGGTTGTCTGCCCCTCGGAGATGGACCACAGGAGGTCAATAGTCTCCTCAATGAGGGCAGCAAGGCTGACTGAGGCACAGGCAACAGGTGCCTACAGCAAAGGAGATGACCATCCTCCTGGGTGACTGGGCACGGCCAACTGGGTGGGGAGCTACAGGGAAGGCGGTGCTGTTAAAGGGGGTGACAGACAAGGATGGTGCTGTGGTGGTCCCAGATGGGTCCATCACCTCCAGGGAGCCGCCATCGGAGGAGGAATCTGAATCAGATGTTGTGGTAGCTCCAGTCTCCCCTGTGGTGCTCCCCTCGCCCTCCATCCCACAAGTCACCTTGGCTTCGCTGGCACCAGCCTCCTGGGTCTCTTGGGCTGCTGCATCCCCACTTGCTGGTGCCCTTCCTCCCTACGCCAGGTGATACACACATAGACAGAGGTGGACAGATAAGGAGGGTGGGAGCAAAAGAATGGGAGGAAATGGTAAAACCACACACATCCACTTCACATGCAAACTATACACACATTTGCCCCTGTCGGGAAAAAAAAAGCCCATTTTGCAGTCTTGAACAATAGAGTCCTGCAAGCCATATCCAAACTTATCACCAACTACCTCATCTCTGCTGCCTAGAAACCTGATTGAAAAATTATACATGCCTGTCAACTGGCTAATTGACTAATCCAACAATTTATTCCACTAACATACCCAACTACATGTCAGTCATGAAAGAATTAAACAAATCTGACCTCAGAGGAAATGTGCATATAAACTAAATGACAGGTATTGTCTCATTCTCCTAATTAGACTACTGGATTTGGGAGGCAGAATCACTTGTACTGCAAGGGACTGAGGGGGTTATTACAACTTTGGAGGAGGTGTTAATCCGTCCCAAAAGTGACGGATATACCACCAGCCGTATTACGAGTTCCATAGGATATAATGGACTCGTAATACAGCTGGTGGTATATCCGTCACTTTACCGTCACTTTTGGGACGGATTAACACCTCCTCCAAAGTTGTAATAACCCCCTGAGTCTCTACCCACACATGGTAATACCTGTCGGCCTAATCCAGGGAATCTTCCTGCTAGCTAGCAGTGCCTCATCTCCACCCAACAGCAGGGATGATTGGGCAACCGGGCACATGACACGAATGACTCCTCAGGGAAATTGTGGTCAATCAAATCTCATCTGTTTCTCTCATTTACATTAGTCCTACATATGCAAGGACAATCAGGGGCAGAGTAAGGTTCAATAAGGTTTTATTGAAGCAACTGCATCTTAGATAAAAAACTAGGAAAATGAAGCATGACAGGATTAAAATTGTGACAAGGAAAGTAAAGCACAACAAAACTCTACCATGTTGTCACCATAGTTTTTAAGAATAGTTCCTACCTAGGCTATATAATGGCAGAGCATGTTAAGCTCTAATTCTGCCCTCCAGGTTTCCCTGGGAAGATATCATCCCTCATACCTGACTCGTGGTCATCTGGCTGGAATTTCCCTCTACTGTACATGGGTCAAAGTAGTGTTTTTATAATAAAACAGCTGATGTAGTGAATCCTAGTTCGTTTTTAATATGATAGCCTCTGGCTTGCAGACTCGTGCCCTCGTCACCTAGTGACTTTTAACCTACTTAGCTTGCTCTGTCTTAGCCTATTTAACCCCTTCCCCGCCACGGACGTAATGGCCCGTGTGGCGCCATGGACGTAACCATTACGTCCTGAATGCTGCCCTCGGGAGAAGCGCTAGCGCTCCTCCCGAGGGCCGCCCCCCCACCCCCCTAGGTCAGGGCTGACAGGGGAATCCCTTCCCCTTCAACCCCCGACCCCCCCCCACCCCCCCTGTGACGTCAGCGCGCGCTGACAATCACACAACCTCCCCCATCGCGCTGGAAGCAGAGCTTCCAGCGCGATCGAAAGAGAAATGCTCAGCATTTCTCTTTCGATCACGTGGGGGAGGCCCGGAGGGGCTTCAAAGGGAAGGAAATGTATTTCCTTCCCTTTGAAGTCTCTCCGAGGGTTTCAAAAGCCGGATTGCTTGCAATCCGGCTTTTGAAACCCCACTAGACACCAGGGATTTTTTTTTTCTTCTATGAAATTGACAGAAGGGAGCGACCCCTTGGGCAAGGGTCACTCCCAGGGGGTCATTTTTTTTTAAGGCCTTTTCTGCCCATCCAGGGGGCAGATCGGCCTATTATGAGGCCGATCTGCCCCCAGTGGGGGCAGAAACCTCTAGACACCAGGGATACTTTTTTTTTTTTTTTTTTTTTATTTGTTTTCTTTTGTTTTTTAGGTGTGGGATGCGACCCCTTAGGCAAGGGTCGCTCCCATAGGGGGAAATTATATTTAGGCCATTTCTGCCCCCTTTGGGGGCAGATTGGCTTATTTTTATGAGGCCAATCTGCCCCCAAGGGGGGCAGAAACCACTAGACACCAGGGAGTTTTTTTTGTTTGTTTGTTTTTCACGTAAGGGGAGCGACCCCTTAGGCAAGGGTCGTTCCCTTGGGGGGCAAATTTAGTTTAGGCCATTTCTGCCCGCTTTGGGGGCAGATCGGCCGATTTTAGGTCAATCTGCCTATTTTTATTAGGCCGATCTGTCCCCACCAGGGATTTTTGTTGTTGTTGTGTTTTACAGATGGGGAGCGTCCCCTTAGGCAAGGGTCGCTCCCCTGGAGGGGCAAATTGTATTTAGGCCATTTCTGCCCGCTTTGGGGGCAGATCGGCCGATTTTAGGTCAATCTGCCCCCAAGGGGGGCAGAAACCACTAGGCACCAGGGATCTTTTTTTTGCGCCGTCACGCAAGGGGAGCGACCTTGTAGGCAAGGTTCGCTCCCCGGGGGAGGGTGAGGGGGGCAAATTTATTTTAGGCCATTTCTGCCCCCCCTGGGGGCAGATCGGCCTATTAGTATTAGGCCGATCTGCCCACAGGGGGGGCAGAAACCTCTAGGCGCCTGGGCAAATAGTTTTTTTGTGTTTTTTTTTGTTTGTTTGTTTTTTTAGAGATGGGGAGAGACGCATTAGGCAAGGGTCGCTCCCAAGGGGGGCAAATTGTATTTAGACCATTTCTGGCCCCCTTGGAGGCAGATTGGTCGATCGTAGGTCAATCTGCCCCCAAGGGGGGCAGAAACCACTAGGCACCAGGGATCTTTTTTTTGCGCGGTCACGCAAGGGGAGCGACCTTGCAGGCAAGGGTCGCTCCCCGGGGGGGTTGGGGGGGCAAATTTATTTTAGGCCATTTCTGCCCCCCCTGGGGGCAGATCGGCCTATTGGTATTAGGCCGATCTGCCCCCGGGGGGGCAGAAACCTCTAGGCACCAGGGCAAATTGTTTTTATTGTGGTTTTTTTTTGTTTGTTTGTTTGTTTTTGTACAGATGGGGAGCGACCCATTAGGCAAGGGTCGCTCCCCTGGGGGGCAAATTGTATTTAGACCATTTCTGCCCCCCTTGGGGGCAGATTGGCCGATTGTAGGTCAATCTGCCCCAAGGGGGGCAGAAACCACTAGGCACCGGGGATTTTTTTTTTGGCACCAATGTCACGCAAGGGGGGGCGACCCCATAGGCAAGGGTCGCTCCCGGGGGGGGCAGGGGGGGTTGGGGGGTGGGGGACACATTTATTTAAGGCCATTTCTGCCCCCCCTGGGCCCGGCTGAGCTAGAGGCCAAAATCCACAGGTAGGCACTGTTTTCTATGAAAAAATGTGATGTGTCCACGTTGTGTTTTGGGCCATTTCCTGTCGCGGGCGCTAGGCCTACCCACACAAGTGAGGTATCATTTTTATCGGGAGACATGGGGGAACGCTGGGTGGAAGGAAATTTGTGGCTCCTCTTAGATTCCAGAACTTTCTGTCACCGAAATAAGAGGAACATGTGTTTTTTTAGCCAAATTTTGAGGTTTGCAAAGGATTCTGGGTAACAGAACCTGGTCCGAGCCCCGCAAGTCACCCCTCCTTGGATTCCCCTAGGTCTCTAGTTTTCAGAAATGCACAGGTTTGGTAGGTTTCCCTAGGTGCCGGCTGAGCTAGAGGCCAAAATCTACAGGTAGGCACTTCGCAAAAAACACCTCTGTTTTCTTCCAAAAATTTGGATGTGTCTACGTTGCGCTTTGGGGCGTTTCCTGTCGCGGGCGCTAGGCCTACCCACACAAGTGAGGTATCATTTTTATCGGGAGACTTGGGGGAACATAGATTAGCAAAACAAGTGTTATTGCCCCTTGTCTTTCTCTACATTTTTTCCTTCCAAATATAGGAGAGTGTGTAAAAAAGACATCTATTTGAGAAAAGCCCTGTAATTCACATGCTAGTATGGTCACCCCGGAATTCAGAGATGTGCAAATAACCACTGCTCCTCAACACCTTATCTTGTGCCCTTTTTGGAAATACAAAGGTTTTCTTGATAGCAATTTTTTACTCTTTATATTTCAGCAAATGAATTGCTGTATACCCGGTATAGAATGAAAACGCACGTCAGGGTGCAGCTCATTTATTGGCTCTGGGTTCCTCGGGTTCTTGATGAACCTACAAGCCCTATATATCCCCGCAACCAGAGGAGTCCAGCAGACGTAACGGTATCTTGCTTTCGATAATCTGACATTGCAGGGAAAAGTTACAGAGTAAAACGTAGAGAAACATTTATGTTTTTTTCACCTAAATTTCAATATTTTTCTTTTTCAGTTGTTATTTTCTGTAGGAAACCCTTGTAGGATCTACACAAATGACTGCTTGCTGAATTCAGAATTTTGTCTAGGTTTCAGAAATGTTTAGGTTTCTGGGATCCAGCATTGGTTTCATGCCCATTTCTGTCACTGACTGGAAGGAGGCTAAAAGCACAAAAAATTGCAAAAATGGGGTATGTCCCAGAAAAATGCCAAAATTGTGTTGAAAAATTGGGTTTTCTGATTCAAGTCTGCCTGTTCCTGAAAGCTGGGAAGCTGCTGAGTTTAGCACCGCAAACCTTTTGTTGATGCCATATTCAGGGGAAAAACCACAAGCCTTCTTCTGCAGCCACTTTTTCCAATTTTTTTGAAAAAAACAAAATTTTCCCTGTATTTTGGCCAATTTCTTGGCCTCTTTCAGGGGAACCCACAAAGTCTGGGTACCTCCAGAATCCCTAGGATGTTGGAAAAAAAGGACGCAAATTTGGCTTGGTTAGCTTATGTGGACAAAAAGTTATGCGGGCCTAAGCGCGAACTGCCCCAAATAGGCAAAAAAAGGCCTGGCACAGGAGGGGGAAAAGGCCTGGCAGCGAAGTGGTTAATTATTTATTTCTTCTAAGATGGCTGCCTTGTTTATAGTTAGGCCACTTGTTATGAGTTACATTATCAGTGTCACCACGCTAAGGCGTCAAGATCAAGCAACAAAGACAAACAAACAGTAGGTGTTCACACTTAGGGATTTTCCCTCTCTATACTTTAGAGGGATTGTTTATATTAATTGCCGTCCCAAGCATGTCTGTTATCTATTGTTTGGGAACACACCTACGTCAGGGGTCCTTGTAGATCTGTATAAATATATTGCACTTTAGACAGATAATCAGAGGGATTCTGACCAGAGGGCATAGCCACCAACGCTGATATCGATGCTGCAGTCGTCTTGACACTGACCCAGTCTTCGTGTCCATGCGAAGTCTGAGATAGAGACCTCATTCCAAGGTAATGAGGGTTGGGGGCTCCTCTCATGGACATGGCATTATCAGATTAGGTTTAGCAAACCCAGCTCTCCTTTAGGTAGGAGGTTAGGCCTTTCACCTTAGGGTATTAGGGCATAGTACATCTCATATGTCTTTTCTATGCATTGCAAGATGGTGTGGGTCTTTGTAATAATGACTCACATCTTCACAATTCTGTTTCTTGCATTATTCATTATCCTAATCATTGCAGCCCATGCAACTTATCGCAAATTGCAGTTATGTTAAATAAAAACTATTGAAACTTCACTGCACCTTTGTCATTGCCTGTGTTTGTATGAGACATGATATATCTGTGAGAAAGGGGTAATCTCCGTTTCACCATGACACTCCCTGAGATGTCTTATTTTCAAGTCCATGTGTAAAGACTGCCACAAATCACCTTTTACTATTGTGTTTCTGGTGAGGTGCTAGTAGTGAGCCGGTAAGGTTGGGACAACAGTTGCGACTTCTTATAGGAAAGGCGTAGTCGCCTACAAACAAAAGTACTGTCATCCTTTAACCAGCAGTCTTGCCCAGAGCAAGAATCCAAACTACGACATGGCACCACAAACGATGGTGTTTAGTCACTAATTTATGGATACCCCAACTATCACTGTCTCACAGACAACAGGTACCCTAAGTACCATGATACAGAGACGTCCATGGTATTTGGGAAAATCCTCCTCAGCCGAAAAGGTAACACCTGATTAAGCTGTAGGTTGTTTGAGCTTCAACTTATAAAAGGACTTAACTCCCCATTTTTGCTGAACAAGTATGGCTAACGCCATAGACATTCCTGAAAATGCTAGACAAGCACTAACACAACACTTATTAATGCATGGCCTTACAGATGAGGGCGGGGATGTTACTCTTATAATAGAAGCTAATGAAGCATACCAAACAGAAACATTTTACTGAGGTGGACCAGAGACCACATATGTTCCACACTTGTGAAATTGCAAACATACCTCCACGGTACCGAGCATACCAGTATCATGAAATATCGCTCACATACCAAGAGCATCAGAACTGGTTCGAAGGCGCCCTACCACATGTACTACAAAGAGTGAGGTTAGGTCCATAAAGTAATGACCGACCAACATGGCCTATGTTTGCCACCTACACACCTCACCCAGGAATACAAACTATGCTGATAGCAGATCTTCGAGATTTATATAATTAATTAGTGACATTATATAGACAATTAGTTCAGTTCGTAATGCGAACAATGAACACAACACCAGCGCGTCCAACACCGCCAGCACCTGGTGGTTATCAATTGGCTACTGGGATTAATCCACAAACAGTGCATACTATTATGGGTAAAGTGCCCACGGAACGGGAAAAAATACCGTTCTGGATTGCCCAGAATATTAATCAGCTGGAAGATGTGTTTCCCCATACGGGACCACAGGAAAAACATAGACTGCTCACTATGTGCCTGCCTTTTGGGATGGTTCCCTCAGTGGATGACTGTGCCACATGGGGTACAGTCTTCGCTGCCATAGATACTACCACACATGGTACCCCGATACTTGCCAATTAACCAGAAGTGTTAAAAAATATAAAAAATGAGCATGGGGCTGCACGAACCCTGGATTTGGGGATGAATTAATTCGTAACTTTGACGCCGTATCCTCAAAAATACTCAGTAACATTAAAGGTGAAGCGGTAGCATTGGCGATACGCCAGCGTCTCCTGGAAAATCCACACCAGGAACAAGAGATACAGCTACTGAAAATTATTTCCGATACCTACACTTGTATGGGATGGGATAGTTTGGGAGCCAAACCAAAGAAATTTAAGTTACAAGGTACCGCCCATAAGGAGGGTCTAAAGCAGGCACAAGAGGGCTCTAAAAAGCACTGGTACAAACAAAAAGATGTCAAAGAAAGAAGAAATAAGAGAGCTGATTCTCCACACCCGGAGAACTCCGAAAGGAGATGTAGGCCCTCATTACAACATCGGCGGACATAAATCCCACTTACCGCCAGGCAGAAGACCGTCAACACAACGCTGCGGCAGCGGAAATTCGCTACAGCTATTGCGACCCACAGCTCGGAATCCGCCATAATACAGACACCCGCACAATTCCTCCACACCAGTGATAAACTTGCAATAACAAAACCGCCAACAGGAATATGCCCACATTATCACGACTCACAAATCAAAATACACACACATTTACAAAACACAACCACATTGGACAAATCGAAATACACACACCTGATAAACATACACACACACAAAAAAGGCCTAGGGTCCACCACAGACAGAGCACCCACTGGTGGAAAAGATGGGATAACCATCGCCGCTGGAGCAAGAAGACAGTGGAGGCCCAGCTGGGGATGGCCTCCCAACGTGGGATGGGTGCCGGTCGCACCATGACCCCCTTGATGTTCCGGATCCTGGTGGTGGTGTGTCCGGAGTTGGATGGGTGCTTGAGGGCATCACAGCAGCCACAAGGGGGTGAGTACAGTCACATTCAGCTGACTCTGCGCGCATTACGAGGTGTCTGGGTGGGGGAGATGGGCAGTGGGTTCCCCTAGGCCAGGTTGAGCTGGTAGGCAAGGTCCCTTGTGAGGCAGGTTCAGTGGAACCCCAACCCCACAAGCCAGGCTCTTGTGACTTCCATGTGTGCAGCAATCGGGCTTAGGCCTTGTACCCCATGGGCATGTGATAAATATAGGAACTATAAGTGCATGGCGTAGTGCAGAGGGCTGCTGTGTCTGTTGTGTCCGCCAACGGTAGTGGTGTTGCATGCACTGAACATGTCTTTTTTCTGTCTCCCCCCCTTTTTGTGGTCTCCCTGTTCTTGTGTGCAATAGCATCATCAGGTGGAGGAGCAGTGGCACCAGAGCAGGAGGGAACTGCATCCCACTTAGCCCTGGAGGGCGACACAATGGAGTCTGAAGCCACCAGTGGGACGGAGGGCGAGGGGAGCTCCATTGCGGGGACAGGATGTGACAGCAGTGACAGCGACTCCTCCTCTGATGGGAGCTCCCTTGCGGTGGTGTGCCCCTCTGAGCCCCCTGCATCCACAGTTAGAGCCGCCCAACCAGCACCGCCCTCCAAACAGCCCCTCAGTGTGTGTCCTGTGCCCGGTCACCCAGGAGGGTGGGCATCTCCTTCGCCCCAGGCACCTAAGGCCCTGCCCAAGTCAGCCCTACTGCCCTCCGTGAGGAGGCTATTGACCTCCTGAGATCCCTCACTGTTGGGCAGTCTACCATTGTGAATGCCATCCATGGTGTTGAGAGGCATTTGCAACAAACAACTGCATACCTGGAGGGCATTCATACTGGCCAGGCAGCCCAACAGAGAGCATTTCAGGGTCTAGCCTCAGCACTGATGGCAGCCGTTGTCCCTGTGTCCAGCCTCCCCCCTCCAACTTCCACTACCCAGACCCAATCCTCTGTACCTCAGCCTATCCAAAGCACACCATCAGACCAGCATGCACACACCTCAAAACACAAGTGTGGCTCAGGCAAACATAAGCACCACACATCCCACAGGCACTCACACAAGCATCATACCCATGGAGAAATACCAACATCCACTGCCTCCACTGTGTCCCCCTCCTCCACGTCTCCCTCCTCCCTGTCTCGTTTTCACTCACACCTGCATGCATTACATCTTCAGCCACTACCTCCATAACCAGCACGCCCATCACCACACACCGCTCGCGTGCACTCACCACCCCCACTACCATGCGCACATCCACAGTGTTCTCTCTCAGTGTGTCAGTGAGCCCTCCTCCCAAACTACACAAATGCAGGCACACACCCACCCAACAGCCATCCACCTCACAAGAGCCTCCGGCCCATGCACCTTCACCAAAATTCAGCAGATGTACACCTCCTATAACCACTACCTCTACCTCCACTCCCAAACCCCCTCCATCTACCCATCCCAGTGTGTCTAAAAAACATTTCCTGGCTAATATTGACCTCTTCCCTACACCTCCAATCCCCATCCTTCCCCTAGGGCCAGGCTTTCCAGGTCCCAACCGAACACCTCAGCCACCACATCCCCAGGCACAGTGGTGCCAGCAACTGCGGGCTATTTGAGTGCGCCAACCATCAGCGCTGCCAGTATGCCACGAAGCGAGGGTAAGGACATTCCGCCACCTGCCAAGGTGAAAAAGGTGCCCACATCCCAGAGGGAGAAGCCAAAAACACCTGCCACCAAGGGGTCAGGGAAAACGAAAGGGGATAGTGGCAAGACAGCTGCGCCACCATCAAAGGTGGGGAAGGGCCAGAAACTAAAGGGTAGGTCAGGAGAAGGCATGTTGGCACTGACTGAGTGACCAGTGTCACAGCTTCTGTCCACGTCAACGCCAACCTGTACGCGGAGAAGCCCGCCACCTGCACCGCCATCTGTACAGAGCCCGCAGCCAGCACCGCTGCCAAAGATCCCGCAGCCAGCACTGCTGCCACAGAGCCTGCAGCCAGCACCGCCGCCCCAGAGCCCCCAGCCAGCACCGCCACCACAGAGCCCGCAGCCAGCACCGCCACCACAGAGCCCGCAGCCAGCACCGCCGTGACTGAGACCGCCGCAAGCACCGCCAGCAGCCCCACGACATCCTGAGCCAGTGGCACCACCGCAGACATGGCTGCCATCCCCAGTGGTCAGTCGCCCGATGCTGGTGGTGAGTTCCAGTAGCCTGGGCAGCTTCCATGAAGCATCACTGTTATCACAGTTGTCACCTGCATATGGAATCCAAAGCTGCAGTAGTGTGGGGTATGTCTCTGCCTCCATGGAGTATCATGCTACCTGTTCCAGGTACGTCGCGTGGCTGAGACACCCAGGTGAGAAGAAGTTAATTGCCAAACCCCAGGTGCAGCATCACTGGGCACAAAGCCCCCTCCAGAACCAGTGGAGAGATATATCCACTACCTCAGTCCTTGGCAGGATGAAACACTCTGGGCACAAAGCCCCCTCCAGAACCAGTGGAGAAAGGCATCCACTACCTCAGTCCTTGGCAGGATGAAGCACTCTGGGCACAAATCCCCCTTCAGAACCAGTGGAGAAAGGATTCCACTGCCCCAGTCCTTGGCAGGTTGAAGCAATCTGGGAACAAAGTCCCCTCCTTAACCAGTGGAGAAAGGCATTGTATGAGGCTGGCGGCTTGTAGTGGGTACCAGAGGTACTTACACCTTGTGCCAAGTCCAGTTATCCCTTATTAGTGTAGAAGAGGTGTTTCTAGCAGCTTAAGCTGATAGAAGGTAGCTATGGAAAAGCAGCTTAGGCTGAACTAGGAGACATGTAAAGCTTCTACTATACCACTGGTGTCATATGCACAATATCATAAGAAAACACAATACACAGAAGTACTAAAAATACAAGTACTTTATTTTTATGACAATATGCCAAAAGTATCTCAGTGAGTACCCTCAGTATGAGAATAAGATATATACACAGGATATATGTACACAAACCAAAATTATGCAGGTAATAGCAATAAATGTAATGCAAGCAGTGTAAAGTTACAGTAGATTGCAATAGGAGCACATAGGTATACGGGCAACACAAACCATATACTCCAAAAGTGGAATGCGAACCACGAATGGACCCCAAACCTATGTGAGCTTGTAGATGGTCGCTGGGACTGTAAGAAAACAGTAAGGGTTAGAAAAATAGCCCACCCCAAGACCCTGAAAGGTAGGTGTAAAGTGCACCTACTACCACCAGAGAGCACAGAAGTCGTGATAGGGGGATTCTGCAGGAAGAACAAACACCAGCAATGCAACAACAGTGGATTTCTGGACCTGAGTACCTGTAAGACAAGGGGACCAAGTCCAATAGTTGTGACAGTGTCGAGAGTGGGCAGGAGCCAAGGAAATGCCAGCTGAGGGTGCAAGGAAGCTGCCACCAGATGGAGGAAGCTTGGAGTTCTGCAAGAAAAAAGTGGACTAGGAACATCCCCTTTGGAGGATGGATGTCCCACGTTACGATTAAGCTTGCCGAGGTGTTCCCATGCAGAAAGACCACAAACAAGCCTTGCTAGCTGAAAGGGTTGCAGTAGAGGTTTTTGGGTGCTGCTGTGGCCCAGGAGGGACCAGGATGTGGCCACTTGGAGGAGGAGACAGAGGCCGCACCCAACAAGTCAGGAAGCCCTCACAGAAGCAGGCAGAACCCACAGAAGTACCTGAACAGGCACTTGGAAGAAGAGTGAATTGGAGTCCACGTGAAGTCACAAAAGGGAGTCCCCTGACGCCGGAGGACAACTCAGAGGGTTGTGCACTGCAGGTTAGAGTGTCGGGGACCCAAGCTGGGCTGTGCACGAAGGAAATCCTGGAAGAGTGCACAGGAGCCGGAGCAGCTGCAAATCACACGGTCCCCAGCAATGCAGTCTAGCGTGGGGAGGCAAGGACTTACCTCCACCAAACTTGGACTGAAGAGTCACTGGACTGTGGGAGTCACTTGGACAGAGTTGCTGAGTTCCAGGGACCATGCTCGTTGTGCTGAGAGGGGACCCAGAGGAACAGTGATGCAGTCTTTTGGTGCCTGCGGTTGCAGGGGGAAGATTCCGTCGACCCACTGGAGATTTCTTCAGAGCCCCTGGTGCAAGGAGGAGGCAGGCTACCCCCAGAGCATGCACCACCTGGAAACAGTCGAGAAAGCCGGCAGGATGAAGTAATACAAGGTTGCTAGTAGTCGTCTTGCTACTTTGTTGCAGTTTTGCAGGCGTCCTGAGCAGTCAGCGGTCGATCCTTTGGCAGAAGGTGAAGAGGGAGATGCAGAGGAACTCTGATGAGCTCTTGCATTCGTTATCTGTTGAGATCCCCAAAGCAGAGACCCTAAATAGCCAGAAAAGGAGGTTTGGTTACCTATGAGGGAGGATTGGCTACCAAGAGAGGTAAGAGCCTATCAGAAGGAGCCTCTGACGTCACCTGCTGGCACTGGTCACTCAGAGCAGTCCAGTGTGCCACAGACACCTCTGTTTCCACGATGGCAGAGGTCTGGGACACACTGGAGGAGCTCTGTGCACCTCCCCTGGGAGGTGTAGCTCAGGGGAGTGGTCACTCCCCTTTCCTTTGTCCAGTTTCGTGCCAGAGCAGGGCTGGGGGATCCCTGAACAGGTGTAAACTGGCTTATGCAGAGATGGGCACCATCTGTGCCCATCAAAGCATTTCCCAAGGCTGGGGGAGGCTACTCCTCCCCAGCCTTCACACCTATTTCATAAGGGAGAGGGTGTTACACCCTCTCTCAGAGGAAGTCCTTTGTTCTGCCTTCCTGGGCCAGGGCTGCCTGGACCCCAGGATGGCAGAAACCTGTCTGAGGGGTTGGCAGCAGAAGCAGCTACAGTGGAGACCCCGGAAAGGCAGTTTAGCAGTACCCGGGTTCTGTGCTAGAGACCCGGGGGATCATGGAATTGTCCTCCCAATGCCAGAGTGGATGACATATATCTCACAGACGACGTCCTCGACATCCATCTTGCGAGGGTCGATCGGATCATTTTGGGATTTGCAGACCTCGGTTACAAATTCAATTTCAAGAAAAGCAAGATTGCCTTTCTTAGTGTATTATTCCTGGGATATGAGCTATCAAACAAGGGAAAGAGCTTGGCCCAGCACTTTCTAGCAAAATTGTTCTCAACTGCACCCTCCGAACACACTTAAGAAACTCCAGTCATTACTAGGTTTCTTTAATTTTGGCAGGACATACATTCCAGATTATGCACAACTCATCGAGCCCACTTTATGACTTAGTTCAGCCCAATTGTT
Source organism: Pleurodeles waltl (assembly GCF_031143425.1). Lineage (NCBI taxonomy): Eukaryota > Metazoa > Chordata > Amphibia > Caudata > Salamandridae > Pleurodeles > Pleurodeles waltl. Next base: position 234,079,841 of record NC_090438.1, on the reverse strand, counting down.
CTAGCAGACACTGGACAATTGAACACATACGCACCCTTAGGGAAATGCAACAGGACATGGTAGAAGCTAAACACTTGCACACATGTGACAATTAAACAAAAATTTGGTCATCAGAATAATTGCTGGTGCCATTGGCTTTACTTATGTCACCTTCAATGAGGGTGACACTGTACCAATAGCGTATAAATCACATTTATACTCCAATGCTGAGCAGCGTTTTACACCTAGAGGCTGTCACCAAAGTAAGCGTTCCTAATGCTAAATCATTACATCCACGTTGGATTCAATGGGCAACGTCTCTGACCGCCACTGATGTCAATTACATTTTTGATCCAAAACTTCAGACACAAGAGTTTCTCCAGTATGAACAAGAGTACCCTGCTTTTCTAAATATCTTGCCACTGGACAACTACCATACTGTCATATACACTGATGGTTCAGCACAACCGGCTGTAGGTACTAAACATCAATACTCGGCAGCTTGTGCAGCCGTGAGCGGAGTGATGGAAGATGGAGTTTTCCACCCTCACAATACCTACACTCAGACCTTAGGGGACTGCACAGCCCAGTTGGCTGAGCTTAAAGCTCTTATTCTAGCACTCGAACATACTGAGCCAGGATGCCAGACTTTAATAGTCTGTGACTCTTATTACTGCGTCCAGTCATACAATGACTATCTCAATCATTGGAAACTGAACGGGTTTAGAGATTCTAAAGGGAACACCATTAAACACAAAATACTGTGGGGGAGAGTGGCTGATCTTAAGGATAAGCTGCTGTGTGTCCATGTAGTCCATACATTGGGACACCAACGTGTAGGAGTACACGTTACCGGTAATACATTGGCTGATGAAGCGGCCAAAGCAGCAGTAACTACGGCTTCTGTGGCTGCAGTGACTCGTTCTCAGACGAGATTGGATAGTGAAATATTGATTGCCGTTAAAGCTTCGGCTGCAGGCAAGCCCCTTCCGAAAGGATACCCTTCAAACTATATTTACCATATCAGTGTGCAAAATGTTGCTTACACAACAATTCCTGGGGTTGGAGATCGAGTGATCCCCAATGAAGACCAGAGATTAGATCTAATTAAAGCAGGGCACGAGGGTGTCGCTTCTGCACATGCTGGTATACAGGCCTTGATAACACTCTTACAGAAATGTGTCTGGTGGCCTTGTCTATGCAGACGAACAAAGCAGTATGTCCTTTGCTGTGACATTTGCCAGCAGATCAAGGGCTCTAACATCAAACGCCCACCGCAGACATCCCTCTTAGTGTCCAACAGGCCACTACAGTGTGTGTACCTGGACCACAGTGGTCCCTTACAGCCTGATGGCGCATACAAATATATTTTAGTTACTGTAGATTCTTGTTCTAGATTCCTGTGGGTGTGGGCACAGCAGTCGGCTGATGCCCGGCTGTTAAAAAAGGCTTGCTGATCTTTATCGGTATATATGTGGTTGCAGCATTCCATTCAGGCCAGGGCCCTGCATTTGCTTCTAAGGCATTCAGGGACACCATGGGGACGATGGGTGTTGAACTCCATTATTCCTCACCATACCGTCCCGAGGTAAATTCGGTCGTGGAGAGGAGGAATTGTGATCTAAAGCAGTTCTTAACAGCGTGAGTATTAGGTTCAGGCCGCTGTTGGTTACATCACCTATATGGGGTCCAGAGAGCACTGAATAATTTGTCAAGACGGTCCTTGGGGGGACCCACTCCATATGAGGTTCTCTTTGGGATACCTATGTATGTCCCAGATCTTAATGCCCCTGGTATGGTAGCAGCAGAAGCACCATTTGACATAAATGAACGTCTCACTGTTTTACAGGAGCTTCAGCAATTTTGTGATGATAAATCATCTGCAAGTGCTGCCCCCATAGGAATAAGGGATTTAGTGAAAACTTCGACTGGCTGGATTCCTAAAGTTGGGGATCTGGTTTGTGAGAAGATCGCAGTGAAGAAGGAGTTCGGTCCATCATGCAGAGCACCTGTACCAGTCTTGGGAATTCAAGGCACCAGGACTGTCATCTTATCACCACTGTCTGGTTCTAAGTCGAACAGATTCATCTCCATTGATGACATCAAACTACACCATGTGGCCGATCCTTCACAGTTGACCAAGAGGTCCCTTGGGTGGTTCCTGATCCCCTCTCACTACCCAACAGGACATACATCTACATAGTGGGATGAACATCACTACTACAGACTATGCAACAATGTCAACTACTGTTCCAGACACCTCCTTGACCATGGAGAGGGCGGAAAAATGAACTCTTGCTGGTTCCAGTCACTACTTCAGTGACCACCCCGGTTCAAGATCTAGCTGTTTTTTACACAAACACATCACAGACTAATGACACTGTCTATCAAGAACACCCACGTGAAGTGGACCAAAGTACGGATGGTGCACCGGCTCCCGTGTTTGCAGAGACTGCCTCTGGTTATTTCATTGACATTGATGATTTTTCTTCGGATTCATCCATACTGTGATTGACACTGTTTCAAAAAGAAGTGTGCTGTATCAGTGGCTTAAAAAGAACTATTTGAGATACCCACGGAACTATTTATGGTTCTGTTTCACATTGTTTGCATTATTTTTGTGGATTGGTTTTGTGACTGTTTTCTTTTTGCTTATAAATGGTCACTATATTCCTGATTGCTCCTCTGTGGAGCCTGTTGATGAAGTTTTAACTCCACATCATTCTTCAAATAAGGTCGGAAGAGATTTGTCCCTTGTAAATATTACAGCAATACCGATTTCTGATGGGATTGACAAAGTTCCATTCTATATATATGGGCCTAATGAAATTATTCAAATACCATACGTGTTCAAAATGTCAATGACTGAAGTAATTACACCTGATGTTGTCCCTGATGATTGGGATGTCCAAACAGTTGATTCCATGCTAACTGAAATGAAGGACTACTCTGCTTTTGAAAGTGATGATGTATATGAACATACAATGAATTATGGGGAAATGTTCTGCTATAATAATTGGGGACATTACTACCTACACCGTGCCACTAGATACAGCCCAGTATTGAACTACACACAGTGGGAACACTGTTCTACACCACCGGTGGGGAGCCCAAAATACTATAGTGATAAATTTACATACTTTTCTGGGCATGACACAAAAAAAGCAGAGTTGTATTATTTTAAAATACCTCTGGCACAAATTAGGAAAATGTTGCTAACTGATACAAAAGTGATTTATTCATATCCCTTTGTTTCCCGGCTCGCAGTTGAAGGTTACGAATACTGGAAGAACACTATTGATTTGAAAAGTGTATGGGGAACACAAGAGTGTCAAATACAGGGTAGGGAGGCTTTATTTCGAGCATGCCTGATTCCTGTGCAAATGATTTTCTTAAATGACACTATTCAGCAGACATCCTGTCTGGGGTTAGCAAAAATTAGAGACTTGAACACAACAAGTGTCCCCACCCTGGCAAGGTTTAAAGATTGGCAATACTTCCTCAATATTACCGAGGACAAGCTAGATCCAATGGTTAAGGCTGGTATTTATAATTCTTCACTTTCTAGTCCCGGCGGGTGGTTAATATGGCCCACTGACACTAATTAGTGCCAAGCGCGTTTTTTGAACTCTTCAGGGGGTTTCTCAATTAAAGGTCCAGTCCCTCGCTTTGTATCGGGTCAACATACAGGGGTAGTTACGACATACAGTGTGGGTAAGCTGTGCCAGCAATGGGTACAGACCAACATGTTAGCCGCAGTTAAGAAACACCTGAACACTCTTTCTGAATATGTAGACTTGCAGGATTTTCTGTTGGATCCTAGGAAACAGCGCTCAAAAAGGTTTTTACATGCTATGTACAATGAAATTTGGAAACGTTCCCAGATTGAGGCTGCTGCGCGTTTAAGGCAATTGGATACAGAAAATTTAGAAAAAGCATTAGAGACAACGGCATGAATACACTGTCCAACAGGATTTATTCATTATCAAATATAGGGGGTAATTTTGGCGGATTTCACCACCAACAGGTTTTTGGTGAAATCCTGGGGATTACGACTGTGGCGGAAGCGTCGCGGTCGCACCTCCGGGACCGGCGGTTTCCTGCCACTTTTGTCCTGGCCGGAGTAATCCGCCAGGGCAGCGCTGCTTGCAGCACTGCCCAGGGGATTACGAGTTCCCCTCCCGCCAGCCTTTTCATGGTGGTTGGCACCGCCATGAAAAGGCTAGCGGAAAGGGGAGTCGCAGGGCCCCTGGGGGCCCCTGCACTACCCATGCCGCTGGCATGGGCAGTGCAGGGGCCATCTGCCACGGCCCGTGCAGCTTTTCACTGTCTGCTATGCAGACAGTGAAAATCATGACGGGTGCAACTGCACCCGTCGCACAGTCACAACACCACCGGATCCATTTGGAGCTGGCTCCTGTGTTGCGGACCTGTCAATCAGAGCTCCTTTATCTCTACCATGAGACACTACCATTCCTCCATGAATGCCTTGCATTTCTGTTTGAAATCTAGCTGCTTACATTTCATTTGACCCATTAGCATTTTGTGCTGTACTACTACTTCCCATAAACGACTGATTCTGAAAGCCTCCTTGAGACAATCTTGTTTTCACTTTAAATTTCTGTTTATTTCACAATCTCTTCTACAGATTTTATCTGCCAACAAATCACATTCTGTTGTATATGCTGGCTATTCTTATGTCACTAACGAAGCACAAACTGCAAAATGACAAATCACGTAACTATTGGCTCAGGATGCATTTGGCCAATGTGCTGCTGAAACACCTTCACCAATCTCATATAACATTCATGCACAGACTCCTTAACTTCCTGCTAAATTTGATTCAAAATTAAATTATTCAAATCCATAGGAGGAACTCTACCCTTCAAAGATGTAATTGAACACTGTACTCAATCATTACAAGAGGCAAAGGTGCATTTGTGTGAGAATCTCTTGCAGACTCTGCATCTGGCCACTGAAGCAATCTTGCATTCTGCCCATAAATCACTCGGGAAAACAAGGACCCACAGGCCACCAGCATCCCTCCCCCTGCAGAAGGTGAACCACCCTGCTAACATTCCCTGAGACCCAGACAGAAGCCAAAAACACTTGCCAAGACCATGACCACCGCCGGAAAATGGGACCCTCCTGAATGTCTCCCTTGTGTCCCACCCTGTCACCTTCTCCACTTTGAACTGCCTTTGCTCCCCTTCCTTTGGTCCCTTGGACACTGGTCTTGTGCTACAAACATACTGGAATAATACCCTGGACTTCACTTAACCATCACCCCATTCCATTGCACTTTTCTGTCAATTATTTGTACTACAGTAAACACCCTTGAACACAACTTGAGTGATAGTGTTTTATGTGATGAAAATGTGCATTTATGGAAACAGTCACATCATGTGCAATTGATCTGACCACTGTAATATCATACAATTAATGACCTGTAGCTGTCTGTAGTCATCACATCAGTACACAGTTGTTATATCTATCACTAACATCTGCAAAGTGAGAAGCCATGGGTGACAGTAAGTAGAGATGCAAAGGAAGTGAATGCCATCCTGTTACAGGCACAAAGAAAACATCAACAATCAGAGGAATGGTCAGTTCCACTCTCTCACCTCTGTGTCAATGGAAGTATTGACGTATAACTGATGTTCTGTTGTTAACATCCTCATCCTCTTTCTCCCCATCCTCTCTGTCCTCAGGGACAACTGCTGCCACAGGGCATTTCCAGTCTCCTCCTGCAGCTAAGGCACATGCCGTCTGAGGGACAGGTTGTGCAACATGCATCATGCCAATACTATCGGGCAGACCTTTTTGGCTGAGTAGCACAGAGATTCACCTGTTAGATGGAGGCATCTGAACCTGTCCTTCAGGAGCCGAAGGTCCTTTCAATAACTCTCCTGGGTCACCCATGTGCATCATTATAACAATTCTCAACCCCTGTCCTGGCATTCCTCACAGGGGTCAGGAGCCACAATCGGTTTGAGTATCCAGAGTCACCTGCAAGTACTGAAGGACAAACATTAGCCTTACACCATGGTATGAGGTTAACACCAGAAGGCATACACTAACATACATTGGGTGGGGGGCACACCCTGTGCCTCGGTAGTTGTGCCATCACATTTGGGATGCTGCTATTCCTCAGGACGAAGGCGTCATGCACCGACCCAGGATACTTGTCAGGGATGTGGGAGATGTACTGGTCCGCCAGGCACACCATTTGCACATTGATGGAGTGGAAATTCTTCAGATTCCTTAACACCTGCTCATTCTGGCGGGGGGAAAACACAATATGTTTACCGTCAATTGCCCCAATAATATTGGGTATATATCCCATTGCATAGAATTCTGCCTTCACAGTGGCCAAATATTCCACCTGGGGAAAAGCAATGTAACTGCACGTGTGTTTGACCAAGGCAGAGAAACCCTTGCCAGCATGATTAAGAACATTGACTGTGGCATTCCTGCTGCAAAGCCCACTGTCACTTGGAAAGAATCAGTTGCCAGGAAATGGAGCACTGAAAGAACCTGCACATGAGGGGTGATCCCAGTGGGATGACAGGAAGCTGATATCAGATCAGGATCCAATTGGGCACGCAGCTCTGTGTATGTGGCCCTGTCGAGTCTATAGGTGAGTATTATATGCCTCTCCTCCGAGGTAGCCAAGTCCACAAGGGGGCTGTATGCAGGGGGCTTTTCTCCTTCTCCTATTCCTCTTCAGTGGTAGATATCTAAGGGTGAGTGAGTAGGCCATCACAGTTTGGATAATGGAACCACCTCCTCAGTGTACATTGAGTATTGATGTGATGGGACAATGGGGATGTCAATGTTTGTACAAATTGTAGCAATGATGCATTTATGGATTATCTGAATGAAGTCCAACACCATGAAATGGAGACCACCTGTCCTGTATCTAGTGACAGGTTGAAGTGAGGTAACTCCAACGAAGTTGTGCGTCATGGCAAAAGGCGGTCTTGCACCGCAGTGCAATTCCTCATTGGCGAATATGGGCTCTATGGAGTACAGTGGCAAATGACGTGACCACCATTTTCTATCTAATTCCTGACTTGATTCCTGACTTTCCACAGGAAAGCACATACACTGCGTGTGCTGCTGTGACCTGTATCTGGATTCTGCCATGGCCTGTGTGCCGGGGAAAGGGCCGCTGCCTTCACTTCAGAGGAATTGGAGCCCTTGGTGGATGGGGTCCTACCCCAGTATGAACAGCTGTATGGGCCTCTAGACCAACAGGTGAGTACACCTTGGGCACGATGCATGTGACGAGGTTGCATGGAGATGTGTGTGCAAGCATTGTGACATTTAGGGGGGTAGTATGTCTGGTGGTAGTGTACATGGTGGCTGCTGGATGATGTGTTGTGCCAATGGAGCTGGAAATGGTATTTGTGGGGCATATGTGTGACAGGCTGGAGTGTATGTGTAATGGTGTCCTCCTGTCTGTGTTTCCTCTGCAGGTCAGCGCCCATCAAAGGAAGGGATTGTGGCGTGCCATCGCCAAGGACATGTGGACCCTGGGGGTCTACAGCAGGTGGAGAACCCACTGTAGGAAAAGGTGGGAGGACCTGAGACACTGGGCCCAGAAGACTGCGGAGGATCAGCTGGGGATGGCCTCCCAATGAGGGGTAGTGCCTGTCACAACCTGACCCCCCTGATGGCCTGCATACTGGTGGTGGCCTACCCAGAGCTGGATGGGTTCTTGAGGAAATCACAGCTGCCACAAGGGGGTGAGTACTGTGGGCTTTACAACTATAATTGATAGGTGGCATGGGATCCTGGTGGTGGGTGTCAGTTAGTGGGTGCTCAGACATTGCAGTGTGATACAGCTCAAGGGTAATGGTTGTACTGCAAAATCTGGTAACCAAGCTAGGTTGCATTCTATGTCAGAAAGGGCTTAGTGACTCCCAGCAGGGGTGCAGTTGGCGGGGGTTGGCTCACACCTTGTTGTGGTACCTAGTCATTGGAAAGCCAGTGCAATGTATGGTGCTCAATCTTGATCCCTGTGTGTGACGATAATATGTGTGCCATCTGTGGTGTTGATGCTGTAATTGACCCAGTGCTCCGGTTCTCTCCCCCCCCTTTTTTCTTCAATAATCCGGTCCGTGTGTGCATTAGCATAATCTGGTGGAGGAGCAGGGGCACCGGTGGCAGAGGGAGCTGCATCCCACAGGACCCAGGAGGCAGAGTCCACCAACGCCGAGGGAACCAGTGGGACGGAGGGTGACAACACTGACTCCGATTCCTCCTCTGATGAAAGCTCCCTAGTGGTGGTGGACACCTCTGGGACCACCCAGCTCAGGTACAGCTGCCACCGCCCAGTACCAGCACCATCCTCTAGTAGCCCCTCACCGAGTTGCCCGTGCCCGCTGACCCAGGAGTGTGAGCCTCTCCTTGGCCCCAGGCACCTCAGGCCCTGCCCCAGTCAGCCCTGCTGCCCTCAGTGAGGAGGCTATTGACCTCCTGAGATCCATCTCTGTGGGGCAGGCAACCATTGTGAATGCCATCCAGGGGCTGTCATCCCAGATGCCGCAATGCAATGCATTCCTTGAGGGCATTCAAAGTGAATTGGCAGCCCAACAGAGATCGTTCCAGGCTCTGATCTCCTCTCTGATGGCAGCCAATGTCCCTGTTCCTGCCATCCCCTCTCCAACTACCACTTCCCAGTCCCAATCTCCTCAAGCCAAACCCATCCCATGCACACATACAGAGAAGCATGCACACAAAACATCACAGTGGCACAGACAAGCACAGGCAGCACACTTCATGCCACAAGCACTTACACAAACATACAGTTGCAAACACAACATTCACTGCCTCCACTGTCTCCCCTCCTCCTCCTTCACTTTCACATCCGCACTCACACCTGCATGCGCTGCATCAACAGCCACTACCACCATCACCACACCAAGCAGCACACACACCTCACTTGCAGACACCTCCACAACATCCATCCACACATCCCCTGTGTCCTCTCCCACCCTGTCTGCCCTCTCTAAGAGACACAAACACACACACTCAGACTCCCAACATCCATCCACCTCAGATTAGCACACTGCCCATGCAACTGCACCCAAGTCCAGTAGACATACACCTCCATCAACCACTCCCTTAACCTCCACTCCCATCCCTCCTCCCTCATCCCACCCCACTGTCCCTAAGAAGCTTTTCCTTGCCCAACCTGAACTCTTCCCTCTCCCTTCACCCCCTCGTCCTACCAGTAAGAGCAGGTTCCCAACGACCCAGGCCAGCACCTCAGCCAAACAGTCCACAGGGACAGTGGAGGCTCTCCTAGTCATGGATGCAGGAAAGGGAAGGATACCACTCCACCACCCAAGAGAAGGAAGGACCCCACTCCACCACCCAAGAGAAGGAAGGATCCTACTCCACCACCCAAGAAAGGGAAGGTTCCCACCCCACCAACTAAGAGAGGCAAGAGGCCCCCTCTGAGAGCAGTGGGCAAGGAGCCCTCACCTCCAACATAGGCCGCCAAGGTTTCCCCTCCAACAGCAGTGAGCATGGAGCCCTCACCTCAAGCAAAGGCTGACAGGGTTTCCCCTCCAACAGCAGTGGGCAAGGAGCCCTCACCTACAGCTGGGACACAGCACCCCTCACCTCCAGCTGGGACACAGCAGCCTTCACCTCCAGCTGGGACACAGCAGCCCTTAACTCCAGCAGAGGGTATGTAGGCCACCTTCCAGGGACTGTTGTACAAGGTGCCCTCTCCAGAACCAGTGGGCAAGTTCCCCACCTCAGAGACTGTGACCTTGCACTCCCTAGCAAAAAGAAATGGGCATGGAGCCCCATCCAAAACCAGTGGGCAAGTTTCCCACTTCAGCTGAGGTGCCTCCAACACCCCCCTCCCCCCTCAGGTGCCTGACCATTTCCAACATAATGCCCCTGCACAGTGTAGTGCGAATTTTGTCAGGGAACAAGTTGGGCTTGGACTGTGCCCTGTGGCCATGTCAGCCTTTTGTACTTTGGACTGGCCATGGGCCTTTTCTGAACATTTACTCAAATTTATCTTATCACATGGACAATTTGATGGTTGTTGGGATCAAATTACACTATCAGTTCTGGCTAAATGTTGTTCTTGCATTATTATGACATGTGTCCTGTGAATTTGGTTTTCCTCTGCAGCTGGTTGTGTGTATTCTGTGTGTGTGTGTATGGTGTGTGTTGTGCGTGTGTGTGTCACTCTCCTTTTACTCCCTTCCTCCCTTGTTTGCTAGGCGGCTGTACTCACCGTTGTCGTCTTCGTCGGCGTTGGTGTTCCAGGTGGAGCATGGCGCAGAGGAGCATCGGAAAGACTTGAAGTTCTGTTTCCATGGTGGCATTGATATTGTCTGTGTCTCTGATGGTGAGTCGTTGGTCTTCTGTGTTCTGTTTCCACCAGGCTTTTGATGGTGTTGGTTACCGCCCCGTAAATTGTGTCGGTTTGCTATGGATAATATGGTGCATGATACCTTGTCTTCTGCCTAGCTGTTGATGGCTGCCGCCATGGTCAGTGGTGTTAACACCCTGGCTGTTGGTGTGGTACATTGGCTGTCAATGGGAGGTATCACCGCCATGGTCATAATTTGCCAGTAATTACCCCCAGCCTGTTTGCGATGTTACTGCCACTTTAACAGTTACGGCAATTGTCATAATGACCACCTAAATGTTTGCAAGTGTCACACCTCCCTGAACAGTGCAGCAAGACGGGTCTGCTTCACAAAGTGCTTCTCCCCTTAGGATGAAGGTACCAAATCAGAAGGTGTGTCATTGTACCAAAGGCAAAATTGCTGCACTGAGTGTCCACAGTGTAGTGATCCTTCCCCAAGTGTGGTGACTCACCCAAAACTGTGTGGCCTCTGCCACAAGGGCAGAGGCCCATTGTGACACAGGTCCCTTGTGTGTGTGTGTGTATGTGTGGCAAATTGTGTGGCTGGTGGTCATATGTCTGACATATGTACACTACTGAACAAGTTGACCAGTGTAGAGACATGGATAGTCCATACTCATAGCTAACATGTTTAGCAGCTGCTCATAGGATGTGCCTCTCCAGGATTGTGGGTAATCATATTGGAGGCTGGGACTTTTGTTCCTGTTACACAATAGAATGGCAGAGATTACAAAACCCAGAATACATCATTGTCATCTGGCCTGGATCAGTAGATCAAGAGTTGACCAGGGAAATATGGAAGGGATCCATGATTACAAATGGTCATCCTCGTGAATCATCCAAAGACCTACTTTGTCACATTCATAAGGTTTACCATTTAGTGTTTTGTGTAATGTATAATGCATCACACATGCAGGACTCATCTACCCCTGTGATAACATGTCACTGTCTCTTGTCAACCCTACAAGTACCTTGTGAGACATATGACATTAAGTGGCTGCCACTATCTGGGCAGTTTATGTTATCCTAACACACAAACCCTGCTCCAAAGGTGCATCTAGGCCTATTGCAGCTAGAAAGTCATACTACCCTTCAGCAAACAGTGAATTAATGCCATTGGCCATATTCTACAAAGAGCCCCAGGTATGCACCATAAATGTACACCTACTCTGTGCACCCCCAAGCCACTTCTGTAGTACAGAAAGGGCAGCAGGAGTGTGTGCTTCCCTTCCTGCAATATGGATATTGCTGGTGTACATATAGTACCTGCACTAGCACCAGCAGGTGTCCACTCATTACCATAGGGGCCTAGCCATGTTAATAAGGCAATTCCTTTCCCATTGTAGCCACGTCACAGATTACATAAGGGTGCAAAGGCACAGAAGCTGTCAGGTTGCACACTTACAGTGTGCTACATAAAAAGTGGGGTGCTGTCAGTGCATAGCCTGATGGGAGCCCACTGTAGGGGAGACAAGTGGTCCTATGGACCCCACAGACATACCTTTGCAGGTGGGTGTAGTCATACAGTGCACTTGCCTGCATGAGCATCACTAAACCCCTTGAACTGTGAGTGTTGGTTGATGTGTGCACAGTGCTACAAAAGTGGTTGCTTTAAACCAACTCCTTTTTCCACTTGACAGAGCTGCCCCTAGGGCAGAAAAAGTGTACATCTGCCCTGGAGGCACTGCATTTAATCTATTGAGGCACACTTTATCGCTCTGCACCTTTTTTACACTCATTCTTGGTGCGAACAAAGAAAGTGTATCTCATGTATAATGAGACTCCACTTATCAAACGGACAGCAGCATGCATCTGTTTTGCTGGGACTACATATTAATAACCCCCCAGTGAGTATATCCATCTCAGTATCACTGACTGTGTGGGTGCCCGGACCACAGGTCATTCATCCATGTTGTAAGAGGTGGGTTCAACAGTACAGCAGTGTGACATACTCTGAGTGACTATTAAATGGATCTCAGCCCCTCCAAATGTTGAAGGGTATTTAGAGTGCTGCTCACTGCTGTTTTTCTGTGAAATTCCAGACCACATATATAAGCCAGAGTCACAATGGGCCCCACCACTTGGAAGTGTCATTGTGGACATTCTGCCCCAAGTGCACTGACTGAGGGACCTCAGCCACTACTGCATAGGCTGTTTGCAGGGCCAGACGGTTAAGTGGGGAATTGGGTGTTTCCCTGGGGACCTGGAGGGGTGGGGGATAGTTGTGTCACTGTGTGTTGGGTCTTAACTGGTGCCACAATATGTGCCCCCAGTAATAAAGCAGCACTCCTGCATGATCCTCACACTTGCATTTCCTGTCTGGTCTGACATACTTGATCAGGCTGCTGTAGGTTTGTAGTCCCGATATGACCCCTGGCCCTGTATGAATCTGGTACTATGTGCCCAGGAATAAACTCCACTGCCTGGACCTACTTTGGTGATAAACTACCGTCTACTCTGTTGTAAGTGCCATATGTAGACCACAAGTACTATAGTATAATGGACCATACTGTGCTGGCCATGAATGTAGTGTAGCGTGTATCTATATGCTCTTCCATTCTCCCACTTGACTTCCTGCCATTTTTACACCTGTTTGCATACATTACACTTCTTTGACCTTGTCTACCGCCTGATTATGGATTCTACGGTTGAAATGTATATTCTACATTCCAAGTACATAGAGTACTCTACAAGTGTGGAGAATATGCACTGGGTGTGGATAATCCACACTTGTGGCATAGAATCTGAAGACAGGCCAGAACCCATTTAATTTCTACAGGAAATGACAAAGAGGAAATGCAAGCCAGGAAGATCATGACAGAAAGTTGCAGTCAGTCATTTAATTGTCATTCTGAGTCATCCCCACCTACACATAGCATTTCCTGGCATCCTGCTGCTCTGTGTAACTACCTGCCCCAACATGGCTGAGGGAGTAAATGAGAGGTCACCCCCTTCAGTGAACATGAATTGGATATTTTAGCTGGGGAGTACTGGACAATTACCTTCAGCTTTAAGGGGGCCCGAGGACCAGCTGAGCAATGCAGCACATGCCTGAATATGAGCTGACATTGTGGTGCGCTCCAGTGCAGTGGGTGTGTACCGCTGGTGGGCCAGGACATGCCGCAAGCATTGGGGGGACCTGAAACACTGGGCCTGACTTAGGGCCCAGGAACTATTGGGACAGCCCTCCCATCCCATGTGTACTGGCCCTACCTTACACCACTGTATAGGAGGGTCCTGAGGACAACCTGGTCAACCCTCCATGCCTAGCTGGAGATGTTGGAGCAGCAGAGACCTGGTAAATGTATAGGCTGCATCATGTGTCTATCAGTATATTGTGAGTGGTGACTGAGCTGCGCCATCATGTGTCTCATGTCACCGTATACACAATCTGAGCAATTGCTGCATTAGTCATGAGGCCAATGTTTCATTGGAGCCCATTGGATGCACAAACCAGGGCGCATCCTTGCACTTGTAGTTTTCTGAACACTACTGGGGAAATTAGGCTCAATTGTGCGTTCGGAGGAAGAAATGCAATGTCAGCACCATGACTGCTGGTCCAACAGTCTTATCCCTGCTGGGTGCAAGGGCAAAGGGATGGGCCAGACAATGTCCTATGTGGGGTCAAGATGATCTTTTTGGGTGTTGAATGGGGTACCATGCATGCTTTTTGTATGTCACTATTGTCTCATTTCACATGGTCCCAGCAACTGCTGCATTAGTCATAAGACCAATGACACATTGGAACCCATTGGATGCATCCTGGGACTTGTAGTGTTATGAACACTAGTGAGGAACTACAGCTCACTTTTACATTTAGAGGAAGAAATGTAATTCCAACGCCATGACTGGTGATCAAAGGGCCTTATTATTGATGGTTGCAAGGGCAAAGGGATGAGCCAGACAATGTCCAGTTTGGGGTCAAGATATTTTTTGTGTGTTGGATGTAGTATCATGCACGCTTTATGAGTATTTTTTGTAAGTGTAAAGTTTCATTTCATGTATCTTGGAGTAAAAGCTGACTTTGAGATACTTGTCTCACACAAAACAGTATCACCATTTCTAAGGGGACCCAAATGCACACATCTCTACAGCAGTGACTACTATGTCACATATAATATCTAGCTAGCTGTACCAACTATGCACACATGCCAACTGGTTGATAGCACTAACAGGCAATCTTGGCATGCCAAATGTGGCAACTGTCATGTAGCTGATGTCGTAAGGGATCCCCCAGTACATAGACCCACAGCTTAGCAAACGTCAGAACCAAGGACATGTTTGCAGATGTACACCCATTCAAGCATTGTGAGGAATCTGTCCATGCAACACATTAGTTGCATTCTTGTTATTTTAGCTTAAACTAGGCCTGCCGTAGTGGACTTTAACCTAGACATATTTCATTCAGCTTCATTTTATTATTTTAACAATAGCCACATTTGCGGTCTTGTTTTATTTTCTCTATCTAGCTGTTCGCAGTCTAGCCAGCACTGCGTGTTTAAACAAGACATTTCTTTCACTCTGTGCTTTTCTCAAGGCTGCAGTAAAGATAAGTTGCCTTCAAAAGTGGTAAGCTTTGTCTCTAATGTTCACAGAAACATACACACTCTTGCATGGGGATTCTTCCTTGAAACATCAGCTGTTTTATCATAAAAACACTACTTTGACCCATGTACATTAGAGGGAAATTACAGCCAGATGACCATGAATGTATGTTGATTGCTTCGCTCAGGTATGAGGGATAATGTCTTCCCAGGTGAACCTGATAGGCAGGATTAGAGCTCAACCTGCTGTGCTCTAACATAGCTTAGGAAGGAGCTATTCTTAATGATCGTAGTGACAATTTGGCAGCGTTATTTTTATGTTTCACTCTCCTTGTCACAATTTTAATCCTGTCATGCTTCATCATCCTAGTTATTGCAATTCATGCTGTTTTATCTAAGATGCAGTTAGTTCAATAAAATCGTATTGAACTATATCTGCCTCTGATTGTCCTTGCATATGGGCGACTAATATAACTGAGAGCAACAGATGAGATCTGAGTGACCACGATTTCCCTGAGGAATCAATTGTGACATTCACTTGGTTGCCAAATCATCTCTGCTCTTGTGTGGAGATGAGGCACTGCTAGTTAGCTGGAGCAAAACCCAGATTAGGCTGACAGGTGTCACCTGTAGTGGGTTCAGACTCAGTTTCCCACAGTGCAAGTGATTCTGCTGCCCAAATCCAATAGTCTCATTAGGATAATGGGAGCCTACGCCACAAGTTGACATGCAATAGCCACTTTAAGACTATCCAGTCTGCACATTAAAGGATAATCATTGATACATGCTTAGGTGTGGGCAGACCCATCCGGACTGTGTCCCATCTCTAATTGTAGACTGACATTAGAAGATTACTAGGCAGCAAGGACAAGATACAATGGGCCCAATTTACAAAGGTAAACTCAGACATTTGATCAAAGTTTACAACAAACATCTTTGTTCAACTTTGTGAACTGTGCCTCAGTATTGCAATAATGCTGAAGGTGAGGTTTGTCACTACAGAAGTGTATACACCCCACAATTGCATAAGATGTCAATGTGTGAGTAATGTCAGGACATAACATTTATAGAACACATATATTTAGGATCCAAGTCACCTAGAAAGGGTTAAGGTGATCAAAGGAGAACAAAGTCAGTGCTTGCTTCATATACTTATGTGCTGTGCACTGATTTGTACACCAGCTACATAATGTTCTCACTTCTATTTTACGGGACCCGGCTGGCCAGGAAGACCAGGGAGAGGCCCACAGACAAGGAAATACATCCATGGGACCTTGGTCTGTACAGCCTCTGTCATTTACAGAAGACGAAGAAGAAGAGGAGGGCCCTGGGGCATTTACAGGTAGGGGGAGTGTACCCACCCAGATGGACACAATATCAGCCACAGACTGGGTGGAGGCTGCAGACATTGTGGGGGGAGAGGGCAATGATCTGGATTCCTTTGGCTGAGGGGGGTATTTGTACATTTCCCAGAAAACAAGAACTTGACCTACTGGACGAATCTATACTTGGGCTTTCCTCTGATCCCTCCCACTTCTTAAGGCCCCCAGTCCAATGGGGGCCACAGCTGTACCTCCTGCCACTAGTCCCCCTCCAAGTACCTGACCCAGTGCCCAGAGGAGTACCCCTGTCCCGACACCCCACATGCCTCGGGTGCAACCCTTACCCCTCCCTGTTCTATCACCGCTTTGGCTGCATCCCAGGAAGGGATGGTGCCACCAGAGGGAGAGCATGACATGTCCTCTCAGCTCCTACAGCAGATCATTGAGGAACTGCATATGTCCCGAGAGGATAATGGTTGTGCCATGGCTGCCCTCAATGGCACCCTCACTTCCTTGGGTGCATCCATGATGTCTGCCCCGTCCCGGCATCCCTCTCATACCACCCTCCATGTGTTTCCCTGTTGGTCCTCTCACTCTGTTTCCCCCGCTCCCCTTGTGCGCCCCACTCCCGTGGGGTATCAGGTACTCCACCGGCCAGACAGGAAGAGGCCACAGAGACAGAAGATCTTCTTCTAATCAAAAAGGATGATGACGAGGATGACATTTGACTGGACGATTAATGATGACTGGACATTTGTTTTTGCCCTTGTACATAGATTGATTCACCTGACGTTTCCTGACATGTTGTATTTATTTTGTCCAACTGCTTCTAAGTTCCCTGCCCATTTTGTATGAAGGGTATTATTTGATTTTGCTTCTCCCTTCCCAGTGTTTTTTTTTTTTTTTTTAGTCTAATAATATTCATTAAAAAAAAAACACAGTGTTGTATAGTTCATTGTATTTCCTGGAATCAAAGTATGGAAGTATATGTCTGGAGTGGCTTAGCTATGCCTTCAACATTATACCTTTGTACACAGTTGGTTCTGCCAACGGACATGTCTTAGCTGTGCTTATAACACATATGTGGCCTACAACCACTGTAAGCTATTGACCATCATCAACTATTTCTTAACTCAATTTAAATGTGGACTATGTCTTTTATTTATGTTGTTCAAGGCAAACATATGTTACATTGCTCAATGGGTATCTCATTTGAGCCTTTTCAATTTTGGTAGTGGGATATGTTGTGAAGTTGGGCTTTACCTGGGGTCAGAGATGCAGGCGGGTTTGCTGCCTGTGTGTATGGGGTTGCAGTCTAGACAGGGTTGCTGGTGCTTGTATGATAGTTGGTGCCAGGACAGGGGGTGTTGGTGCCTGTAGAGGAGATGGTAGAGCCTGGACAGGGAGTGGTGCCTGTACAGGGGAGGTGGTGCCTGTACAGGGGGTGGTGGTGTCTTGATAGGGGGAGTGCCTGTAGAGGTACTGGTGGTACCTGAACAAGGGATGGTTGGGGGACCTAGAGAGGGGGATAATGCCGGACAGGGGTGCTGGTGCCTGTGGTTGTACAGGAGGAGGACATGACTGTGCAGTGGGGAACATGTGCAAGGGGAGTATTGTTGTTGTAGAATGATGGTGGCCCTGTGCATGTTTCCTAACTAGGGGCTGGCAATGATACAGTGCAGATAGATGTGTTTGCTCCCCTCTATTCCTTGACTGTGAAGGCTAATTTGGTATAATTTTGAGTATCCCCTCCATCATCTTCATAGGCAATGCATGGTGTGTGAGATGGAGACTTGTGCTTAGGGGCTACCTGCTCCTCACCAGGGCTGGCATGTACCTCAGATGTTATAGAGAAGGCCTAGGAGATACTGTCAGAGTAGGAGTGTATAGGTGAACCAACACATCTGGCAAGCATGTGAGGGCTGTTAGGAGGTGATAGTTGTTTTGTGGTGTGTGAGGAATGGGCTATACCTGGGGGTGTAGGTTGAGGCACAATGCTGACAAGATGCGGGCTTCAGTGGTATGCTCCGTAGGCCAGCAATAGATGTCAGAGAATAAGCATCTATATTTGTTGGAATCAGGTCCTGATCTTCCTCCTCCTCTACTTTTTCCACCTCCTCCTGAGAAGTTCTGGCAGCTAACAAGCCATGCTTAGAAGAGGAGTGGGTTATCCCCTCAGATTGCCGGGTGCCCATCACTGGTAGATGGTACTTCCTCTAGACTGAAATCATCATCCTCACCACCTGTGAGACAGAGGTTGCAAAAGGCTAAGTATTTGCCTTACAACACCATGTGGTACATCACATGGATTGAGTCAAATTATCTTCACATCAACGAATGTTACATATGTGACCTGGTTTGTGTACACCTTAGATGAGATAGATCACACTGTGGCACTGAGGTGTCTAATGCAGATGTGACATGCTAAAGCAAACCCACCAGTTCCAACCACAGTGCTATGTGGTATTGAGGTCTCCCTTGATGTCAGTTGCTGGACTGAGCTCCTTGAGCGCGTCGCAGAAGATATGGTCCTTGATCCAGAAGCTTGTGAAAGAAGTGACACCATAGTTAATGCCCTGCATGATTTATATGTAAAAGTGCACACTTGATACACACATCACTGATTATGTTGGGTACATTTTACACAGCAACTTCAGATGTAGGGCTGAAGTGGCAATTTCTGTTCACCCCCTTCCACAAGGATTTGGTTATTGTACATGGGCAGGGTATCAATACTCTACAACACTATGGCCCTCATTCTGACCTTGGCGGGCGGCGGAGGCCGCCCGCCAAAGTCCCGCCGTCAGGTTACCGTTCCGCGGTCGAAAGACCGCGGCGGTAATTCTGACTTTCCCGCTGGGCTGGCGGGCGGTCGCCTTCAGACCGCCAGCCAGCCCAGCGGGAAAGAGGCTTCCACGATGAAGCCGGCTCGGAATCGAGCCGGCGGAGTGGAAGCTGTGCGACGGGTGCAGTTGCACCCGTCGCGTATTTCACTGTCTGCGCAGCAGACAGTGAAATACATGTAGGGGCCCTCTTACGGGGGCCCCTGCAATGCCCATGCCAGTGGCATGGGCACTGCAGGGGCCCCCAGGGGCCCCGCGACCCCCCCTACCGCCATCCGGATCTCGGCGGTCCGACCGCCGGGATCTGGATGGCGGTAGGGGGGGTCGGAATCCCCGCGGCGGTGCAGCAAGCTGCGCCGCCGCGGAGGATTCAATGGGGCCGCGGTACACTGGCGGGACCCCGCCAGTGGTGCCGGTCCGACCGCGGCTTTACCGCCACGGTCGGCGGTGCTCCCGCGGTCCTCCGCCCTGGCGGTCAAAGACCGCCAGGGTCAGAATGACCACCTATATGGCACACTTACCTGACTGACGGGTGGCAGTGGGTTTGACTGCTGCTCCTTAACCCCTGGATGGTGTCATTTATATCACTGAAGTTACAGGCAGCCCTCATATCTACCCGTTGATCCACATACAGGCAACCATGTATTTGGAGGTAACTGAGAGCTACAGGATGGAAATGACTATGGTTTCCTCCAATGCCTAACTTGGAACACACCTTTTTTTTTAGGCGCATAATGCATCCCATGTATGATGTGGTATCTGCTAATTTGTAAAGAATTCTTCCCCAACGTGCAGGACTGGTTCATCTTTGCACATCATATTATGACAGTATAGTACAGAGTACATGTTTGATGTACACCATTTTCAATCAAGGTATGGGTAACATTCATTCTACTGTCCCCCACCAGACAGGACAATGTTGCCATTGTGGCCTGTGAGGTCAGCCATTTCTGCTGTGCACTCTTTTTCTGGCCTGTGTTCCCAATGTTCGTGAACAACATTGTGATCTATTTTACCAGACCCTAAATATGGGTATGTGCAGCGCACATCCTGAAATCCAGTATTCCAAGGTTCACTCATTTGTGTTTATGGGGGATGTGGGGGGCAAGGTCAAATAAACATTGATCTAGGATCACACAATTTGGTCAAGTGGAGAAGCTGGGCTGATTCCCACCTTTGCTAGTTTTATATTGTTCATTTCACCCACTAGATGTATGGGCTCAGGCTACTCTACACCTACCTTACCAGCCACAACCCCCCTCCCCAAATGCAAGACTGCTGGTATCAGAGCACCGCTCATCCACATCATTACTTTAGCTGTTGTATCCTGGGATTTGGTTAGCAAGTATCCATGTCATGGTCATACAAGCAAGTTGTGACTTCTCCTCTCTATGGGAGACTTGGGGACATATTTATGAGCCCCTCAAGGCACCGGACCATCACTCTTTGTATGACTCCAGGTGCACACACCAGTACATCATGTCTTTGAGGAAACAGCAAGCTACTTTGCATGGTTTGGAATGGCCTCCTAACTATTGAGTGTGTCAAGGCTAGACGAATCACTGTGTTGCCTTACTCTGGACTTAAGTGGTACTCTATGAAGCAGGGGTGTTCCCACACAACACCTATGGATTGTGACACATCCCCAGAGTGACTGAACCATGTACAACTGGTGAAGCACTAAGACCTTACACCTCCTGAGGTAACTCATAATGACTTGAAACATATAGAATTGTTGCACTGACCTATGCAAAATCTACCTACATGAGGGATAATGTGAACCCTTAGGTAGGTACCGTGCACACACACATGAGTCGGGCGTTCATTGTTCAACATGTTAGGATGTGGTAAACTGTTCTGGGTTTTGAGCCATATATAAGCATATCGAGAAGAGTGACAACAGTGATATTAGATATACAACACATGCTGCTGACATTTAAACCACAGTTTAGGAGCATGAGCATTTGGTATAGTAGTGATTATGTATCCTTACCAGTGTCTGACATCCGCCCAGTGTGTGGTGCCTGACCAGATGTCTGACCCATACATGTTGCAGAGGTCACTGCAGGCTCCATCTTTCTGGACAATGTCACAGGGCCTACAATGATATGGGTGTTTTCAGTTTACATTCTAGTTGACACATGTGATGCACTGCATTAACTAGTTCATTTCACAGGCTTGGCACAGTTTACAGATTTCATGTAATGTATCTATGAGTTGAATGATCACAAAGTAGAAGTTATTGCTCTCTGCTGGCCATATTTATGTACCAGTTTGTGCTGAAGGTATGGGTTGTTGTGCTCTGTGATGTCATCTCTCCAATGGTTTAGGGACCTCTATATGTGTCTGTATGAGGCAACAAAAGAGAAAGGTCATCAGACACCAGCAAGATATATGCATATGTGCAACCTGTCACATTTATAAACAAATGCATCTACATGCCAACAACAGTGGTAAGTGAAATAGGGACATTATCTATTGCCATTTACCAGTATAACATGGATGAGACAGCAGAGATGGGCCACTGTTTGGGACTGAGGAATTTGAAGATGCAATTGCCATCACAAAGGATTTTGGGACTTTCAGTGCAGTGGAATAGCTGAGACACATGAGGATCTAACTCACCATGCAGATTGCACATACTTGGGACAACATTCATGTTCATAGTTGTGAAGTATCACTGACATTGCTGTCATTGTTAGTATTATCACTTATTATCTGGCACCCAATTGAGGTCATCATGCACAGGAAGCCCATGGTGCACATGGGGGTCTATGGTGGAGAGAACGTCTCTCTCAAGTGGAGTGGATTGGAGGCGGGCCACAGTTTTAAGACAGCCTAGCACCTCCTTGCATCACATTAGAATCATGTTTTATGACACTAATGTGGTCCAACGAGGCCAAATTCACCAAGCCATATTTACAAAGTGGATCAATGCATGCTTTGTGCCACTTTGTAACCCGTTGTGCCAGATTATGCCTTCATCAGACAGAATGTGTGAAAGGGGGCATTCCCCCATTAGAGGAACCACAAAAATGATGTAGTGGATTCTAAGAGATGTACTGCTTCATTTTTAGTGGCTATGTTCAAAGGCTGCACAGAGCAGGCGTTAAAGTGGGGCATACCATTGTTTTCAGTGGACCCCTGTATACGCTGCAGGATTGGTGCTAATCCTGCACAATATATTAAATCACAAATTTCGTTGCTACTGTCCCTACCCTGTGCTATTGTGTTGTGTATATTAAATACGGCACACAGATGGGGCCATATGTACGAACACATTTTCCCATGGACACAGAATGGACAAAACTACTTGCTACATCTGGCCCATGGTGGTGGTAGGGGGACACTAAGGAGTGCAAGAAAAGTGGCACTGCATTGGATTCAGCGCCAGTTTTCCTAAATTTGGACCTTAGACTTTTAGTCTCAACTTAGACCAAAAGGCTAGATTGACCGTTGTGACTCTGGCCCTATGTGTTGTGAATACAAGTCTCCTTCCCTTTCCTAAAGCTTGTATTGTCTGTGGCGGTGTCCATACAATAATCTGTGAATTTTGAGTTGTTGGAGTACAACTCGTTACCTGCGTACCTCCAGTAGCTTCTTGCACTACTGTAGCTGGCATACAGGCAACCTGTGCAGGACTGCTTCAGTTGAAATCAATTCAGTAATTTGTGCAAGAGTTGTTATCACAAAAGCTGTAGCATCTGTGTGCATTACAGTTTGAGCGTTCCCATTTGTGCAGAAACACTTATGATCTTTTGTTGAATTACAGGCTGTGTAATAACAGGCAGTGCTACAATCATCTCTTTATTTATTGGTTGTACAGCTACTGGCTGTATACTTGCATAGGACTACTAACCTGTAAAATATTAGGATCTATAGGAGCTGTAGCTACTGTCAATTTATTAATCAACTTTGCTCCATCATTTGGTTCAGGACCCACATAAGGTGGTGGGCAGTTAACTAAAATATCATCACCCAAATCGGCATCTGTATCAGATTTTGTTTCATCTTTTGTTTCTTTGTCCCCTTTAATCTTTTTCTTTTTAGGTTTTTCACATTTTTCTAATTGATCACTCTTTCAATTAGTCATTACAGGAAATAATCTAACACCTTCTACTGTATGTTTTCTCCACCTTTTACATTGATTTCCCCAAACTGCATCTGCATAATTTGTTATTGCTCGTTATGTTAGTTTTTGGTACTTTTCTCTCTCTGTATTTCAAACTATTATCTCTAAAGCACTTCAGGCCACATTTACAAGAAAGTAAGCACCGGCTTTGATGCACCACTATTCTTGCACCCTCCTGTACCAACTAACAACACTATGGGGGTCATTACAACATTGGCGGTAAAAGCCACTTAACGCCGTGTAGAAGACCGCCAAAACACCGCCGTGGAATTCCGCCACAGCTATTATGACACACATCTCGGAATCCGCTGAAATTCAGACACCCACACAAGTCCGCCACACCAAAGGTCAGTGTTAAAATGGCGAAAACAAAACCTCCACTGTCACGCCAACAGAAACACGCCCATGCTATCACGACCCACGAATCCACGCGACGGTCTTTCAACCACGGTATTCCATTGGCGGTACACACCGCCGCACTCAAAATACACACACATCTCCAAAACACCGTCACATTGGACAATTCCAAATACACACACCTGATACACATACAAACACCACTCAATACTACATAAAACACACACCCACATCATCCACAAACCGCTACGACCCAAAATCAGAGACGAAGGCGACAGAGAGAGAGCACAGCAATAGAGAACCCCACCACACAGAGGCACACAACACCATCACCCATACAACATTCCACACAAAAAACACCACACACCACTACACATCACCACACTCATCACCACATACACCACCCCACACATCACCTACACCACCCCATATCACGCCAAAGACACCCCAGGTTTTCCGAGGAGGTGCTCCGGGTTATGGTGGAGGAAATCATCCGGGTAGAGCCACAGCTATTTGATCACAGGTGCAGCACACCTCCATAGCCAGGAAGATGGAGCTATGGCGCAGAATCGTGGACAGGGTCAACGCTGTGGGACAGCATCCAAGAAATCGGGAGGACATCAGGAAGAGGTGGAACGACCTACGGGGAAGGTGCGTTCTGTGGTCTCCAGGCACAACATCGCGATTCAGCAGACTAGCGGCGGACCCCCACCTCCTCCCCCACAACTTACAAAATGGGAGGAGCAAGTCTTGACCATCATGCATCCAGAGGGCCTCGGAGGAGTCGGTAGAGGAATGGACACTGGTAAGTCAAATCTTAACTATCATATCCCCCACCCTACCTGCATGCTATCACACACCCACACCCTCCCTCCTTCCCCTATCACTCCAGCTCCTCACTAATGTACTAATAACACAAACCACACATCCCAACACCAAGCCCTGCATGCAACAACTAAGCATGGTCACCCCTCACTAAAGCATGCTCACTGTACATACCCATAACACCCCCCCAAACACCATCACACAAGCCACCACACAGGAATGCTTGCACTGGGGTACACCGTCACCCACCCATTTCACACCATGACACACACACATGCAATAATCATGCTCTTATACCCCTGCAGGACCACTACGGAACATCACCAGACAGGAGGGTCCAGACATCTCCACTCCACCCACAGAAGAGGCCCACAGTGACAACAGCAGCTCTGGCCAACTGGATCCTGATGACCAGCCCGGACCATTGTGGGCCTTGAGACAGTCGGTTCCCCTTGCAGAGGCACAGACCAACACTGACCTTCCACCCTCTGGTAACACCAGCACAGCAACCACCCAGCGGGCCCATACCTCTGTACCCAGGACACGTTAATCAGCTGTGTCCACCACTAAAGGGAACCCAGGATAACCCACCACCACAACAACAACAGGGACCTGGGGGCAGTGGTAGTGGGCACACGGTCCAGGGGACGGAGGCCCAGGAACACAGGGGAACTGGGAGGGCTGCTGTGCGACAGAGGGCGGACAGGCCAAGGGAACCCACTCTCCACTAGGCCCTATCCTCCATCATGGGAGCATACCACCACTCCCTGGCCAAGTTTCAGGAGACCCAGTGCATGCAGGACGAACAGTATTTGGGGTTCAGGGAGGAGCTCAGAGCCATCAGCTCCGCCCTGGGCACCATCGTAGGGGTGTTGAAGGACATACAAAAGACCATGAGGGACACCGTGGCACTCCAAGGGGCCCCTGACACTAGCCTGGACGATGAACTGCCCACCACCTCCGCCGGCGCTAGTGGACAGGACACCCCGCCACAGGACCACCACACCAGCACCCCACCCCTTGCAGACGGAGAACCACCCCGCAAGCGGTCCCTGAGATCCAGGAACAGGACAGAGCAAGATGGCAAGACCCCCGCCAGGAAATGAGACCACCCTGATTGTCCTCCCACTGTCCCACTTTGTTACCCTGTCCAGATTGGAACTGCCCCAGCTCCACTTCCTATGCCCATATGGGCAAAGCACCTGTGAGAAGAATAGACTGGACTCTGCCATGGACATTCCTCCACCATCACCCTTCACCATTTTACCACCCCGCTCCATTTTTGAGCACTTAAATAAACACCCTTGAACCACAAAACAATCTGGAGTCAGTCTGTCATTTTGAAAATGTGTATTAGCTATGACTATGACAAAATCCGTTCGAAATTTTAATGTCAACATACCTATGTCACACAGCACAAGTCCATGAAGGAAGCAAGCAGATGACACACGTTGGTAACCACACCTGTGAAACTGTAATAGAAATGTACAACTCAGTTACCCAATACTGATTCAAATTGACAGACAGGATAGAGGTAGAAGTGTGAAAGTGAATATAAGAGTAAACAAATGTTCTCACCTGTGTGTCACTGGAAATATTGCTGTATGACTGACTCCCTGTTGTCAATGTCTTCTTCCTCAGCTTCCTCCTCATCACTGTCCACAGGCTTCACAGCACATCCTCCTGCAGAAAAGGCACCTGGCGTCGCAAAGCAAGATTGTGAAGCCTCGAGCAGGCGATGATGATCTGGCACACCTTCTTTGGTGAGTAGAATAGGGAACCACCTGTCATATACAGGCACCTGAACCTGGCCTTCAGGAGGCCGAAGGTGCGTTCGATCACCCTCCTAGTCCGCCCATGGGCCTCATTGTAGCGTTCCTCTGCCCTGGTCCTGGGATTCCTCACTGGGGTCAGTAGCCATGACAGGTTGGGGTAACCAGAGTCCTCTAATAGCCACACCCGGTACCTCTGGACCCATCACATAAGGGATGCTGCTATTCCGCAGGATGTAGGCGTCATGCACTGAGCCAGGGAACATTGCATTTACCTGGGAGATGTACTGGTCTGCCAAACATACCATCTGTACATTCATGGAATGATAACTCTTCCGGTTCCTGTACACCTGTTCACTCCTGCGGGGGGACCAGAGCTACATGGGTGCCATCAATAGCACCTATAATGTTGGGGATATGTCCAAGGGCATAGAAGTCACCTTTAACAGTAGCCAAATCCTCCACCTGAGGGAAAACGATGTAGCTCCTCACGTGTTTCAGCAGGGCAGACAACACTCTGGACAACAAGTTGGAAAACATAGGCAGGGACATCCCTGATGCCATGGCCACTGTTGTTTGAAATGACCCACTTGCAAGGAAATGGAGCACTGACAGCACCTGCACTTCAGGGTGGATTCCTGTGGGATGGCGGATTGGTGACATCAGGTCTGGCTCTAACTGGGTACACAGTTCCTGGATTGTGGCACGATCCAACCTGTAGGTGATGATCAAATGTCGCTCCTCCATTGTTAACAGGTCCACCAGCGGTCGGTACACCAGAGGATTCCGCTATCTCCTGAAATGTCCCAGCTGACGGTGCCTAAGAAGGACAACAGCGACCACAGAGTCAACAAAATCTCAGGTATGTACCCACAGCTACACAGAACACAACACCAAATACAAAACTCTTCCTGTATGTGTGTTGAGTGTAGGCCTAGGTATATGTGACGCAGTAGTAAATGAAGCCATGTGGGCCCCTGAAATGGCGGCTGCCTGACCTCTAAACTGGGACAATGGGATGTGAGGGAACTGTGCTGGCATTCTACACTGTCGCGGTAGGCGGTCGTAGACCGCGGCACAATGCTACTTTTGGTTAACAGTGGACCATATGGGTCCTAGGAGCCAATGATGAAGTGCGCCGGCAGGAATGATACGCACCATCGCGGAGGTGACCGCCGCAGACGTGACCGCCATTTTCTATCTGTTCTATCACCCGATACCTGATCTTCGACAGGAGAGGACCTACACTGCAAGTGCTGCTGTGACCTCGGTCTGGAAGAGACAATGGCTGCTGCGTTTGGGGAAAGGGCCCCTGCCTTCACTGCTCAGGAGTTGGAGAAGCTCGTGGACGGGGTCCTCCCCCAGTACACGCTACTCTACGGTCCTCCAGACCAACAGGAAAGTACACAGGGAGCACGTTGTATGGGCTATGCCTGGGTGGAGAGAGCTGGTTGTAAGATGGAAGGGGGCAGGGTTCTGCAAGCATGTAGGACTGTGAATGCATGTGCCACATGGCAAGGGTAGGGAGGTGGTCCACTCACTTCCACAGTGCAGTTGGTAATGACTTCTCTTCTTCACTTGTACATGTCATGTAGGTCAGCGCCCACCAGAAGAAGGACATTTGGCGTGCCATCGCCAAGGACGTCCGGACCCTGGGGGTCCACCAGAGATGAGGCACCCACTGCCGGAAAAGATGGGAGGACGTTCGCCGCTGGAGCAAGAAGACGGCAGAGGCTCAGCTGGGGATGGCCTCCCAACGTGGGAGGGGTGCCCATAGAACCATGATCCCCCTGATGTTCCGGATCCTGGCGGTGGCCTACCCTGAGTTGGATGGGCGCTTGAGGGCATCACAGCAGACACAAGGGTGTGAGTACACTCTCATTCTGCTGACTTTGCTCACAGTGGAGGGGTGTGGGTGGGGGAGGAGGGCTGTGGGTTTCCCTAGGCCAGGGCGAGTTCCGTAGGCTGGCCCCTCCCTAATGCAGGCCATGTGCCACTCCACCCCACCTCTGTAGAGTGCCAAGTGCAGGTAGACATGCCCCTGTGTCATCTATGTGGGCAGATGACACCCATAGCCATGTAGGCCAAATTCCAGGGATTGCATCTGTAGAGGCCAAGAGCACGGCGTAGTGCAGGGGGCTGCTTTGTCTGTATTGTCCGCCAACGGTAGCGGTACGCCATGCACTCAACCTGTCTTTCTTCTGTCGCCCCCCCCCTTTTTCTGCTCTCCCTGTTCTTTTGTGCATCAGCATCATCAGGCGGAGGTACAGTGGCACCGGAGCACGAGGGAGCTGCACCCCACATGGCCATGGAGGGCCACACCACGGACTCTGAATACACCAGTGGGACGGAGGGCGAGGGGAGCTTCACGTCGGTCACCGGATCAGCAAACAGCGACACAGACTTGTCCTCCGATGGGAGCTCCCTTGTGGTGGCAGCACCATCTGTGTCCCCCACTTCTACAGGTACAGCCGCCACCCCCCCTACCAGCACTGCCCTCCCAGCAGCCCCTCAGCCTTCGCTCTGTGCCTGCTCACCCAGGAGTGTGGGCATCACCTTCGCCCCAGGCACCTAAGCCCCTGCCCCAGTCACCCCTGCTGCCCTCAGTGAGGAGGCCATTGACCTCCTTAGGTCACTCACTGTTGGGCAGTCGACCATTGTGACTGCCATACAGGGTGTAGAAAGGGAGTTGCAACACACTAATGCATTCCTGGAGGGCATTCATTCTGGTCAGGCTGCCCATCATCGAGCGATACAATCTCTGGCCTCAGCACTGATTGCAGCCATTGTCCCTGTGTCTAGCCTCCCCCCTCCAACTTCCTCCACCCAGACCCAATCCCCTGTACCCCAGCCTATCCCAAGCACACCATCAGACAAGCATGCACACACCTCAACACACAAAAGTAGCTCAGGCAAACATAGGCACCACACAACAAACAGGCACTCACACAAGCATCACCCACATACAGACACAACAACATCCACTGCCTCCACTGTGTCTCCCTCCTTGTCATTTCCCTCATGCCTCCCAGTGTCGGCTACACTCTCACCTGCATGCACTACATCTACAGGCGCTAGGACTCGCACAAGAACACCCAGCACCACACCCCGCTCACCTGCACTCACCACCCCCACTAACATTTACACGTCTCCTGTGTCCACTCCCAGTGTGTCTGTGCCGCCCCCTCCCAAAGTACACAAATGCGGGCACCCACACACCCAACATCCATCCACCTCACAACAGCCTCCAGTACCTGCACTTGCACCCAAATCACCTAAAGTTACACCTCCTACAACTACCTCCTCTTCCTCCACTCCCAGACCCCCTCCAGCTACCCATCCCAGTCTTCGTCAGAAACTTTTTCTGAGCAATGTTGACCTCTGGGACACCACCCCTCCAATTCATAGGTCCAGTAGTAGCACCTCAGCCAAAAAAAGTCCGGTACCAGTGGTGCGTGTTAGAGGTCTGTGGAGTGCACCGGCCACCAGGGCAGGCTGTGTGACACGGAGCCAAAGCACTGCCAGTCCACCCCCTGTAAAGCACCTTAAGATGGACAGTGCCAGACAGGAGGGGGTGAAGACTCCTGCCAGCAAAACTGCTCACAAGGGTCCCGGGGGGAAGTGCCGAGTCAGCTGTGACTCCTGGTGGTGGTGAAGGGGCAGAAGAAGTCTCCAAAGTCTGGTAGGAGCAGCACGGCGGGGAAAGCCGCCATCCTCCACGCTGTCCAGGACGCCACCGCCAGCACTATCGTCACTGGCCCGGAGACCACCGCCAGCGTCAGTGCCCTGGAGGGCACCAGTATCGTCACTGGTCCGGAGACCACCGCCAGCGTCAGCGCCCTGGAGGGCACCGGTATCGTCACTGGTCCGGAGACCACCGGCAGAGTCAGCGCCCTGGAGGGCACCAGTATTGTCACTGGTCTGGAGACCACCGCCAGAGTCAGCACCCTGGAGGGCACCAGTATCGTCACTGGTCCGAAGACCACCGCCAGAGTCAGCGCCCTCCAGGGCACCAGTATCGTCACTGGTCCGGAGACCACCGCCAGCATCAGTGCCCTGGAGGGCCCCGGCAGCCACAGCCCCGCTGGGCACTGAGGGACCGTCATGCCACACACCAATGCACAGGTTAGAGACAGCAAAGTCAAGCACCGCTGAACAGGGCAAAGACCGCTGAACAGGGCAAAGACCGCCATGGCAAAGCACCGCTGAACAGGGCAAAGACCGTAATGGCAAAGCACCACTGAACAGGGCAAAGACCGCCAACTCAAGCACCGCTGAACAGGGCAAAGACCGCCATGGCAAAGCACCGCTGAACAGGTCAGAGACAGCAAAGTCAAGCACCGCTGAATAGGGCAAAGACCGCCATGGCAAAGCACCGCTGAACAGGGCAAAGACAGCCAACTCAAGCATCGCTGAACAGGGCAAAGACCGCCATGGCAAAGCACAGCTGAACAGGTCAGAGACAGCAAAGTCAAGCACCGCTGAACAGGGCAAAGACCGCCATGACAAAGCACCGCTGAACAGGGCAAAGACCGCCATGGCAAAGCACCTCTGAACAGGTCAGAGACAGCAAAGTCAAGCACCGCTGAACAGAGCAAAGACCGCCATGGCAAAGCACCGCTGAACCGGGCAAAGACCGCCAACTCAAGCATCGTTAGCCCATGTGCAGCTGGGACAGTGATGGAACTGGGACCGTCACGGGGAGCGTGATGCACTCTGGGCACCAGTCCCCCTCCAGAACCAGTGGAGACATGCATCCACTACCTCTGTCCTTGGCAGGATGAAGCACTCTGGGCACCAGTCCCCCTCCAGAACCAGTGGAGACATGCATCCACTACCTCTGTCCTTGGCAGGATGAAGCACTCTGGGCACCAGTCCCCCTCCAGAACCAGTGGAGACATGCATCCACTACCTCTGTCCTTGGCAGGATGAAGCACTCTGGGCACCAGTCCCCCTCCAGAACCAGTGGAGACATGCGTCCACTACCTCAGTCCTGCACAGGATGAAGCAGTCTGGGCACCAGTCCCCCTCCAGAACCAGTGGAGACAGGCATCCACTACCTCTGTCCTTGGCAGGATGAAGCACTCTGGGCACCAGTCCCCCTCTAGAACCAGTGGAGAATGTTATTGACTTGAGAGACTGTGGCTTTGCACTCTACAGGATGTAACAGCGGGCAACCCACCCACTGTAGAGACTTTAGAGACTGTGGCTTTGCACTCCCCAGGATGCAACATTGGGCAACCCACCCACTGTAGAGACTTGAGATACTGTGGCTTTGCACTCCCCAGGATACATCACTGGGTATGGATCCCCGTCGTGGATCTGCCGTGGTGCTGTAATACGGCTGAGGTACCCTCCTTCCCTTCCCCCTGAAGTGCTTGTTGTATTTCTAGCTGATGCCCCTGCAGTGTTCTCTCCGTTTGTGGACAGGTATCTAGTGTGGGCGTCGCCCATGCTTTGTGGGCCCAGTGGTCCACGGACATTGATATGTGCATACCTGCACTACTAATGGTAATGTATACATTCTAGAATGTGTATATATATCTGTATATATTTGGTTACTGTGTGTTGATACATTACAATGTTTGAACAGATTTCCTTTAGTCTTTGCATTCTTCCGGGGGGGTTGTGGGTTGTTACTGTGATGTTTGGAAATGCATTGGTGTGTGTGTTGTAATGTGTGAGGGTTGGGGTGGGGGTGGGGGTGTTGCGTGTGTGTCCCCCTGACTTTTGCCTCCCCTATGTCATAGGTGCAGTACTCACCGTTGTCTTCGGTCTGCCGTTGCTGGTGTTCATAGACGAGCAGGAAGACAAGGGCAGGGAGTATTTGTAGTTCCGGCTCCATGGTGGCCTCCTTCCTCGTGGAGTGTGTTAAGGTGAGCGTTTTCCCATTGCAAAAGCTGTTTCTGCCGTGTTTTTATCCATGGTGAATCCGCCCCGGAAAAGGTGGCGGATTGGTGGGTTGTGATACTATGGGCGGTACATTGTCTTCCGCCTGTCTGTTGGCGGTGACCGCTGCTTGTCTGTACCGCCGTGGCGGTCGGAGTGTTAAAGTGGCTGTCTATGTTGGCGGTTTCCACCACGGTCATTATATCCTTTTTTTTTCGCCGGGCTGTTTGCGGTATTACCTCAGCTTTAACACCGTCCGCCAGGGTTGTAATGACCACCTATGTGTGTGCCACATTCACAATATAGCACACCACGACACACATTAGGACAATAGCATCAAAGATTTTTGACGCTATTGTGGTGCTTTGCAGGATTAGTGCCAGAAATGTGACTCTAATCCTACAAAGGTAGGCCCATTGAAAATAATAGGCACATCACTTTATTCCCTGCCTTAGGCAGGATTCAAAAATGGCGCTAAAAATGTCACAGTGAAATGTTGTAAATTTCACGGCTCCATTTTTACCGACCTCCCTGCGTGGGAACAACCCCCTTGCATGCATTATGCCTGGTGCAGGCATAATGTGGTGCAAGGGGTTACAAAGTGATAAATATGGCAAAGGAGAATGTCCTCCTTAACGCCACCTTAGCATAAAAACAAATTATGCGAGTGCGGTGCTAAGAGGCACTGTGGCCTTCTAAATCTAACCTTAAGTGCTTCAAACTTGATAGGACTTCATTTTACAAAGTTTATCTTTCAGATTATCAATAGTCACGTCACCACCTAATAAACTACAAATAGCCTTTAAAAGTATCATGATTTTAAATTAATAACAGTAAATAATTAGCAATCAAATAATAAACTGTTCTGTATATATCAAATCTTAGAACCCTTTTCTTCAAACCACAATGCAGTTTAGTAATCCAGTCAACCAATGACTTTGCTTATTTTAATATATATTAAGCAATCAGAGAGCGGTGGTAAACCAACTGACCAATACCAGCGTGTCACAACATGATACAAACAACTCACTCCTTGCAGCAGCTCACTCAATGTATTTGCAAAACATAAAGCTTCAATCCTTATACCTATGCAACATAAAATTACATCAGGCTTTGTCTGCTTCTTTTTGAACATTTCAGTATTTTGAACTTTATTGTTTTATGCCTTCTAATTTATCAATTAACCAGAGTTTTCCTCTCAAACCGATGAGTTCTCAAACTGCAAGAGAATACTTAATCAATGTTGCATCACCCTTGCATATCAGGTTTCACAATCACTGATCAATGTTAGAACAACCACAATCATTTTCATATCCCTATCTATTTGTGTAGTCAACCAGGTGCCATGACTTACACTTTATCTAGCAGATAAGAATATCAAAACTATGGGCCTCATTACAACTCTGCCGGTCAAAGACCGCCAGGGTTGTTTTGGTGATTGTACCGTCAACAGGCTGGCGGTACAATCTGCCATGCCGCAGTCACACCGCCGGGACCGGTGGTTTCCGCCAAGGTTGTCCCAGCGGTTTTAATCTACCAGGGCAGCGCTGCCCAGGGGATTATGACTCCCCTGCCCACCAGCCTATCCATGATGGTAGAGACCTACCCTGCTTTCCACTGTCTACACACCATTAGGAGCCGGCTCCAATGTTACAGCAGGGATGTTGTAATGTGGCTGGCGGGATTGCGGCTGCATAGGCGGCCGCTAGGTGGTCCATCCTCGGTGGGCGGCCTTCGCCGCCCACCAAGGTTGTAATGAGGGCCTACATCTCTTTATCTCTACTCTGGGATCTTAGACTACTTCTTAGTACATTAACCTTTATCTTTCCTTTGACAAAAGCACAAATAAAATATACATACAAAACATGTGCTGCAAAACATCAATAAATATATTATCAATACAATTTGCATTTCATTAACTGTAATCACCACAATTTCAAATTATCACCCTATTGATACTCACTCGAATCACCACTCTTCAACTGCTATCAGCAACCTCTTCAGAAACTGCACTTCATAAATCTTCTAAATCAGATTCTGGGCAATTGGGCTTTTATCTAACTTGAGCACTTTTTAATTATTGCAGCTTCCTATTCTAATTTTCTTACCATATCTCTTCTACCAACTTTTTGGGAGCGCAAAGAGGCCTATAAATTATCAACTATTAATCTCTGCAACTTTTGGGCCATAAAGTGATGGACCTTTAGGATGACTAAGAAGGAAATAGGTGCACATCTAAAACATTCAATTACTTATATTATCAATTACACCTAGATTTGTGAATCACAAATTAAAGTTTGAACTATTTAAGAAGGTTTTATTAATCATGAGTTATCAAATCTCTTTAGAATCAAATCCAAAATAAATTATAAAAAATTGCATAAAGCATGTCCCATAAACCTGATCTCAAGTCTAATTTCTCTGATGGCAAAAAATGTTTAGGCAAACAACTCAGGAAGACTTCTGTTGATCAGTAGGTCATGGCGATTTTGACACAGTACCCTATTGGTACTCTCACCAGTCAAATTACCAGTCTTCTACTGCTAGTAGAAACCACTTCAGAAACTGTACTCCATAAATCTTCAAAATCAAATTCTGAAAATGTGGGCTTTTATTTAACTTAACACTTTTTAATCATTACAGCTTCTTGTTCTCATTATCTAGCCATAGCACTGAAACCAACTATTTGGTAGTGTGGAGAGACCTATGAGTTATCAATGAATAATCTCCACAACTTCTGGGCCATTTCTAAGATGAGTAAGAAGGAAAACGGCTGCACATCTAAAACATTCAATTATTTCTATTATCAAATACATTTGTATTCTGGACTCAATAATGAGAGTGTGAATTCTTTTAGAAGTTTTTATTAATCATTAGTTCTTAAATATCTTTGGAATCAAATCAAATACAAATTGCAGAACATTGCAAAGCCATGTCCCATAAACCTGATCTCTAGTCTAATTTCTCTAATAGCAGTGAATATTTAGCTGAATAACTAGCTGAATAACTCAGTAATACTTCTATTGCTCAGTAATCATAGAAAGCTCATTAACGGAGAGTAGTGTACATCAGAAAGCTATCAAGAATAAAATATACAATACCAAAAAGGAACAAGCGTCTGTGAGTCTGCCTCGCCACAACACCTGTCTAACAAAAAAACTAAGGTAATAGCAAGAGTAAGAAAATACCTAGCTTGTACAGTCTCCCAGTCATTGAGTCTGTCAGCCTCTCTTCTCTTTCCCTGGGACAGTTTTTATACTGGATACAATGGGGGTAAATAAGAGTTTGGCAGACAGAAAAGTCAGTCTGCCAAACTCCAGCAGTCAGGTTACTGCAAGTGTGGTTCCCTTCCAGCGGGACACATTACGAGTTTCCGGCGGGGTCAGTGGGTACAAATAGAGTCCACTACATTGACTCCAGCTCATAATTGAGCTGGCAGAAATGTAGCAGTGTGTAGCGTGCAGCAGCACCCGCCGCGCTTTTCACTGTCTATAAAGCAGCACGATGGGGCTGGCCACGAGGCCCCTGCACTGCCTATGCCTAGTGGATTGGGACCGCCAGCACCGCCAGGACGCTGAGTGGCCATAAAGTGGTGGTGGTGGTCCGACGGTGACGCAACCGCCACAGTCAAAATGTGGCTGCCGGACCACCACATTGGTGGTAGTCCGACCGCCACAGCGGCCCTGGTGGTCTGAAGATCACCAGGGTTGCAATGACCGGCAATCTTACAAAAGTTTAAGAATTTCACAGCTAAAATGAATCTTTCAGCCAATCAGAGCTTGAAAACTCTATAAGTCATGGACAATTTCGGTTGAGATGGAAATTTCTTACAAAGAGTATTTTAAACACATGATACATTAACTAAACGTTTATCAACTTTGAAACAGCGACTACATTTCTCACCTGCATTGGGTTTCTTAAAGAAAGAACATTCATGTAACTTTTATGCACAAATACATCTTGTCATTTCCATTTTCACACATCTTTACACTAGAAGCCTGTTCACAAATGTCAAGATCAGTAAAGCAAAATAGCAATTTCATTGCAGGTCAAGTGGTTTAACAGACATGGGTCCCAGGATCACTGTGCCACTGGATTCAAGCTAGCCTGGCTGATGAGGCATGATGCGCCAAAACTGGCAACAAAATGCTTGTTTCTGGTCCAGGGAGAAACTGGCCTGGCAGTTCAGGCTGGACTGTTCCCAAGGGGAGCAGGGTCAAGACTGATTTGCCCATGGCAGGAACCAAACTGGAGTGGCATGGTGGGCAAAAAAATGATGGATTGGAATGTGACTCCAAGCAATTGGCAGTGAGATTAATTCAAGCATTCCATACTCACTTTGTTCTTTTTGCATTTACCACCCTAAATCTGCTAAACATGCTCAGACATGGGTCCTGGACTCACTATGCCCCTGGCTGCAAGATATCCTGCTTGATCAGGGGTGATACCCTGAAATCGGTCCCAGGATGCTTGTTTCTGGTCCAGGGAGGACCTGGCCTAGGAATTCGGGCAGGGCTGTTCCCATGGGGAGCAGGGTCAAGACGGATATGCATATGCGGGGTCCAAACTAGGTTGACATGGTGGGCAAAAGAAAAACAATGGTTTGGGATGCAGCCCAAGCAATGATAGTGGGTGGGATAAATTCACACATAACATCCATCACATTGTTGTTTTTGTATTTACTGCCCTAAGTGCTCTGGGTATATCCATACATGTGTTCTGGGCTCACTGTGCCACTGGATTCAAGCTAGCCTGGCTGATAAGGGGTGATATGCTGAAAATGGTCCCATGATGCTTGTTTCTGGTCCAGGGAGAACATGCCAAGGCAGTTCGGCTGTACTGTTCCCACGGGGAGCAGGGTCAAGGCTGATTTGCAAATGGCTCGGTCCAAACTGTGGTGGCATAGTGGGCAAAAAAATGATGGATTGGGATGCAGGCCTGAGTGATTACCAGTGGCTGAGAATGATTCAAGCATTCCATTCACTACCTTGCTGCTTCTGCATATTGACATAATAGATCACATATTTTATGCAGTGATGTTTTACTAAAACTTTGCTTGCTATTCCTCAATTAAAAAACACTAGATAAAGCAAACATAATTAAAGTGAAATGGAGTTAATTCTTCCACAAATTGGGTATCTGTTACAAGGATCTCTGAAATGTATTTATCAATTACAGTTGAATATTCTCACAGTCCAAACCAAATGAAGGAGAGAAGATATTTTCTTTTATACACCTTCAATATTAGTTGACTCTGGAAACAAATGATCTGTGTAAATGTCTTGAACAGTGATTATGAATAGTTTGGAGGTTTCTCACCGATGTTCAAAGTGCTACTTACACAGGGGGCAAAGAATGCTGAATTTAAAATGTAAAAAGGGAAACTGTACGGTATTTGCTGTCACATTGGGATGTTGGTGTAAAAACAATTTTGGAAGGGGGAGGGGCATGGGCAACACCAGTGGGAACAAGGGAGGACTGGGAGGTGGAAGGGCTGGGGTTGGGGAGGGACACAGTGGACACAGTGCGTTTTGGGGAATCACAGAGTGGGGGAACAGTAGGGAAGAGGGAACATTTATTTAGGAACCTTTTCTTAAGGACTCAGGGGTGGGCATGGAAAAATCGTTTGAGTGGAGGGAGAGGGAGTGGTTGTGAGGTGTGTTTGTGTAGGTATCATGGGTGCAGGTGCGTAGGTGGAAGGCATGTGTGTGCTGGGTGTCTGTTGGGTGGGTGACTGTAGGTGTAGGTGTCTTGGGAGGAGGGGGAAGAGGTGCAGGGAGATGCCATAGTGGATGGGTAACTGTCAGTTGGGGGTGTTTGGTAGTTGTGTGAGTATGCATGTAGTGAGAGGGGTGGAGTTATGTGGGTCTGGAAGTGGCTGTTTTGAGGGTGTTAGTGTTTGTGTCTGTAGGTGTGAGAGGTGTAGTGCCTGTGAAGGAGGTGGTGGTAAGGGGGTCAGTATAGGGAGTAGATGTTGTGTGTGCAGGCTGGTGTTGCCTGTGTGCATGACAGTGGTGGGTCTTCTGGTGCTTATGTTTGTTACTGTGAACCATGACATGTTGCGGTGGATGAATGGCAGCCTGACTGTGTGCTCTGGATGAGGGTGGGGAGACGGTTATGGGGTTTGGAAGAGGTAGCTGTATGGGGAACAGAAGAAAAAGAGACAGTCGCTGCAATCAGCAAGGAAGTCAGAGCCAAAAAGGATCTCTATGGCTAGACCGGGCACAGTGAATGCTTCCCAGGAATTCATTGCTTTGGTGTACCTGAGCTGCGAGTTCCTGGATAGCATTCTCAATGGTTTTCTGACCCACAGAGATGGACCTCAGGAGGTCAATAGTCTCTTCACTGAGGGCAGCAGGACTGACTGGGGCAGGGGCATAGGTACCTGCAGTGAAGGAGACACCCACCCTTCTGGGTGAGCGGACATGGTCAACTGTGCGAGGAGCAACAGGGATGCCGGTGCTGGTAAGGGTGGTGGCAGACAATGATGTTGCTTGGCTGGTCCCAGATGGGTCCACCACCACCATAGAGCTTCCATTTGAGGAGGAATCTGTAGATGATGCACATGATCCCGTCTCTCCCATGGCACTCACCTTGCCCTCTGTCCCACTGGGCCCTTCAGCTTCATTCGGGTCAGCCTCCTGTGTCACATGGGCTGCTGCTTCCCCATTTGCTGGTGCCCCTACTCCTTGGCCTGATGATGCTGATACCCACCATTTGAGCTTTAAACTCTCTCATCCATTCTTTCACCATTCCAGTCCAGCCATCCATATACCCATCCATCCATACACTCACCTATCCAGTATCCATGCTTTCAGACACCCTGCTTTCACCTATCCATCCATTTAAGCATGCATCATTTATAACCATTGTTCATTACCATCCACCCATTCTGCACCCATTCAACACCCAAGTATCCTTTTACACATCCGCCCTTCACCCACTGAGGCCTTCTTTTACCCATTCACCCTTTTCATCCATCCTTTCACCCACACATCCTTACTATCATATACCATTTCAACCATTCTTTCTTTTAGCCATCCATCCTTTGTTTGTTTTTCCATGAAGCCACCATTTTTACGTTGATTCATTATGAGCTTTTGTCTGCTGATTTGCAGAGAGAAGAGGCCATTAGAAACTCAACCCTGTTGTGGATGCTAAACCAGGGGCTTCAAAAGCAACAGCCTTGCAGTGAGTATGCTGCTAATTGTCAATAAGCAAGAGCAATATGACTTACCAACACCCATCCCTGCTTCCACCAGTTCTTCCCCTCCAACTGCTTCTGAGTCCAGTGCACTGGTGCAGCCACTGGCCCTTGCACTAGTGGTTGGTGCATATGGAAAATAACATTAGATTCCAACAATGTACAACCGCAATAAATCACTACAGTTCTATATTCTTCTATCATTCACTTTATGAATTTTTTCGTTGCTAGAAAAGCCAGGGGCAAAGCTAAGTTACTGAACCATAATAAAGGGGTGGAATACTTTGGTCAACCCAGGATAACCTATTCCGAGGTCTTGGTTGGTAAATGCAATAGGCATGAGTAAGACAAAGAAAACCTTCACAAACATGTATAGAACATTAAAAGAAAGCTAGTAAAGACAGTAGGAGTCAGGTACAGACACATGAAAAATTGATAAATGCAGGGATAACAAGAATTTAACAAAGCTTAGGGAGAATTAAAATAAGTACAAAGAAAGGTAGACAGACACAGTAAAATAAAATAAAATATTTTGAAATGTGGAGAGGCGAATACTAGGGATAAAATAACAATACCATTATAGGAAGACTTACTGGGGCCAGCAGATCCACCAATATCTTCACTGGTGGTGACAGTGCTGAGGTAAGAAATAATGAAGATAAAAAAATGATTTGTGGTGCAGTTAATCTTCCCAAAAATATTTTGACAGGCCGAGGCAAACACAGTAACATTCTACTTTTCTAAATGAGATCACCTAATATCAATCAACTCAACTTGACCTATTACTTTTACTTTCCTAATTCCTACACTTAAATCCTACTCCAGATTTCTTAAACTACGGGTCATATTTACAAACGTTTGATGCAGGGAAGCATCACAAGCCACTTTGCTTTACTGCCATGCTGCAAGTGTGGCAAACGCAGCACACGTCAAAAAAGGAACAAACGAGGAGGAATAAAGGTATTTTTCCTCGTTGCATCTCCTGTTTGCCTCCCCTGGAGAAGTGTAGGCTTTGACGCATTCCCAGGTTTACAAATATGGGAATGTGTCAAATACCATAGGTGTTACGTT
Source organism: Pleurodeles waltl (assembly GCF_031143425.1). NCBI lineage: Eukaryota > Metazoa > Chordata > Amphibia > Caudata > Salamandridae > Pleurodeles > Pleurodeles waltl. Next base: position 234,039,498 of record NC_090438.1, on the reverse strand, counting down.
GGAACACCCACCGTAACACCAATGACATGCCTCCCTATTGCAGGGTGAGTCAATGCAGCGTCTTGCACTGCGTTGACTCAGTCCATATTTAAAAGCCCATGAAAAGCCACTCAGGGTGGCCCGCATATATAAATATGGCCCTGCAGTGCGCACCAATGGACCATCACTAAACGTGATGTTCCAGCAGCTCAAAGGGCCTTGTAAACATGGCCCACATTTACAAGTACATAGCACTAAAAATTGATTCATATTGCAAATAATGATCTTTGCTTCTCAACAACCTTTGATGGGGTGACTCATCCTCAATTTCTTTTCAATGCATAGATATATACATACTACGACAATATCATAGTACACAGCACCAGGAGATTGTGATTGGGAGGGACTGCTTAAGCAACATAAAGAGAGGCACTGATAAGGGAATGCTAACTCACAGGTATTAATTATTACTATCACCACTATCTTATTCTTGGTGATAGGAAGAGTCCCTGTCAGCATGACTTTTTGAATATTAGTCAGCCCAAATACACATCAACAAGTACATTTGGGAAACACTGATTGAGCACTTGGCTAGCTCAAACTGGATCGCATATTAAATATTAATTGTAACATAAACTTAACTTACCTCTGGGAGTCATTATTAATATCAGAAAAAAAGTTCCATTGTGGAACACACACATCAAATAAATAACTATTACTCACCAAGCCCTGACACCTCAATGCCCAGCAAGGTCCTGTCGCGTAGGCTCTCATTATTCTAATGAGACTACTGGATTTTGAGCAGCAAGATCGTCCACATTGTGGGAGACTGAGTCTGACCCACGGTGGATGACACTTGTCGCTCCAAATCCGGGCTTTGCTCCGGCTAACTAGCAGTGCCTCATATTTCCCGAAAGGTAGAGACGATTGGGCAGCCGAGCGCATAACATATTGGTACTTCTCAGGGAAGTCGTGGTCACTCAGGTCACAACCGGTTCTCTCATAAACAGTGCGGTCTCATATAAAAATGACAATGAAAGCAGTATAAGTTTTAAAGATTGGTTTAATAAAATGACTGTATTTTGGATAGTAAAGCGTGAGCTGCAATAACCAGAACTATACAACACAACAATATTAAAATAGTGGCGATGAGAGTGAAGCATAAGAATAATGCTATCATAGTGCCACTAGGATCGATGGACTATTCCCTCTCTAAATTATATTTCGAGCACAGCATTTTAAACTCTAATCCTGCCTTTCAGGTTCCCTGAGAGGACATCAACCCTCATACCTGAGCAAAAGCCTGTAATCTGCGTCAGCATCTGCAACGGAGCATTTAGCATACAGTTGCGGTTCCCTGGCTGGAATTTCCCTCTTGACGTGTAATGGGACTAGAAAGTGTTTTTATTATTAACACAGCAGATGTTCTAAGAAAATGTCCCTTCGTAAGGATGTGTATTTTCTACAAATGTTGGAGACTAAACTTCTATCACATTTAGCGGCAATGTACCAGATCATGGGCTTGACTGTAGCACAGGGTGATCAAGAATGCGTTGTTTGAGAACACAGTGCTGAACTAAGCGAAACAGTTTGATAGAAGAAATTAAAACAAGACGGTAAAACTGGTTATTGTAAAAATGACATTGCAAAGCTAAATAAAATATATCTAGGTCAAGGTGCACAGCGGCCTAGTATATTAAGCTAACGTGCATGGAGTTATACTTAAAATGGCTACACGACACCCTCCCCTTGTCGGTAGAAAGTGGTTCAAGCCAAACTAAAATATCTCAGCCTAAAATATATTTAAAACCCTACTCAATTTTGACAAGTTAAGATGACACACAAGCATACTACTTGACAATTTAAAACATGAGCATGCGGCTTAGAACCAAATTCAAAGAAAAATGTCAATTTAAAGTACTTCCAAATCAAGACTGGGTCATGGAAAGCAAGAGATCTTCCACTTCGGCAGATGACAAAACCGGAAAATCCACGCCAAAAACGACCAAGGAGCAGTATTGCATAGCCCCAGTATCACCCAAGATGGCATCCTGAGCAGTGCCCATTGACGAGTCGAGGGCAACTTCCTCCAGGAAGGGTAGCTCGTAATCAGCTTCACGTAGCAAACGCAACCTCAGTGCGCATGTCTCGTAATAAACCCTCAACGAGAACATCAACCGATCAGCATCAGTGCTGGGGGGCGTTGCTGTGAAAGACAAACTTCCAGGGCATGTTCAAAAGAGCACCAAAGGAACTGAAACATGGGCTGCACACAATCCAAAACTGGTCTGATGTCAAAGACCAGTCAAAGACCAGTCACACCCCAAATATTCCAGGAGTGTTGCTCCAAAATGCTGCATCATCAAGGGAGCGCCTTCATTTGTCCTTGTTGCGGCAGGACAGCCATTGCGGAAAAGCAACAGCAACAGCAAGATGCCGGCTAATAAAGCCAAAGTTATCGGCAATCCCCCAAAAATACTACCGAAAATTGAGTGGATAGCTGAAGGTATCAAACCGAATATAGAGGAGAAGGTGTGAACAAAACCAATACCAACAGCTTTGAAAAAATTTGCTAATCCAGCCATGCTGGACGCATTAAATATACGTCCCACGAGTTCACCAAAGTGTCTCGGAAAGTTTGTATTTAACAGGGACTGTATTTCTGCTGACACCTTGCCACTTGAAGTGCATAGGGCTCGCGTGCAGGGCCACATGCTTCTGAAACAACAAAGCCTTGAGTCTACTCAACTTGTCAAAATTCACCTTTGAAGTAGCAATATGAGGCCAGATATCAGCTACCTCCTTTAATTTAGTGGGGGGAACAGGACGTTCCCGCAGCAGGTAGCGATCTTAGAGACCGAAATAACGTAAACTATTCCGGCCCGTATGCTAACAGTCTTCACTATTGAGAAGGACGTAGCTGCCGTTTGAAAGCAACTGGAACGTGGGTCTAATCAAAGGGACTGGAACTCCCTTCAGATAGCAAGCCAAGTTTGCAACTGAGGCGTTGCACGCCCCATGCAAGAACAGCTTCTTACAAATCATCGAATGGCTGACTGAAGTCACACATTCACTACCGCTAAAAAAGACCTCCTTCATCTCATTGAAGCATTTGTACGAGAAGGGAAGCTCCCACACCTCATGGATCTAACTATCTCCCAACTTTTCATATCTGCCCACTGGAGGTGAATTGTAGTGTTGAAATAGGCAGATTAATTACCCCGTGTATTAACCACTCTGCTGAAGGTATCTCGGCCACTGTAAAAGGCAATCTTTCTATTTTTTCGATGTTAAGCATGACATAATCGCTTCTGTCTTATCCATTAGTTATTGTTGCCATGTTAAATTAAAGGAAAAAAATATTTCCCTGGCACTGATGTGCTGCCACGAAACACGACCCACCTTCAATGTTTGAAGTGTCTAACCCAACTGCATAATGGACCGTGTCTGACTCTGCCCATGGTATAATGAATACATATCAGATTGTATAATGTCAATAGCAGAAGATACAATGTTGTTTATTGTGTATATCCGGTCAGACAAGTATTTATCCCATTATCTACAACAGCTTTTGCCTTTTTCAAATTTTCTTGATCTATTTGCCTTAACCGCGCTGCAGCATCTCGTTCGGATAGCTTCCATATTTCATTGTATACTGCATATAAGAAACACTTCCTACGTGGTATCCTGGGGCCTGACAAGAAATCTTGTAAGTCAGTGGCGTTAGACAGAAGACTGAGGTGTGCTTTAACCGCTTCTAGTGAGGATAATTTAAGCCACTGTTGGCACAATTTTCCCACACTATGGGGGTTATTCCAACTTTGGAGGAGGTGGTAATCCGTCCCAAATGTGACGGATTTACCACCAGCCGTATTACGAGTTCCATAGGATATAATGGACTCGTAATACGGCTGGTGGTATATCCGTCACTTTACCGTCACTTTTGGGACGGATTACCACTTCCTCCAAAGTTGGAATAACCCCCTATATGTTGTAACTACATCTGCATGTTCTGGTGATATATAGCGAGGGTCTGGCTCACTCATCGTAAAACCCCCGAGGAGTTCATAAAACGTTGATGACACCCATTGGTATCTATGGGCAACAATAACCACCCGCCTGGACGTGTCAGTGAAGCATTAAACGTACCATCCTGGACCCACTCATTGAGCTCATCTTTAGTTGCATTCGCATACTTTTGTCTGTTGATCTGCCAATTTTTCATTCACTAAACACTTCTCAAATCAATAGATTTGGACCAATATTCATAACCTTCTATTGATAACCGGGAAACAAAGGATTCCGAATATATAAATTTTGTGTTGGTCATTAACATATGTATATCCTTGGTAGGAGTTACTTTAAAATAATATGACTCAGCATTTTTTTGATGATGCCCAGAAATATACGCAAACTTTTCAGTATACGTTTTAGAACTCCCTTGCGGTGGAGTCAGACAATGGTACCATTGCATGTAATTAATTATCGTTTTGGGACTACTCGCTCTATGTATGAAGTGGTGCCCATAATAATTATAGCAAAACATATCACCATAATTTTCTTTGAATCAGTAAACATCTTCGTTTTCAAAGACAGTATAACATTGTAATTCTGTCATCATAGAATCAACTGTTTTCACGTCCGAATGATCAGATACAATGTCTGGTATGACTATATCATTCATTGATAATTTTAACACATAAGGTATTTCAATAATTTCCGTGGGACCATATATATCGAACATTACTTTGTCCCAAACAATCCCATCCGGAATTGGCACTGGAGAAATGTTCACAAAAGACAAGTCTCTTCGGAACTCATGCAATGAAAAATGTGGTTTCAAAACCTCCTCCACCTGTCCGACCACCAAACTTTCGGGAAGAAAATGACCATGTATTAACAGGAAAAAGGTTATAACAAAACCAATCCTAAGTAGAAAGGCTAAAACAGTCAAAGAAAGCCATCCATAGTTTCATGGAAAAATTAAGTATTTTCCTTTAAGCCAATGTATTAGCGTACGTGCACCTGACAGGTCAGCTGTCGAAGAGGCGAACGAGTCCGATAAACCGTTGTTGAAGTTGGCAAAATAACCAGAGGCAGTTCGTGCAAATGGAGTAGCCAATGTCAGTGGTGGAGTTGATGTTTCCTGTGGTGGCACACTGTAGACGGCAGCATCCGTCTGGCTCGTAGTTGAGTTGACTTGATCAAATGTTTCTAAATTGTTTGTTGTTAGTGGCACTAATGCAAGATCATCCACCCTCCCCAAGCTCGGAGAGGTATCAGTGTTGGTATAAACAACTTGTAGCAGAACTTCTTCTCCAGTAGTGAGAGGGATTCGGGAACTACTGGATGTTCCTCTTGGTCCGCTGTGCAGGATCGGCCACATGGTGTAATTTGACATTGTCAATTGAAACAAAATGATTTTCTTTGGCACCTGGCAACGGTGGTAGAATAACAGTTCTGGTACCGTGTCTCCCCAGTACAGGGACTGGTGCTCGATAAGAAGGGCCAAATTCTTTTTTCACAGCGACCTTTTCACGTACAAGATCCCCAACTCTGGGAATCCAGCTGGTAGATGTTACAGGCACATCCTTAATTCCTGTGGAGGCAGCACTTTTAGAAGAGTTATCTTCACGGAAGTGTTGTAATTCCTGTAAAACAGTGACACGTTCGTTTATGTCTGCTGCCTCCACGCCAGGACCATCAAGATCCGGAACAAACATTTGAGTTCCAAACAGGCACCCATATGAAGTACAACCCTCCAGGGACCTTCTAGGAAGGTTATTTAGTGCTCTCTGAACTCCATGCAGGTGGTTAAGCCAACTACGACCCGTTAAGGATTGCTTTAAATCGCGGTGTAGTCGCTCCACAACACTATTTCCCTCGGGATGAAATGAAGACGAGTACTGCAATTGGACTCCCAACTAAGCCATGGTGTCCCTGAATGCCGTTGAGGCAAAAGCAGGGCCCTGGTCCGAATGGAAAGCCGCAACAGCATATGTCCCGATAAAGACTCGCAAATCTTTAATAACAGGCCGAGCGTCAGGCGAGCGTTGTGGCCACACCCATAGAAATCTGGAGCATGAATCAACAGTGACTAATATGTCTTTGTATGTACTATCAGGTGTTAGTGGACCACATTAGTCCAAGTGCACACACTGTAACAGTTTGTTTGAAATCAGGAGGGGTGTCTGCGGTGGGCGCTTAGCCGTAGAAACTTTAATTTGGTGACAGATGTCACAACAAAGGACATACTGCTTAGTCTCTTTGTAGAGACCGGGCCACCAATAACGGGCCTGTAAGATTGAAGTTGTAGCCGCCACACCAGCATGTGCAGATGCCACCCCCTCATGCGCTGCTTCGATCAATTGTGGTCTTATTGGTCTTATATCTTTGTTGGGGATGTCACGTACGCCTACGCCTAGTATTTTAACTTCACCGTTCAGCATACTTAACATATAGTATTGATATTTGTTAGGGAATCCTTTAGGATGGGGCGCACCATCAACCATAGCTTTTATGGCAGCCAAAGTGTCTGTGTCTGGTTTGGAACTCGAATGAGTCACTGCAGCTACAGTGGGTACTGCCACTGCTGACATTGAGGCTTCATCAGCCAAAGTATTTCCAGCAACGTGTGTTCCAACGCACTGGTGTCCAAGTGTATGCACAACATGGACTTTCGGCAGTGTCTCTTTCAGATCTGCTACCTTTCCCCAGAGAAGTCTATGTTTTATGGTGTTGCCTTTGGAATCTCTGAACCCATTCTGGCACCAAAAATGCAAATATTCATTAAAGGACTGGACACAGTACTATGATTCACACCAATCAGCGTATGCTGTGCCGGATCCGTATGTTCTAGTGCCATCAGCAGAGCTTTTAGCTCAGCCAATTGTGCTGTACAATCCCCTAAGGTCTGTGTAAAGGTGTGTAGGGAACAGAATTTATCCCCTTCCATATAGCCACTTACGACTGCGCAAGCAGCAGAATATTGATGTTTAGTTCCAATTGCCGGTTGTGCAGAGCCATCAGTGTACATGGCTCTATGATATTGATCGATGGCCAATGTAATTGCTGGAACTGGATATTCTAATTCATAGTGTAGAAATTCCTGAGTTTGTAACTTTGGGTCAAAAATGTAGTTTACATCAGTGGCTGTTAAAGACATAGCCCATTGTATCCAACGTGGATGTAGTGCTTTTGCGTTCGGGACACTAGCTTTTGTAACAGCCTCTAGGGCTGGAATCAGAGCAATGACAATAATGTGTTTTCCTTGGGCCAGAGGTCTTTCTTTAATAACAGCCATCTGCACAGCTGTGAGAATTTTTTCTGTTGGAGCAAAGCGTTGTTCAGCTGCTGAGAACAAATGTGATTTGTATGCAATCGGGACTGCCTCACCTTCATTAAATGTCACATAGGTGAAACCGATGGCCCCAGCTATTACCCTGATGACCAAAGTGTTTTGCTGCTAGCATGTCTGTTTGCAACTCTCGAAGAGTGCGTGTATGTTCAACTGTCCAGAATTTACCTGAAAAATCAGAACGTATTATGTCATATAAAGGGCTGCACGTAGCATAATCGGGAATGTAGGTTCAAGCAAAATTTAGGAAACCCAACAACGATTGGAGTTTTTTAATCGTATTTGGTGGCTGTAATTGTGCAAATTTTTCTAAAAATTGTGGCGCTAGGCTCTTCCATTCACTCGACAGCTCATATCCCAGGAACAGGATGCTGAGGAAGGCAATTTTTGTTTTCTTGAAGTTAAATTTGTAGCCAAGTTCAGAAAACCCTACAACAATGCGGGCTACCCGTCTTAACTGTTGTAGTAACTCACCATCCATGAGACATATATCATTTACATATGACAATGCTTCAGAGTCAATCTTGTGTAAAATGGCAGTAACACGAGCTGCAAACAGTCATGGGCTGTTCCCATACCCCTGAGGCAAACAACAGATTTGTTTCTGAGAGCCTGGTGCGCTAAAGCTTGTTAAGTCCCTGCTTTCAGGCGCTATATTCTGGCAGAAGAACCCATTTGAAATGTCTAAAGTTGTTTTGTATTTTTTCCGCATTATGTTGCTCATTAGTGCAGTGCTATGTGAATTTTGTATAGCATATGTGCATGTATGACTGTTTAAATGTCTGTAGTCTAAGACTATTCTGTATGAATGGTCCGGTTTAGCCACAGGAAATAAAGCGTTATTCATCGGCAAGACACTGGGTTCAATCACACCCTGGTACTCTAATTGCATTAGTATTTCTCTCACCAGTGTCCTTGCTTCATGTTTTATGGGTTACTGCGGTTGTGGCTGAGGTTCACTTTTAATAGGGATAACATAATAGGGGAAGTCCCTATCCCACCATACGTGATTTCTGTATAACGCGGGTGCCTGTGCTAGAGCCCGTTCAATAGAATAGGATTCAGCGAGTTCCTCTGGAACAAGGGCGAGAAAGAAGGTTTAATGACATCATCTCCATTTGGGCAGGTACGGACAAAGTCAGGCGCCCAATCTTGTTCGGACAACAAGATGTCATACACTTTGACTATGCGATCCCAAAAGATTGCGTGTATTGTGTGTTCAATGTCTCCTTCTAATTGCAGTGTTACTTTGTACACCCTATCAGGCTCGGAGACACGCATGTCCGCTGTTTCTACTTGTATAAAGTCATCAGTTGCTTAAAGCTCCAGATGCTCTAGAAGATTCCGGCGAACTATTGTGACCTCTGCCGCGCTGTCTAGCAATGCTAGAGCCCAGTTCTTATTCTTCAAGAGGACCCTCTTCCTGTGTGGCATGTCGGACTGCGACTGCTGCCACTTTTTTCTTTTTAAATTGTTGTTTTTGTTGGACAGGTTTCTCTTCCTTTTTAACAGAAGCCTCCGATGAGCGTGTGATCCCTTTCTCAGTTTCACGTACTCTGTTCTTCGCTCTGATCGCCCACCTCACTCATTTCTCTTTTCCAAGGAGTCCTGAAAGGAACGAGATTGGCGTGTATCAGTATATTGGTATCTATCAGGCATTTAAATATTATCTCTATTTCTGAGAATATACCTATTATGTGGGGTCTCCGTACGTGGAGATTGCCCCCTTTCTTTTTTATGCGTTTGTTGTTTTTTATCCCAGCGTTTCTTATTACCCTGAAATTTAGGTTTTTGTTGTCTAGCCCCTAGGCTATCTCGACCGATACTTGAATATGTTTCCGCTATTATTTTAGGCAGCTCTTGTTCTTGATCTTGTTGTGCAACGTCACGGAGCAGCATGGGCACCGCGAGTGCAACTGCTTCCCCTTTAAGATTACTTAAAGTGATTGAATATACTGTGGCAAAGTTGCCCATCAGTTGCATCCCCAAATATAGGGCCGGGGCAGCCCGGTATTCATCTTGAATTTGTTTGAGCACTTCAGGTAGGTTGGCAATTGTCGGTGTACCGTGTGCAGTTGTATAGAGCGCGGCAAAGACTGTGCCCCATGTATTACAGTTTTCTATTGTAGGGACCATCCAAAAGGGCAAGCACATCGTTAATATTCTATGTTTATCCTGAGGTCCCATATGGGGAAATACTGCCTCCAGCGTATTTATTTTTTGTGCTAGCCAAAAAGGAGTCTCCTCTCGTTTGGCCGGTACTTTACCAATAATCGAATGTACAGTCGCCGGATTTATACCTGGTGTTACTGCATGTGGATGTGCTGGAGCAGCACGTGCTGGGTTTGTATTTAAAGTTTGCATCACAAATTGCACTAATCGTCTGTATATTGCTATTAATTCAATGTATAAGCGACAAACCTCAGCTACTGCTAAATTCCCAACCACAGGACGTCGTGTATAAGTGGCCAATAAAGGCCAGGTAGGACCGTCATTACTTAGTGGACCTAACCTAACTGGTAATATTGTATGGGGTAGGGTGCCATCAAGCCAATTATTATGTTCTTGATAAGATAGAGGTATCTCTAAATATGCGTAGGCTCTGTATTGTCCAGGCGCGTTCGCAACTGTATAGGTGTGAAATGTATTTGTGTTCCCATCAACTGCTGGAAATGTGACCCAAGAGTAAAACAACTCTGTTCTATAAGCTGCGTGGGCGTCCACCACAAACTGGACCGTCAGGCTATTTGCTAATAAGTGTGCTATGAGAGGTTGTCTCATGTTAACAGCTATTTGTACAATTTGGGGATTCGCCATGATAGAAGCACTATGAGTTCAGAGAAGGCACACCAAGATGGGTTTTCCCTTTTAAAGTTCAAGCGTGAACAACCACCAGCTGTCATAGGATTACCTATACGGGTATATGTGGTGGAAATCCTCAGTACCACGGACGTCTCCATAGACAGCACTGGGGTGTCATTATATAAAATGAGACTGAGATACTCTGGTGGACCCAAAAATTGGAGCCTGACCAAACGTTGGCGGAGCCATGTCGCGAAGGATCTCATTATTCTAATGAGACTACCGGATTTCGAGCAACAAGATCGTCCACAGTGTGGGAGGCTGAGTCTGGCCCATGGTGGATGACACTTGTCGCTCCAAATCCGGGCTTTGCTACGACTAACTAGCAGTGCCTCATCTCTCCCGAAAGGTAGAGACGATTGGGCAGTCGAGGGCATGAAATCTTCTCAGGGAAGTCGTGGTCACTCAGGTCACAACCGGTTCTCTCATACACAGTGCAGTCTCATATAAAAATGACAATGAAAGCAGTATACGTTTTAAAGATTGGTTTAATAAAATGACTGCATTTTGGATAGCAAAGCGTGAGCTGCAATAACCAGAACTATACAACACAACAATATTAAAATAGTGACGATGAGAGTGAAGCATAAGAATAATGCTATCATAGTGCCACTAGGATCGATGGACTATTCCCTATCTAAATCTTATTTCAAGCACAGCATGTTAAGCTCTAATCCTGCCTTTCAGGTTCCCCGAGAGGACATCAACCCTCATATCTGAGCAAATTCCTGTAATCTGCGTCAGCATCTGCAACGGAGCATTCAGCATACAGTTGTGGTTCCCTGGCTGGTATCTCCCTCTTGACGTGTAATGGGACTAGAAAGTGTTTTTATAATTAACACAGCAGATGTTCTAAGAAAATGTCCCTACGTAGGAATGTGTATTTTCTACGAATGTTGGAGACTAAACTTATACCACATTTACCGGCAATGTACCAGACTATGGCCTTGACTGGAGCACAGGGTGATCAAGAATGCGTTGTTTGAGAACACAGTGCTGAACTAAGCAAAACAGTTTGATAGGAGAAATTAAAACAAGACCATAAAACTGGTTATTGTAAAAATGACAATGTGAAGCTGAATAAAATATATCTAGGTCAAGGTGCACAGCGTCATAGTGTATTAAACTAACGTGCATGGAGCTATACTCAAAATGGCTGCACAACAGTCCAGTTCACAGTTGATTATTTCCGCTAAATGCTGCATCAACTTCAGCTGGGTGCACTGGACCCCAGTGTGCCGACAAACCAACTGGCGCACCCTCTCTCACAGCAGTCAACAATCCTGAAGAGCGTAACCTCCCTCACGCCTGCCTCCTGCTGTCAGTTTGAGGGGAGGTGGCGCTGCACAAAAAAGACAAGTTCTGCCACTTCTGCCTCTGTATAAATGGTGCAAGGCTGAATTTCTGGGTGATACCTACATGCACAAGGTAAGCGGCTAGCAGCCCCATGAGTGATGCCACGACCTCTGCCACCCTGTGCCTTGGCACTGGGTGGGGCAAAGAAAGTGGAAGACATAGAATGAAGGAAGAAAGAAAAAAAAGTAAAGGAAAAAGCACAAAAAAGTATTCAAAAAGTCACAAAAACACACCAGTAAATTTACAGAAATGTAAAGTACACAAACACAAAGAAACACACTGATGAAATAAAGGAAAATGAAGGATGGATAATTAAAACAAAGGATGGGATTGAAAAGCTTAAGGGTGGATTAAAGTTAGGCCCAGCATCATGCACAAAGAAACAGAAAAAGCATAATGGCCACTCCCATGCAAACCTTGTGGTGCCGTTTGCATGATATTTGCAATGCGAAAATGCAACTTATGCTTCCGAACATAAATAAAATGTGGTGCAAACAGACACACCTAGCTGGCTGAGTTCCGTAGATCTTGTAGAGTTTGTGTTAGATCTATGCGGAATTTCGGGTAGTGGGACTCTGCAAGCTCTGACCACTTCAAGCATTTACAACCCAGTCACCAGAAACAACCCCAGGTTTAATGATGTAATTCACTGATACTTTAAACATATATGGAATTTGAATCATTTCTATTTCTGTAGGGCTAAAGATATCAAATGGTACTTTAGCCCAAACAATTGCATCAGGTACTGGAACAGCTGAAATGTTCACTTCTCCTTGTATGTGAGGATAAGTAAGGCTTTAAAACCTCACCTATGAGTTTACAGCAAAACGTTCCAGACGAGGATGACCATATATCAATAAGAAGAAGACAATAACAAATCTGATCCATAGAAGAAAGGCAAGTAATGACTATAGAATCCACAGATAGTACCATGGATAAACAAAGTAATTATGTTTAAGCCAATATTAAAGTGAACATATTTTTAATACAGGTACAGTAGCTGATAATAAAGACTTTAGCGAGATGTCATCAATGTTGGCATAGTAACCAGAAGCAGTCTGCAAAAATTTGAGCCGGTTGGTGAAAGGGAACTGGTGGCTGTATCCATAGCTGAGTCATCATAAACAATGCCAACTGGTTATGTTGCATTGGAAAATTGTAAGATTATATTTTTGGACATATCTTGTTGATGAATCATGTGAACATGTCTTTTGACTCAAGTGACCATCCTTGCTGCTGTAAGTAAGTGTGGTGTGTGGTGCCAGTGAGGGAGGCATTCCCGTAGTCCGGTCTTGATAGAACTATCACTTGCTTGATATCTTTTAGATCATTCAATAAATCAATCGATCAATCAGTGCTTTTAAAGAGCAGCTACTCACCCGTTAGGGTCTCAAGGCATTTGGGGGAGTGTAGCGTATACCAGTGAGGTGGTTTGAAAAAGACATATCTTCAGTTCCTTTGTGAGCTGAGGGGGGAGGTGGTTTGTCTGATGTGGATAGGTAGGGCATTCCAGGCGTTGGCAGCGAAGTAGGGGAAGGAGCGTTCTCCTGTTCAGGTTTTACTGAAGTGGGGTATTTCTGCGTGAGAGAGCTGGACTGAGCGTAGGGCCCTGTGGGGTACGTGGAAGTTGAGTCGCTGGTTCAGGTAGGCTGGTCCAGTATTGTGGAGGGCTTTGTGAGCGTGGGTGAGGATCTTGAAAGTAAATCTTTTCTCTAGGGGGAGCCAGTGCAGTGTACGTAGGTGTTGCGAGATGTGGCAATGTAGGTCGAGGACCAGTCTGGTGGTGGCGTTCTGGATGTTTTGCAATTTGAGGATGAGTTTTTTGTTGATTCCAGCATAGAGAGCGTTGCCGTAGTCTAGTCTTCTGGTGGTGAGGGTGTGTGTGATGGTCTTTCTATGTTCAAGGGGGTTCTATTTGAAGGACTTGCGTAGAAGGCGAAGGGTACGGAAGCAGGTGTAGGTGACTGAGCTGATTTGGTGGTTCATTCTGAGGTCAGGGTCCTGGATGATTCCGTGGTTGCAGGCTTGGTTGGAGGGGGTGGGTGGGTTTCTGAGGGTGGGTGGCCACCAGTAGTCACTCCATGAGCTGGGTTGAGGGCCCATGATGAGAACTTCTGTCTTGTTTGCGTTGAGTTAGATGCAGCTGTTTCTCATCCAGTTGGCGACTGCTTCCATGCCTTCGTGGAAGTTGTGTTTAGCCTTGTCGGATTCATTGGGGAGGGATAGGATGAGTTGGGTGTCGTTGGCGTAGGAGATGATATTTCTTCTGTAAATTCTGACTAGGGTGTCTAGCGGGGCCATGTAGACGGTGAACAGTGTGGGGCTGAGGGAGGATCCCTGGGGCACTGCAGAGGTGGTGGGTGTGGGATCTGCGAGGAAGGGGGAGAGTCTCACTTGTTGTGTTCTGCCAGAGAGGAAGGATTGGATCCATTCAAGGGCCTTGTCTCTGATGCCAGCTTTGTGGAGTCTTCTTATCAGGGTGTGATGGGAGACTGTGTTGAAAGCCGCTGAAAGGTCTAGTAGGATGAGTGCTGCCATCTCTCCCTTGACCAGTAGGGAGCAGATGCCGTCTGTTGTGGCGAAGAAGGCCGTTTCGGTGCTGAGGTTTGTCCTGAATCCGGATTGGGAGATGTTGAGAATGTTGTTGTCTTCTGTAAACGTGGTGAGTTGGCTGTTAATTTCTTTTTCAATAACTTTCGCAGGAAATGGAAGCAGGGACATGGGCCTGAAGTTTTTGAGGTCGGTGGGGTCTGCCGAGGGTTTCTTGAGGGACGAATAATCTTGGCGTGTTTCCAGTCATCGGAGAAGGTGGCAGAAGCCAGTGAGTGGTTCATGTTGAGGCGGAGCTAGGGGGCAATGTTGTCTGCAGCTCTTTTGAAGATGTGATGGGGGTATGGGTCCATGGCGGCCACGGAGTGTATGGACTTCATTGTTTTCAATGTATATTCGGTGGTGAGTGGTGTCCAGGTGGAGATTGTTGGTTTGTTGTTGTCGGGGTTTGGTAGAAGGGGTTCAGCACATGGGTTGTCCTTGCTGAAACTCTCATAGATTGTCTTAATTTTGTGGTGGAAGTAGGTGTTGAGTCTGTCACAGAGGTCCTGTGAAGGTGGGATGCCCGTTGTTTCACTGTTGGGTTGGGTGAACTCCTTGATCATGCTCCTTGCTGTTGTGTGCTTATGAGGAGATTCTGTCTCGTATAGCCTTCTTTCTGGTGTATCCGATGAGTCGGTGGTGTGCGCGGGTGGTGGCTCTGAAGTTGCTGTGGGCTTCTGGGGATTTGTTGTTTCTCAAGATTTTCTCAAGGCAGTGGCAAGTGCACCTCGATTCTTAGTGTTTGGGGGTGAACCAGCTGGCTCTCTTTGCATGGGTGTTGTTGTTCTTTTTGAGGGGGGCTATGGTAATGGCGCAGTCCGTGATCCATTTGTGGAAGGTGCTTGCTGCGGTGTTTGGGTCATCGTTGTGAGCGATGGTGGGGGCAGCAATAGTGAGGGTGACAGTGAGCTGATCATCAGTTATTCTTGTCCAGTTTCTGGTTGGAGTTGAGGTCTGATGATGGTGGGTGTGTTGAAGGTGAAGTGGATGCATCAGTGATCTGTCCATGGGAGTTCCATGGTGTGTCTGAAGGTAGCAGAGGTTCCTGTAGTGAAGATGGGATTGAGGGTGTGTCCTGCTGAGTGTGTTGGCTTTGTCATGATCTGTTGGAGTCCTATGTTGTGGAGGTTGTCTAGTAGGGATGCAGTGATGGGGTCTTGTAGATTCTCGAGGTAGAAGTTGAGGTCTCCCAGCAGGGTGTAGTTTGTGGCTGTGATAGCTTGTGAGGAGATGCAGTCTGTGATGGAGTCAGCGAATGGTGTATGAGGTCTGGTGGGGCAGTAGATGATGGCTCCCCTGATGGTGGATGTCGGGCTGGTGTGTAGCTTGAAGTGGAGGTGTTCCATCATGCTTGTGGGTTCTTCAGAGTCTTCGGATTGTGTGTTCAGTGGGAGGTTGGACAATGGCGATTCCCCACCTGGGCCTGCTGGGGCGGTCTTTCCTGTCAATCTTGTATCCCTGCGGGATGGTGATGCTGATGTGCAGGCCTGAGGTGGTGCTGGTCCAGGTCTTGTTGAGGAATGTGAAGTCCCGGGTGGTGCTGTCAAGGAGGTCCCAGATTTTGGTGGCATGTTTGTGGAGGGAACGGATGTTGAGGAGGATGCACTTTAGGGATTTCAAGGCTGGGCGGACGGGTTGTTGCAGACGGGTTGTGTTGGGTCCCGGGTCTTGGTGGTGGTGCAAGTTTGGCGGCAGCAGAGGCAGTAGAAAGGACCGGATGTGTTGCCTGGAGATGCTTGCTTGCAGTTGCGTCCTGGGTTGAGTGTGATGAGTGTTGCTGCTGTGTTGAGGCAGAAGGTGGCAGGACCAGGGGACCTGCCGCTGGTTGTGTTCAGGTCATGGATGGGCACAGACGGGCCTGACTTAGGTGCGCCTTTGGTGATGCAGAGGCGCGGAGCATCTGCCATTAAGTAGGGAGGGGGGAGAAGAGGACAGTTGGGAGACGGGAGTGGGAAATGACACACAAAAAAGGGGGCTGGGACACGGGGGCAGAAGTGGGGGGATAGAGCGTCAGAGGGAGGAGGGGGGTGGGGCCATAAGGGCAGCAGCAGTGGGGAGAGAGAGAGGGGGAGAGCAAGAGAGATGCGAGACTGAGGAGAGAATGAGGACAATAGAAAAAGTACAGAAGCAAAAGGCACAGAAAGACACAGCACACAAAAGAATAACAGAGAGGGGAAAGGAGAAGAGAGGCCGAAGGCAGCTTTGCAGAGGAGCAGAGCTCTCCCATTAGACACCAGGGATGGGTTCATGATGAGTCACAGAGATTTGACAGAATCAGCCAGAGTCAATTTGCAATTAAAAGCATCAGGCATCAATGATGTTCAGCCGTTCTTGGACCTGGGTGGACTGACTGTTGTTGAATAGGAGAACAATATATGTCTTGTCTTGGTTGACTTTCAGATGGTTGTGTGACAGCCAATTTTGGACTTTTATGAGAGTGAAAGTTACCCACATCTATAGAGGACATTTTACGTTGAGTGTTGTCTGCATAAAGGTGGTATAGTATGATCACTTGTTTGAGTATGGTTGTGAGGGGTTCCATGTAGACATGAGTGTTGGTGAAAGGAATGAGTCTTTTTGGACATCACTGGTTATGGTAGAGGTGTTAGAGGCCAAGTTGTTTATTTTTATTTGTTGGCTCCAGTTATGAAGGTAAGAGTTGAACCACTTCAAAACCAAACCATCTGCTACGATTTGTTTCTGAAGTACTTCTAAAAGCAACTTGTGGCTGACCATGTCAAAAGCCGCTAGGAGGTTGAGCGGACGGCATCTATTCACATCCAGAGATTTGTATAAGTCATCTGCTATATTTAAAATCGGTGAGTTGCAATAGAATGCATCTCTCAAGAATATTTGCCAGGTCATTCATGTGGGTACCTGCTTTTCTTAGCAGGGGGTGACTTGAGCTTGTTTGAGGCAGTTGGGCATAGGCCCATTGCTTAGGGCACTATTTATTATTTGGTCCATAGAGAAATTATGATATGGTTGAGACTCTTCATGAGGGTGGCCAGAAGAGGGTGTGTTATGTAGAATGTGGGCTTGGGATTTGCAATCATCTGTGAGATGTCTTCTTCTGTGAGCATATAGAACTTCTTTCAGCTCCTGGGATATTGTGATGGGCCATAGAATTTGATTAAAATGTGGGGGTGCATTGAGATTGGTAACCTCGTTGAAGTTTGATGATATTGAAGGAGAGTAGAATCCCTACTTTGTGATGGGGGAGGTTCCACTGGAAGGCCAAGAGAGGTGATCTAGAGAGAGTTAAATTCTCGTTATTTTATCATTGAAGTATTTTGCAAAATTGTCACAGCATTCTTTGGAGACCTGAGGTTTTTCTATTGCTGGCTTCAAGGTTTGTTGTTTACTGATGTTGACAAGTTCTGTGGGGTAATCTTTTGCTTTATTTAGCACTCTGCAGAAAAAGGAAGTTTTTTTCTTTTAGTGTTAGAAATTGAGTCTCTAGCTGGCAATGGTTGGCAGCCTGTTCGATTCGGGACCCTCACTCTTGTCAGGGTAAGGGAGTCACACAGCTAGGATAACCCCTGTTCTCCATCTTTGTAGCTTGGCACCAGCCATCCGACTTATCTCAGAGGAAATGTGTAAAATATTTGCACACACACATAGTAACACAGTGAAAACAGCACAAAAGTACTCTACACAAGTTTAGAAAATAGCCAATATTTATGTAAATAAAACAACCAAAATGACAAAAATCCAACATACACAAGCAAACATACACATTTTTATATATTAAATCTCAGTAGGGTGCTCAGAAACACAATAGCTCCAACTGGAGCCATCACAATGTTGCTGACGGAGTCGTTCCCAACAGTCCGACACCACACGTAAGGAAGTGCGGGCTGATCATAGAGTAGCTTAGACCCCAGGCACAGTACCTTTGAAAACGATAAGGAAGCAAAGACGTTGCATGGATTTGGGGAGGGGAGGCGTCGCAACAGCAGGTGCAGCATTGGTTCCTTACTCCTACTGGGGAGGTGTTGGTTCCTTACAGTGAGACAGAGGAGGGGAGGCATTGGTTCCTTACGGTTGCAGGGCAGGTGATGTGGCATCGTGGGGAGTCATTGGTTCCTCATCATCCGGTGGGGTTGATGAATCCAGCAGGTCAAGACGAGAACTTCACTGTATTGCAATCACATCACAGGGCCACAGGTTGTTTGGCGGAGTAGGGTGTCCTGGACATTAGGGACATGACAATCATGACTTATGCTTTGGCAGAACTTGTGAGGTGCTATGGTGGCCTGTGCAGGCAGTGACACGGAGTTTTGCACAGCAGTGCCGGTTCTGAAGTTGCTCTGCAGTCAATGTACTTGGTTTCTTCTTGGTTGCACCAGAACTCACTCCCAAGGGCACAGGAACTGGGGTTGGCACCACCTGGTGGGTCCGAAATTACAGATGAAGACTTTGATGTCCCTTTGATGTCCCTGAGACGTCTATTAGGAGGTAAGCTCAGTTCGAGCCCTTGGAGAACCTTGGAAATCAGAATGTAGAAAACAAAGTCCAGGCTTTCCAACCCAGGACAGAAGCAGCAGGCCAGCACAGCAAAGCAACAGGCAGAGTGTCAGTCCGACCTACTCTATCTAGCTCTTTTTCCTGGCAAAATGTCCTCAGTCCAGAAGTGTTTCAATATTGTGGTCTCAGAAGTGCAATACTTATGCTTATTTCTACCTTTGAAGTAGGCAAACATCAAAGAAAAGTCTTTGTAGTGCACCAGACCGTGCCTTTTCCTGCCCTGGCCCCAGACACACTCCAGGGAGTTGGGGTCAGCTTTGTGTAGGGACAGGCACAGCCCCATTCAGGTTCAAGTGTTCTCCCACCACTCCAGCCCAGGAAGACCATCGGGATATGCAGGGCACACCTCAGCTCCCTTTGCGAATTCACAGATAGCCCGACTGTCATCCTTACACTTTAAGGTATTTCAAGGCAATCCTCATGTTACCGTATGGGACAGATGGGCTTTGCAATAGTGGACACAGAATTTAGCAGTATTTCACAAACAGGACACGCAATATACACCAGTATACCTCCTACATTTTAAATGCACTGGACCCCACCCAGTACATCTCCTATGTTTTAAATACACTGCACCATGCCCCTGGGGCAGCCTTGGGCCTACTTTAGGGGTGACTTACATGTAGTAAAAGGGAAGGTTTGGGCCTGGGAAGTGGGTGCATCTGCCAGGTTGAATTGGCAGTTAAAACTGCACACACAGACACAGCAGTGGCAGGTCTGGGACATGTTTACAGGGCTACTCATGTGGGTGACACATTCACTGCTGCAGGCCCACTGGCAGCATCTGATTTACAGGCACCTTGAGACACCTAGTACCTTTTACTAGGATCTTACTGGTAAACCAAATATGTAAATCATGGGTAGACCAATTACCATTTTAGACAGAGAGCACTGAGCACTGATTAACTGTGTTAAAGTGCCTGGAGTCCCAAAGCAAGCTAAAGCGAAATTGATCACAGGATCAAAACAGGAGATTAAAAGCCAAAATGACAGGGAAACCTCTCCAAGAGCTGACAGGTCTAACACTTGCTATGTTGTTGTTGTAGATCCTGCATTTAGCTCTGAGCTGTTGCCGTTAATTTAGGGACAAGTTTGTTCTCAACACTCGTTCTGCAGCTCTAAGTTGTCTTCTTTCAGAGTTAAGGCCTTTATTGAAACAGGATCTCAAGGGAGTATTTAGGATTTGAATTATTTTCAGAGGAGCTAATTAGTCTAGGATGGCTGTTGTAGTTGAGTTGTGGTGTGTTGTAAGTTCATTTGTTATGAGGTTGTCTGTTGGGGGGAAGTAGCGCTATCTTGTCAGCCAGAAGAATCTGTGTATTTTTGCAAGTGAATAGTGATAATGTCCATTTGAGTGATTTAGAAAAGAATGATTTGATGATCTGACCAGTCAGCTGGAAGGATGTTGTCAATAATAACAGTTTTATTGTGAGATAAAATTGCATCAAGGTTTGCAACTCTTGTATGAGTTTTGATCTTTGCAGTGGTGGATGAAATCATTGCTTAGTAAGAGTTCATTCAGGGATTGGATGAGTGTGTCTTTTTTATCATTACAATGCAGATTAAAGTCACCTAGGATTATGTCATTGTCAATAGAGAGCGAGAAGCCCATTATCAGTCCTGTTAGGTGTTCACCAAAGGAGAGCGTGTTGCCTGGTGGGTGGTAGAGGAGATGTTTTATTGTTCTTCATTGTTATGTTCATGCTTAGATATTCAAATGTGGGATAGGTAAAAGTGTCTGTTTCTGTCATGTGAATGCTACTCTAATGGATGATAGCTATGCCACCAATGTGGCGGTCCTTCCTGTTTCTTGATAGTTGAAAAGCCAGGAGAGACTAGAAAGTCAAGGATTGGATAGGAAGAGTTGTTTTGCCATGTTTCTGTGAAAAATGCAATATGAATGTCATGGTTCAGAAAAGTTTCAGCTATATCCGTTGCATGTTTGGTAGCTGATCTTCAGTTTATGAACATGCAGTTAGTATTTCTAGAGCTACTGAGCTTTTCAGTTGGGGGAGTCAGGGAAATATTAATGTGGTGAGTTAGTATTCTGGGAATTCTTGGGGAGGGTGTGTATGAGATCTCTCCTGATTCCAGTAAATACCTGAATCTTGGAGGTGAGGTTGTCCTGGGCTGATATTAGGTCGGATCTTTTGGCTAAGTCTGTTGCTTCACTCAGAGGCATCTCAGTATTTGATCTTTTCGGCCTATTAGCCTGGCTGTTGAGAGGCTTTTTTAGCCAACAATAAGGCTGGTTCTTTAAAATTTGTGAGGGTTGTCTGATGATGTAGCAGGGGGAGGTTTCAATTTGGGCCCACTCAAGGTGAGTTTTGAAGATCTTCAGGATGTTTCTGATGCCCTTTGTTATTTTATGAAGTTGATCTTCCATATGCGTTATTCACTCATTTAAATTGAACGTGGACATAGGGTTCTGTGAGTTGGGTTAGGAGGTGTTGAGGTGCAATTTGTCATATGCGTGGTGTTCTGGGTGTGCGGGGTATAAGACAGTGAGAGTGGGGATTGAGTTGCCACTTGTTTCGCCCCTGACATGGTCAGGATTAAGGAAGGAATTTTGTGGGCACCATTGTTTTTTCACATTTGAAATTGAGTGAGTCTAGAGCCAGATTGGGGATGATCATTTTAGGTGCCTCTGGTACTGTTCTCTGCATGGAGTGGTAAGGAGAAGCCTGGAAGGAGGATTGGTTGAGTTAGTGATGTTTTGGAGGTTGGAGGGCCGAGGGTTAGGGTTGATGTTGTTGTTGGTAAATGTCTTTGTTTCTGAATGAGGCTTGGCTGGGAGGTCCACAGCATGAGAGTGAGAGGATAAGATGCATTCCAGAGAGATAGTGGGGACTGGCTCTGTTTGGGAGGTTGTTCTGGCTGGATGAGTTATGGGGGAGAGGTGAAAGTTGGAAGGATTAGAGGTATCCATGCACTTTTTGTCCTGTGTTAAAGCCTGAGGTGGAGATTGGGTTGAGGAAGAACAATTAGTCATCATGTAGAAGGCATTATAGAGAGTAGAAAATATGGAGTCACAGGGACAAAGGTTGTTGTCATTAGCCTGGATCCGTATATTTCCATTTTTTTCAATGGTTATGGTGGCATTGCCTTTGAACGTTAATGAATTAGCTATCTTTAGTTTGCAGCCATATGTGATGTTTGAGGAGTTAGTTATATTGAGGAGGTTCTCTAGGATTGTGTACCATATCGCAGGATAGTGTGTGCATAGGATGAGATCAGTTTTGTCTGGTCCTTTGGAGGTGCTGTAATAGCACATGTGGATGTGGACATCCTGGGTTAATCTGAAGCTGATAATACTGTCGAGGAGGTGTTGTTGTTGGGGTCATTAATGTGAAACCCATTTATTCATACACATATGTGCACACACACATCCTTTCACAAAACGTATTGCCAAATAATCTAACATACATGCATGCACCAAACATTAATTTTAAAAAATCACATTTACCTGCACCTCTGCCTTGGAGACCCCAGAAGGTTTGGAACTGCTGACTTCCCTCACTGGTTGACATTAAGTAAAATGGTTAACATTAGGCCAGCCAATGAGGGAAGGCAGCATACCCAAGCCTCAGAGGTCCCATGTTTTTTGGGACAGCTGCCTTCCCTTGTGGGCTGACCTATGTTTAGCCAATGAGGGAAGGCAGCAGTCCCAACCTCATCACAGAGTGGGTGGGGTCACTGAGACTACTGGCTCTACCCCCCTTTGTTACAATGAGTGATGCTAACCCTCATCATAGATGGTGCCTTGAGCACCTTTGCTGAGATGAAGAGTTCACGCCCACCAGAACTGTGACATCCTCAGCCCAGGAAAGTTAAGTTCAGGCAGCCAGGATTCCTGCACATTTAGCGCATGTCTATCTCCTGGCTGCCTGACCTGAAAATTAGTGTCTGTCAGGATGACCTTTGATCAGCGTGACAGACAATCTTCTTGAGGGAGAAAAGATGAGGGTGTGTGGCTTCTCAACTTCTATGTATGAGCCACAGCTGCTTCTTATCCTAATGTAAAGTATTACATCTATAACCTATAACACTGCTTGGACATTCTACCAGTGGCCACTGGTGACCTTTAAAAGTGGTGGGGCATAGTCCTTGGTTCAAATTCAAATGAGCAAGCTTGACTTCTTATAGGATGGTTGGGGGTCACTCAGACTCGCTTAGACTCAGTTTTACTTTCTCATTCATTCTCACTCAGTTTCATTCACTTACTCTCATTCATACTTGCACTAAAGTTTACTTACTCTGACTGACTCAGTCTCACTTGGTCTCACAGTCTTACTCACTCTCATACAGAACCCTGAGGCTCACTTCCTCTCAATTAGTCTCACTCGGGCCCTCTCATTCTCACTCTCACTCACTCATTCTTACTTAGTCTCACTTAATCCCACTCATTCTTTCTCTCTCCGGCTCACTTAATTTCACCATGACTCACTCATTCTCACTTAGTCTGACTCAGTCTCAGCCTGACTCACTCAGTCTCAATCATTCACTCATTTTAGTTAGTCTCCCTCTGAAACACTTGTTCTCAATGGTTGACTCAGTCCCACTGATTCTGATTCACTCATTTGCACTCTGTCTCACTCATACCCACTGAGTTTCACTTATGCTTAGGCAGTCCCCCTCATTCTTACTCATTCTAACTCACTCAATCTCATCCTGACCCACTTAGTCTCACACATTCACAGGCAGTCTAAATGTCAGTCAGTATTACTCATTCTCACTCATCTTCACTCATTCTCTAAATTACACTCATTCTGATTCACTCAGTATTACACTGACTCACTTCATTTACACTTCTTCTTATCCATTCTGATTCAGTCAAGCTCACTCTGAAACATTTAACCTTACTCATCTGCATTCACTGACTCTTAGTCTCACTCATTTTCATTGCCTCCAGAACTCGACCCAGGTTTGCTGTGTACCAGAAAAATGTAGGACAATACAACCTGGGGTTTACTAGACCTGCAACAGCACTCTTCAGTGCTCAAGGTCACCAATATGGTCCAGACAAACTGAATATATGCCTTCACCCACTTGACCAATTACAATCACTCTTATTACATACTGCCACATAGGCCAATCAATTATAGCTCAAGCTCCCTAATCCTGGTGCCATAAAATACATGTCAGCAGCCCCAGACCTTCTAGTAAGAGTCCTGTACTGCTTCTAGATATGAAAATAACATGGCAAACACATCACAAAGGCCCCTAAAGCAAATAATCGTTCGATTGGCACACCCATGCACCACTCACGTCCTTTGCATTCGACCTGTAAGGAACAGCCTTATCTTTGCTGGCTAGAATACACCAAAGGTAGCCCTGCCATTGCTCCTGAAAGAAAATTAAAATGTAGGCATCAGAAGTGCTCAGCTTAAAAATGACTGCTGAACAACTAAGCGCCCATGAACGTTCCCTGGAACTGCGGCAAAAAATAAAGAGGAAACAGCACAGGCCATTTCATGGGCTCAATGTTTGCACTATTGCTCTGTAGAGATCGTTTTTACGTCATGAATACTTTGTAATAGAGATGAACTTTAATCAGGTGGTTCTGTAGCTCGCTTCTTGGCGCTCCAAACAAATATTAATTTACTTCAAACAGAACTGAAAATGGTTGTGTCTAATTAACTGATGTGTTTCATAAACTGATAAATAGTATTTTATATTAAACGCATGAAATATACAATTATGCAAAATTGTGTTTAACATTATCCCACGAAGTATTGTTAATGTCCCGGATGGGTTTGAATACAAAACTGCACAGCAAATGGCTTCCAAGAAAACAAGATTTATGAAAGTGGAAGGTGATTTTAAACAGAAAAAAATCTAATTTTCGACATTCTGGCCCACAAAGAAACAAGTGAAAATGTCAATATATCGGCAAATGTAAGTTATTTAATAGCTTTATTTTGCAATAAAAGCCGCCTTGAAAGATTTAAAGTTCTCAAGCTAGCTGCATGGGCAATGGAGCAGTGATGAAAAACTTATGAGTGTGTTCAACTATTTGAATAAACTGATGTATAATGAAGTTTTTACTGTGGGATCTCTGCAAAGCTCATAAAGATGATAGACAGATATGTTTAGTCGATTAAATTACTGACCTTTATGAACACTCTGCTTCCAGAGGTAGTATATGCAGCTAAACAACAGCAGTCATAACACACATCTATATGAAAGACATGTTTATTTTCGAGATAAGGTCAGATAAATATTAAGGTAAAAAGCAAAAGTCCAATTAAAGAGAAGAACAATCCTTTTAAAAACACGATTAGCCTCAAAAGAGCACAGTACAAGATGAAATGATCCGTTATATATGTCTGATGAATTTGACTGTTTAGATAATGAAAGAACTGTTCCACATCTGGTGCCATATTTATAGGCCCCTAGCGCCACAGGAGCATCACTTTTTGTGACGCTCCTGGGGCACTAAGCACTGCACCGTATTTACAAGGTGGAGTTAAGCCCCTCTTTGTGACTTAACTCCAACTTGTAATTACACCCCCTACCCATGCACCACTGTGGGTGCAATGGGTGTTGCTGTGGGTGATTGCATTTTCACTCTGCCTCAGCTTTATGAAATTTCGTAAACTTGAGGAGGCGCTAAAATCCAACACCACCAGGGTGCAACGAGGAGGAATACTTTTTTTCCTCCATGTTATTTGCTTTTTCTATGGGTGATGCATTCTGCAGCACGCATAGAAAGAGCAAAATGCCAGAAATGATTGTTTATGTGCGGGGAGGTGTCTCTTCCTGCACATAAACAATCATTTAAACAGGACACTTTGGCACTTCTGTGTGTGCTGCATTGTGCAGCACACTCAGAAGTGCCAAAGCGCCATTAGTAATTGTTTATGTGCAGGAAGGGACACCTTCCTGCACAAGAACAATCACACCCCTCAACGCAGACGATGGTGTAAGGATGCCTACGTTGGCGCTGGGCAGCTCAATTTAGCCCCAGCACAGAAGGAAACACAGGCGTGTGCCGTATTCACTTAAATACGGCCCATCCCTGCATTTCAATTTTGTCAATTTTGGTGCAGCACCGCGCTGCACCACTTTTCAATAATTCTGGCCCTTAGATTTCCTCAAAACTGTTTTTGCAGTTGGGCTTAATTTTTTAAAACTTGTGTACAACCTTATTATATGTCTGAATTTTACCCACTCACGATATTATTGTATCATAATAATTGATTGGAAGCAATATGTCTTGTGAAAAATATTTACAGGGTTTGAAAAGTAATGGTTCATATAAGGAAAAAACAAATAATCAAATGTGACAGCATTTTAACATTGACTGACACAACTCAGGTGTTATGTTTTTCCAGTAACTTTAACTCAGATCTTCCGGAGTCTATTCAGGCGTTTTGTCTGGATGAACAATAACATTGACTGGTTAATGGACCACGAGTTACTGAGTTATGCGCAGTGCTGTAGAAGACAGATAGTTGTCTCTTTTGACTCTGGGATTGAGGCAGAAAGCTGCGTTAGTCAGAGGGAAAGAGGATTATTAGACAGAACATGATCAGGTGCAAGGGTTCATCCAGGAGGCAGTGGGGAGAGCTTGCACCATGTCGTGATGGATTGCTTAGAGCTTTCAGGTACAGAGGTTACTGAGCTTTCCAGAAGGGGGAATCCAAGATCTTCTGATTAACAGTGCTCAAGAGACAGGTTCATTTAGACTGTAGTCTGTGTGTCCGTTTTTATGAATGCAATGGCCTCCGACATTCAAGAGTAGGGCCAACGGGCCTATTTAGATTGACATCGCTGTGCTGTCCTCCTACCATCACTGATGAGATCACTGAGAAGTTACCAAACTTACAAATGAATACAGCCTGTATGTATGTACCAGCACATGACAGAGCCTTACAGATTGTTTCATTGTGATCGTCTGAAAAGGTCTCACAGCCCCCAGAAGGCCAATACATTGTTCCTTATTCCCAAATACATTTGATGTTTCTCAGGGCAACATCTGGCTTTGAATATCAGCAACTCCAGTATTCTGTATTTGTCCATGCATGCTTTTGACTTTTTGTCAGCACAATCCCTTCTTCCCTTGCAACCCCTGGCCTCAGAGATGCCACAAACACAGTGGCAGCTGGAATTACCAGTGTCAGGCTCCAGCCTCCGTTTATGCTCGTTTTTTTAATTACAAATAATAGAGAGGTGAGGGAGAGTTTGGTGTGTGTGTGTGTAGTATGTGGGATAGTGTGTGTATGTGAACGTGAGTGAGTTAGAATGTATAGGTGAGTCACAGTAAGTGTGAGCAAAAGTGAGAATGAGTGAGTTAGCTTAGTAGTTAGTAGTTAGTGCAGTATGTGTGATGTCATGAGGGTTAAGGTCATGTGACATCACTTCCTGTGACATCATTAAGGTCAAATAGCGCATGATGTCAATTCTGCTTCCCCTGGCATTTTGGTGAATTTATTTCCATGGCCTTCTGTTATAATTGTGTGATATGTTTCTTAAACACCTCTGCAGAGGATCCTCATGCAGCACTTCTGAAGACCATGACAATTTCACAAGCCAAGACAGTGCGATCAAAGTTCCTACCTTCTGTTTAGCATCTGTGCCACAAAGCAGTGTAGTTTCTAAGCATGTACAGAGCTGATTTCTTGTGAAGTAGACTCCTTGTAGTATTTCAATTCAATGAGAAAGTACTTGCTGAAATGGCACTTTTTCTAGGCATTTTAAGAGTGTTATGCCAGTCCATATCCTTCAAGGGACTCAAGTGTAATTCACATGCCTGCCTAAGGTTGTTGAACTAATAAGGGATGTAAATGACTAGTGATTTGTAAATCTCTGAAACTTTTTTCCCCTCTGAAATCCCTAAACTAGTGACTTTCACATCTGAGTTCATCAATCTAAGTTTAGTGATACATTTGGGTGGTAAATCCACGTCTGGTAAATACAATATGGGACTGTAAATCCATGTGCATTGCACAGAATTATGATTTAGTCCCTTGCCTCGCTGTATCACATTTTCCACACTCTGTTTTAATATCCAATAAACCCAGTAATATTACCATGTGCAGAAAAATCATATCTGGATTTTATGAGAGATTATGGTTTGTGCTTACATATTTCCTCTGAAAATATTACATCCAGATTTAATGCATACAGAATTTACAGGCATGCACAAAAATGGAACAGAAAAAGGAAATACATCATTTTTACGCGTCAAACACAAATGTCACTTCCTGGATCAACACAGGCAGCCATCTTAGCACATCTTAAGATTTCAATCCAAACCAATCTAGAAACCATATTGAGCATTCACCTACATTTAACTGTTTAAATTATTCGGTTGGCATCTGGCAGGGTGAGGAAACATACATTTTCTCAGTCGGAACTGCAGGTTCTGACCAAGGAGGTAGCTAGAGAAGAGTTACAACTCGTGGGATACCTCATGCATACATGCCAACATTTTAAAAGAGAAAAGCAGGTGATTTCCAGAAACAAATCAAGAGAATGTATTTCCTCCATTGACTTCTATTGGGACCTGAATTCGGTTTCTGTTATAGATGGGATTTGAAAGTCTGCTGCTGCAGGATTGAATATTAGATACACAAATGTACAGTTTTTTGTCTTACCTGTCAGGAGCATGGAGAAAGCGCTATGGCAGGCAGAGAGACCGTGCTGCAAGTGCTGTGCACTGGCCTGCAGGAGCAGGTTACTGGCAGTGCATACTCTGAGTTACACTAACCGGCCCTGTCAGCTGAATCCCTCAGAGGAATTGGGTTTTTACATGCAGGAATCAGGAGGTGGAAGACTAGCCTTGAAATTGGTAGTTTCCCACCTGAATCAGCAGGTTTGGCATGTATGCTCATGATAAAGAGAAATGGAAAGATGAAGGCTCAATTATCGCAAAAGGTCACCTATAAAGTAAATATATGAGGTCTTGACTTTTCCACTCACAATAGAACCGCATAAAAAAATAAAAAAATGATTTAGTGGCCTGAAGATGAGAGTGAGGTAACTGCTGGTCAAACACCAGAGAGACACCCTGACAATTGGTGGAGGTTCTGTGCCTGAATTCAAACTGCAGCACTGAAAGAGAACAGTAAGCAGCATCATTATTTGTGCAAGCTGGAAGGAATTTCCACTGGTGCAGAGGCCAAAGGGAACTTTGAATCTGGTAAACATTTTTATACTACAGTAAAATATAATGATTGTGTGGAGCATGTGTATCTTGCTCATCGTGGTATGTGAAATACACAACTATAAATTGCACTACCGAGTGGTAACATACTGGAATGCCTTAAGATCAATGTGCACTAAATGTATGTGGTTCAAGTAGTGGTAAAATCAGCAGGTTTTTTAAATGAACGTCTACAAATAGACATATAACAAATTATCTGAACAGATGTTTAAATTATGTTCTCATTCCTGTGTGAGGCTTCAATGAATGGAGGCTGATGTTGTTATTATGCTAAGGCATGGACATTTAAGTTATTTTAATCAATTAGTAAAATCAATGGACAGGAGGCTTGTGTGGGTTTATCACTTATAAAATTAAAAAAATGCTGAAAATACTAGTATACATGTGTTTATTTGAAACACTTGTATATGTATTGTGCCAACGATGTCACCTTGGAGAAAGATGTGGAATATCTGCCTTCTACCAGCTCCTCCTCACCAGTAGGGATGACAGCCACCAAATGTAAATGTGGTGTAATGTAAGGAACAGGCAATGTTTTTGAAAATACAGGTTGACCGAGCAAACAGGATAAACTCAATTGCATCAATGCAGAAGATGAAGAGAACAGCTTTATGTTATCCACAAATCATTATACATATCTATCTTATTACATATATATATATATCAATATATATCTATATATCTATATCATATCCATCTCCGTGTGTGTATATATATATATATATATAGATATATATAGATATATACTCATATATATAGACACATACCAAGCAAGATTTCTCAGGAGAGATGAAGTTGCTACGAATGTCAACCCGCAGGAAAGGCAGGGAAATGATGAAATCAGGGTACCAAATCAACCAAAAAGAACAAGGCGAAGCAGTAAAAGGAAGAGTAAGCAGGGGCATAAAGAGATATAATCTGGTTTTGATGATAATCTTGTAATTAATCTATCCTGAAAATCCCTCAATTGTAAATATATAAATCTTCTAAATAAGCACCTGACATTTTGTCCCAATGTAGGGATGGATCTAGCAACAGCAAGGATTGATTTGTAGAAGTATTGCAGGAAACTGAAATGAAAGAAATATTTTGCAAATAAATAATCTAAAAGTAGGAGAAAAACAACAATCAAGCCCATATCAAACTTAACAGTGAAATACATTGCTCCAACGTGAGATTTATAGGCCTTGGAGGGGAAATCCAGCACCATACCCACTTCTGATGATGAGACTTTTTCGGACTGGCAATTCTGAAAATGGGAGTTGAAACAGAAAGATCAGGAGCCAGTGACTGCAAAGCCAAATCTAGGATTTGTCCACAATTACCATCAGGCAATAAGGTGGATGTGTTCCACGATTTAATGGCAGATGACCTTAGAGATATATTCAAAAAGGAAAAAGAAAAAATCAGGGTCATGCAAATAATATTACAAAAGATGACTGGTGGACATTACAAGACTTACGGGAGGATAACAACATTGTGATCAAAGCCTCAGATAGTGGGGAAAATATAATTGTAATGGAATGCAGTGGATACAGCCAATAAAGCAAAAGGCAATTATCTATCAGAGATGGCATGAAAGAGGTCTGCTGGAAGATCAGGAACTGATGTACATAAAGAAGAGACATTCGAATAAGTGTGTTACTAAAAATACATATAACTATGAAGATTCTTCCGGGACGTCCGATATTCAGTTCCTGTGACTCTTTATTAGAGAATGCCTCGAGATTCCTAGACATTTTTTTTTTCCATGTGTGGTGGCACTTCTATCCTATATTAGAGACTCCATGGATTTTTGGAATCAAATTTATGGTATACGATAGAAGCAGGAGTATTTAATGGCAACAGTGTATGTCATGTCACTGTACAACTCAATAAAGTATGAAGATGGACTGAATGCCTGTGCCTATTTCTTACTCAGTAGGTCTCTGAGTTTATTGGAGCACACTCAGATGCTATTAGACATGAAGGACTTTGGTCTCACTAACAACATCTTCATTTTTTAAGGTGAATGTTACATTCAAAAGAAGGGAACAGCTATGGGAACATCCTTTGCTCCTACTTACACAAACCTCACGATCGGCCACTGAGAAGCAGAATTAATCTGGACAGAACAAAATGCAGAGACCTTCAACAGGGTCGTCTTATGAGTTTGCTTTATAGACTATCTATTTCTAATTTGAGAAGGGGAACATGAGAAACTGGAGGTGTTTCGGAACGCATTTAAGCATAACCCACTGGGATTACAGTTTACACATGAGACAAACAGGAGAAAGTAACCTGCCTGGATATTAAGGTCTATATTAATGTTGCAAAGATTTGTAGAAACCTATAATGTAAGCCCACCAGCTGCAACAGTATTTTATTTGTCAACAGCTCACATACTAACGCATCCTAATGCACTAAAATGGAAAGGTACCTTATGGGGATCTTTCAAGAGCAAGCAAAAACTGCTCTGAATTGAGTGACTTCAAAATACAGGGTGAGGAGATGTTTAAAAGATTCATTAAATGAGGAGGTCCGATATCTGTTTTGGAAAATGCCATTAAAAGAGCTATAGAGAAAAACAGTGAAGATTTATTAGTCCCAAAAGAAAATAGATCAAGATAACATCATTAGATACATCATGGACTTTAATCGTTCAGACAAAGAGATCAAAATAACCCCAGACTCTCCTTCTACACTCCCACCAGAAAACTCGTTACACCAAACAGGCCCTTGCCAAACTCCCCGTATCCGGAGAACAACAGCTGGAGGAAGATCCTACTCCCACATCGCCACAAAGAACTGGAACACCCTCCCCATCCACCTCAGGCAATCTCCCACCCTGTCTCAGTTCAGGAAGGACCTCAAGGCCTGGCTCTTCGACTGATCCTTCCCCCCTCCTTACCCTCCCTCAGCACCTTGAGACCCTCACGGGTAATTAGCCGTGCTCCACAAATCCCTGATTGATTGACTGATCACCAAGAATCGGAGGATATTAAGGAAAGACGAAGAGCTAAAGGTTTTGGTCACTAAACAGTCAAGAATCACTTATAGAAAAACACGATTCCTAAATGATTTGCTGGTTAAAAGTTACCTACCTACACAAGGGGATGAAAGAGGTAATTGGCTTCAGATTGAGGGCTTCATCAAATGTTATAAATGTAAAGCCTGCTGGCATGGTAAAAACATGTCAGAGCTCAAATGCCTAGATGGGTCCACAAGAAAAATGAGAGGATGGATATCATGTGAAAATGTATTTGCAGTTACTCTATGGACTGACGGAAATGTACATAGGAAGTACTGTGAATAAACTATAGTTATGCATATTGCAACATCTAAGAGTGATAATAAATAATGAATATTCCTATGTTATTGCAAAACACATTTGGGAACAACACGCTGGAGAATATAAGGACTTGTGCAAGTATGGCATTGATCATCCAAGGAGTAACAAACAAATTTACTCTTAGGAGAGTGGAGTCAAGGTGGATCATGTTAATTGGAACAGAAAATCAACACGCTAAAGACTCGAGAGGTACTACATATCCCAAGCTGCTTTGAGGCCCCAGGAGGAGGCCATTTTCACCTGCACCCACTTGACACCAACGAGCGCTATAAAGCACGTGGGGGCACTTCGCTGCGTGGGACGCGCTAAAGACTCGAGAGGGACTACATATCCCAAGCTGCTTTGAGGCCCCAGGAGGCAGCCATTTTCCCCTGCACCCACTTGACACCATTGAGCGCTATTAAGCGCTTGGGGGCACTTCGCTGCGCGGGACGCGCTAAAGACTCAAGAGGGACTACAAATCCCAAGCTGCTTTGAGGCCCCAGGAGGCAGCCATTTTCCCCTGCACCTGCACCCACTTGACACCAACGAGTGCTATAAAGCGCGTGGGGGCACTTTGCTGCGCAGGACGCGCTAAAGACTCGAGAGGGACTACATATCCCAAGCTGCTTTGAGGCCCCAGGAGGCGGCCATTTTCACCTGCACCTGCACTCACTTGACACCAACGAGCGCTATAAAGCGCGTGGGGGCACTTCGCTGCACAGGACGCTCTAAAGACTCGAGAGGGACTACATATCCCAAGCTGCTTTGAGGCCCCAGGAGGCGGCCATTTTCACCTGCACCCACTTGACACCAACAAGCTCTATAAAGCGCATGGGGGCACTTCGCTGCGTGGGACACGCGCAGAACACACCCGGGCAAAGCCCGGGCCAATGGCAGGCCGTCCACGCCCGTCGGAGCCCAGAAGAGGCTAGGCTGGGTCATCCCCCTAACATTTGACCATTCAAGTAGGCATCATTGATCTTAGCTCTATGCGCTATTGCCAACACTGTGCCATCCCGTAGGTTGCTTCATTATACTGATACTTTGTAGAACATTTTATCACCAATAACCGTCCCAGATGGGTAAAAGGAAAGCAATAGAGGCTGGGGCAGGGGCTGTGCTAAAAGCTAAGTGAAAAAGACACAAGCATGCAGCTAGTAACTGCGTTATGGACAGAATTGACTCTCTTTTGGGTGAATGCAAGGGAATTTTAACTACTCCTCAGGGAAATAATTCTAACGGCACTGTGGGGGAGCACTCCCCAACCAATAGGAGGGCTGGCCCAAAGAAAATTGCTGAGATTTTTGTGAAATGTGGGCAACAAGACACAGCGACTACAGGGCAGGGAGAGGGCAGGAATGTTATCACCCACACTGCTCCATCTCTAGTGTAGGAGCCACCACTGGGCTCAAACAATTTCATCCAGTGCAGCAACCGCTTTAATCCATTAATTAACGCCCTAGAATCACATGATGACATCGACCCAGGTATCAGGGTGGATGGGCTAGCAGCCGCAAGCACACACTCAACCCACATAAACCCACAGCACACTCAATGCATACAAGATTTTAAAAAGGAAGTACTAGAACTTAACCTCATGGTTAACTCCTTAATTGCAATAGTAAAACATTTAACTCTTGCAGATGGCACGGCCACCATGAACCTTACACAAAGCCCACCCCTACCAGGCACCATGACGAATCTGCCCATTTTTTCAGCTCCCAGCTGTGATAGCCTCCTCCCAGTCGGTGCTAAGACCAAGAACTTACTCCACCCTCCTTCTCACAACAGTTTAGGCGCAGGGAAAACACTAGACAACCATCACAAAATCCCCAAACTCATAATCAATACTGCCCCAGATACTCTGCACAGCCTGCCATTGATTGGTCTCAATCAGGTAATGTAGTTCTAATGGTCAACGTTCCCAAGTTAAACACATCAACACATAAGGAAGGGGCAGACTGTATTAAAAACAAGGCAATCCATTGGATTTGCGATGTAAGAGGCTGTTGCTCTGTAATACGCG
This sequence comes from Pleurodeles waltl, assembly GCF_031143425.1. Lineage (NCBI taxonomy): Eukaryota > Metazoa > Chordata > Amphibia > Caudata > Salamandridae > Pleurodeles > Pleurodeles waltl. The sequence goes on along the minus strand of NC_090438.1, from coordinate 234,005,312 downwards.
AGGACATAATCAATGTAGCAAGATGGCCAGACCCGGGAACACACTTTGACATTTTAAAACTGACACTCAAGGACGGGACCATGGTGGACAATTTGGTGGCCCTAGATGCTAGAACAAGCCCACCAGCACATTTGCACATCCAGTTCAAATACCCTAGGCCACATACGCACCACGGGGATTGCCCGAGCTACTGCCCAGCAAAAAATGTATCTACCCTTGGCGAGAACGATTGACTTAAAGCTTCATCTAAAATCTACGCTGATAAACCACTCAACCAACTAATATCAGTCACCCCCAGGCCTGCTGCAATTCCTAACACTGCCAGTGCAAGTATTCTCTCTCCCATTCATGACATATTCCCCAAGACCTTTGACAGTTTACTGTGCAAATATGACAATACTGCACCTTTCATCTTGCAGGAATATTGCCCACCAAGTCAAGAACCGATAGCCAAGCCTGCAAGCACTTCCCTCACCAGGGCCAGGTCAGCTCCACTAGAGGAACATCAGCACTCAACCCAGGTCTCACTGACCAACATTGGCATTGATCTACTTCTTCCCACTCAACCATACCTGCCAAATCAATCTCTGGCAGCTAATCATGTACATACCAGGCAACTAGACAGGATAGTTCAACCACTCACTGGGGTACTACTTGTCTCATGGAACGTGGCAGGTTTGAAATCTATTCTCCCTCTTCCATCCTTCACCTCTTTTATTGATGAACATGACATATGTATTCTTCAAGAGACATGGTCAACCAATCCACTTTTTCGAACAGGCTATTCAAACTTCTACATCCCTGCCGTGCCCAGTACTAGAGGCAGGCCATCAGGGGGCTTGACTATTTGGATCAGAACATCACTTAACTGTCATATATTACAGCTACCCACCGATTCTCCCGACCTGTTAGGTCTTCGGCTATCATTCGGGCCTGACATTGTTGTGAACATTTTCAATATCTACACCCGAGGGGCCAGGGGGGTCAAGTCTCCAAAACCCTTTGTGTCCTGGAAGTCCTTTGGCAAAACTGTCCCCGCCATCATAAAACCATCGTGGCAGGTGACCTCAATGTCACATTCGAACCTATAGACTGGGATGATCTCAGGTCCACAGATGAGTAGGATCGAGCTTGGTCTATCCCCGCCCTGTCCATTCCACCCATTAAAAGATGGTCGCAGGTCGCAGTCGAAGTTAAGTCACTGACCATGGAATTCGGGCTCAGGGCGTTAAATGGCAGAACCAAATCAGACGCCAAAGGCCATCACACATTCAACAAAACCAACCACACCAGCAGAATCGACTACTGTCTATTTGACATAAGATTATGGCCCCTAGTGAATGATATGACGATCGTTGAAAGAACTGAAAGTGATCATAATCCTCTCTCTGTTCACACGTTAGCCTTGGGCAACCTCTCGCCCACGATTAACTCCTCAGTAGCAGCACCAGAGGGTATTAGCCTGGTTAACAACAAACAACACTTAAAGTGGGACAAGGTTGCGGCTCGGCCCGCACTCATCAACGCAGCAAATAACACCCTAAAGACTACATTAATGAACCTAGAGGTGAGTCCCGCAATCCCCTATAAGGAAATAAGCTTAATCCACACCTCATGCTTCAGGGATATTGCAGCCCACTTCTGAGTATCCACAGCCCATGATGGCAAGAGACCCATACGTAGGCACCGCTAGTTCAATATCCCTGAGTCCTGGAAAGGGGCTATTGTTATCCCAATCTTTAAAAAGGGTGACAGATCACTCCCCTGCAACTACAGACCAATTAGTCTAATTGACTGTGTGCAAAAAGTATTCTGCCACTGCCTCTTGGGAAAGATCGAAGAATGGATGACTGAACATGATATCCTTAGTTCCCTCCAAGCCGGTTTCCGGAAGAAAATATCTACCACTGATCAAGCCCTCAGGTTCCTATTTTTATACTGGAAAACAATGCTCATTGGTAAAGGGAGCCTTCACGTTGCTATTGTGGATCTAAAGTGTGCTTTTGACCTAGTACCTCGCAACAAACTATGGGACACTCTCTCCCGAATGGGAATCCCGGAGCATATCCTAGCAATATTGATACGGCTCCACGAGGACAACTACGCACACGTTAGGTGGGACAACAAGGGGAAACTAACTGATAGAATCCATGTATCAAGGGGTGTGTGGCAACGGTGTGTCCTTGCCCCAACCCTCTTCTCTCTGTATATCAATGAAATCGTCCCTTCTCTGCTTAGAGTGGAGGCTGACACACCATCACTTGGCACACAAAAATCCCTGTCTTGCTCTTTGCAGATGATACTCTCCTGATATCCAAGACCCCTAGTGGACTAAGGAAACTCCTCATGTGCTTTGAGAAATTCTGCTCAACGCGGGGACTTGAAATCAATGCCTCTAAAACAAAACTAATGACCCTTAATCCCCATAGATCCTTTAGAGGGAAGTTTACACTAGAGGGCACCACACTTGAGAAGGTGGGCATTTTCAGCTACCTGGGTATAACATTGACTGACAACATGTCTTGGAAATCACACATAGGAAAGCAAGCCTTAAAACTAAAGCAAACAACAGGGGCACTATCAAACAACTTCCACCTCTCATATACAAAACCAATTCGCCCAGCAATACAGATATACGAAGCCCAGGCTGTGACCTCAGCACTTTACGGGGCTGAACTATGGGGTTATGCCAAAATCCAAGACATAACCATCGCTGAGAACAACTTCCTGAGAAACCTTGTGTCCCTTCTGCCAAGCACTCCACTGTTCCCCCTTTTTAAGGATCTTGGCATAAAACGGTCATAAAGCCCGCCTACGCCCTCTGCTGTATTGGCGGCGTCTCTGGACTACCCCAGAGCTTGAAACCTTTACTGAAGCCCTGCAAGTTATTTTAAAAGCTGACCATTTTCACAGAATCCCCTGGCTATGATACATCAAGGGGTCACTTTACTCACTCAGGCTCAGTGAACTCTGGAATTCACCAACCACTACCGTCTTTCCCTCAAAAAGCGAACTAGAGAAACTATATTGGCAAATGGCAGATCACGAAGATATAGGGGCCGCACTTCACACTACATTATCTTGGGATTTTGTTAACCTAAAAGAGACATAATCACGGTCCCAACGGAAAGGAAACTGTACTTTTGGCTCCGCATTGGAATGCTACCATTAAGACTTTTCACCAGCCGCTGGTCACACAAAGAATCAACCGCCTGTCCAACCTGCAAAGCCCCTGTCGAGAATCTCCTTCATGTCCTTTTTGCCTGTCCTGCGTACACCGCCTCATGTAGGAAATGGCTAGGAAATGGTTGGCCCCGGCATGCAGACTGCTGGGAGTCCGCATCTCTGAAATCACCCTGCGTATCCTCATATCAGACACTAGGCCAACGCTACTGATCGCCGTTGCCAAGTTCGTCGGAGCTAGCTGGTTTTTCAGAAGGAAATTCTTATCTGATTCCAACAAGACTGTCCCATCGCATTGTGTGAGTGTATTTTATCTTTATTCAATTTTCTATCATTATATGTATTGTTTTATTTATTACCTTGTGTATTTATTTGTATTTATTGCTGCTATGCACTTTTATGGCTCTTGTAGCCGAAATAAAGTTTATTTGACTTTGGAACAGAAAATCCTTCGGACCTCAACAAGGATGCTGAACTTCATGTTCACTTATGAATAAATTTTGAAATTAGATTAGATGCTTCTTTTATCCTCCATTCTTATGGCGTTGTTGGACATTATCATCTGAGGGCTGTAAAGAACTACTTCTTTGATGTAATCAGAAATAATGATGCCCTCCTATTTTGTTTGCATATCCTTTTTGATGGTCATCATTATTATTTTGATTGCTTTTGTTATTCTCATATTCCTTAGCTTTTTTTGTGTTTTTTCTAGCTACTTATTGAGACAAAGATGCCTTAATGATTCTTAGAAATGGTACTTTACCAAGATTTTTATTGTTCCTTCTTATTGTTCCTTTATATGTTATCCCTGTCGATATTTAGCTGCTTTGAAAAATCATGTCACAATTCTATGAATCAAGCTATTGAAAACATAACAAATATAGTACTTAACTATTAAAAAGTGATCCATTGACAAATCATTTGATCAAATGATCAGAAATTCAGTTTCTTTGAAAAATCATGTTGTAAATATAGGAATTTAGTTAGTGAATACGTAACAAAAACAGTACCTATTGATAAATTAAGTGATGAGGGCAATAAGGAGATTTCTTTACTTTCTATATGAACAATGCGGCTTGAGTATGAAAGACTATCTAGGGCAAAAAGTAATCTGTTAAGCTACTGCCATCTGCATGTCTGTACCTTTAAAAAGAGGTGTGGGTAAAAGGAGGATGTTCCTTTAAACTTATGTTATGCACTGCACTGCACCATGGGATGGCCCAGTCAAAGGTTTTTTGCTGAAATGTTTAGGGCAGTGTTTTAGTGTCACCTCGCACTCTGCTCTGTATTTTGAAATAAATTAATTCCTTTGCATAACCCATGACTCATACCGGTTTGTGCTGTTCCTAGACTCGCCTGTGGAAGAAGGTTGACAATTGGGGCAGGACTCCCAGGATGTGAATGATATATATATATATATGACTGTTAAAGTTGTGGAATGTTGCCTCTGCTGAGATTCACATCTGATTGCACCTGTTCACACTTGTTGTAGGAAACAGACTTGAAAGAAATGGTATGCCAGGCTGTTTGGATCATGGGAACGCCTGATGTAAGCAGGGCATGGGGGTGAAGATATGGAGGACTTAGCAACTAGAGTCTTGGAGGAACCAGAGGGTGGTATTTGAGTCTCTGCTTTGCTCTAGTAACCTGTCTCCATATTGATTAATGATCGCAGAATAATGGATGTGTATCGCCATGTGTACTGGTGTCATGGAACCCAGGATGAAACTTTTGTAAGGGTAAAGAGGAAAATAACAGGAATATTGGTTCCGTGTATCAAGTTCTGACTCTTTGTAGCACGCTAAAAAGTATTTTAAAACAAAGTAACAGGATAATAAGGAAAACTGGAACTGGGTGTTTTTATGACTCAATATCCAACTTAATATACCTTGAAGCTAATCTTAAAGTGTATAAAGATAATCGAGGATCAAAGATTAGATCATCTCAAGATAGAATAAATTAAAAGAGGAAGCTTGTAAACATTAGGGGGCAAGCTATCTATGGAGGAAATTAATCAGAGTCATGGCAGAAAGATGTGCCAAATGGAAGCTTAAAGCTAAGGGACTTTTTGGCAAACAAAAGAGCACAATGGCAGTGCAACAGGAACACAAAGGGGGGTTAGAACTAAGCCGCAGCAAAATAATAAGAACATTGGAACAAACCAGAATCACAGTAATCAGTAAATGGTGGGAAGTAATGACATTGAAGAATTACATTAAATGTGAGAAAGTTCAAATGGGGCTGACCATTCTTTTCTTCCTACGTCAAATTATTTAGATCCAGACTTAATTAAACATTGGCAAATGGATACCACAGAATGTTCTGTAAGACTCATGAAGACATTGATCATTCATGCAGTAAGGTAACTTTCTAAAGCAATAGTGTATATTAAAACAATGGAGGAACTATTGAAGCCTCTTTCAAGCATGGTTTCCCCCATTTTTGGTCTGTTTGTCAGAATGTTTGACTGTGTCACTGGGATCGTGCTAGCCAGGACCCCAGTGCTTCTGTTTTTTTTGGCCTGTTTGTCAGTATGTTTGACTGTTTGTCAGTATGCTTGACTGTGTCACTGGGATCCTGCTAACCAGGACCCCAGTGCTTATTCTCTCTCTGTTCCCTAATTTGTCACTATATACTGGTAACGCAGTACTTCATCCCAAATTGGCATACTGGAGCCCCCTTATAAGTCCCTGGTATATGGTACTTAGGTACGCAGGACATTGGGATTCCAGGGGATCCCTATGGGCTGCAGCATTACTTTTGCCTCCCATAGGGAGCCGATGCAAAGGCCTCTGCAGGGTTGCCGTTTTAGCCTGTGTGAAATAGTGCATGCACCCTTTCACAGCCATTTTCACTGCACCAGGTCACTTATAAGTTACCTATATGTCAGGCCTCCCAACCCTGAAGGCTGGCTGCAAAGTTCCTGTGTGTGGGGGTACCCCTGCACTAGCAGAGGTGCCCCACATCATCCAGGACCATTTTACCAGGACTTCGTGAGTGCAGGGATGCCATTTTAAGCATACACTGGACATAGGTCAATACCTATGTCCAGCTTTGCAATGGCAACTCCAAATATGGACATGTAAGGTGTCTAATACCTGGGAATTGTACCCCCATACTGATTCCAGTATTGGTTTTACAATTCCATGTACTCTGGAGGCTCCACAGTGGACCCCCAGTACTGCCATACCAGCCTTTTGAGGTTTTCCAGGCAGCCCCAGCTGCTGCCACCTCACAGACAGGTTTCTGCCCTCCTGTTGCTTGAGCAGCTCAAGCCCAGGAAGGCAGAACAAAGGATTTCCTTTGGGAGAGGGGTGTTACACCCTCTCCCTTTGGAAATAGGTGTTACAGGCATGGGAGGGGTAGCCTCCCAGTGCCTCTGAAAATTCTTTGAAGGGCACATTTGGTGCCCTCCTTGCATAATCCAGTCTACACTAGTTCAAGGACCCCCAGTCCCTGCTCTGGTGCAAAACTGGACAAAGGAAAGGGTGTGTCCATTACCACCCCAGGGGTGGTGGCCAGAGCTCCTTCAGAGTGTCTCTAGGTTTTGCCATCTTGGATTCCAAGGTGGTGAGGCATCTTGGGAGCATCTGAGTGGTCAGTGCCAGCAGGTGACATCAGAGCCCTCCCCTGATAGGTGCTGACCTGTGTAGCTAGCCAATCCCCTGTTCAGGGCTATTTAGGGTCTCTCCTGTGGCTGTGTCCTCAGATTTGGATAGCAAGACTCCAGTAGGAATCTTCTCCATCCTTCATTCATTTTTCACTGACAAAACTGCATCTGCACCCTCTGCACCTCTGGCTGTACATTGGCAAGAGGATAAACATAAAGAAGAAGAGATAAAATGCACAATATTGGAAAAAATCGAATTCAGTGGAATAGACGACGGTGAAAAAAAGAGAAAGAAATGAGAAGTGTTCTGGATCTTTTATCTGGACACTTTCAGAAAAGGATTAAATGCAGAAATACCATGGCAGAATGCCATAAGTTAATATTTGATAGACTAATATGGTCCAGTAGTTTTGCTTACAGTGTTTGAGATGATTGACGTATCTGTTTAGGTGGCTCTACAAAATATGACTTGTTATGCAGTTTAAAGCATAGTCATGTAGGAGTCGTTTCTCTTTTTCGACCAATTTTGTGCAGGTTAGGTAAGTGATCCTAACAATTTTTCCTGGCTGCCAGCTAGTTCCTCTTATTCTGATATAGAAACTGTTTCTATATAATAGATTGGAGACAAGGATGAAATACTATATATATACCGATAGTTAGTTTCTCCTCTTCTGTTATCGATACTGTTTTCTAAACAGACTTGAGATTAGGATGAAACTCTGTGTATATTTATATATTGCCAGCGAGTTGTCAATATGTTGAAATATACACTGTTTTTATAAACAGATTCAGATTTAGTGTGAGAATTATTAGACTCTGCTGTAGGGATTTTCCTTGCCGATTTATATGTTCAAAGATGGCCGCCACTAATGCGACAGTTGGATGCAGACTTCTGTTAGCAATCCGTCATCCAGCTTTATGAATCAGGTAGTGCGGTTAAAATGCCACGCCGAGATGTTCTCGGTTAGTCGGCATATCGGAAACAGCTAACGACGATTGAGGGCTTCAATGAGAAGCAAGGCACTAAATGACAGTGAACAGGTAGTGTTAAGGATATTCTGTTATGGTGAAATGAGTAACTTAGTGAACGGATGTTGGGAGACCTTTTGTAATTGTGAAGGATGGATTTTATGTAATCAGATCTTAGTGGTTTAATCAATTACTGTGGAATCATGTTGAATGTAGGGGACATATGTTCTTTTAGGTTTGTCAATAGATCTATATAGACCATAAGCATGTGGTCTGAATAGATTCTGAATCTGGACTGTTTTATATTTAGTTTAAATAAATTGTTCTAGATCGAGCGACTTTGCTCGAAATTAGTTCCGAATTGGTGACAACTATGAGGAGGAGTCTTATAGAGAGGTAACAGTGATTTATTTTAATTACCCTATGTGGACACTAGGGTGAGTTCTAGTATAGCATGGGAAGCACTGATAGGGTGCTAAGGTTGAGGGTCTTTTCTTTCTATAGATTGTATGTTTTTATGTTGGTAAAAAGGTTATTTTCTTTACTCTTTCCTTGAAAGACACCCCCAACACATTAGAAGCTGGGACCATTTTTGTGGCATGCACACTTACTTTTGAAAAAATAATATAAAAAAGACATGGTTAAATATATTTAAAATTTGATATTATTTTATTTAAGGGCTTTATAGTTTATTGGATTTCATTTTGTTTATAGATAAGATTCCAGCTTATAAATGCACGTTTGTGCACAGCTCTGAGGAAGGTGGTTAAAAGTATCTGTTGGTGTTGCGATCCACCAAAACGTGCGTCGGCAATGAATTGGTTGGCTGGCAGAAGACCTTTACTCTTGTTTTTTGGTCAACAAAGCTGAGGATTTTGAAAATATAAATTTGTGGATATATCTTGGATCCATAAGTATGAACTTTCCCTGGAATCATATGTTTCTTTGAAATTAAAGGACTATTTAAAGACGGTCAAAGAATAAAATACGTGGATGAAAGAAAAGTATCTTCTACAGTAGATGATTGATTTGAGTATCGACATTTTTGTTCCGTGTATTGTTGATATAGTTTATTAGTTTGATATTCTTTTGAAATACGAAGTGTATATATTGAGATTGTTGTGATTTGTGTTATCTGTTGTGTATATGCTTTGTGTCTTGAGTCTTGTCTGTATGGGATATAAGTTCTTTTGTTTTTCCATGTCTGGTGTAATGTTGATTTTGATTCATTGTATATTATTATGAATAAATATTTGTTAATAATGTTCTTGTAATAGTTGATATGTTAGTTATTTTTATTATTATGTTTGGACTAATTGTCTGAATAACTAGAGAGAGAAGAGTTTTTCCTCTTAATACTCTCCAGGAACTCTACAAACTGCAAGAAAGAAACAAAGACGACTTCTGCAACATGATATCTTTAGCTTCTGCCAGCAACTGCAACTGTTTCTAAGTTGTGAATCCTCTGAGGATTGTCTGTCTTCAGCATGCACCAGAAGATACAAAGGTTTCTCTTTTGAAGTGAAGTAGTCACTTCCCCGCTTCCGCAGGCAGTCCTCTGCAGTGCCGACCGGTGGCGTTGGTCCCACCTTCTGATGACCAGCATGAATCCATGAATATGAGTTGTAGACTGAAGTGAGCCCAACTGTCCCAAGGTTCAGCTGTCCAACTTTGGTGGAGGTAAGAGCTTGCCTCTTCACGCAAGACAGTACCCCAATGCACTGCATGATTTGCAGTTGCCAAGACTTGTGTACGACCTTCAATGAAGTTCTTCATGCACAGCACAGCTTAGGCCCCAAGCAATCCATCCTGTGACTCACAGCTTCCTGAGTGGTTCTCCGGCAGAGTGGGATCCCTTTGTGTCATGATGCAAGGGCCTCATTTTGCACCTTCTTTGCCCCCAAGCTGTGGGACTCCTGTGTGCACTGCCTGGTCTTCTGAGGGTTCTCTGAGTTGCTGAGATCCCCCTCTGAGTCCCCCTCCTGGGTAGAGGCCACCAGGTCCCCCCATTTCCCTGGCAGTGTCATTTTCCACTAACACGTGCTTTGTGTGTGCCAAGGCTTGTTGGACAAATCTAGTGACACAAATCAGACTGTAATCATCAATCTGGGGTGGGACTCCATCTGCATCAACCAGGTACCCGCATCAGTCTTCTTGGGGTCAGTACTGACTGTTCTTCTTTACCAGTGGTTCTTCTTTTGCAACTTCACCTGGGCTAGCAGGGGCTCCTGTTCTCCCTGGACTCTTCAGTGCTTCTTAGTCTTAGCCCCCTTCTTCCACAGGTCTTCAGGTCCAGGAATCCATTGTTGGTGTCTTGCATTCTCTTCTGGTTCATGCATAATCTTTTATCATGACTTCTTGTTTGTTCTAGGAAACATTCTGTGATTTACTCCTGTTTTCCTGGGTTTCTGGGTGGGTTCTATTACTTACCTTTGGTGTTTTCTTACACTCTCACCACCCCTCTACATAATACACTTGCCTAGGTGGGAAAACGACTTCGGCATTCCACTACTTTAGTAAATGGTTTGTGTTTCCCCTAGGTCCATTGCAACCTATTGTGATTTTCACTATTTGCACTGTTTTCTAACTGTTTTACAGCTATTTCTGCATTCTAGTATATATGCTGTGTATATTACTTATTTCCTAAGGGAGTGTATTCTTTAAGATATTTTTGGCATTGTATCACTAAAAATAAAGTATGTTTATTTTTGTAACACTAAGTATTTTCTTTCATGTGTATAAGTACTGTGTGACTACAGTGGTATTGCACGTGTATTGCAAGTCTCCTAGATAAGCCTTTGCTGCTCAGCTAAAGCTACCCCTGGACAGCCTGGCTTCCAGACACTGACTACATTTAACTAATAAAGGATAACTAGACCTCGTATAAGGTGTAATTACCTTTGGTACCCACTACAAACCAGATCAGATTCCTACAATGCCATGTCTACAATGGAAAACACATTTGAGAAAATCAAAGTGGAGGTTGAGACCAAGAAAGCAAGGGAATTCAATTGTGATAAGATAGGTGGTGCCACTGGTAGAACCTTCACAAAAAAATGTAATTGTCTATCAACTGACGTAGTATGGACAAAATGATGGGTGTAGAGATAGCCCCAATGAATGTGGGCAGCTCAGAAGTAAGCTCAAGTGACGTGGGACCAATGACATCAATTCCAATGTTGGATTTTCCCAGGGGGGTAAATTTGTACCAGATAGAAACAAGAAGAAATGGAGGAGGGGCTCTGATGAAAGGTAAAGCTCCACCATCAGACAACAGACAATGAGGTCCAAAGGAAGCAGGAAGAGAATGAGGTTTCAAAGGCAAAAGAACACGGCCATGGAAACAGACAATAATTCAATTTTAAATCTTTCAAACAAACAACTGAATAAGAAACATATTGATCTATTGAAAAAAGGTCTTACATTTTGCCCCTTGGTAAGGATGGACCTGGCAACTGCCAGGATTGATTTTCAAGAAAACTGAAATTAAGGAAATATTTATCACCCAAAAAATAATTTCAAACTAGGAAACACAGTGCAATGCAATGGAAGAAGAAACATGATATTGGTACTAACATCAGAGGTTGTTACCCACTTAAGAACATTAACCTACCTGTCCACGGAGGCAGAGGTTGTATTTACACAAGAGGATATAGGAAGTATCAAAGATTCAAGATTCTGTGAGTCCCTGGGAATCCCAGTGAAAGAATCAATTTTGAGTAAATGTAAACCCAAATCTAAGTTTTGCCCACGACTACCACCAAGAAATAAGATAGCTGTCTTCCAAGAATTAGTAACAAAGGTGTTTCAGAGGATCAACAAAAGTGATCTAAAGAATAGAAGAAGGAAACCTAACAACATGACCAAAGATGATTGGTGGCAACTCATGGATTTATAAAATGATGAGGGTGTTATCATTAAAGGCTCTGATTAAGAGGGTAATATTGCCATTCTGACTTAGGAACAGTACATTGCAGAAGCTAATAGATAATTGAGGAATACAGAGCATTATCAGAGGATCCCACGGGTGAATACATTGAGGTATTCCTTAAGAAACTGACAAGGTGGTAATAACAAAGGACTTTTAGATGGTGAGGAATATCAATACTTGAAAATTGACCACCCTGGCATCCCACCATTTACTTTCTGCCAAGGGTTCACAAGGATAAAACAACCCACCATGGAGACACATTGTAAGATCATTTGGAGCCCTCCTTCAAAACACCTCTGAATTTTTTGACCTCTTCCTTTTTCTGTATGTGGCCAAGTTAACATCCTATCTCTGGGACTCACAAGATTTCTTAACTAGAATAGCTGATACACCATGGAAGTCATGATATTAGATGGCTACAGTTGATGAACTATCATTATACACCTCCATCCAGTGCTCAAATGGCATGAAAGCCAGTAATTTTCTGGATGTGTAGGGTCCTCCTTTTTGTGAATCGGTCTTATCATAGCACCCTTCCAATTCACTGGGAAGCAACCGTAATCAAGAATTTTATAAAATGTAGGATGAAAAGATTTAACCGGCCAATGAATGTTTTTTATTATTATTATTGCTGGGCCTGCCGCTTTGGTTAGTTTAAGTGCTACAATAGTTTATTTGATCTTTTATGGGACAAAAGCTAATCTGATGTCCTCACCAATCTTCCTAGTGGCTCCATGTTCTTCCTCAGCGTGGTAACCTTTATATATAGTAGACAAATATTTATACCAATCCTCTTCTCCAATCAGACACCGCATAGTTCCTGACATCTTCCCCTCCTTTACCAACGGCCAAAAGCCCCTGATAGTCCGTGTGGTTATCACCTCAATCATTGTATCCCAATTCTTATTAATACATGCCCGTTTTCCCTGTCTTATGATTACTTTATAACTTTGTTTTGCCTGGCAAAGATTCTCTTCTATATCCACAGAAGGCATTTTCTTATATTCCCTTTCTAATCTTGGTAGCCTTCGCTTTTTGCACCTGCATTTCCAATTAAACCATCTATTGCTATTATTAATCTTAAATGCTTCTCCCTTTGTCTTTCCCTCTTGCAATATTTTTAATTTAGTTTTTAAGCAGTCAACCAATAGCACAATACCCCTATTACAACCTTTGAACATATCTTTTGGATCTTCTTCCATTCTAAAATTTGGACAGTTTACTATCAGTTCATTAAGTGCTTTCAAACTACTTTCTGTAAGTCATGTCGTTATCCAAATTGTTAAACAGAGTGGCCAATGGTCGTTACCCTCTATATACCCAACTCCGAAGTCCAACACTTCTTCCAAAAAAACAGGTATTTATGAAAGCATAATCAATGGGGCATGCCTGATTGCCTATACGAAAGGTCTGTTTTGACGGGTGATCCGTATTGATACGTCCATTTAAACAGAACATACCTAATGATCCTAAGATTCTTACTAAGGACAAATCACGGGCAGAACATTCTACATTTGGAAAAATGCTATTTGGGATTTGTGCAGCTACCAGTAGCTCCTTGTACAATTTATCACTACTTTTGGGGTCAAGTTTGTGATTAAAATCTCCCAGTATGAGAGTTAAATATCCTGCTTTACCAATACATAGTCATTCCAAATCTTCCTCAAACAGCCCCCGCTGGATGTCATAATCATGCATATACCCTGGTTGTATATACACATTAATTATCACAAGCTGTTTTGAACCTCCTATTATATTGTAAAGATCTACATGGCCTGCCAATAACCAGCCACATTTGTTTTTTATTTCTGTGGAACTTGTTTGCTATTCTAGTTGAGGCTAAAGTTATTAGGCCCCTAGACGGGCGGCCTAACCCTTGCTGTGTTGCTCCCCTGAAAAGCCTCATAAAACCGTCTACTGGTTCAGGTTCCTCACAAAGCCAAGTTTCCTGGAGACACAACATATCATACTTTTCTAACTCTCCTTTAAATAGGCCTTGTTTTAAATGTTTTTGATAACCTTCCAAATTCCAGCAAAAAATCTAATGGCTGTGCGCAGGACTTAGGGCCAGATGTACAAATCGTTTTGCATGGCGCAAACTGTGAAATTTGCAGTTTGCGCCATGCGAAAAGGCCATCGCGATGCACATTCCCATTTTGCGAGTCGGTGCCGACTCGCAAAATAGGAATGCGACTCGCAAATAGGAAGTGGTGTTCCCTTCCTATTTGTGATTGCCACTGCGATGCAGAATTGCTTTGTGGCCGCGAACGCAGACGCAAAGCAATTTGCAGTTAGCACCCATGTCACGTGGGTGCTAACTCATTCGCAAAAGGGAAGGGGTCCCCATGGGATCCCTTCCCCTTTGTGAATGTTGCCATAAATATATTTTGAGAGGAGGCAGTGGTCCAGTGGACCGCAGCCTACTCTGAAAAAACGAAACCAAATGGTTTAATTTTTTATTTTGTGTTGCAACTCGTTTTCCTTTAAGGAAAACGGGCTGCAATACAACAAAAAAACTGCTTTACTGAAAAAGCAGTCACAGACATGGAGGTCTGCTGTCTTCAGCAGGCCACCATCCCTGTGAGTGCAGGGAATTGCAAGGGGGACGCAAATTGCGACCCACCTCATTAATATTAATGAGGTGGGTCATTGCGACCCCCTTGAGATTCGCAGAAGGTGTCTGAGACACCATTCTGCATATGATTTTGCAAGTCAGAAATTGCGAGTCGCACCGACTCGCAATTTCAGATTTGCAAATTCATATCTTACTACATCTGGCCCTTAATTCCTAGTCCACATCACTCAATTCTCCCCCACTGTGATTATCAAGGGGCTCAGAGCGATTCCTCTACTGTGATTCATTACACTCAGTAACTAAAATTACGCTTAGACTGCCATTATTTCCATCCACACACCTTCTTTGATTTTTACTGCGTAACAAATTACACTGTTCTTGATTTGGGAACAGGACTGCATGGCACCTGAGGGCTATACTATTTCGTTCTTCACCCTCTAACTCACTTTGTTGCACTAATCTTATACCCTCCTTCATTAGCTCCACCTCTGCTTGCAGTACCAATCGTCTAATGCATTCAGAGTAGAAGAGTACTTTGGTTACCTCTTCCCCCACTGAGTTTAGTATAAATCCAGTTTCCTTTAAATCTTCTGACTCAATCTCACATAAGCTTGGACACAAGGCCACGACTTCCAAAAGGTGTGTATGATTCAAGGGTTTTAACTTCCTTTTCCGTTTCCTCCCAATCTCTCTTCCCCTGGGCTCCAAATATATCCATCTATATTTACTTCTACTGGGACTATCCCACTCCCTCTTTTTCCCTAGGCCGTTAGGTGAAAACAAAACCCTGCTCTTCACTGGGCAAACTGGTTTATCTAATTCTCTACTTCCCTTACTTCTTACTAATCTCTAAGTGTTGTTCTCACCCTCTTGCCCACTACTTACCCCTCTATCTTCCCTTTCTCCCCTAACCACTCCTTGGCTACTCTTCTTTCTTTTTCCTAGTTGACTAACTTCTCCATAGGGTCTGCTAGGAACTTTTTGTGACTTGGCCCCTAGCTCTGGGGCTACTACTTCCCACCCTTGGCCTTGGTCTATCCTTAAGTTGTTAGCCTGGACTGCCTGAACTATCTCTCCCTCGCTCACTGCTGATGTTCTACTCCTAATGTTTCCTAACTTACTTTGCTTCTTACATTGGAGTTTGTTGTGGGGTCTATGGGGTTCATATCCCTTTCTCCCACATCTGCGATTCCTCTTGATCACCAGCATTGACTGTTTGGAAACATATACTGATGGTTGACTTGTTGTCTGTATTAAGACTGTTTCCCCTCCTTCTCTATTTTGTTTGAGGGTATCTGTTTCTTGATATTTTCTTTCCAATACAGGTCGTACTAGCGCTGGCATACTACAATTAATATATTTCAACTCCTCTGTTATCCCTTGTAATTGGTTTTAGTGTATGTTCCCCAAACTATTATTTGCTGTCAGCACTTCTAAAATTGCCTGCAGAGTCTTTTGCATTAGGAACATTACATCTAGTAGTGACTCAGCAGGTATGGCAGTAGTATCCAGGGCAAATGAAGATGGTCTACCCAAAAGGGAAGACGTCAAAAGTGTATCCGGATCTATACCCTCTACGACACTACCCTCCAACCCCCATACAAAATGTCCCCTCCTTTCCAAGTCCGACAGGATCGTTTCCTCAGATCTTATACTATCCCTTACTTGAGGCGGGGGGCAAGGGGATGAAGATTGTCTAGGCTCCAGCAAACCCTTACGCCCAGTAGCCACCTCTGACTCCCCCCCAGGAACAAGTCTTCCATCTGTAGTAAGTCAGAAGGCAGGTACTCAATCCTTGTAGAACGATCAATTTTGCTCTGATTAGTGTCAAACATATTGTTCCCCTCCAACATCTGTGACGTGTGATGAGTCTTTTTAAAATATTTTCCCACAAATTCTCCAATTGATGCTCCAAGTGGGGTCCCTGAGGGTCTCTCACAGTTGTCCTTATTGTCTCTATTATCTCTCTGAGTGTCCTCCTGTCCCGACGGCTGAAGTACTTTTCCTCTACCTCCTTCTTCTTCTTGATTTCCAAACGATAGCCTTAAAGACTGATGCTCACCCAAAGACTCCTTTGCCTTAGGGTATGTTTTTGATCCCTTTTTCGCACCACCACGTGATCGCACCGGCATGCTGTAAACTGTACTGATACTGTTACTGTATAATATAATCTGGGTATTATATATAGATATCGTATGCCTCACTCCTTAGGGTGTCACCCCCGCAATGGACACACTCCACACTCTGAGATCCGATCTACTGGGCTATTTAATTTTTAGGTGAACTTTCAGGGGTCCTTGATGAAGATGCTATTTAATTCTTCTAATCCTTAATGGAATCCTAGTACACTCCAGTACACTCCAGTCCACTCCAAGATCCAACTGTAGAGGTTTTCCAAGTCATTAATTCTTTAACGAACACTCGGGGGCAAGCAGCACTGGTCTAATACCAGCCGCCTCCACCCCACCACCGGGAGGAGCTGCAGCGCTAACTACACACAACAGGCTCTATTTAGCCCCCTCCTCTCTTGCTCTGACTCCCTGAGCTCTCAAAGAGATCAGGTCTAATATGCTCCTCACAACTGCTAATCAGATTCCTCTACGTAGTGATCTTACTTGCTAGGGAGCTTTAAGGTTGAGAATGAGGTCAAGCTGAGTACTTGAATGTTTACCAATATTCAGGGCTGTCCTTATAAAGTACTTATAGAATACTGATTCCCCTCCCTCCTGGCATCTCTCTCGTGCCACTCACCCTGTCACCGTCACCTTACTTCGCTTTCCCTCTCTTTCTCCCCAACCACTGCCAACCTACATTCCTGAGTAGGGATAAACATAAACTGACAGGTAGGCAGACAGGCAGGCAAGCGTGCAGTAATAGGTAGTAATGGGTAATAGTAGCATTAATTGGCGCTTATCATTCGCAGCGTCTTACCACGTCTTTGTCCGTACTGTGCCCGCTCGGGCCTGCCCCACCGCTCCACCACTATGCTTAATCTCCTCTTCCTGACATCATGCCGCCACATGG
Source organism: Pleurodeles waltl (assembly GCF_031143425.1). Classification (NCBI taxonomy): domain Eukaryota; kingdom Metazoa; phylum Chordata; class Amphibia; order Caudata; family Salamandridae; genus Pleurodeles; species Pleurodeles waltl. The sequence continues at coordinate 233,988,020 of NC_090438.1, read as the reverse complement.
TGGTATCTGCTGCTGTGGCTTCCCTTTGCTAACCAGCACTTTTTCTGATGCAACACCACGTTCCTGGAGCACCGCAGCGCTGCAATGACTCAAGCAGCTTCACTCGTAGCGCCTAGCCTCCTGTGAGAAGCTGTGAGACGCTACTCCGACGCTTACGCTGATGTGACGTTGCCGAGCTGACGTGACCAGAGAGTCCAAAATCATCAGTTTTAAGGAAATTACATAATCTTGTGCACAATATAATGTAAACTTTTTAGAAACTAGGGAAAAGGTTTGTCTGTATTAGCAGGACTCCACCTCAGCCCTTTGACAGCCACCAGCTTATCTGAAAATACAGTTTTCAAACTTGGGTGGCCTGCTTCTGCTGGCTACAGGTAGGTACAATGGTTCTCCAATAATACCTTTAGGCACACAGCAGTAGTCTGGATATTCCAGCTGATTGGTTGGACCAAGGGGTATCTTCTTGGTGTCAACAGCAAAAGACCTAGGGGGTTATTCTAACTTTGGAGGAGTGTTAATCCGTCCCAAAAGTGACGGTAAAGTGACGGATCTACCACCAGCCGTATTACGAGTTCCATAGTATATAATGGACTCGTAATACGGCTGGTGGTAAATCCGTCACTTTTCCGTCACTTTTGGGACGGATTAACACCTCCTCCAAAGTTAGAATAACCCCCCTAATGTCTGTGACTTTTGGTGGTATGGGGTAGTGAACTTATAGGTCACACCATATTCCTGCCACATGTGTTTTACATATGTAGACATGAAGATTAAACCTTCAACCTGATACTACCTCTGCAGGAAAGCCACCCATAGTAAAAAAATCCCAAGAGTGTCTTGGCCACTGCAGGGACAGTGATGGCTCCAAGAGGAATGGTTTCATGACATCTAGTGGTATGATCCACTACCACTAGGATATAGCTATTTCTATGGCTTGTTTGATTGTTAAGGGGGCCAACAACATCAACCCATACCCAGGTAGTGGGATTAAGAGGGCCTTCAGGTGGCCACCTGTCTTACCAATGGCTTGTCAGGAGACACAGGGCTGGGAAGCATCCTTCACCTATTGGGACATTCCAGGCCAGTAAACGTTTTTCACTAACCTTCTCCAGACTTCATGGGTTCCTTGATGCTGGGTGCAGGGAGTGTTGCCTTCACTTTGAGGGAGGTTCTTGGCAAATTTTAGAAGGCTTGAGGTGCTCTCCAGTTTTGAAGTATCCTTAAAGTTTCTAGACAACACCTCAGCAGCAATTGTTGAATCCATTAAGGAGTTGGCAGGGTTTGGTATGTTTTTCTTTATGCACAGGACTTTAGTTCTCTTCAGGTCTTCGTTGTTCTTGGTCTTCTTGTGTCTATCAAATCTGATTTCTTAGTCTAGGAATGCTCTTTAATGTCTGCATTTGGTGTGCATTAAAAGGAGCACCTGGTAGTGGTCAATGGACCACCTACATTTGGGTAGTGGAAATCAGCCCAAGGAGGGGTGCTGTATGCAGGGGGTTGGCTAAGGGACCTGGCTGCAGGCCAGGACCTGGCATCATTTCCTAGCCATGCATAGTCAAAGGCCATGCATGGCTGGCTGCAGTTTGATTGAAACAAAGGGCCTGTTTACGAGTTTGGCTGTCTGATGGTAAGACGGCTGTGGTCACAGCTGCCAAAAGACCACCATGTTGGTGGTCATGCCACCACCATGTTATACAGCAAAGATCACCAAAATCCATCCAACATTCTGGAACCGCCGGGACATTGGAGGGAGGGAAAGAGTCAGCACCGCCAGCTCACCAAAATATATCCAAACCTATTATGACGCACAAATCACAATACTGGTTCTTCCATGGCGGAAGACCAATGCGGTGCACACCGCAGGAGTCGGTGGCCTCCACAATACACTACCTCACATTCTATAGTTTAAAACCCACACACATGTTACATCCACACACCTGACACACTGCACTATAAAACATACCCCTTCACACACCACAATCCTTTGCAACCAGAACGTCACACACAGCAAGAAAGAGGATGCACACATAAATCAGAAAGCATAGATTAGGCACCTCTTTTTACTTCACATAGCACACATCACACACCTGCACAGCACACCCAACACAAAAATTAGTACCCCACATGTTAGACAACAAGCATCTCTCACACAAACACACACACATACATCACAGCACCCACACCTGATTACCCCTTTTTTATCATTACCTATTGATCGGCACTACCATGTCTTCACAAAAACATCCCCATTTCACAGATGATGAATTGAGGGTCATGGTGGATGAAATCATCATAGCTGAGCCACAACTATTTGTAGTACAGGTTCCGCAAACATCAACCACCAAGGGCACAGACACGTGGGGGCATGAGAGGGATGGTGTGGGTCAGACAATTGAAGCTCCTTGTGATACAACTAGCCTGGACACCATCTCTCAAGTCTTGGGAGCTTACCAACAATCCCAAGGCTTGCTGGGCCAGGTACTTGCCATGATCGGGAAGATAAAGCAGCTGTAGAGAGACAACCACCAGGAGTTCGTGCAACAGGGGGAGGCCCAAAATGTACAGCTGGCTGCCATTGCAAGGGTAGTGAGAGACATGAACAACACTCTGATTAGGTTATGTCAACAACAGCTGGCCCCTTCCACTTGCAATGTGGCATCTGGCCCTTCTATGTCTGTGGCAGCCAGGGGAAGGACATCCATCAGGAACTCCTGCTTCTGTAGCTGAAGAACTCCCTCCCCACAAACTTGGGCATCCACATGAATAAACATCCAGGAGGGCAGATGCCAAGACTCCAAACAAGGCCAATAAGTGAACCTCTACTGATTGGTTCCCCTGGTGTGTCACTGCTACACCCTGTTGACTGTTCCACAGCCAACCTGCATTTTCCAGTGATACAAGAACACTGGACTTGAGACTTCAAATGATGCAGCAGCGACCCTGATGATTACATCCACCATGACTGAAACCTTCACTATTTATATCCATTTGATTTGATCATATTTCCACATATGAAGTGCACTCCTTAATAAACATTACAAAACCACAGGTCATGTGTGAGAGTTATTTGCCAATAATATGTAGTTGCTAACTGTAATACCTCTTGCACATACAAGATATGCATAAATATACCAAATTAGCAAAGTCCCCTCCCATATGTATTGTGTGAGCAGGGTACTGCCAATCACTTACCACAAAATATACCCTTATATCGAAATTGGAGGTAGGAATGTGTTTTGTGCTACAAAATTCACACTAATTTCAAAACAACATGAAGAGCAGACCAGACAGCCATCTTCAACTAATGGAGAGGCAATATCACAATACATTGACTTCTAATAATCAGTCCATTCATAAGTTCAGTAAAACAAATCTTCCAGAAATACTCAACTTGTAGGTATTAGTGAAAATTATTTTTTTATGCTCCTTGAGAAAACAGCAAGCAGCCAGCAGATTTCGCTCTCTGACTCTGAGCAATTATATTTTATTTTGGTTTTATGAATTATTATTTTTTAAATACACAAATATGTTGCAATTACAATTTAAAACTAATTATACAAAACATATATACAATCAAAAATATTAGTACAGATAAGAAGTGACTTTTGAAATCTGAGCATTGTTGCTGTTATAACAAGCAAACCACTCCTTAGTAATAAAGAATGTTCATATTCAATTTACAGATACACTTAACCATCCTACATTATAATAAAGCAAACATATCACACTGCAATTAATGCAAACATATATATTTGTAACACCTCATAATTACTAACAAATCAATGCAACATCATCAAAACACAAACTACTATCTAGAGAACACATACGTTATTTTAAAATGAAATCAATACTATAATGCAATATACATATATTGATATTTTTGGGGGAATACCTTATAATATGGAGTTACAACCATGAAATGGGATGAGAGTACAATCATACAAAAACATAAAAAAAGCATATTACTTTTAATTCCTCATGTACTGATCTGCAACAAAACTATAAGTTTGTCCTAACATATATACATATATTAACCATAAAATAAAAATAACATTATATTGAAAATGTATACACTTCCAATTCCAATTGAACTAATTGCTTCCAATTAGACTAAATATTAGGTCCCGCATCCATTCTTTTGACTTATTCCAGATTGTATTAGCGTGTCATAACAGACATCAGTCTTTGTTATCAAAAATATATAACATCCAATTTGGCATAATAACCACTGACGAACATCTAAAAAGACATATTATCATTGTACAAGACTTAACTTAATTTTATCCTTCAACAACTGAACAGGTGTTTCTTGTACCCTTTTTCCTTTTAACTGAGTCCCACAAAAAGTGGCATTACACTTCCTTCCTTCTAAATATGGAGCAGTGGTTAGCGTCACGAAAAGTGATTCTCCGGTGGCACTAGGGGCTTTTATATCTGCCCGAAAGTTTCCAGTTTGTATCCGCATAAGCAGACAAGACAGTTCATATATATACTTTTGACTAGACACAAAATAAAACGAAGTGCCTGTATGCACCTGTAGAAATAATTATCCATAAATGCAGGCTCATTCAAACTAACAACTCATTAACACAACCAAATGGGAAACTCTTACCGACCTGTGATAGTCCCTATTTTCCTCTCCAGTGTTCAAACAGTCAAACACTGACAAAACTCATTCTTTTACAATGCATACCATGGCTCGCTCATGCATAATGCCACGTAAAACATTTGCCTTCTTGGCATGCATAATCTCCCCTAAAAATACAGGTCAGTAAACAGCAATCTATAGCTTTCCCTATATTTGTAAGAGTTTAAACCTCTTGCAAAACTCTAGCATTCCACCCTCCCTTGACAGGGTCCCAATCCTTCTTTTTCTCTCAACCATTCACTTTCTTTGTCTTTCACAACTGAAAAATCACACAAACATAACTCCAAAATGGTCCTGTTCATTTGACTATCCAAATAACGTTTTTAGGACTAAAATCACAAACACACACAAACACATACACATGTACAAACACAATCGTACCATGATCTCTGCTTAAAAAGTTTTGTGGTGGCAGCAAAGACTGTCGCATTATCAGTCTGGCGGTTTGGCTCAAGCCAAACCACCACAACGTTACCAGTACCGCCAGGGCGGTATTACAGCTCAACAAACTACAAGGGTTTCTGTGGCAGCCACCCCACCACAAAACCCTGGCAGTAACACACCCAGAGACAGCAATCCCCATTCCTGACACCATCACATGTACAACCCACATCCACACACCTGCAAACACTCCCACACTTCCACACACTTGCAGATAAACACACCCAACCACACACATACATTCAGACACCACCACTTGCTTGCACACAGACATGCACCTCCACTCATCAACACACTCATGCACACCCCCCACTCACCAACACACTTTCTGACATACACCTCCACTCACCAAACACACTCCCTGACATACACCCCACTCACCAACACACTCCCTGACATACAATTCCACTCACTTGCAAGCACCCACACAAACACCTCTATTCGCATGCATCCCAATAAATTAACCTATTCACTCCCACCCCAAGACACCCCCCTCCTCTGCTTCCATATTCACACACACTCCCTCCACGTGCACATACATACACACATGCACTCATGCACACCCATACCGCTACACATACACATACACTCACACACCACACACATGCACACAATTCCCCCCTCCCCCTTTTGGATGGTCTACCTACCTGTCTTGCTAAGTAGTCATCCGGGTGGGAATGGGTTTCCACCACCAGCACCGCACCGCCGTTCTGGAAACCGATGTGCTGTATTATGTATTGTAATATGGCAGGCAGAGTCCTGTTGGCATGGAGATGCTGGCAAAGGAAAATGCCTCTCTTCTGCCATCGACCAGGTTGGCGGTGTCAGATTTCCAGCAGTAAAATGGGCAGAAATCCAAATCAAGTCATAATATGGTGGTCTTTGGACAGCCAACACTGGGGATCTTCTGATGCCTGCTACTTCAGTGGTCTGTTGAAAAGACAGCCAAAGTTGTAATGAGGGCCATAGTGTCAAACATGCACATGCAATGGCAAATATTCATTTGTGCAAGTTTAATTCAAATGACTAACAAACATTTCTAAATGTCACTCGTTTTTAACATCACCAATATTCAAACAATCAAACAATTTTGCAACAGTCAATCTGCTTCTTTTTATATTGTCACTGCAACTTGCACATGTGTAATACCTCCTGAAAAAATCATCATCATCATAACGTGCACCATCTCAGCATGTATATTCTCTCACAATACCTATGGGGCAGGACACAAGATTCCCTACCTCATCCCTGTATCGAGTGAACACCAAACACTCCATCAAACTCAAAGCTCCTATTTCTCAACATAAATATTCCCATAATTAAATAAGGGATCTGGATCATTCTCATCCTTTCAACATTTTTTCTTCATGATTTAATTCCATGACTCACACCTTCACCTTATGTCCCAACAATACCACCTTGTAAACCTTCACAAACATAAGCTAATCCAGGAAACAATAAAACACCTTGTCAAGAATAAAATCACATTCAGCTGCCCACAATCTATAAATCAAATGTACCTCCGCTTGCCTTTATCAGAGAATTCTATCTCCCTCTCTTCAATCTGTTTAATGTAATCAATCTTATGAAACCTAAGGTTCTCTCTTGTTCTACTTTATGGGAATTCATGTGACAGTAGAGAATAAATGTCATCCTTAGTCCTACACTCCCTCCGATGTTATTGAACTTGTATGTGTATCTTACGTGAAGTGCTCCCTACATATATCTTTTCACATGCACATCGTATCACCTACACCACAAATGCACTCTGGCAATTAATGAAATGTTTAAAATCATATTGTATGCCTGTATTTTATCTAATGTTCTTCACAATTGTGTCACCCAGTGGATACATTGTACATCCTCCACATGTGTAAATTCAAAGTTGCTGAGATAACCACCGGCTAGCGCTATTTAATTTTGGTGATGTATAACTGGGACTAACAAATTCTTTCTTCATTTTTCCCCATCGATATGTCACTAAAGGTCTTTCAGAGACAATAGAGGTAAAAAAAGTTGGAAATTCCTTTAATAATACCCAATGTTGTTTTAGGATCCTATAGATTTCACGATTGTTCCTGTTGTAAGTTGTGATGAAAGACAATCTGTGACTCTCTTTCTTACTAGCCTTGGATCTTAAGAAATCCACCTTTACTACAGTACATATCATCTTCTTTGCATTAACCAAGATGTTTTGTCTCCTACTTAATTTGTCAATTGTCAGTTGCATATTATTTGCAAATTTTTCTTCCTCACTAGAGTTCATTTTCATAAACACTAAGGGTCTCATTACGAGTCTGACGGTCACTACTTGAGGATGGCAGTCGGATCACAGCCAATGCAGTGGTCCGACTGCCACATTACAACCAGCTGGAGGTGGTGGAGCAGCACTGTCCTGGGGATTACAACCCCCTTCTCTGTCAGAGGCTTCATAGCAGAACCACCAACATGAAAATGCTGATGTGGAACGGGTGCAGGGGGTTCAGGGGGGCCCTTCACTAGCCATGCGCTTGACATGGGCAGTGCAGGGACTCCTTTCGCCAACACCATCACAATGTTCACTGTCTGCTTTGCATTGCTGTGCAGGTGCACCCTGCACGCTACAGTATTGCCGCCAGCTCGATTATGAGCCGGAGGCAATGCTGTAGGCTGTTTCCTGCTAGGCCAGTGGGCGGAAAATCAGGTTTCTACCCTCTGACCTAGCGGGAAACTGCTGATAGGCAGCTGAGAAGTAGCCTGTATGGCTACAACCTACCCATCAAAAGTTCAGCAGATGGTGTAAATTGTCCGCCCAATTCATAATCAGACCCAAACACTCAAATGGAATAGTATTTTTTACACTTTCAGGATGTGTACTGTCATAATGTAACATGTTGTTTAGTTACGTATCTTTGAGAAAAATTATACAATGTATTTTGTTCTCAACAACATAAAACTCAACATCCAAAAAAAGTATCTTTTATTTGGCTATATTGATGGTCAGTATACAATAAATGCATTATGATTCAAAAATGTATAACTCTGATGTAGTTTACACAATAATGATATCATTTATATATCATCCTCAATAATAGATTTGCAGCAACAAGTCTTTTCTTCCTGTGTCCCATGTGTGCCCCCTCTCATACCAGCCCATGAAAAGGTTGTCATAAATGGGGGACAAACCTTGAACCCATCACAATACAGCAGCATGGTATTAAGTTTATTAAAATTCATGTTCATGTATTCTACAAAATGACTAACAGTTAAGAATTCAAATCTTTTTTAATAGACATATAAAGTGACTCCAGTTCGAAAGTCGCTAGCCACATTTTTTCAGAATCCCATATTAGATCCTCAAATTTGCTCAAAAGACCTATTGTATCTCTAATATATTCACGTAATTTACCCACCAGGGGTTTGAGGAAACTTTTGACAAACTGAGACAAAATTTCTGTCACAGGTTCTATCCCAGATATAATTGGATGCCCAGGTGGAAAAATTGACATATTAGGACGTTTCTACAGTGTGACATGAGTTTTTCCATGTCACCTTATTCCTTCTTTTGTACATCTTGCTGCAACATAGCTGTACTAGTTGATCATCCTTTCATCATGATGTAGTATTAGGTATATGAACATTTGCTGATTGCAGGTCCTTGTGTAGAATCTGAGGAATCATACTATTTGATTACATCAGGTTACTGAGTTATGCTACAAGAGCCAAACCATTCAAGGTGACAAGGTCTCCTACTTGATACATGGGTATTGTGCGTGGACAACTTCACTCATGCAGTTGGAGCTGCCTGTATTTCTGACTTTACTGTGGTCAGCTGTTTACAGGTCATGTAGCATGCAAACATGGACCTTGTAGCTAATGTCTACTGTACATTATAGTAATGATCAAAGCTGTTGGTCATGTGTGTTCTGGCACATGCAATAAACCTATTTGTTTTAGTCATTTCAGCATCATTCCAGCAAAGCAAAGGAGACAGGGCCAACATCTGGCATTTATGAGTAGTTTCTGTAGGTCTGCACTTGGGGCAGGATCTCACAACCACCACCACCATCATACACCAAGCGCACACCAACATACCCATCCACCACCCCACCATACCCCCAGACACCATACATCAAGACTCACACACCATCCCACCATACACCAGACAGCATACCTAGCACATCACACACCACCAAAAAATGTAAATGCCCAAACTCACACACACAACAGACACTGAAAAACACAAACATCATACTTCAGACACACAGACAGTAGCACAATAAAATACAGACCATCACCTGATACTACTACTCCCTCAGCCTCCCAAACTCTAATCCCTCCAGGACAACCTACCAATTTTCCCAACAAGAGTTTATTATTTGCCCTTAACCCTGTCTAAACCACCCCCCTCCCAAAGCCAAAGGGACCTTGTCCACATCTCAATCCATCCTTTCCACATCCAAGTCCTTCCCTGTCAAACCCGATCCCCCCTAAACCCAGGCATACCCCAAAGAAACCAGAAAACAAGGACCCCACGTGCAAAGTCAGGCCCACCTATCCCAAAACCAAACCCACTCATCCCAAAACAGATCCCAACCCTCCAAAATGACATCATTGAGATGCCTGGACTACCAAATAGATGTCCCTTGCTGGGGAGGTTCCCATTGCAGTGGCCTGAGAGGCATGTTTACTGGCACAGCAGTGTGCTGAACCACGTTTGTACTATTGCACTGGCCATTGGCTTTTATTACATGTGATTCTTTTTTCAGTTAAAAAAAAGTTGCTAGTTTTTGTACATTTTAGACCTGCAATTCTTTTCTAGCATTTTGATTTTCATGGATACTTTACGATCTATGACTACATTTGTGTTTGTTTCACCCTGATTGATTATCAGTTAGATGTGATTGGTATGATCTGGCCTTGGAACCAGTCCTGGAGTTACCCACGACAAGGGGAAGTGTTCAATAGATAGATATAGGCTGTAGTCCAATTAGGGCTGACATTGCATTGGGTGGTATTTCATATGGTAAGTATTTCCTCTTGGCTTGACCAATGTCAATATCTATGGGGTTACATTTCTTTCTATGAAGAGGGTTGGACATTTGTTTTCTGTATGCAAGCTAGAGATTTGTTTCTGCACACAAGAATGGTGATCACTTGTAATACCTTTGTTTACATTTTAATGGACGTGTATCCATAATCACCTGTGCACTTTACACCTGCTTCATCTAAATGTGTGACCCGTGCTGTTACTGCTGTATTTTCGTTCATGACTTGCACTTACACATTTCTAACATATGTATGATATTTGATTGATATCAAGACACAGTTCCTGTGCAAATAGTGGTTTTGAGACAGGCGCAAAGTGGATTTTGGCCCAGGGCACCAGACGTCCGGGGGTCTTCCCAGTAGAGGCATACCTATTCTTCAGGGATTCTTTACATTGTGACCTTTGAATGCTTCTCACATCGAGTATTTGCATCCCACTTACCTAATATTACCTTGAAATGCAGGTAATATGTGGAAGTCCATTACAAAGATTTAGCTGGAAAGGTCGCATCCATACAGATGTATCTTCTATATCAGAAAATGTCACGTGTGTGAGCAATGTTAGGGTGTCACTTATATTTATAGGTAATGCTATTGTTGCTGAGTAGCTGTTGTGTGACACAATTTTATACACACATCACTATCCCTGATTATGGGATGTGCACAAGTATCAACCTTTGAAGAGTGGCTGTGCATTCTCAGTGACCTGGCCAATGAGGGCTTTATAGACCTGTGATTTGGTCATGCATTGATGCCAACTCTGAACAGAAGCCCGAAACATATGTTTGACCCAGGGACCACAAACCTGCTGCCAAGTCCATGGTGGGGCATCTATTTGCTGTAGAGTTGGTAGAAGCGGTAAGTATTTAGCTTACTGTTGGTCGTCTCCACAGCTGTGTCGCTTTTGGGCATCATCAAGCACGACAATCAGCAGATGTAGGTGTGCAATCGGCTCCATGGCAGAACAGGATGTGTGAAGCTGAACAGAGGTGATATTCAGCCTTATATCCCTCCCTTTCTGCCAGCGCAGATGTGGTGGTTTGACCACCACAGTCCCGTCAGTGGAAAGCCACTTTGTAATTGGTCTGGTGGTAACACTGGTGGTCTTCACTCCAACAGATGCATTGGCTTATCTTGCCACCACAGCGGTCTAGATTTGCTGGCAGTGTGGGTGGGACCACTGTGGTCTTTTGACTATGCCACAACATGCATCATAATACGGTGGTCAGACCACAAACACTGCAGCGGGGTATCCGTCATCTCCGCCACAGTGGTACCAAGGCCACCAAACTCATAATCAGGCCCTTAGTCTCTTTTCTAGAAGACAAAGATCTCCAAAGGAATGAGGATGGAGGATGTAGCCAAACAGAGTACCACAAGGATGGATATTGCTTTGGTGAAGAACTGCTGAACAGGATGTGCTACGGTGGAGGAGAATGTAGCGGGACCTTATGCAAAGCAAAATATTTCCAAAGTCCAAAGTTTTCGATTTTGGCAATCTGGGCACATTTGGCACTGCCACCAAGGATCCAAGACAGAGAGGTATCACTTGGGGACTCAGACCATTATGGCTGGGTCCTGGTGTGGTTCTTTGATGGTTGGAGCCTTTTCTGTCCCTGAGGCTCTGACCAACTAGCCCTTGGACTGACTTCAGTAGTCCGAGATTAAGCAATAGAACAATGATTAAGCAGCAGGATGGGATTCTGAGGGTCCAAGTCAGACCTCAGGTCATGGTATTCCACATTTAACAAAGCAGTTCTCTGAAGTACACAACAGCCCATAGCAGTTGGCAGCCCTCAGATAGTCCTTCTGCAGGTCCAGAAAGTTAATTGAAAAGTGGGTGTGAGGACCCTTTTTATATACCTGGGGCCTCTTTTGAAGACATTTCTAGATAGTACCCTTTGTATTGGTTGAAGTTTCCTGCTTTCTCTGCCCTGGCTCAAGGCTGGCTGCATGAACAATGTGGTGGTAACAAGTCCTTTGTGTGAAGGAATGGCATAGCCTATTCATTTACAAATGTGGTTATGCCCAGTGTTGCCCCCCATTTTTCCATGGATGGTCCATCTATGCTCACCTAGTCCGTCTATTGAGTGGCTCTCTAGGAGGACTAAACAAAGTGTAAATACCAATTACACACAGTCATGTGACCCGGTAATAGTCTATAGGTACAACAGGAAGGGCAGGGAAATACCAACTTTCTAAACTTTCAAACTGTAACTTAAAATTTGAATTATGAATTAAAGAGGATCTCAAATTACAGTTTCTCAGACACCAAACATGAAACTTTCACCTGTTCACAATTAAAGTTTGGCACTTACTAAATGTAATAAAGCAACTCAGTGTTATCCTATGGGAGAGGTAAGCTTCGCAGTAGTAAAAACTGCATTTTGGAGTTTTTACCAGGAAATGTAAAATATAAAAGTACATGCACAAGTCTTTAATTAAATGCAGCCTGTCCTATGTGCTACTTAGGGCATGCACTAGGGGTCCCTGCATGCAACGAAAGAGAAGTTTAGTTTATATTGCCAATTTGAAATGACAGTTTGAAACTGCATTCAATCTGCAATGGCAGGCCTGAGTCATGTTTTACGGGGCTTCTTAAGTGGGTGGTGTGATAAGTGCTGCAGGCCCACTAGTAGCATTTAATTTACAGGCCCTGGGTATATGATACACCATCTTACTAGGGATGTGTAAGTAAATTAAATATGGCAGTCAGGTGTAAGCCAATCTTACCATGTTTTACAGAGTTAGCACAAGCACTTTAGCACTGGTTAGCAGTGGTAAAGTGAAATATTTTTTTGTCTTCATCCATTATCCTAGTGGGGAATTTCTCTTACCTCAGAATTCTCTGTAACTTCCAAAGTAGCTTCAGAATTCTGGCATAGGCATGGTGAAGTAATCCAAGAAGTAAAATGCCAATTTGAAGAGTAAAAATACTTGCTTATTTATTTAAGTCAGTAAGGATAAAAACTCAAGCCACTCCTGCTCTGCTCCTTCTTCAACTGCCTCAAACCCAACATACTAGGCAGTACCGTTCTAAGAGCAGGTGAAGCAGGAAGATACCATTTTACATAACAAATATAAACAAAGAGTAAAGAGACAAGGTATAATAACTTAAACCTTGAAATACATTTTACATACATAAATGTTTTCCTACAAACTGAATACTACACATTGGCTACCACATTAGAATATATGGAGATTTTTCTGATAATTACAATTAAATACTTGTCCTAATACATCTCTATTCTTACCAATTATTTAATGCAGACCTCCCTGCCTTCCACTGGTCCCTTAAAGAAAAAACACATTATTAGTAGGAAGTTATCTGCAAACTAAACACTTGCATTTACAATAAATAAAATGCTCCAGGAAACATGAAACAAGGAAATCAAAGAAAAAACATTGGTCTATTATAAATCAAAATCAATATCCTTTAAATCAAAACATACACTTTTTTATATAGCATATGCTTGTAGACAAGCACATATAAAGGAAACTATAAAGACCCACTGTTGGACTTTTGCTTTTGCAGGGTCATCCCCAGACTTTTTGCCTCCTGCCTCCTATATTTTTCTGACATGTTGCTGTTGGCTTTTCAACTCTGAGCACTTTACCACTGCTAACCAGTGCTAAAGTGCATATGCTCTCCTGTTTAAATTGTATGTAAGTGGTTTATCCATGATTGGCATATTTGATTTACTAGTAAGTCCCTAGTAAGGTGCACTAGAGGTGCCAGGGCCTGTAAATCAAATGCTACTAGTGGGCCTGCAGCACTGGTTGTGCCACCCACATAAGTAGCTCTGTAATCATGTCTCAGACCTGCCACTGCAGTGTCTGTGTGTGTATTCTTACACTGTAAATTCGACTTGGCAAGTGTACCCACTTGCCAGGCCTAAACCTTCCCTTTCCTTACATGTAAGGCACCCCTAAGGTATGCCCTAGGTAGCCCCAAGGGCAGGGTGCAGTGTATGGATAAGGTAGGACATATAGTAATGTGGTTTATATGTCCTGACAGTGAAATACTGCCAATTTCGTTTTCACTGTTGCAAGGTCTGTCTCTCTCATAGGATAATATGGGGGCTACCTTTAAATATGATTAAAGTGTAGATTCCCCTAGAGAGTAGATGGACATGTGGAGTTTGGGATCCCTGAACTCACAATTTAAAAATACATCTTTTAGTAAAGTTGATTTTAAGATTGTGAGTTTGGAAATGCCACTTTTAGAAAGTGAGCATTTTCTTGCTTAAACCATTCTGTGACTCTGCCTTGTTTGTGGATTCCCTGTCTGGGTCAGTTTGACAGTTGGGTTGTTTTTCACCTCACACCAGACAGTGACACAAAGGGAGCTGGGGTGTGATCTGCATTCCTGATTAGCCATCTCTGCTAGGAGGGAGGGGTGGAGTGGTCACTCTCATCTGAAAGGACTGTGCCTGCCTCTGACAATGCTGTCTCCAGCCCCCTGGTGTGTGTCTGAGGCCTTGCCTGGGCAAGGCAGGATTTCACAAGAAGGTGTGAGTCCCCTTTGAAGGAAGGTGACTTCAAAGACTAAAATGGGTATAAGAAGGGCACCCAAACTTACAAACTTTAGAAACACTTCTGGAATCAAGAGGAACCTCTGCCTGGAGAAGAGCTGATCGCTGAGGAACAAGTGCTGCCCTGCCTGTGACTGTGCTTTGTGGAGCTTTCCTGCAGTGCTGCTTCTGCCAGAGTAAGAGGGCAAAGACTGGACTTTGTGTGCCTTCCATCTTGAAGAAGAAATCTCCAAGGGCTTGATGTAGAGCTTGCCTCCTGTTATTGAAGTCTCAGGGATAGCAAAGACTTCTTCCTGCCAGCACCTGGAGTCTCTGGAGAGACCCCTACTCTGCTCTGTGGTGCCCTTCCAGTTCCTGGGACCCTGAAAGGAGAGGCTGGCAGCCTAAGGACAAAAATACACGCACCGAGCGCCGTGCGGAGAAAAGATCGACGCGAATCCGATCGCGGCTGAGAAAACGACGCGACGCCGGCTCCGCAGCTGAGAAACGACGCCGCAGGAAACGCGACCGAAGAATCGACGCCCGGAGCAGGAGAAACGACGCGCAGCATCGCTGACGAAGGCTGAGAGATCGCAACCTGCGCCGCGGGACTTTCGGACCGTCGCGGGGCTGGCTTTTTCGACGCGCATCGCCGTGCCGAGCTGTTTTCGACGCATATAACCGTGCAGGGTTATTTTCGACGCACACCGCCCGTGCGGGGTTATTTTTGACGCAAACCAGGTACATTTACACGCTAGCAGCGCTAGTGTGTTGTTACAACTACCTAAAGACTCTTTTTATTTTAAACCTTTTAAAAATCATAACTTGACTTGTGTATGTTGGATTTTTGTCGTTTTGGTCTTGTTTTGTCTAGATAAATATTTCCTATTTTTCTAAACGGGTGTTGTGTCATTTTGTAGTGTTTTCATTAAGTTACTGTGTGTGTTGGTACAAATACTTTACGCCCAGCACTCTGAGGTTAAGCCTACTGCTCTGCCAAGCTACCAAGGGGGTAAGCAGGGGTTAGCTGAGGGTGATTCTCTTTTATCCTAACTAGAGTGAGGGTCCTTGCTTGAACAGGGGGTAACCTGACTGTCAACCAAAGACCCCATTTCTAACACCCACCTATAAAACACATTACTTTCCCTAAAATCCATATTTATCACCCTTAACCATTAAAGTATAAGTAACATAACACAATTCAAATAACATAACAATACAATATTAAAGTACAGTAAAAAACCCAAGCATACAAACAAATGAAAAACCTTGCTACTAATACATCAAAATAAACTTGTAGTCCTTCTCCCTACTAAAAACCCCTAATAATGCTTTTCAAGGGACTTACCTGCTAAGGCAAACAGTAGCACCTTACTGTGACTTGGTTCGGGGAAAATAGAGTAAAAGTAAAACAAATAGATTACAAAAAAGAAAGTAGCAGTGAAAAATTGGATGATAAAAGAAATGAACGGGGAATAATGCACAAATGTTGAAAAAATGCATAAGAAATGTAAAGAAATAGTAAACATATGAAAGAAGTCAAAATGTTATAAAAATATTCCAAAATTGTACAGCATCAAATAAATATTGGTATAAAATATGTACAATCATTTGATATATAATGAAAAAAGCATATGTTCAAATTATATTTAAAACCTGTATAGAAAACAATGTGACATGTTAAAAAAAGCTGTTGAAAAAAATAGGAGAATATATAACAAACAATGGAAATTTAATATGTTACTTTTTATTTAACTTCATATAAATGTTTATAATTAAGTTGAAACACATATGTTTCAAAAAGTAAAATTATACAGTCATACAATAAATAGACTTTCAAATCATAAATACATTTGAAAAAAGGTGGTATGTCTTTATTAATTGATATCATTGCCTTTTTTACATTTTATGGATCAAACCTGTTTATTGGTTTTAACATATAAAAGTACAAGGCACTATATCATAGTCGCCAACATTTCGACCACCAAGTAACCAACGTCCCAGTCTGGCACGGGGGAGGCCATCCACAGGATCACTGTTCTATCGCCAGGAGGGACCTCCCACTTTCATCTGCTTCCTGTCATCCAGAAGAACGAGGTAGCCAAAGCACAAAAGTCTGATGAGCTCAGCGCTCCGTACATAAGAGAACAGAACATATAAATAACTAACAATAGAGTTACCGTGCTTCCCCCCATAAAGCTGTGCCCCTCTCCTCCCCCAATGCTCCTCCCCTCCCCCAGCAGCATTGTCCCAGGCCCCCCCAACCCCACCAGCCCCAAGACCCTCAGATAAGCTGGGCATGTCAGCTCAGTAAACTCTGACGATAAGATCTGAAGAAACGGCTTCCATAACGTACCTATGTCACCCACTCTCTGCTGAGAAGCCAGTGTAAGCTTCTCCATTGAAAGAATGAACCACAGCTTCTGGAGCCAAGACACATACGTCAGTACCCTATTCTTCCCCCATAAAGCTAGTATCGACTGCAATGCCGCATTGAGGGCCAGTGCCATCTGTCGCCCCTTCAGCGATCGGAAAGGAAAGGTGAGGGGGTTGGGTATACCTACCAGTATATACAATGGAAATCTGGGAAGCTCAGTCTGAAACACTTTGTCTATATCGTCTAAAATGCTCGCCCAATATCTCTTAAGTTTGGGGCAATGCCAAAGCAGATGCACTAGCGTGCCTGTATTACCGCACCCCCTCCAACAAAGGCTGGACTTGGTGGAATCCCATGAATGTATCCTTTGCTGGGGTATAATACCAATGGGAAGCCACCTTATACGCCGTCTCTGTCGCTGCTGCATTATAGGCCGTATGATGTATTCTATAATATAGATTGTCCCATCCCTCCTCAGAAATCTCCCTCTCCAGCTCGCTCTCCCATCTCAACTGCCCTTTAGACATAGGCGGGCGCTCCACCCCCTGTATGAATCTATAAAGATCTGAGAGCACTCGCTTATCATTCTTCTTCGTCAACAGCCACTTCTCGAATAGTGTGAGCGGCCTAACCATCAGTGCTCTATTCGCCGCCCGAAGAGCCCATTGCCACACCTGGTAAAACATCAGCCTATCTGCCTCTGTCAAACCATATGTCTCCTGCATCTGATCAAAGGAGACCACTTCCTGCTCATCGAACAGGCTCCCCACCCTCTTACAGCCTCCATTGTACCATCGGCACAGGCTTTCTACTCGCAGACCGGGCTTGAAATCAGGGTTTGCATCTATCGGGATCATAGGGGACGGGAACGACGTAAGCCCCAATCGACATGCCACTGCGTCCCATACACATAACGTTGCTTCCGTAATTGGGGAGGAGTACAAGCACCGCACCCTGTGCCGGCGTCGGAGCCAAGGCTCCTTCCAAATGTGAGACCCCGCCACCGCCTGATCCATGAAGAACCAATGTTTCTCAGTAAGTGGACAATTCCACTCTAAAAGAAAACGCAACTGCTCCGCCTGAAAATATCGTAGAAGGCAGGGGACAGCCCCACCCCTCTAGAGCAGTACAACAGTCTTCTAGGAAGCTGCGCCGGCTGACCATCACAGATAAATTTGAGGACAGCAAACTGAAGGGTCGCTATCATCCGAGACGGAGGAGTCAGAGGAAGCGCCCGGAACACATAAAGTATACGCGGTAACACGGTCATCTTCACCGCTGCAACCCTGCCCAGCCAGGAAAGTTTGTGTTTCCCCCAGCTCTCCAGATCTCGTTGCACCTCACAAACTAACGTTGCATAATTCAAGCTCATCGTCTTCACAACTGAGGGTGGCAATTCAATACCCAGATAAGGGAGCCGCGATGTCGACCAAAGAAAGGAATATCGAGTCTTCAAATCCTCCTCGTGCTCCGGGGTTACAAACAGACTGAGGACTTGGTATTTAAGCATATTCACCTGAAACCCAGAGACCTGGCCAAACTCACCAATTATCACCATTAGCGCTGGCAGTGAGACTGCGGGCTCCACCAGGGTAAGGATCACATCGTCTGCATACAGAGTGATAAGATGATGATCCCCTCCGAACTTAACGCCAGAGACCAAGGGGCTGTCGCGCAAACGCTGCGCAAAGGGCTCCATATATAGCACGAACAAAAGAGGAGAGAGAGGGAACCCCTGTCGAGTCCCCCGTCCGATCGGGAACGGTAAAGACAACCTACCATTAACCCGGACCGCAGCCCTAGGTGAACAATAGATACATCGAACCCACGTCCTAAAGCCAGGACCCAGTCCAAAGCGCTTCAACAACCTGAAGAGGTAAGGCCAATGAACCCTATCAAACGCGTTCTCTGCGTCAATAGAGAAGAGAAGCGCCTCCCTACAAAATCTGATGGTTTTATCTATCAAATGGAGAAGCTGCTTCGTATTATCACTGCACTGTCGATGAGGTATAAAGCCCGCCTGATCCGGATCTATAAGGCCCGGCATATAGGGATTAAGGCGGTGGGCCAATATTCCAGTAAATAACTTGGCGTCTATATTCAGAAGCGAGATTGACCTGTACGAAGCACACTCCTCAGGGTCCTTCCCAGGCTTATGTATCACCGCAATGGTAGCTTCTGACATACTGGGCACGAGGGCTCCAGACACCTGAAAGGAGTTAAAGAGCCGTACCAGAGGCAGTGTTAGCTCCGCGCAGAATGTCTTATAAAAGAGCGCCGTAAAGCCATCGGGACCGGGGGACTTCCCAACCTTTAGCCGTGAAATTGCCGAGGTAACCTCCTCCACCCTGATAGGCTGATCCATGGAAGAAGCTTCCCTCTCGCCAAGCGGGGTAATTGCTATCCCCGCAAGGAATGCGGCTTGATTTGTGTCATACTGATCGTCTGCCGCGTATAACACTCGATAATACTCAGCGAACGCCTCTGCGATTTGATCATCTGTTTGAGCTTCTCCCCTCATAGGAGAACAGACTGTTTTTATCGCTGAGGTCAAGCGCTGTGCTCTTAACCGATGCACCAGGAGCTTCCCACACCTATTACTCCCAATGTAGTATTTATGCTTAAGTCGCACTATCGCGTATTTCGCCCTGTCCCAATCCAGCCGTCTCAACTGCTGCCGCATTTTCTCCAGCTCCCACCATATTCTAGGTGCATCGGTGGACTTATGGGAGCGCTCCAATGCCGCCACCTTTTGCTTTAGCACCGCCCTCTGCTCTCTCCTTACTCTATTATCTTTAGCTGATAGCGACATTACCTCCCCTCGCACCACTACCTTCAGGGTCTCCCACAAGGTCTCCAAACGGGTGTTCCCATCATCATTGAGACTAAGATAGTCCGTAATCATGCGACTCCTCCGTTTCCCTGCAATATTGCATCCCTAAAGCGACAGCTCGGATTTCCCACCCAGCCCACATCCACAGCGACCTCTACAGTGATAGGAGCATGATCTGTTAGGGCCTGAGGTTCAATTGTGGTCTCCCTAACTCGAGAAGAAGTCAATTAATGCGTACTTCTTGGTAGCTGCCGAATAAAAGGAATAGTCCCTAAGCGTAGGATGCGCTCTCCTCCAAACATCCTCCAGTCCACATTTATCCAACCACTGTCGCCCTGCCACCGTCAACGCTCCCGTCTGTCCAAAGCGGTGCCCAGATCGATCTGGCTCATTGTCCAGTACCAGGGTAAAATCAACTCCCACTAAAATGGCACTATCCGGCGCCATAAGCACCGGGGAAACAGCCTGTCTCAGGAAGGGTTCTTGCTGCGCGCTAGGAGCATACAAAGAAGCAATGGTAAAGCAGAAAGCCCCCACCCGTATTCTAAGAGCCAAAAGTTGACCCT
This sequence comes from Pleurodeles waltl, assembly GCF_031143425.1. Taxonomy (NCBI): domain Eukaryota; kingdom Metazoa; phylum Chordata; class Amphibia; order Caudata; family Salamandridae; genus Pleurodeles; species Pleurodeles waltl. Next base: position 233,967,613 of record NC_090438.1, on the reverse strand, counting down.
GCACTTCATGTATCTTTGCTACCACTTCCCCAGAGAAGGCCCTCGAGAGAAGTATCGCCACCCCAGCATGTTTCGTGGAGGTCAAGGACCAGAACTTCCTAGGGGACCACTTTGAGCGCATGCGATATGTGTCCCTGGTCAGTAAATGTGTCTCCTGTAATAGGCAAATGTGACTACCAGACTTCTCAAGAGCCAACAGGATCGCCAATCTCTTAGACGGACTATTAAGTCTGCGAACATTCAAGCTTATACACTTAATAGACATACATCCCAGAACCAGATTCGCTCGGGGGGGACCCACCGGGGAGCAAACGCTCAGAACAGCCCCAAGGCCGCTCCGAACTACAGGGCCAGTCAGCCAAGACAACTTGTAAGCAAGTTCCAGGGGAAGCACACCAACATACAACCATAACGCACAACAGGTGCTCACAACATAGTAGTCCTCCAAAAAGGCAAAGTCTCAGCAGGGGCAGCAGAACCATTCAAGTTCGTCATGCAATGTCCAACGACCCCACCACCCGGACCCCTCTCAAGTGGCCGTAAGACCTAAGTGGATGCAACCCATATCAGCACAGCCGTCCCTGGCCCCCCATCAGCTAAGCATTAGTCCCAGCGGCTACGCCAGTCAGTGCAGATTGCAGTTCCAACGCCTGCTCCGATTCAGGCGCAGAATCTTCCTTGCTTCCGACACTGATTTCACTTGTCAGAGCTGATCCTCCCATCGGAAGATAAGGCGGAAAAGATGGCCCCAAGAATAAGATGCAGAGTGCGCCCGTAAATGCTCCGTGATGGGCTTAAATTCTCACTGCCTCTGCAAAGTCCGTAATGAGAGGTCTTGAAATAATTGAAGCGTGTGTCCTCGAAAATGGATCTGCGGGAGATTGCGGGCCCTCTGCAAAATGTTTTCTTTAAGCCCGTAGTTGTGGACACATGCTAGAATATCGGGCGGGCGCTCCCCGGTTCCGCCAGCGCGCAGCCATTAGGTAAATTAATTAGAACATACCTTTATATAATGTTTTAAAATTTTAAAAACATTCTGGGAAATCATTATCAACTGTACAAATACATTTTGTTAATAATATTATTTAGTATTAGATTTATAAATGCAAATGTTTTGATTCAATGATTGTTAATTTTGGATTATTATTTTTTTTCTAATATCATAAAGTTTATGAATGGTATTAAACGTGTTTATAATTGTATCACTAATTAATTGTAATACATATTTTATTTTATATTTGTATTTTTACAGTTGAATATATGGGCTTGAAGTTTTGGATAGTGTGTTTTTAGATTACATGTAATTTGACATTATAGTTTAAAATTGTGTGTGACTATGGAGTACTGATTGTGTATATGAAATATTTGATTTGTATTACTGCCTTTAAATTGTTTTAGATTTAAGCATACATAGTAATTTTCATTTCTGTAGCTTCTAAAACCTTCAAATAGGGTTGAATTGGAGTGGGGACAGTAAATGTAACTCATTTAGTGTCCCACAATTTCCTACAATGTGGTTACATTTGAGAGGGAACAGTACATTTGATCCCTTTAGTAACCATAACATTCTCCCAATATGGTTAGACTAGAAAAAGAATAGTACATGTCACCCCCTTAATGCCAAAAACATTCACCAATATAGTGAGATTGGAGCAAAAATAGTAAATGTCATCTCTTTAGTGTACAATACCTTTACCTAATATGGATGCAATAGAGTGGTAATAATAAATGTCAACCCTTTAGTGCCCAACACCTTTCCCAAATAGGTTTAGGTTGGAGTGTCAATAGTAAATGTCACCCCTTTAGTGTGCATGACCTTCCCAAATAGGTTTAGATTGGAATGGAAATTGTAAGTGTCACCCCTTTAGTGATGATCATGTTCCCACAATATGGAAGAATGGAGTGGACATAGTAAATGTCACCTCTTTACTGTTAAACACCTTCCCCAAATATGGTTAGATCATAATGTGAATTGTAAATGTCGCCTCATTGGTGTCCACCAGTTTCCCCTAGTATGGTTAGATTGGAATAGGAATAGTAAATGCCACTCTTTAATGCCCAACACCTTCACCAAATAGGTTTAGATTGGAGTTTATAGTCCAGTATCTTCCCGCAATATAATTACGTTGGATTGGGAACAGAAACTTTCACCACTTTAGTGTCTAACACCTTCCCCCAATATGGTTAGATTGGAGTGGGAATAGTAAATTAAAGAATATTAGCATCAATAAACTTCCCCAAATTGGTTTATATTGAAGGAAAAATAGTAAATGACACCCCTTAAGTGTCCAACCCTTTCTGACAGTAAGGTCTGATTTTAGTAGAAATCATAAATGTCTCTCTTTAGTGTCCACCACCTTCAGCAAATAGGTTTAATTTGGAGTATGAATAGTAGGTGTCTTCCCTTTATTGTCCAATATCTTCCGGTAATATGGTTACATTGGAGTGGGAATAGTAAATGTCACCCTTTTAGTTTAAAAAACCTTTCCCAAATGTGGTTAATTTGGCAAGGATTAGTGAATGTCATCCGTTTACTGTCTAACACTTTTTGTAAAAAATGGTTTATATTGGAGTGTGATTATGCAATTTTATAATTTTAATTTGAAATCCATTATGTTAATTGTGTTTGTATATAGTAGAGATGTTTTGTGTTATCTTATTAGTATTGTTAGTGTTTAAAATGTAAAAAATGAGGGGCATGCCCAAGATGGCGGCGTGAGCAGACGCTTTCGTCTGAGCTCTGCCGCCCGGGCCCAAGTCAAAGCCTTGCGACCCCGTATCTCGGTGGCCCGGGTCTTCCCGGCTTTGTGGACACCCACAGGAGAGGAGGGCGGCGACGCTGGGCCTTGCGGCCTGGGCCCGCGCTCGCGGTCAGCGGGCATGGTGAGCGGCGGTTTGGCCGCGTGGTGCAGCCGTGTGCTCGTCGGTCTGCCGGCACGCCGGTGGGACGCGGAGGTCGCCCGGGGAGGCGCGGCGGAGTGCAGTGAGCCTCGCGCCAGAGGCGCTGGTGCAGAGGCAAGCGTGGGAGCGGACCTCCACGGGCCGTGGCAGCCATTTTGTTTCTGGTGCCATTGGAGAGCGGGAGACCCGGGTGAGATAAGGAGCAGCATTGAGCATTTCTGGGATACTCCCACTCCATGATAGAATGGCGCTGAGAGATAGGGCCACTAATCGGCGGTGCAGTCGGCCCACGGTGGCCCTACCCGGGGCCGGGGGGAGTCTGTGAGCTGCAACTGGCCTGAGAGAGCCTGGGCGCAGTGGAGGTCAGAGCTGTTGGTCGGAGTGTGATGCTCAAGGAGATAGCCTACTGATGGCCTGGCCCACAGAAGACAGCGCGAGGAGCCATTCGACAAGACGGTTATGCAGCCACGGGGAGGAAGTCGGGGCTATGGCGTCCTCTAAGCCCTAATGAGACCAGTCGGTGAGAGAAATGTTGACCAGATCCCACCCGGTGTAGGGTAGGCCAGCCAAAGGGTCGACGGCGACGCGATCTCCTGAGGTATGAGGGAGATGGAGGAGGATGGTTACAAAGGGTTTCCTTACCTACTTGTTTGACTCGCTGCGGAGTGACCTGCAGGATCTCCATAGGGAGATTTTCCAAGAGGTGTAAGAGCTCCGAGTGGAAGTCACGCCCCTGGGCGAGCGAGTGACACAGGTTGAAGATGGCGAGATCTCCCGCAGCGAGGAGGTGGCCGGCATGCAACAGGAGGTCATACGACTTGGAAAACTGGTCACAACGGCATAATATCCGCATCAGGGGAGTGCTGATCAGGGCAGAGAAGGAGGACATTGGTGAATTTGTGGTGGCGCTGTTTGACTCGGTCCTTGCCCTGGATGGGGCCCGGGACATTACGCTAGACAGGGTTCATCGAGTGGGCCGCGCTGGAAATCTAGCTGAGGGAAGAAGAGCCAAATGATGTGTCCCAGATTCAGAAATGTTTTGTGTCAGTTTTGCAATACTTTTTTGATGCAGACCCAACTCAAAACACAAATTGGTGTTTGGATTGTGCTAGAAATGGGGTTTCTGGTTGGCTAGGGTATGCATTTCATCCAGGTAGAACCTACCCACTCTAGTAAGGGCAAGGGAGTTACATGCCAAGATAACCCCTGCTCACCCCCTTCGTAGCTTGGCATAAGCAGTCAGGCCTATCCCAGAGGCAATGTGTAAAGCTTTTGCACAACACACAGATTATACAAAAATATACTGTATTGTACACAATGCAATTATTAGACCAAACATCACATATTAGTACTATCCTGCCACCTTAGCAGTTGTCAGAACGTTACACATTAGTTACTCTGCAAACTAGCAGTAGTCACATATAACACACAGGATACTCAGTATTTTGCAACATAAGCACTGGTCAGGAAACATGTTTTTACACCAAAGCACTTGTCATTAGAATATCATAAACACCCATAGTAGGAACATTAGACAACATATGACAAGTCATACAAACCTATTAGTATGTTATGCCCATAACAGGAACATGTTGTTACATATATCAATACATAAAAAACAGGTAGGCAAGATATGTACTCAAGTCTGTAGCAAGAACTTTAAAATACATATATAGTTCCTGGTAGGGAGTACCTGTGTGTCTGATGAGACACCTCTAGTGCCTAGAAGATAAAAAATGGGGCCCCTAATGCTCCTCTGTGCAAAACAGGGGCCTCCTTTATCCTTTGGAGGGAGGAGGGCGGCACGCCCCCTCCGGGGACCCGTGATCACTAGGAGCCCCCCTGGGCCTCAACCGGCCCTCACAAGGGGGGGCAACGTCCTCGGGATAATGTAAGAGGAGGAGGGCCCAATGCACCCCCTCTAACTTTGTAAAGGGCCCTTCCAGGGGCCCATGATCTCCTAGGGTCTCCCTCAGGCCTGCACTGGCCCTCCTTTGTGGGGGACATGAGGCTTCCTTCCCTGCCCAGCGGCTCCTACAGCACTCGGCAGCCTGTCCGGCCGTCAGGAAGGGGCAGGCACCAAAGTCGGCTGTGCCTGCCTGTGCCCCAGGGGCGCTCCATGAAGCGCGCTTCACCTCGGGGGCATGACAGGAGCGCTCTGCTCCAATTCCGCCCTGAGTCAAATCTTCTGGTGCCTTGGGGCACGAAAGGCAGCATGACTCCGGCACTGGGAACCACACATCCTGGGTCGTGGTGGTGATTTCCCTAGGCAGCAATAAATCAGCGCTGTTTACGGCGTTCAGCACCAGCAAGGTAAAGCGCTTCCAAGCGCTAAGGAAATCCCCAAAAGAGCACCTTCCTAAGCGCTTTATTTCAGCCAAAAAGGTGAAGCACCCCTTGTGCTTCAAGGTAGATGCAGGGGTCAGAGGCCACAGCACCCTGCCCCTGGGGAGTAGAGGTCCAAGGGAAGGCCCACAGGTGAAGGGGCCCAGCAACAGGCCAGCACAAGGAGTATGCAGCAAGTAGAAAGTCCTTTTCAGTGACCAAGCAGGTCACAGGTCAGCACAGCAGCAGTAGTCCATGGCGGTTCCTGGTGAGTCCTTCCAGCATTTCTGTGTCCAGTTCAAAGATGATTCCAAGAGTCTCCAAATTGTGGGGAAATTCCTCTGTACTTATACTCAGTCCTTACAATGTTTTGCAATGGTAGGGAGAGGAGGTTCCAGCCAGTTACAACTAGTTCTGGGAGTGCCCCCTCTCTCCTTCAGCACAGGCTCCAACCATCAGTGGGGGTTAACGACCCTATTGTGTGAGGCCAGGGCACAGCCTTTACAAATGTAGGTGTGCCCCGCCTCTCCCTTCTCTCAGCCCAGGAAGACTATTTAATATGCAGATGCACCTCTGTGCCACCTCCACCCTCCCTGTGTACAGGCTGTCTGAAAAGTATGCACAAAGCCCCAGCTGTCACTCTGCCCAGATGTGGATTGGAGTCAAGCTGCAAAACACCAGGGTCATAAGCACAGATAAATGTGCACTTTCTAGAAGTGGCATTTCTATGATAGTAATAAAAAATACACCTACACCAGTGAGCAGCATTTATTATCACCATCACAACCATACCAAACACGCCTACGCTACCCCTCATAAATCAGACAATACCACTTACACATAAGGCAGGGCATTTCTAATGCAATCCTATGAGAAGGCGGTACTCACAGCAGTGAGACACCAAGTTAGGCTGTATGTCACTACCAGGAGAGGCCACGCAACCTGGCACATGTCCTGCCTTCTATATACATGACACCCTGCCCATAGGGCTAGCTAGGGACTACCTTAGGGGTGACTTACATGTAGTAAAAAGGGAGTTCTGGGCCTGGCAAGTAAATTTAGATGCCAGGGCCCTGTGGCAGAAAACTTGCACACACGCTAGCAGGCCTGAGACAGGTTTGAAAGTCTACTTCAGTGGGTGGCACAAGCAGCACTACAGACCCACTAGTAGTATTTAATTTACAGGCCCTGGGTACAAAGATACCACTGTACAAGGGACTTATAGGTAAATTAAATATGCCAAATAGATATAAGCCAATCATACCAACTTTAGATGGGAGACCACCTGCACTTTAGCACTGGTCAGCAGTGATAAAGTGCTCAGAGTCCTAGAGCTAACAGCAAGAGGTCAGAAAAAATAGGAGGAAGGAGGCAAAAAGACTGGGGATGAGTCTGCATAAGGAAAAAAGTCCAACAGATTGGTTTGTAAGAAAAAGTAAAAGTACTGCATTGCATTACTCTGATTCAAGGGTGGTATATTGACCCTAACATGCTACCACCCTTGGTTTTTGATGCAAAACTCTATCACTAATAAAAGTAGACAGGTTTTCTACCATAAATGAACACCACTTGAAATGGGTATTAAAAGAAGAAATGCTTTCATTTCTTCTTTCTCTTTTGAATTTGCATGTGTGTTGCACTGTACAGCATACATACAAAGTAGGCACATTTTACAATTAGGGCTATATTACAAGTCTGGCAGTCAACAGACCTCTAGACTCCTGGTGGTGGCTGGACCGCCACGGTTGTGGTCAGACCACCACATTTCAAGGTTGACAGGCAGGGCTGCTAACCTACTGCCCTCCCTGTAAGGATCTCCGATCCCGACAGGATGATGGCAGTGCAGGATGTAATCAGCCAGGGCGGTGCTGAAGTCAGTGCCACTTTGCTGATTACAACCATGTTCTCTGCCAGCTTTTTAATGGCGGTTGGACCACCATGAAATGTCTGACAGAGAACAAGTGCAGGGGACCTCCCTGCTCACCACCCTCGAAATGTGCACTGTCTGTATGCAACAACATTTCTGTCGGCTCTATTATGAGTCAACAGCAATGGTACCATACCTTTCCCACTGGGCTGACAGGCAGGAACCTTGGTTCCCACCAGTCAGACCAGTAGGAAAGTCGTATTAGAGCCAGTGGGGAGGCCGCCTTCTTCATGATGGTTTCCTCACCACCAGTCTGGCAGTCAGTATAGTGGACCGCCACACTCATAATCAGGCCCTAGGTCTATGCATAGTATTTTGTACTGGAAGGGTACCTTTCCAGTTCAAAACCTATCCTAGACACCCGTGCACTAGTGCTCAAAGGTATGTGTGTGGCACCAGGCAGCAAAATTCTGTGGCATTACTAGGTAGAGGGGAGGAAAGTGCATATGTCTGTAGATGTGGCACTGTCCTCTCTCCCTGTCACTCAGTGCAGTGCAGCAACTTTAGGCGGTGAGCTTTGCCGTTTTACAAGTACCTAAATCTGGGCCTTAGTTTAGCCATAATTTCAAACTTAACTGGCAGCATGTTATTTTACAGGCAAACCAGACACCTTGAAGTGTGGCTGCTGTCACACCCTGGATGCTTAAAGAAGTTGTTTCTGATGAACCGGATGAAAAACAGCAACACGTTTTTATCATGTATAGTGCATAGTGATGGCATCCGTGTTTCAGTGTTTGTAGAATCATGTGCAGGGTATTCTATATTTAGCAAATCTGTAGCATTTACCCTGTGGATAGGACAGATTGTATACAAATTGATATTTTGCCCCAAAGCTACACCAGTCATAAAATTATCCTGTTGGACTATATCTGTGTTAACCTAGATTTTAAAGGGAGATGTGCAAGAGGAAAGATATATATTTCTGAGATGTGGAAGTAATTTTAAATGTGGCTTTGTGAGAGCCAAGCTCTAATATTTTACTGTGCCTCAGCATTTTGATGACCCCAACATTTATCTTCAGAAAATCGGTTGCCTCACCCTTTATCTTGACATAAGAATCATCACCCACAAAAGTTTTGACTGGGCCCATCAATATTTGAGTTCTAGATCAATGACAAGTTAAAGGTTTTTATTACAAAAATCTGAAAATATCCATTACAGAGAAATGCTAAATATTTGACATGAATGCTCTGATACAGAGAACAAACACAACCAAATGTGACTGCTATAGAAGAGGAGCCTACACGCTGCTTTCTTTCCCAATAGACATCCTTTTGAGGACAAATTGTGCCTTTTATGGTCGCTAGGGTACCATTTCCTTTATGGAAGACAAAGCCTCAGAATAGTGGCATGCTTCATCATCAACTGCCTCATATCTCAGTGTATGAGGGAGTTCTTGATAAGTGGCTACTGCAAAAAAATCGGGATCCAGACAACTAAGTTAAAAATACCTTGTGTTGCCCCAGCATTTCATCCTTATTAATGAAGTATTGTTAAAAGAAGAAAGAGGTGATGTTTCTGCAATTATGTTCAGTAGGTGACTTTGCAGTCACATTTGGTTATGTTTGTTCTTAGATTCAAAGGGTTATGTGACTGCATTTGTTTGCCCCTTGCTCTCTCTTCTTTGTGATTAAAGGTTCTCAGAAACAGAGCACATCAAAATATCTAGACAGAATCCTGTAAGGAAAAAACTATTTTTTTGAATTCTATTTGTCAGATTCTCATGGGAAACCTACAGCATCTCTAGGAAAAAAGGGACAAGCTCACCTCAAAACCAAGGGTTTTTAGATGCATTTTGTGAAATGATAATAAGCAAACAACTGCAAATTTAGCATGACATGACTAGTGGTAGCACATTTAGAGCAAATCAGTTTATAGATCGTCACAATAATAATTATAAGACTAACCCATTTCTAAAAAGGAGGAAATCTCTTCCATTAGCTTCCACAGCAACAACACAGTCTGGAGAAGCACAACACAAAATAAAGTATTTTCAAACAAATACTAATACACTACTGTGCTAGCAAGCCTGTATCAGAACTTCAAGCTGAAGAACCTTTAGTATGTTACATTAGGAACACAAGAAGGTTTTATTCACAATACATTCCCTCTGCTGAAAATAGGCAATTGTATCACAGTGTCATGTGCTCTGCGAAAACTGGGGGGTGAGAAGATATTCAGCTTGGCATTGTTTGGGAGGGGTAATGAGCAGGATGAGCAGAACACTAAAACAGCATCCATTTTTAATAAAAAGGGGTCTTTGTAAAAAGTTGGCATAACATACTGCATTAATAAACACATTTCAAAACATCTAAATTGTTTCTAGTGCAATAGAAATAATTCATCATGTACGACTGTATTCCTTAATAGAAAACATTAGTATTCAAAAATAATTTGTCACTTCAAATTGAACATTTTGGAAAAGCTTTAACAGCTTCACCGTGAAGTTCTACAAATGAAACTTGTTCTAAATCTGGATTGCACATAGTAAGTTAACGCTCAAGAGAGTTCAGAATCTGAGAGATCTGTGAAAAATTCATAGTAAACTTTACAGAGACCTTAGAGCTTTGAACCCAAAAATATTCTCAATTATGATGTTCGGTCAATCAAGCATATAGTGAGAAGCATTTCTTTCTCCTACAGAAACTTTTAAGTGGTTATTTTAACAGCTATATAAGACAATATCATGGGACTTATCAAATCATTATCATGGTTATCTCCTGTAGTTTTTTTTTCTTTAAAAATCAGGAAAGCTTAGGTTATATGTTGACTTGTGCAGCCTAAATAATTCCATTTGAGTTGATTCCACCATCTTCAGAGTATTCATCAACTATTTTCTTCTCAATCAGGTACCACACTATTATCCGTGCTTAATTTGAGCCTGTAGTTGCCACTGGCACTTCTTTTTAGGGACCAGCACTTATTCTTCCTGACCAAGAGCAAGAGAGGGACAAACAAAGGGGAAAGGAGGCAGAAAAAGATGTTAAACCCTCACAATGGGAGAAAAATGGGACTCGCTAACATGACAAAAAAGGGCAGGCAGTGTCTGGAAATGGAGTAATGAGGACTGAGATAGATTCAAAATTATACAGCCTTGGAATTTAGCTTGCCACCATTTGACAGCACCAAACATGGGCTTCTAAGCAGAGCATAGAGCTTTGGCCGTTAGCACTCATTGTTTTAAAAAATAAGCACTGAATATTCTCAGTGTTACATGTCGCTAATGTCTGTCATCACACATTGCTGAATAAAAATTCCAGACCCCTGATAGCACTTATAACTGCAGAAGAGTTTTATCAAAACTGCAAAATGCCTTTTGGGTTAGCTAGTGCAGCATCAGTTTTCCAATGTATTATGAGGAACAAATTAACCCCTTCGCTGCCAGGCCTTTTCCCCCTCCTGTGCCAGGCCTTTTTTTGGCTATTTTGGGCAGTTTGCGCTTAGTCAAACTTTTTGTCCACATAAGCTAGCCAAGCCAAATTTGCATCCTTTTTTTCCAACATCCTAGGGATTCTAGAGGTACCCAGACTTTGTGGGTTCCCCTGAAGGAGGCCAAGAAATTAGCCAAAATACTGTGAAAATTTAGTTTTTTTCAAAGAAATGGGAAAGAGTGGCTGCAGAAGAAGGCTTGTGGTTTTTCCCCTGAAAATTGCATCAACAAAGGGTTTGCGGTGCTAAACTCAGCAGATTCCTAGCTTTCAGGAACAGGCAGACTTTAATCATAAAACCCAATTTTTCAACACAAATTTGGCATTTTACTAGGACATACCGCATTCTTAAAAATGTTTGTGCTTTCAGCCTTCTTCCAGTCAGTGACAGAAATGGGTGTGAAACCAATGCTGGATCCCGGAAACCTAAACATTTCTGAAAAGTAGACAGAATTCTGAATTCAGCAAGGGGTCATTTGTGTAGATCCTACAAGGGTTTCCTACAGAAAATAACAACTGAAAAAGAAAAATATTGAAATTGAGGTGAAAAAAACAGCAGTTTTTCTCAACGTTTTACTCTGTAACTTTTTCCTGCAATGTCAAATTTTCGAAAGCAATATACTGTTACGTCTGCTGGACTCCTCTGGTTGCGGGGATATATAGGGCGTGTAGGTTCATCAAGAGCCCAAGGTACCCAGAGCCAAAAAATGAGCTGCACCCTGCAGTGCATTTTCATTCTATACCGGGTATACAACAATTCATTTGCTGAAATATAAAGAGTCAAAAATAGCTATCAAGAAAACCTTTGTATTTCCAAAATGGGCACAAGATAAGGTGTTGAGGAGCAGTGGTTATTTGCACATCTCTGAATTTCGGGGTGACCATACTAGCATGTGAATTACAGGGCATTTCTCAAATAGATGTCTTTTTTACACACTCTCTTATATTTGGAAGGAAAAAATGTAGAGAAAGACAAGAGGCAATAACACTTGTTTTGCTGATCTATGTTCCCCAAAGTCTCCCGATAAAAATTATACCTCACTTGTGTGGGTCGGCCTAGCGCCTGCGACAGGAAACACCCCAAAACGCAACGTGCACACATCACATTTTTTTAAAGAAAACAGAGGTGTTTTTTGCAAAGTGCCTATGTGTAGATTTTAGCCTCTAGTTCAGCCGGCACCTAGGGAAACCTACCAAACCTGTGCATTTTTGAAAACTAGAGACCTAGGAGAATCCAAGATGGGGTGACTTGTGGGGATCTGACCAGGTTCTGTTACCCAGAATTCTTTGCAAACCTCAAAATGTGGCTAAAAAAACACATTTTCCTCACATTTTGGTGACAGAAAGTTCTGGAATCATAGAGGAGCCACAAATTTCCTTCAACCCAGTATTCCCCCAAGTCTCCCGATAAAAATGATACCCCACTTGTGTGGGTAGGCCTAGCGCCCACGACAGGAAATGCCCCAAAACGCAATGTGGACACATCACATTTTTTAAAAGAAAACAGAGGTGTCTTTTGCAAAGTGCCTACCTGTAGATTTTGGCCTCTAGCTCAGTTGGCACCTAGGGAAACCTACCAAACCTATGCAATTTTGAAAACTAGAGACCTAGGGGAATCTAAGATGGGGTGACTTGTGGGGCTCTGACCAGGTTCTGTTACCCAGAATCCTTTGCAAACCTCAAAATGTGGCTAAAAAAACATATTTTCCTCACATTTTGGTGACAGAAAGTTCTGGAATCTGAGAGGAGCCACAAATTTCCTTCGACCCAGCGTTCCCCCAGGTCTCCCGATAAAAATGATACCTCACTTGTGTGGGTAGGCCTAGCACCGGCGACAGGAAATGCCCCAAAACGCAACGTGGACACATCACATTTTCTGAAAGAAAACAGAGGTGTTTTTTGCAAAGTGCCTACCTGTAGATTTTGGCCTCTAGCTCAGCCGGCACCTAGGGAAACCTACCAAACCTATGCATTTGTGAAAACTAGAGACCTAGGGGAATCCAAGATGGGGTGACTTGTGGGGATCTGACCAGGTTCTGTTACCCAGAATCCTTTGCAAACCTCAGAATGTGGCTAAAAAACACATTTTCCTTACATTTTGGTGACAGAAAGTTCTGGAATCAGAGAGGAGCCACAAATTTCCTTCCGCCCAGCGTTCCCCCAAGTCTCCTGATAAAAATGATACCTCACTTGTGTGGGTAGGCCTAGCGCCCGTGACAGGAAATGCCCCAAAACGCAAAGTGGACACATCACATTTTTTGAAAGAAAACAGTTTTTTTTGGCAAAGTGCCTACCTGTAGATTTTGGCCTCTAGCTCAGCCGGCACCTAGGGAAACCGACCAAACCTGTGCATTTTTGAAAACTAGAGACCTAGGGGAATCCAAGATGGGGTGACTTGTGGAGCTCTGACCAGGTTCTGTTACCCAGAATCCCTTGCAAACCTCAAAATTTGGCTAAAAAAATACATTTTCCTCACATTATGGTGACAGAAAGTTCTGGAATCAGAGAGGAGCCACAAATTTCCTTCCAGCTAGCGTTCCCCCAAGTCTCCCGATAAAAATGATACCTCACTTGTGTGGGTAGGCCTAGCACCCGCGACAGGAAATGCCCCAAAACGCAACGTGGACACATCACATTTTTTGAAAGAAAACAGAGGTGTTTTTTGCAAAGTGCCTACCTCTAGATTTTGGACTCTAGCTCAGCCGGCACCTAGGAAAACCTACCAAACCTATGCATTTTTTAAAACTAGAGACCTAGGGGAATCCAAGATGGGGTGACTTGTGGGGCTCTGACCAGGTTTTGTTACCCAAAATCCTTTGCAAACCTCAAAATTTGGCTAAAAAAATACATTTTCCTCACATTATGGTGACAGAAAGTTCTGGAATCAGAGAGGAGCCACAAATTTCCTTCCAGCTAGCGTTCCCCCAAGTCTCCCAATAAAAATGATACCTCACTTTTGTGGGTAGGCCTAGCACCCGCGACAGGAAATGCCCCAAAACGCAACGTGGACACATCACATTTTTGGAAAGAAAACAGGTGTTTTTTGCAAAGTGCCTACCTGTAGATTTTGGCCTCTAGCTCAGCCGGCACCTGGGAAACCTACCAAACCTGTGCAATTTTTAAAACTAGAGACCTTGGGGAATCCAAGATGGGGTGACTTGTGGGGCTCTGACCAGGTTCTGTTACCCAGAATCCTTTGCAAACCTCAAAATTTGGCTAAAAAAACAAATTTTCCTCACATTTTGGTGACAGAAAGTTCTGGAATCAGAGAGGAGCCACAAATTTCCTTCCACCCAGCGTTCCCCCATGTATCCCGATACAAATGATACCTCACTTGTGTGGGTAGGCCTAGCAACGGCGACAGGAAATGCCCCAAAACACAATGTGGACACATCACATTTTTTGAAAGAAAACAGAGGTGTTTTTTGCAAAGTGCCTACCTGTAGATTTTGGCCTCTAGCTCAGCTGGCACCTAGGGAAACCGACCAAACCTGTACATTTTTGAAAACTAGAGACCTAGGGGAATCCAAGATGGGGTGACTTGTGGGGCTCTGACCAGGTTCTGTTACCCAGAATCCTGTGCAAACCTGAAAATTTGGCTAAAAAACACATTTTCCTCACATTATGGTGACTGAAAGTTCTGGAATCAGAGAGGAGCCACAAATTTCCTTCCACCCAGCGTTCCACCAAGTCTCCCGATAAAAATGATACCTCACTTGTGTGGGTAGGCCTAGCACCGGCGACAGGAAATGCCCCAAAACACAAAGTGGACACATCACATTTTTTGAAAGAAAACAGAGGTGTTTTTTGCAAAGTGCCTACCTGTAGATTTTGGCCTCTAGCTCAGCCGGCACCTAGGGAAACCAACCAAACCTGTGCATTTTTTAAAACTAGAGACCTAGGGGAATCCAAGATGGGGTGACTTGTGGGGCTCTGACCAGCTTCTGTTACACAGATTCCTGTGCAAACCTCAAAATTTGGCTAAAAAACAAATTTTCCTCACATTTTGGTGACAAAAAGTTCTGGAATCAGAGAGGAGCCACAAATTTCCTTCCACCCAGCGTTCCCCCAAGTCTCCCGATAAAAATGATACCTCACTTTTGTGGGTAGGCCTAGCACTGGCGACAGGAAATGTCCCAAAACGCAACGTGGACACATCACATTTTTTTAAAGAAAACAGAGGTGTTTTTTGCAAAGTGCCTACCTCTAGATTTTGGCCTCTAGCTCAGCCGGCACCTAGGGAAACCTACCAAACCTATGCATTTTTTAAAACCAAAGACCTAGGGGAATCAAAGATGGGGTGACTTGTGGGCTCTGACCAGGATTTGTTACCCAAAATCCTTTGCAAACCTCAAAATTTGGCTAACAAAATACATTTTCCTCACATTATGGTGACAGAAAGTTCTGGAATCAGAGAGGAGCCACAAATTTTCTTTCCACCTAGCGTTCCCCCAAGTCTCCCGATGAAAATGATACCTCACTTGGGTGGGTAGGCCTAGCACCCGTGACAGGAAATGCCCCAAAACGCAACGTGGACACATCACATTTTTGGAAAGAAAACAGAGGTGTTTTTTGCAAAGTGCCTACCTGTAGATTTTGGCCTCTAGCTCAGCTGGCACCTAGGGAAACCGACCAAACCTGTGCATTTTTTAAAACTAGAGACCTAGGGGAATCCAAGATGGGGTGACTTGTGGGGCTCTGACCAGGTTCTGTTACCCAGAATCCTGTGCAAACCTGAAAATTTGGCTAAAAAAACACATTTTCATCACATTATGGTGACTGAAAGTTCTGGAATCAGAGAGGAGCCACAAATTTCCTTCCACCCAGCGTTGCACCAAGTCTCCCGATAAAATGATACCTCACTTGTGTGGGTAGGCCTAGCACCTGCGACAGGTAATGCCCCAAAACGCAACGTGGCACATCACATTTTTGGAAAGAAAACAGAGGTGTTTTTTGCAAAGTGCCTATCTGTAGATTTTGGCCTCTAGCTCAGCTGGCACCTAGGGAAACCGACCAAACCTGTGCATTTTTGAAAACTAGAGACCTAGGGGAATCCAAGATGGGGTGACTTGTGGGGCTCTGACCAGGTTCTGTTACCCAGAATCCTGTGCAAACCTGAAAATTTGGCTAAAAAAACACATTTTCCTCACATTATGGTGACTGAAAGTTCTGGAATCAGAGAGGAGCCACAAATTTCCTTCCACCCAGCGTTCCACCAAGTCTCCCGATAAAAATGATACCTCACTTGTGTGGGTAGGCCTAGCACCGGCGACAGGAAATGCCCCAAAACACAAAGTGGACACATCACATTTTTTGAAAGAAAACAGAGGTGTTTTTTGCAAAGTGCCTACCTCTAGATTTTGGCCTCTAGCTCAGCCGGCACCTAGGGAAACCTACCAAACCTATGCATTTTTTAAAACCAAATACCTAGGGGAATCCAAGATGGGGTGACTTGTGGGGCTCTGACCAGGATTTGTTACCCAAAATCCTTTGCAAAGCTCAAAATTTGGCTAACAAAATACATTTTCCTCACATTATGGTGACAGAAAGTTCTGGAATCAGAGAGGAGCCACAAATTTCCTCCCACCTAGCGTTCCCGCAAGTCTCCCGATAAAAATGATACCTCACTTGTGTGGGTAGGCCTAGCACCCGCGACAGGAAATGCCCCAAAACGCAACGTGAACACATCACATTTTTTGAAAGAAAACAGAGGTGTTTTTTGCAAAGTGCCTACCTGTAGATTTTGGCCTCTAGCTCAGCTGGCACCTAGGGAAACAGACCAAACCTGTGCCTTTTGGAAAACTAGAGACCTAGGGGAATCCAAGATGGGGTGACTTGTGGGGCTCTGACCAGGTTCTGTTACCCAGAATCCTGTGCAAACCTGAAATTTGGCAAAAAAACACATTTTCCTCACATTATGGTGACAGAAAGTTCTGGAATCAGAGAGGAGCCACAAATTTCCTTCCACCCAGCGTTTCACCAAGTCTCCCGATAAAAATGATACCTCACTTGTGTGGGTAGGCCTAGCACCTGCGACAGGAAATGCCCCAAAACGCAATGTGGACACATCACATTTTTGGAAAGAAAACAGAGGTGTTTTTTGCAAAGTGCCTACCTGTAGATTTTGGCCTCTAGCTCAGCTGGCACCTAGGGAAACCGACCAAACCTGTGCATTTTTGAAAACTAGAGACCAAGGGGAATCCAAGATGGGGTGACTTGTGGGGCTCTGACTAGGTTCTGTTACCCAGAATCCTGTGCAAACCTGAAAATTTGGCTAAAAAAACACATTTTCCTCACATTATGGTGACTGAAAGTTCTGGAATCAGAGAGGAGCCACCAATTTCCTTCCACCCAGCGTTCCACCAAGTCTCCCGATAAAAATGATACCTCACTTGTGTGGGTAGGCCTAGCACCGGCGACAGGAAATGCCCCAAAACACAAAGTGGACACATCACATTTTTTTAAAGAAAACAGAGGTGTTTTTTGCACAGTGCCTACCTGTAGATTTTGGCCTCTAGCTCAGCCGGCACCTAGGGAAACCGACCAAACCTGTGCATTTTTGAAAACTAGAGACCTAGGGGAATCCAAGATGGGGTGACTTGTGGGGCTCTGACCAGGTTCTGTTACCCAGATTGTTGTGCAAACCTCAAAATTTGGCTAAAAAAACACATTTTCCTCACATTATGGTGACAGAAAGTTCTGGAATCAGAGAGGAGCCACGAATTTCCTTCCACCCAGCGTTCCCCCAAGTCTCCCGATAAAAATTATACCTCACTTGTGTGGGTAGGCCTAGCACCCGCGACAGGAAATGCCCCAAAACGCAACGTGGACACATCACATTTTTGGAAAGAAAACAGAGGTGTTTTTTGCAAAGTGCCTACCTGTAGATTTTGGCCTCTAGCTCAGCTGGCACCTAGGGAAACCGAGCAAACCTGTGCATTTTTTAAAACTAGAGACCTAGGGGAATCCAAGATGGGGTGACTTGTGGGGCTCTGACCAGGTTCTGTTACCCAGAATCCTGTGCAAACCTCAAAATTTGGCTAAAAAAAACAAATTTTCCTCACATTTTGGGGACAAAAAGTTCTGGAATCAGAGAGGAGCCACAAATTTCCTTCCACCCAGCGTTCCCCCAAGTCTCCCGATAAAAATGACACCTCACTTTTGTGGGTAGGCCTAGCACTGGCGACAGGAAATGTCCCAAAACGCAACGTGGACACATCACATTTTTTTAAAGAAAACAGAGGTGTTTTTTGCAAAGTGCCTACCTCTAGATTTTGGCCTCTAGCTCAGCCGGCACCTAGGGAAACCTACCAAACCTATGCATTTTTTAAAACCAAAGACCTAGGGGAATCAAAGATGGGGTGACTTGTGGGCTCTGACCAGGATTTGTTACCCAAAATCCTTTGCAAACCTCAAAATTTGGCTAACAAAATACATTTTCCTCACATTATGGTGACAGAAAGTTCTGGAATCAGAGAGGAGCCACAAATTTTCTTTCCACCTAGCGTTCCCCCAAGTCTCCCGATGAAAATGATACCTCACTTGGGTGGGTAGGCCTAGCACCCGTGACAGGAAATGCCCCAAAACGCAACGTGGACACATCACATTTTTGGAAAGAAAACAGAGGTGTTTTTTGCAAAGTGCCTACCTGTAGATTTTGGCCTCTAGCTCAGCTGGCACCTAGGGAAACCGACCAAACCTGTGCATTTTTTAAAACTAGAGACCTAGGGGAATCCAAGATGGGGTGACTTGTGGGGCTCTGACCAGGTTCTGTTACCCAGAATCCTGTGCAAACCTGAAAATTTGGCTAAAAAAACACATTTTCATCACATTATGGTGACTGAAAGTTCTGGAATCAGAGAGGAGCCACAAATTTCCTTCCACCCAGCGTTGCACCAAGTCTCCCGATAAAATGATACCTCACTTGTGTGGGTAGGCCTAGCACCTGCGACAGGTAATGCCCCAAAACGCAACGTGGCACATCACATTTTTGGAAAGAAAACAGAGGTGTTTTTTGCAAAGTGCCTATCTGTAGATTTTGGCCTCTAGCTCAGCTGGCACCTAGGGAAACCGACCAAACCTGTGCATTTTTGAAAACTAGAGACCTAGGGGAATCCAAGATGGGGTGACTTGTGGGGCTCTGACCAGGTTCTGTTACCCAGAATCCTGTGCAAACCTGAAAATTTGGCTAAAAAAACACATTTTCCTCACATTATGGTGACTGAAAGTTCTGGAATCAGAGAGGAGCCACAAATTTCCTTCCACCCAGCGTTCCACCAAGTCTCCCGATAAAAATGATACCTCACTTGTGTGGGTAGGCCTAGCACCGGCGACAGGAAATGCCCCAAAACACAAAGTGGACACATCACATTTTTTGAAAGAAAACAGAGGTGTTTTTTGCAAAGTGCCTACCTCTAGATTTTGGCCTCTAGCTCAGCCGGCACCTAGGGAAACCTACCAAACCTATGCATTTTTTAAAACCAAATACCTAGGGGAATCCAAGATGGGGTGACTTGTGGGGCTCTGACCAGGATTTGTTACCCAAAATCCTTTGCAAAGCTCAAAATTTGGCTAACAAAATACATTTTCCTCACATTATGGTGACAGAAAGTTCTGGAATCAGAGAGGAGCCACAAATTTCCTCCCACCTAGCGTTCCCGCAAGTCTCCCGATAAAAATGATACCTCACTTGTGTGGGTAGGCCTAGCACCCGCGACAGGAAATGCCCCAAAACGCAACGTGAACACATCACATTTTTTGAAAGAAAACAGAGGTGTTTTTTGCAAAGTGCCTACCTGTAGATTTTGGCCTCTAGCTCAGCTGGCACCTAGGGAAACAGACCAAACCTGTGCCTTTTGGAAAACTAGAGACCTAGGGGAATCCAAGATGGGGTGACTTGTGGGGCTCTGACCAGGTTCTGTTACCCAGAATCCTGTGCAAACCTGAAATTTGGCAAAAAAACACATTTTCCTCACATTATGGTGACAGAAAGTTCTGGAATCAGAGAGGAGCCACAAATTTCCTTCCACCCAGCGTTTCACCAAGTCTCCCGATAAAAATGATACCTCACTTGTGTGGGTAGGCCTAGCACCTGCGACAGGAAATGCCCCAAAACGCAATGTGGACACATCACATTTTTGGAAAGAAAACAGAGGTGTTTTTTGCAAAGTGCCTACCTGTAGATTTTGGCCTCTAGCTCAGCTGGCACCTAGGGAAACCGACCAAACCTGTGCATTTTTGAAAACTAGAGACCAAGGGGAATCCAAGATGGGGTGACTTGTGGGGCTCTGACTAGGTTCTGTTACCCAGAATCCTGTGCAAACCTGAAAATTTGGCTAAAAAAACACATTTTCCTCACATTATGGTGACTGAAAGTTCTGGAATCAGAGAGGAGCCACCAATTTCCTTCCACCCAGCGTTCCACCAAGTCTCCCGATAAAAATGATACCTCACTTGTGTGGGTAGGCCTAGCACCGGCGACAGGAAATGCCCCAAAACACAAAGTGGACACATCACATTTTTTTAAAGAAAACAGAGGTGTTTTTTGCACAGTGCCTACCTGTAGATTTTGGCCTCTAGCTCAGCCGGCACCTAGGGAAACCGACCAAACCTGTGCATTTTTGAAAACTAGAGACCTAGGGGAATCCAAGATGGGGTGACTTGTGGGGCTCTGACCAGGTTCTGTTACCCAGATTGTTGTGCAAACCTCAAAATTTGGCTAAAAAAACACATTTTCCTCACATTATGGTGACAGAAAGTTCTGGAATCAGAGAGGAGCCACGAATTTCCTTCCACCCAGCGTTCCCCCAAGTCTCCCGATAAAAATTATACCTCACTTGTGTGGGTAGGCCTAGCACCCGCGACAGGAAATGCCCCAAAACGCAACGTGGACACATCACATTTTTGGAAAGAAAACAGAGGTGTTTTTTGCAAAGTGCCTACCTGTAGATTTTGGCCTCTAGCTCAGCTGGCACCTAGGGAAACCGAGCAAACCTGTGCATTTTTTAAAACTAGAGACCTAGGGGAATCCAAGATGGGGTGACTTGTGGGGCTCTGACCAGGTTCTGTTACCCAGAATCCTGTGCAAACCTCAAAATTTGGCTAAAAAAAACAAATTTTCCTCACATTTTGGGGACAAAAAGTTCTGGAATCAGAGAGGAGCCACAAATTTCCTTCCACCCAGCGTTCCCCCAAGTCTCCCGATAAAAATGACACCTCACTTTTGTGGGTAGGCCTAGCACTGGCGACAGGAAATGTCCCAAAACGCAACGTGGACACATCACATTTTTTTAAAGAAAACAGAGGTGTTTTTTGCAAAGTGCCTACCTCTAGATTTTGGCCTCTAGCTCAGCCGGCACCTAGGGAAACCTACCAAACCTATGCATTTTTTAAAACCAAAGACCTAGGGGAATCAAAGATGGGGTGACTTGTGGGGCTCTGACCAGGATTTGTTACCCAAAATCCTTTCCAAACCTCAAAATTTGGCTAACAAAATACATTTTCTTCACATTATGGTGACAGAAAGTTGTGGAGTCAGAGAGGAGCCACAATTATCCTTCCACCTAGCGTTCCCCCAAGTCTCCTGATGAAAATGATACCTCACTTGTGTGGGTAGGCCTAGCACCCGTGACAGGAAATGCCCCAAAACGCAACGTGGACACATCACATTTTTGGAAAGAAAACAGAGGTGTTTTTTGCAAAGTGCCTACCTGTAGATTTTGGCCTCTAGCTCAGCTGGCACTTAGGGAAACCGACCAAACCTGTGCATTTTTGAAAACTAGAGACCTAGGGGAATCCAAGATGGGGTGACTTGTGGGGCTCTGACCAGGTTCTGTTACCCAGAATCCTGTGCAAACCTGAAAATTTGGCTAAAAAAACACATTTTCATCACATTATGGTGACTGAAAGTTCTGGAATCAGAGAGGAGCCACAAATTTCCTTCCACCCAGCGTTCCACCAAGTCTCCCGATAAAATGATACCTCACTTGTGTGGGTAGGCCTAGCACCGGCGACAGGAAATGCCCCAAAACACAAAGTGGACGCATCACATTTTTTGAAAGAAAACAGAGGTGTTTTTTGCAAAGTGCCTACCTCTAGATTTTGGCCTCTAGCTCAGCTGGCACCTAGGGAAACCGATCAAACCTGTGCATTTTTGAAAACTAGAGACCTAGGGGAATCCAAGATGGGGTGACTTGTGGGGCTCTGACCAGGTTCTGTTACCCAGAATCCTGTGCAAACCTCAAAATTTGGCTAAAAAACAATTTTTCCTCACATTTTGGTGACAAAAAGTTCTGGAATCAGAGAGGAGCCACAAATTTCCTTCCACCCAGCGTTCCCCCAAGTCTCCCGATAAAAATGATACCTCACTTTTGTGGGTAGGCCTAGCACTGGCGACAGGAAATGTCCCAAAACGCAACGTGGACACATCACATTTTTTTAAAGAAAACAGAGGTGTTTTTTGCAAAGTGCCTACCTCTAGATTTTGGCCTCTAGCTCAGCCGGCACCTAGGGAAACCTACCAAACCTATGCATTTTTTAAAACCAAAGACCTAGGGGAATCAAAGATGGGGTGACTTGTGGGGCTCTGACCAGAATTTGTTACCCAAAATCCTTTCCAAACCTCAAAATTTGGCTAACAAAATACATTTTCTTCACATTATGGTGACAGAAAGTTCTGGAATCAGAGAGGAGCCACAAATATCCTTCCACGTAGCGTTCCCCCAAGTCTCCCTATGAAAATGATACCTCACTTGTGTGGGTAGGCCTAGCACCCGTGACAGGAAATGCCCCAAAACGCAACGTGGACACATCACATTTTTGGAAAGAAAACAGAGGTGTTTTTTGCAAAGTGCCTACCTGTAGATTTTGGCCTCTAGCTCAGCTTGCACTTAGGGAAACCGACCAAACCTGTGCATTTTTGAAAACTAGAGACCTAGGGGAATCCAAGATGGGGTGACTTGTGGGGCTCTGACCAGGTTCTGTTACCCAGAATCCTGTGCAAACCTGAAAATTTGGCTAAAAAAACACATTTTCATCACATTATGGTGACTGAAAGTTCTGGAATCAGAAAGGAGCCACAAATTTCCTTCCACCCAGCGTTCCACCAAGTCTCCCGATAAAATGATACCTCACTTGTGTGGGTAGGCCTAGCACCGGCGACAGGAAATGCCCCAAAACACAAAGTGGACACAACACATTTTTTGAAAGAAAACAGAGGTGTTTTTTGCAAAGTGCCTACCTGTAGATTTTGGCCTCTAGCTCAGCCGGCACCTAGGGAAACC
Organism: Pleurodeles waltl; assembly: GCF_031143425.1. NCBI lineage: Eukaryota > Metazoa > Chordata > Amphibia > Caudata > Salamandridae > Pleurodeles > Pleurodeles waltl. Next base: position 233,944,751 of record NC_090438.1, on the reverse strand, counting down.
GACCAAACCTGTGCATTTTTGAAAACTAGAGACCTAGGGGAATCCAAGATGGGTGACTTGTGGGGCTCTGACCAGGTTCTGTTACCCAGAATCCTGTGCAAACCTCAAAATTTGGCTAAAAAACACATTTTCCTCACATTTTGGTGACAGAAAGTTCTGGAATCAGAGAGGAGCCACAATTATCCTTCCACCTAGCGTTCCCCCAAGTCTCCCGATGAAAATGATACCTCACTTGTGTGGGTAGGCCTAGCACCCGTGACAGGAAATGCCCCAAAACACAAAGTGGACACATCACATTTTTTGAAAGAAAACAGAGGTGTTTTTTGCAAAGTGCCTACCTCTAGATTTTGGCCTCTAGCTCAGCCGGCACCTAGGGAAACCTACCAAACCTATGCATTTTTTAAAACCAAATACCTAGGGGAATCCAAGATGGGGTGACTTGTGGGGCTCTGACCAGGATTTGTTACCCAAAATCCTTTGCAAAGCTCAAAATTTGGCTAACAAAATACATTTTCCTCACATTATGGTGACAGAAAGTTCTGGAATCAGAGAGGAGCCACAAATTTCCTCCCACCTAGCGTTCCCGCAAGTCTCCCGATAAAAATGATACCTCACTTGTGTGGGTAGGCCTAGCACCCGCGACAGGAAATGCCCCAAAACGCAACGTGAACACATCACATTTTTTGAAAGAAAACAGAGGTGTTTTTTGCAAAGTGCCTACCTGTAGATTTTGGCCTCTAGCTCAGCTGGCACCTAGGGAAACAGACCAAACCTGTGCCTTTTGGAAAACTAGAGACCTAGGGGAATCCAAGATGGGGTGACTTGTGGGGCTCTGACCAGGTTCTGTTACCCAGAATCCTGTGCAAACCTGAAATTTGGCAAAAAAACACATTTTCCTCACATTATGGTGACAGAAAGTTCTGGAATCAGAGAGGAGCCACAAATTTCCTTCCACCCAGCGTTTCACCAAGTCTCCCGATAAAAATGATACCTCACTTGTGTGGGTAGGCCTAGCACCTGCGACAGGAAATGCCCCAAAACGCAATGTGGACACATCACATTTTTGGAAAGAAAACAGAGGTGTTTTTTGCAAAGTGCCTACCTGTAGATTTTGGCCTCTAGCTCAGCTGGCACCTAGGGAAACCGACCAAACCTGTGCATTTTTGAAAACTAGAGACCAAGGGGAATCCAAGATGGGGTGACTTGTGGGGCTCTGACTAGGTTCTGTTACCCAGAATCCTGTGCAAACCTGAAAATTTGGCTAAAAAAACACATTTTCCTCACATTATGGTGACTGAAAGTTCTGGAATCAGAGAGGAGCCACCAATTTCCTTCCACCCAGCGTTCCACCAAGTCTCCCGATAAAAATGATACCTCACTTGTGTGGGTAGGCCTAGCACCGGCGACAGGAAATGCCCCAAAACACAAAGTGGACACATCACATTTTTTTAAAGAAAACAGAGGTGTTTTTTGCACAGTGCCTACCTGTAGATTTTGGCCTCTAGCTCAGCCGGCACCTAGGGAAACCGACCAAACCTGTGCATTTTTGAAAACTAGAGACCTAGGGGAATCCAAGATGGGGTGACTTGTGGGGCTCTGACCAGGTTCTGTTACCCAGATTGTTGTGCAAACCTCAAAATTTGGCTAAAAAAACACATTTTCCTCACATTATGGTGACAGAAAGTTCTGGAATCAGAGAGGAGCCACGAATTTCCTTCCACCCAGCGTTCCCCCAAGTCTCCCGATAAAAATTATACCTCACTTGTGTGGGTAGGCCTAGCACCCGCGACAGGAAATGCCCCAAAACGCAACGTGGACACATCACATTTTTGGAAAGAAAACAGAGGTGTTTTTTGCAAAGTGCCTACCTGTAGATTTTGGCCTCTAGCTCAGCTGGCACCTAGGGAAACCGAGCAAACCTGTGCATTTTTTAAAACTAGAGACCTAGGGGAATCCAAGATGGGGTGACTTGTGGGGCTCTGACCAGGTTCTGTTACCCAGAATCCTGTGCAAACCTCAAAATTTGGCTAAAAAAAACAAATTTTCCTCACATTTTGGGGACAAAAAGTTCTGGAATCAGAGAGGAGCCACAAATTTCCTTCCACCCAGCGTTCCCCCAAGTCTCCCGATAAAAATGACACCTCACTTTTGTGGGTAGGCCTAGCACTGGCGACAGGAAATGTCCCAAAACGCAACGTGGACACATCACATTTTTTTAAAGAAAACAGAGGTGTTTTTTGCAAAGTGCCTACCTCTAGATTTTGGCCTCTAGCTCAGCCGGCACCTAGGGAAACCTACCAAACCTATGCATTTTTTAAAACCAAAGACCTAGGGGAATCAAAGATGGGGTGACTTGTGGGGCTCTGACCAGGATTTGTTACCCAAAATCCTTTCCAAACCTCAAAATTTGGCTAACAAAATACATTTTCTTCACATTATGGTGACAGAAAGTTGTGGAGTCAGAGAGGAGCCACAATTATCCTTCCACCTAGCGTTCCCCCAAGTCTCCTGATGAAAATGATACCTCACTTGTGTGGGTAGGCCTAGCACCCGTGACAGGAAATGCCCCAAAACGCAACGTGGACACATCACATTTTTGGAAAGAAAACAGAGGTGTTTTTTGCAAAGTGCCTACCTGTAGATTTTGGCCTCTAGCTCAGCTGGCACTTAGGGAAACCGACCAAACCTGTGCATTTTTGAAAACTAGAGACCTAGGGGAATCCAAGATGGGGTGACTTGTGGGGCTCTGACCAGGTTCTGTTACCCAGAATCCTGTGCAAACCTGAAAATTTGGCTAAAAAAACACATTTTCATCACATTATGGTGACTGAAAGTTCTGGAATCAGAGAGGAGCCACAAATTTCCTTCCACCCAGCGTTCCACCAAGTCTCCCGATAAAATGATACCTCACTTGTGTGGGTAGGCCTAGCACCGGCGACAGGAAATGCCCCAAAACACAAAGTGGACGCATCACATTTTTTGAAAGAAAACAGAGGTGTTTTTTGCAAAGTGCCTACCTCTAGATTTTGGCCTCTAGCTCAGCTGGCACCTAGGGAAACCGATCAAACCTGTGCATTTTTGAAAACTAGAGACCTAGGGGAATCCAAGATGGGGTGACTTGTGGGGCTCTGACCAGGTTCTGTTACCCAGAATCCTGTGCAAACCTCAAAATTTGGCTAAAAAACAATTTTTCCTCACATTTTGGTGACAAAAAGTTCTGGAATCAGAGAGGAGCCACAAATTTCCTTCCACCCAGCGTTCCCCCAAGTCTCCCGATAAAAATGATACCTCACTTTTGTGGGTAGGCCTAGCACTGGCGACAGGAAATGTCCCAAAACGCAACGTGGACACATCACATTTTTTTAAAGAAAACAGAGGTGTTTTTTGCAAAGTGCCTACCTCTAGATTTTGGCCTCTAGCTCAGCCGGCACCTAGGGAAACCTACCAAACCTATGCATTTTTTAAAACCAAAGACCTAGGGGAATCAAAGATGGGGTGACTTGTGGGGCTCTGACCAGAATTTGTTACCCAAAATCCTTTCCAAACCTCAAAATTTGGCTAACAAAATACATTTTCTTCACATTATGGTGACAGAAAGTTCTGGAATCAGAGAGGAGCCACAAATATCCTTCCACGTAGCGTTCCCCCAAGTCTCCCTATGAAAATGATACCTCACTTGTGTGGGTAGGCCTAGCACCCGTGACAGGAAATGCCCCAAAACGCAACGTGGACACATCACATTTTTGGAAAGAAAACAGAGGTGTTTTTTGCAAAGTGCCTACCTGTAGATTTTGGCCTCTAGCTCAGCTTGCACTTAGGGAAACCGACCAAACCTGTGCATTTTTGAAAACTAGAGACCTAGGGGAATCCAAGATGGGGTGACTTGTGGGGCTCTGACCAGGTTCTGTTACCCAGAATCCTGTGCAAACCTGAAAATTTGGCTAAAAAAACACATTTTCATCACATTATGGTGACTGAAAGTTCTGGAATCAGAGAGGAGCCACAAATTTCCTTCCACCCAGCGTTCCACCAAGTCTCCCGATAAAATGATACCTCACTTGTGTGGGTAGGCCTAGCACCGGCGACAGGAAATGCCCCAAAACACAAAGTGGACACAACACATTTTTTGAAAGAAAACAGAGGTGTTTTTTGCAAAGTGCCTACCTGTAGATTTTGGCCTCTAGCTCAGCCGGCACCTAGGGAAACCGACCAAACCTGTGCATTTTTGAAAACTAGAGACCTAGGGGAATCCAAGATGGGTGACTTGTGGGGCTCTGACCAGGTTCTGTTACCCAGAATCCTGTGCAAACCTCAAAATTTGGCTAAAAAACACATTTTCCTCACATTTTGGTGACAGAAAGTTCTGGAATCAGAGAGGAGCCACAATTATCCTTCCACCTAGCGTTCCCCCAAGTCTCCCGATGAAAATGATACCTCACTTGTGTGGGTAGGCCTAGCACCCGTGACAGGAAATGCCCCAAAACGCAATGTGGACACATCACATTTTTGGAAAGAAAACAGAGGTGTTTTTTGCAAAGTGCCTACCTGTAGATTTTGGCCTCTAGCTCAGCTGGCATTTAGGGAAACCGAGCAAACCTGTGCATTTTTGAAAACTAGAGACCAAGGGGAATCCAAGATGGGGTGACTTGTGGGGCTCTGACTAGGTTCTGTTACCCAGAATCCTGTGCAAACCTGAAAATTTGGCTAAAAAAACACATTTTCCTCACATTATGGTGACTGAAAGTTCTGGAATCAGAGAGGAGCCACCAATTTCCTTCCACCCAGCGTTCCACCAAGTCTCCCGATAAAAATGATACCTCACTTGTGTGGGTAGGCCTAGCACCGGCGACAGGAAATGCCCCAAAACACAAAGTGGACACATCACATTTTTTTAAAGAAAACAGAGGTGTTTTTTGCACAGTGCCTACCTGTAGATTTTGGCCTCTAGCTCAGCCGGCACCTAGGGAAACCGACCAAACCTGTGCATTTTTGAAAACTAGAGACCTAGGGGAATCCAAGATGGGGTGACTTGTGGGGCTCTGACCAGGTTCTGTTACCCAGAATGTTGTGCAAACCTCAAAATTTGGCTAAAAAAACACATTTTCCTCACATTATGGTGACAGAAAGTTCTGGAATCAGAGAGGAGCCACGAATTTCCTTCCACCCAGCGTTCCCCCAAGTCTCCCGATAAAAATTATACCTCACTTGTGTGGGTAGGCCTAGCACCCGCGACAGGAAATGCCCCAAAACGCAACGTGGACACATCACATTTTTGGAAAGAAAACAGAGGTGTTTTTTGCAAAGTGCCTACCTGTAGGTTTTGGCCTCTAGCTCAGCTGGCACCTAGGGAAACCGAGCAAACCTGTGCATTTTTTAAAACTAGAGACCTAGGGGAATCCAAGATGGGGTGACTTGTGGGGCTCTGACCAGGTTCTGTTACCCAGAATCCTTTCCAAACCTCAAAATTTGGCTAACAAAATACATTTTCTTCACATTATGGTGACAGAAAGTTCTGGAATCAGAGAGGAGCCACAATTATCCTTCCACCTAGCGTTCCCCCAAGTCTCCCGATGAAAATGATACCTCACTTGTGTGGGTAGGCCTAGCACCCGTGACAGGAAATGCCCCAAAACGCAACGTGGACACATCACATTTTTGGAAAGAAAACAGAGGTGTTTTTTGCAAAGTGCCTACCTGTAGATTTTGGCCTCTAGCTCAGCTGGCACTTAGGGAAACCGACCAAACCTGTGCATTTTTGAAAACTAGAGACCTAGGGGAATCCAAGATGGGGTGACTTGTGGGGCTCTGACCAGGTTCTGTTACCCAGAATCCTGTGCAAACCTGAAAATTTGGCTAAAAAAACACATTTTCATCACATTATGGTGACTGAAAGTTCTGGAATCAGAGAGGAGCCACAAATTTCCTTCCACCCAGCGTTCCACCAAGTCTCCCGATAAAATGATACCTCACTTGTGTGGGTAGGCCTAGCACCGGCGACAGGAAATGCCCCAAAACACAAAGTGGACACAACACATTTTTTGAAAGAAAACAGAGGTGTTTTTTGCAAAGTGCCTACCTGTAGATTTTGGCCTCTAGCTCAGCCGGCACCTAGGGAAACCGACCAAACCTCTGCATTTTTGAAAACTAGAGACCTAGGGGAATCCAAGATGGGGTGACTTGTGGGGCTCTGACCAGGTTCTGTTACCCAGAATCCTGTGCAAACCTCAAAATTTGGCTAAAAAAACACATTTTCCTCACATTTTGGTGACAGAAAGTTCTGGAATCAGAGAGGAGACACAAATTTCCTTCCACCCAGCGTTCCCCCAAGTCTCCCGACAAAAATTATACCTCACTTGTGTGGGTAGGCCTAGCACTGGCAACAGGAAATGCCCCAAAACGCAACGTGGACACATCACATTTTTTTTAAGAAAACAGAGGTGTTTTTTGCAAAGTGCCTTCCTCTAGATTTTGGCCTCTAGCTCAGCCGGCACCTAGGGAAACCTACCAAACCTATGCATTTTTTTAAACCAAAGACCCAGGGGAATCCAAGATAGTGTGACTTGTGGGGCTCTGACCAGGTTTTGTTACCCAAAATCCTTTGCAAACCTCACAATTTGGCTAAAAAAATACATTTTCCTCACATTATGGTGACAGAAAGTTCTGGAATCAGAGAGGAGCCACAAATTTCCTTCCACCTAGCGTTCCCCCAAGTCTCCCAATAAAAATGATACCTCACTTGTGTGGGTAGGCCTGGCACCCGCGACAGGTAATGCCCCAAAACGCAACGTGGCACATCACATTTTTGGAAAGAAAACAGAGGTGTTTTTTGCAAAGTGCCTACCTGTAGATTTTGGCCTCTAGCTCAGCCGGCACCTAGGGAAACCGACCAAACCTGTGCATTTTTGAAAACTAGAGACCTAGGGGAATCCAAGATGGGGTGACTTGTGGGGCTCTGACCAGGTTCTGTTACCCAGAATCCTGTGCAAACCTCAAAATTTGGCTAAAAAAACACATTTTCCTCACATTTTGGTGACAGAAAGTTCTGGAATCAGAGAGGAGCCACAAATTTCCTTCCACCCAGCGTTTCACCAAGTCTCCCGATAAAAATGATACCTCACTTGTGTGGGTAGGCCTAGCACCTGCGACAGGAAATGCCCCAAAACGCAATGTGGACACATCACATTTTTGGAAAGAAAACAGAGGTGTTTTTTGCAAAGTGCCTACCTGTAGATTTTGGCCTCTAGCTCAGCTGGCACCTAGGGAAACCGACCAAACCTGTGCATTTTTGAAAACTAGAGACCAAGGGGAATCCAAGATGGGGTGACTTGTGGGGCTCTGACTAGGTTCTGTTACCCAGAATCCTGTGCAAACCTGAAAATTTGGCTAAAAAAACACATTTTCCTCACATTATGGTGACTGAAAGTTCTGGAATCAGAGAGGAGCCACCAATTTCCTTCCACCCAGCGTTCCACCAAGTCTCCCGATAAAAATGATACATCACTTGTGTGGGTAGGCCTAGCACCGGCGACAGGAAATGCCCCAAAACACAAAGTGGACACATCACATTTTTTTAAAGAAAACAGAGGTGTTTTTTGCACAGTGCCTACCTGTAGATTTTGGCCTCTAGCTCAGCCGGCACCTAGGGAAACCGACCAAACCTGTGCATTTTTGAAAACTAGAGACCTAGGGGAATCCAAGATGGGGTGACTTGTGGGGCTCTGACCAGGTTCTGTTACCCAGATTGTTGTGTAAACCTCAAAATTTGGCTAAAAAAACACATTTTCCTCACATTATGGTGACAGAAAGTTCTGGAATCAGAGAGGAGCCACGAATTTCCTTCCACCCAGCGTTCCCCCAAGTCTCCCGATAAAAATTATACCTCACTTGTGTGGGTAGGCCTAGCACCCGCGACAGGAAATGCCCCAAAACGCAACGTGGACACATCACATTTTTGGAAAGAAAACAGAGGTGTTTTTTGCAAAGTGCCTACCTGTAGATTTTGGCCTCTAGCTCAGCTGGCACCTAGGGAAACCGAGCAAACCTGTGCATTTTTTAAAACTAGAGACCTAGGGGAATCCAAGATGGGGTGACTTGTGGGGCTCTGACCAGGTTCTGTTACCCAGAATCCTGTGCAAACCTCAAAATTTGGCTAAAAAAAACAAATTTTCCTCACATTTTGGGGACAAAAAGTTCTGGAATCAGAGAGGAGCCACAAATTTCCTTCCACCCAGCGTTCCCCCAAGTCTCCCGATAAAAATGACACCTCACTTTTGTGGGTAGGCCTAGCACTGGCGACAGGAAATGTCCCAAAACGCAACGTGGACACATCACATTTTTTTAAAGAAAACAGAGGTGTTTTTTGCAAAGTGCCTACCTCTAGATTTTGGCCTCTAGCTCAGCCGGCACCTAGGGAAACCTACCAAACCTATGCATTTTTTAAAACCAAAGACCTAGGGGAATCAAAGATGGGGTGACTTGTGGGGCTCTGACCAGGATTTGTTACCCAAAATCCTTTCCAAACCTCAAAATTTGGCTAACAAAATACATTTTCTTCACATTATGGTGACAGAAAGTTCTGGAGTCAGAGAGGAGCCACAATTATCCTTCCACCTAGCGTTCCCCCAAGTCTCCTGATGAAAATGATACCTCACTTGTGTGGGTAGGCCTAGCACCCGTGACAGGAAATGCCCCAAAACGCAACGTGGACACATCACATTTTTGGAAAGAAAACAGAGGTGTTTTTTGCAAAGTGCCTACCTGTAGATTTTGGCCTCTAGCTCAGCTGGCACTTAGGGAAACCGACCAAACCTGTGCATTTTTGAAAACTAGAGACCTAGGGGAATCCAAGATGGGGTGACTTGTGGGGCTCTGACCAGGTTCTGTTACCCAGAATCCTGTGCAAACCTGAAAATTTGGCTAAAAAAACACATTTTCATCACATTATGGTGACTGAAAGTTCTGGAATCAGAGAGGAGCCACAAATTTCCTTCCACCCAGCGTTCCACCAAGTCTCCCGATAAAATGATACCTCACTTGTGTGGGTAGGCCTAGCACCGGCGACAGGAAATGCCCCAAAACACAAAGTGGACGCATCACATTTTTTGAAAGAAAACAGAGGTGTTTTTTGCAAAGTGCCTACCTCTAGATTTTGGCCTCTAGCTCAGCTGGCACCTAGGGAAACCGATCAAACCTGTGCATTTTTGAAAACTAGAGACCTAGGGGAATCCAAGATGGGGTGACTTGTGGGGCTCTGACCAGGTTCTGTTACCCAGAATCCTGTGCAAACCTCAAAATTTGGCTAAAAAACAATTTTTCCTCACATTTTGGTGACAAAAAGTTCTGGAATCAGAGAGGAGCCACAAATTTCCTTCCACCCAGCGTTCCCCCAAGTCTCCCGATAAAAATGATACCTCACTTTTGTGGGTAGGCCTAGCACTGGCGACAGGAAATGTCCCAAAACGCAACGTGGACACATCACATTTTTTTAAAGAAAACAGAGGTGTTTTTTGCAAAGTGCCTACCTCTAGATTTTGGCCTCTAGCTCAGCCGGCACCTAGGGAAACCTACCAAACCTATGCATTTTTTAAAACCAAAGACCTAGGGGAATCAAAGATGGGGTGACTTGTGGGGCTCTGACCAGAATTTGTTACCCAAAATCCTTTCCAAACCTCAAAATTTGGCTAACAAAATAAATTTTCTTCACATTATGGTGACAGAAAGTTCTGGAATCAGAGAGGAGCCACAAATATCCTTCCACGTAGCGTTCCCCCAAGTCTCCCTATGAAAATGATACCTCACTTGTGTGGGTAGGCCTAGCACCCGTGACAGGAAATGCCCCAAAACGCAACGTGGACACATCACATTTTTGGAAAGAAAACAGAGGTGTTTTTTGCAAAGTGCCTACCTGTAGATTTTGGCCTCTAGCTCAGCTTGCACTTAGGGAAACCGACCAAACCTGTGCATTTTTGAAAACTAGAGACCTAGGGGAATCCAAGATGGGGTGACTTGTGGGGCTCTGACCAGGTTCTGTTACCCAGAATCCTGTGCAAACCTGAAAATTTGGCTAAAAAAACACATTTTCATCACATTATGGTGACTGAAAGTTCTGGAATCAGAGAGGAGCCACAAATTTCCTTCCACCCAGCGTTCCACCAAGTCTCCCGATAAAATGATACCTCACTTGTGTGGGTAGGCCTAGCACCGGCGACAGGAAATGCCCCAAAACACAAAGTGGACACAACACATTTTTTGAAAGAAAACAGAGGTGTTTTTTGCAAAGTGCCTACCTGTAGATTTTGGCCTCTAGCTCAGCCGGCACCTAGGGAAACCGACCAAACCTGTGCATTTTTGAAAACTAGAGACCTAGGGGAATCCAAGATGGGTGACTTGTGGGGCTCTGACCAGGTTCTGTTACCCAGAATCCTGTGCAAACCTCAAAATTTGGCTAAAAAACACATTTTCCTCACATTTTGGTGACAGAAAGTTCTGGAATCAGAGAGGAGCCACAATTATCCTTCCACCTAGCGTTCCCCCAAGTCTCCCGATGAAAATGATACCTCACTTGTGTGGGTAGGCCTAGCACCCGTGACAGGAAATGCCCCAAAACGCAATGTGGACACATCACATTTTTGGAAAGAAAACAGAGGTGTTTTTTGCAAAGTGCCTACCTGTAGATTTTGGCCTCTAGCTCAGCTGGCATTTAGGGAAACCGAGCAAACCTGTGCATTTTTGAAAACTAGAGACCAAGGGGAATCCAAGATGGGGTGACTTGTGGGGCTCTGACTAGGTTCTGTTACCCAGAATCCTGTGCAAACCTGAAAATTTGGCTAAAAAAACACATTTTCCTCACATTATGGTGACTGAAAGTTCTGGAATCAGAGAGGAGCCACCAATTTCCTTCCACCCAGCGTTCCACCAAGTCTCCCGATAAAAATGATACCTCACTTGTGTGGGTAGGCCTAGCACCGGCGACAGGAAATGCCCCAAAACACAAAGTGGACACATCACATTTTTTGAAAGAAAACAGAGGTGTTTTTTGCAAAGTGCCTACCTGTAGATTTTGGCCTCTAGCTCAGCCGGCACCTAGGGAAACCAACCAAACCTGTGCATTTTTTAAAACTAGAGACCTAGGGGAATCCAAGATGGGGTGACTTGTGGGGCTCTGACCAGCTTCTGTTACACAGATTCCTGTGCAAACCTCAAAATTTGGCTAAAAAACAAATTTTCCTCACATTTTGGTGACAAAAAGTTCTGGAATCAGAGAGGAGCCACAAATTTCCTTCCACCCAGCGTTCCCCCAAGTCTCCCGATAAAAATGATACCTCACTTTTGTGGGTAGGCCTAGCACTGGCGACAGGAAATGTCCCAAAACGCAACGTGGACACATCACATTTTTTTAAAGAAAACAGAGGTGTTTTTTGCAAAGTGCCTACCTCTAGATTTTGGCCTCTAGCTCAGCCGGCACCTAGGGAAACCTACCAAACCTATGCATTTTTTAAAACCAAAGACCTAGGGGAATCAAAGATGGGGTGACTTGTGGGGCTCTGACCAGGATTTGTTACCCAAAATCCTTTGCAAACCTCAAAATTTGGCTAACAAAATACATTTTCCTCACATTATGGTGACAGAAAGTTCTGGAATCAGAGAGGAGCCACAAATTTTCTTTCCACCTAGCGTTCCCCCAAGTCTCCCGATGAAAATGATACCTCACTTGGGTGGGTAGGCCTAGCACCCGTGACAGGAAATGCCCCAAAACGCAACGTGGACACATCACATTTTTGGAAAGAAAACAGAGGTGTTTTTTGCAAAGTGCCTACCTGTAGATTTTGGCCTCTAGCTCAGCTGGCACCTAGGGAAACCGACCAAACCTGTGCATTTTTGAAAACTAGAGACCTAGGGGAATCCAAGATGGGGTGACTTGTGGGGCTCTGACCAGGTTCTGTTACCCAGAATCCTGTGCAAACCTGAAAATTTGGCTAAAAAAACACATTTTCATCACATTATGGTGACTGAAAGTTCTGGAATCAGAGAGGAGCCACAAATTTCCTTCCACCCAGCGTTGCACCAAGTCTCCCGATAAAATGATACCTCACTTGTGTGGGTAGGCCTAGCACCTGCGACAGGTAATGCCCCAAAACGCAACGTGGCACATCACATTTTTGGAAAGAAAACAGAGGTGTTTTTTGCAAAGTGCCTATCTGTAGATTTTGGCCTCTAGCTCAGCTGGCACCTAGGGAAACCGACCAAACCTGTGCATTTTTGAAAACTAGAGACCTAGGGGAATCCAAGATGGGGTGACTTGTGGGGCTCTGACCAGGTTCTGTTACCCAGAATCCTGTGCAAACCTGAAAATTTGGCTAAAAAAACACATTTTCCTCACATTATGGTGACTGAAAGTTCTGGAATCAGAGAGGAGCCACAAATTTCCTTCCACCCAGCGTTCCACCAAGTCTCCCGATAAAAATGATACCTCACTTGTGTGGGTAGGCCTAGCACCGGCGACAGGAAATGCCCCAAAACACAAAGTGGACACATCACATTTTTTGAAAGAAAACAGAGGTGTTTTTTGCAAAGTGCCTACCTCTAGATGTTGGCCTCTAGCTCAGCCGGCACCTAGGGAAACCTACCAAACCTATGCATTTTTTAAAACCAAATACCTAGGGGAATCCAAGATGGGGTGACTTGTGGGGCTCTGACGAGGATTTGTTACCCAAAATCCTTTGCAAAGCTCAAAATTTGGCTAACAAAATACATTTTCCTCACATTATGGTGACAGAAAGTTCTGGAATCAGAGAGGAGCCACAAATTTCCTCCCACCTAGCGTTCCCGCAAGTCTCCCGATAAAAATGATACCTCACTTGTGTGGGTAGGCCTAGCACCCGCGACAGGAAATGCCCCAAAACGCAACGTGAACACATCACATTTTTTGAAAGAAAACAGAGGTGTTTTTTGCAAAGTGCCTACCTGTAGATTTTGGCCTCTAGCTCAGCTGGCACCTAGGGAAACAGACCAAACCTGTGCCTTTTGGAAAACTAGAGACCTAGGGGAATCCAAGATGGGGTGACTTGTGGGGCTCTGACCAGGTTCTGTTACCCAGAATCCTGTGCAAACCTGAAATTTGGCAAAAAAACACATTTTCCTCACATTATGGTGACAGAAAGTTCTGGAATCAGAGAGGAGCCACAAATTTCCTTCCACCCAGCGTTTCACCAAGTCTCCCGATAAAAATGATACCTCACTTGTGTGGGTAGGCCTAGCACCTGCGACAGGAAATGCCCCAAAACGCAATGTGGACACATCACATTTTTGGAAAGAAAACAGAGGTGTTTTTTGCAAAGTGCCTACCTGTAGATTTTGGCCTCTAGCTCAGCTGGCACCTAGGGAAACCGACCAAACCTGTGCATTTTTGAAACTAGAGACCAAGGGGAATCCAAGATGGGGTGACTTGTGGGGCTCTGACTAGGTTCTGTTACCCAGAATCCTGTGCAAACCTGAAAATTTGGCTAAAAAAAACACATTTTCCTCACATTATGGTGACTGAAAGTTCTGGAATCAGAGAGGAGCCACCAATTTCCTTCCACCCAGCGTTCCACCAAGTCTCCCGATAAAAATGATACCTCACTTGTGTGGGTAGCCTAGCACCGGCGACAGGAAATGCCCCAAAACACAAAGTGGACACATCACATTTTTTTAAAGAAACAGAGGTGTTTTTTGCACAGTGCCTACCTGTAGATTTTGGCCTCTAGCTCAGCCGGCACCTAGGGAAACCGACCAAACCTGTGCATTTTTGAAAACTAGAGACCTAGGGGAATCCAAGATGGGGTGACTTGTGGGGCTCTGACCAGGTTCTGTTACCCAGATTGTTGTGCAAACCTCAAAATTTGGCTAAAAAAACACATTTTCCTCACATTATGGTGACAGAAAGTTCTGGAATCAGAGAGGAGCCACGAATTTCCTTCCACCCAGCGTTCCCCCAAGTCTCCCGATAAAAATTATACCTCACTTGTGTGGGTAGGCCTAGCACCCGCGACAGGAAATGCCCCAAAACGCAACGTGGACACATCACATTTTTGGAAAGAAAACAGAGGTGTTTTTTTGCAAAGTGCCCTACCTGTAGATTTTGGCCTCTAGCTCAGCTGGCACCTAGGGAAACCGAGCAAACCTGTGCATTTTTTTAAAACTAGAGACCTAGGGGAATCCAAGATGGGGTGACTTGTGGGGCTCTGACCAGGTTCTGTTACCCAGAATCCTGTGCAAACCTCAAAATTTGGCTAAAAAAAACAAATTTTCCTCACATTTTGGGGACAAAAAGTTCTGGAATCAGAGAGGAGCCACAAATTTCCTTCCACCCAGCGTTCCCCCAAGTCTCCCGATAAAAATGACACCTCACTTTTGTGGGTAGGCCTAGCACTGGCGACAGGAAATGTCCCAAAACGCAACGTGGACACATCACATTTTTTTAAAGAAAACAGAGGTGTTTTTTGCAAAGTGCCTACCTCTAGATTTTGGCCTCTAGCTCAGCCGGCACCTAGGGAAACCTACCAAACCTATGCATTTTTTAAAACCAAAGACCTAGGGGAATCAAAGATGGGGTGACTTGTGGGGCTCTGACCAGGATTTGTTACCCAAAATCCTTTCCAAACCTCAAAATTTGGCTAACAAAATACATTTTCTTCACATTATGGTGACAGAAAGTTCTGGAGTCAGAGAGGAGCCACAATTATCCTTCCACCTAGCGTTCCCCCAAGTCTCCTGATGAAAATGATACCTCACTTGTGTGGGTAGGCCTAGCACCCGTGACAGGAAATGCCCCAAAACGCAACGTGGACACATCACATTTTTGGAAAGAAAACAGAGGTGTTTTTTGCAAAGTGCCTACCTGTAGATTTTGGCCTCTAGCTCAGCTGGCACTTAGGGAAACCGACCAAACCTGTGCATTTTTGAAAACTAGAGACCTAGGGGAATCCAAGATGGGGTGACTTGTGGGGCTCTGACCAGGTTCTGTTACCCAGAATCCTGTGCAAACCTGAAAATTTGGCTAAAAAAACACATTTTCATCACATTATGGTGACTGAAAGTTCTGGAATCAGAGAGGAGCCACAAATTTCCTTCCACCCAGCGTTCCACCAAGTCTCCCGATAAAATGATACCTCACTTGTGTGGGTAGGCCTAGCACCGGCGACAGGAAATGCCCCAAAACACAAAGTGGACGCATCACATTTTTTGAAAGAAAACAGAGGTGTTTTTTGCAAAGTGCCTACCTCTAGATTTTGGCCTCTAGCTCAGCTGGCACCTAGGGAAACCGATCAAACCTGTGCATTTTTGAAAACTAGAGACCTAGGGGAATCCAAGATGGGGTGACTTGTGGGGCTCTGACCAGGTTCTGTTACCCAGAATCCTGTGCAAACCTCAAAATTTGGCTAAAAAACAATTTTTCCTCACATTTTGGTGACAAAAAGTTCTGGAATCAGAGAGGAGCCACAAATTTCCTTCCACCCAGCGTTCCCCCAAGTCTCCCGATAAAAATGATACCTCACTTTTGTGGGTAGGCCTAGCACTGGCGACAGGAAATGTCCCAAAACGCAACGTGGACACATCACATTTTTTAAAGAAAACAGAGGTGTTTTTTGCAAAGTGCCTACCTCTAGATTTTGGCCTCTAGCTCAGCCGGCACCTAGGGAAACCTACCAAACCTATGCATTTTTTAAAACCAAAGACCTAGGGGAATCAAAGATGGGGTGACTTGTGGGGCTCTGACCAGAATTTGTTACCCAAAATCCTTTCCAAACCTCAAAATTTGGCTAACAAAATACATTTTCTTCACATTATGGTGACAGAAAGTTCTGGAATCAGAGAGGAGCCACAAATATCCTTCCACGTAGCGTTCCCCCAAGTCTCCCTATGAAAATGATACCTCACTTGTGTGGGTAGGCCTAGCACCCGTGACAGGAAATGCCCCAAAACGCAACGTCGACACATCACATTTTTGGAAAGAAAACAGAGGTGTTTTTTTGCAAAGTGCCTACCTGTAGATTTTGGCCTCTAGCTCAGCTTGCACTTAGGGAAACCGACCAAACCTGTGCATTTTTGAAAACTAGAGACCTAGGGGAATCCAAGATGGGGTGACTTGTGGGGCTCTGACCAGGTTCTGTTACCCAGAATCCTGTGCAAACCTGAAAATTTGGCTAAAAAAACACATTTTCATCACATTATGGTGACTGAAAGTTCTGGAATCAGAGAGGAGCCACAAATTTCCTTCCACCCAGCGTTCCACCAAGTCTCCCGATAAAATGATACCTCACTTGTGTGGGTAGGCCTAGCACCGGCGACAGGAAATGCCCCAAAACACAAAGTGGACACAACACATTTTTTGAAAGAAAACAGAGGTGTTTTTTGCAAAGTGCCTACCTGTAGATTTTGGCCTCTAGCTCAGCCGGCACCTAGGGAAACCGACCAAACCTGTGCATTTTTGAAAACTAGAGACCTAGGGGAATCCAAGATGGGTGACTTGTGGGGCTCTGACCAGGTTCTGTTACCCAGAATCCTGTGCAAACCTCAAAATTTGGCTAAAAAACACATTTTCCTCACATTTTGGTGACAGAAAGTTCTGGAATCAGAGAGGAGCCACAATTATCCTTCCACCTAGCGTTCCCCCAAGTCTCCCGATGAAAATGATACCTCACTTGTGTGGGTAGGCCTAGCACCCGTGACAGGAAATGCCCCAAAACGCAATGTGGACACATCACATTTTTGGAAAGAAAACAGAGGTGTTTTTTGCAAAGTGCCTACCTGTAGATTTTGGCCTCTAGCTCAGCTGGCATTTAGGGAAACCGAGCAAACCTGTGCATTTTTGAAAACTAGAGACCAAGGGGAATCCAAGATGGGGTGACTTGTGGGGCTCTGACTAGGTTCTGTTACCCAGAATCCTGTGCAAACCTGAAAATTTGGCTAAAAAAACACATTTTCCTCACATTATGGTGACTGAAAGTTCTGGAATCAGAGAGGAGCCACCAATTTCCTTCCACCCAGCGTTCCACCAAGTCTCCCGATAAAAATGATACCTCACTTGTGTGGGTAGGCCTAGCACCGGCGACAGGAAATGCCCCAAAACACAAAGTGGACACATCACATTTTTTTAAAGAAAACAGAGGTGTTTTTTGCACAGTGCCTACCTGTAGATTTTGGCCTCAGCTCAGCCGGCACCTAGGGAAACCGACCAAACCTGTGCATTTTTGAAAACTAGAGACCTAGGGGAATCCAAGATGGGGTGACTTGTGGGGCTCTGACCAGGTTCTGTTACCCAGAATGTTGTGCAAACCTCAAAATTTGGCTAAAAAAAACACATTTTCCTCACATTATGGTGACAGAAAGTTCTGGAATCAGAGAGGAGCCACGAATTTCCTTCCACCCAGCGTTCCCCCAAGTCTCCCGATAAAAATTATACCTCACTTGTGTGGGTAGGCCTAGCACCCGCGACAGGAAATGCCCCAAAACGCAACGTGGACACATCACATTTTTGGAAAGAAAACAGAGGTGTTTTTTGCAAAGTGCCTACCTGTAGATTTTGGCCTCTAGCTCAGCTGGCACCTAGGGAAACCGAGCAAACCTGTGCATTTTTTAAAACTAGAGACCTAGGGGAATCCAAGATGGGGTGACTTGTGGGGCTCTGACCAGGTTCTGTTACCCAGAATCCTTTCCAAACCTCAAAATTTGGCTAACAAAATACATTTTCTTCACATTATGGTGACAGAAAGTTCTGGAATCAGAGAGGAGCCACAATTATCCTTCCATCTAGCGTTCCCCCAAGTCTCCCGATGAAAATGATACCTCACTTGTGTGGGTAGGCCTAGCACCCGTGACAGGAAATGCCCCAAAACGCAACGTGGACACATCACATTTTTGGAAAGAAAACAGAGGTGTTTTTTGCAAAGTGCCTACCTGTAGATTTTGGCCTCTAGCTCAGCTGGCACTTAGGGAAACCGACCAAACCTGTGCATTTTTGAAAACTAGAGACCTAGGGGAATCCAAGATGGGGTGACTTGTGGGGCTCTGACCAGGTTCTGTTACCCAGAATCCTGTGCAAACCTGAAAAGTTGGCTAAAAAAACACATTTTCATCACATTATGGTGACTGAAAGTTCTGGAATCAGAGAGGAGCCACAAATTTCCTTCCACCCAGCGTTCCACCAAGTCTCCCGATAAAATGATACCTCACTTGTGTGGGTAGGCCTAGCACCGGCGACAGGAAATGCCCCAAAACACAAAGTGGACACAACACATTTTTTGAAAGAAAACAGAGGTGTTTTTTGCAAAGTGCCTACCTGTAGATTTTGGCCTCTAGCTCAGCCGGCACCTAGGGAAACCGACCAAACCTCTGCATTTTTGAAAACTAGAGACCTAGGGGAATCCAAGATGGGGTGACTTGTGGGGCTCTGACCAGGTTCTGTTACCCAGAATCCTGTGCAAACCTCAAAATTTGGCTAAAAAAACACATTTTCCTCACATTTTGGTGACAGAAAGTTCTGGAATCAGAGAGGAGACACAAATTTCCTTCCACCCAGCGTTCCCCCAAGTCTCCCGATAAAAATTATACCTCACTTGTGTGGGTAGGCCTAGCACTGGCAACAGGAAATGCCCCAAAACGCAACGTGGACACATCACATTTTTTTTAAGAAAACAGAGGTGTTTTTTGCAAAGTGCCTTCCTCTAGATTTTGGCCTCTAGCTCAGCCGGCACCTAGGGAAACCTACCAAACCTATGCATTTTTTTTAAACCAAAGACCCAGGGGAATCCAAGATAGTGTGACTTGTGGGGCTCTGACCAGGTTTTGTTACCCAAAATCCTTTGCAAACCTCACAATTTGGCTAAAAAAATACATTTTCCTCACATTATGGTGACAGAAAGTTCTGGAATCAGAGAGGAGCCACAAATTTCCTTCCACCTAGCGTTCCCCCAAGTCTCCCAATAAAAATGATACCTCACTTGTGTGGGTAGGCCTGGCACCCGCGACAGGTAATGCCCCAAAACGCAACGTGGCACATCACATTTTTGGAAAGAAAACAGAGGTGTTTTTTTGCAAAGTGCCTACCTGTAGATTTTGGCCTCTAGCTCAGCCGGCACCTAGGGAAACCGA